>NC_133526.1:71183089-72483089 GCF_048544455.1 Silene latifolia | reverse complement strand
AACTAATATTATTACTAGATCTAAATAATATTGGTTATTATGAGTTTCCTTGGGTATATGCTTTTGGGAGAGGTTCTAATTTGAACCTTGTTCATCCAATATTTGGAAGCTCAAGAACAAGTGAGTAGGTGAACTCACTTGTGCCCATAAATCCGAAAATCACAATGTAAGATGATGGTTTCTTCTTTATATTGTTTATTAGTTTGCATGCATAAGATCCACCATTTAATTTTATGACAAATTAAAATAAAATATATATGAATATGTTGAGTATATAGATCTACTTTTCCTTCAATCGGTATCAAGAGCCATGGTTGTTTGCATGCAAATCGGTTAAAAGTTTTTCCGATTTATAAAGATTAACATATAAAACTTGTATAATTTGTGTTATTATGATATATCACAAAATTAATTTTTGCATGTTAAAGTTTCTGATCCTAAAATGTATTTAAGATATTTTGGTTAATTTATGGATTTTATTGTTCATTTTATATAATATTGGCATTAAAATGTGATTTTTATGATAAAAATGTCATTTTTGGACGAAAATTAGCTAAACTTCGAATTTTCCAGTGGTTTTTGGATATGTTTTCACATATATTATTTTTAGATGATCTGGAAATTTTCATAATTTTATGAGTTTTTATGCTCGAAAAATGGATTTTTCATGATAAAAATCGGATTTAGATGAAAAATAGGTTAATATGAGAAATATTTCGGATCTGGTCATAGAAATTTAGTATGTTATCACATGCAATTTTACAAGATGTGTGTAAAATAATAGGCTATAATGAAGTCTTCATGCATGATTTATGGATTTTTGATGAAAAATAGCATAAATAGTGACTTAATTAGTGAATAATTGCTAAAACATACTTCATGACTAAGGAAAAATGTCACATGTTGCATTTTATTATCTTTTTCAGATCTAAAATTGAAAAGTTGATGAATATAATTTTTCTCATGTTTTTATGATTTTTATTGATAAATCCGATGAACCGCAACATTGTTTTTCCCGATAACTTTCGAAATTTTTAACCTAAGTTTTTGAACATTATGAGTGTCATGGTAATTTTTCCAGAATGTTCATGAGTTTAAATTTCAAATTTTGAATTTATTTGAAATTTTGTGATTTATTTGAAGTTTATAGCTTATTTTTGTAATTTTTGGTCCATTAATGAACAATTTTAGAAATATGAGTTAATTATGGTCAAATAATTAGTGAAGACTAAATTTTGAGTCCTAAGAGGTTAGGGTAATTAACTTATACATAAATATGAATTTATGTAATTTTTGTGATTATAAAATGTTGAAATCACGCAAATCCGTAAAAACCGAGTAATATACGATATTGGCTAATTAAAGGCAATTTAGCATAAAATTGGGCATGATCATACATATTATAATGCTGCATTTTCTTTATGATTGTCATAATTTTAATTTATGTAATTTTTGAATTATGTAATTTTTTACTTAGTATGGCCTTAGTTTTTTAATTGGTATTTCCCGAAATGTATGGGAATATCGATTCCGTTGTAATTTTATTGTGATCTCGTATCACCGTTTTGTAATTTAATAGATTTATTTTATTTTTGTTACAAATGTATAATAGGAAATTATGTAATTTATTATGTAATTTTATTCATTTCGGAGTTCCCAAAGACGGATTTCTTCAAGATGGCGATACATAAAGACGGTGTTACCTCGAGATGCGTGCCACAACCGAAGTTCAAGGGACCAATGGAGTTGGTTTCCAAATATGTAATAGTTAAATAGTTTTTCTATTTTAGGAAGGTCATACTAGGATTTTATTTAATTTATGCTTTGCATTTTATTCATATGTTGCATGCATCGCTAAATCGCTAACTAAAACATGCATCATCTTTTAATCGAGTTTATCGGCCATGTCAATTAGAATTATCGTAGTTCACCGCTTTAGTTCACTTAAAACGTGATAGATAATAAATTGACATGACCTCTCGCTAAAACAATTAATTGAGACATAGGCTTACCAAATAGTAGAAACCATGAAAACCTATTTCGCGAGGGAGTGCACTCGGCCACACCGGGGTACAAACCTTGTTACGTAGGGGAAGTGGGTGATAAATGTCTATCCACCGAATTCATGTTGATAAGGGATGTATCGGCCACACCGTGCCCAAGTTGATGTGGATTTGGATCATGGACACATTTATTCGAAATTTGGGTTGAATTCAACAAAAGTTTTTGATAAGGGATGTATCGGCCACACCGTGCCCTTGTCGGATGTGTTTTGGGCTAAAGATAAATGTTAATGTAATTTTATCGACCAAGAGTTCTAAAAGTAGAACCGATTAAAGAGTTAATCCACCGAGTTATATTGATAAAGGATGTATCGGTCACACCGTGCCCAAGTTAATATGAATTTGGATCTTGGAATCATTTATCATAGTTGGGTAGAGGTCACTATGTAAATGCTATACTTGTTTTTCAAGTATTAATAAAACGATAAATGTTAAGTTTTCCACTATTCCGTTGTTATATTGTTCTATTTATTTACCACAATTCATATACGATATCATTTCGTTTTTGATTCAAAACTCCATTAAAACATCGTAACTAAAGACAAAATTTGAATTTTCTTCTAAAGACCTTGAATTAACCATTGCTAAGGATCTCTTGCAAAGAGTATAGATTAAAGTTATTCATTATCAAACAGGTTTTTGATTCTAGACTAACACATCTACTTATAATGGATTGTTTTTCATGTACTTAAATGAATTAAGTACCTTGAAGCAATAAATTGTTTTGGTAATTAGTTTTGTCAAGAATTCGTAATTGACCAAAATAACTCAACCACTTCAATGAAAGTTTTAAGACTAAAACGAACAAATGAAGAGTGATCTTCATGAATTCAATTTTGCTTCTCAAAGCAAAGACTCATTGAAATAAGTGGGAGCATTCTCTTAAACCGTTAAGATGAGGACGAGGTTCAAGAAGTAAAGATTATAATGGAATTGATACAAGGTAATGTTAAAAGTAAAGTTGTTGAGAATAGCGATACTAAACCTATCAATCCCGACCGATAAGTTTCCATTGTCTTAAATGTTGGACACGAGAAAGGAAACTACCCCAAATTATTGAAGAATCAACAAATTAGTTGTGGGACATCTAATTGAACCTTCTTCTTTAAATGTTTATTTGATTAAACATAAAATTTTGCTAGTACTACTTCGTCAATATTAGAAACCAATGGAGGTTTTCATCATTGTACTTGATACATAGGATGATTAGAATATGACGACTAGCAACAATAATGTCGAGAGATAGAGTAATTGTGTACTCAATCTAGTTTTTGGATTTATAGTTGTACTTCATTATGACTATTAAGTGCATAAACTCTAAATAAGAATATAAACTTGTTAAGATACAAAAGAGGTTTTCACTTTGTGACCCTATACACCACGATTGGATGTATGGCTAGCCCATTATCAAGGTGATTATATTCTAAACCAAACTAGAATGATATATCATGTAGATGATGTAAGATTCAAATTGGTAACCCAAGATTAAACCTTAAATTTTGGAATGATGAACGCAAAGAGTTATCGAGTACTCTTGAAACCATTAGATTGTTAATGGTATATGCGTATCTTGTATTCAAAGCAAGATGTCTCGTGCCTTTTGGTTGAAAAGGAGATCGAGGTTGTAAATCATCGATCCAAAATAGGTTGATCATTATCTTTTACCAACGATTTAAGTTGACACTAATATGTTCACTTAATAAGGTAAATAGAGAAATCTTTGAAGAATTTCAAAGAGTTCAAGGAATCACGATTTAGTCGTGATGGGATTATCAAAGTGAAGACTTTGATATAAGCCAAATGAATTGTGATATAGTATCACAAATTAATCTCTCTTAACACGCATTATGGGATAATGTATGATTGGATAAGAATTCAAACGCTATTCGATAAGGTTTGGACTTCGATCAAGTTACTTTGAGTTACTTGATCCTTTTGGGGATTTTATCATTTTGTCTAGATTATTTTTCCACTAAATCGAATCATATGAGATATGAAATGGTAAGGGTACCATGTTTGTAAGTTTTCACAAGAAACATATGCTCATTTTTCCCTTTTCAATTATCACGAGTACGACGGGTTTGCGGCTCGTGAAGCTGTCTTTCTAAAATACAAGTTTATTTTTAGAAGACGGAGTGGGAGAAATTATTCAAGAGCCACAAAGAATGCCACAGAGAATGTTATGTCGCAAGAAACTGGTCTTTCTTGGCTACATGAGACGTTTTGTGTAAGACATTGTTTCTTCAAAACCTAGGAGGTTAAATTCGTCACTTGTTAAAGATGATGAATTCATGCTACTTTTAAGAAAGTAAAGAACTTATAACTTACAAAACAAATCGTTTGATTCAAGTTGATTACTTCTGGAAAGTAATGAACATATGACTTACATAAGACATGAGAGTGTTTAAGTCACAACTCAATACAAGGTTTAGAGCCATGAAAATCCGAAATAAAAAGACTTGATTAGTGACAAAGGGTTTTGCACTAATAAAGAGAGATTTCAAAGCTTGATTGGTGGCAAAGTGTTTTGCACTAATTGAAATGCTTAAGTCTATTTGGATCTTCTCAGGGATTGTGTTTCATTATGAGGATACGCATACAGTATGTGAATCTAAAACCCACTTCTTCAAAAGAAGGAATGTATTCAATACATGTCATGAGTTTTATAGATTCTTGCAATCCTAAGATAATGTGCAACTTAAGAGATGGTCTTAAGTAGGACATCAATGAGTTGGAATCAATGTTTTGATCATGTTATAAAACTTTTCTCGATAAGTCGAGAAGTTGTGTTTATACATGGAGTTTAGTGGGAGTTAAGGAAATTTTATTTAGTCCGATATGTGGATGACATATTGATCATTGAGAATGATTTAAGACTTTTGGAGTAATATAATACATCTTTAATATCCAGATTTATGAAGATAAATCTACATGATATTAGCGTCAATAAGAAGTCTTATGTTGATAAGATTCATGACTAGTTCAATTAAATTGAACATATTTGATTGATTCCATTTGCTTCCGCTGCCGGATCAATTAAATGAGTAATGATGTATAATACTTCACATACTTTGAGTATGATGAGTTGTTTTCAAATCGAATTTAAGTAATCTTTACCAAGTAAGCCATAAAGATTACCTTTAAATGCTTGCAGAAGCATTAAGGCTATGATGCAAAGTGTTTATGATGCAATTTTGTGTAAGGGTGTTACACAAGTGACAATTGACAATTGAGATTGCGCATGGTTTCCGACAAAACCATAATCAAAACACATTAGGATGGTTAAGATACCATTGTGGCAATGTTAATTAAGAAGTAGATTTTCTAGAATCGTTCTAGGCAATAAAGAACAATGAGAGATATTTATAACGGAAATTGAGTACACTTGCAATCATGAGATGTGCAAGAAGGATGAGTCCCACACACTGTGAAAACAGTGGGAGCTATTCTTAGGCTAGTGGGCCTATGTCTTTATTGGATCTCAACACGTACTCAGAAAGTTTTGTATTGCAAATGTATACATTACAAAGAAAAACGAGTATGTAGTAAGGTTGAGTTAGGTACAAGAAATTGATAAAACCTACTAACCAAAGCCTTCTCAAAGGCTAAACATGATGTGTCATGTCATTTCAATTGAATTGAAATGAACAACTACGTACAAGATCAAATTAGATTATAGAACATGAAATAGTAATCAGGCATTGACTATTCATATGTGATAATCGCATTTGTCGTTCGAGTTTTACTTTAAAACTCTTTTATTATACTTTGTTACATCCAAACGGGTTGTAGAGACAACGTTGAACCCCGTTAAAGTGAACCCGGATTAACATAGTATTAGCCCATAGTCACTTGCATGAGGTGACGTCTCGAAGTGACTAGAGTGTGATGCGATTGATGGCAAGTTCAAGTGCCATAGAGTCATGTGGGATGACTAGTCGATCATATAGCCAGACTGTTAGGAACATTTTGTCGGGCCTTATGACCGCTTATAGAGTTCTGGCAATTTATATAGCCTGGTCGTGGCGAGAGCTGCTATAGTATTCTAATGAGTCGATTCTTTTGACTAAAGACTGTTCGTCTAAGATGGCACAGTTTCAGATTAACTTTGATTTGTGTTACTACGACCTTCGTAAATGGGGTCAAATGGGCATATTTTGGGTTATGATGGCTGTGGCTAGTCGAATGGAATAAGTGCGATATGAATTGTCCACCCCCTTGTCAGGGTTAAAACAATATCTCAGGGCCACTCGAGGAGTAATGAACTGGAAATGCGTGGCCACGCTCGGAAGGTATCTATGATAGATAAATCCGGTCAATCAGTTATTCTCCAGATCGAGGAAACCACTCTCGATATGATCACTTGCAAGTACGACCCGAAAGACACCTTGCATTGAGTGGGAGATAGTAATAGGACAAGAGAATTGGTGACGCACACTTGTCGAGGACAAGTGGGAGATTGTGGGAAAATGTGTCCTCAACAATAGTGCGATCACATGATTTAAATATCATTATTAAATCTCATTTTAAGAATACATGTGGGATGTAATATTTTACTGTCAACTGGTCCACACATATCGGTAATGATTGGTTGACTAGAGTTTGACATTTCTTGTCATGCGACGGTGGTGATCGAGTTGATCCCCTTAGGTCATACCTATAGGGAAATACTCTTAATTGATTATTTAATTAATCGTATACCGATCGAGTTAATTAAATTGCTTAAAATTGACGGATGATTTTTGTGAGTATAATTTACGTATCTTATTGTAAATATGATTAAATGAGACACGGTCTAAGTAATCGAATTGTTTCATTACTTAGATGAAATTATTGTTTCTGAGAAACAATTGAAACGGAATGAATAAATTGTTATAAATACAGAATGTTGTAGTTTATAATTCGGGAACACTTTTGGTACAAGTAATTACAAATTACTAGTCGATTTTGTTAATGACATATTTTATGAGTATGTTGATTTTTAATGTGTTAAAAATACATTACAATTTCATAAGTCAAGTAACATGTCACACATGTTACAATTGACAAATGACAAAGATAATATGGACTACCATTTTACATGGTAACCGAAAATATGAAGGGCATTAAGGGTTTGTGTTGTTTAATTTATTTTATTCTAAATAAAACACAATGATAACCCTAGAGTTGCATGCCTAGCCTCTTGTGAAGAGCAAAAGTGAAATGCATTGGGCATACTACCCAAGGCATTTTTTCGGCCAACCATAGGAGAAACGAAAAGAGTTTTCTTTTCAATTTTATTCATTCATCCTTACACACAACATTTTTAGTAGTGTAAGAAAGATACTCTCTACAATATGTGATTTTTCTAGAGAAATAAAATCTCAAAAATACTCCCTCTTGACCGAGATTTTCAAGAGTAAAAATACAATTTATTTTATGTCAATTTTATAGTAAAACTAATATTATTACTAGATCTAAATAATATTGGTTATTATGAGTTTCCTTGGGTATATGCTTTTGGGAGAGGTTCTAATTTGAACCTTGTTCATCCAATATTTGGAAGCTCAAGAACAAGTGAGTAGGTGAACTCACTTGTGCCCATAAATCCGAAAATCACAATGTAAGATGATGGTTTCTTCTTTATATTGTTTATTAGTTTGCATGCATAAGATCCACCATTTAATTTTATGACAAATTAAAATAAATCATATATGAATATGTTGAGTATATAGATCTACTTTTCCTTCACACACCCCCCCCCCCATAAATCACTAACATAATGTTCCCCAAATTTCCCAAATACTAGGGTTAGGTCTAATAAAATTATACCGAAATGAAGATTGAGACTTACTGATGATGGTAGGTAGACACGTTAAAAGATGAAAATCCGGATCGAATGATGAATTCCTTTACTAGATGATTAGAGAGTGATTATGGAGTGTTTTAGAAATAATTAAGGTTGAAAATGACGTTTTAAACTGATAATACGATTTATAAAACCTCCCCTAATCACTTAAATAAAACTGCGGAATTAACTCCCCAGACCGGCCACTCGGTCAAGTGTCTTACCCCACTCGACCGAGTGACACTTACTCGATCGAGTGCCCAGTAAAATCGATCGAATGACGCATATCAAGAACTATCCTCCACTATAAACTCATACTCGGTCTGCCGTACTCGCCCAAGTAACACCCACTCGTTCGAGTTCCCCCTCCACTCGACCGAGTGCCACAATTCAGAAATACGGAGTATTACACTATATTCTAGCTTGAAAAGAATTAATCCAGCCAGAGATAGACTAACTGGTATGTAGTGTTCTCAATGCCCAAAATTTGATAGAGGGTTGGCTGACAGAAAAGAAATTCAATCTAGCAGCAGCTTATGGGTTTTCCAAGGCTGCTCCTAATGCTGGTAACTGGACAAATGTCATTTATCATACAAAAATCATTCCTAGCCATAAGATAATTTGTTCACTGCAGTACAACACCAACTAGCCACTTTGGATAATCTGCAGAAACGTGGATTTCAGTTTGCTAATATATGCTCTCTATGTCAGAAAGATTTGGAGACTCATTCTCACTTGTTTTTCAAATGCCCATTCTCTCAAGAAATCTGGGATAAAATTTGGTTCCAGGAATTGACTAGAGCAGGATCACAAAGCAGGACATCAAGGTGGGATAAAATTTGGTTCCAGGTTACTTTGGTAGCCATTGTTTATCAACTTTGGACTGAGCGTAATCAAAGAATTTTCCAACACAGGAAGACTATAGAGGCTGACTTGATTAGAAGGATTCAATTCCTTGTCATTATAAGACTTTCCATTTGGAAAAACCATGTTCAATATAGTCAAATTGTAGCTAGGTTATGCTCCTAGTCTAGTTAGAATATGAAGGAAAGTAATGCTTGACTTTCATTGATATGTAAAACGAGTATATATACAAACTACAAAAGATATGCTACGATATACTATCGAAATACTAGCCTAATTACATGGGCTATAACTAGCATACAATATTTACGAGATAATAAAATATTTGCATATTATATTCTAACACACCCCCGCAATCGGAACGGGAGGTTCACGAACGTTGAGATTGGTTCGAAAGTCATAAAAGAGGACCGAAGGCAGGCCCTTAGTAAAAATATCAGCGATTTGAGAGCGAGATGGAACGTGATGAACCCGAACATCACCTTTGGCGACCTTCTCACGAACGAAATGTATATCAAGTTCAATGTGCTTCGTTCGTTGATGTTGAACCGGATTCCCAGCAAGATAAATGGCACTAATGTTATCACAATAAACCAACGTAGCCTTGGGAATAGGATGGTGAAGCTCAAGTAGGAGGTTTCGGAGCCAGCAGGACTCGGAAACAACATTGGCTACTCCGCGATACTCAGCTTCAGCGCTGGAGCGAGACAAAGTAGGCTGGCGCTTAGAAGCCCAAGAGATCAAATTATCACCTAAAAATACGCAATAGCCGCTAGTAGAGCGACGAGTATCAGGACAACCCGCCCAATCAGCATCAGTATACGAGGTGAGAGTGTCTACCCTCGACGGACCAAGCCATAACCCGTGAGAAAGAGTACCTTGGACATACCGAATAATTCGCTTGAGAGCATTCATATGGGTGTCCATGGGATTATGCATAAAAAGACACACTTGCTGCACCGCATAAGAAATGTCGGGACGAGTGAAGGTAAGGTATTGTAAAGCACCCGCAAGGCTGCGGTACAATGACGAATCGTGACAGGGAGTAGGAGAAACCTGTTGGGAAATGTGTCCTCAACAATAGTGCGATCACATGATTTAAATATCATTATTAAATCTCATTTTAAGAATACAATTGGGAAGTAATATTGTTACTGTCAACTGGTCAACATATATCGGTAATGATTGGTCGACTAGAGTTTGACATTCTTGTCGTGTGACGGTGGTGATCGATTGACCCCTAGGTCATACCTAAAGGGCAATACTCTTAATTGATTATTTAATTAATCGTATAATGTTGCGAGTTAATTAAATTACTTGAAAATTGACGGACGATTTTGGAAGTAAAATTTACGTATCAAATTGAAATGTGATTAAATGAGATACGGTCTGAGTAATTGAATTGTATCATTACTCGGATGAAATAATTGTTTAATGTAACAATTAAATCTGAATGAATTATTATAAGTACAATCCGTTGTGATTTATAAATGGTAAAATATTTTGGCACAAGTAATTATGAAATTACTAAGTCGATTTTATATGTGACGTATTTTTATTAATATGTTGATTTTTAATATGTTAAAAATACATATCAAATTTATGTCACATATGACATGTGACATATTGACAATTGACAAAAATAATATGGGATCCATATTATAGATGTGCCGAAAATTTGGAAGAGGATTAGAATTAATATTGTGTTTACATTTAGTGGAAAACATGATGATTATATTAGGAGAGTAGCCATGCAACCCTATTGACCTTGTGAAGGCAAACTAATGCATGCATTGGGTCTTTCTCTTCTCCTCTCCTACCCTCTTTCACGGTTCACCATGAAGAGAAAAGAAAAGTTTTCTTTTTCCAATTAATTCATTCATACAACAAGAGAATTTTCTAGTGTAAGAAAATGAGATATACTCTCTACAATTTATGAGAATTCTAGAGAAATAAACTCCTAAATCCCCTTACTCTTGACCGAATATTCAAGAGCACAAAACCATTTTTGGGTCATTTTTCTACAAGAATTAATATTATCTAGTACTCATAATATTAATTCTAATTAAGAGAAAGCCTTGGGTATAAAGCTTAGGGAGAGATCTTATTCTTAGATCTTTGTTCTTCCATTTGGAAAGCTCAAGAACAAAAGAAAAGGAGATTTCTTTTGTGCCCATTAGATCCGAAATCACAATGTAAGGATGATTTCTCCTCTATTTTATCTTATGTTTGCATGCATAAAATCCGTTTTAATTTTATGACAAATTAATTAGACATATATGAGTATGTTAAATATGTATATGAATCTACATTTCTTTCAATCGGTATCATGAGCCACGGTTGTTTGCATGCAAATTGGTTAAAAGTTTTTCCGAGTTATATGAATAACAAAATAAAACTTGTAAAATTTGTGTTATTATGATATATCACGAAATAATTACATGCATGTTAATATTTCTGGTCCTAAAGTGTTTTAGGATTTTTTGGTTAATTTTTCGGATTTTTATTGTTCATAATTTACAATAATGACATTTAAATGTGATTTTATGAGTTAAAATGTCATTTTTGGTCGAAAATTAGCTATACTTCGAATTTTAAGTTGGTTTTTGGATATGTTGTTACATATATTATTTTGAGATAACCTGTAAATTTTCATAATTTTTGCACTTGTTATGCTCGAAAAATGAATTTTTCATTATTAAATTCGGATTTAAGAGAAAAATAGGTTAATATGAGTTAAATTTCGAATCTGGTCATAGAAAATTTATATGTTGTCACATGCAATTTTACAAGATGTGTGTAAAATAATTGGCTATAAAGAAGTCTTTTAGCATGATTTATGAATTTTTGAAGAAAAATGACATAAATAGTGACATTATTAATGAAAATTAATAAAACATAATCTATGACTTAGGAAAAACGTCTAATGTTGCATTTTATTATATTTTTCAGATCTAAAATTGAAAAGTTAATGAAAATAATTTTTCCATGTTTTTATGATTATTTTATTAAATATCGATAAACCGCAACATTGTTTTTCCGGAATATTTTTTTCGAAATTTTTAACCTAAGATTTTGAACATTATGAGTGTCATGGAATTTTTCCAGAATGTTCATGAATTTAAATTTCAAATTTCAAATTTATTTGAAATTTTTGGATTTATTTGAAGTCTAATAGCTTATTTTTGTATTTTTGGCCCATTTATGAACAATTTTGTAAATAAAAGTTAATTATGGTCAAATTATTAGTGGAGACTATATTTTGAGTCCTAAGAGGTTAGGGTAATTAACTTATGCATAAATATGAGTTTATGTATTTTTGTGATTATAAAATGTTGAAATCACGCAAATCCGTAAAAACCGAGTAATATATGATATTGGCTATTTAAAGGCGATTTAGCATAAAAATTAAGCATGTTCTTACATATTATAATGCTGCATTTTCCTTATGATTGTCATATCTTTAATTTATGTAATTTTGAATTATGTAATTTTACTTAGTATGGCCTTAGATTTTAAATTGGTATTTCCCGAAATGTATGGGAATATCGATTCGGTTGTAATTTTTTATTGTGATCTCGTATCACCGTTTTGTAATATTTAATAGATTTATTTTATTTTAGTTACAAATGTATAATAGGAAATTATGTAATTTATTATGTAATTTTATTCATTCCGGAGTTCCTAAAGACGGATTTCTTCAAGAATGACGATACATAAAGACGGTGTTACCTCGAGATGCGTGCCACAACCGAAGTTCAAGGGACCAATGGAGTTGGTTTCCGAATTTGTAATAGTTAAAGAGTTTTTCTTTTTTAGGAAAGGCCATACTAGGATTTATTTACTTTTATGCTTGCATTTTATTTTATGTCACATGCATCGCTAAATCGCCATAACTAAACATGCATTGTCTTCTTTTATCGAGTTTATCGACCGTGTCAATTAAAATTATCGTAGTTCACCGCTTTAGTTCACTTAAAACGTGATAGATAATAAATTGACATGACCTCTCGCTAAAACAATTAATTGAGATATAGCCTTACCAAATAGTAGAAACCATGAAAACCTATTTCGCGAGGGAGTGCACTCGGCCCTACCAGGGTACAAACCTTGTTACGTAGGGGAAGTGGGTGATGAATGTTAATCCACCGAATTCATGTTGATAAGGGATGTATCGGCCCTACCGTGCCCGAGTTGATGTGGATTTGGATCATGGACACATTTATTCGAAATTTGGATTGAACTCAACAAAAGTTTTTCGATAAGGGATGAATCGGCCCTACCGTGCCCTTGTCGGATGTGTTTTGGGCTATAGATAATTATTAGAGTAATTTTATCGACCAAGAGTTCTAAAAGTAGAATCGATTAAAGAGTTAATCCACCGAGTTATATTGATAAGGGATGAATCGGCCCTACCGTGCCCAAGTTAATATGAATTTGGATCTTGGAATCATTTATCATAGTTGGGTAGAGGTCACTATGTAAATGCTATACTTGTTTACAAGTATTAATAAAACGATAAATGTTTTGTTTTCCACTATTCCGTTATCATATTGTTCTATTTCTTTACCACAATTCATATACGATATCATTTCGTTTTTGATTCAAATCTCCATTAAAATATCGTAACTAAAGACAAATATGAGTTTGCTTCTAAAACCTCAAATGAACCATTGCTAAGGATCTCTTGTAAAGAGTATAGATTAAAGTTTTTCATTATCAAACAGGTTTTTGATTCTTGACTAACACATCTACTTGCAATGGATTGTTATTCATGTACTTAAATGCATTAAGTACATCGAAGCGATAAAGTTGTTTTGGTAATTAGTTTTGTCAAGAATTCGTAATTGACCAAAATAACGCAACCACTTCAATGAAAGTTTTTAAAACTAAAACGAACATATGAAGAGTAATCTTCATGAATTCAATTTTGCTTCTCAAGCAAAGACTCATTGAAATGAGTGGGAGCATTCTCTTAAACTGTTAAGATGAGGACGAGGTTCAAGAAGTAAAGATTATAATGGAATTGATACTAGGTAATGTTAAAGGTAAAGTTGTTGAGAATGACGATACTAAACCTATCAATTCCGACCGATAAAGTTTCCATTGTCTTAAAATGTTGGACACGAGAAAGGAAACTACCCCAAATTATTGAAGAATCAACAAAGTTAGTTGTGGGACATCTAATGGGACCTTCTTCTTTAAAAATGTTTATTTGATTAAACATAAATTTTGCTAGTATTACTTCGTCAATATTAGAAACCGGTGGTGGTTTTCATCATTATGTTTGATACATAGGATGATTAGAATATGACGACTAGCAACAATGAAGTCGAGAGATAGAGTAATTGTGTACTCAATCTAGTTTTTGGATTTAAAGTGGTACTTAACTATGACTATTAAGTGCATAAACTCTAAATAAGAATATAAACTTGTTAAGAGACAAAAGAGGTTTCACTTTTGTGACCCTTTACACCAAGATTTGATATATGGCTAGCCCATTATCAAGGTGATAATATTCTAAACCAAACTAGAACGATATATCATGAAGATGATACAAGACTCAAATTGGTAACCCAAGATTAAACCTTAAAATTTTGGAATGATGAACGCAAAGAGTTATCGAGTACTCTTGAAACCATTAGATTGTTAATGGTATACGCGTATCTTGTATTCAAAACAAGATGTCTCGTGCCTTTTTGGTTGAAAAGGAAATCGAGGTTGTATATCATCGATCCAAAATAGGTTGATCATTTTCTTTTACCAACGATTTAAGTTGACGCAAGAATGTTCACTTAATAAGGTAAAAGGAGAAATCTTTGAAGAATTTCAAAGAGTTCAAGGAATCACGATTTAGTCGTGATGAGATTATCAAAGTGAAGACTTTGATATAAGCCAAAAGAAATGTGATATAGTATCACAAGTTAATCTCTCTTAGCACGCATTATGAAATAATGTGTGATTAGATAAGAAATCA
The DNA here is from genome assembly GCF_048544455.1 of Silene latifolia. NCBI lineage: Eukaryota > Viridiplantae > Streptophyta > Magnoliopsida > Caryophyllales > Caryophyllaceae > Silene > Silene latifolia. The sequence continues at coordinate 72,468,358 of NC_133526.1, read as the reverse complement.
AACGCTATTCGATATGGTTTGGATTTCAATCAAGTTACTTTGAGTTACTTGATCCTTTTGGGGTTTTTATCATTTTGTCTAAATTATTTTTCCACTAAATCGAATCATATGAGATATGAAATGGTAAGGGTACCATGGTTGTAAGTTTTCACAAGAAACAAATGCTCATTTTTTCCTTTCTTTTTCACGAGTACAACGGGTTTGCGGCTCATGAAGCTGTCTTTCTAAAATACAAGTTTATTTCTAGAAGACAGAGTGGGAGAAATTATTCAAAGAGCCACAAAGAATGTTATGTAGCAAGAAACTGGTCTTTCTTGGCTACATGAGACGTTTTGTTCAAAGAGCCACAAAGAATGTTATGTAGCAAGAAACTGGTCTTTCTTGGCTACATGAGACGTTTTGTTCAAAGAGCCACAAAGAATGTTATGTAGCAAGAAACTGGTCTTTCTTGGCTACATGAGACGTTTTGTGTAAGACATTGTTTCTTCAAAACCTAGGAGGTTAAATTCGTCACTTGTTAAAAATGATGAATTCATGCTACTTTTAAGAAAGTAAAGAGCTTATAACTTACAAAAGAAATTGTTTGATTCAAGTTGATTACTTCTAGAAAGTAATAAACATATGACTTACATAAGAGTGTTTAACGTCACAACTCATTACAAGGCTTAGAGCCATGAAAATCCGAAACGAAAAGGCTTGATTAGTAGCAAAGGGTTTTGCACTAATAAAGAGAGATTTCAAGGTTTGATTGGTTGCAAAGGGTTTTGCACAAATTGAAATGCTTAAGCCTATTTGGATCTTCTTAGGGATTGTGTTTCATTATTATGAAATACATAGCGAGTGAATCTAAAACCCACTTCTTCAATTAGAAGGAATGTATTCAATACATGTCTTGAGTTTTGAAGATTCTTGCTAACCTAAGATGATGTGAAACTTAAGAGAGGGTCTTAAGTAGGACATCAATGAGTTGGAATCAACATTTTGGATCATGTGATAAAACATTTCTCGATAAGTCAAGAAGTTGTGTTTATACATGGAGTTTAGTGGGAGTTACGGAAATTTTAATTAGTCCGATATGTGGATGACATATTGATCATCGAGAATGATTTAAGACTTTTGGAGTAATATAATACATCTATAATATCCGGATTTATGAAGATAAATCCACATGATATTAGCGTCAGTAAGAAGTCTTATGTTGATAAGATTCATGACTAGTTCAATTAAATCGAACATATTTGATTGATTCCATTTGCTTCATTTGTCGGATCAATTAAATGAGTAATGATGTATAACACTTCATATACTTTGAGTATGATGAATTGTTTTCAAAATCGAATTTAAGTAATCTTTACCTAGTATATAAAGATTACCCTTAAGTGCTTGAAGAAGCATTAAGGAAGTAAAGCAAAGTGTTTATGATGCAATTTTGTGTAAGGGTGTTACACAAGTGACAATTGACGATTGAGGTTGCGCATGGTTTCCGACAAAACCATAATCAAAACACATTAGAATGGTTAAGATACCATTGTGGCTATGATAATTAAGAAGTAGATTTTCTAGAATCGTTCTAGGCAATAAAGAACAATGAGAAATATTTATAACGGAAATTGAGTACACTTGTAATCATGAGATGTACAAGAGGATGAGTCCCACATTAATCGTGAAAACAAAGTGGGAGCTATTCTTAGGCTAGAGGACCTATGTCTTGATTGGATCTCGACACGTACTCAGAAAGTTTTGTAATGCAAGTGTATACATTACAAAGGAAAACGAGTATGTAGTGAGGTTGAGTAAGGTACAAGAAGTTGATAAAACCTACTAACCAAAGCCTTCTCAAAGGCTAAACATGATGAGTCATGTCATTTCAATTGAATTGAAATGAACAACTACGTACAAGATCAAATTAGATTATAGAACATGAAATAGTAATCAGGCATTGACTATTCATGTGTGATAATCGCATTTGTCGTTCGAGTTTTATTTTAAAACTCTTTTATTATACTTTGTTACATCCAAACGGGTTGTAGAGACAACGTTGAACCCCGTTAAAGTGAACACGGATTAGCATTGTATTCGCCCATAGTCACTTGTATGAGGTGACGTCTCGAAGTGACTAGAGTGTGATGCGATTGATGGCAAGTTCAAGTGCCATACAGTCATGTGAGATGACTAGTCGATCACATAGGCAGATGTTAGGAACACCTTGTCGGGCCTTATGACCGCTTATAGAGTTCTGGCAAATTTATATAGCCTGGTCGTGGCGAGAGCTGCTATAGTATTCTAATGAGTCGATTCTTTTGACTAAAGACTATTCACCTAAGATGGCACGTTTTGATTAACTTTGATTTGTGTTACTACGACCTTCGTAAATGGGGTCAAATGGGCATATTTTGGGTTATGATGGCTGTGGCTAGTCGAAGGGAATGAGTGCGATAGGAATTGTCCATCCCCTTGTCAGGGTTAAAACAATATCTCAGGGCCACTCGAGGAGTAATGAACTGGAAATGCGTGGCCACGCTCGGAAGGTATCCAGAGTGGATAAATCCGGTCAATCGTTATTCTCCGGATCGAGGAAACCACTCTCGATATGATCACTTGCAAGTACGACCTGAAAGACACCTTGCATTGAGTGGGAGATAGTAATAGGACAAGAGAATTGGTGACGCACACTTGTCGAGGACAAGTGGGAGATTGTTGGGAAATGTGTCCTCAACAATAGTGCGATCACATGATTTAAATATCATTATTAAATCTCATTTTAAGAATACAATTGGGAAGTAATATTGTTACTGTCAACTGGTCAACATATATCGGTAATGATTGGCTGACTAGAGTTTGACATTCTTTCGTCGTGTGACGGTGGTGATCGATTGACCCCTAGGTCATACCTAAAGGGCAATACTCTTAATTGATTATTTAATTAATCGTATAATGTTGCGAGTTAATTAAATTACTTGAAAATTGACGGACGATTTTGGAAGTAAAATTTACGTATCAAATTGAAATGTGATTAAATGAGATACGGTCTGAGTAATTGAATTGTATCATTACTCGGATGAAATAATTGTTTAATGTAACAATTAAATCTGAATGAATTATTATAAGTACAATCCGTTGTGATTTATAAATGGTAAAATATTTTGGCACAAGTAATTATGAAATTACTAAGTCGATTTTATATGTGACGTATTTTTATTAATATGTTGATTTTTAATATGTTAAAAATACATATCAAATTTATGTCACATATGACATGTGACATATTGACAATTGACAAAAATAATATGGGATCCATATTATAGATGTGCCGAAAATTTGGAAGAGGATTAGAATTAATATTGTGTTTACATTTAGTGGAAAACATGATGATTATATTAGGAGAGTAGCCATGCAACCCTATTGACCTTGTGAAGGCAAACTAATGCATGCATTGGGTCTTTCTCTTCTCCTCTCCTACCCTCTTTCACGGTTCACCATGAAGAGAAAAGAAAAGTTTTCTTTTTCCAATTAATTCATTCATACAACAAGAGAATTTTCTAGTGTAAGAAAATGAGATATACTCTCTACAATTTATGAGAATTCTAGAGAAATAAACTCCTAAATCCCCTTACTCTTGACCGAATATTCAAGAGCACAAAACCATTTTTGGGTCATTTTTCTACAAGAATTAATATTATCTAGTACTCATAATATTAATTCTAATTAAGAGAAAGCCTTGGGTATAAAGCTTAGGGAGAGATCTTATTCTTAGATCTTTGTTCTTCCATTTGGAAAGCTCAAGAACAAAAGAAAAGGAGATTTCTTTTGTGCCCATTAGATCCGAAATCACAATGTAAGGATGATTTCTCCTCTATTTTATCTTATGTTTGCATGCATAAAATCCGTTTTAATTTTATGACAAATTAATTAGACATATATGAGTATGTTAAATATGTATATGAATCTACATTTCCTTCAAAACCGAGCTCAGTTTGGGCTTGGTATCAACCGGGGTCGAGGAAGGCTTGCAAGAAGACATACCCGCGCGTTCCACAATCTCAGAGGATAGACTTGTGAAATTGTACAAACTACAAAAGATATGCTACGATATACTATCGAAATACTAGCCTAATTACATGGGCTATAACTAGCATACAATATTTACGAGATAATAAAATATTTGCATATTATATTCTAACAGAATACATATATCTTGTAGTGGATAGACTTGTGAAATTGTAATTCATTTCTTAAGAAATTATAATATTTTTGCAAAAAAAAGAAAAGAAACTACAATTTTTCTAATAAATGACGCGCTCCACCAAGCCAACTTCATATCATCAACATCATCATATCATCAACTCCAAGTTTCTTCCTTAATGAAATAAAATGAAGTAGTGACCATTTTCACTAAATGTCATCCATATCATCATCCATATCATCAACATCATATAAGCATTATCTCAAGAGGAATTGCGGTTGATTTACAATAAAATTGAGTGAGGGATAATGGAATTTTGAGAGAATGAGTGTTCATATAGGAGTCGAGAATTGTGAAGGAATTGGGATTTTCAAGGTTAACTGGATACGTGGTCTCAACCAACGACGTCCAACCAGAGCTGCGCAACACGTAATAGTAAGCAAGATAATAAGAGGCAAGCGACACTTGATACAAGATTAATAAAAATTTTACAAAATCATCGTTATTTACTCATTTGGACTCCGAATTGAGTGACTTAAGCTTCCCTATTGGTTACTTCATAGTTAGATTGTAACATCTTCCCTTCTAAGCTCCTTGCTTGTCCTTATCATCCCTTGTTTTCTTGCACATATGCATTTCGTTCTTTTAAGCTCCAAATGTAGACTAAAACCTGCAAAATGGGAGAATAAGGCGGGAGAAGCGATATTTCACAAGATACATTGCATTTAACTGAATTAAGCTCAAATAACGATACAAAATGCAATATTTGCGGGGGTGGTATAAATCACATATATAATATTACGGAAAATTCACGTGATACCCTCGAACTTTGCCATTTTGCACGTGGTACCCAACTTTTTAAGTTTGTGTACATGATACCCTCCATGTTTGATTTTCATGCGCAACATGCTCTTTTTGTCGCTAGAAAAAAATTCAATTGCGCATAACTCCGAGACCTGAATTAAGAATCGGCTAATTTTTTTTCCTAAAATGATTCTCTCGTCATAATCTACGATTTTAGAAAAAAAATTGTCGACTGATATTTTATAGGGTTTTTTTTAAACGGAAATCTCAAATCAACCGTATTTTCTATGTTAAACTTCCGAATGAAAATTTTCGTTTTATCAATTTATCGATCTCGAAGAGATAATTAATTTGAAAAAAAAAAAAATTATTCAATTCCGATTTTTGGTTTATGATTTATGCTCAATTTAAATTTTTAAGTACGATAAAAAGGGCGGGTTGTGTTTAAAAATCAAATCTCAAGGATATTATGTACAAAAACTTAAAAAGTTGGGTACCACGTACAAAATGGCAAAATTGAAGGGTACCACGTGAATTTTCCGATAATATTATCAGTATACAATAATGAGTTAATGGACGCAGTCTGTAATAATTGTGGAGATATTTTGTTTGTATACGACTATGGTAAGACAGTAAAACGTTTATTTGGAGAACCTATGTGCAACGATAAGAAGTAAAAAAGAAATTGTTTTTTCCTGTAGCATCGCGTGGCACTTCGTCAATCTTACTTCCCAGTGGAAGGACAACTCATTCGAGATTTCGTATTCCAATCAATGCCGCTAAAAACTCTATGTGTCGCGGGATTAAACCTGCAAGTTATTTAACTAAACTTCTAATTAGGACAAAGCTTTTTATATGGGACGAAGCACCAACGACGCACAGATATGCTTTCGAGGCTCTTAACAGGAATTTAAGAGATATCATGCTTTTTTCGAATGATGGAGATATTAATCAATCCTTTGGTGGTAAGGTGGTTGTATTTGGAGGTAATTTTCGACAAATACTTCATGTTATCTCGAAAAGAAGGAGATCGAAAATTGTGAAAGCAACACTTGGTGCTTCATATTTGTGATCTACATGCAAGGTATGAAAAAAAAAGCATGGTTTCGAATAAACTGCGTTTATAATAAGTATGGGTTACTAGTTTATTATATATGACCTAATAAACTACATATTTAGTTAATTATACAGGGTATGAAATTGAGAAAAAAATCATGCGCTTTCAAGTTGGAGATTCATGTTCCGATTTTGCTGAGATAAGGGAGTTTTGAAAATTAATATTGAAATTTGGAGACGGGGAAGCTGGAGATCCTAATTATAAGGATGTTGAGCTAGAGTTGTCGTATGACATTTTGATTAACCACACATCACGGATCTCATCGCTTCTATTGTAGAGACCATTTACCCATCTCTTGAGAATAAACTATGCCATCCTTGCACCTACACAAGATATTATATCTAATTCCAGGAGAGGACAAAATTTACTTAAGTTCAGATGAGGTTAGTAAAGATGAGAGTAATACTGGGGTGCGTGATCTGTATTCCACATAATTTCTTAACTCAACTATGTGGTCTGGCCTTCCAATCAAGAATTAAGGCTGTAGGTAGGTGCTATTGATACCTGTCGAAGTGAGTACCAAATATAATATTTATAAATTCCGAACTACAACTAGCAAGCGGTAGTAAGGGTCGATCCGCAGGGAGGTAGGGAGATAATAGTTGTTTTTAATTTTAGTCTAAAGGTAACAGTTTGAGGGGGTTTTGATATGAATTAAATATAAATCTAATAAAATAAATTAAATAAGCAAATAAAAGAAATAAAGGATGTGAACAATGATAAAAGAAATGCTAAGACGGTCGGTTCACTATAGCTGCGATGACACACAATCTTAGGTAGTCCGAAATACAATCGCGTAGGATGGGCAAAACAAGTCCTTTCAGTCCAAGTTAACTAGTAGCTCCTTTCGGCCTATGCTACTAGTCCCTAGGTCTCACTAATGCTAGCTCTCGCCCCGATTAGTGATTCCTAAAGCCTAAATTACATTATCTCTCGACCTCAGCAATTTAGTCGTCTCAATTCATTAATTAATGTCCTCCCCTATCTCTCGATCTACGGGTAGGTCAAAACTAAGCATCTAACAAGTCTCCTCTCGGTCTCATTGTTAAAAATTGCACTTAACGAATCAAACGGTGCTAATCAGACACGAAATCGGTCGATCGACCAGCTACCCCAGTCGATCGACCAATGCCCTAATTCGGGGTCACCTATTCTAATGCCATCTATGCTATAGATCCCCTACATCCTAGCACGGGGTGTTTAGCTAGACATATTTACGCAAATAGCAAGAACTAATTTGATAATAAGCATAATGGATTGCATAATTGAAATAATTGAATGAATAAATTCGCATAAAACTGTAACTAGGGCTTGGGATTCTAGCTAGCAAGAACTAATACTAACGAAACGAATAAAACAATACTGAACTTAGAATTACCGAAGCAAAGGAACAAGCGATGAATCCGAAAATAAGGTACGAACTTTAAGAATTCTAAACTACGAATAGCTAATGTATTTTTATTGTATGTAAACTAAAGATACGTATGACAGGAACTCGATAATCAATACAGAGGAGTTGAATCACGTTATAAAGGAATTATCACGTAACCTAATCCTCATAACCTAATTATCATGGGCTTTGTCACGTCTTCTAGTTTTAATTTGCGCGTCAGTCTCGTGGGGTGGTCGATCGACCACTGAGACCAGTCGATCGACCAAGGGTGTTGTACAGTAATGCATTCTGACGATTCCTGCAGCGCGCGCCGATCTTAAAACAGTTGCCATTTATTCGTTACTTGTCAAATCAGGTGTTCTACACGGCGTTGGAAAGCTAAGAGGATAAGCTTCCACCTTCAAGTGGAATCAGTCAATTATATGCTCTAGAACTCGAGATATAGCCATCTGAATAAGGCTGTAATGTCGAGAAGCACTTCTTCGCTTGTTTAAGCTTTGCAACTTGTACGCAACCATGCTTTTGCTATCTTTTAGGCCTTGAAACGCGCACCAAGTTCATCTCTCGAGTCACTACTTCATGTCAAGTCCTATGCCAAGCACTTAGGGACGGATTTGGCTCGATTTCCGCTGGATTCTTCAAATTTCTGCAATATTACACAAAAACACGAAAGTAGACGGAAATAGGGAAAATAGTAGCATAAACTACATAATTGAGCTCTGAAATGCGTGTGAAATAGGGTGTAAAACATCATATTTAGGACATGCATCAAACTTCCCCAAACCAAACCCTTGCTTGTCCCCAAGCAAGAACTAGACTCGATCCTAGGACCTAATGGAAGTATTTCAATCTCAGAGCGAAATGCATCTATAAAGCCTAAACCAGTTAATGCTACAAATCAACAGTCAATTAGTAATATGAATCACGCAAACGAGTTATGTAGTCGTTAAAAATTGCTGAACCGTCAACTATAGAGACTTATCATTATGGACTCTCACGGGTCGCTCATATCACACATAAGCACAGGTGAATATATGTAAAAGATAGAAAGAAGTAATTTTGTAATAACACTCACCTAACTACGACCTATAAGAACATGCCTGCAATCTAATATGAAAATAATCTCTACAACCGTACATATGCATTCCAACCAAACAAATGACCATGACACATGCCGAGGTAAATATGGATATGTGAGGTAATGGGTAAGAAGGGGCTAAGATAAATTTGGATATGAGGGGTTAAAGCCAAGCTAGTAATTACAGATCCAAATTATAACAACATCCACTTCTTGCTCAAAATTCAACAATAAAACCGGTGCTAATGATTAGCACTAATCTCACAATCTCCAATAATAACTGTAATTCCCCAAATGATAATAATAAAACATGGGAATAAAATCACCATCTACTCAAAACTTCAACCATGTGATTTTTTTTCTTCTTTTTTTTTTTATTTCGTCACTGTCGATCGACCAAGTGGGACGGTCGACCGACTGAACTTTTTTTTTTCCGAATTCCTGTTTTTGTTTTTCTTTCCTTTTTTCTTTCTTTTTTTCTCTTTCCCTTCAACATTTCACCAACATATTCTCAACACGAGACATAAAAACCAAAATGCAATAAAATATTCCCGAACGACTACCAAAAGTAGCTCAGCAAGGGTAGGCTAAATATGGGATGTAGCTTACAACAACAACAACAACATCAGAGCCTTAATCCCAAAATGATTTGGGGTCGGCTGGCATGAATCATCCTTTCGAACCATCCATGGGTGAACGCACGCCTCAAAATGCGAACAAAAAAAAGGGAAGATAAAAAACAAAAAGGGAGAACGAAAATGTAATGGAAAGTCAAGGTGAACTTAGGGGTTTTAAAATCGAATTCCGTCTTTCTTTTATAAAAACTTAAAATTTAAATCGAGAGAAAAGATTAAAACGATTTTTAAAAACCGAAATAGAGTAAAGGATCCGGAATGAACCAGGTAAAATCTATAAGAAAGTGGTTGTTGAAAAAGTGTGAAGTAAAGGAGAGAAAAATAAATAAATTAATTTCTTTAAATTGAATAAATAAAAAAACACTAAATCTGTCAAAAAAATATCAAATACTAAAAATCCACATGTATCCTTTCCCTCCATTGTGCCCTCTCCGTCACCATACTCTCCTCAAGCCCCAGAACTCTCATATCGTGCTCTATCACTCTTAACCATGTCTGTCTCGGTCTTCCTCTGCCTCTAGGGACCTTTTCTTTTCTCCAAGTCTCCAGCCTCCTAACTGGTGCGTCCATAGGTCTCCTTCTCACATGGCCAAACCATCTTAGTCGGTTTTCCATCATCTTGTCCTCTATTGGCGCCACTTTTACCTTTTCCTTAATAACCTCATTCCTTAACCGATCTTTCCTTGTATGTCCGCACATCCACCTCAACATGCGCATCTCCGCCACACTCATCTTTTGAATGTGACAATGTTTCACGGCCCAACACTCAGAGCCGTAAAGAAGGGCAGGCCTAATTGTCGTGCGATAAAATTTTCCCTTTAATCTTTGGGGCATATCTTTATCGCATAGAAACCCTGAAGCACTCTTCCATTTCAACCATCCCGCTTTAATTCTGTGAGCCACATCTCCGTCTAACTCCCCATCTTTTTGAATAATAGATCCTAGATATCTGAAGAAATCCGAACCCTGAACAACATTCCCATCGAAAACAATACTCCCCGCCTCTGTCGATCTCAACCCCGCCACCTTAGTGAACTGACATCTCAAATACTCAGTCTTACTCCTGCTCAGCCTGAACCCACGAGTCTCTAAAGTCTGCCTCCACAATTCCAACTTTCTCTCCACCCCCTCTTTTGTCTCATCAATCAACACAATATCATCAGCAAACATCATACACCAAGGGATGTCGTCCTGAATATCCCTTGTCAACTCATCCATAACTATAGCAAAGATAAAAGGACTAAGTGCGGAACCTTGATGCACCCCGATGGTAATAGGAAATTCTTCCGTTCTCCCAACATTAGTGCGAACACTTGCACTAGCCCCCTCATACATGTCCTTTATGAGGTCAATATATTTTCGGGACACACCCTTTCTCGCCAAAGCCCACCAAATTACTTCTCTTGGTACCCTATCATATGCCTTTTCCAAGTCAATAAAAACCATATGCAAATCCTTCTTCTTGTCCCGATGGTATTCCATCAACTGTCTCATGATAAAAATCGCATCCATAGTCGATCTCCCGAGCATAAATCCAAATTGGTTTTCCGAGATGTCTACATATCTCCTAAGCCTTTGCTCGATTACCCGCTCCTATAACTTCATTGTATGACTCATAAGTTTAATTCCCCGATAATTGGAACACTCTTGGACATCACCTTTGTTCTTGTACAAAGGGACAAGAGTACTTTTCCTCCAAGCCGATGGCATCTTGTTGCTCCTCCAAATCTTGTTGAAGAGCATGGTTACCCATTCAATCCCTTTCACCCCGAAGCACCTCCAAACTTCTATGGGTATACCATCCGGTTCCTCTGCTTTCTTTGACCCCATCTTTCTTAACGCCTTTCTAAATATGGGATGTAGCTTATGGGACAAAAAAGGCAAAATTGGCTTTTGTGGGGCTTATGGGTAAAATGAATAAAGGAGAACCTCTTCCACATGTGTCAACAAACCACAAACCCGAATGCATACAGGTATTAAGCAGATTAAGTTTATATTTATGCATATTGATATAACAAGCCTCATAAGGAGTAACTACTCACAATACTAGATAAACTGGTCATGGATGACACCGATTATAAAGCTCTAAAACTCAGAAAATGATGTAGTTTGCCAAAAATCTAAGTCAAGTCTCAAGATTCAGCGAATAAATTAACGAAAACTCGTAGACTATGCATATATGATTCTACTAATAACATGTCAATTAAGCAAGGCTTAGGCATAAACAGATGAAAATGCAATGTCATCACTGAAATACTACCGTTCCGACTAGACCTATATGCTAAAATAAATGTGCAATTTTTTGAATTTTTGAAATTTTTCAATTTTTTTTGAATTTTTGTATATTAGAGGAAAATAAACAACAATGCAAGACAAAAATGTAAACGTGAATGCAAAGCAGAATGAATGCAACGCAAAACCCTTCCCCAAACCAAATCACACAATGCCCTCATTGTGCAAAATTATATGAGAAAAATAATCAAGGGAAATGGGAATTTGCGATAAATAACTAAATAAGACATGAAGGAGACATGGGAAACTCACAAGATTTTAAGCGCAACAAAAGGAAATCTCCCCAAACCAGCGTGAGCTAGGAGGTTCAGTAGCCAGCTGTGCTACCATAAGTACCTGAAAAGACAGAAAATACCACGCATTATCCGAGAATAAAAAAAAGAGCGGTAAAAATGCGCCAAGAAATAAAACAGAAGAAAGCGATAAATGAATGTGAGAGGAAAAAGATAGAGAGAAAAACTCCCTAAAACTCCCATTCACGATCCACAAAACGACCAAACACAGCAGGGGAATAATCGAAAACAGGTACAGCAGTGGGACGCGGTCGATCGACCACACAGTCCAGTCGATCGACCAGGGCATCTGAAATAGAAGCTCCTGTAGCCGCAGTGGTCAGTCGATCGACCACACAGGCCAGTCGATCGATTGGTATACCTGACGAGGACAGTGCTTTCTTCGAATTAACTCAAATAGCGTGAGTCAATATGGTCTAACAACCTGCAAATGCACATAATACAGCGCCCAAAATTGCGCTAAACCCAAATGTAAAGTCTATAACCCTAATAAATACTAAGTAAACCAAATTAAAGCGAAGTCTCGCGCAAACCCAAAACAGTAAATAGTCTTAAAACGCAATAAATTGGTCTTCAAAAGCCTATTAAATGAATAGTTCATCCACCCAAGCTGCGGAATAGCTCCGACCACGGCTTCTGGCTATAGAAAGTTCCCTCCACGGTACGAATCTCCTCAGCAGGTCTCCATTCTATTCCAACATCTGGAATACTCAGCGGGTTATCTCCAGCTCTAGCAACCTCCCAAGCTCTTGGATCATCCGGCTCATCGAACTCCAAATCATACTCCGACACTTTCCTCGGCTCTTGCTTCGTTGGGCTCTCCTCCGGTTCCTCATCTGTGCCGTAACTAAGACATCCCAATCCACCTCTCTTGATAATTGGTTCCTTCACAGCTGGAACAACAGGTGGTTCTTCCTTCCCCAAACCAGTTCCTGCAATAGTCAAAACAGAAGAATCTTTCTCCATATTGCTCCCAATCTGGGGCGGAGGTGTTATAGCAGGAATAGGCACGGGTACTGAAGCAGGAATGTTAGGTAACACAACATAGGATTTCTTATCAGACACAACATTGTGAGTTACAGGGCACATAGCGTCCTTCTTTTTGGGGGTTTGGGCAAAAACAATTGACTGCTTCCCCACCTTGAAGGAGAGATTCTTATTCCCTACATCAATTATTGCACCAGCAGTGTGCAAAAATGGTCTACCCAATATAATTGGGATCTGAACATCCTCTGGTATGTCCAAACAATAAAGTCAACCGGGAAAAAGAATCGATCAATCTGCACAGGAATATCCTCTAAGACTCCTCTTGGTCGAACCGCAACGATCACCATCTGACGATCATATTAGTAACTGCAAACTTAGTCAATCCCAATTTCCTAGCTAGACTCAAAGGCATAACACTGATACTAGCTCCTAAATCACATAATGCCTTCTCAATTGAGAAGGTACCAATTTTGCAAGGAACAGAAAAACTACCAAGGTCAGCTAACTTGTGAGGAGCAGTGTGAGTCAAATAAGAAGAAGACTCTTCAGTTAAAGCAACTGACTCGACCCTATCAAGCGACCGCTTTTTAGACAATAATTGCCTCATGAATTTCATATAAGCAGGTACTTGATTAACTAGCTCTAGAAAAGGAACCTGAACATTCAAACTTCTAACAACAGCTTTAAATTTTTTGAAAGATACCTGATCCTTTGAAGGCATTAGTCTCTTTTGTTGGAGCTTGTGTCCTCCACAAATTAGTGTGATAACATTTGTAAATCTCTTACAGGTTCACAAGGGTATACTTAGTATTTTAATCAGTTGATTAACGATTACCTAATAACGGTTGGCTTGCTAGAGAGTTTGACGTTATTATCATACAGATGGCGGTGATCAACTGGTCCCTAAAGGTCACACCTATAGGATGTGTTTGAGAGATGTGGTTATAGAAATATAATCACATTGATGCCTTATATGACTAAACAGTTAGTCAATGTGTTGATGAGACAATTATTTAATGAAGATTAAATAATATTAGTTGAGAGAATTAATTAATCACAATTCGTAAATTGAATATAATAAGTTATATTTAATTAAATGTATGTAATGTTAGCTTGGACGAATTAATATGTTAATTCGTAATTAAATGTAATCGGTTATATTTAATATCAACAAGATGAATGTATCATAGTGGTAATAGTGAGGGTACTCAAACCAAGAGGTTATGGGTTCGATACTCACTAGATGACAATTTATATTTAACACATTTATACATTTTTGCCAAAACCGAAAATAAGGAGATGTTACTCCTTGTTATTTCGGTATTATGGGCCGAAATAGAGGAAGAAATATTCTACCCTAATTCTCTTCCTAATAAACGGTTAAAGGGAAGAGGGAGTAGAATTTTTCTAACCTAATTTTCTTTTCCCATTCTTGCCTCCATCTCATCAAAAGAAAAACACAAAACCTAAAATTAATTAGTTAGTTTTTGGATCGATTCTAGCAAAATCAAAGGGCATTTCTCATATCGTCTTGGGTGCAACTGATAGGCGAATATCAACTTTGAGTTCTTAGGCCGAATTTGCTAGGACCGAAGGTTATTTCTTAATCCTTTACGATCTTGTTTATGCATTTTATTTTATGACTTGTAATTCATCATTATAATTCGTTATAGTCCTTAAAATTAAAGGGATGCATACAGATAAATCCCACAAGTGGTATCAGAGCCAAGGCCACGAATTTATTTTGATGATTTTCATAAAAATTGGATGTTAACAACATTAGGGTTTCGAAAATAAGAAAAAAAAGTGCGGCTGAAAAAATTTGCCGAGTGAAAAAAATTTTTGCCGTTTATTTTTTCTGCTTTTTTTGGTTTTTGTTGTTTTGATTTCCATTTGATTCATACATATTGTTGTTTTAATCAGTTAAGATGATAATAAAATGAATTTGTAGATGTTTTGATTTAATTCGGATTAAATTAAATTGTAAATGGAATCGTCATGTTGATGATATAAAATTCGTTTTTGCTATATAGTTTTTAGCATATACGGTTAATCACGTTTCATTAATTCATATGCTAATCGTGTTCTAATAGCAACTATAAACGATTTTCCTTCATCTTTATGTTTTTGATATTTAGGGCATAATGCCGATTTTAAAAATATTGGGACGGCCGTTTTAATTTGTAGCCGTTGAAAATTTTTTTTCGTTCGGTTATTGTTCACTGTGAGCAGTTCATAAAAAAAAAAATTGATGTGTTTCGGTTTTTAAAGGTAAAAACCGAGTTTAAAAGAAAGTAACGGGCTGGTTTTTTTTTTGCTTTGCTGTTTTGCCGAGAAAAAAAAAAATTCTGTTACTGTTACTGTTCACGTTGGGCAGAAATTAAAAAAAAAAAAATTGTATTTTCCTTTCGTTTTTGCTGAAAAACCGAGAGAAAAGTTTTTTTTATGGGTTGTTTCGGTTTTTACCAAGATAATTGTTAAAGAATTTTTTTTTGTTGTTTTTGGCCAATTAATTATTGTGAAGCGGTTCATAATTAAAAGATACCTAATTATTTTAAAGCAGTTTAAAATATTGATGGATTAAATTCATATTACAAGTTTAATATGAATTAAGATTGAAATTAATGTGATTAATTGAGGAATTGTCACTTAATTTGATAATTTAAATAGGTGGTTTGGATAAAATTAATCTACATAATTAAAGAATTATGTCTTGCATGTTTAATTTTTTTTAGTTGATGCTTTTATTTTTGTTGAATGAATCGTTGAATGAATTTATTTACGTATTTTTTTGCAATCGGTTGTAATTTGTAATACTTAGTGTGGCCTTAGTCAAATTATGTTTTCGTAATGAAGGAAACATAATTTTTATGTAATTATGAGATCTCGAATCTCCATTATATTTCTTTAGTTTTTGGGTTTTGAAATTAGAATGTAACAAATAGGTTTATTATGTAAATTTATTTATTGTAATTTTCAAAGAAGACTAAAGATGGAGATTGGAGCTCACTCCCGCTACATGGATCAAGATGGAACATCGAGACAAGCTTCCCGGGTCCAAGGATGGATTCCAAATTTGTATTTAATGTTCATTTTGATAGGATAGGCCACACTAGGACTTTTTATTGTTTATATGTTTTTCATTCCTATTGCTTTTCATTCACATGATAGTTTATGCATCATATTCCGCCTAAAACCAAACCACCTACTAAAATGCATGAAAATTGACACATATAGGTTGTATGTTAGTTTTCATAGGCATACAGATGTCACATGTTTATTAATCCATCATCTTAGTTTATTCATTCACGCATGCTAGATATTAGTTCACTTAAAATGAATTAAAATAAAGTTGATGGGATCTTCCTCTAAAACGGAAATTGAGATTAGTCTTTATAAGGGCAAACAACTATGAATCCCTTCTTCGTCGGTAGGCATAATATGACCCCTTCTACGTTGGGTAAATAGTTTGTGTTGACTTAGTTTATCTCAACATTATAGTCCGAAGAGTTTCTCGTGATTATGATGGACTAAAGATAGAATTTACAGAAATTTATCGACCAAGAATTCTAACGGTAGAATTAGCTAAAAGGTTAGCTTATCAATTTACAGATAATTGAGTCTTGGGATCATTTATATAATTCTTGAGGAAGGTCAATTGTATAAATGTTTTGAGTCTTCGCGTTATGACACTAGTTCATTAGACTTAAATCAAAATCGATGCACATGCTTATTATTTATTCTTCTTTTCGCAGTGTAGAACACGTTTATTTTACTGTTACAACAAAATGTCTGGAAATAATGCAATCCAAATGCCTAGTGCCACACTTGGACGCGAGTCCTGGCTGAAAATATTCATGGACCAAATGAATCAGTTCACACGTCTGAAAAACGACGGGTCCAACTTTATGGATCGGGAAGCAAAGACTACGGAATGCTTTGCCATTGCTGACGGTAAGCTCAGGTACTTAACTGAGCCAATACCGGTAAACTCAGGCCCCAATGCAGGAGTCAACTAGTCAGTCGCTTATAGTGACTTCGTTATGGAAGCGGGTGCGATAAAGAACGTACTCATCTTTGCAATGGAAACCAATTTGCAGAGACGCTTCATTGCCCAAGGTGCGAACAAGATTTTCACCACACTCACTAACGAGTTCTCAAAAGCACCGAGAATCGTTACATATGAGCATACCTGTCGCTTCTTTGATGCGAAACTCCAGAAGGGCCAATCGGTTAGCTCACACATTCTTCACATGATTGAGAATGTCGAGAAGCTAGAGGCTCTTGATTGCAAAATCAGTGAGAGCATTGTCATTGACCGAATGCTTCATTCTCTTCATGATGGTTTTGCCCTTTTCAGGGCGAACTACTACATGAATGACTTGAAAAAGAGTCCTCATGAGCTACACTCCCTTCTCGTATAGACCGAGAAGGATATGAAATTGAGTGGGAGCATGAAGCAGGATGTTCTCACGATTTCCAACAAGGGTAAAGGTAAGGGCAATGCTCATGGCGACCTAGCTGTAGGTAAGCCAAAGTTTAAAAAGCCAGGAGACGGTAAGAGTGGGCCCGGTGAGACTAGTGGCTTACAGGGCAAGGCAAAGAGCAAGGGCGGTGACATTGAGTGCCACCATTATCACAAGACTGGACATTGGAGGAGGAACTGTCCCGTCTACCGTGAGGACATCAAAGCAGGCCGCGTCGTTCATGTTGGTATGTCATCTTATATTCATATGATTGAGATTAACCATGTAAGTTTCGGAACTTGGGTACTTGATACTGGTTGTGGTTCTCATCTGTGTAATCATTTCCAGGGCCTAAAGAACATCATACCTCTCGAAAAAGGTGATGTGGACCTGCGAGTCGGGAATGGAGCAAGAGTTGCTGCTGTCTCGAAGGGAACATATGTAATCCAACTCCCTAGTGGTTTTGAGTTATTTTTAAATAACTGTTACTATGTACCCAGTTTGTCTAAGAACATTATTTCTGTTTCCATACTTGCTAAAGACGGTTTTGCATTTTCAATAAAGGATAATAGCTGTATTTTCTCTTTCAATGAAATGGTTTATGGCAAAGCAGTTTCCATGAATGGAATTTACATCTTAGATCAAACCACAGAAGTATTACACATGAATAATAAGAAATTAAAGGTTGGTGAAAAAGATCAAACCTATCTATGGCATTATCGAATGGGACACATAAATGAGAAACGCGTAAAGAAACTCGTCGATAATGGGACTATTCCCGCATTCGATTTTTCTACATATGGCACGTGTGAATCATGTCTCATTGGCAAAATGACTCGAATTTCCTTCAAAGGTGTTGGAATGCGCGCTAGTGACCTACTAGGACTCATACATACTGATGTTTATGGACCTATGTCAATTACCGCTACAGATATTTTATCACTTTCACGGACGATTTGAGTAGATACGGATATGTCTACTTATGAAGCATAAAAGTGAGTCCTTTGAGAAATTCAAGGAATACCAGAACAGGGTTGAGAACCAACTGGGTAGAAAGGTTAAAGCACTCCGTTCAGATCGGGGTGGCGAATATCTTTCAAATGAGTTTGATCAACACCTTAAAGACTGTGGAATCGTTCTACAGTTAACTCCACCTGGAACACCTCAATTAAATGGTGTGTTTGAATGGAGAAATTGAACCTTACTTGATATGGTTCGATCCATGATGAGTCACACGGTAGTGCCTGATTCATTATGAGGTTTTGCTCTTTTGTCAGCTGCTCTTATACTTAACCGAAGTCCGACTAAAGCTGTCGACAAGACTCCATATGAAATGTGGAAGGGAACGGTCCCTAACTTGTCCTTTATTCGGGTTTGGGGCTGCGAGGCTTATGTCAAGTGGAGACACGAGGATAAGCTCGGCCCGCGATCGGTCAAGACATACTTTAAAGGTCATCCAAAAGGAACATTTGGTCATTACTTCTATTCGCCTACCGAACATCGAGTTTTTGTTGCGGCTAGTGCGACGTTCTTAGAGAAAGAATATCTCGAGAACAAGACGAGTAATAGAACCTTCGAGCTGTCGGAGATTCCAGAACCAACAACCAAGGAACTGATGGAGGAAGTTGTTCCTCCAACTGATGATACGGTTAATATTCCTGAGGAACCTAGGAGGTCGGGTAGAGTCTCTCATCCTTCGGACAGATACATTGGTATGGTCGAGGAGAATGACGTTTTACTCCTAGAGAGTAATGAACCCGCTACCTATAAAGGTGCTATGGCCTGTTCCAACTCAAAGCTATGGCTCAAAGCCATGTAATCCGAGATGGAATCCATGTATGAGAATGACGTATGGGATCTAGTTGATTTACCTAATAAAGTAAAACATCTACAGTGTAAATGGCTTTACAAAATAAAGCGTTCTGTAGACGTGCAACCAGATACCTATAAGGCACGACTAGTGACAAAAGGTTTCACTCAAGTGCACGGATTGCATTATGATGAGATTTTTGCACCTGTAGTCATGCTACGTTCCATTCGGATAATCTTAGCGATTGCCGCTTTTCATGATTATGAAATTTGGCAAATGGATGTGGAAACCGCCTTCTTAAACGGTTATTTGGAGGAAGAGTTGTACATGGTGCAACCCGAAGGTTTCATAGATCCTGAACATCCTAAGAAAGTATGCAAGCTTAAGCGTTCCATTTATGGACTTAAGCAAGCTTCTCGGAGTTGGAATCATCGTTTCGACCAGGTGATAGAAGAGTATGGTTTCACTCGATCGGTCGAAGAACCATGCTTATATATCAAGTCGAGTGGGAGCAAGATTGTATTCTTGATATTGTATGTCGATGACATACTCCTGATTGGGAATGACATTCCTCTCCTATCTTCGGTTAAAGAATGGTTGAAGAACCATTTCCAGATGAAAGATCTGGGTGAGGCACAACGCATTTTGGGAATCCGTATCTACCGAGATAGATCACGACGGACGTTATCACTTAGTCAGGAGTCTTATTTGGATAAGATTCTTGAGAAGTTCAGCATGACCAACTCCAAGAAGGGGAACCTTCCAATGACGTCTGGGATGCAGTTGAGCAAGTCTCAGTCACCCACGACGCCTGAAGGGATTGAGCGCATGAGTCGTGTTCCTTATGCATCTGCAATAGGATCAATCATGTATGCCATGATATGCACACGTCCAGACGTGGCATATGCATTGAGTATGATGAGTCCGTACCAAAAGAATCCAGGTGAAACACACTGGATAGCTGTTAAAAATATCCTCAAGTACCTACGGAGGACTAAGGATAGGGTATTGACTTATGGAGGCGATTCTAAGCTATGCGCAATTGGTTACGCAGATGCTAGCTTCCAAACGGATCGAGATGATTCAAAATCTCAGTCCAGGTTCGTTTTCACTCCTAATGGTGTTGCGGTCAGTTGGAAGAGTTCCAAACAGAGTGTTGTAGCAGATTCTACCACTGAATCCGAGTACTATGCCGCTTCGGAAGCAGCTAAGGAAGCGATATGGATGCGTCAATTCTTACAAGGACTTACGATAGTTCCTAGTTCGAATGACCCGATCACCATCTATTGTGATAATAGAGGTGCCATCTTCCAGGCTAAGGAGCCTAAGTCTAGCAAAAAATCTAGACATGTACATTGGAAAGCTCACCTGATCCGTGATTACGTGGAGCAAGAAGAGATAGTGATTGACAAGCTTGCGACGGATGATAACATCGCGGACCCTCTCACTAAACCATTGAATTTTGATAAGCATGAAGGGCACGTTATTTCCATGGGAATTAAACGTGTTCCTGAGTTGTAGTAGATGATTATGAATTTGATACATTATCTTTTTCATATACTATTTATAACTTCATCGTTTTATTATAATATTTTGTTTTTCATGTGGATTGTACTGACAACTTTGAACGCCACAAAGTGAACTGAATTACATTATATTTTGTTTGGTCCGTAATCGCCTACAAGAGCTGATAACTCTGGCTATTATATTGTGCAGTCGATTGATGGTGGGTTCAACGAGCCATAAGTCAAACTGTTGACTGATCGATCACAAATACGAGATTATAACGATACCTCGTAGGACAAAATTTTTTTGTGACAACGTAATGGAGTCCTAAATGTTTAAAACATTCGGTGCCAGGTCGTGGATAGGACATCCATTGTGTTCCTAAAGTCGATTCTTTTGACTATCGACTGTCTCTTGAGATAAAGGCAGTTTTTGGGTGACTTTGGTTTCTTTCTCACGGTCTGCCGTAACTGGAGGCTAAGTACATTTTCTCTGGGTCATTTCATACTGTGCTTACATCGGCAGGATTCGAGTTGAGGAAAATATTCAACCCTTATCAGGTATAGTTATTTCTCATGGCCACTCGAGGAGTTGTAACTGAAATGCATTGCCATGCTCGAATGTTGATTCGTTTATCAGTTAAGTTACTCTCTAGTCGGGGAAACCACTCTTGATGCAGATCACTTGTAAAATACGACCTTTGTGAATACAGATTTTGCAAATTGTTTTACATTGAGTGGGAGAAATTTTAGGATATAAGAATCGGTTATCGCACATACACTTGTGAGGACACGTGGGAGTTTGTTGGAGCTTGTGTCCTCCACAAATTAGTGTGATAACATTTGTAAATCTCTTACAGGTTCACAAGGGTATACTTAGTATTTTAATCAGTTGATTAACGATTACCTAATAACGGTTGGCTTGCTAGAGAGTTTGACGTTATTATCATACAGATGGCGGTGATCAACTGGTCCCTAAAGGCACACCTATAGGATGTGTTTGAGAGATGTGGTTATAGAAATATAATCACATTGATGTCTTATATGATTAAACAGTTAGTCAATATGTTGATGAGATAATTATTTAATGAAGATTAAATAATATTAGTTGAGACGAATTAACTGTCAATTCGTAAATTGAATATAATAAGTTATATTTAATTAAATATATGTAATGTTAGCTTGGACGAATTAATATGTTAATTCTTAATTAAATGTAATAGGTTATATTTAATATCAACAAGATGAATGTGTCATAGTGGTAATAGTGAGGGTACTCAAAGCAAGAGGTTATGGGTTCGATCCTCACTAGATGACAATTTATATTTAACACATTTATACATTTTTGCCAAAACCGAAAATAAGGAGATGTTACTCCTTGTTATTTCGGTATTATGGGCCGAAATAGAGGAAGAAATATTCTACCCTAATTCTCTTCCTAATACACGGTTAAAGGGAAGAGGGAGTAGAATTTTTCTAACCTAATTTTCTTTTCCCATTCTTGCCTCCATCTCATCAAAAGAAAAACACAAAACCTAAAATTAATTAGTTAGTTTTTGGATCGATTCTAGCAAAATCAAAGGGCATTTCTCATATCGTCTTGGGTGCAACCGATAGGCGAATATCAACTTTGATATTGTTCTTAGGCCGAATTTGCTAGGACCGAAGGTTATTTCTTAATCCTTTACGATCTTGTTTATGCATTTTATTTTATGACTTGTAATTCATCATTATAATTCGTTATAGTCCTTAAAATTAAAGGGATGCATATAGATAAATCCCACATCTTTGGATATGGGGCCGTCAGAAGTAACTTGGCCCTCTCCTCTAGGCCTCTCATACCGGCATCAGTGGACTTAGGCTGAAAATCCACTACTTTGTCCTTGTTGTAGCTCGAACCTTCTTCAAACCCTTTCAAGAATGAACCATTGACCGTTATCGGGTCATATTTCAGAGCTGGAATCGTCCCATCAGCATTTGGAGCTTGCTTCAAAAATTGCGGGGTCGTCTTACCTCCGAACAAAAATTCCTTCAACTTATCAGGTAAAGGAGGACGGAAAGGCTCGCTGTCAGCAGCATCTTCAGTCGATCGACCATGTAGGTCAGTCGATCGACTGATCTCCTCTTCCCCAAAATTCTCAGCAGAATCAGAAACTTCCACTGAAGGACTGTAGCTGGTCGATCGACCATTGTGGTCAATCGATCGACCAACATCGCTGTTGCACAATTTTTCAGATTTTCCAGAAACATCAGAAACTCGCCTCTGTTGACTGGAAGCGGTCGATCGACCGCCCTTTGAAGTCGATCGACTGCCTATGCTGTTGTTCGTTTTTTCTGATTTGTTCCTTTTCGCTGTTTCAGTCATTTTTCCAGTTAGTTCAGCCACGTCTCCCTCGAAAACACCTTCTACCATAGTGGGCCCATCAAGGGTAGACCCACTCCTCAGCGTCATTGCATGTACGGTTTCTATACGCTGATTCAGAGAAAGAAATTAACTCGGAATTTCAGCTGCATTCTTATCTAAGTCAGCTAATTGAGACTTCAGCTCCGTGATTGAGGCCTCATTCGCAGCATTACTTTTCTGCACTTCCACCATAAGCAACTTCACTAAATTTGTTAACTCTGCAACTTCATCATTTAATTGTTGCTGTGGCGGAGTGGGTAATGGTGGAGCTACATAAGGAGGCATATAATGTTGTTCAAAATTAAATTCCTCCTACTTCTTCTCCAGCATATCAAATCTGACACTCATAGCCTCCAATTATGCCAGGATAGCACTATTATCATTCGAGCTCAACCGTGTGTTACACCTAGGATTACCATATTCTGCACGGTGTGTGGCCATCTCTTCAATCGTGTTCCAACCCTTATTATCACCAATGTTATCTTGGAACCGGCCATTAGCTGCTGCATCAAGAATACTCCTGTGGTCATCGTAAAACCCAATGTAGAACTGGTTGCACAAATACCATTGCTGAAAACCGTGGTGTGGAACAGAGCGGACTAGCTTCTTAAATTTGGTCCAAGATTCGTGAAATTCCTCATCAGGCCACTGCTTGAAATTTGTAATTTGGGCTCTTATTGCATTTGTCTTGGACGGTGAAAAGTATTTCTTGTAAAAAGATAGAGCCAATGAATTCCAATCAGTAATACCCAAAGCTTCTCTATCCAAATCCCTATACCACTCCCTAGCAGCATCTCGGAGCGAAAAGAGAAACAGAGTTTCTTTGATCTGATCCTATATCACGCCCTCTAGTGGAGGAATAGAACAGACATAATCAATAAAAACCTCCATATGCTTTGCTGGGTCTTCATCTGCAGCTCCACTAAATTGCTTCCTCTCCACTAAATCGATATGCGAAGGACGGGGCTCAAAGGAACCATCTGTACCAGCTGGGAGAGCGTATCCTTTTGGGATATCCTGAACGTTAGGCCCAGAATGATGCGCTATGCTTCTGCTCTCCATATATCAGAAGTACTCAAGCCTTTCTCCTGAAATAACTTCTCTAATAGTCTCCGTCTAGCGCAATGTGACCTGCATATAAGAAAAAACTACAAGAAGAAGATAAGAAACGTTTAAGGAACAGATGTCCCTTAAACTTAGAGAATAGACTAAAATAAAAAGGAACAACTAAAACTAGCGCTGCTTCCCCGGCAACGGCGCCAAAATTTGATACCTGTCGAAGTGAGTACCAAAAATAATATTTATAAATTCCGAACTACAACTAGCAAGCGGTAGTAAGGGTCGATCCGCAGGGAGGTAGGGAGATAATAGTTGCTTTTAATTTTAGTCTAAAGGTAACAGTTTGAGGGGGTTTTGATATGAATTAAATCTAAATCTAATAAAATAAACTAAATAAGCAAGTAAAAGAAATAAAGGATGTGAACAATGATAAAAGAAATGCTAAGACGGTCGGTTCACTATAGCTGTGATGGCACACAATTCTAGGTAGCCCGAAATACAATCGCGTAGGATGGGCAAAACAAGTCCTCTCGGTCCAAGTTAACTAGTAGCTCCTTTCGGCCTATGCTACTAGTCCCTAGGTCTCACTAATGCTAGCTCTCGCCTCGATTAGTGATTCCTAAAGCCTAAATTACATTATCTCTCGACCTCAGCAATTTAGTCGTCTCAATTCATTAATTAATGCCCTCCCCTATCTCTCGATCTACGGGTAGGTCAAAACTAAGCATCTAACAAGTCTCCTCTCGGTCTCATTGTTAAAAATTGCACTTAACGAATCAAACGGTGCTAATCAGACACGAAATCGGTCGATCGACCAGCTACCCCAGTCGATCGACCAATGCCCTAATTCGGGGTCACCTATTCTAATGCCATCTATGTTATAGATCCCCTACATCCTAGCACGGGGTGTTTAGCTAGACATATTTACGCAAATAGCAAGAACTAATTTGATAATAAGCATAATGGATTGCATAATTGAAATAATTGAATAAATAAATTCGCATAAAACTGTAACTAGGGCTTGGGATTCTAGCTAGCAAGAACTAATACTAACGAAACGAATAAAACAATACTGAAATTAGAATTACCGAAGCAAAGGAACAAGCGATGAATCCGAAAATAAGGTACGAACTTTAAGAATTCTAAACTACGAATAGCTAATGTATTTTTATTGTATGTAAACTAAAGATACGTATGATAGGAACTCGATAATCAATACAGAGGAGTTGAATCACGTTATAAAGGAATTATCACGTAACCTAATCCTCATAACCTAATTATCATGGGCTTTGTCACGTCTTCTAGTTTTAATTTGCGCGTCAGTCTCGTGGGGTGGTCGATCGACCACTGAGACCAGTCGATCGACCAAGGGTGTTGTACAGTAATGCATTCTGACGATTCCTGCAGCGCGCACCGATTTTAAAACAGCTGCCATTTCTTCGTTACTTGGTCAAATTAGGTGTTCTACACGGCGTTGGAAAGCTAAGAGGATAAGCTTCCACCTCGAAGTGGAATCAGTTAATTATATGCTCTAGAACGCAAGATATAGCCATCTGAATAAGGCTGTAATGTCGAGAAGCACTTCATCGCTTGTTTAAGCTTTGCAACTTGTACGCAACCATGCTTTTGCTATCTTTTAGGCCTTGAAACGTGCACCAAGTTCATCTCTCGAGTCACTACTTCATGTCAAGTCCTATTCCAAGCACTTAGGGACGGATTCGGCTCGATTTCCGCTGGATTCTTCACATTTCTGCAATATTACACAAAAACACGAAAGTAGACGGAAATAGGGAAAATATTAGCATAAACATCATAATTGAGCTCTGAAATGCGTGTGAAATAGGGTTTAAAACATCATATTTAGGACACACATCATCTATAGTGATGCTTCTTAAGAACATTGACCAATCTCGCGGATTGTGCAATGACACTCGAATGATAATGACGGATTTAGAATCACGTGTGATTAGAGAAATAATTGTACCAGGCAGTCATAAGGACGATAAAGTGCATATTCCCCATAGAACACTTACTCAATCTGATTCCAGTAAGTTCTATGAACAGTTTGACAGACGAAAACTCCTGTGGCGGTATGTTTTGCAATGACGATAAATAAGAACTAAGGTCAGTCTCTAGTACACGTTGGGCTTTATCTTCCACGACCGATGTTTACATATAGTCTAATACCCGCCTTTTTAGAAGACCTTATAAAAGGCTCTCCGTGTTTAGGGAGCCTTTAGTTAGTGTGAGGTGGAGGGTTGGTGTACCCAGTTTGGAAGACTGACGGTCTTTACTCGACTTAGAAGGTGTCACTCGGTCGAGTACTGGTTGAACTCGAACGAGTGATGGCCACTCGGCCGAATAGGGGTCTGTACTCGACCAAGTGTGGTCGTTCAGCGGTTTTATATTTAAGATCGGGGGTCGAGGCTTATATCATTTCTTTTCCAAATTCTTTCACTCTTATAAGCTTAAAAGACAGTCTCTCTCTCTCTCTTTCTCTCTCTATTTTCATCCCTTATCTATAATTATACTCAAGATCTAGAGGGCGAGAACTTGTGCACGGGATTAACGTGTCGGGGCATGAGCTCCGTCGTAGTCTAGTTCTTGTATTTACTAGGTAAGTCGCTGTGATTATCACTAATACGCGATGTAATGATTTAGTTGGTTGTAATAGAGTCTAGTTGATTGATGTAGGTGACGATGTCGGTATCCCTTATGCGATTATGTGATTGGTTGTGATTGCAAGTAGACTTGCTAAAGGTAGGGTTTCCCTACCTAGTACAATTGTATGATTAATCATGAGATGGTATAGTATTGTATATATATAATTGTTGTGATTATTATTACTGTGATTGTTATTGTGATTATTATCATGGTTATTATTGTGGTTGTTATTGTGGTAGTATTTTGATGGAGATGGAGGTGGTGATGATGGTTGTGATTATGAAGCAATGTCGAGAGATTGACTTCATCCCTTTATCGCTCTTTGTGACTCCCTGTAACACTCCCTTTGTACCCGGCCAAGGTAATGGGGAGGATGTTACCATCTTGGTTTCCCAAAGTGATGAATGGGAGTTGCAATTAAGAAATAACTTAAATAAATAAAAAGATTTGGTGATTTACAAATGATTAAATGATTAATAAATATAAACTATAACATATACAACTCGACTATTACATAAGTCATCCAACTATGTAGCTCGACTTAGAGTCCAAAGCGCATCCCGTCTCCCGCGTGACACTAAACCAACCTGTATTAAACCTGCTCCCCATATGATTGGAAATATCATATGGATCGACACAGGCCACCCCGGAAATAGGTGACAATTACACAGACACACAAACACGTCAGTTTTAATAATAAGACACAACATGATAGATAAATATGCAACATGCCAATGATATGAATGAGACATTATTATATAATCACCACGCCGGTACCGGGACACACTCAGACATACCAACAACCACTGGTGTCAGGGACACGCCCACGACACTACACCTCACAAATAGGAACTCGGAACACATCCGTGGCGACTCGGAGCCCCTGCCAGATGTCGTGCCTCAACCACAAGAGTCCCTCCGTAACTCAAGTCACTAATTTGCACATCTCTCTTGGAGTGGGAAGCGATTCAAGCGTTAGACGGTCTCTCAACCGTCTTACATATCCTCACAACATGTATCACCACCAACAATTTCCAACCACCATATATATCACTAAATGCATCACAATATGCCAATATGTCATTTCACAATGAATATGCATCACTCTTACCAATTGTACCTCTTTCTCATATATCGTGAATGCCAATCATACCACATACCCATGTATACTGATACGTGCATTTTACATAGTCCTTTTTGGCCTCTTATACACGCATTTCCATGTAATTCTCGTAGTTTTATATTGCAAAATGCCCCGAATTGGCTACTTTGGTTTGGTTTGCCTAATTTGCAGGAACGGACCCGAAAGTAGCGGAATCGTACCTTTTTCAGTCCCCTTAGCATGCATTTATATAGATGGAAGTTTTGAAGCGGAATCACTATGCCTCGGGAAGCGTGAAGTGGTCTCGGAAGCTAACCAATGAAGAAAACAAGCTGTTTTAGTGGCTGAGTACTCGATCGAAGGCTTCTGTGTTCGATCGAGTGGATTTGGTGGTGAAGACTGTTCGATCGAGTCTCTCCTGTACTCGATCGAAAGGTGGCATTTGGAGGTTACTCGATTGAACGTGCTTTCTGTTCGATCGAGAGGATTTGCTGGAACAGTGTTCGATCGAGGAGTCTCAAATCACTCGATCGAGCACTTTGCTATATTACACAGGATTTTATTTCGTGTAAACTTAATTAGTATCTTAGTTTTGTTTAATAAATATCTTCCCTATATAAGGTGAAGACGTCATTAGGATAAAACATCTTTTATCAATCTTTTACTCTCTTAATCAGTTCTTAATTATTCTCTTAAGCAGACACTTTCTTTCTTCTCTTGTTCGACGTTGCTTTCGTCCTTATTGCCGGATTCTAAACTTTGTAATTAATCTTTCTTATACTCTTGATTCAATTCAATTCATCTTTGCATCTTTAATCTTTGTTTTTAATTACTGTTTTAATTATCATTATTGTTTAGTTTATGTTAATTCCTCTCTATCATCTTTATATTATGTCTTTGATTAATTCATCCATTATTGTTATTAGTTTCACCATAAACATGAGTAGCTAAATCCTTTTATGTTAGTATTATGGGAGACATGGTAGTGAATAAATGATGTTGTAAATAGAATAGATGGTTTGATTGTGAGAATTGTTTTATAACAATATAATTGTAATCGTTTAATTGAGTGTGCGCTTCTAAACCAGTTAATTCGGTTAAATTCATACCTAGATCGAGAGATTGGAATGAACAGACCTGTTATGAACAGTAGACTACACTAATGACGGCGAGAGCTAAGTTAGTTGTATTTTAAGGCAGAAAGTGGACCGAGAGGACCTTTCCTTTACCCTTCTCACATTACACCAACCTATTTATGACTGAATTGGCTAATTACCATGGTGAACCGACCTCCTAGCATTCTTCTCTTTATTTGATCACAACTTTATTTCTCTTACTATTTTTATTGCTCTTGTTCTCTCTGCCTTAATCTCATTTAGTAGTTAGAAAACAAATTCAAACACCCAATTGTTACCGTGACGGACTAGATTAGCAGGTAAATATAATAGCCTCCCAGTGGAGTACGATACCTGACTTACCTCTACTATATATTAGTTGAGCCGGTTGGTTTATTTTTGAAAGGGTTGCGACCGCCGTGTCAATTTTTGGTGCCATTGCCGGGGAGGCAATTAGCCTATTTACTTGTTTTATTTTCAGTCTGTCTTAGTCTCAAGGAATTTCTAATTCCTTGAGACAGTTCATATTTATTTTCTCTAGTTTTCTTTATGCCCAAGTCCAACAGGTCAGAATTAGTACCAGCTGATCCTGAACCGGAGCGGACTTTTCACCATAGACAGAGCTTATTGAGAAAGATTCGTCAAAAGGAAGCCTTGAGTACTTTTGAACATGATCTTGAACAATTTACATTTGCAGAAGACCAGTCTTTAAGTGAAGACACTTCTATTTCTGAAGTTAAATCTGTAAAGATGCCTAATATCGCGAGACATTCTGAGCCTACAGCTGAGTCTATTCCAAAAGGTTTTAACGATGCAACAGAAGATGGGAGTACATTTGATATTCGACCATCTTACATTAATTTGGTTGAGAGGAACTTATATCGTGGAGTAGCTGGTGAGGATCCGCGAAAGCACATGGAGGTTTTTACAGATTACTGTTCTACCATTCCCACTACTAAGGGAGTGACGCAAGATAAGATTAAGGAAGTCCTTTTCCCTTTTTCTCTGACCGATGGAGCCTGAGAGTGGCTTACTGATCTTGATAGGACTGTAGCTGGGATTACCAATTGGGAGACCCTGGCCCTTGCTTTTTATAAAAGGTACTTTCCTCCACAGAGAACTAACCAATTGAGAGGAAAAATTACAAGTTTCAAGCAAACTCCAGACGAGAATCTATATGAGGCGTGGGGTCGGTTCAAGAAATTGTTGCGATCCGTCCCACATCACGGTTTCAACCAGTGGTTTTTGTGTAACCAATTTTATAATGAGTTATATGATGACCACCGTGTCATATTAGATGATGCAGCCAACGGTCGATTTCAAAATAATATTGATGATGACAAAGGTTGGGGAATCATAGAAAAGATGGCCACCCATTGTGCTCAATATGGGAATCCTAGAGAGGGTATTAGAACGGTTTCTTCTGTTGATAGTGCACTTGTGGCTCAGCTAGAAGCCATGAATGCCAGATTTGATAAACTTGAGTTACAGGCTGCGGGAGATCAACAGACGGTTCACTTGTTGACTAGACAAGAGACCGTCTCATGTGAGAGATGTGGTGGTAATGACGGTCACACTGCTGTGGATTGTCTAGCTGAGAAGGAGCAAGTCTTTGCCTTTCAATAATACAGGCAGGGAGGCTCCTATTATAATAATCAAGGTGGAATCCATCCTAACTTTAGATGGACAAGTCAAAATGTTTTAAATCCAACACCTCCACCGCAGCAACAACAAGCTTATGTACCACCTCACAAAGCTCAACAACAAGGCTTTCAAAAGCCTTCATCTTTCCCACCGCCGCAACAAGGTGCTTCTTCTAAAGGCATAAGTGATGTAACCGAGTTGAAGTCGATGATACAATCATTGACCATCCAATTGCAGAAAAGTGACCAACAGAAAGATGCCTCTATTATGTCACTTGAATCACAAATGGCTCAACTGGCTACCAATAAAGCTTTGAGGCAACCGGGTCATTTACCGTCACAACCTGAAAAGAAACATCATGAGACGGTAAATTTAATTAATCTGAGGAGTGGTATTTCTTATGAGGGACCCACAATGCCGACTGAAAATGATAAACCAGACCCGGAAGTTGAAGTTACTGTGCAGGAACAGTCGTCATCTGACAAAATATTGCTGAATCCAAGAAAAGTACTCGATCGACTGACATCTGGAGGTCGATCGAGGGGAATTGCTGAGGATGTTCTCGATCGAGAAGACAGAAGAGCTCGATCGAGCACTGTTGAAAAGAGAGATCTCGATTGAGCAACTGAAGATGCTCGATCGAGTACTATTGCTGAGAAAGTTACTCGATCGAGAGAAACTGATACTCGATCGAGTAAAACTGATGATGAGCGTGATAATTCTTTGGCAAAGAGGAATGAAGGACTAGCTATTCCGATCACGGCCCCATTTCCAAGGCGATTGCAGAACAAGAAGGCTGAGCAACAGTTCGGTAAGTTCGCTAAAATTTTAAAAAGTCTTCATGTTAATGTACCCTTCGCCGAGTTACTAACCCAGGTACCCTCCTACACGAAGTTTATGAAAGAAATTTTAACACATAGGAGGCATATTTGACCATGAGACGGTGGCTTTGACTGAAGTAGGCACTGCCCTAATTCAAAATAAGACCCCACCTAAATTGTCTGACCCCGGTAGTTTCTCAATACCTTGTCATATTGGGACCCATTTAATTAACAATGCGTTATGCGATCTGGGAGCTAGTGTGAGTATCTTACCGTTGTCTCTCGCTAAGAGACTTGGTTTGACTAAATTTTATTGTACTAACATGACCGTGCAGATGGCCGACCGTACTTTATCACGGCCCTTAGGTGTCTTAGAGGACATACCTGTAAATATCGGGAAATTCTTTATTCCCATTGACTTTGTAGTCTTGGACATCCCCGAAGACTCTTACACTCCTATCATTTTAGGACGACCATTTCTATCTACCACTCGCGCAGTAATAGATGTCGTGGGGAAGACTCTACCTTTTCAGGTAGGTGATGAGGAGCTGATTTTCTATCAGTCCAATGTTCGTAGGGCTCCTATGCAAGTTCAGCCCTGTAATGCATTACCCTCTACAAACCCTTACACCGAACCTCCTATTGATAATGTTGAATCCTGTGCTGCGATTTTAACACCTCCGCCCCAGATTGGGAGCAAAATGGAGGACCATTCTTTCGTTTCTGTTGCTACAGGTAAAGATGGATTGAGCATAGGAGATCCCGGTGATAAAAGTACGATGAAATTTGAGCTCACAGTCAAAGAAGATACCAAGGATACGAGCCATGAAAAGAGAAAGCAGGACAAAGGAAAGAAGAAGGTGAAAGCGTATGTGGACGCGGATTACTCTTCTTCAATCAGTTCAAGTTTATGGAGATCAAAAAGGACGGTCCGAGATGCTGAAGGGATCTCCTCCAGTCAGAAGCCCTCTTTTGGGCTGTTGAAGTATTTCGGAAGATGAAACGGGACACCATCCCGTTTATAAAAACATTTGTAATTTGGATTTTGTTAGACACTTTAATTGCTTTTAGACGTTAGCGTAGATTAGTTTTAAATAGCGTAAGACCGAATATAGACTGCTGCTGTGAATTTGGTATTTTTGGGAAGTATTTCTGTGTTTTTATGCAGGTTTGGGGAAGATATTTGACCATTGGCATGCGTGCCAAAGGAAAGGCCTCGATCGAATTCTTTTCATGTTCGATCGAGCACATTGCCCAGGTAAAGTCCTCGATCGAGTGGATTAATGTACTCGATCGAATGGCCATATTTCAGGAGTCCTCGATCGAGTTGTCATGTACTCGATCGAGTGAAAAGTGAAGAGGAAAGTCTTCGATCGAACAACCAGCAGTTCTCGATCGAGTGGAATTCAATGCACTGGGGAAAGCTTTCGATCGAGTACTTTCAAAGTTCTTGATCGAGCAATTGGAGGCGGAAAAGTCTCGATCGAGTAGTTTCAAACCACTCGATCGAGTGATTAAGGCAACTAAAGCACACGAGGGAGTATTTCTTCCTCATTTACATTCAATTGTTTTATTTCATTTTTCCCCAAATCTTTCGAAATCCCTTAATCCCCAACTTTAAATCTCCATTTTTCTTCCCTAATTTATCGATTAAACTACCCAAATATTGTTTATTGATCAGTTAGACCATTTCCCCTTTAATTGCTTCACAAATTTCGACTCAAATTGACGGTATTTGAAGCTAGGGTTTGCGAAAAAATCGCCCTATTTCGATTTCTTCGTACTTTGTTGGTTTTAATTGCTATTTTTGTTGGGCAATCGTCACAAGTAAATTCTCTCCTCTTCTCTTTAATGTTTAATTGCGTTTTTGTTCTTAAAATTCGAAATTAGGGTTTCGAATTTGTGAATTGGGGGAAAAATTCGAGTGAGTTTGATTGCTTTCTGATTTTAGAACTTGTCTTGTGACTGTTAGGATGGATAGTAGTACTGTTTCTGCTTCTAGTTCCGCTATTGTTCCGTCCACTTCTGAGACGGTGGTCCGTGCTGCCACCACCATCATCATTGCGGCTACTGCTGCCGCTACTGTTACCACCACTGCCACGGCCCCTACTACTACCACTACTGTTGTCCCTACCCCGATGTCGATCCCTGCTGTGTCGACACCCGCTGTCACCATCACGTCCTCTGCCCTTGTACCGAGACTAGTCAGTGTCACCGCCCTTGGGCTCGCTTCTGCTGCCCTTGCTGCTGCAGCTGCCTCAGGTTCACCGGGGGGGAGGGGCGCGGGTTTTTGAGCTGCCAACGTACGTACCGCTACCAGGTACGCCGCGGACACTTCACTGGACTCTCTACCTGAGTTTCCACAGGTACGCTTCATTAACCCGCCTCATCGTACTCGTTTTATGCATTTGATGTACTGTGACGTTACTTCTACCCGGTTTTTGTGTCGACCTTCATTAGAAAGGTTAGGGATTTTTGAGCTCATGGCTGAGTTACTTAACGGGACTGGGATGTCGGGTTTAACCACTATGAGAGAGCTCACGTATGAACAAGTGACCTTAGAATTTTTTAGCTCTTTCACATTTTCACCCGCTGCTTATGCGACTGACCCAGGGAGTACCTGTATTTCTTTTAGACTGTTTAACACAACCTACACCTGGACCTTAGCTGATTTTGGGGGGCGGTTGGGTTTAGTTAGTGACGGCCCTCGGGAGCCTCCTAGGAAGCTCCTGGCTCTACTTTGGCCCACACTTGCACAGACTCCCTACGGTCTGAGGAAGGTTGCTCACATCCACCTTCCCTCGGCCTGTTACTTCCTCCGTCTCTTAAGAGAGATGATTTTTGGACGCCATGAGCCCAACAATGTTAACAATCTCGAGCTGTCTATTTTAGCGGGTTACCTGAACATTGACTGCGATGACCCCTTTGTTCTTAACATTTCTTATCTGACGGCTCAACATTTTAACACTGTCGGGCAGAAGGTGAAGGGCCCGATTTCTTGTGGCGGGTTGGTGACCCACATTTCCTATAGCCTTTTCCCGGACTATCCCCGCGGCCTTAGACATGTAGATAGGTACAATGTCATTGATATTCAGGCCATGTTGGCCATGTTTTGGTTAGCAAAAGACCAACGGACGTGGAAGATTTGTGGTTCCATGTCCGTGACCTTACCTTCACCTGACCTACCCCGTCTTTTACCCTTGACTACTGTGTCGGGTAGGTTACCCCCACCTCCACCTTCTTACCTCCTTACCCTTGTTCCTCCCGCTTCTAAGAAGCGGAAGAGACCTGACACTGCTGTCAGGGAGACCGGTGAGGGGTCCACATAGACACAGGTTAGGCAAACACCCACGTCCATGCCTACACCTATCCCGACCCCTACACCTGCACCCTCTGTCCCTCTGTCGGCTTTGCCAGCTAATTTTGTTGCTCCTACTTCTTTTGAGGCGCCCGAGGTCATGGACCAAGAGCGTTGTGACGCTCTTCTTTTAGAGATGTGTAGTAGAGTAGCTCGTATAGAGCGGGATCAGGCACTTGCCTTGTTCCCTCTATATGAGTACCATATGATGAGAGGGCGTCCTGTTCATGACGGCTGGCCACGCCCTTCTTTCTACTGGTACTCGGCGGAGGGGTACCCACGGCCAGAGGTTGAGGAGGACACAGCTGAGAGGGAGGAGAGGCACAGAGCTGACCTTGCTGCTGGAGGTCACCAGAGGAGGAGAGGAGAGGAGGAGACTGACCCCACCTACACGGTGGTTGACGAGGAGGAGGAGGAGGCTGACGAGTAGCTGCTGGTCTACTCACTTCCTCAGTTTTCTGCCTGTTTTGGGGAAGTTCGTGTATATTGTAAGTATTTTCTGCTTTTATTTATTTTTCATCTCCATTTTATTTATTTCATTTGTTTATTTATTGGTTGTAATTTTCCCGTTCCTCATTTATTCTACTGGTGTATGCTGGAGGACAACGAGGGCGTTGTCCGTTTTGGTTTGGGGAGGGTATTGCCTCCTTTGAGTCTGCATTTGCTTTTGTTTTGTATTCATGTTTATTGCATTTCTGCTTGCATTGTATATTAATTTCAAAAAAATAATGAAAAATCCAAAAAAAATCAAAACAATTTCGAAATTTTAAAAAAAAAATGTTTCACATTTATTTTTGCACTTAGGTTGAGTCGGAACAGTGGATTTCAGTGATGTAATTGCACTATAATTTGTCATTTCACTTAAGCCTTGCAACAAAATTGATTTTTATTAGCTTTGTCGCTTGCATAATCTACGAGTTAATATTGAAAATACAGCTGATCAAATAGACTTGACCTGATAATTTTGGCAAACTACTTAAAATTTCTAATAATTAGAGCCTTATAACTGGTGTCATTTATGACCAGTTCATGTAGGAATTGAGAGTAGTATACTCCTTGCATAACATGTTCATTAAATTGCACATATACGAAATCAATTGCTCTTTGCCTACATACATTCGGGTTTGTGGTTGGTGTCACATGCAGGGAGGCACTTACGATTTTCCCTTTCTTTCATTTTTACCCAATTAACTCCACTATTAGCCAAATTAGCCTTTTGACCCTTTACTACATCCAAATTAAGCCTGCCTTGTCAAGCTAGTTTAGTGTATGTTTTGCGGTATATATTTTATTGATCCGAGTTTGGTTCGTTTTGTATTGTTTGGAGTTGGTAGTTTATGAAGAAAAAGGAGGTTGGATGAAAAAAAAAAGAATTCAAAAAAAAAAGAGAAAAAACGTGAACAGAAGGGAAAAAAAAAAGAAAAAATCGTGGAAATGAATGAAAAAGAAAAAGGAAGTTTGTTTTTGAGACGGTTTTGCTCCTATGCCTTATTTATATTTTATGAGGAGTTGTTATTTGGTTAGTGAGTTTATATGCCAATTTAAGGGCATTGTGCTTAAATTCTGAGATGGTTAAGAATCGGATATGGTCAAGTATGGTTTCGTTAGGTAGCTAGCTTGACTATTGCCTCACAATCCCATAAATGTTTTGCCTTTTCTTTTCCCATCGCCTCACCTTCCCATATCTTTTGTAAGACCTCGGTTGTGATGGACCTTGTTTGGTTGGAATGTATGTATGGTAGTTAGAATTGTCTATCATATTAGCTGCATGCATTTCTATGTGGGTCGTAGTTTAGGTGAGCGACTGTTTTCTTTCTCTCTTACATTTAAATGCTCACCCTTTGCTTCATGAGAGAAGAGTGACCCGTGAGAGTCCATTTTTAAAGGTCTTACAAGGTCGACAGTTCAGCTTATTTATAAACATCATACAACTCGTTTGCATTTGACTGTTGTGGCTATAAGTGTCAATTTTGTTTGCATTAAATTGGTTTAAATGAACAACTTGTAATTAGCACTGAGTTTTCTTATCCATTCCATTACACTACTACAAATCCAGGCAACTACAACGCCCCTTTAACAACGATTATTCACGAAAATCACAATAGACGTTGTAGAATGTATGGCGCGAATTTTACTAAAATCAATTACAACGGGTATGGTTATAAAAACCGTTGTTATTCGTTTTAACAACGGGTCACACATGACCAACCGTTGTTAATAATTTGGCGCAAAATTGGCGCAAAGTTAGTGAAAAGTAATCACAACGGTTATTTTTGAAACCCGTTGTTAAAACTTATTTAACAACGGGTTTTTTTTACAACCGTTGTTAAAACATATTTCACAACGGTTGTTGTTTAATAACCGTTGTCAATACCTTCCATACTCTAAACCACACAAACACAAGTCTGCTGCAGCCACAAAACACAAACCTTAATACATACACAAACACAAACCCAAAGAAGAACCAAACACAAACACAAAACACACACTTTCTCATCGTCTCTTTCTCTCTTTCTCATCGTCGCTTTATCTTCTCGCCGTCACTGTTGATTTCATCGTCTCTTTACGTACGTTCTGTAATTATCAGGTTTGTTTCATCGTCATTATTTTATTTTTCTAATTATTTCAGTTCCATGTATGTGTTTTTATCGACCATTAGGTTCCGTTCAAAGATCTGCTAATTATTTCATTTCCATCTTCTTTGGCGTCCTTGAGACGGATCGAGCATAGTAAGAGTCTTAAGGACGATATCATTCATTTTGTTGGAGTTTGGAGTTTGTTTTGAAAGATTAAGGAGAGGGTTAATTTATTTGGAGTTTGTTTTAGCAATTAGGGTTTGGAGAATATATTGAGATAATGGAAATGCATGTTAGTTGAGATAATGCAATGTATTTATACTAAGCAATGTGTGGGTTGAGTTGTTTTTTAATTAATATATATGTTAGGAAGTTGTGCCATAATCAGCATCATCATATCTCTCAATCTTTGCTTCAAATCTTATTGGACAAGAATGGCAGTAATAACTGGATCTTGATGATGACTGATCTATGGAGTTGAAAAAATGGAAGCAAATCAAACAAGCATAACTCAACACTTTCAAAATGATCATTTCATTTAATTTTAAACCAAATACATTACAGCAATTATCAGAAATCAAAAGATGTATAATAAGCCGGAACAACCCGGTTAAGCGTAAAAGCACTTCTCAACTCGCCACCAATCACGCCACTGGTATACCGCTAACTTCCGGGTCATTGGCTTCATATTTTGCAATAACAGATTGAATATATGCAAGGACACGACTTGCATGTGGAGATAAGGTTGGAAGAGTACAACTCAACATATCTCTGGTGCGAGCCAAGTTCGAGTAACAGCCGACGAGGGTATGAAGATGATGATGATGATGATGAGGCTTTGTTGACAAGCCGGACTGCTTCACGCCTCTTAATCCAATAATTCCGTTGATGTTCAAGGGATGCTTTGATTAATGGGTGTTGATCGGCGGGAAGCCCGGCGAGAACCTTCCCATCATCTTCAATCGTTTGTGTAAGCCATTCTTCGTTGTTGATAAAATTAGGGTTCATTGCCATGTTGTTTCAATTAATGAATGTTAGATACTAAAGGATGCTTTAATATTTATAGCTAGTCACATTTATAAGTTTTTTCAAAACCATTGGTAATTAATTTAAGGGATATTCTGCATGCATCGGAATTCTAACGGGCCGTAATTATACATGCATCTAGTAATATTTAATTTAATTTTTTTTTTATTTTTTAAGAACAAACAACAACGGTCATTTACAAACAACCCGTTGTCTTTAGTTATAACAACGGTTTTGTATATTACAACCCGTTGTTATAACTTTCCCCCCAAAATTGAGTCACACTTTCCACAACGGGTTTTTATACTTAAAACCGTTGTTAAAACTATTAACAACGGGTTGCTTAAGAAAACCAACCGTTGTTACAACCTTTTACAACGGACGCTTTAACAACGTCCGCTTTTTTATATAACAACGGTTTTTGACCGTTGTTATAGCCTGTATCTGTAGTAGTGTTAGTTTGCATTTAGTTTACTCGAGAACGAGTAAAGGTTCGGTTTGGGGAGATTTGATACGTGCATTTTACATAGTCCTTTTTGGCCTCTTATGCACGCATTTCCATGTAATTCTCGTAGTTTTGTATTGCAAAATACCCCGAATAGGCTACTTTGGTTTGGTTTGACTTATTTAAAGGAACGGACCCGAAAGTAGCGGAATCATACCTTTTTCAATCCCCTTAGCATGCATTTATGGAGATGGAAGTTTTGAAGCGGAATCACTATGCCTCGGGAAGCGTAAAGTGGTCTCGGAAGCTAACCAATGAAGAAAACGAGCTGTTTCAGTGGCTAAGTACTCGATCGAAGGCTTTTGTCTTCGATTGAGTGGATTTGGTGGTCAAGACTGTTCGATCGAGTCCGTGCTGTACTCGATCGAAAGGTGGCATTTGGAGGTTACTCGATCGAACGTGCTTTCTGTTCGATCGAGAGGATTTGCTGGAACAGTGTTCGATCGAGGAGTCTCAAATCACTCGATCGAGCACTTTGCTATATTACACAGGATTTTATTTCGTGTAAACTTAATTAGTATCTTAGTTTTGTTTAATAAATATCTTCCCTATATAAGGTGAAGACGTCATTAGGTTAAAATATCTTTTATCAATCTTTTACTCTCTTAATCAGTTCTTAATTATTCTCTTAAGCAGACACTTTCTTTCTTCTCTTGTTCGACGTTGCTTTCGTCCTTATTGCCGGATTCTAAACTTTGTAATCTTTCTTATACTCTTGATTCAATTCAATTCATCTTTGCATCTTTAATCTTTGTTTTTAATTATTGTTTTAATTATCGTTATTGTTTAGTTTATGTTAATTCCTCTCTATCATCTTTATATTATGTTTTTGATTAATGCATCCATTATTGTTATCAGTTTCACCGTAAACATGAGTAGCTAAATCCTTTTATGTTAGTATTAGGGGAGCCATGGTAGTGAATAAATGATGTTGTAAATAGAATAGATGGTTTAATTGTGAGAACTGTTTTATAACAATATAATTGTAATCGTTTAGTTGAGTGCACGCTTCTAAACCAATTAATTCGGTTAAATTCAAACCTAGATCGAGAGATTGGAATGAACAGTAGACTACATTAATGAGGGCGAGAGCTAAGTTAATTGTATTTTAGGGCAGAAAGTGAACCGAGAAGACCTTTCCTTTACCCTTCTCACATTAGACTGTTTAACCTATTTATGACTGAATTGGCTAATTACCATGGTGAACCGACCTCCTAGCATTCTTCTCTTTATTTGATCACAACTTTATTTCTCTTACTATTTTTATTGCTCTTGTTCTCTCTGCCTTAATCTCATTTAGTAGTTAGAAAACAAATTCAAACACCCAATTGTTACCGTGACGGACTAGATTAGCAGGTAGATATAATAGCCTCCCTGTGGATTACGATACCCGACTTACCTCTACTATATATTAGTTGAGTCGGTTGGTTTATTTTTGATAGGGTTGCGACAGCCGTGTCATATACCAACACCCACATGTTATAATGCAAATCAAATGACATTATGAAACCAACCCTAATGACTTGTTATCATGTTATGAAGAAATCCCAACAATACTATGAGACTAGCAACAATTATCCACAAAAATCATGTCATAATGCAATAACAACACAATAATGTCACATCCAACCATTTACACTTATTGAAGCCGAGTAGGATTAACCTACTTTTTGCCATACTCCATAAGCCACTCGAAACCACCAAGTATCCATCTCATAAAACCGTCTCATCCTACATAATTACATAATAGCTATCACAAAGCATTCTACAACAACTAATAATACTAATTAACCCTTAATTACCCACTTAACTACTTATATTACCCATAATGATTACTAATTAATCCACCCACCAAAACCCCCCAAATTCTAGGGTTTGAGTCTTAAATTAAAGTGTCCAAATTAAAGGGTAAATGTAGTATGTCACTCACCAAGTGATAAGGAACAAGGGAACGTGGTTGAACCTTGTTAATTCTTCACCAATATTTGTAGATCTTGAATTTTGGATGGGGAAATTTAGAGAGTGTTTTGTGGGAATTTGAGAGATAAGAGGATAAGGTTTGGTGATGGAAATGAGTGGAAGTAAATCTGAAAAAAAGGGTTTAAAAGATGATAAGGTCCACCTACCACTCTCACGCATAAACATATACAACGACAGGGCACTCGGTCCAGTGCCCGGCTCACTCAGTCCAGTGAAGCTCCACTCGGTCGAGTGAACCTCCGCTTGGTCGAGTGACTCAACATTAGAATGTTTCCCAAGGTTACAGGTCTCACTCGATCCCTCACTCGGTCGAGTATTCAGTTTACTCGACTGAGTATAGGTCTTATGAACTATGGGGTATTACACTCCCGTCACTTGGAGAATGTGCACATTAAGGATTTGGGTAAGCTCGATGCGTTGAGGGGGGCTTTTGATGTTTAAAGTGTTGTGATCTGACATCGGGGTTGGTTACTCGTTGCGATGAGGACTAGGGTTGTTCACTGTTGTGAGAGTCATCGTTACCGCGCCGAGGTTCGGATACGGGCTACTATGGTGTTTGGGAGATGGAGAGTGGAGGCATATGCTTTTTACTTTGCTTAGTGGCTCTACTCGTATTGTTGATCTTATGATTAATTATATTTACTGTTACTGACCTTCTATGGTGTCTTGTGTTGTCTCTTTTTCTTGTGTTGTCTGCGGTGATCTATTTGATATTGCCGGTAAATGGTGAGCAATGAGTTTAAGCAAGTGTTGACGACTGCCGTGATTTGCTAGTGGGATGGTTGGATTGTTGGAATAAGTGTCCTCCGACAATAATGCGATCACAACTGTTGATCATGATGATCACATGTTTAAATCTCATTTTAAGAATACATGTGGGATGTAATATTTTACTGTCAACTGGTCCACACATATCGGTAATGATTGGCTGACTAGAGTTTGACATTACTGTCGTGCGACGGTGGTGATCAGTTGATCCCCTTAGGTCATACCTATAGGGAAATACTCGTAATTGATTATTTAATTAATCATATGCCGATACGAGTTAATTAAATTGCTTAAAATTGACGGATGATTTTGTGAGTAAAATTAACGTGTCTTATTGTAATTCGATTATATTAGATACGGTCTAAGTAATTGAATTGTTTTATTATTTAGATAAAATTATTGTTTATGAAACAATTTGGAATTGAAATTGAATGAATAATTTATTATAAATACAAGACGTTGTAATTTATAATTTGATAAACCGTTTTGGTACAAGTAATTACGAATTACTAGTCGATTTTGTAAATGACATATTTTATGAGTATGTTGATTTTTAATATGTTAAAAATACATTACAAATTCACATGTCAAGTAACATGTCACATATGTCACAATTGACAAATGACAAAATAAAATGGACCTTCCATTTATTTTGTATGTACCAAAAAATTGGAGGGAGTATTAGTGGAAAAATTATGTTGATTATTTTAATAAGAGAAAACATAATTATTAAAGCCTAATCTCTAGCCATGCAACCCTACAAGCTTTTGTGAAGAGCATCTTTTGCATGCATTGGCTCCCCAATAACCCTCCCTCTATAACCGGTTTTTCCACTAGGAAATTACTATGTTTTTTCTCTACAATTTTTCATTCACAACTTCAACATTATTTTTCTAGTGTAAGAAAAATTATTCTCTACACATCTTATGAAAATTCTAGAGAAATAAAAACCACAAAAATCTCCTCCTCTTGGACCGAAATATTTTCAAGAGAACAAATAAATATTTTGTGTCAAATTTTTAAGTAAGACTAATGCTAATACTAGATCATATTATTTTAGTCTTTAAGAGTATTCCTTGGATATTCACTTTTGGGAGAGATTCTATACTTGAATCTTTGTTCATCCATTATTTGGAATCACATAGTAAGGAACATGATTTCTTCTTTACTTCTATTTATGTTTGTATGCATAAGATTTGTAATTATTTTATGACTAAATAATTTCTCACATATATGAATATGTTGTATAATGAGATATAGATTTCTAACAAGCGGTATCATGAGCCTTAGGTTGTTTGCATGCAAATCGGTTATTGTTTTTCCGAGTTATACGATTAACAAACAAAACTTATAAATTTGTGTTTATTATGATATATCACGAAATTTACTATGCATGTTAAAGTTTCTGGTCCTAAAATTTATTTAGGATATTTTGGTTAATTTATGGATTTTTATTGTTCATTTTATATAATAATGGCATTAAAATGTGATTTTATGATAAAAATGTCATTTCTGGACTAAAAATAGCTAAACTTCGATTTTTTCAGTGGTTTTTGGATATGTTTTCACATATATTATCTATTGATGACCTGTAAATTTTCATAATTTTATGAGTTTTATGCTCGAAATATGGATTTTTCAATATAAAATCGAATTTAAATGAAAAATAGGTTAATATGAGTTATATTTCGAATCTGGTCATATAAATTTAGTATGTTGTCACATGCAATTTTATAAGATGTGTGTAAAATAATTGGCTATAATGAAGTCCTTATACATGATCTATGAGTTTTTGATGAAAAATCACATAAATAGTGACTTTAATTAGTAAAAATTGCTAAAACATACTTCATGACTAAGGAAAAACGTCACATGTTGAATTTTATCACCTATTTCAGATCTAAAAGTGAAAATTAAATAAAAATAATTTTTCTCATTTTTTATGGTTATTATTGATAAATCCGATAAACCGCAACATTGTTTTTCCTCGATAATTTTCGAAATTTTTAACCTAAGTTTTTGAATATTATGAGTGTCATGGTATTTTTTCCAGAATGTTCATGAGTTTAAATTTCAAATTTTGAATTTATTTGAAATTTTTTATGATTTATTTGAAGTTTATGGCATTATATTGTAATTTTAAGTCCTTTTATGAACAATATTAAGAAATATAAGTTAATTATTGTCAATAATGTTAGTGGAGACTAATTTTGAGTCCTAAGATGGTTAGGGTAATTAACTAGTACATAAATATGATTTTATGTAATTATTGTGATTTTTAAAAGGTTAAATCACGCAAATCCGTAAAAACCGATTAATATACGATATTGGCTCCTTAAAGGCGATTTAGCATAAAATTGGGCATGTTCATACATATTATAATGCTGCATTTTTTTATGATTGTCATAATTTTATTTTATGTAATTTTTGAATTATGTAATTTTACTTAGTATGGCCTTAGTTTTTAATTGATATTACCCGAAATGTATGGGAATATCGATTCGGTTGTAATTTATTGTGATCTCGTATCACCGTTTTGTAATTTAATAGATTTATTTTATTTTAATTACAAATGTATAATAGGAAATTATGTAATTTGTTATGTAATTTATTTATTCCGGAGATCCTTGAAGACAGTGCCACTCGAGAAGGCGATCCATTAAAGACGGTGTTACCTCGAAATGCGTGCCAAGACCAAAGTTCAAGGGACCAAAGGAGTTGGCTTCCGAATTTGTAATAGTTAAAATAGATTTACTATTTTAGGAAGGCCATACTAGGATTTATTTTTTATGCTTTGCATTTTATTTATATGTTGCATGCATCGCTAAATCGCCATAACTAAAACATGCATTATCATTTTAATCGAGTTTATCGACCGTGTAAATTACAATTATCGTAGTTCACCGCTTTAGTTCACTTAAAACGTGATAGATAATAAATTGACATGACCTCTCGCTAAAATAAACAATTGAGACTTAGCCTTACCAAAAAGTAGAAACCATGAAAACCTATTTCGCGAGGGAGTGCACTCGGCCACCCCGGGGTACAAACCTTGTTACGTAGGGGAAGTGGGTGATACATGTCTATCCACCGAATTCATGTTGATGAGGGTTTCATCGGCTACCCCGTGCCCAAGTTAATGTGAATTTGGATCATGGACACATTTATTTGAAATTTGGATTGACCTCAACGGAAGTATTCGTGACCGTAGTGGCATGTGTTCCGGGCTATAGATAAATATTAGAGTAATTTTATCGACCAAGAGTTCTAAAAGTAGAATCGATTAAAGAGTTA
The DNA here is from genome assembly GCF_048544455.1 of Silene latifolia. Taxonomy (NCBI): domain Eukaryota; kingdom Viridiplantae; phylum Streptophyta; class Magnoliopsida; order Caryophyllales; family Caryophyllaceae; genus Silene; species Silene latifolia. Next base: position 72,423,479 of record NC_133526.1, on the reverse strand, counting down.
ATCCACCGAGTTATATTGATAAGGGTTTCATCGGCTACTCCGTGCCCAAGTTAATATGAATTTGGGTCTTGGAATCATTTATCATAGTTGGGTAGAGGTCACTATGTAAATGCTTTACTTGTTATTTACAAGTATTAATAAAACGATAGATGTTGAGTTTTCCACTATTCTGTTATCATATTGTTCTATTTCTTTACCGCAATTCATATACGATATCATTTCGATTTTTTATTCAAATCTCCATTAAAACATCGTAACTAAAGACAAATATGAATTTTCTTCTAAAACCTCGAATTATCCATTATAAGGATCTCTTGTGAAGAGTATAGATAGAAGTTATTTGTGATTAAAAGGGTTTTTGATTCTTGACTAACATATCTACTTACAATTGTTTCTCATATTCTTAATTGAGTTAAGTACTTTGAAACGTTACATCATTTTGGTAACTAGATTTGTTTGAAATCAAAATTGACCAAAATACCGCAACCACTTCAATGAAAGTTTTAAGACTAAACAAATGAATTGAAGAGTAGTCTTCATGAAATTCAATTTTGCTTCTCTAAGCAAAGACTCATTGAAATGAGTGGGAGCATTCTCTTAAACCGTTAAGAAAAGGACGAAGTTCAAAGAAGTAAAATTAGAATTGAATTGATACAAGGTAATGTTAAAAGTGAAGTTATTGAGAATAACGATACTAAACCTATCAATCCCGACCGATAAAGTTTCCATTGTCTTAATTGTTGGACGCTAGAAAGGAAACTACCCCAAATTATTGAAGAATCAACAAGTTAGTTGTGGGACATCTAATGGGTCCTTCTTCTTTAAATGTTATTTGATTAATATAAATTTTGCTAGTACTACTTCGTCAATATTAGAAACCAGTGGAGGTTTTCATCATTGTATTCGACACATAAGATGATTATAATATGACGACTAGCATCAAATAATGTCGAGAGATAGAGTCATTGTGTAATCAATTTAGTTTAGGGTTTATAGTTGTACTTAATTGTGACTATTAAGTGCATAAACTCTAAATAAGAATATAAACTTGTTAAGATACAAAAGAGGTCTCACTTTTGTGACCCTATACACCATGATTTGATGTATGGCTAGCCCATTATCAAGGTGTATATATATTCTAAACCAAACTAGAATGATACATCATGAAGATGATGGAAGACTCAAGTTGGTATCACAAGATTAAACCTTAGATTTTGAAATGATGAATGCAAAGAGTTATCAAGAACTCTTGAAACCATTAGATCTTATGGTATATGCGTATCTTGTATTTAAAGTAAGATGTCTTGTGCTTTTTTGTTGAAAAGGAGATCGAGGATGTAAATCATTGATCCAAAATAGGTTGATCATTTTCTTTTACCAACGATTTAAGTTGATGCTAATGTGTTCACTTAATAAGGTAAATAGAGAAATCTTTGAAGAAGTTCAAAGAGTTCAAGGAATCACGATTTAGTCGTGATGAGATTATCAAAGTGAAGACTTTGATATAAGCCAAATGAAATGTGATATAGTATCACAAGTTAATCTCTCTTAACACACATTATGGGATAATGTGTGGTTGGATAAAGAAATCAAACGCTATTCGATATGTTTTGGACTTCAATCAAGTTACTTTGAGTTACTTGATCCTTTTGGGGATTTTATCATTTTGTCTAAATTATTTTTCCACTAAATCTAAAACGAATCATATGAGATATGAAATGGTAGGGTACCATGGTTGTAAGTTTTCAAAAGAAACAAATGCTCATTTTTCCTTATTATAATCACGAGTACAACGGGTTTGTGGCTCGTGAAGCTGTCTTTCTAAAATATAAGTTTATTTCTAGAAGACAGAGTGGGAGAAATTATTCAAAGAGCCACAAAGAATGTTATGTCACAAGAAACTGGTCTTTCTTGGCTACATGAGACGTTTTGTGTAAGACGTTGTTTCTTCAAAACCTAGGAGGTTAAAGTCATCACTTGTTGAAGATGATGAATTAGTGTTACTTTTAGAAAGTAAAGAGCTTGCAACTTTTAGAAAGTAAAGAGCTTGCAACTTACAAAGAAATTGTTTGATTCAAGTTGATTACTTCCGGAAAGTAATGAACATATGACTTACATGAGAGTGTTTAAGTCGCAACTCAATACAAGGCTTAGTGCCATGAAAATCCGAAATAAATTCCAAGTGAATTATTAGATATCAAAGCTTGATTGGTAGCAAAGGGTTTTTCACTAGTTGAAATGCTTAAGTCTATTTGGATATTCTTAGGGATTGTGTTTCATTATGATGATATACATATAGCGAGTGAATCTAAAATCCACTTCTTCAATTAGAAGGAATGTATTCAATACATGTCTTGAGTTTTGTAGATTCTTGTCATCCTAAGATAATCTGAAACTTAAGAGAGAGTCTTAAGTAGGACATCAATAAGTTGGAATCAATGTTTTAATCATGTTATAAAACTTTTCTCGATAAGTCGAGAAGTTGTGTTTATACATGGAGTTTAGTGGGAGTTACGAAAATTTTAATTAGTCTTATATGTGGATCACATATTGGGAATGATTTAAGACTAGGAGAAAAATAATACATCTTAATATCCGGATTTATGGAGATAAATCCACATGATATTAATGTCAAATAAGGAGTCTTATGTTGATAAGGTTCATGACTAGTTCAATCGAATTGAACATATTTGATTGATTCTATTTGCTTCCGCTGCCGAATCAATTAAATAGGAAATGATGTATAATACTTCATATACTTTGAGTATGATGAATTGTTTCAAATCGAATTTAAGTAATAGTTACCAAGTAAGCCATGAAGATTACCCTTAAGTGCTTGCAGAAGCATTAAGGATGTAATGCAAAGTGTTTTTGATGCAATTTTGTGTAAGGGTGTTACACAAGTGACAATTGACAATTGAGATTGCGCATGGTTTCCGACAAAACCATAATCAAAACACATTAGGATGGTTAAGATACCATTGTGGCTATGTTATTTAAGAAATAGATTTTCTAGAATCGTTCTAGGCAATAAAGAACAATGAGAAATATTTACAACGAAAATTGAGTACACTTGCAATCATGGGATGTGCAAGAGGGATGAGTCCCACTTAATCGTGAAAAAAAGTGGACGCTATTTTAAGGCAAGAAAGCCTATGTCTAGATTGGATCTAGACACGTACTCAGAAAGTTTTCTAATGAAAATGTATACATTACGAAAGGAAAACAACTATGTAGCAAGGTTGAGCAGGGAGTTGCTAAGACCTACTTACAATGCCTATTCATAGGCTTAACATGATGAGTCATGTCATTTCAATTGAATTGAGATGAACAACTATATACAAGATCTAAATTGGATTATAGAATATGAAGTAGTAATCAAGTATTGACTACTCATATGATAATAACATTTGTCGTTCGAGTTTTTAAATATAAAAACTCCTTTTATACTTTGTTATATCCAAACGGGTTGTGGAGACAATATTGAACCCCGTTAAAGTGAACTCAGATTAACATGGTATTCGCCCATACTCACTTGTATGAGGTGATGTCTTGAAGTGACTAGAGTGTGATGCGATTGATGGCAAGTTCAAATGCCATAGAGTCATATGAGATGACTAGTCGATCACATAGGCAGACTGTTAGGAACACTTTGTCTGGCCTTATGACCGCATATAGAGTTCTGGCAAATTTATATAGCCTGGTCGTGGCGAGAGCTACTATAGTATTCTAATGAGTCGATTCTTTTGACTAAAGATTGTTCGCCTAAGATGGCACAGTTTCAGATTAACTTTGATTTGTGTTACTACGACCTTCGTAAATGCGGTCAAATGGGCATATTTTGGGTTATGATGGCTGTGGCTAGTCGAAGGGAATAAGTGCAATAGGAATTGTCCACCCCTTGTCAGGGTTATAACAATATCTCAGGGCCACTCGAGGAGTAATGAACTGAAAATGCGTGGCCACGCTCGGAATGTATCTATGGTAGATAAATCCGGTCAATCAGTTATTCTCCAGATCGAGGAAACCACTCTCGATATGATCACTTGCAAGTACGACCTGAAAGACACCTTGCATTGAGTGGGAGATAGTAATAGGACAAGAGAATTGGTGACGCACACTTGTCGAGGACAAGTGGGAGATTGTTGGAATAAGTGTCCTCCTACAATAATGCGATCAAAATTGTCGATCATGATGATCACATGTTTAAATCACATTTTAAGAATACATGTGGGATGTAATATTTTACTGTCAACTGGTCCACACATATCGGTAATGATTGGCTGACTAGAGTTTAACATTACTGTCGTGCGACGGTGGTGATCAATTAATCCCCTTAGGTCATACCTATAGGGAAATACTCTTAATTGATTATTTAATTAATCATATGCCGATACGAGTTAATTAAATTGCTTAAAATTGACGGATGATTTTGTGAGTAAAATTAACGTGTCTTATTGTAATTCGATTATATTAGATACGGTCTAAGTAATTGAATTGTTTTATTATTTAGATAAAATTATTGTTTACGAAACAATTTGGAATTGAAATTGAATGAATAATTTATTATAAATACAAGACGTTGCAATTTATAATTTGATAAACCGTTTTGGTACAAGTAATTACGAATTACTAGTCGATTTTGTAAATGACATATTTTATGAGTATGTTGATTTTTAATATGTTAAAAATACATTACAAATTCACATGTCAAGTAACATGTCACATATGTCACAATTGACAAATGACAAAATAAAATTGACCTTCCATTTTATTTTGTATGTACCGAAAATTGGAGGGAGTATTAATGGAAAAATTATGTTGATTATTTTAATAAGAGAAAACATAATTATTAAAGCCTAATCTCTAGCCATGCAACCCTACAAGCTTTTGTGAAGAGCATCTTTTGCATGCATTGGCTCCCCAATAACCCTCCCTCTATAACCGGTTTTTCCACTAGGAAATTACTATGTTTTTCCTCTACAATTTTTCATTCACAACTTCAACATTATTTTTCTAGTGTAAGAAAAATTATTCTCTACACATCTTATGAAAATTCTAGAGAAATAAAAACCACAAAAATCTCCTCCTCTTGGACCGAAATATTTTCAAGAGAACAAATAAAAATTTTGTGTCAAATTTTTAAGTAAGACTAATGCTAATACTAGATCATATTATTTTAGTCTTTAAGAGTATTCCTTGGGTATTCCCTTTTGGGAGAGATTCTATACTTGAATCTTTGTTCATCCATTATTTGGAATGCTCAAGAACTAACAAGAAGGAGATCTTGTTGGTGCCCATAAAACCGAAATCACATAGTAAGGAACATGATTTCTTCTTTACTTCGATTTATGTTTGCATGCATAAGATTTGTAATTATTTTTTGACTAAATAATTTCTCACATATATGAATATGTTGTATAATGAGATATAGATTTCTAACATGGATGGCACATGTCACCATGAGATCGTGTCTAGTACGACGATAGTTATATTCCACGCTTGTAATTACTTGAATACTTGAGTTTTGGTTTAGTCAAGATTGTATTTCAAGATTTGCTGTAATAATTTGATAAAATGCTCTTTTATTGTCTAATGATATGTACTATGTAATACCCGCCCTTTTAGGGATACCTTTGACCAGCGTTGACTGCCCTTGGGAGCGGGAGTAACCTTAGGGAGGTATACCAAAACCGGTTGAGCAGCGAGTAAGAGTGGTGCTCGATCGAGTAGAGGCTACTCGATCGAGTGGCTAGGGTACTCGATCGAGTGGGGGGTTACTCGATCGAGTATGTTGGGTACTCGATCGAGTGCCCGGTTTCCAGCGAGGGTTATAAATCGCGTTTTGTTAAATCCGCAAATCACTTTCGCCACTTTTCTCCTATCCTTCAGCCGCCTCTTTCCCTTCCCTTCACCTCAAAACCTCCATGGATGCCTCTTGAAGATCCTTATGCCTTAGGAGAGCGTCTCTTGAGTCGGGTAGCGGTCTTTTGCCTTGTCTCACCCCAATAGGTATGTCATAATCATCATCCGTGCCTCTGTTTCTATAGCTAGGGTTTGTTCGTTAGTAATAGATGTTTGTATGTCGGTAATAGGCTTTGCTCGGTCGCTGGAGATGTTGTCTGTCAGCGTGGAATGCTTGCGGTTGCTTAAAGGTAGGTTCGCCTACTCAGTTGCTGTAGATTGTCTAGTGTGTCGGTCGTTGTGATAGTGTTGTGGTTGCTTGACGTGGTAATTGAATTGTGTTATGATCGTGGTTATGATCGTTGTTGATGGTTCTCGAGGTGCGTCCTCGGCTGAGTGGAGTCGCTTGCGGGAGTGACTTCACGCCCTAGTTTCGCCCTTCGTGGAACCCGCCACGAAAGGGGATGTGCACATTAATGAGCAGGGTTATCGCTCGTACGATGAGCGGGGCTTAGGTGGGAACGGCTGCGGTCCCCCACTGGCAGGACTGGTCCAGTGGACAGTCAGTGACAGGGTTGGTTGGATTGTTGTGTTTGTAGTTGGTACTAGTGTCATTGTTTGTATTGTTGGTTATAGCTGTCTTGTCTTGTCTCAGTACTGACCTTGTGTGGTTGTTTGTTTGTTACGTGTCTGCCGTGATCCCTTATGGTGAGCAGTCGGTCTTAGCAGGTGTTGATGATGTTGATAGCTGATTTCCGGGCAGGGATGAGTCTTCACGAGTTGTGATGGTTATAGCGATTAGTCCTTGAGTTGTAGCATTGTATTGTATTTTTGGTTTGAATCACTTGTAAAATAACTTGATGGTCCTGTTATTGACGTTTGATATTTACTTTCCTCGGGCAACCGAGATGGTAACGCCCTTATATGCTAAGGAAGGCCTAGTTAAGGCTCCTCTGAATATCGGGGTGTTACAAAGTGGTATCAGAGCGACGATTTTGGAACCTGTAACAAATGAACATAATGAACGTAGAGAGTCTAATAAAATGAACCTGGTGTATGTGTAATGGGAGCCCCGGCCGATGCTAGATTTTGGGTGAGTAGGCGCCCTCATTCCAAAATCTTGGCCCCATGACACTTAAGCCAGCCACACGGGATGGAATGTGGAGTCCGTGTCTTGATGTGTATTAGGAATGTTAATTGTGCCGAAGTTACCTCCGGTTAAGTTTTGTTAGAATTAATAGCGGTGTGATAGTAATGCTTGAATTGAATATAGTAAGTGTTGATGAAGTTATGGATTCTTTGAATAATTAGTGAGCCTACATGATAGCTATATGATGCGTGACGAAAGTTCTCGTCATGGAGATACGTGAAAGCGTGAACTTGAGTGTGTAATGGGGATAGCGAACACGTAGGTGTTTGTTATAAAATTTATTAGTTAGTTGTAATTTTTCCGCTGCGATATATTTGAAGTATGCGAAATAGGTTGCTTAGAATAACATGTAAGACATAATTGACTAAGTGATTTGCGAAGTATGTAATTGCGTGATAAGTGAATATGGAGAAATAATGTTAATTATACGTTGCAATTTGATGTAAACACGAGTTTGGTAATAACATGTGAAGTAGATAAGTAAGTATAATAATATGGCACGGCTAGGTTTGTACTTAACTCGGTGACAGGTAGACCGAGTTGAGTAATTTGAATGACGTAACGTGACATGTCTCTTAGTTGTTGAAGAGTTGTGTTTTGTATGACAATGGTTATAAAATGTGATTGAATGCGATAACTAGTGTCGAATTCCGAATTTAGTTGGAATCGACACGTGGTGTTGTTTTTGCAGGGATCTTTAAGTTACTTCGTGTTTTCGATCGAGTACTTAACAGTACTTGACCGAGTGCGAGCGCGTACTAGACCGAGTAGACCTCACTCGATCCCGTTAGGAGGCTATAACGTCGGAATGTGGGAAAATTCCCGCAGTTACTCGACGATTCAGCTCCTACTCGATCGAGTAGGGTGGTACTCGATCGAGTACCCCAGGCACTCGATCGAGTAGGTTACTGTACAGTGATTTCTACGGGTTTTCTTAAAACCCCTAACTCCCTATTTCTACTCCTTATTCCTCCTTAACTCGACACTCTTACCTAATTCTACCACTCCCAAATTCCTATTTCTACCTCTCAAATCCTCTCTTCCTCTTGGGTTAGTAGTAATTCTTAGGGTCGATTTCTTGTTTAATTCGTCTCCTTACTTTACTAATCAATTAAGGTATGTTATTCTACTCAATCTGTGTGGTTTATTGCTTGAATGTGATAAAATAGAGTAATAATAATCTGAAATTTTCAATTCACATGAGTAAGTTATTGTTTTAATTGTTGAAACTTGATTCACATGCCTTCTTTACGTGTTTGTTGGTGATTATATGCTGTAAATTAGATTAGAAATTGGCAATGGTGAACCCGAAATTTCTAGGGTTTCCAAATTGAAATCGATTTTGATTGTTTTTATGATGATTAGATAGTAGAATTGAGCCCCAAGTATTGTTTATAGTATGTTAGAGGATAGATTTTGATGATTTTACCCTTAGAAAGATGCCTTAAAACTCCGTCTTAAAAGTGCCTTATGGGAAATTCGTGAATTAGGATTGGAAAATTGATGTGGTAATTGACAATATAAGCATAAGTTGAACTTCAATATGACAATAGCAACAATGATTGATGAATACATGTCACAATTTTCACAGCTGTGAAGACCGTCTGAAAATTTTGATTGGGTTGTTTTACATAATAGTGAAGAGTGATATTGATTTGTCCTAAATTATTCTTTCTCTTGCATTAGTGACGTGTAGTTGCAATATAAAAGGAACGACCGTTAGAAGCATGCTAGGATATTCAAATTACCGAGTATATGTGTCCACATGCCAAACTTTCGTAATTATGGTTTATAAGTGGCTACAAACTGAGTTCATTGGATAAAAGTGAGGAAACTAGTGATAATATATGACTACTTAGCGAAACATCTAAGTTTAGTGACATTAACTATGAGCCTCGAGTATGGAATTGGTTAGCAAGTTAGTGAAGTTGCCAATTATGTCAAACCCGAATTATGTGAAGTGTATGCCTACATGTTTTATACGAATTGCCTGAACTTGCATGACAAAAATTGGGAACTGTTGATAAACATGTACACTTATCTTAATATTCAAGTTTAATAACATGAACTATGTGCTTCACATGTCAAAATTGTTGAAAAAAAATTTTATGTGTAGCTGAATATGTAAATTCAAGTTACATGAAATAAGTGTTTGGATGTTTATACAAGTTGTTTGGACTTATGCCTAAAACAGATGCCGAGACTAAACCTTGGAAACCGTCAGAGTAAGCGGGGAAGGGTTGATCCACTTGAGAGGGGGGAGGCTAGTGGACCGGTAGTACCCATGATCCCCGAGTACCCTTCTGTTGTCTTTGTTAACTTTAAGCAAAGAGAGCGTTTTGTAGCTTTGCAAAAACGCAAGATGAGACCCACAAAGTGTATAGACACCGGGGTGCTAGAGGAGTTGGAAATAGAGACGGATGTCCGTCATATATTTGAGACCTTGGGTTTTATTGGTTTGTACCGGCTGAGGAAGCACACTTACCCTTTTCTTACCCTAGAATTCATGAGTTCCTTTGACTATGACCCAGCGGGTCAGACTGTTGAGTTTAGATTGATGAATACCAGCTTCTTGTTGACCATGGATTTGTTTGCCTCTCACCTTGGGTTGGCCAAGCCTCCCAAGGACTCCATCACCGACATCCCAGCTGAGTGCGGCGTCTGCCGCCTAATGCCTTGCTTGACTGGGAAGCAAGCTCCCACCGCGAGCAATATGCTGATTAATGACGTTCAGCACATCACCTTGAGAATCTTTCTCCGTTCCCTTTCAAACCTCCTCTATGACCGGAAGGATATCAGTAAGTTGAATAACCATGAGGTTTTACTTTTGATGTCGTACCTCAATCCGGAGCGGGCCAAGAAAGTGGTCTTTAATGCTCCTTCCATAGTTTGTGCTGCTCTTGCCTTGATGGCTTCCTCTACTTCTCGGTACCTGAGCTGTGGTGCCATTGCCACTCGGTTAGCTGAAAAGCTAACCTCCTTTGAGGCTTCTCCAGCGTACGTACCTCTAGCTACCCCTGTGCCTACCATGGATCGTGAGTACTATCTCGACCTGAAATGGTTGAGAACCTTAGCTGACGGTAGCCTGGCATGGAGAGTACATGGCATGAGTTGGATGAAGATTCCAGCCCCTGAGCATCTTCCAGCCACGGAGCCCTTGGAGCCGACAGAGGTGACAGTAGACGTGGACGATGAGGAGGAGGAGGAGGATGAGGATACACCCCGCCAGCTGCAGACCTATCTCATTGATGGCACCATCCTCACGGAGATGCCGGAGCCGACGAAGGGTGAGAACGCGGGAGTTCAGGTGGCAGAGAGGCCTAGGGTGGTGAGGGGACCCCGACGAGTGAGGGAGAGGGCCCCGGAGCCTAGACCACAGCCGGAGGCACAGCAGCAGCAGCAGCCCTTCCCAGGCTACCCCTATCTCGATACACCGGAGACGCGGTCCAGCTACTTGTCGGAGAGAGTGTCATCTACTTTGACACTCCGGAACATGCATGAGATGGCGTACACTCAGGGGATAGGGACCGAGGGACCGCATCCAGTTTGGTGGAGTGGAGTTGGGAACTACTCGGGGGTTTTCCATGCCTACGGGGTAGACCAGTCGACATGGGGAGCACCTCAGTCCTTTCCTTATGGAGGTTTGACGCCTTGGTACGTGGGCCCGGGAGCAGGAGCAGGGGGTGATGCGGGAATAGGTTCATCTGGAGGTGGTGGCGGTGATGATGAGGTGATGTTCGAGCAGCAGCAGCAGCAGCAGGAGTGATACTCCTTGCTTTTATTTTCGTTCGTGATTGAGGATAGTAGTTGATGTTAGATGGTGGTATTGTTGCTAGACTTTGATAGCTGTTTCCTTTTGTTTTGAAACTTAGTTGGATCTGTATGATTGGCCATAAGGCCGAATTTGATATTCTAATCAGTGTGCAGGGTATTAGAAGTCGGGGAGTCGTCCCGACTCGATTTTATATGTCAAGTATGCGCATGGGTGTTAGCTCGTGACAGATTTATGTGGAGTAGGCCTGTAGGTACTCGATAGAGTGCCCCGTACTCTATCGAGTAGCTGCAGGATGGCATAAGAAAAAGCATTCTGATCTAGGGCTACTCGATCGAGTAGCCAACACACTCGATCGAGTAGCATGGCACTCGATCGAGTACCGGCACTTACTCGATCGAGTGTCACTGTTACAGGAGGTTTTTTGAAAATTAAAAATGTTCAATTGTTCTATAATTACGATTTTAATGTTTAAAGTAGTTGTGAGTACGTAGTAACACCTTTGAACCGTTAATTTCATATGTTACAAGTCGTGATTGAAGTTTTATAAGCATAATTGGTCACAATTAGTGAGACGGTAATAATTTCTTGTTGCTTTATTTTGTATGCCCTTTTTACGATCTATTTGTCGGAGGGGTAGTAATATATGTTATCAATCGGTGGCTAGTTATTCCGGTGACGTGTGGATAATTTTAATTTAACGAGTGTATAATTAGTGAGTAAGGTCCATAATAAACTATACGGTTTTCTTTAATGATTAAGATACAAATAATACTTAACACGCGTTGGTGTTTGGGTGGTGAACTTCGGGGACGAAGTTCATTTTTAGAGGGGAAGAGTAATGACGCGGAATAAAAAGGTTGTTTTTGAATAATGTCTTGCTTGTTCATAATGTTGTTAGTGGTTGTTTTTGAATAATGTCTTGCTTGTTCATAATGTTGTTAGTGGTTGTTTTTGAATAATGTCTTGCTTGTTCATAATGTTGTTAGTGGTTGTTTGTAATGTCGTCGGTATCATGCGTGAATAATACGTTGTTTGTTTATAATGTTATCGGTATTATGTTTTGCTTTAACTTGAAAAAAAAAAAAATAAATAAATAAATAAATTTTTAAGGTTACGGTGTGATAAATTGTGCTCGAGTCACTTGCCAATTAACATGGTGGCGTTGGTTGTACCATATGATAATTTATATGAGACATGTTTTAAATGGATGGTTGGATAGTAATTATTGCGAGTTGGATGCTTTAAATATGTGCAAGATAACGGTTGACTGTGATAGAGGTCGCATGATAGTGACAAGAATCGATAGGTATAAATGTGGTCGGTGATGAAAATGACATGGGGGGGAATCGTATTTTCGAGAGGTAATGGTTTGACCGGAAAGTTTGGTAAGGGGTATGAGTTCCGTGTGTGAGCAGGAGAGGTGAGTGAACTTCGGGGACGAAGTTCTTTTTAAGGGGGGAAGACTGTAATACCCGCCCTTTTAGGGATACCTTTGACCAGCGTTGACTGCCCTTGGGAGCGGGAGTAACCTTAGGGAGGTATACCAAAACCGGTTGAGCAGCGAGTAAGAGTGGTGCTCGATCGAGTAGAGGCTACTCGATCGAGTGGCTAGGGTACTCGATCGAGTGGGGGGTTACTCGATCGAGTATGTTGGGTACTCGATCGAGTGCCCGGTTTCCAGCGAGGGTTATAAATCGCGTTTTGTTAAATCCGCAAATCACTTTCGCCACTTTCCTCCTATCCTTCAGCCGCCTCTTTCCCTTCCCTTCACCTCAAAACCTCCATGGATGCCTCTTGAAGATCCTTATGCCTTAGGAGAGCGTCTCTTGAGTCGGGTAGCGGTCTTTTGCCTTGTCTCACCCCAATAGGTATGTCATAATCATCATCCGTGCCTCTGTTTCTATAGCTAGGGTTTGTTCGTTAGTAATAGATGTTTGTATGTCGGTAATAGGCTTTGCTCGGTCGGCCGGAGATGTTTCTGTCGGCGTGGAATGCTTGCGGTTGCTTAAAGGTAGGTTCGCCTACTCGATTCTTTCAGTAGATTGTCTAGTGTGTCGGTCGTTGTGATAGTGTTGTGGTTGCTTGACGTGGTAATTGAATTGTGTTATGATCGTGGTTATGATCGTTGTTGATGGTTCTCGAGGTGCGTCCTCGGCTGAGTGGAGTCGCATGGGAGTGACTTCACGCCCTAGTTTCGCCCTTCGTGGAACCCGCCACGAAAGGGGATGTGCACATTAATGAGCAGGGTTATCGCTCGTACGATGAGCGGGGCTTAGGTGGGAACGGCTGCGGTCCCCCATCGCGGGACTAGTCCAGTGGACGATCGATGTGATGGGTTGGTTGGATTGTTGTGTTTGTAGTTGGTACTAGTGTCATTGTTTGTATTGTTGGTTATAGTTGTCTTGTCTTGTCTCGATCGACCTTGTGTGGTTGTTTGTTTGTTACGTGTCCGCCGTGATCCCTTATGGTGAGCAAATCGGTCTTAGCAGTGTTGATGATGTTGATAGCTGATTTCCGGGCAGGGATGAGTCTTCACGAGTTGTGATGGTTATAGCGATTAGTCCTTGAGTTGTAGCATTGTATTGTATTTTTGGTTTGAATCACTTGTAAAATAACTTGATGGTCCTGTTATTGACGTTTGATATTTACTTTCCTCGGGCAACCGAGATGGTAACGCCCTTATATGCTAAGGAAGGCCTAGTTAAGGCTCCTCTGAATATCGGGGTGTTACATACTACCTCAGGGTAACCGAGATGGTAACGCCTTTATTTAGCGAGGAAGGTATCGCTAAATGCTCCTAGGTAAATGGGAGTGTTACACACGGTCAGCTCTACGTGGATTGAAAATTCTGATATGTGATAATGAGGATATCCTCTTCATTTCCTAAAAGAAATGGAGGTTCATTTCCTCTTTGATAGTCATATAATAATGCAGTGTTCTTTATACTCAATTAGTCCTTTATTTTTATGCATAAATATTGAACCACTAGATTGCACCGGTATACAATCTTGACCGTTGAGAGGAAATGAACATTTCTTTCTTTTTAGGAAATGGAGAAGATCTTCTTTACGTGATAATAATAAACACGTGTCTAATAGAACAAATAATGTAGTGTATAAAGAAATTTCAGAGAAGTTATAGTATAATTTACTTATGCTTGTACATTGTAACAGTTTGTATTTTTTTTAAAAAATAGTCTACCTTTGTTATATTTTATATATGGTTATATAAATTGTAATTTTATTATTACCATCGTTTAAATTCCTCCAATAGGTACAAAATTGGTAATTGCAAATGAAATTATGATATGCATTGAAAATATTAAATATGATGTTAGTTAAAGGGCGACTATCAATATTTTCAAAATATTGCACGGGTATAAGAGTATTAGACTAAGTAAGAATTGAAGAAGTTTATCTCCACAGTTGGTCTCCCTTCAGGGTCATTTTGGTGTTTTCCTAAAAGACGGAATTTTGAAACCATTTTACAATCAAATGTGATCACTTTTGGAAAATAAGTTACCATAAGCGATAAAATTAGTTGGATCACTGTCGTTACATCACTACTATAGATATAATCCGGAAACCAAGGGATTTCAATGTAATATTACAGAATATATAGTTTTGGCTGAAGTATAAATTTAGATACACTACTACAAATCCAGGCAACTACAACGCCCCTTTAACAACGATTATTCACGAAAATCACAATAGACGTTGTAGAATGTATGGCGCGAATTTTACTAAAATCAATTACAACGGGTATGGTTATAAAAACCGTTGTTATTCGTTTTAACAACGGGTCACACATGAACAACCGTTGTTAATAATTTGGCGCAAAATTGGCGCAAAGTTAGTGAAAAGTAATCACAACGGTTATTTTTGAAACTCGTTGTTAAAACTTATTTAACAACGGGTGTTTTTTACAACCGTTGTTAAAACATATTGCACAACGGTTGTTGTTTAATAACCGTTGTCAATACCTTCCATACTATAAACCACACAAACACAAGTCTGTTGCAGCCACAAAACACAAACCTTAATACACAAACACAAACCCAAAAAGAAATGAGCCAAACACAAACACAAAACACACACTTTCTCATCGTCTCTTTCTCTCTTTCTCATCGTCGCTTTATCTTCTCGCCGTCACTGTTGATTTCATCGTCTCTTTACGTACGTTCTGTAATTATCAGGTTTGTTTCATCGTCATTATTTTATTTTTCTAATTATTTCATTTCCATGTATTTGTTTTTATCGACCATTAGGTTCCGTTCAGCATCTGCTATATCGTCATATAGCTGCAGCTGCTGCTGCTCCGCCAAGCCATCTTCTTTGGCGTCCTTAGTACGGATCGAGCATAGTAAGAGTCTTAAGGATGATATCATTCATTTTGTTGGAGTTTGGAGTTTGTTTTGAAAGATTAAGGAGAGGGTTAATTTATTTGGAGTTTGTTTTAGCAGTTATGGTTTGGAGAATATATTGAGATAATGAAAATGCATGTTAGTTGAGATAATGCAATGTATTTATACTAAGCAATGTGTGGGTTGAGTTGTTTTTTAATTAATATATATGTTAGGAAGTTGTGCCATAATCAGCATCATCATATCTCTCAATGCTTCAAATCTTATTACTAACCCTTCTCATTCCATATTGTCCGTTCATATGCACAAAGTGATGGCGTAATAATCGGATCTTGATGATGACGATCTATGGAGTTCAAAAAATGGAAGCAAATCAAACAAGCATAACTCAACACTTTCAAAATGATCATTTCATTTAATTTTAAACCAAATACATTACAAAGCAATTATCGAAATCAAAAGATGTATAATAAGCCGGAACAACCCCGGTTAAGCGTAAAAAGCGCTTCTCAACCCGCCACCAATCACGCCACTCACGGTATACCGCTAACTTCCAGGTCATTGGCTTCATATTTTGCAATAACAGATTGAATATATGCAAGGACACGACTTGCATGTGGAGATAAGGTTGGAAGAGTACAACTCAACATATCTCGGGTCGACCAAGTTTGAGAGTAACAGCCGACGAGGGTATGAAGATGATGATGATGATGAGGCTTTGTTGACAAGCCGGATTGCTTCACGCCTCTTAATCCAATAATTCCGTTGATGTTCAAGGGATGCTTTGATTAATGGTTGTTGATCGGAAGGCCTACGAGAACCTTCCCATCATCTTCAATCGTTTGTGTAAGCCATTATTCGTTGTTGATAAAATTAGGGTTCATTGCCATGTTGTTTCAATTAATGAATGTTAGTAAAGGATGCTTTAATATTTATAGCTAGTCACATTTATAAGTTTTTTCAAAACCGTTGGTAATTAATTTAAGTGATATTCTGCATGCATCGGAATTCTAACGGGCCGTAATTATACATGCATCTAGTAATATTTAATTTAATTTTTTTTATTTTTTAAGAACAAACAACAACGGTTATTTACAAACAACCCGTTGTTATAACTTTCCCCCCAAAATTGAGTCACACTTTCCACAACGGGTTTTTATACTTAAAACCGTTGTTAATATTTTTCACAACGGTTTCCTTAAGAAAACCAACCGTTGTTAAAACCTTTTACAACGGACGCTTTTTGACCGTTGTTATAGCCTGTATCTGTAGTAGTGATAACAGCATAATACGGTGATTTCCCTTAAATAAACATGCCCCACTTATGGTATTTTTTTTTTTTTTTTTTTTATGACGAGGGGTTGAACCCCCGGGCTCATGCATTCCCGCACCACCACATGGACCATGTAAGCCACCCCCTTCGGGGACTGCAGTGGCCAAATGATCATCGCCCCAGCTGGTAGTCGAACCCGGGACCTCTCAACTCCTGCATTTCTGCAAGCATCAAGGTTTAACCCAGCTACCACTGGACTAACACCACTTGGTTAATTATCCCACTTATGGTATTAGTTAGTATAAAGATGTTAATTATTTAACATACACAAATATAATATAAGTATGTTATATTTTGAAAACTATTAAAAGAAAAATAAATCAAGCTAGATTTTCAAAAAATATAATATTCCATAATTATTTGGATTTGATTTAATGCATATATCTAATATATTTAAATAAATATATAAGTCTTTTAAAATTGCGTGCCTAAATAATAAAAGTAATAATTCTGTTAGTAGTGAAAAGAATTGTAGTAACATTGGATATAATAATATGATAGTAATCACTCATTTGAATAGTCAAAAGAACAAAATTAGCAGCGAGCATGAATAGTGAAAGTAAGGAAGTAACAATTGGAGTAGCGAAATTATCAATATTAATGCTGCAATAGTGAAAGTAACAATAATTACGGCAGGAGTAGTGAAAATAACAATAGTAATAACGAATGTAATAAAAGTAACAATACTAACAGCAAAAGAAATTATATATGAACACAGTGGCGGACCCAGAAATTTAGTGTCGGGGGGCACCAAAAATTTTTTGACGGGTTATCTAAGTACATCTAAGACAACATTTTCATATTTTAAAGTTTTTTTCCTAAACTAGTTATTATACAAGTAAAAGAATTGAAAAAAAATGGTCCTATACTCCTATAGATATCTTTTCAAAAAAAAAAATTCTCTAAAATACTTTACATTCTAAATATATGTAAAAATAATATCTCTTTTATAAAATATAATACACTTTAGTACTTAATTTAATAGCAAATGTAAGTGATTCAATGGTTTAGAATTTGGTAAGCCATTTGAAGGTTAGTGGTTCGAACCTTATATCGAACAATTTTTTCATAAATATTTGAAATACTTTACATTCTAAATATATGTAAAAATAATACTCCCTCCAATTTCCTTTTATAGTGAAGTTTATAGGGGAGAGAAAATAATAAAAAATGAATAATGAATAAAGAATAGATAAAGTAATGGAAGTTGTTGATTTTTTAGGAGAGATAAATTAATAAAAAAAATGAATGAAACTTACCAAAAAAGGAAAGAGGGAAGATAATCAAACTTTTGTGAAAAAGGAAAGAGGGAAGATAATAGGAAATTGGAGGGAGTATCTCTTTTATAGAATATAATACACTTTAGTACTTAATTTAATAGCAAATGCAAGTGGTTCAATGGCTTAGAATTTGGTAAACCATTTGAAGGTTAGTGGTTCGAACCTTATATCAAACAATTTTATCATAGATATTTGAAATAGCCAGCTAATTTACTTGGGCTAAGGCCCAAAAAAAACTAATAAACATATGTATCTACCGGGAATCGAACTCATTACTCCATAGAAAGAACTACACACTCCTACCAACTATGCCATGGTAACTTAGTGTCTATTATAGATACTTATAAAAATTTATTCTGAAAACTTTATGGGGTGCACCTGCCCCCCCGGGCCCCCCATGGGTCCGCCCCTATATGAACAGTTAGCTAACCAATCGATTTAAGTAAAATATTAATAGCGGGAGTAGTGAATTTGTGTCATAATTTATTTAATCGTAATTTGAAGATATATCATAGAAAAATATATTAATTATAATTATAGTTATGCAACTTTAAAGTATTTTTATTTAGTTGAAAATAAATTTTAATCTATATAATATAATAAAACAACAACCATCACATGTTTTTTCCCTCCAACACCTCACTTCTACATTAGACATAGTTTCTAGGATTCCTTGAAAATAGGCCCATTTCCTAAATAGCTCAATACATGAGATTTCAATACTAATATGCTTGATTGATTTATTTATTTTTACTATGAGCTTAACAATGTTTTGTTGTCCAATCTTCGATTATCATGTTATTATAGCCTCTCTCTCCTTTTCTTTGACGTGTAAATTGAATAATCTAACAACTAAGAAATTGGATTAGATAAGCATCGGGTAAATGTCTTTAGAGACTGTCTCACAATAAATTTGTTATGAGATTATTTTATAATTTATAATACAAATCAGTCCCACAGGCAACAAAACAGGTAAAAAAGCGGTTAAATACTCCCTTCGTACCAGACCAATGGTAACACTTACCTAATACGGCCATACCACACCAATGGTAACATTCCTTTTTGGCCCACAACATTATCAAATTATCCTTATACCCATTTGATATTTATATAAAATGCCACTACATACCTGATACCCCACCTACTAACTCACAATTAAACCCACAATTACATGAGCCCAATTTCTCTCCATTTCCTAAAAAGAAATGGAGAGGCAAGTTCATATTAATAGTCCGGATCGCATCTTGGCAACATCTAACGGTTCTCAATTTACGCATAAAAGTAAAGGAAAAATGGGAGTGTAAGGGATAATTATTATTAAAATAGATTGTGAGAGGAAATGGAGAGAAAGGAAATGGAGAGGATCCAAATCCCAATTACATACCCACCTATTTGCTTCCCTCTTTGCCCCTTCTTTTACCCTCTTTTCTTAAAAACTCCATTTTTTACCATGTTACCATTTGTATGGTATGGAGGGAGTATAAAATAAGTACACTTATTTTAAGAATAGATACAAAGTTAAAGAGTCATTTTTTGTCATGATTAACATTATAAAGGTCATGAAAACGCATAAAGGAGTAGTAGTATGGTTAATTAGGGGATTTTCAATATATGTGGATGTTCGGTTACTCTTTGAAAAATGTATGAATTGCAAATTATGCTAATATTAAGTTGGTTGGTTATCTCACGTCTTCAATTCATAAAATTTAAAACTTTTCCTAACATATGGTAAACGGGGCATTCAGAGTGTATGAATTTACGTTTTGGGCTAAATTGGGGTGAGATATTTTCGATTTAGTTTCCTTTTGTTTTGTTGAGCTATGTCGAATTTGTATCATCGACATGTGATAGTTAGGTTTTTATTAATAATGTTGGTGATTTTGATCACAAAGTTATTTAAGTGTATTCGGGTTTTCAAGCCGAAATCGGTATGAGCTTGTGATTGATATAATGTGAGTTAGGGGGTGCGGAGTGCACACTCATATAATCAAAATTACCGAGTTCATGGTTAAGTGGATATAATTATAATAAATGAAATTTATCTTGATTGGCGGTTCCATGGTTGGATTTGGTACAAAAACCAACATGCTTATCCACATTCTTTAACAGTTTATATGTACTTACATTCTAAGTATATATGTAGAGAAATGTGATAGTAATTCTACACATGGAAAATCAGATTTTGGTATACAAAGAAAATTATAAAACTTCATAAAGTATTTCTCTTTATCTTTGCCTAGATGAAGAGGGCCTCAACCGTCTTATCCTACAAGGGATTTCGTGTAACCCAAGGCATGGAATAGGGACGAAATACTCTTAATGAAAGCGTGCTCTTCGTGATTCGGTTGATATCCAAGTTTACGATCATTATCACTGTTACCCTATACACATAATGCCAACATTCTTAAGAGTATCTTTGTTTATGATATTGATAGTATTGGTACGCGAGACGGTGTCTATTTCTGAATTTTGGGGTAATCTAATTTGGAAGATCGTGATACTGGTTGAAGTTATATGCGGTCTGTTCGCCTTGTTTTGGTGCCGATCCATTGGGTGGTTACTGATGCGAATTTGCGGAAGCGGATTAATAGAAAAATAAAATAAAAGGATATTTGCCTTGAATTTTTATGTCGAATTTAAGTCAATGGGATATTTGCTATTGTTAGACCTATAACAATAAATATGGGGACCAAACTCAAGACCTATTGAGAATGATCGTGAATTTACTCAAAACGCGTTGAATAAAAACAAAGGATTTGCCGCAGCCAATTTCAACTGAAAACAAGTTTTTCCAAATTTCTGGTTCATTTTTTATTGCTGAAATCTTAGACCTTATATAGGCAAATACTCGACCTCCCAAGCCAAGTGAAGAGTTGCCAATTACTCTTTCACTTATTACAACAATTAACTACTCAAAATGAAAAGACTCAACATAAATGCAATCTTTACTACATATTACTACCAGCTTTATTTTGTTTGCAAAATAAGATAAAACTTATTACTTAACTAAAATGTATTATTGGACCGTGTGACCAACATCTTGATGATACGAGTACGGATACGGTCCAAAGGAGTTGGTCACACGGTCCAATAATACGTTTTAGTTAAGTAATAAGTTTTATCTTATTTTGCAAACAAAATAAAACTGGTAGTAATATGTAGTAAAGATTGCATTTCTGTTGAGTCTTTTCATTTTGAGTAGTTAATTGTTGTAATAACTGAAAGAGTAATTGGCAACTCTTCACTTGGCTTGGGAGGTCGAGTATTTGCCTATATAAGGTCTAAGATTTCAGCATTAAAACATGAACCAGAAATTTGGAAAAACTTGTTTTCAGTTGAAAATGGCTGCGGCAAATCCTTTATTTTTATTCAACGCGTTTTGAGTAAATTCACGATCATTCTCAATAGGTCTTGAGTTTGGTCCCCATTGTTATTGTTATAGGTCTAACAATAGCAAATATCCCATTGACTTGAATTCGACATAAGAATTCAAGGCAAATATCCTTTTATTTATTTTTCTATTAATCTGCTTCCGCAAATTCGCATCATATGGTATCAGAGCTTCGGCTCTTGATTTCCCTAAATCTAGACGGTCCTAGGCGTATCAAAGCCAAGTTGTTAGTTGAATTTCCGATTGCGATTGGAGTTCAAGGGTTAAACTCAAGCAGGTAGTTTGAGGGTTAATCGGTTTTGCATCTCAGGGCGAGTTTCTAGTGACTTTTATTCCAAGCGGGACAACAACATAAAAAAAAAAAAAAAAAAAAAAAAATATCTACTGTTCACGTACGTGGTATTATTCATCCGAAAAAAAAAATTGGTCCCAAACGATCTTACGGCGTGTCAAAGTCAAGATGTTGGTTGAATTTCCGATTACGATTGGAATTAAAATGTTAAACTCGAGCAAGGTAGTTCGAGGGTTGATCGGCTTTTGATAACCCATATCATAGGTTCAAGAATCGGGACGATTCTTTTTTAAGAAATGGCGGATGATACGAGTACGGATACGGTCCAAAGGAGTTGGTCACACAGTCCAATAATACGTTTAGTTAAGTAATAAGTTTTATCTTATTTTGCAAACAAAATAAAGCTGGTAGTAATATGTAGTAAAGATTGCATTTATGTTGAGTCTTTTCATTTTGAGTAGTTAATTGTTGTAATAAGTGAAAGAGTAATTGGCAACTCTTTACTTGGCTTGGGAGGTCGAGTATTTGCCTATAAAAGGTCTAAGATTTCAGCAATAAAACATGAACCAGAAATTTGGAAAAACTTGTTTTCAGTTGAAAATGGCTGCGGCAAATCCTTTGTTTTTATTCAACGCATTTTGAGTAAATTCACGATCATTTTCAATAGGCCTTGAGTTTGGTCCCCATTGTTATTGTTATAGGTCTAACAATAACAAATATCCCATTGACTTGAATTCGACATAAGAATTCAAGGCAAATATCCTTTTATTTTATTTTTCTATTAATCCGCTTCCGCAAATTCGCATCAATTACTTGCCTAATTATTATGTGCATAGACAAAATAAATAATGGGTACATCAACGCTCAGATAAGTTATACTTTGCATTGTTTTATGCGACTTTACTACGTATTGAAATTTGGCATGTATATTGTGTCTGTTCGGCAATAATTTGTGAGATAAGTGTTAACCACTGGTTGTGTGCATGTAGAAATTATAACCTCTGATATCGGCCATGCCATGCATGTTTAATGATGATGTCTACCATATTAAAATTGGTGTTCTTCAAACCAACGTCATCTATTATGGATACCATGATTTAGTTTTGTATTAATGATTTAATTGTAATACATTAGATTGTTTACACCATGTGAATAGAGTTAGTGATCATTTTATACAAGTGTGCACCGGCTCTCGGAAAGAAGTTTGTAAAACAAAGTTGTTGTTTTGGGTAATGTTCATTTATTCCAATATCCATGATAATATGTTGGTCTTTTAATGTGGACGAATTCTCCATGTTGTTACCATGTATGGCATGTCAAATAATTTTGACTGTTTTGGATGATTTCCATGTTGATCATTTGCCTAATGCTACTATCGTCTTTGGATATGCTAAATGTCGATGGTAATCTTTGGGACGATCATATTGCTTGATATGATTAATATACCGGCTTGTGTTTTGAGTGGCAATGCTAAGAGGTTAAGTTTAATCTTTTGTTCTTGATTGTACATACTTTAGTTTTCATAATTATTGGTTGTTTCCATGATTGTTAATAATATGGTAGTTGATGTACTACATGTAATCATGGAAGTCCTTATTTATGCCGTGGGCGTTGGGTTCTGATAATCCATGTTCGGTCTTATCTTATTATCATCACAATATAGTGTGATAATTGGTTATTGGCACTAATTATTTAATTTATTTTGCCATACAATCTCAGGAATAATGGTTTGTGATAACCATGGTGAGATTATGGGGTCATGGTGGTTTAACCATGTAAGAGGTACATCAATAGTATTGAATGTACAGTTATTTGGCGAGTCCGATAATGGAGTAGTCATTTGTTGTAGGATTATTGACAAGTTGATCTTTGGCATAGTCCAAAGATGATTTACCTTATAAAAGGTGATTCTGTTTTCATGTTCTTCTATGAAGGACATGGGGTAGGTAATATGATCCTTGGGATTAGGATCAAGTGTGAGAGCATGATTATTATTCTCCGGTTAATACTCTAAATGGTCGAGTATGAAGATTTTATCCAATAGTGAAAGTGGAGTCATGACTCGGGTTTTCACAAGGGCTTGAGGATTGCGTCTTGACAAGTTGAGTAAGTATGCTAGTATAGCTAGTACTCATCTTTGGCAAAGCTATTAGGCAAATATGAAAATGTCTAAAGTAAATCATGAATTATGATTTGTTCCATGTCGTTTTTCCTTCGGTTTTAGAGGGATAGTGTATATATATAAATATATATATATATATATATATATATATATATATATATATATATATATATATATATATATATATATATATATATATGCAAATTGAATTACCAATGTAGAAGGTTATTTTCTACTAGTGGTAGTATATTTTACTTGGGAAAGTATCATATGAGTATATGGACTTCCAAGAAGCGAATTTGCATTATGAGTTTGACATTGGAGTTAGTATACGTAGTGTTAGCATAGCTGGTTAAGGCTAAGTAGCTAAGGAAATTAATCTACGGTATTACTTAAAAGTATTAGACTAATTTCATCAATGATTTTTTGATAGTGAATAACGGTGCGCACCGGGGTGTTTGCTATAACACGGTTTATGGACTATCATAATGGGGTTGAGTTTGGTTGTTTTTGTAACGCCCCGTAATTTTGGACCGTTAATATATTTCGAAAATAATTAATTAATCAAGTAGAATTTGATATTAATGTATTTTAAGTAAAAATAATTCAAAGAAATATAATTTTATTATATTTTGAGGTAAAGTATTTATTTTGATAGTTTCGAGATGTTTAAAAATAGTTTAAACCGTGTAAAAGTTTTTATTTCGAAATAAGGGTGTATCGGGGGGAAAATGACAATTCTTTTGAACGTTGGGTAAACGAATTTGGAAATGGGTTGTATGAATACTCAATTTTATTGTAATCTCGTGTTTAAGAACTTTGGTCTTGACGGAATTTGCATTTGACTTACGGTTTTAATTATTATCGAAACGAGTCAAAACCGACTCGAAAAATCCCGACTCAAACCCGCTCTTCTCCTTTCCTTTCTTCCTTTCACGCGCACCAGCCCCTTCCTCTTCTTTTTTTCTGGTTTTCTCATCTTCTTCAATCCTCTAAAACAAACCAAACACATTTTTCACAAATTCAAGCTGTTTTGGCCATAAATTCTTCGTTTCTTATCGGATTTTTGCATAATTTACCTTTCCGGAATCCCCTCGCCGAGATCTACAACTTAGTATGTTCTAATTTCAATTTTCATTAAGTTGTTTTAAGATGAAATTTCGGTATTTTCAGTTTTGGTGCTTATTTATGGTGTTTTTATTGTTTAATTAGGTGAAGATTTGGAGGACGAGTTCGGGGACTCGTATATTATAGAGGATAGCGGCTAGTTGTTGTTAGGGTTTCGGTTTTGAGGTGTTAATTGCTCATTTTCTAGCTTAAGGTAACATATTTCGAGTTACTCGACGAAAGATCGTCACATGTTTTTGATTTTTGTATGTTTGGTGAATTTTTGTTTGAGAATTAGTTTTCACATGTTTAGAATGGTTGCATGCATGTCAATTGTTAGCTTAAATTATGCCTTTTGTTAGTTTAAATTAACAAAGTTGAATTGGGAACGATTAATTAATGTTCAGACGGTCTTTTACTAAATAAAAATGGAAAAAAATGGTGGTGTAGGGGGACGGGCAGCAGGCCGGCAGGCCCGTGGCAGGCCCACGGCTAGCCCACGGTTGGCCCGGGTCGGTCCGTTGCTTGTTTCGCGGTTTTCCATGCAAAATTTGTCATTTAAGGTTTATTAATGACATAATTAGTATGAGTACACTTTAGGAATTGAATCATATAAGTAATAAAAATTATGTTAATGGTAAAACTAGGCTTATATTAATAGTTATCACATGTTAGGATAGTTTACAAAATGAATTTGTAAATAATAGGCTCAGAATGAATTGTATAGGGATAATGGTAATGTTTTGTTGATTGTCTAAAATCGAGCCTTAGTCCCTTTAAGCGATGCGATGTCGATTAATTGAGTGATTGGTCACCGCAATTTGACGTACTGTCGCAGGTGGGGTTGCGGGTAAAAATCGGTTGAATGAATTAGATAATCGGCCTTTTTCTTGTTTTAGGCCATTTATTATATCTCTATTTCACATGTGTAGTTAGTTGAATTTAAATAGCTTCTTATTTAGTTAGTTGAATTTAAATAGCTTCTTATTTTGTAGTAATGGCCCTAGATTCCCCTAAAGCCTTTAATATTGTTAAAATTGCTAGAATTGGAAGTTAGTATTGAATTCTTATTGAGGACATTGTTGGATTTGTATCTTTGAGTAGACAATTATATAGCCTTTCACATGATAGAATGTTAGAATTTATGTTGGTAAGTAGGACTTTTTGCCCTCTTATGGTTAAGTGGGTGTCTTACTTGACTTGTGTGGTGGGTCTTGTGTGGTGTGGGCTAAAGTGTTCAAGCTGGGACTAGCTGGGACTAGGTCCTAGGTGAGTACTTCGGCCTTCATCATAGATAGGTCTTTATAGTCTTTGACGAGTATATGTTCACTGCTTGATAGCCTTTGTGTTCCTGACTAGTGGATATTTATCCAAGTTGGGGCATGACCTCAGTTACTTATTTTGATAGTAAGTGGTCAGCTTAAGTACTAGCCAACCCTTCGGTGGTGTCCTTAGGGTACTCACTTCACTTTGTTTTAAAAAAAAGTTGTGGGTCTTGGGTGCGGTGGTGTGTATCCGCATGTCTAGGTCTGCGCAGATTTTAGGCTAGGGTTGTGTTGTCTCTTGGCCATGTTTTATTAATATTAACCGCTGAGCCAAGATACCGGTTCTATTACCTTCCCTACCTCGTGGTATAGACTCGAGTTACAAAGTGACTATTGACGGTGCTAAGAACTTATGCCTGTCTCTGATATATTACCCTTTCTTGTATGGTGATTTTATGAACTGTAATAGGTGAGATGTAAGTCGGTTACAGTTGATAAAGTTTGGATTACTATTTGAATTATATGATTCACATGATAGTTTAGTTTGGTCAGTTTAGGGGTCATAGGTTAGATTACATGATAATTACATTGTTTATCATATTGTTTACATGTTTTACTACATGTTACATTAATTTTGACGATTCGTGGCTGGGAGGACTCGAAGTTACTCCCCACTGAATTGTGGCTTTAGTGTTTGTATAAAATGCGATTGACAGGTTGTTGATGCTTTGTTGGGGTCACAGACGAGCTAGTGAGCAAGGAACCTTGGACCTAGTTTTGTTTTCTTTTGTAGAAACCTTTTATCTTTTGGTTATGTATATAACCTTTTAACTTTTGGTTTGTATATAATTTGAAGGGACATATGTCTCCCTTTTCCATTTTGGGTTGTATCATTATGTATTTTCTTACCTTTAGCGGTGTTAAGTAAGTTAGATTGTAGCAATTGCAGGTTTTGGCACCCGTCTATTGGGAATGTTGGATTGGTTGTGAATGGTTTAGGAAGAAATTTTTTTTGAAATTGCAGGATTTGATCTAGTTGAACCATTTACAAACATATCCTACCAGTTTTTCCGTAGAATTTACGCATTTAAGTAATTAGATAACGCTATTGTTTTAAGGGTGTCACAGTTGGTATCAGAGCCTATTGCTCCCGACGCACGTTTGTGCACCCTACTTAAAAATTACTTGACCTTTAAATAATAAACTTGAGAGATGGGTAGGATGGGTAGATTTAGGATTTTATGTGGTAGTCTGTTTGTGATTGCTAATTGATTTTCTGTTTTGTAAGATGGCTCTCCAATAGATGTAGATAATGCAATCTTACCTTAGTCTTCCAATCTCGTTGTTTATTCGTCTTTCAAATTCCTCTTCTCTCGCCTTGGTAACTACCTTTCAATTCTTTCTCCCGATTCATCTTAGGTTCGTTTTCTTCTTATAATAAAGTCCATGTGGACACCTTCCTTTTATTCCGTAGGATAGTTCCCTTGTTCAAGAGAACCCGGTTTTGAGAGAATGTATCATTGGAGGGCGTGAACGAGTTGAGAAATTGATTGGTTAAGGTTTGAGTAGTATAGGAGAATATAACTTGGGATCCTTTGGTTAGTCTTGTTAGTTGTGTTTGATATGGGAGCCTAGTGAGTTGAGAAACACCTTGGGATTTATGACTAATGAGAGCTTGTTTGTTATAGATGATTGAGCATGGGTACTACCTTAGCACATAAGATGGAATGAACCTAAGCTACTTCATTTGAGAGTCTCGATATTTCTTGTGGGGAATTAAAGGTATGATAGTTAGCCCTAATCCTTGTAGGCCTTGAAAGGAATACAATAGGACATTGATGTTGCTTAATGGATTGGTATTGTACTTTGGGATTAGTTAGTTTGTTAAACCTTTTAAGTTGACCAAATATAGTATAGAGTAGCCCTTGGTGACCTTTCGAAATTTGAGAACACGTGGTTGACCTTAGTAATCATATCTGGATTTGGGAATTATGGTGGAATGTTGTTCGATGTAGTTCGTGAGTTCAAGGATGTGATTCCAATTTATGGTATCGGAGACTAGAAGTATTAAGTGGTGAGATGATATACTTGGGGATGACATAGTAAGTGAAGTTCAAGGACGAGAATTGTAAAGAAGATACTTTGGGACATGGGTGGTAACAAATGAATTTGTGTGGTGAATTGATTGTGCCTCTTAGAACCAATTGAGTTGAGGAATACCTACCATTGTGGAATCCTTGTTAGTCTTATAATTTGGTAGACTTTTGGGGCTTTGTTGAGCACCTTAGTGATGTAACCTTATCCTATCGATCATAAGCTTTGATGAGTGTTCGGTAAGCGGGAACCCTTTTATCGTGCCGCTTCTATTCTCCTTTCCTTCTCTTTAACGATCGTTGAACCTTGTCTTTATGCCAAATTTTACGTATCTTCTTCTTGGCCGAGATATCTTCTTAACTCGAATACCTCTTATTTTTGTCAACCGTTATCTTTACGGTCTGACTCCTTAGTTTCCTAACTTGTCAGATGCATGCACCCTTGAAATGTTTCTTGTTTCTCTATTCCGTTATCACTCCTTACCTCCTTAGTATAGTTGGTACCCTGTTGACCATGTTTACAGAGTTTGTGAGATGTGATTTGAGGATATAGGTTTGACTAAGTAGCCGAGTTTGGGTTGGGCTTCCATAATCACTTTGGATATGAGGGTTTGATAATGTATATATTATCGTGTGGGAAATGTTAAATGTGGGATTATTTGTTGGTTTTAGTGGGTGATATTGATTACTACTTGAAGTATGTTATGAGAGTGAGAGTAAGCTACATGGTTGGGAAGTCTTAGCACTTGTTTTGGTAACTAGAAAGGGTAATGGTATGGTTGACACCAATTGTTAGGCTAAGGAACATAATTTCAATTTATGGTTTTAGGAACTCTGAGGTGATAAAGTGTTGTTACAATTATGACCTTGTTCCTTGAGAATATGATGGTAAGTAAGTTTAGGATATCAAATTTGAAAGAATACTCCTTGGGGATGTTGATGACCAGAATGGATTGGTGATGTAATTTGGTATTAGTTGGCTCTTGTGAGTTCTTGAGTTGAGAGAGACTTAGTCTTGATAAGAATTTGTTAATCCTATAGTTTTATAGACCTTGAGGTCGCATTGAGTACTTGAGATGATGGGATGATGTTGTAGCTGAGTGTAGATTCGCTTTTGGCAATCCTTAATAAGCAAAAGGATAGAAAACTTGAGATCCCTTTTGATTTTTCAGAGTTTGGGGTTGGTATGTTACTACCTTGTTTTGAAATGAGAATCTTGTGGAATATTTGAGGAACTTTCTCTTGGAGTTTATAGCTTGGTATTGGGATTTTTGATTGAAGGTTTACTTTTTGAGGAAACCATAGTTGACACTAGTTGGATGCGAATATAGCTTTGTTGGAAGCTTTGACCTTGGCTTGTGGAAGTTGTTTCTGGATGTTTGAGGATTTGGAACGATGAGATCACACTTATAGTGGAATACCTTGTTTCAGGGAATAGATTTGGATGAGGTAACATAAGAAATTGAGGAAACCCTTGGGAGTGATGTGGTTATGAGTTTTCTTGTTAGGAAGTTTTTGGAACCGTTTTGGGTGTTGTTGTAGTTTGTGATAAAAGTGTCTGACATTTCCTTGCTGTCTGATTTTCCTTCTTCCTTGATCATGAGCGTTACCGCTCATACCTCTTTTCCTTACTTCATCATACTCCTCTCATAAGTTTGATGTTGGTAACCTATGAAACTCCATCTTTGACACCCATTTAGGTTCGACTTCAATTCTTACCTCATGAAACTCATACAGCTCTTTTGATTATTATTCTTATTATAGAACTTTAAACTAAAAGTTTGAAAATGCTTTTATGATTTTCAATGGTTTTTAACATTAGTGAATGTTAAATCTCGTTGTTGGAGACGTCCCAATAATGGGTTTTCTCATTTATTGGTGTAGAAATATTTTTATGTTTTGATATGAATGTGGATGTTCTTGTCTGATCAACAAGAGTATCACCGTTTCATTGAAAAGATACCTATATTTTCTAATAACTATAATTTCTCCTTCTAAGTTTCGAGGACGAAACTTTTTAAAAGGAGGGGTGATTGTAACGCCCCGTAATTTTGGACCGTTAATATATTTCGAAAATAATTAATTAATCAAGTAGAATTTGATATTAATGTATTTTAAGTAAAAATAATTCAAAGAAATATAATTTTATTATATTTTGAGGTAAAGTATTTATTTTGATAGTTTCGAGATGTTTAAAAATAGTTTAAACCGTGTAAAACTTTTTATTTCGAAATAAGGGTGTATCGGGGGGAAAATGATAATTCTTTTGAACGTTGGGTAAACGAATTTGGAAATGGGTTGTATGAATACTCAATTTTATTGTAATCTCGTGTTTAAGAACTTTGGTCTTGACGGAATTTGCATTTGACTTACGGTTTTAATTATTATCGAAACGAGTCAAAACCGACTCGAAAAATCCCGACTCAAACCCGCTCTTCTCCTTTCCTTTCTTCCTTTCACGCGCACCAGCCCCTTCCTCTTCTTTTTTTCTGGTTTTCTCATCTTCTTCAATCCTCTAAAACAAACCAAACACATTTTTCACAAATTCAAGCTGTTTTGGCCATAAATTCTTCGTTTCTTATCGGATTTTTGCATAATTTACCTTTCCGGAATCCCCTCGCCGAGATCTACAACTTAGTATGTTCTAATTTCAATTTTCATTAAGTTGTTTTAAGATGAAATTTCGGTATTTTCGGTTTTGGTGCTTATTTATGGTGTTTTTATTGTTTAATTAGGTGAAGATTTGGAGGACGAGTTCGGGGACTCGTATATTATAGAGGATAGCGGCTAGTTGTTGTTAGGGTTTCGGTTTTGAGGTGCTAATTGCTCATTTTCTAGCTTAAGGTAACATATTTCGAGTTACTCGACGAAAGATCGTCACATGTTTTTGATTTTTGTATGTTTGGTGAATTTTTGTTTGAGAATTAGTTTTCACATGTTTAGAATGGTTGCATGCATGTCAATTGTTAGCTTAAATTATGCCTTTTGTTAGTTTAAATTAACAAAGTTGAATTGGGAACGATTAATTAATGTTCAGACGGTCTTTTACTAAATAAAAATGGAAAAAAATGGTGGTGTAGGGGACGGGCAAAGCAGGGGCTAAGCGAGGCCCGTGGCAGGCCCACGGCTAGCCACGGTTGGCCCGGTCGGTCCGTTGCTTGTTTCGCGGTTTTCCATGCAAAATTTGTCATTTAAGGTTTATTAATGACATAATTAGTATGAGTACACTTTAGGAATTGAATCATATAAGTAATAAAAATTATGTTAATGGTAAAACTAGGCTTATATTAATAGTTATCACATGTTAGGATAGTTTACAAAATGAATTTGTAAATAATAGGCTCAGAATGAATTGTATAGGGATAATGGTAATGTTTTGTTGATTGTCAAAATCGAGCCTTAATCCCTTTAAGCGATGTGATGTCGATTAATTGAGTGATTGGTCACCGCAATTTGACCGATGACTGCCGCAGGTGGGGTTGCGGGTAAAAATTCGGTTGAATGAATTAGATAATCGGCCTTTTTCTTGTTTTAGGCCATTTATTATATCTCTATTTCACATGTGTAGTTAGTTGAATTTAAATAGCTTCTTATTTAGTTAGTTGAATTTAAATAGCTTCTTATTTTGTAGTAATGGCCCTAGATTCCCCTAAAGCCTTTAATATTGTTAAAATTGCTAGAATTGAAAGTTAGTATTGAATTCTTATTGAGGACACTGTTGGATTTGTATCTTTGAGTAGACAATTATATAGCCTTTCACATGATAGAATGTTAGAATTTATGTTGGTAAGTAGGACTTTTTGCCCTCTTATGGTTAAGTGGGTGTCTTACTTGACTTGTGTGGTGGGTCTTGTGTGGTGTGGGCTAAAGTGTTCAAGTGGGACTAGTGGGACTAGGTCCTAGGTGAGTACTTCGGCCTTCATCATAGATAGGTCTTTATAGTCTTTGACGAGTATATGTTCACCGCTTGATAGCCTTTGTGTTCCTGACTAGTGGATGTTTATCCAAGTTGGGGCATGACCTCGTTACTTATTTTGATAGTAAGTGGTCACCTTAAGTACTAGCCAACCCTTCGGTGGTGTCCTTAGGGTACTCACTTCACTTTGTTTTAAAAAAAAGTTGTGGGTCTTGGGTGCGGTGGTGTGTATCCGCATGTCTAGGTATCTTGTGATTTTAGGCTAGGGTTGTGTTGTCTCTTGGCCATGTTTTATTAATATTAACCGATGAGCCAAGATACCGGTTCGATTACCTTCCCTACCTCGTGGTATAGACTCGAGTTACAAAGTGACTATTGACGGTGCTAAGAACTTATGCCTGTCTCTGATATATTACCCTTTCTTGTATGGTGATTTTATGAAGCGTAATAGGTGAGATGTGTTTAGGATTCTGATTGATAAAGTTTGGATTACTATTTGAATTATATGATTCACATGATAGTTTAGTTTGGTCGGTTTAGGGGTCATAGGTTGGATTTACATGATAATTACATTGTTTATCATATTGTTTACATGTTTTACTACATGTTACATTAATTTTGACGATTCGTGGCTGGGAGGACTCGAAGTTACTCCCCACTGAATTGTGGCTTTCGTGTTTGTATAAAATGCGATTGTGGGTTGTTGATGCTTTGTTGGGGTCACGAGGACGAGCTAGTGAGCAAGGAACATTGGACCTAGTTTGGTTTTCTTTTGTAGAAACCTTTTATCTTTTGGTTATGTATATAACCTTTTAACTTTTGGTTTGTATATAATTTGAAGGGACATATGTCTCCCTTTTCCATTTTGGGTTGTATCATTATGTATTTTCTTACCTTTAGCGGTGTTAAGTAAGTTAGATTGTAGCAATTGCAGGTTTTGGCACCCGTCTATTGGGAATGTTGGATTGGTTGTGAATGGTTTAGGAAGAAAATTTTTTTGAAATTGCAGGATTTGATCTAGTTGAACCATTTACAAACATATCCTACCAGTTTTTCCGTAGAATTTACGCATTTAAGTAATTAGATAACGCTATTGTTTTAAGGGTGTCACAGTTTTAATGAGATCTCAACGTATCTAGTGGATCACTTTGCATAAAGGATCAACTAGGGACTTGGTTAACAAGTCGGATATCGGGATGGTAAAGCCTAAAGTGATCTTTTGTGATAGGACACCCAACTCCCCTCTAATATATGTTAGAGCCTGAGTTCAATGTGGAAAGCCTATTATGAAAGATTGAAGCACATAATATATAATGTCTCGAAAGGATATGCTTAAACCTGCAAGAATGGTAGAATCTTTGAAAAAATGTTATTGCAGGGCAAGATTAAAAGAATCTACCTATATGAGTGTGAAGTGTAGCCGCTTCTTAAAGCTCAGGCTTGGCTTTGTATGCGCTCATGAATGGATATGGACACATGGCTGTTAAAAGTGTCAAGAATAAACTTTTTGGAGTTATTTGAATTTATGTGTATATTATCTTCATGTATTCAAAATGGGTTGAAGGGTTCAATCCGTGGGACACCCTGATTCTCGAATATTTGGAATGTGTAATGTACTAATGTGAAAGATCAATCCTTGGGACACTTTCATTTATGCATAGATTTGTTTGCTTTGTTGCTTTATTGGAAACAAGGGATACACTTAAATGGGGGAGGAATGTTGGTGATTTTGATCACAAAGTTATTTAAGTGTATTCGGGTTTTCAAGCCGAAATCGGTATGAGCTTGTGATTGATATAACGTGAGTTAGGGGGTGCGGAGTGCCCACTCATATAATCGAAATTACCGAGTTCATGGTTAAGTGGATATAATTATGATAAATGAAATTTATCTTGATTGGCGGTTCCATGGTTGGATTTGGTACGAAAACCAACATGCTTATCCACATTCTTTAACGGTTTATATGTACTTATATTCCAAGTATATATATAGAGAAATGTGATAGTAATTCTACACATGGAAAATCAGATTTTGGTATACAAAGAAAATTATAAAACTTCATAAAGTATTTCTTACTACCCTTTTATGTGTCTATGGGTACTCTATCGAGTGAGGCTTACTCTGTCGAGTAAGTAGTTTTTGACGCAAAACAGTAGACTGCCTGTAGGATACTCGATCGAGTAAGTTGGGGACTCGATCGAGTAAGGGCCACTCGATCGAGTAAGTCACTTACTCGATCGAGTAAGTGTGTTTTACGGGCTGAGTTTGACGGGTTTTGTTAATAATGCGAGATTAATATAAAAAGGGTTTGTCATTATTTCTTAAACATCTTTTCAACATACTAAACATTTCAAGAGACGATTAGAGGTTACATGCTTTGCTTCTCTCGCATTATTGGCAAATCCCTAAGCTAAGTTCGTCGGATCATCTTGTTCTTTACACCGTTGTGATCATTGTGTCAGGGGTAAGTTCCTTGTATAATTTATGTTGTGTTTCGTTGAGTTTCTTTAAAACCCTAATTGGGTATTGTTAGGGGTTGTGGGTGATTTGTATGGATGTGGTGGTAATTGTATGTATGCATGTTATAGGAGGAGGATTCGTAGAGGAGACTTTCTGATTAGCTGCTAGATCATCTGTGGTTATTGCTATCTCAGGTAGGGTTTCCCTACTCAGTATTGGTTACATAGTATTGTTGGTGATTGTTGTTGTTGATTGTTTAACGTATTGGAATTGGTTTTGGTAATTGTTAATTGTGTAAGGTGATTGTTGTATAACTGTCTGTGATCTTCGGGGTGCATCCCTGGCTGAGTGGAGTCACTTGTGGGAGTGGCTTAACGCCCTTGATTTGCCTTCTGTGGAACCCGCCACAGAAGGGATGTGCAGATTAATGAACATGGGTTTATCGCTCGGATGAGATGAGCAGGGCTTAGGTGGGAATGGCTGCGGTCTCTCACTGGCAGCGAGGAGTACTTATTGTGATGGGTACTCTAGCGGGGCTACACACTTCAGTGTGTAGTCAGGTGTGTGGAGATGAATTGGAGTTGTGGAGATTGAGTTGTGCTGATTGAGTTGTTTGTAATACTGTTTCCTTGCAGCTGTTGTTTTATGTAATCAGTACTGACCCCGTTTAATTGTTTTAAAAACTGTGGTGATCCATTCGGGGGTGGTGAGCAGTTGTTGAGCAGGTATGATGGCTTACGCGAGGGATAGCTGGGATTGGGTCATCGCATGTCGTAGAATCTTCCGCTGTGTCATGAACTAGTTACTTTTAGTCGTTTGGATTTTGAGAACATTTGTGTTTCTCTTTATCAGTTTTGGATTTGATTTGTATCACTTAAACTTTATTATTATTTAAGTACGTTTCGTTATTGTCCATTTGATTATCATTTCCTCGGGTAACCGAGATGGTAGCGTTCTCATACCTTAAGTGGTCCTGGTAAGGCACTTGGAGTATGGAGGTGTTACAAAGTAGTATCAGAGCGATGATCTTGAAACCTGTAACCAATGAATCTAATGAACATAGAGAGTCAAACTAAAATTAACCCGGGTAGGAGTTGTAAGAGCTAATGCAAAGACTTGGGAGACGTCCTAAAGTCGCGAACTCGTCCTACAACTTTGAACCGGTCACCATGGGATGTGAGTTGGGATCACTATGTGTTTACCTTGTGTATTGTGAATCTATATAGTAAGGTGTTATGCGTGAATTGGTGGATGCATGCATGTGGAGGATAGGAGATGTGTGGTGAAAGATGGTGATGGTATGATTATATATGTCGTTGATTGAATACATGAATTGCATGATAGTTTATTTATAACATGGCTTATTAGAAACATGAAAAGGAAGTAATTGTTGTTTGTGTATATAAAGAGATATCGTATATATATATATATATATATATATATATATATATATATATATATATATATATATATATATATATATATATATATATATATGTTTGATTGTCGTTTTGTATAAAGTATAGTTGGTTGGAAAGTGTTGAGATAAGCATGCGGGTAGTATACGAGTCAGCATGACTCGATCAAGTGGGGGGCACTCGATCGACTAGGTGAGTGACTCGATCGAGTGGGGGTAACTCGATCGAGTAGGTCGTTTTTTGTTTCTGGGCAGTAGCCTGTTTTTGGGCAGTCGATCGAGTATGTTTGGGCACTCGATCGAGTGGGGTCAACTCGATCGAGTAAGGAGGTGTAATACCCGTCCTTTTAGGGACCCGTTGACCAACCATGGGAGAAGGTAATAGCCCTTAGTGATGCGCGCCAGAGTTACCTTGTGCCATGATTGCCTTTAGAAGTGAGTGGTACTCGATAGAGTAGAGGCTACTCGATCGAGTAGCTTGGGTACTCGATCGAGTAGGGGCCACTCGATCGAGTAAGTGGGTTACTCGATCGAGTAGCGTCTTTTCAGCGAGAGTTTATAATCGTGTTTTGTTAAAACCGCAAATCATTTCCGCCTCCTTCTTTCAGATCTATAGGTCGCCTCCCTCCTTTCCCTTCACCAAATACCTTCTATGGGAGCCTTTGAGGATGCTAGTGCTTTGAGGTTGGGTTGCTTGAGTCGGGTAGCGGTCTTAACGCCGTTGTGAGATGCGTATGTATGTCGTCGTCATCGTCTTTGTCTTTGTTGTTCCCTGTAGGGTTGTGTTTGGTAGTGATAGGCTTGTGTACTATTTATATAGGCATGGCTTGCTTGGTTGATGTCATATGGTTGATCGAGGAATCGCTGCTTTTGGTTAAAGGTAGGTTCGCCAACTCAGTTTCTGTTGATTGTCTAGTGTGTCGGTTGTTGTGCCATTGTTGTATTGTTATTGTGGCCGTGTGGTTGAGTATACTTGGTAGTTGGTTGGTGTATGTTGTTTTGTTGGTTGTTGTTGTATTACAGCTCTGTGATTGATTGTCTCTCGTTCTCGAGGTGCGTCCTCGGCTGAGTGGAGTCAATTGCGGGAGTGGCTTCATGCCCTAGTTTCGCCCTCCATGGAACCCGCCACGGGAGGGGATGTGCACATTAATGGGACAGGGTTATCGCTCGGTATGATGAGCAGGGCTTAGGTGAGAACGGCTACGGTCCCCCACTGGTAGGGGTGGTCCAGTGGACAATCGGTGACGGAGATTGGTTGGAGTGGTTGTGACTATGTGTGTGTGTGTGTTTGGTTGTGTTTGTAATATGTTGGTATTTTTTGTTGTGTCATACCTCAGTTACTGACCTTGTGTGGCTGTCTTGTTTGTTTTATTGTGTCTGTCGTGATCCCTTATGGTGAGCAGTCCGTCTTAGCAGGTGCTGTCTTGGATGCTAGCTGGAGTCCAGGTTGAGATGAGTCCTCACGAGTAATGACAGAAGTAGTATATAGTTGACGAGTTGTATCTTTTATTTAATATTTTAGATGTAACACTTGTAATAACTGTAATTGTTCTTTTATCGACTTTTGATGATTAGTTACCTCGGGCAACCGAGATGGTGATGCCCTTATATGCTAAGGAAGGTCTAGTTAAGGCTCCTCGGTATATGGGGGTGTCATAGGAGGTGGCTCGATCGAGTACGTTTTTGGGTGCTTTCTGGTCAGGTTCAGGAGTCGAGGCACTCGATCGAGTAAGTGGGCAACTCGATCGAGTGGCCTCAACTCGATCGAGTGGGTTGTGGCACTCGATCGAGTAGGTGTTGTACAGGTCGTTTTCTTGTTATGAGATATGGGATGCGTGTTCATGTTTACCTTTTCTTATATAGTTTCAAGATGTCGCCAAAGAGAACCGCGTTGTATGCCAGGGCAGAGAACATGAGTATAGATGAGGTGGTTAAGATGTTGGAGCACCAAGATGCTCTTACTGAGGCTTTGAAGAAAGTGGGGAAAGATAAAGAGGTCGGGCCAGATCACTCCAAAATAAGTATACATATAGCGAGGTTTAATCCTAAAGAGTACATGGGGACTGGGGCGCCAATTCTACTGGATAATTGGCATAGAGAGATGGAGAATATACTTAATTTGGTTCATTGCCCAGAGGAACTTCGAGTGGAACAAGCTGCGTTCTACTTGAGGGAAGCAGCTGGTGAGTGGTGGGATAAGGTTAAGGTGAGTGCTCTGGACTTATATCTGAAATAGGGGCTACCTGTTATACCATGGGATGAGTTTAAGAGGGCTATGAGGCGAGAGTTTGTACCGGAGCATGTGCGTAGTAAGCTGAGAGAGGAGTTTGATGACTTTAAGATGACTTCTGACTTCTGACATGACAGTTGCTGAGTACTACCATAAGTTCAACGAGAAATCTAGGTACGCAGAGGATATGAGGTTGAACCAAGAAAACTTGGCCTTGAGATTTGAGAAGGGGTTGACACCCAAGATCATAGAGAAGTTGCCGGTAAGGGTCCTTACACATGTCAAGGAGGTGTATGAGCGTGCCAAGAGAGCTAAGAGGTTAGTTGAGATGACTAAGGAGAACAGAGAGAGCTTCTAAGAAGAGGAAGGCTGAGACTGAGGGTGGTGGCCAGTCTAGTTATAAGAGGGGAGGCCATAACCAGGTGAGAGCTTACTCTTCGGGGTCAGGGTTTAGTGGCGGAGCTTCTTATGGGCGTGGCCGTGGAGGTGGTGGTAGCAGTTGGGGTTTGTCTTGCTTCAACTGTGGCGGTATGGGCCACAAGAGGTATGAGTGTACTAGTGCTGTGAGTGAGTGAGGGTTTCCAGAGACCGGCACAAGGGAGTTTCTCTCAGGGTCCATCTCAGAGTTATGCTAGTAACAGGCCGGCTGGCACGTGGAATAACCGGGGTGGTCAGAGTAACAACAATGGTGAGGCTAACCGTAATGGCGGTAATTCATATCAGAGACCGACGATGAACAACAACCACCAGAGGTCGGCTGCTAAACCGTCTACTTCAGCTAGTACTATCCAGGGAGGTGGACAGAAGACCAGTGGTAAGCTGTTTTTGATGGAGAAGAAATCAGCTGAGGATGATGCTCACGTTATCACGGGTACTTTTCTTGTTAATGGAGTCTTTACCTTTGTTTTGTTTGATTCGGTGGAGTCACAGTCGTTTGTATCATCGAGTCATGCTAAGCCTTTGGGTTTGAGTGAGTATGAGTCTGTAAAAGAGGAAGTTTTTATACCGTCGAGTGAGTTTGTATCTTGTGGGTGGTTGTATAGAGGTTTGTCTATGATAGTTGGGCAGGTTGACTTACCAGTGGACTTGTTAGAGTTTTCTTTGGAGGGTTTTCAGATGATATTTGGTACGGACTGGTTGGCTAAGTATAAGGCTAAGATAGATTGTCATCAAAAGAGGGTTTCTTTGAGAGGTCCTAAGGGGATTAGTGTGTCTTATCATGGGTTTGTTGCCAAACCCAAAGTTAAGTTGATTGCAGCAGTGACCTTGAAGTCTTATCTGAGGAAGGGGTGTCCGTTGATCCTATGTCATGTGAGAGACCATAGTGTGGAGAGTCTGATAGTTGAGTAGATACTAGTGGTGGGAGAGTTTCCAGATGTCTTTCCAGATGAGATACCGGGTTTACCACCGAAGAGGGAGATAGATTTCAGTGTTGAGTTGAAACCGGGGACAGGGCCAATCTCTAAGGCACCGTACCGCATGGGTCCTAAGGAGTTGGAAGAGCTGAAGAAACAGTTGGATGATCTGATTGAGAAAGGATACATTAGACCTAGTGTATCACCGTGGGGACCACCGGTGTTGTTTGTGAAAAAGAAAGATGGGAGTTTGAGGTTATGCATCGATTATAGGGAGCTGAACAGAGTTACAATGAAGAACAAGTATCCTTTGCCGAGGATAGATGATTTGTTTGATCAGTTGAATGATGCAGCGGTCTTTTCTAAGATCGATTTGAGGTCGGGTTACCATCAGGTGAAGATTCGGGAGGAGGACATACCGAAGACAGCTTTTACATCGTGGTATGGTCACTATGAGTATGTTGTGATGCCGTTTGGGTTGTGTAATGCACCAGCAGTGTTTATGGATTTGATGAATCGGGTCTTCAGTCAGTTCTTGGATCGGTTTGTTGTGGTATTTATTGATGATATCTTAGTCTACTCTAAGACTAAGGAGGAGCATGAGGAGCATTTGAGGATAGTGTTGCAGACTTTGCGAGACAATCAGCTATATGCAAAGTTGTCTAGTGTGAGTTCTGGTTAGAGGAAGTTGCTTTTCTGGGCCATGTGATTTCAAATAAGGGTGTTGTTTTGGATCCTGCAAAGATAGAGGTAGTTACTCGAAGGGAAGCACCTAATAATGTGGCAGAGATCAGGAGTTTCTTGGGTTTGGCAGGGTACTATCGACGGTTTGTGAATGACTTTTCCAAGATAGCCAGACCGATGACAACTTTGATGAGGAAAGAAAACAGGTTTCGTTGGGATGAAAGTTATGAGACGGCGTTCCAAACATTAAAGGAGCGTTTAACCACAGCTCCAATCTTAGCATTACCTAAAAGGAGTGAGAATTTTGAAGTGTACACAGATGCTTCAAAGAATGGGTTGGGATGTGTGTTGATGCAGAACGGGAAAGTGATTGCCTATGCTTCTAGGCAATTGAAGCCTTATGAGGAGAACTATCCGACACATGATCTGGAGTTGGGTGCAGTCGTGTTTGCTCTCAAGATTTGGAGGAACTATCTTTATGGGGCGACCTTTAAGGTGTTTTCAGATCACAAGAGTCTCAAGTACATCTTCACTCAAAAGGAGTTGAACATGAGACAGAGGAGGTGGATGGAGTTGATAGGGGGTTATAACATGGATATTATATACCATGAAGGGAAAGCTAATGTGGTTGGAGATGCCTTGAGCAGGAAGAGTGTGCATTCTCTATGCACAGCTATGTCTTTGTTGAGGTTGAGAGATGAGGTGGGAAAGATGGGGATACATATGATACAGAAAGAGGATGCTAGAGGGTATTTGACAGTAGAGCCAGACCTTTATGATGATATTCGCAGGAAACAGGCGTTGGATCCTAAGATTGAGAAGTGGAGAGCTGGAGTAGAGAAAGGGACAGTGTCTATATTCTCTATTCATTCAGATAGCAGTGTGAGATTTGATGGGAGATGGTGTGTTCCTAGTGATGAGGAGTTGAAAAAAATAATCATGACAGAGGCTCATTGCACACCATATTCGGTACATCCAGGCGGTGACAAGCTATATAAAGATTTGAAGAAGACCTTCTGGTGGCCTGGGATGAAGAAGGAAATATCTGAGTTTGTGACTCGTTGTTTGACATGTCAAAGAGTTAAAGGGGAGCAGCGACGACCACAAGGTAAGATTCAGTCTCTTGAGGTACCTGAGTGGAAGTGGGAGTCCATTTCTATGGATTTTATAGTGGGTTTGCCGAGGAGTCAACAGGGTAACAACATGATATGGGTTATAGTTGATCGTTTGACCAAGTCAGCTCACTTTGTGCCGATGAAAGATACTTGGACCAAGATACAGTTAGCTTTGGCTTATAGGAAACATCTGGTTCATTTGCATGGGGTGCCTAAAGACATAGTGTCCGGTAGAGATGCGAGGTTCATATCACGGTTTGGAAAGAGTTGCAGGAGTTGATGGGAACTACCTTAAAGATGAGTACTGCATTTCATCCTGCGACAAATGGCCAGATAGAGAGGACCATCAAGACTTTAGAGGATATGTTGCGAGCTTGTGTTATGGATTTTGGTGGTAGCTGGGAGCACCGTTTGGACCTAATTGAGTTTTCTTATAACAACAGCTATCACACGAGTATAGGCATGGCACCATTTGAGGCTTTATATGGGAGAAGATGTAGGAGTTCGATTTGCTGGGATGATAGAGCTGAGGCAGTGGTTTTAGGGCCAGAGATGGTACAGGAGATGGTTGAATAGGTTAAGCTGATTAGATAAAAGATGAAAGCGGCCCAGGATCGACAAAAGAGTTATGTCGATTTACATCGTCGTGACATAGAGTTTCAGGTTGGGGACAAGGTTCTTTTAAAAGTGTCTCCTATGCGTGGGGTCATGAGATTTGGGAAGAAAGGGAAGCTGAGCCAGAAGTTTATCGGACCATATGAGATTTTGGATCGTGTGGGTGAGCTCGCTTACCGGTTAGCTTTACCAACTACGTTGGATAGAGTGCATAATGTTTTTCATGTGTCTCAGCTGCGGAAGTATGTGAGTGATCCTTTACATGTGTTACATGTAGAGAACATCGAGCTGGATGAGTCCTTGTCTTATCTTGAGGTGCCGAAACAGATTCTTGATCGCAAGGTTAGGAAAACTAGACATGGGGAAATAATGTTGCTTAAGGTTCTTTGGGCTAATCATGAGGTTGAGGAGGCTACTTGGGAGGCGGAGGAGGCTATGAGGGAGCGGTATCCGTCTCTTTTTGATCAGGTATGTGTAGTTACGAGGACGTAACCATGTTTCTTTTAGGGGGGGTAGGAGATGCTCGCATAGAGTTTTTGCATGTTTTATGTTGGTTTAGTACAATTAGTAGTTGCTTTGAGTCGGTTTGGGTGTTGGTTGGGAGTCTTGTTTTGAGTTTTGGTTATGTTGTTGTTTCAGAGGGAAGTTAGTATGTTTTGTTTTTGTGTATGGGTTGAACTTCGGGGAAGAAGTTTTTTTTAAGGAGGGAAGACTGTAATACTACGGTTTTATGTGTCTATGGGTACTATCTAGTGGGGCTTACTCTATCGAGTAAGTAGTTTTTGACGCAAAACAGTAGACTGCATGTAGGGTACTCGATCGAGTAAGTTGGGGACTCGATCGAGTAAGGGCCACTCGATCGAGTAAGTCACTTACTCGATCAAGTAAGTGTGTTTTACGGGATGAGTTTGACGGGTTTTGTTAATAATGCGAGATTAATATAAAACGGGATTGTCATTATTTCTTAAACATCTTTTCAACATACTAAACATTTCAAGAGACGATTAGAGGTTACGTGCTTTGCTTCTATCGCATTATTGGCAAATCCCTAAGCTAAGTTCGTCGGATCATCTTGTTCTTTACACCGTTGTGATCATCGTGTCAGGGGTAAGTTCCTTGTATAATTTATGTTTTGTTTCGTTGAGTTTCTTTAAAACTCTAATTGGGTATTGTTGGGGGTTGTGGGTGATTTGTATGGTTGTGGTGGTAATTGTATGCATGCATGTTATAGGAGGAGGATTCGTAGAGGAGACTTTCTGATTAGCTGCTAGATGGTCTGTGGTGATTGTTATCTCAGGTAGGGTTTCTCTACTCAGTATTGGTTACATAGTATTGTTGGTGATTGTTGTTGTTGTTGTTTATTGTTTATCGTATTGGAATTGGTTTTGGTAATTGTTGATTGTGTAAGGTGATTGTTGTATAACTGTCTGTGATCTTCGGGGCGCGTCCCTGGCTTAGTGGAGTCACTTGTGGGAGTGGCTTCACGCCCTTGATTCGCCTTCTGTGGAACCCGCCACAGAAGGGATGTGCACATTAATGAACATGGGTTT
Organism: Silene latifolia; assembly: GCF_048544455.1. Taxonomy (NCBI): domain Eukaryota; kingdom Viridiplantae; phylum Streptophyta; class Magnoliopsida; order Caryophyllales; family Caryophyllaceae; genus Silene; species Silene latifolia. The sequence goes on along the minus strand of NC_133526.1, from coordinate 72,380,062 downwards.
ATCGCTCGGATGAGATGAGCGGGGCTTAGGTGGGAACGGCTGCGGTCCCCCACTGGCGGCGAGGAGTACTTGTTGCGATGGGTACTCTGGCAGGGCTACACACTTCAGTGTGTAGTCAGGTGTGTGGAGATGAATTGGAGTTGTGTAGAGTGAGTTGTGCTGATTGAGTTGTTTGTAATACTGTTTCCATGCAGCTGTTGTTTTATGTAATCAGTACTGACCCCGTTTAATTGTTTTAAAAACTGTGGTGATCCATTCAGGGGTGTTGAGCAGTTGTTGAGCAGGTATGATGGCTTACGCGAGGGATAGCTGGGATAGAGTCATCACATGTTGTAGAATCTTCCGCTGTGTCATGAACTAGTTACTTTTAGTCGTTTGGATTTTGAGAACATTTGTATTTCTCTTTATCAGTTTTGGATTTGATTTGTATCACTTAAACTTTATTATTATTTAAGTACGTTTCGTTATTGTCCATTTGATTATCATGGCCTCGGGTAACCGAGATGGTAGCGTTCTCATACCTTAAGTGGTCCTGGTAAGGCACTTGGAGTATGGGGGTGTTACAATCTTTGCCTAGATGAAGAGGGCCTCAATCGTCTTATCATCCTACAAGGGATTTCGTGTAACCCAAGGCATGAAATAGGGTCGAAATACTCTTAAGGAAAGCGTGCTCTTCGTGATTCGGTTGATATCCAAGTTTACGATCATTATCACTGTTACCCTATACACATATTACCAACAAATAATGATTAGGTTATTAATATATATTTATTCTTTCTTTAAAGTTAAGATCAATAATTTGAAATTAAACTCTTTACAGATGCTTATAAATATTTTACTCATATTTAGATATTTCACGTATATGCATAAAATATTTTTAAATAACTTTGAATGATATTTAAAAATAGGGAAAATGCACGCGATGCCCTTGAAGTTTCGAATTTTGCCCGAAATACCCAATTTTTTGTTCCGAAAAACTTTAAGAGGTTATAACTCGTGTCTACGAGTTCATAAAGTGATAATTGTTTTTTCGAATCGATTGTCTTTCCGATAACTACGATCTGAAAAAAAAAATTGTCATATTTGGATCCCGTGGCTAGGAGTTTTTGTACGTCAAAGTTTTTTTTACTGAACAAACTTTGAGGGACCATATCTCTTGGTCACGAATTCCAAACTCGACAATTTGTTTTTTCAAGTCGTAGTTCTCGAAAAGATAATCAATTTGAAAAAAAAAATCGTCACTTTCCGAGCTCGTAAACATGAGGTATAGCCGCTAAAGTTTTTTGGATAAAAAAATTGGATATTTCGGGCCAAACATCAAAGTTCAAGGACACCACGTGCATTTTCCGTTAAAAAAATGCTTCCAACACCCGTGCAAATTTGCACGGGTTTTAAGCTAGTGCCAAATAGAAGTAGCCCGAATCGGACCGGGCCGGACACCAATACTTATTTGACCATAAAATAATATAGTTACAAAATTCCGTCTTTTTTACAAAATCGGACCGGACCGGACACCAATACTTATTTGACCATAAAATAATATAGTTACAAAATCGGACCGGGCCGGACACCAATACTTATTTGACCATAAAATAATATAGTTATAAAATAATTATCAATTACACCCACGCTTAATCCACTTTTTTACACTTACTCCCACGTCAATTTTTTTTTTAAAAATTACACCCAAATTAATAGCTCCGTTTATAAATTGCACCCAATATCGGATTTAGGCCATATTTCCTTCAAATTTGAAATTTTTTGGGTTAAAACATTTATTTTATGACGACTTTGCCCTTTCTTCTTTTATATCTTTCTCCTCATTCTCATTCATTCTTCTCTTCATTCTCATTTTTGTTGTTGGTTTCAAGGTTTTCATCAATAAGAGCAAGCCCAATACCTTGTTTGTTATTTAGTTCTTCCTAAGCATGTTGTTGTTAATGTTTTGTATTGTTTGGGAGCGGTTTCGGCGATTTGTTGTCGAAAACCCAGAAATTAGCAACAGCAGAAAATGGGGTTTTGTCAAGAATTGAAGTTGGGCTCATCCTTTGTTCACAATTATTACTACAAGTGAACAAATTCTTATAAAATCTTGGAGAAGTTAAGAAAAATGAAGTGGGTTTTGTTGGTTTTTCAGGTGGAAGCCATGGATTATTACTAATTTGATCACCAACTATAGATTGTTTGCTTGTTACTGATCTTGACGAAACAGCCCCAAACCCAAAAAGCCAAAAAGATTGAGTTCATCCCCTTCAATATGAACATGAACATGGAAGTGCTGCTGAACTGTTGGTGCCAGTGGAAGACAAACAAGACCAAGACGAAGTCGCGACTGTTGATCCAAACGTTCCCCTATTTCATCTCCTAAACCTAATTTTCCCTCAATTTTTCCCAAATACTTCCCTCAAACCCAGAAATTGAAAATGGCTATGATTACACATAAATTCATCTTTGAATTACAAACATTTACATTTATATACAACAACAACATCAGAGCCTTAGTCCCAAAATGATTTGGGGTCGGCTGACATGAATCATCTTTTCGAACCGTCCATGGGTGAACGCACACCTCAAAATGCGAATAAAAAAAGGGAAGATGAAAAACAAAAAGGAAGAACGAAAATGTAATGGAAAGTCAAGGTGAACTTAGGGGTTTTAAAATCGAATTCCGTCTTTCTTTTATAAAAACTTAAAATTTAAATCGAGAGAAAAGATTAAGACGATTTTTAAAAACCGAAATAGAGTTAAGGATCCGGAATGAACCAGGTAAAATCTATAAGAAAGTGGTTGGTGAAAAAGTGTAATAAAGGGGAGAAAAATAAATAAATAATTTTTTTTTAAATTAAATAAAAAACACTAAATCTGTCAAAACATCAAATACTAAAAATCCACATGTATCATTTCCCTCCATTGTGCCCTTTCCGTCACCATACTCTCCTCAAGCCCCAGAACTCTCATATCGTGCTCTATCACTCTCAACCATGTCTGTCTCGGTCTTCCTCTGCCTCTAGGGACTTTTTCTGTTCTCCAAGTCTCCAGCCTCCTAACTGGTGCTTCCATAGGTCTCCTTCTCACATGGCCAAACCATCTTAGTTGGTTTTCCATCATCTTGTCCTCTATTGGCGCCACTTTTACCTTTTCCCTAATCACCTCATTCCTTAACCGATCTTTCCTTGTATGTCCGCACATCCACCTCAACATGCGCATCTCCGCCACACTCATCTTTTGAATGTGACAATGCTTCACGACCCAACACTCGGAGCGTAAAGTAGAAGCGAGCCTAATTGCCGTGCGATAAAATTTTCCCTTTAATCTTTGGGGCATATCTTTATCGCATAGAAACCCCGAAGCACTCTTCCATTTCAACCATCCCGCTTTAAGTCGTGAACCACATCTCCGTCTAACTCCCCATCTTTTTGAATAATAGATCCTAGATATACGAAGAAATCGAACCCTCAACAACATTCCCATCGAAAATAATACTCCCCGCCTTTGTCGATCTCAACTTGACCACCTTAGTGAATCGACACCTCAAATACTCGGTCTTACTCCCGCTCGGCTGAACCCACGAGTCTCTAAAGTCCGCCTCCACAATTCCAACTTTCTCTCCACCCCCTCTTTTGTCTCATCAATCAACATAATATCATCAAAGAAACATCATACACCAAGGGATGTCGTCCTGAATATCCCTTGTCAACTCATCCATAACTATAGCAAAGAGAAAAGGACTAAGTGCGGAACCTTGATGCACCCCGATGGTAATAGGAAATTCTTCCGTTCTCCCAACATTAGTGCGAGCACTTGCACTAGCCCCCTCATACATGTCCTTTATGAGGTCAATATATTTTCGCGACACACCCTTTCTCGCCAAAGCCCACCAAAGTACTTCTCTTGGTACCCTATCATATGCCTTTTCCAAGTCAATAAAAACCATATGTAAGTCCTTCTTCTTGTCCCGATGGTATTCCATCAACTGTCTCATGATAAAAATCGCATCCATAGTCGATCTCCCGAGCATAAATCCAAATTGGTTTTCCGAGATGTCTACACATCTCCTAAGCCTTTGCTCGATTACCCGCTCCCATAACTTCATCGTATACGAAAAAAAAAAGATGAGAGAGAAGGATGAGGAACATGAATTCATCCAACCTACATATATTCATCCATTGTGTGAGGATAAGGACGAATAAGGATAATCAATTGCTGAGTGCAAAATAGAGAAAGTAAATGAAAAAGTTAACCCAAAACTCAAAGTTACAAACGCGGGGGCAAAATTGTCATTAGATACATTTTTCCACATGAAAATGGTGTTGGGTGCAATTTATAAACGGAGCTATTAATTTGGATGTAATTTAAAAAAAAAATTAACGTGAGAATAAGTGTAAAAAAGTAAATTAAGCGTGAGTCTTATTGATAATTTACTCTTTAGAAAATGAAAAATAATCTCTATGTTTTTGCTACCTCCAAGGCTCCAACTGATGAAAGACTGAAACATCGTGCAAACGATAGCATACGTGCATTACAAGAAAAAGATGATGGTGTAGCACACTATAGTTTTACAATCACCTCAATTTCCAGTTATTATTCCAGAAAATTCAAGACATCCTAAATCAACACGTCGACCGCCACCGCCACCGCCACCGCTGCTATGAAGTTGACCAACCTTGTACTACACCTACTAATTATTATTATTATTATTATAATATTAGTAATATCAATAAAAGTCAACGCCGGAGACAATAATCCGGTGTATTCCCCATGCGAGGACACAACCGTCCAAAAATTCGACGGGTTTTCATTGGGTATCGCCTTTGCCACTGATAAGAAATCGTTTTTCCTCAACAATAATGAGTCTGTGCAGCTTTCTCCTTGCGATAAACGCCTTTCTCTTTCCACTAATTCCCGTTTTACCCTTTTTCGACCTAAGGTTGACGAAATTTCCCTTCTTACCGTCGATTCCTCTTCTCTTTCTTCGGTAAATTCCATCTCTTTCTTCTATTTTGACTTTTGTAACTCGTGTATAGTGTTAGGGTTGTTATGTTATTTGATTGTTGCGGTTTTCGGAGTTATTATATCGAATCAGTACGATGGTACTTGCTCTGTTGGGTCCATTTCACTGTATTTTTCAAAATATGCGAGGGGAATTTCGAATTAGGTCGTGAAAGGGTTCGAAATAGCAAGAGATTGAGCATTAGATCGAATTAGTATTGGTGAGCCCTGTTTTTTTGTCTCTTGAGTCTTTTTGAAATGTGTTATTATGTTTGCACAACTCATCAGAACATAATACCGAAGATGTCTTAGTATAGTGGTTAAGATGGAGGTATTCTGGATAATAGGTCCTAGGTTCATCTCCCCCTCTCCCCTCTGTTGGAATGCGATTAAGTGCGCCTTTCGTTAGACCAAAAAAAATATAATGGTCTGAAAAAATATAATAGAATTATGCTAGAATTAGGTCGTGAAAGGGTTTGAAATAGCAAGAGATTGGGCATTAGATCGAATTAGTATTGTTGACCCCTCTGTTTTATCTTGGAGTATTTTTTAAATATGCTATTATGCATGCACAACTCATCAGAACATAATATCGAAGGTATTGTAATGCGACTAAGTGCGCGCTTCGTTAGACCAAAAAATCGCATCAGAACATAATGTCTAAAAAAATATACTCCGTAATAGAATTATGCTTGAAATTGATCAACCGTTAATTTAGTTGAGGTACAAAAATTATTCGTTATACGTATACTGTTGGAGAAGAAAAGGAATGTGATCTCAATATGGGAGAGTACATTCAGGGGAGAAGGAAGTTTCAATTGTTAGGGTATGCAAGCCATATATATTGTTTACCAACTTTGGTCGGATGGTTTTTCAACCTTTCAATTATCAACTATGAAGTTGTCAGGTTTAGTCCGTGGATATGGAGTACTTGCAGGATTATAATCCAAAAGTGTGGATCTCTTATGAGTTTGTGCCTTGTTCATTTTACTTGGTGATATACTTTCTAGGTTGGAATGTTGTTGTTCTAAAGAAAGGTGGAGAGGAGAGTGTGATGTTGATGAGGATGTTTATGAGTCGGAAACCAAATTCAGGAGTGAGACAATAGAGGTCTAAGCGGCCCGTTGGTGTATGCAAGGTATTGCTCAGTTTGTGTGTTTAGCAATTCTGGCGGGATGGAGTGTTTGGTCCACAGTTTGTTAGATTAATTATGCTGCAACTTTGTGGATGTTTTGGCAATATAGGATCGAAGTGCTTGGAACTTGGAAGCCATTGTATTGGGTTTATCTTTGGTAGTCATTCAATTACAATTTAGCTCTATCACTCATCATGTTATATAGCCTTGCTCAGCAACCTTAACTACCTAAGGCATTAAGGGGCCCTGTTTTGTGTAGACATAGTGATGTATGTGATTTCAGTCTAAAAGGCAGAATGTAATTGTTTGGAGCATCGTATTAAATCTTGTTTCAAGACTTATTATTGGAATCAGTCTTTGTGGCCTGGTTGTGAGCATTGCGCCATAGTTTCGATTACACTGCCTAAAAATGCGAACCTAACAACCTTCAAAATTCGGTATTGGTTCTGATGTATATAGCCTGGGATTTAGTCAATTTTGGTTGTCGTGGCTTGATGTCAGACTCATAGTATTAAATCTCGGTATCAGTCGTGGTCGTTTGTATCGGCTGTTGCGGCGTACTCTCTCATATGTGACCACTATCGGCCTATTGCCTCAAAGTGCGGTTAAATGTTGTCGAAGTGATCATCAAACCTTTACAAAATGGCTGTCTTACTGTGTTGCGACCTTGATTTAATACAATTGTTTTCAGTTACGCAATAATTATATAATATAATGCCTCATAATGTTGCTGGTATAACATCCAAAAGCTTTATAACTCTGTCGCGATTCACATCTGATACCATAGTCAGATGTCTTGGTCTGGAATAGGCTTTTCAATTACAACATGCTACAGCATTGTTGCTGTCAACTCAGGACCATGGTATTGTCCTCCATGTATGTTTCTTAGTTATTTGAGCTGTAGCATACGAAACATTGTTTCGGAAACAATGTGATATATGTTAGGTACTTCATGAAGCTGTGGAAATTAGTTCGACCAAAAAAGACATACGATTGTTTCTCGTGATGGAAACACTTTATTTTCTCTATATGGCAAAGCACATGCTCTTGGGTACACAATAAAAGGCAAAAAGTACCAAAATTTTCTCTTAGCTTATTTTATGCCCCTTTCTGCGGTGATTAAACATGAAGCCAAGCTTTACTTGGCAATCATGGTGTGTTGTTCTCATTTTTTATAGTAATGTATTCTGATGGAAATATTTTGTGAAGCACTTCAGTGTTTGAATTTATTATTGGAGAAAGTTCCATGGAACGAGTATCACAATTGATGTATACATGTTGGAGATAGTGAGGTTTTGTTAGCTGTGGCAGGCCTTGCACTGCTGGAAATGCAGTAAGCCAGTTAGCCAGGAATATTAACTTTTTGCAGCTGAGTGGATTCCTTTTCCCTACTCCTTTCTAGAGTATGATATCATAAGATTTTTTACTTGATTGCAAATGATGAACCAGGCTTAAGGTATAGTTGGGATGCTCTAGTAGGGCTAATTAGGAACTTATTGCTTGCAATGAACATGCCTAAATGAAGCAAATACATAATAAGTTGATCGTAGTTGCAACCTGTGTGTGTGTGTCCACCTTTGGAACAAATTATTCACATACGAGCAGGACATGTATGTCTTTCGCTTCAACTAATTATTTTTCTTTTCCAGATTACAGGAGGTGGGTACATGGTAGCTTTTGCTGGCTTGAAGTACGCGGCGAGGTCTCCTCCTGCTTTAGTTGCAGATGGCTCTCACATAGTGACTAGTTTCACTCTTGTAAGTATGCCACGTATCACTTGTATTCTGTGTTTCAGTTGTGTTGTTCTCTGTGAAACTAATTGTGAAGGAAAATCTAACATAAACATGTCAAAATTATTGCAAGTATCTATAATGCGAGGTTGAGTAAATACGCAGTTATGTATAATATGGCATATACAAGTCAAAAGTATCTCACTCACGGCTCTTTATCAAAACAAGGTTTGAGTGTTTAGGCTGGGTCAAACTTTTATTGGTCATCTTGTAGCAATCTACTGCATATCTCTTACCTTCTTGTTTCCAACTTCTTTTGAATCAAATGTCTCGCTGATGTAAAAGTGTTTATGGTATAAATATATACGATTAAGAAATTAAATGAAAATACTTGAAGGTAAAGTAAAGACCATTACTTTTGGTACCGTTGAAGATATATTTATTAATTTAGACTATTGGAGAATAATGCATATATGAGATATTGAGATTATCTTGGAAGATGAAACAAACATAAGATGGTTTGGTTTAAACTCCTTTCGTTAATATTTGTCGATGCAGATCCTAGAATATAAGCAAGGCCAGCTGCAAAATGTATTTTGGAAAAATGATGGTTGTGCTTCATGTAAAGGCAATAAGAATGCCAACATTGTCTGCCTGAAAGACCAGGGATGTGGAATTAAACTGAGTGATTGCAAGAGTCAAGGAGGCTCTGTGGATTGCAGTCTTGGGATACAAGTAGCATTTTCTGGAACCGATAAACATTACTCTGTTCTTAACTCATGGTATGAAGTGGAAAACCTTCGTCAATATTCGCTCGTTGGTTTATATTCGGACTTGCGCCAATCCCTCACTGACCAATTCAACAACTTTTTCTGATTTTGCTGGTATGTGTTTTGTTCCATTGAACAGTCCTTCCCGTCTGCACTTCTCTTGGAAACTTTAAGCATGCCTTTGTGCATAGTGAAAATTTGTAATCAATCCTGTAATCGTGTTCGTTGTGATTTCTACCCATACTGTAGATTATTATGAACAAAAAGAGTGAAAGATAGTGAGTCTTGACTTTGAATTTGAAGCATTTTGGTTATATTACTCCACAGCTATTGGTGTAATTAACTTGATTAAATATCTACTCCGTATATGAAATGAACTCCTTGCAGATTAAAAGTTCAGCAACAACACTCAAATACTCAATTTTAGAGTTGTAATATCCTGTTTTATGTTTCACTGCTTCAGTGCCGTCCTGCCTCTCTTGTATTAGTTGCATCTCTGCAATTGTGTCGTCTATATTTCCGCTTTCCTTGAAGATGGACCTGGAAAATTTTATGAGGTCCCCTTGAAAATTTTAATTAAATACTGTGAATCTTGTAAATTTCAATTTTTTTTACATACTAATATCAAATTTCACAGAAGAATTGTCTTATGGTGTCCTGAAACCGTATAGTATTACAAAAGATCCATCAATCTGCCCTGCATTCGCATTGACAATTAACATTGTGAGATGACCTTTAACAAAATTAGTAAGAGCCGATTTAGCTTAACTTTATATGTTGCGAGTTCGACTCACTCAGAAAAGGATTAATGTTCAAACTGAAAACCTAATCTGAAAAAAGAAAAGAAAAAAAAAAGGACTGTAACTGTAAGAGTGCAGGTAAGCAAATCCACTGAGAAAACCTGAACCGATCTTACCTGTGATGGCAAATCCCAAGACCGTAGAGCGTTGCAATCATTGGGTCCTGCCAAGGTCGAACAAATCCGGATGGTGCAACACCTTTTAAATAAAATTAAAAAAATGACAGCTATTTTGCCTTTCAACGGAATGTATGAACCGTCAATTGGGATAAGTTTGCTGTCTTGCTGATTTATTGCGAATGCATGTTTCCCCTTGTGACAGCATAATTTTCAAAGCGTATTCCATGATGGAAATGGTCGGTGAACATAATGTGTTGATTACGTTTCTCTGGGCTTCTATGTCTATTTTCGCATCAAGTGACTGGTACTCAGACTAAATGATGTACTCTACAGATTCTTTACGTTTTATTAAAATTTCTCCTCACAAAAGAAAAAAAACGTAAACAACATGTTGAGTTTGGAGACATTTTAGGATTAAAGTCAGGCAACAGAAACAACAATAACAGTAGACAAAGAACTATTACTAATCTTTTAAAAAAACAGTAATTACAATCCAAATATTGAGAGAACCAGAATACTATTTACACAAGACGACTGAATATGTAGAGATAGAAGTCTAAAGAAGACGTATTTGGAATAATGGGAGCTGTAACGACAGTTTTGATGAACTCAAGTCTTGAATATAACCCCTCAATGACACTACCATTTAGCTAGACACACAGAATGTTGAAATGCCGTTCAGATTTCAATCGATACGTGAAAGGCTCAGTAGAAAAGCGGCTATTTCGTCCATGGATGTAAAGAAAGGACAATGATCAATATGATGACGAGCAGGAGAATGATGGCAAAGAAAGTCCATTTACGGGTATTCTTCTGATGCTTCCTAGCAGTATGTAACTGCTCAGTTCCACCTCTAACAAAGGAACTTGCTCTACCAACATGGTCTTGGATGCTATCGAGCTGTTCACCCTGAAATTGAACCAAAACTGCCATGTCTAGGAATGTCTGATGTAGTTCCTTCAAGTTCCTTTCAATGTCTCTCACTGCATCATGCCTCTCTTGAATCTCAGCAATTGTATCTAATACTTGTCCTCTGCCCTGCATTTTCATTACACACAGTTTTCCTTACGTTAGTCATGTTTCTTATCTCTATAGATCGCGGCCAATTCATTATACAGTATGACCTTAAACTCGAATTGACCTGATCTGTCAATTTATTGATTGGCATAACATGTTTTAAAATTGATTGCAAGCCAAACAACTTTACTAGAAGAAAGGTGGATATAGAAAAACACAAACCTGTTGTTGAATAGCCTTTTGCAAGAAACTCTCACTTTCACCAGTACTAATCAAAAGATCAACAGTCTTATCATCAGGATTTTCACCAGTAACAGTAAAATACCTTCTTTCAACTGTCTCTCTATACTCTCCATTTATCCTCTCCCTTAACCCCTGAAACTCCTCCATCTTCTCCTTCAACTTCTTCCTCAACCCACCCACAACCGACGTCCTAGTCCGGTCCGACGAGCTCCCCGGTCCACAACCATTCTGATTCCTGTTCGCCGCGTTAGACCGGTCTAACGCTTCCAGCCTGACCTTTATTTGCTTGGCCTTCTTCAACGCCTGCCCAACGTCCCGGTCCATCCTGGATCGGAGTTCCTTCACTGAACCGGCCGTGTGGGCAGTCTTGGTTTCCTCGTGGGCCGACCGGAGTTTACGGTGAAGGTCATCGAGCTCCTTGAGATCTTCCTTGACAGTTTCGACGTCTTGGAAGAATTTGTCCAGGTTTACTCCCGTAACACTTCCTCCCATCTCGATATCTGGCTCATTTTCGCGGTGTTGGGAAAATGAGCCTGAGAAAAGATTGTTCATTTTTGTTTAGTTGGGTGAAGAAAATGAAGGTTTAGTAGGTTAATTTAGGTGGATTAGAATGGATGGTGTAATGACTAATAAGAAGGGTCAAGATGATGATACTAGTCAATTAATATCAACCACTACTTGTCAACAAAGTCAACGTGACGGCGAAGACTTGGTTGCAATTTGGAGTTAAATAAGAAAGCGATATTGAAATTTGGTTAGTATGATTATTGATTGTATATTTGTATGATTGAATTATTGAAGTAGGAGTAGTATGTTGATTTTTTTTTTTTTCTTTTTTTTTTTTTTTTTTTAACAAAGAATTTGTAAAATAAAGTGACACCTAACTATCCATGGCTTTACATGCAAACCAGTATGCTTTCTTTTATTAAACGATCTAGGAATAAAACTAATATTTAAACAATGAAAAAAAGCGGCCACCTCAATAACATCCTTTAGTAGCGCTTTAAGAAGATGATGTGTTCGTTCAATCCCACTAGGCGATAGACAATAGAAATGCGATCAGTAGAGATCTCTAAGTGTCGTATGCCTTGTTCCGAGCCCATAACATAACCGCTAACACCCCCAATCCTCGACTTGTAAAGGTGACTCCGCTCTAATCTTCCTCACCTCACTGCAACATCTTTGCCCATTCCCTAGTATACCCTCCCAACCAATCCCCGCTTTCTCAATCCCCCTCCATCCAGCATCCACCATAACCCTTACATAGTCACAATTTCTTATTTCACCCACAATACAAACCGGTTTACTGTCTCTGATCCACGGCATATTATCCATTCTTGATATACCTGAGGAAACCATTGTAGTGATTACTTCCTTATCACTCGCCTTCATCGCCTGATCTGCCGTCCCAACCAATTGTGCCCATAAATTATAGAACATTAGTGGATGGAAGGTCAAACCTTGGAAGAGTATTTTATTCCGTATACTCCAAAGGCACCAAATCATCGCCAAAAACCGGACCACCCGAGCGTCTCCACCTTCCAATTTTCCTAAATACGAAATCCATTCAATTAGCCATTTCGTAATACACATATGCGAGCCCAATTCAGCATGTATTCCGAGCTCTGAACAAGCCCATAATCTTCATGACACAGGACAGTCACGAAATAAATGTTCCATCGTTTCCATGCTCATATCGTTTGTCAAACATAGCTTGCAATTTGCGTCAATCCCAATATTTCTTTTCCTAAAATTGTTTCCTACCGAAAGAGTGTTTGTTACAATTTTCCAGACCAGGATTTTCCATGTCTGAGGCCCCGGCAATTTCCATAATTTTCGCCTGCAAAACAAGCGTAAGTCCTCCCCTATTCTAGCCTTGTCTTTGTCCGACCCTCGACGATCTATAAAATCCTCAAATATAACACCATATCCACTCTTTACACTATACTCACCATCATTGCAATGTAACCAATACACCTCATCCCTTATTTGCGAATTGCAAAAAGGCTTAGATAAAATTAAGTGTGCACTTTCTTCCTCAAAAATTTGTCTAACAAAAGCTTCATTCCAAGCTCTCCTCCCATCAGCCGTATTCATAGTCAAGTCCTTAACCGTCATGTTCCTTAGCGCCGCGAACTCCGCATCCAATACGCTCAGATGTGGTTCCGGACAGTGTCCTCCCACCCAATTATTAACCCACACATTCAAGCTTGAATCCAGACCAGGCTTCCATCCTATGTTCTGTCGTACCATAGTCAGACCATGTAGGATACTTTTTGCCCCCCATGACAAATTGTTACCATAATTCAGTGCTAAAGATTCCGTGATCGCCCCTTCCTTTAGCAATTTTTTACGAAAAACCTTTACGAAATAGGATCCCGAATCTGATAAAATTCTCCACCCATGTTTAGCTAACATTGCTTGATTCAGGCATTCAATGTTTCGAATTCCCAGCCCTCCCTCTCGCTTTGGCAAGCTTAGGAATTTCTTACTACACCAGTGAATAGACCTCCCTGATTTACTACCCGCCCACCAAAAATGTGCTAATAAGGAGTTAATCTTATTAGTCACACTTACCGGTATTTTAAATACCGATAGAACATAATTAGAGAGATTTGAGAGGACGGAGGAAATAAGGGTGAGCCTTCCCGCTGATGATAGAAAAATCCCATTCCAAGAGGAAATTCTTTTCATGACGTTGTCAATCAGGCTCCTGAACAGCTCATGTTTAGATCCTTGAAACTCAGTAGGTAATCCTATATATTTTCCAAGATTTTTCTTCCCTTTTATTCTTAACGTCTTCAACCCATGTCGTGCCTTAAGTAGCGTAGTACTAGGGCTGAATAAAATTCCTGACTTATCATCATTCATGACTTGTCCCGAGACCATACAATAGTTGTCCAAGATGGTCTTTAAAGACTTTGCTGAGTTGTTATTATCATGGAGGAAAAACACTGCATCATCCGCAAAGAAAAGATGCGATAAAGCCTCCACTCCTCGACACAAAGTGATTCCTTTCAAGAGCCCATTCTTCTGCGCATCAAGAATATTCAGAGACAGCGCCTCCATACAAAGGACAAACAAATATGGCGACAAAGGGTCCCCCTGTCTTAAACCACAAGTCGGCTTGAATAGTCTTAAAGGAGCTCCATTAAAGAGAACCTGATAAGAGACCGAAGAAACACACATCATGATCAACTTCACCATTCTGGACGGAATTCCAAACTTTTCTAAGACAGCCCGTAGAAAATCCCATCTTACACGATCATATGCTTTACTCATATCTGCTTTAAAAGCATATCGGTCATTCTTCCCTTTCTTATGCGAATTGATTTTGTGGATAGCTTCATGAGCTAATAAGACATTATCCGAGATTTGCCTTCCCGAAATAAAAGCATTATGGAATTCCCCTACCAAGTATTTCATCACATTTGATAGACGGTTCGTGATACACTTAGAGACAATCCTCATAAAAACGTTGCATAAGCTTATAGGACGGTAGTCACTCACACCTTCTGGATTATCACATTTCGGAATCAAGCAGATAAAAGTCCTATTCATTTCTTGTAAAACTTTCCCGGAGTTAAGAACAGAGAGAACCGCCTCCGTGACATCCCTCTTGATGACGTGCCAGCATTTTTGATAAAAAACTGGTGGAATCCCATCTGGCCCTGGGGACTTATAAGATCTCATTTGAAAAACCGCCGTACGCACTTCTTTAGCTGTATATGGTCGAGTTAGCATATCACCATCATCACTTGGAACCGTTTGTTGTACATTACCCAAGAAGGACTCAGTAACTCGGTTCCAAGTTTCACTATCCACCCGTAATTCTGGATTATACAAGGAGAAATAGTAATCATGAAACATACTCCCCAAAGTGCCAGAATCATAAACCCAATTACCCATATTATCTTTCACCCCTAGGATGTAATTTCGACCCGCACTTTTACCCAATTAAAGAAGTATTTAGTACACGTATCTCCATCAACCATCCATTTTAACTTAGCACGTTGCTTCCAAAACACTGCCGATGCCTTAGAAAATTCACGTACTTCTTCATTTGTCTTTGTATATAACTCGTCACTACCATCATTAATAGCGATCTCAATACCTTTTTCTAAAGTATTATCAAAGTCATCCCATTTCTGTTTCCACTCCATTCTCTTATCCAAAGCCCATTTCTTAACCCGATGCCTCACCCTTGATAATTTCCTTGCTACTCGAAAACTAGGCGTACCCCAAATTTGATGTCGCCAAATATCCTTAATAATGTTGATACTTTCCTCATACTCTAAGACCCATGCATCCAACTTATAAGGCTTTTGCTTATTATTTTTTATCAACTGTAAATCAAGCTCAATAGGAGCGTGATCCGAAATTTGAATTGGGTAATGCTTGATTCCGGTATTAGGAAAGACTGAGAGCCAATCTTTTGATCCAAGTGCACGGTCAATTCTTTCATACACTCTTTTCTTTCGTTTTTGATTATTACACCAAGTATATCGTGGCCCTTTGAAGGGTATATCCACCATTTGATTCGTGATCCGCCAAATATTGAAATCATATGCTCCCGTTATTGTTCTATTACTGGAGCTCAACTTATCACTTTGATACTCAACTTGATTGAAATCGCCCACAATTAAGAATGGATAGACCAGTTTTTGAAGACAGTCTTCAAGTTCCTGAAGAACCGGTCGTCGTTGAAGACAATATGGAGAACCATAAATAAGCACCAAGTACCATAAACGTCCTTGACATTTTTCTACTAGCAAGACGATAAAATTATTACAAGACAAAACATGGCTAATTCTTGCCTCATTTCTCCATCCTACCCACAAGCCCCCGGCACTGCCATTAGCATCTATTCCCAAATTATTCGAAAAACCAAAAGGCCTAAACAAAGGGCCAATACTACTTACACTACACTTAGTTTCAACAAGAAAAACAAAATCATAGTACGTACTACTTAGCAGCGCTCTTATTTTGGGAATTGTAGGGGCAAGCGCATTCTTTAAACCCCTACAATTCCAGGTGAGACCTTTCATGAAAACGAAGGAGGTTGAGATGGTCCAACCTCCGCAAAACCGTCAATGGTACCAGCTACAGAAGAATCAGATGAAACTTCAATCTCCATATCAGTAACTGCCAGCCTAAAACCACCACCCCTTCCCTGTACTCCAGACCAAGTCCTTCCAGCAGGCCACCTTTTTTTAGCAAGGTGGATCAAGTACTCCTTGGCCTTTCCAATAGTCATATCTTTAGGAATGAGTAAATCATCCACCTGTGTGCAGCACTTTCTCTTTTTCCCAGCAGTAATAGCATCCTTGTATTCTTCATGAAACTCAGATTTATGATAACAATCAGCCGTCCCCATGAAACTATCAGAAATGCTTGAAGCTTTCTTCTCACCATCCATTGCAGCAATCAGAGTTGATGATGGTTTCCCATAAACTGGAACATCAAACAGCTTCACCTGAGAAGGTGCCACACCATCATTGCCCATATTATCTCCCTGCCCCTCCAATTCCAAAACTGCTTTACCCTTACCAGCTTCTAACACCTCAACCAGAGGCTTGACAGACGCTGAAGCAGCTTCCAGCTCTAAGTCCTTACGTATGATAGCCATAGGAACCACAGAAAGATCCAATCTGTCCTCAGTTTTTGTTAAATCAGTTCCTCCTTCTGTCCCACCCTCCTGTAACCCACCCTCCTGTGTCCCAACAGTCAGACACAGATCAGTGTTAGGCTGCACCCTTGGACCCTGCACCTCAGTGTTATTATCAGAGCTTGAAATTAAATTTATAGCAGAGCTATGATGGAAAAGAGAAGACTCTTCAGACGTATTTCCCAAGTCCCCCTGAAAGACCATCCAACTACTGGGATAAGAGTCTGATTCTCCATCCCCTCCAGCCTGCTCCATACCCACATCTCCTTCTTCATTTATATCAACCTCAGAATCTAAACTTATCATAATTGCATTATCATAATTAGTCCCCTCACCTGCTCCCACATCAACCCCAGCCTGCCCTGCACCACCCACATTTTCCCCTTCATAGTAATGATAGACAATTGGAATCTCACCAGGGGGAGGGTCAAATGTCTGGTTATAACCACGATCATCATCAAGAACCCTAGTCCACTCATGGTCATCCTCAATTCTAAATAAGATAGCCTCCTGAATTCGCATGTCACGATCCAGAACCCCCCTTTGATTTCTTGGTCCTGCAAAGATCACATACGGATCATTAACTTGTAACTGCTGCAAAACCCCCTGCACATTTGATGGATTCACATTTGGATTAACATTTGGAATTGGATCAAACTCTTCTCCATCACTATAGTACTCTTCCTGATTACCACCACTACCTTCCCCCATCAACCATCCACCTGCACCAGGTGGTCCTGACACCGGGCCCTGAGTATCATTCCCACCCCCCACAGTGACATTAACATTAACACCATTTGCAGTCAGTTTCACACCCCCCCTGATTATCCATCTGATTTACCCCCACATTAACCTCCCCCATCACAGTATCTTGCCCTTGACCATTTCTCTCATCAGGTTGTTGCACTCCATTATCAGGCACATCAATGCCCCCTTCCTCTCCCAAATGCACAGCACCTGCTCCCATCTGAAAAATGACCGGTCCTGCAAATGGTTGAGCTGTTACTGCAAAGCTCATACCAGGCAAAACACAGCCACCTGGCGTGGTCCCCAGATCAAAGTTTACCGCCCTTTCCCTTGCCTGCCTTCTTAGCCCATCAGTTGCCAACCTTGCATTACCCAGTTGCAGTCTTGAAGATATGTAACGAGTAGTGGATGGAGTAGCCCTCAAGTCCAAGTTGAACATAGTGTGGTTACTATGTGCTTGGAAAACCACAAAACCCCTTTCCACCGTCCTATCTAGCATTGAGTTTACAGCTGTGACCACCGCATTCATACTCTCCCTACATTGCGATCCCTTATGACCTACCTTACCACACTTCACACAATATTTAAAAACTTCTTCATACTTAAATTGAACCCATAACAGATGACCATCATCCATGGCTAAAAAGAAACCCGGCATTAAGGGTTCATTCAGCTTCAAACACACCCTCAACCTTAGGTAATCATTCCTTGGTACAAAATCAAAATGCTCAACCTGATAATGATGACTTAGTAACTTTCCAGCAATATGCGCCACATGCATGTTGAGACATTCAAACGGCAAGCCACATACGCGAACCCACAACTCAGCATATGGGAAACGGACTGTTCTTGGCACCGTATCTGGATACCATCTTGCAAGGACCATCAAAGCACCATCTATTGTAACCGTAGTCCTTGCCAGCAAACCTTCTAAGTCATCTACACTTTCACAGTGGAAAACATAGATCTCCCCCATCCGGAATACAGATATTCTCCCATTTGTACTCCACTTCCTCCTAATAAGGTCAGTAATTAAATTAGCTTCAAATAACCGGTAATCTACCAGGAAACCCAAACAACAGTTTCCCCAAAACTCCCTTGATCGTCCTAATTCAGCAGGATCAACATTTATAACCCCCCCTGACCTAGGATACCTCCAGATGTTTGCATGCAAAGGATTCATAGGATTAAAATCCGAGTTTGGGTGAGGTTGATGAAAATTCTGATGATGATAAAAGTTTTGATGAACACCATCCTCATTCCCAACCCCCCCATTTCCAAAACGCCCAAACTGAGCTTCAAACTCCATCTTAGAGCTAGTTTGATTTGAAAAAAACGGTTGATTATATTAATCAGATAAACAACTTTGAGAAGACGAGGAAGAAATGAAGCTGGATGGTCTGAACTTCCCCATCTCCTCAGCTTAAATAGCAATTAAAACCCTAATCTAAAAGAGAGGAAGTAGATTAGCCTCCCTACCTCCCCAATCCACAATAAAGAGAATACGATTTATTGGCGCAAATTTTTTGGAACTCTACAACAGCAGAAGCACCAATTAAGTTCAATAAAAGCCAATAATTGAATATATTAATGCTATTTTTTGGTTTATTGATATGTTAAACTGACAGAACTGTCAGATGGAAGATCTAGGGTTTTTTTGTAAGCCCAATCCCCTTAAAAGCTTTTGTCAGTAAAAGAGTGATTTTGGAAGATGAACAATCCAAGATCAGTACCCCAATTAACGGAGAGAAAACGTAATGATTAAAAGAAAGGAACTTTTAAAATTTTGAAGAAGGGAAGGATAAAAGGAATTGATCTAGGGTTCTTCAAAACCAAGGGAACCCCATATGCATAAAGATGTTGTTTGTTTTTTGTTTTTGTTTTGTTTTCTTTTAATTTTAAAAAATTTTTAAAGCTCTCCAAAACGAGAGAAAAATGAGCTCTCTTTTCTAGAGAGAGAAAAAAAGACAGGATAACGGAAGGAGATAGCTTAAAGTCTGTAGTATGTTGATATGATTTATTTATATGATGAATTAATGAGTATAAATGGATGATCACTGAAATTGCGCGTGGTGTATGTGTGCGTTGGGTAAGCATGAAGATGCCGGGAAAGTCAAGCAAGGAAGACTCAGTTCAAATCCTTGATTAAGGAAATGACTTGGTTGATCATTTAGCACCAAAATGAGACCATGTTATTGGATGCTATCCAATCTCCATACTGAGCAACTCCAATGGTATACTTTTTGGACATGCTTGCAATTTACCTAAATTGTCTAGCTACAACATGACCATTGGGGAAGAGAAAGTATGGTATGCTTGAAAGCAGCCCTTGCTTACACAAGCTACATGCTAGAATTAAAAGGCAAAAAAGTACATGTAGAGAAAACATTGGAAAGTAAAGTACACAACCATTTTTCATTTGTGCGTGTAACTCAATTGCTAAAAAATAGCAAATCCACCAAAATTTGTGGGGGAGTTTGTTTTTACTTCCAAAAAATTTGATTTTTTTGTTGCTACAATATAGAACGACACCTTGACCCTAGTGATACTTCATATATCATGCAACAGCTACTTTTTTTTTAAGAAAAAAATTAAATAATTTGTCAAAGCTACTTGTTTAATAATAACCTTATATAATAACATTAGACAATTTGATAAACTTTGCTTTTATTTTCTTCTACAAATTTTCTATATTACATTTATATTCTATTTAAAAGTACTACAATATTATGTTAGATGGAAAATTCGGATTCTCCGTTTAGTGAATATTTTGACTATTTACGAAATTTTTCCAATATCGAAAATCAAAATTCATCACGACTTCGACTGAACCTAACTTTGTTCATGAAAATATAAGACGGGAAAGTATAGGGGCATTTAGCATAAACCAAGAATCGTCTTGTCAAGGGTCGGGTGTACAAAGTGAAACTCTGGAAAATGAGGCTATACAAGAGGAGGTAAATGTTCAATCCAGTAAAAGTAAGACGGAGAAGTTTAATTGAGCCAATACAATGATGAAGATTTATGCACGAGTTGGTTAAATTTCACTAATGACTCTATCAAAGGGACAAATCAAAGTAAGGACCAATACTGGCGAAATATTGTTGAATATTATAATTAATGAAAAAGAGAAGGTCCTTCGATCACCATTGAACAAGCTACAAATCATTGGTACAAAATGAGTGCCGATGTTAGCAAGTTCAATGGATGTTACATACAATTAACAAATAGTCACCTAAGCGGTCACGACGAAGACCTTTTAATAACCAAGGCCAAGGAGATGTTCAAATCACAAAACAAAAATAGAAAATTTTCTTATATACATTCTTGGAAAATTCTTCGAGTTGCCCGAAAATGGAAAGGGTTCGCTAATCCACAAAGCGGTTCCGCAAAGAGAACAAGAAATTTATCTTCTGGAGCATATACTTCATCTTCCTCAAATCCTAATATAAGTGAAGTTGATAACAATGTAGAAGTGGCAGAGGAACGACCAATAGGACAAAAGGCAGCTAAAGAAGCGACACGAAATAAAGGCAAGGCAAAAAAAGCTGCTAGGGCCATTGATGAGAAGTGGAATAATTATAAAGATATGCAGGATAAAAGACTTGCGTTATGTGAAGATGTCATTCGACAAAAAGATGAAGAAATACGTCAAAAGGATTTCGCAATTTTGTGTAAAGAAACATCAAATATGGATGAAAGAGCTAGAAAAAATCATGAGCAAATATGTGAAATAATTAGACAGAAGTACGGAATGTCATGATCAAGATTAGAATCATGTTCTAGTTAAGTTATTTTTTTACTCAATTAAGATATTTTTATTTCATTATGTAGTCATTAGTCATGATCATGATTAGAATAATGTAGTCTTAAATTAATGTAGTCGTTAGTCATGATCAATTAGTTTTTATTATGTAGTGATTAGAATAATGTAGTCTTATAGTAGTCATTATTCATTATGTTCTAGTACAAGCTAGCTTAGATTATTTTTTATGTAATAGTAGCTAGAGTCTCGTCGGAATTTAATAAAGCGGATATAAAAAAAAGTCGTTATAAAACTAGCCGTTACTAAAAAAAATGTAATAATAAAGCCGTTAAAAATTAGCCGTTATAAAACTAACCGTTAAAAAAACTAGCCGTTATAAAAAAAACTAGCCGTTACAAAATAATTTCTATATATACAATCTTATTTCATTTCTTAAGACTCACTACCAAATTTTAAAAAAACTCGTGTTTTTATTACTACTATATATTCTCATTATAATACTCAACTATTTATTTAAAAATGTCTCAAAATTCCGATACAATCAATTTTGATTTGGATAAATTTTTGGAGGAAGAATTATTTGATGAAAAACATGAAGAAATGGGGCGTTATATACTCGAACAATATAATAATCCATCACGAAACATTGTGCCTCGTGATCGAGTAGGTGGGGCTGAACGTCTATACAATGATTACTTCTCAACTACGCCAGTTTATCCGGATCATATTTTTCGAAGGAGATTTCGAATGAGAAAGGAGCTCTTTTGTCGGATCGTAGATGCCCTTGTAAACCACACTACATACTTTCAACAAAGAGTTGACGCAGCAAAAGTAAAAGGTTTGTCCCCTCTTCAAAAATGTATTGC
The DNA here is from genome assembly GCF_048544455.1 of Silene latifolia. Lineage (NCBI taxonomy): Eukaryota > Viridiplantae > Streptophyta > Magnoliopsida > Caryophyllales > Caryophyllaceae > Silene > Silene latifolia. The sequence continues at coordinate 72,358,212 of NC_133526.1, read as the reverse complement.
TGCTATACGTATATTAGCTTATGGTACCCCAGCTGATGCTATTGACGAGTATATTAAAATTGGCGAAACCACGACTATAGAGTGTTTTTTTAAATTCTGTACTGCTATTATTGAAGTGTTTGGAGAACAGTACATGAGAAAACCAAATGCTAATGATGTCCAACGATTGCTTAAAATGCACGAGGAATGTCATGGATTTCCCGGTATGCTTGGTAGTCTAGATTGTATGCATTGGGCATGGAAAAATTGTCCAACAGGGTGGAAAGGACAGTATACGAGAGGTGATCATGGATATCCGACAGTCATGCTTGAAGCAGTTGCCTCTGTGGATCTATGGATATGGCATACATACTTTGGTGTAGCTGGGTCAAACAATGACCTCAATGTGCTTAGTAGATCGAATTTATTTCAAGATAAATTACAAGGTATAGCTCCAGAAGTTCGATTCACGGTAAATGGCATTGAATATAAGACAGGGTATTATCTCGTTGATGGTATATACCCTGAGTGGGCTGCTTTTGTTAAGAGCTTTCCACACCCCCGAGACCCAAAAAGACTTTTATTTAAAGAAAGACAAGAGAGTGCAAGAAAAGACGTGGAACGAGCTTTTGGAGTACTACAATCTCGTTTTGCTATAGTTTGTGGCCCAGCGCGTTCTTGGCATAAGAAGAGGCTCCATAATATCATGGATACTTGCATTATACTTCACAATATGATCGTCGAAGATGAGCGTCACACATATAGCAGAAACTTTTCTCAAGACAACTTTTCTTCAGATGCTGTCAATGATGTTCAACAAGGGCATAACATAGATTTTGAAACATATCTTGCGAGGGATGCGACAATCCGAGATAGGCTAATGCATCATCAATTGAAGGCCGACCTCATGGAGCACATTTGGACACATTTTGGAAACCAAAACTAAGATTTTAAATATGTTATATTTTTTAAATATATCTACTCGATCATGTTTTTTTATATAGGTATTTTTGTCACTATTTTCTCGTATTTCTTTTAAAAAATAATTGTAGGCTCTAAATTCATGTTTAATAAAATTAAAATACTCGATGTGGTAAAATTATGCATCTTAAGAATTTAGTATATTCGTACCAAAAAAAATATTAATATATATATCATTTATGTGATTTTATGGAAAAATTATAAACTTTGGATGATATAAAATGTTGAGGTTGAATAATAATTAAAGTTGAAAAATTAATTTAATTTATGGGACCCATACAAGCTACATGGTGTTGTAGCTTACCACTAAACGACTTTGTAGCCGAAAAGTAGGGTTGCTTGAAAAGCCGAGTTGAAAATCCAAGCTACAAGGTGATGTAGCTATCCACTGGAGTTGCTCCTGTCTCATATACAATTATATAGTAATTAATAAAATAATGCTTAGTGGCTTACTTACATATAAAATAGTGGGGTCTCAAGCCTCGCAACTTTCCAGACAATTTAACGTTTTTTTATTGTTAAATTAACTTGAAAATTTTTCGTCTTCTAAACCTCATACTAAAGAAAAAACATAGTAATTACACTAAAGTTGACCTCGCGCTCTACCGCTGGATGGGTCATACTCCATAGAAGAGAATGTGAGAGGTTGTCCTCTAACAAAATTGTTACTCCATTGTTATTGCGGTTTCTCTAACCATTATATAAAATATAATTAAAACACTATTTTAATTTTTATTCCAAATTTAAAATCATTTTTTTATCACTATTCAATAGTCACGATTTAAAAAACCGAATTCGATATAGTTTAGTAAACACGACACAAATCAATAATCTACCCTCTACACTTAAAAAAACTTTCAACTCATCAAGTTATCGTATACTTCTATTCATATACTCCCATGAGTAAAATATTCCTCCTATTTCGCTATTTATTTACCTTTATTTTGACACAATTTTTTTTTTAAAAAAAAAAATAGAAAAGGAGACCATTTGGAGTTATTGTAAATGGATGACAAAAAGGATAATAATGGATGTCATTGAACATTACTCTATACCCATTAGAAGCATTCCCAAAATAAAAATATAAACAAATGCATGATACACCTAAAAATAGTTAGGTAAACAAATAACCTGGACGGAGACGGTATATGATTTAAGAAAATTAGTGGTTTCTTTTATTACCATGTGATTATTTATTAGGTACAAAGTCAACAACTTAAAAATTTACAAGTTATTAGGAGATTGGGCCTATACTAGGCCCGACTACCATTAGGGTTGATCATATTAGGGTTAGGGTTTTGGGAGGTATTATAAATACCTCACCATATCCATGTAAAATAGGATCATCAATCAATAATACAGTTCTCATACAATTTCCCCCCTCTATAATCTTAACATGGTATCAAAGCCTCACGCTCTTGAGACCTAAAACAAATTTCCGCTACCTCGCCGGTGGGTCTATAATGTAAAACACCCACCGGCGGGATTTTCTACCTGATCTAATTGTAAGATTAGTTTAATTTTAATTTTCATTAAAAAAAAAGAACAAGAAGTTTTGCCGTGAGATATCATGGACATGGAGCTATTCCAATCCCCTAATTCAGAGTCTTTTGGCTATGGATTTGCAATTTTAATGATCTTGTCTAATTCCCTCATTCTCTCGTTGAATAGAAAAAAAATTGTTTCTTTGAATCTTAAAAATCTTCAGGTCCGTTCAAGGTGCGTTCAAGGTGGTACAAAAACTGACTGGCGAGTTACGCAATTAAAATGACCCTGATGGTGGTTCAAATCTATTTGGCGTTCGAAAAACTTAGCGTCCTCCAAATATTGAAATTGACGGATAATTTTCCGTTTTACTTGAGATTTGTTTAGGTCCGATTAGTGTTCCTAACAAATTATTTGATATTCGACAAGTCCGAAAAGATTAACGTTCTTGTTCGAAAATTTTCTAGCGAGTTTGTACTCGTTTCTCGTACCTACCTTGTGATGCGAAGATGTAGAGGATTGATGAAGACGTAGAAAAATGAAGATTGAGATGAGAAGATAGACATTTTTTTATCTTGTATTTCTCAAATCGTAAAGTTCGTACTACGTACTGCCTTTACGATTGCGGGAGGGTATTAGGAGATTGGGCCTATACTAGGCCCGACTACCATTAGGGTTGATCATAGTAGGGTTAGAGTTTCGGGAGGTATTATAAATACCTCACCATATCCATGTAAAATAGGATCATCTATCAATAACACAGTTCTTATACAATTTCCCCCCACTATAATCTTAACAACATCTAATTTCTTCATGCATGCAAATTGCGATCACAAAAAACACTGATTGTGTTTGTGAGTTGTGACTCAAGTCCCTTAGATTTGGTCACTCACTTGAGATGTCACGCGATGAAGGGCAAAGCATTCTTTTCTTTTCTAATGCCCAAGTTTCGTGTTGATTGAGATGACTACCTTAAATCATTAATGGAAATAACAGTCCCTAGCTAGAAGATTAACGCGTTAATACTTACTTAGCTTTGTTTGGCTTGATATGTTAGGTGTTTTATTTTACTAAAAATTAGTTTATTTAATTAAAAATAAATTTGGTATGTGTTTAGTAAAAGTATTTACAATCCATTTTAGCTACCTACGATAGAAGGTTACATGAATAGCGTATAAAAAAGAACCAATTTTATGTATTAGTATAATATAAAATTAATTTTGCACATATAACGCGTGCATATTTTTGTTTAGTATATTTGAGTTTTTTTTTATTTATTTTTCCTTTGACATTACTCATGATTTATTAATTGTTGTTTCATACTTTTAAAGTTAATCGTGCGTACGTCATTAAATTTTAAGCGAGGTCTTCCGGACCGGATTTGGACCATGTCTCTCGAAAATCTTTGTACATATATGGCGCAAAACGATTCCACATATCGAGGTCGGAATGGGATCGAGTGTTTTCACGTCTCACTGTAGTGCTCAGTTTGTCTTGATTTCCGATTGATGAACAAGAAGGAAAATGGAACTTTTGTATTTTTTTGTCTTGATTTCCTATTGATGAACAAGAAGGAAAATGGAACTTTTGTATTTTTTTGACTTGCCTCCGGCTACGTATCCAAAGGCTACCCCTCACCCGCCCGCCACTCGTTCACTTATCTTTCAAGTTTTTTCTACCTTATCCATTAGTTATCAAACGAAGCCTTATATGGTAATGCTGATCTAATTTGAGATTGAGTGTGAACCTTCCAAAATCCTAACTCCGCGAGAACCGGAAGATTTGGTGAAGTGAAAATGCCCCAAACCGGTCGGAGATTCAACCGATGATAAACCTATTTATCGCAACCCGATTTAAATCGAACCTACTCAAGATGACTTATGACTCAATACTAACTTAATTCGACTACTTATCACTCGGGGTAAAAAATGTAGCTTGATAAAGATCTAAATAGAATTAGATTGGCATTCGTTTTATTTTTCTACTTAAAATTACGATCTTAATATGAAATTTTTCAACAAATTAGGCCAAACATGCTCTAAATATGAAATTTTTTATTTAGATATGAAACTAAGTATAAAATACTCCCTCTAATCCAAACGATTGTTAGCACCTTCTATTTTGTAATGATTGAGTAGCTCTAAATAAACTCAAGTCGTTGATGCTTAAATATGGACTATTTAGTTGTAATACCCTGATATTTTGAGACTTCTAAAGGAACCTTGGGAATAGTGAGAGGACCCTTGAGCTTGACGAGAGGCTACTCGTGAACTAAGTAATGAGTTATGCTAGACCAATTGTGGACTCAGTGGACCGAGTAGAGTGCACTCGGCCGAGGTGTTTGGGCTCTCGACCGAGTGGATCTATTCAATGTCGATATAAACTATGTCGGGATCTAAAATCCGCCTAACTTTAAATCATTTCCCCTCTCTCTCTCTCTCTCTCTCTCTCTCTCTCTCTCTCTCTCTCTCTCTCTCTCTCTCTCTCTCTCTCTCTCTAAAGCCTCAAAATCATCTCCCTTCTCTCTGGAACTCTGCCTAATCTCCTCTCATGGTATATGAGCATGGATTTGAAGATTTACACCTTTCTCATTCCTCTTTTCACCTTATAAGTCAAAGATCTCACTGTGATACTACGGTTTTATGTGCTGTTGGGTACTCTATTGAGTAGGGCTTACTCTGTCGAGTAAGTGAGTGTTGCGTGCGAAACAGTGTACTGGTGATGGGTACTCGATCGAGTAAGTGGGTTACTCGATCGAGTAGGGGGCACTCGATCGAGTAACTAACTTACTCGATCGAGTAAGTGTGTTTTTACGGGTGATTTGTCGGGTTTTGATATCAACGCGAGAAGGTTATAAAAACATATTTCGTCATTTATTTTTCACTCTTACTTCATTCTAAACTTTTCACAAGAGAACACAAGTTACGTAGCTTTCCCTTCTCACATTGCTATCAAATCCTAAGGGCTAGAGTTGTCGGATCGTTGAGTTCTTTACGCTGTTGAGACCGTCGCATCGTGGGTAACCCTTTAGTATGATTTTTATATTGTTTCATTGATTTTAGTTGAAACCCTAATTGGGTATTTTGGGGGTTTTGGGAGTATTTGTGATTGTTAGATGGTAATTGTATGATTATGTGATTATAGGAGGTGATTTCGTAGAGGAACGCTTTTGATCCGCTGCTTGTGATTGTTGATCGATGATTTCATCTCAGGTAGGTGACACGTCTGTCGCGTACCTGTCAAAAATACCAACTGGCTCTAACTAATATAGCTAGGGAAGTCGGGTCGAATCCACAGAGAGGTAGGAATTTGTCAGCTTATTCTAAGTTCGTCAAGGTAACCTAATGGGGGGTTTTTAAATGTGATGTTCTAAACTAAGAAGAATAAGGAAGAGAAAATAAAAGGAAGGAATTAATCAGATAAGGAGAAACAGCTAAGACAGACGGTTCACCATAATCATTCAGTCAAGTAATCTAGGTCTCAAATCAATGCAAATACGATCCAAGGGGTAGCGAACGTCACCTTTCGGTCCTTAATTCACCCTAAAGTGTAAACAGCTTAACTTTCGCCCTCACTGCAATACCCTATTGATCGCTACTAGTCTCGCCTTTTCCAACCTTTCGGTCCAGGTCAAGGATCACTAAGAAATAAATGTCTAATTGCGTCGACTTAATTAGACGGATACAATTAATTGTAGCATTTAACCAACAAATTATGGATCCCCTATAGTCTTAGCATAAGAAAATTATCTACTCATGATCATTGAATTATCAATAACAACAAATAGATAATTAAAACTTGACATGATGATAAAACTAATAATGATTCAATTAAAGCAATTATGATAACGATTAAAAGAGGGAAAGAACTAGAACAATAAATAAGATTTAAGAATAAAAGTAGAATGATAATACCAATCGTAAAATCCAAATCCGAGTAGCAAAGTGTAAAAGAAGAGTAAAATCCAAAGAACAGTGACAAAGTATATATTCCAAATCAACGAACGAGAGAAGAGAGAGGAGTAACATAGTTCACTCCTCAGTCTTATACTAGAAATCCATCCTAAAACCTAATCTATGGACTAATTACAAAAGCCCATAAAATAATTAGGCGGAAAAGGCTGTAGAAGGGTAAACCACTCGATCGAGTGGAAATAAACCACTCGATCGAGCAACTGTGCATCAATCTCCTCGATCGAGTAGAAATAAACTACTCGATCGAGTATTCCTTGCTTTGCTTCCTCTTGCGTGTACTCAAAAGTGGTCGATCGAGGAACTTAGGCAAATAAAAGCATTCGACCGAGCAACAAATCACTCGATCGAGCTGTTTAAGCTCGTTAGACCTTGAATTACTTCCCGAACCCAGCTCACGCGTCTTCCGAATGTTAGATTTCCAAGCTCCGGCTCCTTATTCTCCATGAATGCATGCAATTGGGACAATTTAGGCTCGATTTAGCTCCTCTTCGGTTAATTCCTGCAAATTACATAAAACGAACCAAAGTAGGATATTCGGGGGTATTTGTAGCCGGATGCTACATATATAGTACAGAAATGCGTGTAAAAATGAGGTATAAACCTTATATAAAAGACACGCATCAAATCTCCCCAAACCAAACCTTTGCTTGTCCCCAAGCAAATATGAATGCAACTAAGAATAAACAGTCGAACGGGACCAATGCATCAGCTACAAATCACCCACTAGAACCAATTTAATGCGACAAAATGACAAAATGGCAAAAGAGAAGTGCAAACGAGTTAAATCAATGTCTCAAATTTACTGAACCGTCGTCCTTGCAAGACTCAAAAGATGTCGGACTCTCACGGGCCTCTCGTCACTCAAAATTAGGCACAAGGTAAGTATATATGTGAGAGATAGAAAGAAGTAGAGACACTTACCTAACTCGACCTATAAGAACATGCATGCAGTTAACATGAATAGAGTCTCTACAACCGTACATATGCATTCCAACCATACTAATGACCAAGACACATGCCGAGGACTTACATTTGGATAAGTGAGGTGATGGGTAAGAAGGGGCTAAAATGAATTTGGATAAGCGGAGTTAATAGCCAGGCTAGCAACAATGAATCCAAATATAACTGCATCCCAACTTCGTACTCAATATAACAAGATGAAACGGTGCAAAATCATGCACTAATACTCACAAAACACCAAGAACTCATCAACTCCCCATAAGATATAAATATAACATGGGAGTGTGAATCATCATACAATTTTCATTTTTTTCACATATGATTTTTCTTCTTTTCCTTCTTTTTTTTTCTTCTTTTCTTATCTCGCTTTTTTTTTCTTCGTCTCTATTTTTTTCTTTTTCTTTTCATTTTTTTCAATAATTCAACATTCTTTTTCTTTCCCTTCAATTCTTCCACCATCTTCTGAAATCAGATAAAATAACCATATTGCAATAGAACGTTCCAAGAACTACTCGACACTAGCTCAGCTAGGGTAGGAAGTATTATAGAAAATAGTTAATAGGACAAAAAGGCAATTTGGCTATGTGGGGCTCATGGGTAGAATGAAATAAAGGGAACTGCCTCTCCTAACATGTGTCACCATCCACAGACCGAATGCATACAGGTGTTAAGAAGACTAGACTCATGCTTATGCAAATTGATGTTACATGCCGTAAAGAGAGTACTACTCACATCCTAAATGAAACTGGTCATGAATGTCACCAGTTTATAAAGCTCTAACCTTAGAATGTAATGTAGCTTGCCGACATAAAGAATCAAGTCTATTCGTTCAGATAAGAGAGAAACAAAAAACTCGTAGATTATGCATATAATCATGCCATCTAAATGTCAAGAATATGCAAGGCTCGAGTAAAGATTCAAAGTAGCGTCGATGTTCAAACGTTCCGACTCAATTTAAACATGAAAATTTTGAATTTTTTTTATGGTTTTTATATGATTTTTTTGGAATTAATTAAAACAACAATGCATGCGGAAATAAGTAAACGTGCAAGCGAAAATGCAAGAAAACATGCAGACAGACATAGATATGGATGCATACCTCCCCAAACCAAACCGTACAATGCCCTCATTGTACCAAAAATAGGGAAAGAAATGCAAACTGAAAAGAAATGAGAAGTGGAATCGGAAAACTCACAAAACGTCATAAAGAGGGACCTCCCCAAACCGACCATGAACATGGGAGGTCAAATAAAGTCAAGCAGTAGCTCCATAGATGTAAAAACAGCAGCTGGGAAGCATAACCGCTCGATCGAGCACTTGGAACAGCTCGATCGAGTGAACTGGCAATTGGAAAGACTCGATCGAGTGAAAAACCACTCGATCGAGTAAGCGTGATTTTGACTTTGGTCGATCGAGGACAATTATCACTCGATCAAGTGAAGACTTCCCCAAAAAGTGCTCGATCGAGCCTAAAATCACTCGATCGAGTGCTGTGTCCTGCAAAAACACGCATTCCAAAGCTAGAAAAGCATAAGGAGTTCATAAAACAGCGTCTAAAGTTCAACGTAAAGCTAAAGAAAATAAAATGTTCAACATAAGTACAATAAAATAGTCCGGGCTGCCTCCCGGAGAGCGCTGGTTTAAGAGGTCCCGCACGACCTTTTTGGCATCAATTAACTGGCGCGTCAAGCTCGTCGAAGCGTAAGACTTCAACGCGATTGTCTGCTTCATTCGCCTCGTGGTAATGCTTCACATATTGTCCATTCACCTTGAATCTATGACCCTCGGAATCTTCGAGCTCCACGGATCAAAATTTGGTAACAGCCGTCACCGTATAAGGACCACTCCACCTGGACTTCAGCTTGCCAGGGAATAGTCTCAATCGGGCATTAAACAGCAGCACCTTTTGCCCAACATGAAACTCACGAGGTAAGATTCTCTTGTCATGCCATCTCTTCGTCTTTTCTTTGTAAATGCGCGAGCTATCATAGGCATTAAGCCTAAATTCTTCCAACTCATCTAGCTGCAAAAGACGATTCTGACCACACAACTTAGGATGATAATTAAGCTCACGAATTGCCCACCAAGCCTTACATTCCAATTCGACAGGTAAGTGACACAATTTCCCATAAACTAGCCTATAAGGTGATGCACCAATTGGTGTCTTAAAGGCAGTTCTGTAAGCCCATAATGTGTCATCTAGCTTAAGACTCCAGTCTTTCCGTGATTTAGAAACTACCTTAGACAGGATCTCTTTCAACTCGCAGTTAGAGACCTCAACCTGACCACTAGTTTGGGGATGATACCCCAAACCTCGCCGGTGTTGGACACCAACTTTAGACAGAATAGAAGTGAGTTTCTTTTCTTTAAAATGCATTCCCCCATCACTAATGACGACCCTAGGGACACCAAATCGGGGGAATATGATCTTTTTAAACATCTTTATCACGGTCTTAGCATCACAATGAGGTGAGGCAATTGCCTCAACCCATTTCGACACATAGTCTACTGACCACTAAGATATACCGTTACCTTTCTTTGGATGGGAACGGTCCTTGGAAATCAATGCCCCAGACATCGAAGACCTCAACCTCTAGGATGCCATTTTGTGGCATCTCATGTCTCTTTGAAATGTTCCCTGATCGTTGGCAAGCATCACAAGCTGAAACAAAAGACTTAGCGTCAGCAAACAAAGAAGGCCAGTAAAAACCAGACTGAAGTACCTTAGCCACGGTGCGCGATGGACCGTGGTGACACCCATATGAAGAGGAGTGACAGCCTTCCAGGACTATTTTGGTCTCCCACTGTGGAATACACCCTCTGTAGAGACCGTCTGCACATTCCTTAAACAAGTAAGGGTCATCCCAGAAGTACTGCTTAGCGTTATACAGAAAACGCTTCCTCTGCTGATGAGAAAGGTCAGGCGGCAGCTTGCCACTGACAACGAAGTTAGCTATATCTGCATACCAAGGTTCTTGGTTAACAATAGACGATATAACAACAATTAAAGTATCGTCAGGAAAAGAATCATCTATAGGTAGAGAATCTTCCCCTTCTTGTCGCATCAGTCGCGACAAGTGATCAGCTACAACGTTCTCAGCTCCTTTCTTATCCTTAATCTGCAAATCAAACTCCTGAAGGAGGAGTATCCATCTCAGTAGCCGTGGTTTAGCCTCCTTCTTAGCAAGGAGATGCCTCAAATCTGCATGGTCAGTAAAAACAGTGACTTCTGACCCAACTAAATAAGTACGAAACTTCTCTAAGGCATAAACTACAGCTAGCAGCTCTTTCTCAGTGGTAGTGTACTTAACTTGAGCCTCATCCAGAGTTCGGCTCGCATAGTAGATAGCACTCAAAGCCTTGTCTTTCCTTTGGCCTAGAACCGCTCCTAGTGCATAGTCACTCGCATCACACATGATCTCAAACGGCAAGTCCCAATCGGGAGGCTGTATGATCGGCGCAGAGACTAAAGCTTGCTTTAACCTGTTAAAAGCAGAAAGACAATCATCAGTAAACACAAAAGGGGCATCCTTAATTAGCAGCTGTGTAAGTGGTTTAGCAATTTTTGAGAAATCCTTGATAAACCGGCGATAAAAGCCAGCGTGACCAAGGAAACTCCTCACCCCCTTAACATTAACAGGGGGCGGCAATTGCTGAATCACTTCCACCTTTGCTTTATCAACCTCTATTCCCCTATCAGAAACTAAATACCCTAGAACAACTCCCTCGTTGACCATAAAGTGGCACTTCTCCCAGTTCAGCACAAGATTAACCTCAATGCAGCGCTGCAACACTTTCTCAAGGTTAGACAGACAGTTAGAAAAATCACTTCCATACACACTGAAATCGTCCATAAAAACTTCCATGATAGACTCAATATACTCTGAAAATATCCCCATCATACACCTTTGAAAGGTGGTAGGGGCATTACACAAACCAAAAGGCATCCTGCGATAAGCAAAAACGCCTTGAGGACAAGTAAATGTAGTCTTAGCATGATCGTCTGGGTGGATAGGATCTGAAAGAACCCTGAATACCCGTCTAAATAGCAGAAAAATTTATGTGAAGCTAACCTTTCTACCATTTGATCAATAAAAGGAAGGGGAAAGTGATCTTTCTTGGTGGCGGCATTGAGCTGTCTGTAATCTATGCACATCCGCCAACCAGTCACTACTCGAGTAGGTATTAATTCATTCTTTTCATTCTTAATTACAGTTGTCCCTCCTTTCTTCGGGACCACCTGTACTGGACTTACCCATTTGGAATTACCAACAGAATAAATAATACCTGCATCTAGTAGCTTCATTACCTCAGCCATCACAACATCCTGCATCTTCTGGTTCAGCCGGCGCTGACCCTGTCTACAAGGTTTGTGATCTTCCTCCAGCTCTATCCTGTGCATACAAATATCGGGACTAATCCCCTTGATATCGTCCAGTGAATAACCCATTGCTTTCCTGTTTTTCTTAAGTACAACTAACAAAGAGGTCAGCTGATCATCATTAAGCTTGGCACTAACAATGACTGGATATTGCTCTGTATCATCTAAGAAAACATATTTAAGATGGGAAGGGAGAGGCTTACGCTCCGGTACCTTTACCTCAATGGAGCAAAGAGTGCTAATCATCTGTTCCACTTGCTCTCCCTCAGCTTCATCGAAATCATCAACTAGCAATTCCAACGCAGTGTCATCGTCGTCTGGGCTATCTGCACACTCATCAAAAAGCATAAGGGCTTCTAGTGGGTCCTTCATAAAAGAACCCGACCAGAAGTCATAAATAGACTCGTCAATAATATCAACCGAATAGCAAGTATCCTCTATCATTGGTCGAGCCAAAGTACTAGGCAGACTGAAAGTGATAGCGTCATCCCCTACTGCAAGAGTCAAACGCCCTTGTCTGACATCAATAACGGCCCCAGCTGTACAAAGGAATGGTCTTCCTAAGATAATTTGGGTCCGGGTGTCCTCAGCTATATCTAAAACAATGAAATCTAATGGGATAAAGAGCTTGCCTATTTTCACAGGCACGTACTCTAAGACACCTAAGGGCCTCCTAACAGATCTATCAGCCATATGTAGGGTAATGTTAGTCACTTTAAAATGACTCATGTTCAGTTTCTTGCAGACAGGAAGGGGCATGACACTGACACTGGCACCTACATCGCAAAGGGCCTTATCAATGACCATGTTGCCTATAATACAGGTAATAGAAAAGCTGCCCGGGTCCTTCATTTTAGGCAGACTCTTATTTAAAAGCAAATTACTAGACTCTTCCATAAATGAAATCGTCTCAAATTCACTTAAATTTCTCTTACGCGTCACAATATCTTTCATAAACTTAGCGTAAGTGGGTACCTGAGTAACAAGTTCGGAAAAAGGGACAGTTACCTGGAGGTTCTTCACAACGTCCACAAACTTACCGTACTGTCGCTCGATCTTTGCGTCCTTCAGACGGCCTGGAAAGGGTACCCTGGTAGCAACGAGTGGACCCGCAACTTTTCTTTTACCTTTATCAATGTGTGACGTCTCCACAGCAGGGGAAGATGACACGGTAGCGGCATTAGATAGCAAAATAGGATCTCCGCCACTTAAAGTACTCGATCGAGTACTTATATCACTCGATCGACCATTCTCTTCTTCTGTTTCACTCGATCGACCAGTTTTGTCACTCGATCGAGTGATTTCTGCAGCAACCTCATTCGATTGAGTAATAATATCACTCGATCGACCAACAGCAAATTGTCCACCACTCGATCGACCAGTAATTTCACTTGATCGAGTGATAGGATGAATTGATTCACTCGATCGAGTAGAAAAATCACTCGATCGAGTATCTTGATTACACGCTGCAAGTATTTCGGTCAAGAATTCATCTAGATCGTCCTCCTGGGTATCTTCAGCTATCAAAACCTCGTCTTCTTCATGAGTAAGGTCATTTTGAAAACTCATTGCACTGACTGGATCGCATTTTGGAGGAAGCTTGGTTTGGTCTTTCGCGAGTGTTAACTGCGCGACTTGTTCTTTCAATTCCGATATGACCGTTTCAGATTGCCGTGATATACTCATCATAATAGATTTTAATTCGGCAATTTCTTCACTTGCAGACGTAGAGACCGGCTGCGGTACCGGCGTAGAAGGGGTAGAGACATTCTTTATTTCTTCATACAACTGAGAAAAAGGAACTCCTTGCTTATAATTCCGATAAGCAAGGGCACGCTCTACACTCGCCATGCATTCAATAGGACCATGCCCTTCCTCGCCACATCTACCACATGGCTCTATATGCTCAGTAATCGTAGGCATCTTGGCAAATAGACTTACAAAGCAACGAGCAATCTGCAAAACTAATCAAAACTTTGCAGAAATTAGATCAGCCTCAAGGAATAAATTCCTTGAGACAAGGGACAAACTTAACTAAAGCAACAAAATTACGCCACCTCCCCGGCAACGGCGCCAAAATTTGACATGTCTGTCGCGTACCTGTCAAAAATACCAACTGGCTCTAACTAATATAGCTAGGGAAGTCGGGTCGAATCCACAGAGAGGTAGGAATTTGTCAGCTTATTCTAAGTTCGTCAAGGTAACCTAATGGGGGGTTTTTAAATGTGATGTTCTAAACTAAGAAGAATAAGGAAGAGAAAATAAAAGGAAGGAATTAATCAGATAAGGAGAAACAGCTAAGACATACGGTTCACCATAATCATTCAGTCAAGTAATCTAGGTCTCAAATCAATGCAAATACGATCCAAGGGGTAGCGAACGTCACCTTTCGGTCCTTAATTCACCCTAAAGTGTAAACAGCTTAACTTTCGCCCTCACTGCAATACCCTATTGATCGCTACTAGTCTCGCCTTTTCCAACCTTTCGGTCCAGGTCAAGGATCACTAAGAAATAAATGTCTAATTGCGTCGACTCAATTAGACGGATACAATTAATTGTAGCATTTAACCAACAAAGACCTTACTAGCATTAACCCAATAAATCGATTACTATTCCCTCATAATTATGGATCCCCTATAGTCTTAGCATAAGAAAATTAGCTACTCATGATCATTGAATTATCAATAACAACAAATAGATAATTAAAACTTGACATGATGATAAAACTAATAATGATTCAATTAAAGCAATTATGATAACGATTAAAAGAGGGAAAGAACTAGAACAATAAATAAGATTTAAGAATAAAAGTAGAATGATAATACCAATCGCAAAATCCAAATCCGAGTAGCAAAGTGTAAAAGAAGAGTAAAATCCAAAGAACAGTGACAAAGTATATATTCCAAATCAACGAACGAGAGAAGAGAGAGGAGTAACGTAGTTCACTCCTCAGTCTTATACTAGAAATCCATCCTAAAACCTAATCTATGGACTAATTACAAAAGCCCATAAAATAATTAGGCGGAAAAGGATGTAGAAGGGTAAACCACTCGATCGAGTGGAAATAAACCACTCGATCGAGCAACTGTGCATCAATCTCCTCGATCGAGTAGAAATAAACTACTCGATCGAGTATTCCTTGCTTTGCTTCCTCTTGCGTGTACTCAAAAGTGGTCGATCGAGGAACTTAGGCAAATAAAAGCATTCGATCGAGCAATAAATCACTCGATCGAGCTGTTTAAGCTCGTTAGACCTTGAATTACTTCCCGAACCCAGCTCACGCGTCTTCCGAATGTTAGATTTCCAAGCTCCGGCTCCTTATTCTCCATGAATGCATGCAATTGGGACAATTTAGGCTCGATTTAGCTCCTCTTTGGTTAATTCCTACAAATTACATAAAACGAACCAAAGTAGGATATTCGGGGGTATTTGTAGCCGGATGCTACATATATAGTAAAGAAATGCGTGTAAAAATGAGGTATAAACCTTATATAAAAGACACGCATCAGTAGGGTTTCATACTCAGTTATTGTATACATGATTATGAGATGGGTGTTGGTTGTTCGTTGTTGGTTGTTTGCATTTGATTATTTCGTAATTGATTTGGTATTGTTGATATTGTGATTGGTTGCTGTTGTTTGTCTGTGGTTCATGAGGTGCGCCCTCGGCTGAGTGGAGTCACTTGTAGGAGTGGCTTCACGCCCTTGATTCGCCCCTTGTAGAACCCGCCACAAGAGGGGATGTGAACTTTAAGGAACATGGGTTATTTGCTCGTTGGATATGAGTGGGGCTTAGGTGGGAACAGCTGCGGTCCCCCACTGGCGGTGAGGAATATCTGTTGCGATGGATATTCTGGGAGGGCTACACACTTTAGTGTGTAGTCAGATGATTGGTGATGTGACAGTGTTGGAGATTGTGATTGTGTATCCGTTGTTGTTTATCTTTTATTGTTTATGCAGTAACTGACCCCGTTTAAATGTTTTAAAAACTGTGGTGATCCATTCGGGGGTGGTGAGCAGTTGTCTAGCAGGTATACTATGGATGCGCGCGGGATTAGCTGGGGATGGAGTCGCCACGAGTCTAATAGTAGTCTTCCGCTGTGTTATCATAATACTTTTGTTACTTTAGTTGTAGTTTGGTTTTAGAACAGTTGTACTTTACTTTATAGTCGGTTTTGATGTAATCACTTTAAACTTATTTATCTAAAGTTTGTTATTTTATGGTCAATTTGATATACATTGCCTCGGGCAACCGAGATGGTAGCATTTCCATGCACTAGGTGGTCTTGGTAACGCACCTTGGTTTATGGGGGTGTTACAAAGTGGTATCAGAGCGACGATTTTGGAACCTGTAACTAATGAGCCCAATGAATATAGAGAGTCAAATTAAAATGAACTTGGGTAGAAGTTGTTAGGGGCTAATGCAAAGATTTGAGAGACGTCCTAAAGTCGCGAACTCGCCCTACAACTTTGAACCGGTCACTATGGGGTGTCATGGGATCGCTATGTGTTTACTAATGTTTATATGAATATGATGAATGGATGAGATGTGATTGAATGGAGGATGTGGTGGAAAAAGATGAAGTAATTACCACAGAAGAATATGATTTATGATTAAGAGCATGTTATGTGATGAAAAGGAGAATTTATAATGTGGCTATATTAGTAACATGTGATTAGGAGATGTGATATGATTATACATGATTTTGTTTGCGTAAAGTTGTAATACCCCGTATTTTATATAATCGAGTAAACGGATATTTTTATATATTAATTACTATGTATTTTTATATTACTAATTATGTCGGGATAATAGTTGAGTCGAGTTAATTGTTTAGTCGTGTTGATATCGTAAAATCGAGTTGTTGCATAAGTTATCTGAGACGGGTTTATATGGTATTCGAGACGTGAGCTAAACCATTTACCCTCGACCCATTTGGGTTTACCCAATATCATGTTTAACCCAATTAACCCAACATCATTTTCTAACCTAAGTTTTAACCTAATTTTACCCTAGCAACACACGACCCACACCTCAACCCGCCTCCCTCCTTTCATCAGCTCCAACTTCTATCTTCACGCTTAGAGAGAGAGAGAGAGTGACCTTGGTCGTTGACGGCGCAGCAAGGAAGGCCTTAAGCCGTTTGTCGACGCCTGTGGGTGGCCGTGGTGGTTGTTATGGTGACGGAAAGGTAAGCACTCCACATTTCTCCTCTGTTTTCATCTTTTATGTCGGGTTTTTGGTTGGGGTTGCGTGTTTTAGGGAGGGGATAAGGGTGGTTGATGTCGGGGTAATGGTAAAGGGTGGTATGTGGCGAGTGTATTGGTGGTGGTTAGGGTGGTTATAGGTGGTGGTTGTGGCTGTGCAAGGCGGCATCGACATGGGGGTAGAAAACGGGTTTAAGCAGCGGTTTTCAGGCGAGTTTAGAGGGGTAGGTTTGGGGTGGCGCCACCGTGGACTAGGGGGAGGTCGAGACGGTGGTGCCACTGGTTCTGGGTGCGTGGTCCGACGTCGAACAATACAGTGGTGAGTTAGCAGGTGTTGGGTGTTAGTTGCGGTGGTTGTGGGTTGAGAACAGGGAGTGTTTAGTGATGCGGGGTGGTGAACCAGGCCAAATGGCGGCACTGGTTTGACTCGCGGCGCGCAATCGACCCAGTGAGGGTGGCCGTTGGTGGCTGGGGCAGAGTGGGGGTTTGGTCAGGTGGTTGTCGCGGTGGTGAGGTGGCGCGTGGGAGTGTGGGAGTGCGTGTGAAGGGGTGGTGTTGGTGACGAGTTGTTTTTTTTTTAGTTTTTGAAACGGGTTTTCATAAATTAAATCGTTATAATTCGTTAATTGGTCGTATTCTTAATTAATTAATTAATCCCCGAGTGCATTAAAATAATTAAAGACGGGTTTTGAGTCGGGTGTTGAGTTGTTCAAATGTTGATGCGGGTTTTTCTTAAAAGCATAATTCGTTTAATCCTTTGAATATCATTTGGGTTTAGTTCCGAGTATTTAAAATAAAATAATAAGTAATCATAATTAACTACTTTGAGTCGGGTTTATTAAAAGAGAAAAGTTACTATTTCGGGAAGTTTCTATTTTGGGAAATTCTATATTTGGTAGTTAGTAATAATAAATATTATAATAGTTTTAGGTGACGGATTCGTGAAGGATCGATAATCAAATTCATTGCTTTATTTCTGGACTGCTTAACTGCTTAATTGGATTTGCTGGCACTTTGAGGTAGGGAAATACACTTGTCTTATTATCGTCGTTGTTGAGTTGTGTTGACTTGATTCCTGGTTGTCGACTTACGTTATGATTTATATACGGGAAGTGATTGACTGAATTTATCGTATTGAGTATGATATCACAACATCGGGTAACTGGCACGACTTTATGATTTATCAGTCAGTGATTTATATACATATTGCATTGCATTAATTACTGTTGAGCATTTCATATGCATTGGAGTTGGAGGAGGATGTGGTAGTGACGATGTTGGGATACGATGTGATGTTGTGATAAGGCCCAGGCGGGTTCTGCAGGACTTGCCCTGGTGTCCTCAGCTGCGAGCTGGCAGATCGGCTACGGTCGATATATATAGTCTACCGGGGATCGGTATGGCTGGGTTGTCCGGGGTACGAGATATGAGATATGAGTTGAGATGGAGATGGAGGTGACGGAGGAGCATGCATATCATATTTATTGTTTCATTGTTTTCCCTACTCAACCTCGTGGTTGACCCTGTGTATTCGTGAACACCTGTGATGAACCATAATGGGGAGCAGATTTGACAGGTACTAAAGATTAGCTGACTTGGGAGCTATGGGATGCGTGAGGACTTGGCCAATCTATCTAGAAGTCTAGACCACATAGAAGATTTTATCACTTAATTTATTTTCCGCTGCGGGTTGTGTTTATCTTATATTAAGTATTAGTTGGATAATTTGTAATAAACACGTAATCGTTAAGTTTTAATTTAAAGTACTTTGGTATTGTTGTACTTTGTTATTCACTACCTCGGGAAACCGAGATGGTAACAGTCCGGTTTATTAGGGAATGTCTTGCTAAAGGCTCCTTCATAAACCGGGGTGTTACAAAGTGGTATCAGAGCGAACGATCCTCAGGCCTAAACCAATGAACCCAATGAACGTAGGATGTTTCCAAGTAAAATGAACCCCTGGGAATCAACTGATAGGAGCTCACAGTGCGGTTAAGAAGGCGCCCTTAATACGTGCTCTTTTGCCCTCTCAGTTTTGAACCAGGTAACCCGAGAGAAATTGAGTGAATGGGTAGTTAGAAGGAAAACCTTGAATATAATCGAGTGGATGTACACCTTGAGACCCATATGTTCTAACCATTCTACAGGACAACGTTACGGTAAGTACTTTGTATGAATGATGATGTGATCATATGATGTTGTGGAAATGAGAAGTAAATCTTCGTGTTCAGATTGATAATCAATGAAGTGTTGGAATGTGGTAATCGTGAGCGTGAAAATAATTACGAAATTTTGATATTTACCTAGGTGGATGTTGAATGATGTGCTGATAGTACTATTATGTCTAGTGATATGCGGTTATGTGATCCCAACGCCATGCTAGTATAGTCTTGTGATAGTAATAAGAAACACTATTGAATTGCATGTTTCTAGTCATAGCAATCGTGATTAGATTTAAGGAGTAGATCGAGATGCAACGGGATTATATGGGGTAGATGTTACGAAGGTATACAGTGTGAGATTTAAGTTAGGATGAGTTAGTATCGATAGTGTGGTTGTAAGAGCTTGGAACATAGTAGATGAATGACCTAGTGCTGAAACACGTTTGTTTGATTTTACTCCCTAATTGATCTTGCTGTCATTTCTTTTCTCTTAATCCCCTATGGATAAAAATTTTGTGAGAGATAGCCTCGTGAGTTAGTGTTCATTTGGCGTTGGTTTCATGCTTATATGATATACGGATTAGGAGTAATAAATATTTTAGTGGGCGGTGGTCAGGAAGTTCCTGTGCAGTGATGTTTTGACCAATGATTTTGTAAAAATCCTCATTTAAATTGTATTGATAATTTTTGCATAATTCCAACTCCATCGATCAGAAGATTCGCATATGTTTTCAAATTGTTAAGCCACGAAAATTCTTGATGTTTCTATATTAAATGGTACGTTTTGCAAACTGACCCAAGTTTCGAACCAATTGCCGTCACATACGTATTTGGAACAACTGAGTTGTAAAATGCTTTAAAAATGAAATTCTTGTGCTTTAGACATAATTCTTTTTCCCCTGTGTTTTTAACTCTCGCTATGTTATAAAAAGTAATCTAACTCAAGTATTCGTTGGACGGTTATTTATTTGTGGTTTTTTTTTGAAAGTTACAACGTGAATCATGACTTGTAAAATGTGCGTACTATGTGAGTTTTCATATAATTGTTTGGTTATTTCATGAGCCTTATTAATGTGATCTTATAATGTTTTATATGATGATAGTAGCACGCATGTTCAGTAGTTATGTATCTTAACAAGCGATAAAATTAAAGTCTAGTTGATAACATTGTTGGCATGATAGCGTGAGTAAAATCGGATAGCTTAAATTGATTCTTAATCAAGGGTGAAATATTTTAGACGAGTCCAGTTGTTGCATATTTTATGTATGTTTGGCATGTTGTAATATCTCTAGTATGTTCATCTTATTTGCATGGTGGTCGGATATATATAAATATAAAACTATGTTCTCATATCTAGGTAAGGTTGATGGCGTTAAAAGTTAATTTGATTGTTCTAATATACTCGCATGAATAATTATAATAATTATGTCTAAATGTTTACACATGGATGATAGTAATGAGTATGTCCAAATGTTCACACATGTAGGATGCATCTAAGTTCTAATGTCTTTCATATGAGTTGTGTGCCAATAGTTATATTTATTACCTTCATCACATTAAATTATTTCGGTTGGACCTAAAACTATAACATGATAATAAACAATGTTGTTATTCCTTATTGAATATGTTCGTTATTATATTGTCATAAAATGCTAAAGTGATTCTTGTAATTGTATGGGTGTGATATAAAGGAAACTGTTTGATATAACATGACAATTGGCATATCTATATTCTCGAGTCGTTACTATCAATTATATTATGAAAAAAAAAAAAAAAAAAAAAAAAAATTGTCATGATAACTATGTTGGCAATTATAATGGGGTAATTCTTTTGATGATTCACATGATATGCATTGGTTTAAATGTTAGTCATTATAGTTACATTTACTTGAGCCTACGAGTTGCCTAATTATTCAATCATGCAAATCAGAGAAGTTGTTCAAGTTGCTAATCTTTTATCATAGCTAGTGTTCTACAAAGTATATGATGACAAATGTATATGTTTAAACTATTTATACAATATCTCTTGTTTTTTTGAAATGAATTATACTAAGTTCTTTGGACACAATTGAATGATATGGTTGCTAAAATGTGAAACATAGGTGTGATATGGAAGTAATGTTGTCGTTGTCATAGATCATATGTAGTTACTTTTATTGGGAAACATGTTTTCAGAATTGATATCGTGCAAACAATTTTTATAATTTAAAGTATGAATTATGGGTATGTTGTTGATTGCTTAAATTCATCGACCTAATTCGTGACCTAAACCAGTGAGTGAGTAAAGGGTTGAATGGACGTGTCAATAAGATCCTGTGATTGTGATAGATAGTAGTGGTAGACCTATTTCTGTGATATGTTTACAAATGTGAGAAGTTCTTAAATTGTTTTGTTGATTTTGCTCTCGCTCGTTCATAGTCTATAATTGATCATCAAATTTGTTTAGTTGTGAA
Organism: Silene latifolia; assembly: GCF_048544455.1. NCBI lineage: Eukaryota > Viridiplantae > Streptophyta > Magnoliopsida > Caryophyllales > Caryophyllaceae > Silene > Silene latifolia. The sequence continues at coordinate 72,336,630 of NC_133526.1, read as the reverse complement.
ACCGTGTAAACCTTGGTTCCTTTCTTGATTGTTCTTTTAGTTTGATGTTGTGTTTTTAAGTTAAGCATGAGCTAGTAATAAATGCTACTTGTTGACAATCAGTTAATTCCTTAATAAAACCTCGTTTCGACCTTAATGTTGATGCGCAATCTCTTATCATGTATTCTTTCCTGTCACATGTGGTTGATAACGATTTTGTTGTATAGGTATATGAAAATTGAAAAGAGGTTACGAGGACGTAACCATGTTTCTAGTCGGGTAGGATTGTAAAATCTTAATGTTTATGTTGCACCTGTTTGTAGGTGGTAGTTTTGACCAAGTAGATGTTTCGTTGTGGGGTATCTATGCAAATGAGTTCTATATGTTTTATTCATACTTCTGTTAGTTGGTTGATGTGTAAAAGAAGAGCGTAGTTAAACTATTGATATTGAGATTGAGATTGGCCACTAGTATTGAGTTGTGGGGCCTTTGTGCCGAGTTATGTTTACGGTCCAGTGTGATCATGGTTATTGAGTTACTTGAGTTTGAGATCGGAATTTAGATGGAAGATGACGGTGTTCTCAAGTGATTATTTAGTTGTTATACATTTGTGTTCTCAGGTAATCATTAGTTGTAGTTAATTGGGTTAAGTAAAGACGAGTTAAACTTCGGGACGAAGTTTATTTTTTTTAGGAGGGCAGAATGTAACATTTCGTATTTGTTATGTGTAAATGTGTAATTGATGTGTCAAAATGGCGTGTTAACCAAGTTAGAAATGTGTGACGTCTGTAAGTACGATATACAATACCCTTCTGAGGTTTGAGTATGGGAGCGAACTTCGGGACGAAGTTCATTTTAAGAGGGGAAGACTGTAATACCCTGCATTTTATATAATCGAGTAAGCGGATATTTTTATATATTAATTATTATGTATTTTTATATTACTAATTATGTCGGGATAATAGTTGAGTCGAGTTAATTGTTTAGTCGTGTTGATATCGTAAAATCGAGTTGTTGCATAAGTTATCTGAGACGGGTTTATATGGTATTCGAGACGTGAGCTAAACCATTTACCCTCGACCCATTTGGGTTTACCCAATATCATGTTTAACCCAATTAACCCAACATCATTTTCTAACCTAAGTTTTAACCTAATTTTACCCTAGCAACACACGACCCACACCTCAACCCGCCTCCCTCCTTTCATCAGCTCCAACTTCTATCTTCACGCTTAGAGAGAGAGAGAGAGAGAGTGACCTTGGTCGTTGACGGCGCAGCAAGGAAGGCCTTAGGCCGTTTGTCGACGCCTGTGGGTGGCCGTGGTGGTTGTTATGGTGACGGAAAGGTAAGCACTCCACATTTCTCCTCTGTTTTCATCTTTTATGTCGGGTTTTTGGTTGGGGTTGCGTGTTTTAGGGAGGGGATAAGGGTGGTTGATGTCGGGGTAATGGTAAAGGGTGGTATGTGGCGAGTGTATTGGTGGTGGTTAGGGTGGTTATAGGTGGTGGTTGTGGCTGTGCAAGGCGGCATCGACATGGGGGTAGAAAACGGGTTTAAGCAGCGGTTTTCAGGCGAGTTTAGAGGGGTAGGTTTGGGGTGGCGCCACCGTGGACTAGGGGGAGGTCGAGACGGTGGTGCCACTGGTTCTGGGTGCGTGGTCCGACGTCGAACAATACAGTGGTGAGTTAGCAGGTGTTGGGTGTTAGTTGCGGTGGTTGTGGGTTGAGAACAGGGAGTGTTTAGTGATGCGGGGTGGTGAACCAGGCCAAATGGCGGGCTGGGTTTGACTCGCCGGCGGCAGTCGACCCCAGTGGGGGTGGCCGTTGGTGGCTGGGGCAGAGTGGGGGTTTGGTCAGGTGGTTGTCGCGGTGGTGAGGTGGCGCGTGGGAGTGTGGGAGTGCGTGTGAAGGGGTGGTGTTGGTGACGAGTTGTTTTTTTTTAGTTTTTGAAACGGGTTTTCATAAATTAAATCGTTATAATTCGTTAATTGGTCGTATTCTTAATTAATTAATTAATCCCCGAGTGCATTAAAATAGTTAAAGACGGGTTTTGAGTCGGGTGTTGAGTTGTTCAAATGTTGATGCGGGTTTTTCTTAAAAGCATAATTCGTTTAATCCTTTGAATATCATTTGGGTTTAGTTCCGAGTATTTAAAATAAAATAATAAGTAATCATAATTAACTACTTTGAGTCGGGTTTATTAAAAGAGAAAAGTTACTATTTCGGGAAGTTTCTATTTTGGGAAATTCTATATTTGGTAGTTAGTAATAATAAATATTATAATTGTTTTAGGTGACGGATTCGTGAAGGATCGATAATCAAATTCATTGCTTTATTTCTGGACTGCTTAACTGCTTAATTGGATTTGCTGGCACTTTGAGGTAGGGAAATACACTTGTCTTATTATCGTCGTTGTTGAGTTGTGTTGACTTGATTCCTGGTTGTCGACTTACGTTATGATTTATATACGGGAAGTGATTGACTGAATTTATCGTATTGAGTATGATATCACAACATCGGGTAACTGGCATGACTTTATGATTTATCAGTCAGTGATTTATATACATATTGCATTGCATTAATTACTGTTGAGCATTTCATATGCATTGGAGTTGGAGGAGGATGTGGTAGTGACGATGTTGGGATACGATGTGATGTTGTGATAAGGCCCAGGCGGGTTCTGCAGGACTTGCCCTGGTGTTCTCAGCTGCGAGCTGGCAGATCGGCTACGGTCGATATATATAGTCTACCGGGGATCGGTATGGCTGGGTTGTCCGGGGTACGAGATATGAGATATGAGTTGAGATGGAGATGGAGGTGACGGAGGAGCATGCATATCATATTTATTGTTTCATTGTTTTCCCTACTCAACCTCGTGGTTGACCCTGTGTATTCGTGAACACCTGTGATGAACCATAATGGGGAGCAGATTTGACAGATACTAAAGATTAGCTGACTTGGGAGCTATGGGATGCGTGAGGACTTGGCCAATCTACCTAGAAGTCTAGACCACATAGAAGATTTTATCACTTAATTTATTTTCCGCTGCGGGTTGTGTTTATCTTATATTAAGTATTAGTTGGATAATTTGTAATAAACACGTAATCGTTAAGTTTTAATTTAAAGTACTTTGGTATTGTTGTACTTTGTTATTCACTACCTCGGGAAACCGAGATGGTAACAGTCCGGTTTATTAGGGAATGTCTTTCTAAAGGCTCCTTCATAAACCGGGGTGTTAAAAAAGTTATATAATAAAGTTATATACTTGTTTACTGTTGTTTCATATGCATATGTTGGATGAAGAATGTGGTTGAAATGGATGAATTGATTGGAAGAGATGGAGTGGCAATTGCATGAGAATATGAATTTCGTGATTAAGAATATGTTTAGGTGATGAAGTGGAGTTGTAATATTGTTGTATTAGTAACATGGGAATAGGAGTTGTAATTATAAGTATGTTTTGTTTTACGAAAAGTTTAAAGCATGCGGGTAGTACATGATTGATAAGTTGAATATTATATGAGCATGAAAGATGTTATTATTTGGCTTTTGGTAGTTAGTAACATGTGGTTAGGGATACTGGTTTTACAAGTATCGAGTCACTTTTGTTCACTTTGTTGATATTTAAGTTGTTTGAAAGGGAAAATCAAATAGTTATGTTGTTCAATAATAGAGGAGTTGTCTTTAAACTGTTATAACTTGAGATGTATATATGATTTTGATGTGATTCAAATTGGATGTGATAGCTTGTTCTTTTACGATTCTAAAGATAGTTCACACGCCCAAAATGACCAAGAAACGAGTGGGTTATGACCGTTTTACGAAAATTGGACAGTGCTGAGAAATGCTTAGGGTACTCGATCGAGTGGCCCTTACTCTATCGAGTGCACCTCTTGTTACTCGACCCCTTACTCGATCGAGTAGCCCTGGTAATTTGTTGTACGTGCTTCTGACCTTCACCTACTCGACCGAGTAGGCTGTACTCGATCTAGTGACCCCTGTTTTGGGTCATATGCTTATCTTTTGATTTCGTCGCATATTATGTTTAATTCAAAGGTGTTCTTTTGCTTCTTTATGCATTGTTTTACATATGTGTCAGTCTTGATGCGTAAGTTACCCAATCTTATGATGTAAGAGTAACACCTTATGATGGGTATGAGTTTGGTGGGAAGAACATGAGTTATATGTGGTTATGATGGATAGTGGAAAAAGAAAAGGGAGGTTAATGAGCTTATTGAGGCATGGAGCATGTTTTGTGAGATGTGGTGAGTGATATAATCGCGAGTTTGAGTAATGTAAAGCTATGTAAATATGGGCAAGGGACGATGTAAGTCTAAGGAACGTCAGAATGAAAAGATTGAAAGGAAGGATGTGGATAGTAACAACTTGAGATGTGTAAGGAATTATGGAGGGAGATGGTTATATTGTGTTGGTTAAGAATATATGTAATGAAAGGTCATTGTTGAGGGATGGAGAAGAGTGGTATATAGTGAACTTAGATGGAGACATATTGCGACGTGGATTTGTAGATAGTGAATGAGTTTGGGGAATTTGGTTTATTAAGAGGTGAGACTAGTGTGTGATTTCCTTGGGCAATTAACGGTATGAAATGAGTTTTGGTTTCTAGAGGGGAAGAAAAAAAAAGTTGGAGAGTAAACTTTGCTTGTGTGGACGGATTGGTGATAAGTGTGAGTGATAGCATGATGAGAGAAGATCCATGGTAAGAAAGAGTGAGATGGTACTGACATGAAATAATGGGATTTGAATTTTGGAGCAATGAGAAGGTAACCAGAGCACCAAAGAGTTAGGTAGAAGAAATAAGGAGTTGAATTATTAATTGATTTTGTTGAGTGTAAAAGGAAAAGAATGAGGGGAGTAAACTAAGAGAACGTTGACCGGAGTTAAGGAGCATGAAATTAAGGAATCATGGAGATGTACGATAGCATCATGAGAGGGTGTGAGTTAATGGTTATATAGGAGTTTTGGGACAACATGTTAGCCATGAGTTTCGAGGATTAAGAGGAGTAAAAGTTGGTAAAGTATTGACACGATATGAGATTTTGGTGGGGAGTTAGGTGACGATACAATTACGGATAGAATGGGAATGAATGTTCAGGTAAATTTTGTTAAGGGAATTGATGCTCGTTATTTGGGATGTTAACCGAAGATAGGAAAGGAACTGTTATATTTAGAGGTGAGTGTAAGAAATTTGTTATACGAACAGTGGTGGTGTTGTGGTGTTGTGGTGTTGTCACTAGTGGTTAAGGGTGATGATTAATAGGAAAGGTAGTCATTTTAAAGAGGTTGATTTTGTAGCGGCCGGATTGATATGTATGGTTGTGAGGGAGTATAAGATGTGGTTACAGAAGGCGGTTGCTCGTAGTTGAGTATTAGCGGTATGGTTATATTTGGCAGGAGGTGATGGTTATGCGAATGGGAGAATGTGTTATGAGGGGCATACGAGTTAAGCTCGGGCGAGAGGTAACCTTTATCAAGTGGTAACTTACATGATCAGGATTGACTAGTTGGATGTGATTACGGGTCTATTATGTGTATAAATGTTTGTGTGAGGTTTTGACCTCACGAGAAATGGTATGGTGTGATAGTTATAATGTTGTTATCTGAATGTTCCGTAATATATGTTGGGTACGGTAACCTAATGGGATGATATTCAAAGGTGATAATTTGGGTGATCTGGCATGGCTAACTATGCTTGTATGTGTATTCATGATATATGTTTATTCCGTGAAATGGTATGAATGATATTCATGAGGTTCTTATCTGTTTATTCCATGTAATATGTTGCGTTGTGATTTAGTAAAGCGGTTTTGAATAAGTTTTCTTGTCCGGGAAGTTATACCGAGTCAGTGTTTATGGGATTGTATAAGTTGCGATGACTATCGATGTGGTTGTTGTGCCCCGGGTGGTGATCCGGGCACGGTACTTTGTGTTGTGTTGTGGTGTGGTCATTTTCGCGCTGCGGTGCGGCTGTTGGTGGTGACGTTGCGATGCCGTCATCGGTTGTGGTGGAGTAGACGAGATACTTATGAGACGAGTTTTCGAAAGAGTATACCAGTTATATAGATTGTTGTTTTGTTTACTGCTGTTTCTTGTGAGTTTCGTTTGGACATATAGACTGTTGTTTTGTTTATTGATGTTTATTACTAGTTTTGGCTTGGGAGTGAGGGTAGTGTATGATATGGAAGAGAGTTGTGCATGTGGTCATGGTTGTCATGGTATTGTGATATTCTGTTAATGGGGCATAGTTGTGAGAGGTTGTTAGGGTACTTTTGATCTTGTTTTAGATGAGGCATGGGTTAACATAGTTGTTTCATGAGATTTGTGGAGAGTGTGCACTAAGCTGGAAGCGACAAGTGGTTCGTAATATTTTTTGGGACAGTTAGTATAGAGTGTTGGGAATTAGTATCATGTTAAGTTATAGATGAGTTTTGCAGTAATAAAAGAATAGAGCTTGAGGATCTAGTGTGAGTGTGTGTAACAAGTGTGGATCGTGAGTTATGCTTTTGAAGATAGGGGCTTTATATATAGAGGTATGTCATTTTGTGGTAATGTGGAAGAGTTGGAGTATTGGTTATGCTAAGGATTTTGTGGTATTGGTTAGATGGAGTGCAGAATGATTTGAGGTATGAGAATTATTAGAGAAAGAGAGCCCTGGATATAGGAATGGTTGTAGGTGTTGAGGTTATAGTCGGTTATCTTTGACATGTGGTGGTGATGAGGATAATGAAAAGATATGGCTAAGGAGCTAGTATTAGTGAGTTACGAGGACGTAACATTTATCTTAAGAGGAGTAGGATGCAACAAAGAGAGTTCGATGGTTGTACATGTTGTAGTAGATTTGGAAGTTGAGTCTTGGTGGAGAATAAAGAATGGATTTGTATTGTGGTTGGTATTGTTAAAAAGGTCATGGTCGTGCTTGTAGTAGTGTGATGTTTAGGAGTGTGAGAATACTTCGATAATATTGACAGTTGGATGATGATGTTTATGAGTGTGAGTAAACTTCGAGGACAAAGTTCTTTTTAAGGGTGGTAGAATGATAACATTCCGTTTGGTGGTTGATCTTGCTTGGTGGATTGTCTTGGTATTGGATTTTCTAGTGGATAATATGTTAGTGAGACGGAGCTAGCGGCGTTTGTGGATGGTATTTGGTAGTGTATGGAGTTAGTGTCGAGAGGATATAATGTGGTTGATACGATATCGTGAGCCATGTTGTGGTGGTAGGCATAGTTGGTGGAGTTAGTGTTAGGAGTTCATGTTTTATTGGTTAGGTTTGAACTTCGGGGACGAAGTTTATTTTTAAGGAAGGAAGACTGTGATACTACGGTTTTATGTGCTGTTGGGTACTCTATCGAGTAGGGCTTACTCTGTCGAGTAAGTGAGTGTTGCGTGCGAAATAGTGTACTGCTGATGGGTACTCGATCGAGTAAGTGGGTTACTCGATCGAGTAGGAGGCACTCGATCGAGTAAGTAACTTACTCGATCGAGTAAGTGTGTTTTTACGGGTGATTTGCCGGGTTTTGATAGCAACGCGAGAAGGTTATAAAAACATATTTCGTCATTTCTTTTTCACTCTTACTCCATTCTAAATTTTTCACAAGAGAACACAAGTTACGTAGCTTTCCCTTCTCACATTACTATCAAATCCTAAGGGCTAGAGTAGTCGGATCGTTGAGTTCTTTACGCCGTTGAGACCGTCGCATTGTGGGTAAGCCTCTAGTATGATTTTTTATATCATTTCATTGATTTTAGTTGAAACCCTAATTAGGTATTTTGGGGGGTTTTGGGAGTATTTGTGATTGTTAGATGGTAATTGTATGATTATGTGATTATAGGAGGTGATTTCGTAGAGGAACCCTTTTGATCCGCTGCTTGTGATTATTGATCGATGATTTCATCTCAGGTAGGGCTTCCTGCTAAGTTATTGTATACATGATTATGAGATGGGTGTTAGTTGTTCGTTGTTGGTTGTTGGCATTTGATTATTTCGTAACTGATTTGGTATTGTTGATATTGTGATTGGTTGCTGTTGTTTGTCTGTGGTTCGCGAGGTGAGCCCTCGGCTGAGTGGAGTCACTTGCGGGAGTGGCTTCACGCCCTTGATTCGCCTCTTGTGGAACCCGCCACAAGAGAGGATGTGCACATTAAGGAACATGGGTTATTCGCTCGTTGGAGATGAGCGGGGCTTAGGTGGGAACGGCTGCGGTCCCCCACTGGCGGTGAGGAATATCTGTTACGATGGATATTTTGGCAGGGCTACACACTTTAGTGTGTAGTCAGATGATTGGTGATGTGACGGTGTTCGAGATTGTGATTGTGTATCCGTTGTTGTTTATCTTATATTGTTTATGCAGTAACTGACCCCGTTTAAATGTTTTAAAAACCGTGATGATCCATTCGGGGGTGGTGAGCAGTTGTCTAGCAGGTATACTATGGATGCGCGCGGGATTAGCTGGGGATGGAGTCGCCACGAGTATGATATTAGTCTTCCGCTGTGTTATCATAATACTTTTGTTACTTTAGTTGTAGTTTGGTTTTAGAACAGTTGTACTTTACTTTATAGTCAGTTTTGATGTAATCACTTTAAACTTATTTATCTAAAGTATGTTATTTTATGGTCAATTTGATATACATTGCCTCGGGCAACCGAGATGGTAGCATTTCCATGCATTAGGTGGTCTTGGTAAGGCACCTTGGTGTATGGGGGTGTTACACTCACCTTTTTTATGCTTTTATCAAACCCTAACTTTTGGGGGATTTTTTGAGTAATGTTAATTATTGATTATAATTAGTATTATGAGTAATTAAAGGGTAATAATAAGGGGTTTTACATAATATAAAAGTATAGGATGTGTTGTAATGGTTATTATGTGATTTATATAGGGGATGAAACGGTTTTGTGAGACTGATTCTTGGTTATCTCGAGTTGCTTAAGGAGTTTTCTAAAAGGTAGGGTTTCCCTACTCAATTTTAGTAATATGTATGCTAACTCATATCTTTTACATATGCCATTCTTGTTGCAACTGTTTGATAGTCTTACATGGTTATTAGGTTTGCATTATAACATGCTAACATGTGATTGTTGGCATTCCTTATACATGAGCAAGAAGCATAATTGGTGAGAGTTATGCATGTGAAAGCATTATACTTGACATATTGTGTACATGTGATTGTTGGTGGATGTTGGAGGTTGGAGGTTGGTGGTGGAGTTGTGGTTGTGTTGAGGAGACGTAAGGCGGCTCGGGAGACCGTCTTACGCTCAGGTCGCTCCTTGAAGTTACCCACTCCAAGGAGGACATGCACGTTTATGGCTTGAGTACGGAGGGGACTCGTGTGGTGTCACGACGACTGGCAGGGGTCCGGTTAGCGCCCGGGCTCGGTACCACGGGTGCGTCCCGCGTACTTGTTTTACGGACTGCGGTCCAACTGTTTGGTGGTGGTGTTGTGATGCCGTCACCGGGTTATATGCATGTGGAGTTGTGGTGGATGAAGACTTGTGACTCGTGTGTTTCATTATTGCATTTGATGCTCATATTCACATGTTATCTCGTGAGTGTTTGTATTATCAAAATTGGCATGTGTTGGTTATGTGTAAATCGCCGCCTTCTTTAATTGGGGTGGCATGTGATGTACCATATGATATTTTCGGTCATATGCGGAGAAGTTTGAGCCCGGGTTTGGACTTAGTGACGAGCATGACGGGCCGAGCCAGGAGCATTGGTGTTTATTCGAGTTGTCGCATGCTAGTTGACGTAGTTTTCATTAGAAATGTTGTAGTAGTATGAAATTTCCATATTGTATTATTCATGTATATAATTTATTTAATATGTTATTTATATAAAATGGTACTTAATTGAAGTTTTGATTCACTACCTCGGGAAACCGAGATGGTGACATTCCTGATTACCTTGGCCGAGTAAGAGGGGGTGTTACATTAGTGGTTGGAAAACCAAACGAGATTGTTAAATTACGCTCTTAAAATTACTTGTTACGCCCCTACAAAGTACATTGTTGCCCTTAGTTTATAAAACCCTTTTTGAGACAATTATTCACTCTTTTTGAGACAATTTAACATTATAAGAATACCTGCAAAGTTGCAGTCAATCTCTTCATCTGTTTCATGTCCTGTCTTGGAATTTGATTTATGTCAGGAACATACTTCATTAAATTTTTCAACTGTTAATGGTAGCATCCCTAGTACTTGGTTCTTCTTGCACATTGTTTGCTGCTTTCCTGTTGTACCCCTGATAATTTTTATTCATTTGACCATAGCCTTGATTGAAGTTGTTTTGATTGGCATTACGAAAGCCAAGATTATAACCATTGCCGGAGTAGTAATTGTTTTCCCCCCTTCCTCTGTAACTTCCCCCTATTGCCCCTGAAAGTTCTTTGTACTCTTCCTAATGTTCCTCCTCCTCTTTTCTGTTTGAGGTTTCCAGGTGCATACTAACATTTGTCACATGTGTGATTACTCAGACTACAATATTTGTTTATAGTATGTCGCAACCTAATAAAAGATAAATACCCTAGACACAAATGAATGTAGTACTAGGGGTCGAACACAAGGAGACGGGAGTTGCTAAATAAGTTGTTATGTAGTGAATTCTATCGAGGTCGGTTATTGGTTGATTGTTTCATTGGGTTTGTAAAACAATGATAAAGAAAGAGTCTAGGGAGGTCAGGTTACACATGCAAATTATGTAAATGCTCAAGTTAAACATAGGAGTTTGATAAAATCGTTAATTATTTAGGTCTTATGACAACCACCTCTCGGCCTTATTGTCAACCATAGAACGGGTCCTAACGAGCTCTCGCTATGGCTAGGCCGGTCTATTAAAACATGCTTAGTCTAATTCATTTTCGTGCCTCTCGATTTATAAAAGTGAATTAAGAAATTTAATCTAAGACAGTGGCCAACAATCAAAGACTAACAAAACAATGCAAGCATGTTAAAGAAACAATGAATTGATATTAAAACATCCTATTTCAACAATTGCAAATACTACTCATGCATGGCTCTCTTAATCCCTAGACTAGTGAATTACTCATGCATAATGAAAACTAATCTAATGACAAATGATATAATAAAGATGAACATACTAACTAGTAATGTAAATGACAAATGAATAACAAAACAACACTAGAAATAATATTACCTTAATAATTGGAAATGAAGAACAATATAGGACAAATGGAAAGCTTGAAATGTAGATTGTATTATAACTTCAAATGTTTAAAGAAAATTGTTTATAACATAAAGGAAATGCTAAAGGAAATCTAAACTACAATTTATTCTGAAAACTAAGACTAAAACATATGAAAAAGTGTATCGAAGTGTGTGGATACAACACCCTTTATATAGGACCAAAGGGAGTAACGTAAACGGGCTAGAAAAGGGGCACCCCGATCGGGGACACCCCACCCGGATCGGGGTCGTGTGCTTTTTATTTTTTGTCTTAATTCCGTCTTAACTTCTCACTTAATGTTGATGCGGAATCCGATGCTTGCTTCTTTAAGAGTCCGTCTAAGGCATCCTAAGGATCTTTTGGTATCCAATTCAAGCTCTTATCATGGGCTTTCATTTGAACTTCATTTCTTTACATATCCACCAACCAAAATTGGTTTCCTCTTGCTCGAGTTTTCAAATTTCTTCCCAAAATGCCCTTATACTTCCTGGAACGCCCTTGCATGGTCAAGACTTGCTCTTATTAGCCTCGTGAACTTGGGTGAATGCTAATTTGATGGGAAAAAGCTATCAATGACTTCATTTCCTACAAAATGTAATGAATACGAGTAAAACACCTAGAATACAGAATTAGCTTACAAATACACTAATAGAAGTGCAATAATCAAATAAACCGAGCTAAATATAGGGTTAAATTATATATAAAATAAACCTATCATTTGTATTCAGTCACTGTTTGCTCTCTTTTTCCTAACATGGCTGACATTTGCACTTCAACCTTTTGTGCTGACTGAATGTTACACTGTTTTTTTTAACTGTTGGATACATAATAAATCGTTCCTACAATGTTCGAGCTTTCCTGGCAACATTATGCGCCAGAAAATTCAAAGACCTAGGAACATAACGGAGATTAATACAATGAAAAAAGTTTTCCTAATTCTATAATATCAGTAATAACTGAATGCAGCCGATGACTTCTTGAAACGATCACAGTGACCTTCTTCTTATGATCTGCGCCCAAACAGCACCTGCTTAATTCCTATTGCCTCTGCTTGTTCCCGTAACACCCCCAATGTAACACCAATATTTATCTAGGAGACTTTAGCAAGCAATTCCCAGATAAATAAAACTGTTACCATCCCGGTGTCCCGAGGCAGTGAATAACAAAGGTAACAAATCCAAAGTACTTTATTAAAATACAATGATCAAGTGGTTTATTACACTTTTTGTAAATAACTGAATTAATATAAATTACAACTCGCAACGGAAAATAAAATAAAGTCTAAACATAATATAATTATCGTCTGTAAACTAATGATGCTAGACTCTAAGTTTAGGCCATGCCTCATGCCCAATTGCTCCAGCCCAGCTAATCAAGTACCTGTTATTTTAAATCTGCTCTCCATTCAACCGAAAATATTAAATGGTTCACCACAGGATGCCATCAATTAAAGCAGGCATCATTTTATTTTGACATGACAACAAGCACCCGTCAACCAATGGTTGAGTAGAATAACAATCACCAGATATAAGATGAATACAATGAATATGCATGATATGAAATGCAAATGTCAATGCAGCTGAGCTCATCACTCGGAACACCTGTTCATCCCGTCAATCCCTGGCCCGGGGCTACCCTCAACTCGAAGTTGAGCAATTTGGGATAAACTTAAGGACACCAGAGATAAGTCTGTAGAACCAGCCTGGGCCTTATATCACAATAACTCATAGCTAATGCAAATGCTATGCCAATGAATGTAATGACAATAATAACCCACAGGTTTCCAACCAGAATAAGTAAACCAACCAAAGGCTAATATCCATCCAATAATTAAACCAGCCAAAGGCTAATATCCATCCAGTCACAAATGCTATATGAATGACACAAATATAATAAGGAATCAGTTGAGTAGTTATCCTACCTTTTAGCAACTTCGCGCATGCAAAACAATTTAGAATCAGTCCTCTACAAATTCACCTCCTATAACACACATAATACATACTGTCACCATACAATTTACGCGATCTACTCAATTATAGTAATTAAAAACTAAACATAGTGACTCACTTATCATTATACCATCATTTTTTTTGACAATCGGGTTAACGAGATCTACATTTTAATAGCACGCTTAGCTATCCTATGAGCGGCTTTATTACAAATTCTAGGAACATAAGCAAAATAAATACAATGAAAGTTTGCCGCTAGATTGGTTATATCGTCAATAGTATTCCTAGTCCAATGTTTGAGTTTAGAGAACCGTATGACTTGAGCAAGAACCTGTAGACAATCAGAGAAAATGTTAATATGAAGGATGTTGCGAGTGAGCGCCCACTTTAAGGCTTCCCTAATTGTTAAAGCTTCCGCTTGTTCAGCATTCTCAGCACTTCCTTTGATACATAATTCAGAAACAACATCATTATAAAAAAGGATACACCTACCAAACCTAGCAGCAAACTCCTTAGACCACGCCGCATCCACATAAATATGAGACCGAGAGCATCTCACAAAACTCTGAATCAAAGGAAAGGGTACTCCATTCCTAAGTTTAGTCAAGTCCTCCTCCATAGGTGTTTGGAAAGCTATGGACCCCGGTTTCCCATCTTCAACAGAAAGAGCTAAGTTAAGGGAATCTTGATATAATAAGATAGCACCGATAGGGGAGCACTTGGTATTATCAAAAATCTTTCTACACTTTACCACCCAAATAGTCCAAAATGTACACAAAAAGGAGAGGCAAGCCTCATGCTTATTATTAGCCTTAAAGAGAACAGAGAGCCAATTGCAAACCCAAGACCGTAGACTCAAATTATCCCCTGAATGTGCCCTAACCCCTAGGAGACTTCCAGCCCAAACTCTATTAGCAAATGAACAGTCCCGGAACAGGTGGTCAGGTGATTCCGTTTCTTATGAATCACAAAGCACGCAAGTAAAGGGACCATCAAAGCCCCTCCTTAGGAATCCTTCCCTAGTGGGCAACGATTCTGTGAGAAGTTTCCATATGAGAATGATCCAGCTTTTCGGACCTGGTAGGTTCCATAGGATTTTCTGAAAAACACTCATACACGCAGCAGAAACTCTTGAACGGTCCTTCGGGGTAACTGAAGTATTCCAGGAATTTTGTAGAGCAATGTGACAGCCAATCTTAACTGAGTAATTCCCGGACGATGAAGCCGACCAATAGAAGTTGTCGCTGCCTTCAGAGCATCGAATCGGAATAGTAAGAATGTCATTCACAGAAATTTCATCAAAAGACATAGACACGAGTCTATGGTCCCAACTGTTACTGTTATAAATAAGATATTTGATTCTCAAATTACACAAGCTGGGTGAATCAATAAGAAGCTTTACACATCGTGGTTTCGGCACCGTTCCATGAACCCATTTAGTATTCCAAACACCAAGATCCGAAAAAGGAGAGATGTTCCACGCTAAAAGAGGTTTGATGAGTTGAAGGCCCCAAATAATACCTTTCCATCCCCACGAAGAATTACTCTTACCATCATTAAAAAGCAGATCACCAACACACCACTTTAAGCCATATTTAGCACCAATAGAATTACTGAGAATAGAATCTGGGCGAGTGGTCATTCTTCATCCAATATTTGCTAGAAGTGCTTGATTGAACTCCTTCATACGTCTAATACCCAGACCACCATTCCCTTTGGGTTGGCTTAGGAAAAGCATACTACACCAGCTAATAGAAGGAGATTTCTTATGACCCGCCCACCAAAAATGTGACAAAATAGCATCTAATCTTTTTGTCACACTTACCAGTATTTTAAATACCGATAGAAAGTAAACAGAGAGGGAGGACAAGACAGAAGAAATCAACGCCAATCTACCCACTAACGATAGAAGAATGCAATTCCATGAAGATAATCGCTTCCTAAACTTATCTATGATAAACTCAAAAATTTCCCTTTTACTTTTATTACCACCCGAGAGTCCCACATCAGTAGGAATACCCAAGTAAGAGCCCAAATTAGTGCCACACGGTATGTTGAAGGTTTTCAAACATTTTTGAGCAAATGATAGATTAGAGCACGAGCTTAACGTCATAGAGGACTTTTTATCATTAATAACTTGGCCGGAGGCATGACAATAGTCCTTAATAAATTTGTCCAGGCTTACACAACTCTTAGAATTACCTTCAATAAAAAACATAGAATCATCCACAAAGAGCATATGGGAGATAGGGATACTGTTTCTGCTGACCTTAATTCCTTGTATAAGCCCCTCCTTCTCCATACGTAGTATGTTTAAAGAGAGAGTTTCAGTACATAGAACAACTATATAAGGGGAAAGAGGATCGCCCTAACGAAGGCCGCAACTCGGGTGGATACAGCTTAAAGGAACTCCATTTACCAGTATTTCATAAGACACTGATACACTTAAAAATCAGCTTAATGAAGTTAGGAGGGAATCCCATCAAGAGCAGCGTACCTCTGATAAAGTTCCAGTCCAACCGATCATAGGCTTTGCTCATGTCAGCTTTAAAGGCCATCCTACCCATCCTACCATTTCTAGATGAAGATTTTTTTTGTAATATTTCATTTGTAATTAAAATATTATCACCAATATTCCTCCCAGAAACAAATGCATTTTGAAAGTCACCCAATAATTTTTCCATGAACTTTTTCAATCGATTAGTGATACATCTAGTAATGACTTTCATTATAACATTGCATAGACTAATTGGTCGGAAGTTATCAACCGTTTCAGGGGCACTAGATTTAGGAATAAGAACTAAGAAAGTCTTATTCAGGAATTCTAGTGAACTATTACCATTGAGGATAGCCAAGACAGTCCCAACAACATCATGCTTAATAAAGTGCCAAAATTTATGGAAGAAAATAGCAGGAATACCATCAGGTCCCGGAGATTTTAACGGACCAAGTTGAAACACAGCCGTGCGAACCTTCTTAGGAGTAAAACGAATGCTAAGTGCATCTCTGTCATCTGGAGAAAGGAACCCTTTATTAATACTGAACAAATTTTTCACAATAGGGAGGTACTCATCGAAAGTAATCTGATTCGCTCCTTCCTTAAAGAGTCTAGAGTAGAATTGGAGAAATAATCCCTTAATGTCCTGACTGTCAAAATTCCACTCCCCATTATCCATTTTAATCCCGGCAATGTAATTCCTGCCTGCCCTTCCCTTAACCCAATTAAAGAAGTACTTGGACCATGTATCTCCCTCTGTGTTCCATTTAATCTTGGCCCTCTGTTTCCAATATTTAGCCGAGACCTTAGCATACTCCACTTGACTAGCATAAGCAGTAGTGAAAGTTCGAGTCACTCCCTTTGTCTCAATTTCATGTAGCCCTTTTACCAAAGTATCATAAAAATCACTCCATTTCCGATTCCATTCTTTCCTCTTGGAAATAGACCAAAGACGCATACAATTCCTAGCTCTTGATAACTTACGTATCATTTTGACGGTAACAGAGCCTGAGACAGGGTCAAGCCATTCGTTATGTACCAAGCGAATACATTCCTCATAATCCAGGTTCCAAGCCTCCATACGATAAAGGTTCTACCATTACAAGTAATTAAATCTGTTTCAAAGATAATAGGCGCATGATCTGAAACTTGTATAAGAAGATGAGTAATACCATAATTCGGAAGAATATCATTCTAATCCCACGATCCATAACCATCAAGTCGTTCCAACACTACACTATGATCTCCCCTCTTGTAACACAAAGTAAATCTTGGGCCCTTATACGAAATATCCATCAGAAAATGCTCAGCCTTCCATTTATTAAAAAATACAGCTTCCGGAATCCGACCCTTACTCCACCCCCCATTTATCTTCTTGATAATCAACTTGGTTAAAGTCCCTTATAAGTAGGAAAAGGGTTTTCTAAAGAGCAAATCCATTGACTAAGATCATTCTAAACAGCTTCTCATTTATGGGTGACCACTTCGCCATAGATAAGACATAAGTACCAAAAACTACCTTTGCATTGCATGACTTTTATAATAATGAAGTTTTGACATGCTAGAATACACTCAAAATTGGCATGAGGTCTAAAGCCAAACCAGAGGCCTCCTTTGGTTTCATGAGCATCGACAGCAAAACTCCGAGAAAACCCAAAAGAACGAAACATAGGATCAACTAAAGCTACTTTAAATTTTGTTTCAGCTAAGAACAGAAAATCAAAGTAAGTACTCGAAAGAAGCGCCCTAGTCTTTTGTAGGGAAATATCCGTAAAATTCCCTTAAATTTTAGGACTATAACGTATCTTTAACATGTGATTATTGTCATAAACGAAAAATACAAGAGAAATGATAAAGGTATAAGAATCAACCTCGGGTCCTTTGTGAATGCGGCCTAAGAACAGAAATCAATATAGATTTCCTCCTAATCGTTGCACCCAAGACCGTCTGAGACTATGCCCCTTGTGCTAGAAAGTACTCTCTAATTGCCTTGCAATATTGAGAGAGTTTTTGTGAGGTTTTCGATGTGAGATCTAGAATTTCAGAGAAAATTCCCCAAAACCCTAATTTGTGTGTAAATGAAATGCCTTAGGTCAAAAAGAAGAGAGGCTCTCCTTTTTGTCCCATTCGGCCGTGAGTTTGCATGAAGGGGGAAGTGGGCTTTCCACTTTCTCCTTATTTTTAACTCGTGGTCCGACTCGATTTTCGCTAAATGTATATGACACGATTTTATTATAAATCGTCATCGGTTATCGGTTATTAAAATATCAACCAGTAACATGACTCAGTCGATATATTAATACTTGTCCGACAATGACAATATTGTATAATTAATTAATTCAATATACATTAATTAAATATAACCGTTTATATTCAATTTACGAATTAACCGCTTAATTCGCCTTAGCCATTATTATTTAATCCGTATTAAATAAATATCTCAACATCGCGTTTGACTAATTATTAGTCAATAACTCCGACTAACTGTTTAGTCAAATTAGGCATCAACATGACTGTATTTTCATACCGTCATATCTCTCAAACGTATCCTATAGGTGTGACTTTTAGGGACCAGTTGATCACCGCCATCAGTATGACAATAACGTCAAACTTATCTAGCAAGCCAACCGTTATTGATAAACGTGAACCAACTAATAATAATACAAAAGTATACCCTTTTGATCCTTTTAGAGATTTAAATGTTATTGCACTAACTGTAGAGGACACCAGCCCCAACATCTTTGCGATTTTTGATTCGGTCTAAACTTTGTCGTCTAAGCTTACCAATCAAAACACTATTTATAAACTTAACAAACCACTCTTAGTAGAGTGGTGAGTAAAGGCCGGATCCCAATGGACGGGTATTGGATTAAGTTACCGTTTGCAAGTAGCTATGTCTTAGGGTGTCACGATTTAGTTTAAGTTGAGATGGTTAACTAAACTACTAGACAAGTAAAAGAAAGTGAATGGAAAAAAAAAGCAAGTAAAGTAAATGGGAATGTAAACAATTGATAGAAGGCACTAGAGTGTCATGGGGTTATAGGGGAATCATGGTGAAGATCATACAAACAAATTTACATAGATGCAAGCAAATTATTGTTGTAATGGAATCGAGTTAGTTTATGTCTTACAATTCCTAAGAAGATTTGGGTCTCGGAGCCGAGTCGGTCAAGACTTTACAACACCTACAAGTCGACTTAGTTTCTTCCTATTCGACTATATGCATGGTCTAACAAGCCTTGAGTTAATTTATATCTTACAAGTCCTGTTGAATGGATAAGAGATTCATGCTAGGTTGTCAATCAAGCATAACATGTGCATAAGTTGAAACTACAACAAGCAATCAATCATATGAAAACATATTATATTAAGTATGGATCTACCCCCATGATTAATTCCCCTAATTCTCCCACTAACCCTAGTTAGGAGACTACTCACTCATGCTCATGGAAAACATGCTAACAAGGGTGTCAATCACATTAACAAGCCTAAACATGATGGATGAGTAAAGCAATTAACAATAATTAATCAAGGAGTAAAGAAATTGTACCAAACTTATGATGAACAAATGGAGGGAAAGAATAATAGAAGAAAACTTGATTGATGAATGAAGAGTTGTCAATTCTTCAGTAAATCCAAATAATCTTCCAATTACCCAACTAGATCTAAGAATTCTTCAACAATAATTAAGGAAGGATTAATATGTAATTAAGTTAATTAATTTCTAATCTATTCTAATGACCTGATAATCATCTCCTAATACAATGGAGTATTTATACTAAGTACAAGTATTAGGGTAACTAAGAGCTTAGATGACGATTAAGTCCCTAAGATGAAGATTAACTCCTTGCAAGTCCGTAAGGAGCCCCACGTCCTGTCCATGTTGGACGTTCATACGACATAGGGAAACGCCCGTCCAGAGTGTGGGACGCTCGGTCTGAGCCTTGGGACGCCCGGGTTGATCTTCGGGCCGCTCGAGCTGCTCTTCGGGATGCTCGGGCTGAGCTCAGGACGCCCGGATCGTGGCTCAGCTTGGCTTCCTCTTCTTGTGACTGCCTCAAGATCCGTGGGGATCATTGAGGGGTCGTGGGGGTCTTTATCATTGCCCATTCTACTTGATTTATTGACTTAGGCCTTTAGTATTGGTCTACTCTTTGATGCTTGGTCGTTAAATGCGATCAATTTAGCTCCATTTTTGCTCCATACACGCAAGGTTAGCGCTCCTTCCCTACCAAGGGCACAAAACCTCAAAGAATATGCAAAGTATGAAGCTAAAGATAGCAAACGACCCTAATACAAGCAAGAAAGCATATGAACGAGGCTAGTTTGGGGACTAAATGGGTGCAAATATGAGTCACATCAAATATCCCCAAACCGAACCTTCGCTCGTCCCGAGTAAAGAGGCGACTAAAACTATGACCCTTATTAATACTACTAGCCGATGTGAGACAATTAGCGGGTCTCACTCCGCCCCTTCAACTCACAACAAGACATCTATGAGGTAAGATGCCTTCTTGCAAGGCAAGGTGGGGCTTGCCAAAATGGCGATGCACCCTAACATTTAAGCACATAAATATAAGTAAAGGATACATATACAAAAAGAATAGCCACTTTTCTCATCTAAGTGGCGGAAATCACCTACAAGGGAAGCAATTCAAGGGCACACACTCCATCATAGATATTGGTTTTCCTAGTTACTAAGTCCTAGAGGATACAAACAAGTCACCTCCAAGTTGTGTTAAACTAGGGTACCTTTATCCACAATCGCTAAATGCTTTTATCAAGAGCCAAGTCCCTATGGTGTTAGAAACACTGTAGGATCGTGGAATTCCCCCTCTTGCCTAGACAAGAAGAAGGGCCGTCCTCTCTCCACCATGCAACAAAGTAGGATTATAATTGGACAAAAGGGTTTGGAAGCACATGAGTTTCATGATTGGTAGTTTGCATTTGGGTTTTTTCCCCCCCATTTTTGAAGCATTTGACGATTAAGAACATGCTATTTTTTTTATGTTTGGCATTTTTCAACTTTTTGCATTTCTTTGAACATTTTTCAAAGTAACCCCATTTGTAGTAAGGGTAATTCTATTATAATCACAGGAGTCTATTTTTGCTCCTCTTTTCATTTGATGCAATTGCAAACATTTGACATTGATAACTCAAACTCAATTTGACATTTTTGTGCCCATTCCCTTTTTGTTGACAAAAATATGATGATATAAGTGTAAGGACGGTCGCATGGCATCAAGGGTCACCTTGGAATATACGGTAGCCAAGGAGTCATCACACCACAAGGCACTCTTGACTAGGCCTTAGTCCATGAGTAAAAGGATACTAGTATGACACATCCTAGGGTGTCTTGAGAGTATTCTAATTAACAAACAAAGTCTTAAGGAGAAAAATTATCTACAAGGGCCTTATATACACTTGTCAAGCTTCCCAAATAGACATTTTCACAAAACTTTTCTAATATGTAACTACATGCTGTAGATACCTCATTTCCGCACCTCCCGCAAGCCACCCGGTGATGATTGGGCCGCATGTTTGGTACACGGAATGATTTATGACAGTTCATAAGTTTATCGTCAAGTGATAGCTCAAACACTTGTGTCAACCCCTTGGTCGTCATCTACGCACCATTACGGTCATTTTGACAGTAATTAGAGTACATTTGGAGTCCGTGTCAAAAACCGTCTTCATTTTCTAATAACCGTTTAAATTGCCGAGTCATAATATTCTGTAATGTTCCGGATATTTCTATTCCATAATTTTCAATATTTTAATCTTTGGTAAATTATATCCCGAAATTATTTCATAAATAATAAGGAAATCAAGATCAAGCCGCAATTCCATAATAGAAACACGGAAATCTTTCTTCCGCAGGAGGAAACCCTTGGGGAAGGGCGCATCAGGTGTTGCGCCTCTTCCAAGAGACACAGCGGCTGCTGCGCCTCTTCCCCAGCTCCTTTCTGCGTATTTTCAAATCTTTTCGAGATTTACTTCCAAAGTTTCACCGAAACCCTAATTCCGTGATTAGTATAAATAGGGACCTTCGTTCCTCATATTTCTCACGCGAGTGCCCGCCCTTCTCTTCTCCCTTTGCATTCTAAGACCACGCTCTTGCTTTTTGGCGTCTACGTGCTTGAACTTTCGACCACGTAAGCTCGGATCCTTCTGAGTACCAGCCTCGTTTTGCATGACCGACCAATTTGACCAACTCCACATCAATCAACTCAATCAATTTTGTTCGTTTTCCTCTTAGAGAGCACTTTCTTCATAAATTCGAGTCGAGCATCACTAAACCTCATAATTAATCTTGTAATTAATTTGTCCTAATTAGTTTTATCTCATGTTTTATTATTTTTATGACCAATTCACGTGTAAATAATATGTTAATCCACTTCTATCCGAGTCAAATATCGATAATCAAGCTGATAGGTCCATTTTATATACATTTTAACCCCCTATTTTACCTCTATTTTACATGTCATTTGCACTAATGTTAGTGTTTGTGAGCTAATTCCGTGTTCTAGTTGTGTTTGCTTGTTTTCCATTGTGTTTTGTAGGAAATTAAGCTTTTAGTAGCTTTTTCCTGTCAAAGTAGGAAGTACAAGAGTTCACGAGGCTAATGAGAGCAAGTCTTGATCATGCAAAGGAGTTTCGAGAAGCATAGGGGCATTTTGGGAAGAAATTGGAAAACCCGAGCAAGAGGAAACCAATCTTAGTTGGTGGATATGTAAAGAAATGAAATCCAAATGAAAGCCCATGATAAGAGTTTGCATTGGATGCCAAAGGATGCTTAAGATACCTTAGACGGACGCATTAAGACATAAGCATCGGATTCCGCATCAACATTAAGCGCAAAGTTAAGACGGAATTAAGAGAAATTTGAGAAAACCCACGACCCCGATCGGGGTGGGGTGGCCCCGATCGGGGTTAGCCTCCTCTTGAATGTTTACGTTACTCCCTTCACTCCTATATAAAGGGTGTTGATCCGGGACCTTGGACACCATCTTTACACATATTTTTCCATCTAAATTCTCTCTAAATCTTAGTAGTTAGTTTAGGTTAGCTTAGGTTATCTTAGTTTGTTTACATTTACTTTTAGCAATTACATTACAATTACATTTCAAGTTTAATTCCAAGTTACATTTCAAGCTTGTTCTAGTTTCATTGTTCTTCTATTTCCATTTCCATTTCCATTCAAGGTAATTCTTATTCTATTTTCATTATGTTATTTATCATTTCATGTAGTATTAGTTTAGTTTATACTTTCAACATGTTTGAGTAGTTATATTTGTCTAAGGAGTAAGGGAAACCATGCATGATTAAGTAATATGTAAATGTGAAAATAAGGATAAGTTAATATTGTATAATTGTTTCTATCACATGTTTGCACCATAATGTTTAATCTATATTTAAAGGCCTTATTCATTGATTAAATTTGTTCATTCGTTCTAAAAGTCGAGAGGCATGGAACTGAATTAGACTAAGCATGTGTAGTAGGACGACCTAGTCATGGACGAGAGTTTCTCTAGGACCCGGTCTATGATTGACACTAATATCGTAAGGTGGGTGTCTTTAAGCCTAAACATTTATCGTAAAATCAACTTCCTAACTTAACATGAGCATTTACATAATTAGCATGTGTGACCCGACCTCCCTAGACATTCTCTTTATTATTATTTTATCATCACATCAAACCAAACTAAACAATCAACCGTTAATCTACCAAGGTAAAATTCAATCCATAACAACTAAATAATAACTCCCGTCTCCTTTGGGTTCGACCCCTAAGTACTACATTCATTTGTTGTCTAGGGTATAAGTATTATCTTTGCATAGGTGTGCGATAGCCTATGAAATTTTGGCGCCGTTGCCGGGGAGACGGTTTTGTTTGCTAATTAGTTGTTGAATTTTATCTTATTTTATTTTGTCTCGAGGAACACTTGTTCCTTGGGATCATCTCACCATTTTCTTGTAGTTTTAGTGCCTATTTTGTAGGTAATAAAGCTATTGGCCATTCATAATGAATTACGAATTCGTCCCACAACTCAAAGATGAGCCTTTTCATGACTATCTTGCCCGATTCAACTATTTTTGCAATAGTCTCCTCTCTCTTGGACATGTCCTTGATGGGGATTACATGGTTCAATTCGCGCTTAATGGCATGAATTTTGAGACCCGAGAAATAGCTCTAAACTTGAGTAATGGGAGTGTCTACTACATGATGGGGCTAGAACTTTGGAATTTCTTTGATTTCATGGCTAGCCAAAGTCAATTGCGGGAGGTATCACACCAATACAATGTGTGGCGCATGCAAGAGGAGCTCAAAGTGCTACAGGCTCGTTTAAAACAAACTTCTCAAGAGAAACCGAGACCACGTGAGCCTATCTTTTCTCATTTTGCCTTTCTACCTCCCCAATGTGAGTCTTTTCAATCTAATGATTTTGAATTATTGGATGACGACGATGATAGTCCGACTTTTTCTTCTAAAAGTCCTCTTAATGACATTCCAATTGAAAATTTAGAGACTCATATAGATGACATTGACCTTGTAGTGGATAACACACTCACCATGGATGATGTTGGGCCCGAATATAATGAAAAGGATGAGGTTTTAGCCGAGACCTTAGACCCCTTTGAAAATCCTTTCGTGGAGGATGTAGTTGACCAATTCGAAGTTGATGGAGGACTTAGTGATACTAATATAGAGGTTAAGTGGGATGAACCACCCATTTTTGATGAGTCCTACCACCAATATGAGACCATTTATGATTATAATTTGTGCACTAACGGTTATTTTTGTGGTCTTAAGCAAGGTGCTCCTACTCTTGCTGATGAGGGGAGTACGGTGGTTCTATTTGAAATCTCTCATGAGCAATTTGATAAGATTAATTGTGACACCCTTAAAAAAAACGTTAATTAAACACGTAAAATCTACAGAAAAACTGACAGGATATGTTTGTAATTGGTTCAACTAGACAAAACCTGTAATTTTTAAAACTTTCCTAACCATTCACAAACAATTCCGAAAGAAGAGTGTCAAAACCTGCAAAAACTAACAACTAATTTACATGCCATAGCTAACGATAAGAAAATATAATGATACAAACCAAAATCAAAGAGGGAGACATATGTCCCTTCAAAATATATACACAACTAAAAGTTTAGGGGTTTACTACATAATATAACCAAACTAAGTCCAAGGTTCTTTTGCTCACTAGCTCGTCTGTGTACCCCATCTAATCATCTTCAACCTGTCAATCGCATTTTATACAAACACGAAAGCCACAATTCAGTGGGGAGTAACTTCGAGTCCTCCCAGCCACGAAATGTCATATTTAATGTAACATGTAGTGTAACATGTAAACAATATGATAAACAATTTAATTATCAAGTATTCTAACCTATGACCCCTAAATTGACCAAATTAAACTATCATGTGAAACATATAACAAATAGTAATCCAAACTTTATCAATTGTAACCGGCTTACATCTCACCTATTACAATTCATAAAATCACCATACAAGAAAGGGCAATATATCAAAGACAGGCATAAGTTCTTAGCACCGTCAATAGTCACTCTGTAACTCGAGTCTATACCACAAGGTAGGGAAGGTAATCGAACCGGTATCTTGGCTCAGAGGTTCTATCAAAACATGGCCAAGACACAACACAACCCTAGCCTAAAATCTGCGCAGACCTAGACATGCGGATACACACCACCGCACCCAAGACCCACAATTTTTCTAAAACAAAGTGAGTACCCTAAGGAGTCCACCAAAGGGTTGGCTAGTACTTAAGCTGACCACTTACTATCAAAATAAGTAACGAGGTCATGCCCCAACTTGGATATAATCCCACCAAGTCAGGAACACAAAGGCTATTAAGCAGTGAACATATACTCGTCAAAGACTATAAAGACCTATCTATGACAAACACAACAACCTGCAAAAAGTATTTAATACCAATTCCAATTCTAGCAATATAAACAATATTAAAGGTTTCAGGGAATCTAGGGCCGTTTCTACGATATAAGGAACTATTAAATTCAACCAACAATACATGTGAACTAAGACTTAATAAATGGCCTAAAACAAGAAAAAGGCCGATTATCCAATTCATATAAAATTTCATCCAACCGAATTTTTACCCGCAACCCCGATCTGCGCGCAGTACGGGTTAAATTGCGGCTGACCAATCAAACAATTGACTGACATCGAATCAGTCAAAGGGACTAAGGCTCAATTTTCGGCACAATCATCAAAACATTGCAATTATTGCTATAAAATTCACTTTAAGCCTTTTCATTACAATTTCATATCATAATCTATCCTAACATGTGCTAACTACCAATATAAGAATAATTTTTCCAACCTCATTATCTTTACTACAAACATTATTCATTTCAAAAGTTTAACCATATGTTACTCATTCTAACTATAACATTAATGAACCTAAAACGACGAACAATGCATGAAAAACCGCAAAACAAGCAACGGACCAACCCGGGCCAACCCCAAGGCCGGCCGTGGGCTGCACAGGCTCGGAACTCTTTGGCCGCCACCCCATCCCACCATTTCTCCATTTTTGTTCGGTTTAACATCGTCGAAACATCAATTAATCGTTCCCAATACTAATATGTTAACTTAAACTAACAAAAGACATGAATTAGACATGCATGCAACCCATATTATCATGTGAAACAAATTACTCAAATAAAAATCACAAAAACATACAAAAAGCAAAGAATGTGACGATTATTCGTCGAGTAACTCGAAATATGTTACCTTAAGCTAGAAAATGAGCAATTAGCACCTTGAATACCAAACCCTAACACACAACTAGCCACTATCTTCAACAATATACGAGTCCCCAAACTCGTCTTCCAAATCTTCACCTAAATAAACAATAAAAACACAATAATAAGTACAAAAACCGAAATTATGCCAAAATCGTCTTAAATCGACATCAAGAAAACTGAAATTAAAACATACTAGGATGTAGATCTTGAAGAGAGGATTCCGGAAATATAAATTTTGTGAAAATCCGACAAGAAATGAGGAAGTTATGGTGAAAACTAGCTTAAAAAGCTTAGTTTTGGTATGATAATGGTGTTTTATTGTTTGGAATAGTTTAGAATGAAGAAGGACAAAGAAAAAAAATCAGAAAGAAAGGAAGGGGAAGGGAGGTGCCGCGGGAAAGGAAAGAAAAGAGCGGGATTGAGACGGAATTTTATGAGTCGGTTTTGGCTCGTTTCGACAATAATTAAAACCGTTTGTCAAACGCAAATTCCGACAAGACCAAAGTTCTTAAACACGAGATTACAAGAAAATTGAGTACTCATAAGACCCATTTCCAAAATCGTTTGCCCAATTTTCAAAAGAGTTGTCATATTTCTCCCGATATGCCCTTATTTCGAAATAAAAGGTTTTTACACGGTTTAAATTATTTTTAAACATTTCGAAACTATCAAAATAAATACTTTACTTCAAAATATAATAAAATTATATTTCTTTGAATTATTATTACTTCAAATACATTAATATTAAATTTTACTTGATTAATAAATTACTTCCGCAATATATTAACGGTCCGAAATTACGGGGTGTTACAATCACCCCTCCTTTTAAAAAGTTTCGTCCTCGAAACTTAGAAGGAGAAATTATAGTATACAACATCTTACTAATATAATCATAAGAGAAATACAGGTATCTTTTCAATGAAACGGTGATACTCTTGTTGATCATACAAGAACATCCACATTCATATCAAGATATATATAAAAAAAAAATATTTCTACATCAATAAATGAGAAAACCCATTATTGGGACGTCTCCAATAACGAGATTTAACACTCATTAATGTTAAAACCATTAAAAATTATAAAAGCATTTTCAAAATTTTAGTTTAAAATTCTATAATAAGAATAATATCTTTACTAATTATGATTAAATACGGCTTAGTAACGCGGAAAAAAAGTAAGAAAAAGGAATCATTACACAAAACGAGAAATAGCTTAGGTATCCAATCGAACACTAGGGTTGAAAGAGAGTGAGAAATAATTTTCAAATATTATAGAAAGAGGTCAATTTGTAGGTTTAACTCCAAATTTTAAAAAAATGAACCAAAAGTTTACTCAAACTATATAGAATCTATGCAAGATGGAAAACAACTCGGGAACGAGAAGTGCAAGTCGCGATAGGGAACTCACACCCAACAGACAAAAAGGAATTGAACTCTTAAAGGTGGAATTTTTGGATGAAGTCAATAAAGATGTCAACGAACAAGACGCTTTACTCAAGAGGTCAAATGAGTTCCATAAAGGCGAACACAACGAAACAAGCCAGAATAGCAAGAATGACAATTGTCGGAGATCGGAATTAGGAAGATCGGTACATCGAGAAAGGTTCACTCAATTTTCCAACCACAGAGTCATCCTACTAGGTCCTCCGAACATCAACAGGGCAACAACCAGAGGCCACACTAAACCAAAGAGTCATCTGAACCACTCATCGATAAGTCTACGCATAAGCTAATCCTTGAGACAATCCTATCCTCTACAATTATAACTTAACCATTTCCCAATCAAAATGTTTCCTCCAATATCCTCCACCGAACAAAATCAAAATCCAAAGTCGAAACTAGTAACAATATTATACCCTTACCAAGATTCAATATTCCCAAAACGCATTCATGCTTGAAACCAACCCACAAGCAACAAGTTGCACTATCCAATCCATAATTAGCACTAACTATAAGATAAATGGGTTCATCACACAAATCATCTCATCGGTTTACTCAAGATTCACTATCCTACTTCCCAACAATATTCCAATTCCAATAGAAAGATTCCTCAAAGGATTAAATATAAGGTCCAAATTTACAATAACATTCCAAGACTTAGCTATCAATCCCCAATACCGTAAAGTAAGGATCAAATGACAAACGAACAATCCCCGAAACAAATCCAAAATAACCATAGAAATACTCCACCAAGGTAAACTAATCCCATTAGTCTCATCATCAAATCGAAACCAAAGTGAGTCTTATACCACCAAAACACGCGAACCTTAACTCGCAAGGAGACTACAACATTGCCATCATAAGAATTCCATCAAAAATCTAGCTCTCATATCACATGGTCAAATACAGACACAAACTCCTACACTAATTCCCGACAAAAATCAAAATACAAAAATCCTCAAATCACATCCCACTAACTCTGTAAACATGGTCAACAAGGTACCAACTATACTAAGTAGATAAGGAGTTATAACGGGATAGAGAAACGGTAAAATATTTTCGAAGGGTGCATGAGCATGACAAGTTAGGAAACTAAGGAGTCGGACCGTAAAGATAACGGTTTGACTGAGAAATAAGAGGTACTCGAGTTAAGAAGATATATCGGGCAAGAAGAAGATACGTAAACTTCGGCATAAAAACAGGGTTCAACGAACGCTAAAGAGAAGGAGAGGAGAAGAAAGCAGCGGCATAATGAAAGGGTTACTGCTTAACCAAACACTCCTCAAAGCTTATAATTGCTATGATAAAGTTACATCACTAAGGTGCTCAACAAAGACTCAAAAGTCTACCATATCATAGGACTAACAAGGACTCACAATGGTAGGTTTTCCTCAACTCAATTGGTTCCAAGAGCCAAAATCAATTCACCACACAAATTCATTTGTTACCATCCAAGTCCCAAAGTATCTCCTTTACAATTCTCGTCATCGAACTTCACTTGCTATGTCATCCCCAAGTACCATGGCTTGTTTACACTATCATCTCACCACTTCGTACTTCTAGTCTCCGATACCATAAATTAGAATCGCATCTTTGAACTCACGAACTATATCGAATAACTTTCCACCCAAAATGCCCAAATTCAGATATGATTAATAAGGTCAACAAGGGCTACTCTATACTAGATTTGGTCAACTCAAAAGGTTTAACAAACTAACTAATTCCAAAGTACGATACCAATCCATTAAGCAACGTCCATGTCTTATTATATTCCTTTCAAAGCCTACCAAGATTGGGGCTAACTATCATTCCTTTAATTCTCCACAAGAAACATCGAGATTCTCAAATGAAGTAGCTTAGGTTCATATCAACTTATGTGCTAAGGTAGTACCCACGCTCAATCACCTATAACAAACAAGCTCTCAAAAGACATAAATCCCAAGGTGTTTCTCAATTCACTAGACTCTCACATCAAGCACAACTAACAAGACTAACCAAAGGGTCCCAAGTTATCTTCTCATATACAACTCAAACCTTAAACAATCAATTTCTCAACTCGTCCACGCCCTCCAATGATACATTCACTCACCCCAACGTACGAGGCTCAGTTAAAAACATTCTCTCAAAACCGGGTTCTCTTGAACAAGGGCACCATCCCGCGGAATAAAAGGAAGGTGTCCTCAAGGACTCTTATTATAAGAAGAAAACGAACCAAGGATGAATCGGGAGAAAGAATAGAAGAATAGTTACCTAGGCGAGAGAAGAGGAATTGGAAAGACGAATAAACAACGAGATTGAAATATTAAGGTAAGGTACACTGAATACGAAAAGAAATATTGAGAAAGTGGAAGCATCCATCATTTGGCATAACCAATCTTCAACATTCGGCAACGGCCACTCAATCTTGGTCACCAACGAGTAAGATCACGTCATAACTTCAACGGCACGAAAATTAATAACTAACAATTAACAAACCTAGCTTGTAGGATTGCATTATCTACGCTTTCTTGGAGGGCCATCTTGCAAAAGAGAACATTGGTTAGCACCTAACAATTAGCAATCACAAAGAGACTACCACATAAAATCCTAAATCTACCCATCCTACCCATCTCTCAAGTTTATTATTTAAAGGTCAAGTGATTTTAAGTGGGGTGCACAAACGTGCGTCGGGAGCAACAAGCTCTGATACCAACTGTGACACCCTTAAAAAAAACGTTAATTAAACACGTAAAATCTACAGAAAAACTGACAGGATATGTTTGTAATTGGTTCAACTAGACAAAACCTGTAATTTTTAAAACTTTCCTAACCATTCACAAACAATTCCGAAAGAAGAGTGTCAAAACCTGCAAAAGCTAACAACTAATTTACATGCCATAGCTAACGATAAGAAAATATAATGATACAAACCAAAATCAAAGAGGGAGACATATGTCCCTTCAAAATATATACACAACTAAAAGTTTAGGGGTTTACTACATAATATAACCAAACTAAGTCCAAGGTTCTTTTGCTCACTAGCTCGTCTGTGTACCCCATCTAATCATCTTCAACCTGTCAATCGCATTTTATACAAACACGAAAGCCACAATTCAGTGGGGAGTAACTTCGAGTCCTCCCAGCCACGAAATGTCATATTTAATATAACATGTAGTGTAACATGTAAACAATATGATAAACAATTAAATTATCAAGTATTCTAACCTATGACCCCTAAATTGACCAAATTAAACTATCATGTGAAACATATAACAAATAGTAATCCAAACTTTATCAATTGTAACCGGCTTACATCTCACCTATTACAATTCATAAAATCACCATACAAGAAAGGGCAATATATCAAAGACAGGCATAAGTTCTTAGCACCGTCAATAGTCACTCTGTAACTCGAGTCTATACCACGAGGTAGGAAAGGTAATCGAACCGGTATCTTGGCTCAGAGGTTCTATCAAAACATGGCCAAGACACAACACAACCCTAGCCTAAAATCTGCGCAGACCTAGATATGCGGATACACACCACCACACCCAAGACCCACAATTTTTCTAAAACAAAATGAGTACCCTAAGGAGTCCACCAAAGGGTTGGCTAGTACTTAAGCTGACCACTTACTATCAAAATAAGTAACGAGGTCATGCCCCAACTTGGATATAATCCCACCAAGTCAGGAACACAAAGGCTATTAAGCAGTGAACATATACTCGTCAAAGACAATAAAGACCTATCTATGACAAACACAACAACCTGCAAAAAGTATTTAATACCAATTCCAATTCTAGCAATATAAACAATATTAAAGGTTTCAGGGAATCTAGGGCCGTTTCTACGATATAAGGAACTATTAAATTCAACCAACAATACATGTGAACTAAGACTTAATAAATGGCCTAAAACAAGAAAAAGGCCGATTATCCAATTCATATAAAATTTCATCCAACCGAATTTTTACCCGCAACCCCAGTCCTGCGACAGGTACGGGTTAAATTGCGGCTGACCAATCACACAATTGACTGACATCGAATCAGTCAAAGGGACTAAGGCTCGGTTTTCGGCACAATCATCAAAACATTGCAATTATTGCTATAAAATTCACTTTAAGCCTTTTCATTACAATTTCATATCATAATCTATCCTAACATGTGCTAACTACCAATATAAGAATAATTTTTCCAACCTCATTATCTTTACTACAAACATTATTCATTTCAAAAGTTTAACCATATGTTACTCATTCTAACTATAACATTAATGAACCTAAAACGACGAACAATGCATGAAAAACCGCAAAACAAGCAACGGACCAACCCGGGCCAACCCCAAGGCAGCCGTGGGCCTGCCTGGGCCTGTCGGGTCTGCTGACCGCCACCCCCATCCCACCATTTCTCCATTTTTGTTCAGTTTAACATCGTCTGAAACATCAATTAATCGTTCCCAATACTAATATGTTAACTTAAACTAACAAAAGACATGAATTAGACATGCATGCAACCCATATTATCATGTGTAACAAATTACTCAAATAAAAATCACAAAAACACACAAAAAGCAAAGAATGTGACGATTATTCGTCGAGTAACTCGAAATATGTTACCTTAAGCTAGAAAATGAGCAATTAGCACCTTGAATACCAAACCCTAACACACAACTAGCCACTATCTTCAACAATATACGAGTCCCCAAACTCGTCTTCCAAATCTTCACCTAAATAAACAATAAAAACACAATAATAAGTACAAAAACCGAAATTATGCCAAAATCGTCTTAAATCGACATCAAGAAAACTGAAATTAAAACATACAAGGATCTAGATCTTGAAGAGAGGATTCCGAAAATATAAATTTTGTGAAAATCCGACAAGAAATGAGGAAGTTATGGTGAAAACTAGCTTAAAAAGCTTAGTTTTGGTATGATAATGGTGTTTTATTGTTTGGAATAGTTTAATATGAAGAAGGACAAAGAAAAAAAATCAGAAAGAAAGGAAGGGGAAGGGAGGTGCCGCGGGAAAGGAAAGAAAAGAGCGGGATTGAGACGGAATTTTATGAGTCGGTTTTGGCTCGTTTCGACAATAATTAAAACCGTTTGTCAAACGCAAATTCCGACAAGACCAAAGTTCTTAAACACGAGATTACAAGAAAATTGAGTACTCATAAGACCCATTTCCAAAATCGTTTGCCCAATTTTCAAAAGAGTTGTCATATTTCTCCCGATATGCCCTTATTTCGAAATAAAAGGTTTTTACACGGTTTAAATTATTTTTAAACATTTCGAAACTATCAAAATAAATACTTTACTTCAAAATATAATAAAATTATATTTCTTTGAATTATTATTACTTCAAATACATTAATATTAAATTTTACTTGATTAATAAATTACTTCCGCAATATATTAACGGTCCGAAATTACGGGGTGTTACAATCACCCCTCCTTTTTAAAAAGTTTCGTCCTCGAAACTTAGAAGGAGAAATTATAGTATACAACATCTTACTAATATAATCATAAGAGAAATACAGGTATCTTTTCAATGAAACGGTGATACTCTTGTTGATCATACAAGAACATCCACATTCATATCAAGATATATATAAAAAAAAAATATTTCTACATCAATAAATGAGAAAACCCATTATTGGGACGTCTCCAATAACGAGATTTAACACTCATTAATGTTAAAACCATTAAAAATTATAAAAGCATTTTCAAAATTTTAGTTTAAAATTCTATAATAAGAATAATATCTTTACTAATTATGATTAAATACGGCTTAGTAACGCGGAAAAAAAGTAAGAAAAAGGAATCATTACACAAAACGAGAAATAGCTTAGGTATCCAATCGAACACTAGGGTTGAAAGAGAGTGAGAAATAATTTTCAAATATTATAGAAAGAGGTCAATTTGTAGGTTTAACTCCAAATTTTAAAAAAATGAACCAAAAGTTTACTCAAACTATATAGAATCTATGCAAGATGGAAAACAACTCGGGAACGAGAAGTGCAAGTCGCGATAGGGAACTCACACCCAACAGACAAAAAGGAATTGAACTCTTAAAGGTGGAATTTTTGGATGAAGTCAATAAAGATGTCAACGAACAAGACGCTTTACTCAAGAGGTCAAATGAGTTCCATAAAGGCGAACACAACGAAACAAGCCAGAATAGCAAGAATGACAATTGTCGGAGATCGGAATTAGGAAGATCGGTACATCGAGAAAGGTTCACTCAATTTTCCAACCCACGAGTCATCCTACTAGGTCCTCCGAACATCAACAGGGCAACAACCAGAGGCCACACTAAACCAAAGAGTCATCTGAACCACTCATCGATAAGTCTACGCATAAGCTAATCCTTGAGACAATCCTATCCTCTACAATTATAACTTAACCATTTCCCAATCAAAATGTTTCCTCCAATATCCTCCACCGAACAAAATCAAAATCCAAAGTCGAAACTAGTAACAATATTATACCCTTACCAAGATTCAATATTCCCAAAACGCATTCATGCTTGAAACCAACCCACAAGCAACAAGTTGCACTATCCAATCCATAATTAGCACTAACTATAAGATAAATGGGTTCATCACACAAATCATCTGATCGGTTTACTCAAGATTCACTATCCTACTTCCCAACAATATTCCAATTCCAATAGAAAGATTCCTCAAAGGATTAAATATAAGGTCCAAATTTACAATAACATTCCACAGACTTAGCTATCAATCCCCAATACCGTAAAGTAAGGATCAAATGACAAACGAACAATCCCCGAAACAAATCCAAAATAACCATAGAAATACTCCACCAAGGTAAACTAATCCCATTAGTCTCATCATCAAATCGAAACCAAAGTGAGTCTTATACCACCAAAACACGCGAACCTTAACTCGCAAGGAGACTACAACATTGCCATCATAAGAATTCCATCAAAAATCTAGCTCTCATATCACATGGTCAAATACAGACACAAACTCCTACACTAATTCCCGACAAAAATCAAAATACAAAAATCCTCAAATCACATCCCACTAACTCTGTAAACATGGTCAACAAGGTACCAACTATACTAAGTAGATAAGGAGTTATAATGGGATAGAGAAACGGTAAAATATTTTCGAAGGGTGCATGAGCATGACAAGTTAGGAAACTAAGGAGTCGGACCGTAAAGATAACGGTTGACAGAAATAAGAGGTACTCGAGTTAAGAAGATATCTCGGGCAAGAAGAAGATACGTAAACTTCGGCATAAAAACAGGGTTCAACGAACGCTAAAGAGAAGGAGAGGAGAACAGCAGCGGCATAATGAAAGGGTTACTGCTTAACCAAACACTCCTCAAAGCTTATAATTGCTATGATAAAGTTACATCACTAAGGTGCTCAACAAAGACTCAAAAGTCTACCATATCATAGGACTAACAAGGACTCACAATGGTAGGTTTTCCTCAACTCAATTGGTTCCAAGAGCCAAAATCAATTCACCACACAAATTCATTTGTTACCATCCAAGTCCCAAAGTATCTCCTTTACAATTCTCGTCATCGAACTTCACTTGCTATGTCATCCCCAAGTACCATGGCTTGTTTACACTATCATCTCACCACTTCGTACTTCTAGTCTCCGATACCATAAATTAGAATCGCATCTTTGAACTCACGAACTATATCGAATAACTTTCCACCCAAAATGCCCAAATTCAGATATGATTAATAAGGTCAACAAGGGCTACTCTATACTAGATTTGGTCAACTCAAAAGGTTTAACAAACTAACTAATTCCAAAGTACGATACCAATCCATTAAGCAACGTCCATGTCTTATTATATTCCTTTCAAAGCCTACCAAGATTGGGGCTAACTATCATTCCTTTAATTCTCCACAAGAAACATCGAGATTCTCAAATGAAGTAGCTTAGGTTCATATCAACTTATGTGCTAAGGTAGTACCCACGCTCAATCACCTATAACAAACAAGCTCTCAAAAGACATAAATCCCAAGGTGTTTCTCAATTCACTAGACTCTCACATCAAGCACAACTAACAAGACTAACCAAAGGGTCCCAAGTTATCTTCTCATATACAACTCAAACCTTAAACAATCAATTTCTCAACTCGTCCACGCCCTCCAATGATACATTCACTCACCCCAACGTACGAGGCTCAGTTAAAAACATTCTCTCAAAACCGGGTTCTCTTGAACAAGGGCACCATCCCGCGGAATAAAAGGAAGGTGTCCTCAAGGACTCTTATTATAAGAAGAAAACGAACCAAGGATGAATCGGGAGAAAGAATAGAAGAATAGTTACCTAGGCGAGAGAAGAGGAATTGGAAAGACGAATAAACAACGAGATTGAAATATTAAGGTAAGGTACACTGAATACGAAAAGAAATATTGAGAAAGTGGAAGCATCCATCATTTGGCATAACCAATCTTCAACATTCGGCAACGGCCACTCAATCTTGGTCACCAACGAGTAAGATCACGTCATAACTTCAACGGCACGAAAATTAATAACTAACAATTAACAAACCTAGCTTGTAGGATTGCATTATCTACGCTTTCTTGGAGGGCCATCTTGCAAAAGAGAACATTGGTTAGCACCTAACAATTAGCAATCACAAAGAGACTACCACATAAAATCCTAAATCTACCCATCCTACCCATCTCTCAAGTTTATTATTTAAAGGTCAAGTGATTTTAAGTGGGGTGCACAAACGTGCGTCGGGAGCAACAAGCTCTGATACCAACTGTGACACCCTTAAAAAAAACGTTAATTAAACACGTAAAATCTCGTAAAAACTGACAGGATATGTTTGTAATTGGTTCAACTAGACAAAACCTGTAATTTTTAAAACTTTCCTAATCATTCACAAACAATTCCGAAAGAAGAGTGTCAAAACCTGCAAAAGCTAACAACTAATTTACATGCCATAGCTAACGATAAGAAAATATAATGATACAAACCAAAATCAAAGAGGGAGACATATGTCCCTTCAAAATATATACACAACTAAAAGTTTAGGGGTTTACTACATAATATAACCAAACTAAGTCCAAGGTTCTTTTGCTCACTAGCTCGTCTGTGTACCCCATCTAATCATCTTCAACCTGTCAATCGCATTTTATACAAACACGAAAGCCACAATTCAGTGGGGAGTAACTTCGAGTCCTCCCAGCCACGAAATGTCATATTTAATGTAACATGTAGTGTAACATGTAAACAATATGATAAACAATTTAATTATCAAGTATTCTAACCTATGACCCCTAAATTGACCAAATTAAACTATCATGTGAAACATATAACAAATAGTAATCCAAACTTTATCAATTGTAACCGGCTTACATCTCACCTATTACAATTCATAAAATCACCATACAAGAAAGGGCAATATATCAAAGACAGGCATAAGTTCTTAGCACCGTCAATAGTCACTCTGTAACTCGAGTCTATACCACGAGGTAGGGAAGGTAATCGAACCGGTATCTTGGCTCAGAGGTTCTATCAAAACATGGCCAAGACACAACACAACCCTAGCCTAAAATCTGCGCAGACCTAGACATGCGGATACACACCACCGCACCCAAGACCCACAATTTTTCTAAAACAAAGTGAGTACCCTAAGGAGTCCACCAAAGGGTTGGCTAGTACTTAAGCTGACCACTTACTATCAAAATAAGTAACGAGGTCATGCCCCAACTTGGATATAATCCCACCAAGTCAGGAACACAAAGGCTATTAAGCAGTGAACATATACTCGTCAAAGACTATAAAGACCTATCTATGACAAACACAACAACCTGCAAAAAGTAATTAATACCAATTCCAATTCTAGCAATATAAACAATATTAAAGGTTTCAGGGAATCTAGGGCCGTTTCTACGATATAAAGAACTATTAAATTCAACCAACAATACATGTGAACTAAGACTTAATAAATGGCCTAAAACAAGAAAAAGGCCGATTATCCAATACATATAAAATTTCATCCAACCGAATTTTTACCCGCAACCCCAGTCCTGCGACAGGTACGGGTTAAATTGCGGCTGACCAATCACACAATTGACTGACATCGAATCAGTCAAAGGGACTGTGGACAGCGGGCCGCCCACGGGGGCGCTTGATGAGAAGCGAAAACAAGCGTTTGCATTTTGTATGGAGTCGCCACCAATTTTTATGGGAAATTGGAACCGTTCGAATACCTCATGTCATGTCAAGACATAAAGTAGTGACACGAACACTAAGCAATCGTTACCCTTAGCATTCTATGTCTAGAATGACTCTCGTGGATGCCAATGAACACGGGTGCTCACGGAGATCTGGAGTAAGGGGTGAGGGGACGTATTAGGAAGCTCTTTTGATCGAACACCTAATCCCGCCCGCCTCGATAGCGGCCTCTACTAATGATTAGGGAAGTTATTCGTACTTGATATATCGTCGGCTATATGCATGCAATGCAACATCCATAGATTAATCCTAACATGTGAAGATTAACTAAGTCGGTTGACAATTAGTTTATCATACAATTGGGTCGAAGTAGGATTTAATGTTGATTACATGTGAAAACATACAAACAATAAAAGAAATACAATAATTATAAATTACAATGATTACAATGGATAGGCGATTTATGTCGAAAATACCTTTAAAACGGATAATTGAGAAAAAGAAATAAAAGAATAAAAAAGAAAGAAAATAAAATAAATTAACGAACAGGAATTAACGATAATACGAATATTAGTTAATTAATACGTAAGCTAAACAAACTAGGTCAAGGCAGGAACGGAGTTCAGGGACAGAACTCAACCAGGAACAGACGCAGCAGGGCTGCGTCTTTTGGAATAGGCGCAGCAGACGCTGCGTCTGTTCCTTGGCTCAGTTCTGGCTGTGAAGCCGTATTTGCAAGCCGTTAATGTCGATTGGTGATTTTAATGACGGATTCAATTATTTTACTCGGATGGAAGTGATTAACAGGTTATTTAACGTATGAATAGGTCATAAAAACAGTAAAACATGAATAAGACGGAATTTAACGGATTAATTACAAGAAGGAGCGATTAATTAGTGACATCGGTGAATGAAACAAACTAATTAGATTAAACATGTGAATAAACAAACGAAAACTATATCAATGACGAATCCCAGAAATCCAATATGAACAAATTGAATCTCTACAACCCGGAATTGAATTTAATGACGAAAACCCGCAAATATGAATTATAAGGGATTTAAGTCGAATTTATGACGATTAAAACATGTGGATGAGTGATGAATTATATACATGTGAATATTAAACTATCATGAACGATTAATTAAAGAGAAACATACGGAAACAAAACAAGAAAGACGAATTACAGAGGACGAGGAAGAAGAAAAGAAGCAGGAACTGCGGCAGCCTCACGAAGAGGCGCAGCAGGAACTGCGCTCCTTCGAAGAGGCGCAGCAGCTGCTGCGTCTTTTCTCGACGTCTGTCTACTGGAAATCCGCAAAAACAGAGTTTTAAAGCACGGTTTTAGAAATCGGTTTTAATCGGTGTTTTCGACATAAATCTTACAATTGTGATACAATAAATAAAAGTACAATAAAATAAAAGAGGAATTATACACCCTCAGACTTACATGTTGACGAAACGCGATGAACTAAGATATCGACTAGTGAATGCTCGACGCGAATGCAAAGAGAGTGCCCTCGTAAGAGGAAAACTATTGATTAATTAAGTTGATTATGTGTAGTTGGTCAAATTGGTCGGTCATGCAACGGAGAGGCTGGTACCCGGAAAGATCCGAGCTTACGTGGTCGGAAGTCCAAGCACGTAGGCGCCAATTAGTAAGAACGAAGTCTAGAATGCAAAGGGAGAAGACAAGGGCGGACACTCGCGTGAGAAATATGAGGAGCGAAAGCTCCTATTTATACTAATCACGCGGCGGAATTATGGTAAGACTAGGATACGGAAGGAAAGATCCGGAAATAACCGACTTAGGTTAAAACACGGAAACTTGGACAAAAAGAAAGCCCTGGGAAAAGGCGCAGAGCTGCGTCCCTTGGAAAGAGGCGCAAGACTTGCGCGTCCTTTCCCGGGTAGGTTCCTCTCGCGCGTAGAAAACGCGTTTGACAGCCTGTCGTATTTTAGGCATAACTTTCTCTACAAGACTCGGATTAAGGTGATTTCGGTGGCGTTGGAAAGCTAAAAGAAAGATCTAGAACTTTCTGTGAAATAGGCCTGACCCAAAAAAGTCGTTATGACCTCGTAAAACGGGCCTAAATGTCGGGTTATCATTTTAACTAAATGAAATGCACATTTTGTAATGTAAACTTTAAGTTTAGCCTAAAGAAGTAACATGTGACTCAAAATGAGATATAATCTCAACATTTTATGACATCCTAACCTTAGGTAGACAAGCACATTGCTTTGACTTGGGATTTGACGGTTTTAGGAAATGAAGACGGTTTTTTACCCGGACTCCAAATGTACTCTAATTACTGCCAAAACGACCGTATCGGCGCGTAGATGACAACTAAGAGGTCGACATTAATGTTTGAGCAATCACTTGACGATAATCTTACGAATTGTCACAAATCGTTCCGCGTATCAAACATGCGGCCCAATCATCACCGGGTGGTTTGCGAGGGGTGCAGAAACGAGGTGTCTACAGAGCCCCCACTTTGACTGAGGCTTGGACAAGGCGAAAGTCAAAGTATAGCCATCAGGTCAATCGAAGATTACAACCTGACGACTATGGCGACGCGAGGCGGCTCAAGGGGTCGGAGCCAAGGACCTGTCGTCGGGAACATTTTAGAGTCTGTCGACTATCGGGGAGGGTCGTTTAAAGTCCATTAGACTACGTAAGGAGGCTCGCCAGCCATAAGAAGAGACCATACCTGAGACTTCTTCCTCGAGATGCTTCCGGAGTTGCGTAGGAGCTAAGGTTGAGCATGGGAGCTAAGGTTAAGACCTAAAGGATATATAAGGATTGTGCTAGGGTATGGGGCCCTAAAGGAAAGCATTGACGGGAAAGAGGCCTAAAGTAAGTTCAACTTAAAGGGGTAACCAAGGTTTAGGTGTAGGAATTCTAAGGAAGTGATGATCCTAAAGGAATATGATCCTAAAAGGTATAATGTGATGCTAAAGGAATATGATCCTAAGGGTAGAAGTGTATGAACTCTAGGGAGTTTGGGAACTTAAAAGAAGCTAGGTGTGTGAACCTGGGTATATGAACCTAAAAGGACGGCCGGTATGGGAACTTAAAGGCTTATGAACCTAAAGGAATTGGGATCCTAGGGTTAAGTTCAGGAACTACTGGGTTACTAATTCTTGTTTTAAAACGGGCGCGTTTAAGGTTTCTGTGGTATGAGAACTTCAAAAGGATTTATGGGTTTATGAACCTAAGGATGTTGGTGTGGGAGTTTAAAGGTTTATGAACCTAAAAGAAGCCATTTTGGGATCTAAGAATCTAGGGGTAAGAATCCTAACTTCGGGTTTACGAACCTAAGGAAGGAGGCTTTGGTTTGGGAACTTTCGGAGAACGACACCTTTGTCGAACTCTATGAGGAAACAATAATATTGAGGATAGCAGGACGTCGGTAGAAACTGCTGGGGAATCTGCTTGCGTCGGTCTCAAGCGAACTCTGGCAAAAACTTGAGGTTGAATCTGCTTGCGTCGGTCTCAAGCGCTCTCTTGTTGGGGAATATATTGACGATTAGGAACATCTTGATCGTCATGGGAGAAATCTTGAGTGAGCAATACTGCTGCGCTGGGGACAAATATTTTGACGACTAGGAACATCTTGATCGTCATGGAAGACATCTTGAGTGAGCAATACTGCAAAATACTGCTGCGCTGGGGAGAATGAAGACTTGGGTGAAGCCCCTAGTCGGAGCGAGCACTGCTTCTGATACTTACCTGCATGGATATTAGCCACACAAGAATGCAATCTAGTATGCAAATAGAACATAAACACATATGCACGTAAGCAATTATCACATGGACCTCGAATGAGGAAACACATAGGCTTTGCAAAAGGCGTTTCTTTATAAAAGTTGTTTAAAACTTGTGTAAAGGAAATTTGTCATTTCTAATGCGTATATGCATATTCAAATGGGCTTTAGACATAGGACTTGACACGACACAGATCTACTAGGATGCGACGCAAAATGTAGACTTTAGGTTGGGCGGACGCGACACTAACTTAGATTTGACGTGGCACAGGGATGACCTAGACAGACTTTGCTTAAGCATGCACAACCCCTAGCCAAGTGTGGGTGACAATGCGTATCGGTTCCAAAGGTAGAAAAATTGCAAGAATGATGAAGGCATATAAAAGCAAGGCATGAGCCATGGATCAACTGTCTACTAGGACATCTTTGGACATCGTTTGCTGTAAAAGAGACCCCTCTTGAGGCACGATGACTTTGTTGGGGTTGGTGTCCTTAACAGTTAGTGCAAGGACTTATAAACCTCTAAAAGGATCAAAGGGCATACTTTGGTATTATTATCAGTTGATCCACGTTTATCAATAACGGTTGGCTTGCTAGATAAGTTTGACGTTATTGTCATACAGATGGCGGTGATCAACTGGTCCCTAAACGTCACACCTATAGGATACGTTCGAGAGATGTGACGGTATGAAAACACTGTCATGTAGATGCCAAAATTGACTAACCAGTTAGTCCGAGTTATTTGACTAAGTAATTAGTCAAATATGTGATGTTGAGATATTATATTTAATACGGATTAAATATCATGGGCTAAGGCGAATTAACCAGTTAATTCGTAAAATTAAATATACGTGATTTATATTTAATTAAATGTATATTAAAAATCATTATACAATACTGTTTTGTCGGACACGTATTAATAATTCAGCTAACCCGTATTATTGGCTGATGCCTTAATTTCCGATAACCGATAACAGTTTATAATACAAACCCGTCATATACATTTTAGTATTTAACGAACCGGACCTCGAGTTAAAACCAAGAGGAAGTGGAAGCCCACTTCCCCTTGTGGGTCACGGTTCTCGGCCGAACAAGGAGAACAAAAGGAGACCTCCTCCTTCTGTTAAACCTAATCGTTCATTAGACAAATATTAGGGTTTTTGAAAGAGCATTCTTCTCTATCGAAACCGAGATCTCTCATCTCAACAAAAACTCACAACAGTTCTCCCTATATTGCAAGGCAATCGGAGAACACTGTTCTAGCACAAGGGCATATCTCGGACAAAGTCTTGGGTGCAACGGTTGGGAGGAAATCTGCTTAGATTTCTGTTCTTTACGCCGCAATTTAAAGGACCCGAGGTTGATTTCTATACACTTATCGTTTCTGTTGTCTTTATCGTTTTATGACTATAAATTGCATGTTTAAATTTACGTTATAGTCCTGCAATTTAAGGGTAGTATACGGATATTAACCCTCAAGTGGTATCAGAGCGAGGCCACGTGAATTTTTCATGTGTTTTTCATAAAACGTTTTTGAAACGATGATTTTCTACTTCGAAAACCGTGCCTAGTATACACGGCAGAAATTTTTTAAAAAAACCGTGTCATGTATTACACGGTAATTTCATGATTTTCGTTTTGGTTTTTGCATATTGTTGTTTTATACAGAGATTATAACAATATGTCATGTTTTGTCGAAATTGTGAATTTGTTTTGATGCGTTTTGATCAAAATTGAAATTGTTTCTGTCTCGAAAATAAGTTTTCACGAGGGTTTTTAAGTTTTCAGAGACTTTTGCACTCGATCGACCAAGTTTTTAATCGATCGAGTGGCTTTTCTGGATATTTTTTTGCTCGATCGAGTCCCTGCTGTACTCGATCGACCCTGTTCCAAAACCTTTTGCTCGATCGAGTCCTTGTTGTACTCGATCGACCTGCTTTTAAAACCCCACTGCTCGATCGAGGAGTCCTCGTACTCGATCGAGCAGATTTGCTGATAAAGGTACTCGATCGACCACCGGTCTTGTCGATCGAGCACCTCTGATTAGCATACCTCTCGATCGACTTGCAGATCGTCGATCGAGCCCTCCGTCCCTCG
Source organism: Silene latifolia (assembly GCF_048544455.1). Taxonomy (NCBI): domain Eukaryota; kingdom Viridiplantae; phylum Streptophyta; class Magnoliopsida; order Caryophyllales; family Caryophyllaceae; genus Silene; species Silene latifolia. Next base: position 72,292,728 of record NC_133526.1, on the reverse strand, counting down.
ATCGAGCACTTGTGTCCCTGGATCGAGGGATTTAAATCTTTAATGACTTTGAAAATTTGTTTCTTTTGATTTAAATTTTCTTTTGGCTTAAATATGTACTTTATACGGATATTGTACACTCGCTATGATTGTGAAACGGTTCACCACGTACCATTAAGTTATTTTAAAGCGTATTTAAAGTAACGGACTGTATTATGATTAAAATTAAATTGATAGAAGCGGTTTTATCACATGAATTTTAATCATTAAAAGGTGGTTTGGATAAATTTAACATAATTACGGAATTATGTCACGAATGAATTTATTTTTAGTTGATGCATTTTTATTTATCGTTTTGTTGAATGCCGTGAATGCCATTTTAATTACGTATTTAATTTTGCAATCAGTTGTAACTTAGTGTGGCCTTAGTAGAACGTGTTACCGTAATGATGGAACACGGTCTTGGTTGTATTTTGAGATCTTGTATCTCCGTTTTGGATTTTTCACTTGTAATTACAGTTTTTAATTAGAATGTAAATAGGTTTATATTTTGTAATTTTAATTGTAATTTTTGAGAAGACCAAAGATGGAGACCGGATGCTCACTCCCGCTACATGGATCAAGATGGAACATCAAGACAAGCTTTTCGGGTCCAACGGTGGATTCCAAAGTTGTATTATGTTCTTTTACTAGGATAGGCCACACTAGGACCTTTTATTTACGTACTGCATTCTTTTATTTATTTTTCGCAACGATAATTTGCATCATTTTCCGCCTAAAAACCAAACCACCTAATTATTGCATGAAAACTGACACATGTAGAGGTCACGAGTTAGTTTTCATTGACATTCGCATGTCACACGTTTTAAAGCCATCATCCAAATAAATTCATTCACGACAGACGCTAGTTATTCGTTCACTTAAAATGAATTATAATTTAGTTGATGGGATCTTCCTCGTATAAACTAAAATTGAGAACGGTCTTTATAGGTCAAACTCCAATGAGTCCCTTCTTCGTCGGTAGGCATACTATGACCCCTTCTACGTCGGGTAAGTTGGAACTGATTGACCCATTTTATCTCAACGCTATGGTCACTCGTACGATCCTGTGATCATGGTGGACTATAGATAGGATTTACGGAAATCTATCGACCAAGAGTTCTTCCGGAAGAATTAGCTAAACAGTTGGCTTATCAATTTACAGAAATTGAGTCTTGGGATCACTTGTATCTTTCTTGAGGGAGATCAATTATGCAAGTGCGAGAGTCTACATGTTTAAAATGAATTTTAAAATAGACTTAAATCACCTCGATGAGTTGCTTATTTCGTTTTGTTTTTCTTTCTTTTTCGGTGTAGATCACGTTTTTAAACCGCTAAACAACAAATGGTGGTTCTCCCGATAACCCAATGCCAAGTGCCACATTGGACCGTGAGTCCTGGCTTAGGATCTTCATGAGTCGGATGAATCGTCTACTCGATCGAAGAATGACGGATCCAACCGCGGACCGGGAGGCGGCATTACGGAATGCCGCCGCGCGACGGAAGCTCAAATATCTGCTTGAGCCCATGCCGTTAAACCCAGGCCCCACGGCTGGAATAAACGAGATCGACAAGTATAACGATTTCGCTTTAGAAGCGGGTGCGGTAAAGAACGTGCTTATTTTTGCAATGGAACCCAATTTGCAGAAACGCTTCATAGCCCAAGGTGCAAACAAGATTTTCACCACGCTCACCAAGGAATTCTCGAAAGCACCGAGAATCGTGACCTATGAGCATACCACTCGCTTCTTTGATGCGAGACTCCAGAAGGGCCAACCGGTTAGCCCTCACATTCTCAGCATGATTGAGAATGTCGAGAAACCGGAGACTTTAAGCGTAACATCGGCGAGAATATTGTTATCGACCGTATTCTTCACTCACTCCACGATGGTTATTCGCAATTCAGAGCGAATTACTATATGAATGATTTGAAGAAAACTCCCCATGAATTGCACTCCCTCCTCGTACAGACCGAGAAGGACATGAAGTTCAGTGGGAGCTCGAAACAGGATGTTCTCGTTGTGTCAAACAAAGGGAAAGGTAAGGGCAAAGCTCAGGCAAACCTAACAAAGAGGCAAGGCGAAGTTCAAGAAGTCGGGTTCGGGTAAGAGTGGTCCTGGTGAGGCGAGTAACTCATCAGGCATGACAAAGAGCAAGAGTGAAAACATGGAATGCCACCATTGCCACAAGACTGGGCATTGGAGACGCACATGTCCTGTTTATCATGAGGACTTAAAGGCAGGTCGTGTTAAACCTGTTGGTATGTCTTCTCTCTCTTCTACTTTTATTCATATGATTGAGATTAACCACGCAAGTTACGGAACTTGGGTACTTGATACTTGTTGTGGTTCTCATCTGTGTAATCATGTGCGGGGGCTCGAAACATCGAACCCCTCGTAAAGGGTGAGGTGGACCTGCGTGTTGGAAATGGAGCAAGAGTAGCTGCCATCTCCAAAGGGACATATGTGATCCAGCTTCCTAGCGGATTTGAGTTGTCTTTATTTGACTGCTATTATGTTCCTAGTCTTTCCAAAAACATTATTTCAGTTTCTGCGCTTGATAAACTTGGTTTTTCATTTGTAATAGAAAACAATGCTTGCATTTTCTCATTACACGATATGATTTACGGCAAGGCAGTTTCCATGAACGGAATTTATGTTTTAGATCAGACCACGGAAATATTACACGTAATGAATAAAAGGTTAAAGGTTGGTGACAAAGATCAAACGTATCTATGGCACTGCCGTATGGGACACATTAATGAGAAACGCAGAAAAAAATGAGCTCATCAAACATGGAGCTATCTCGGCCTTTGATTTTCAATCATTTGGCACGTGTGAATCATGTCTCATCGGTAAGATGACTCGGATTTCCTTCAAAGGTGTTGGAATGCGCGCTGGCCGACCTATTAGGACTCATACACACGGATGTATGTGGCCCTATGTCAATCACCGCACGAGAAGGCTATAGGTATTTCATCACTTTCACGGACGATTTGAGTAGATATGGCTATGTCTACTTAATGAAGCACAAAAGTGAATCTTTTGAGAAATTCAAGGAATACCAAAATAGGGTACAGAACCTGTTGGGTAGAAAGATAAAAACACTGCGTTCGGATCGTGGTGGCGAGTATCTTTCTCACGAGTTTGATCAACACCTAAAGGACGGTGGGATTGCCCTACGTTAACTCCACTGGAACACCTCGGTGAACGGTGTGTCCGAACGGAGAAATCGAACTTTACTTGATATGGTTCGATCCATGATGAGTCACACGATATTACCTGATTCATTATGGGGTTATGCTTTATGTCACCGCTCTAATACTTAACCGAAGTCCGTCTAAAGTGTTGACAAGACTCCATATGAACTATGGAAGGGAACGGTCCCTAACTTGTCCTTTATACGGGTTTGGGGCTGCGAGGCTTATGTCAAGTGGAGACATGAAGATAAGCTCGGCCCGCGATCGGTCAAGACATACTTTATAGGTTATCCTAAAGGATCACGTGGTCATTACTTCTATTCGCCAACCGAACAACGTGTTTTTGTTGCGGCTAGTGCGACATTCTTAGAGAAGGAATTTCTCGAGAATGCAAAGAGTGATAGAACCTTCGACTTGTCGGAGATTCCAGAACCAAACACCGAGCAACCATTGGAGGAACCAATTCCTTCAATCCCAGCTGCGGTGAATATTCCTGAGGAACCTAGGAGGTCGGGAAGAGTCTCTATTCCTCCGCATGATACATTGGTATGGTCGAGGAACATGACATAGATGACGTTCTACTCTTAACGAGTAGTGAACCCGCAACCTATAAAGGTGCCATGACCGATTCGACTCAAAGCTATGGCTTGAGGCCATGCAATCCGAGATGGACTCCATGTATGAGAACAACGTGTGGGATCTTGTTGACTTACCCGCTAAGGTTCGTCCCCTTCAATGCAAATGGCTTTACAAGATAAAGCATTCTCGTGGAAGGTCAAGCAAGACATCTACAAAGCACGACTAGTTGCTAAAGGTTTCACCCAAGTGCCAGGTTTGCACTACGATGAGATTTTTGCACCCGTAGTTATGCTGCGTTCCATTCGGATTATCTTAGCGATTGCCGCTTTTCATGACTATGAAATTTGGCAAATGGACGTGAAAACCGCCTTCTTAAACGGCTTTTTGGAGGAAGAGTTGTACATGGTACAACCCGAAGGTTTCATAGATCCTGAACATCCTAAGAAAGTATGCAAGCTTAAGCGTTCCATTTATGGACTTAAGCAAGCATCACGGAGTTGGAATCATCGCTTCGACCAAGTGATAAAAGAAAATGGATTTACTCGATCGGTCGAGGAACCATGTCTATATATCAAGTCGAGTGGGAGCAAGATTGTCTTCCTAATATTGTATGTTGACGACATACTCCCGATTGGGAATGACATACCTCTCTTAACTTCGGTGAAAGTATGGTTGAAAAACCATTTCCGGATGAAAGATCTGGGAGAGGCACAGAGAATTCTCGGGCATCCGTATCTATCGAGATAGATCACGACGGATGCTATCTCTCGGTCAGAGTCTTACATAGACAAAGTCCTAGAGAGATTCAAAGATGACTAACTCCAAGAAGGGTTTTCTTCCTATGACTCCGGGGTGCATTTGAGCCGTCTCGGGCACCGAGACACCGGAAGAGAAAGAGCGCATGACACGGATTCCTTATGCTTCGGCTATAGGATCAATCATGTATGCCATGATATGCACACGTCCGCACGTGGCATATGCATTGAGTATGACAAGTCGATTCCAACAAAGACCGGGTGAACCACATTGGTTGGTGTCAAGAACATTCTTAAGTACCTACGGAGGACTAAAGATTGGGCATTGACTTATGGAGGCTCTCAAACGCTATGCGCAACCGGTTATGCAGATGCTAGCTTCCAAACGGATCGAGATGACTCGAAATCTCGGTCCGATTCGTTTTTACTCTTAATGGCGCTGCAGATCATTTGGAAGAGTTCGAAACAAAACTGTTAAAGCAGATTCTACGACCGAGTCCGAGTACTATGCCGCGTCTACGAAGCTACGAAGGAAGCGATATGGATGCGTCAATTCTTACATGGGCTATCTGTAGTGCCTAGTTCGAATGACCCGATCACCATCTATTGCGACAATAGTGGTGCCATCTTCCAAGCTAAGGAGCCTAAGTCTAGCAACAAGTCTAGACATGTACAACGGAAAGCTCATCTAATCCGGGATTACGTGGAGCAAAAGGAAGTAGTGATAGAAAAGATTGCTACAGACAATAATATAGCAGATCCTCTCACTAAAGCATTACGACAAGATAAGCATGAAGGGCACGTCAATTCCATGGGAATAAAACGTGTTCCTAAGTTGTAGTACTCTTTGATGGATCAGATTCATTCGCTTTTGTACTCTATACGACATCATCGTTTTGATATTTTATATATATATTTTGTTTTTTCATGTGGATTTGTACGACAAATTTTGAACACCACAAAGTGAACTGAAAGAACATTATATTTTTCAGTCCTTAATTGCCCACATGAGCTGATAACTCTGGCAATTATTTTGTGACGTTGGTTGATGGTGGGTTCAACGAGCCATAAGTCAACCAGTTTGTCGACCAATCACAGAGGCGATTTATACGGATATTTCGTAGGACAAATTTGTGACATCGACGTGGAGTCCTAAATGTTTTATAACATTCGTTGCCCGGTCGTGGATAGGACTACCATGGTGATCCTAAGAGTCGATTCTTTGACTATCGACTGTCTCTTGAGACTACGGCAGATTTTGGGTGACTTTGGTTTCTTTCTCACGGTCATCCGTAACAGGGGGCCAAGTAGATTTTTTCTGGGTCATTTCATGCTGTGCTTAGATCGGAAGGAGTTCGAGTTGAAGGAAATATTCAGCCTTTATCAGGTACTCGATATTTCTCAGGGCCACTCGAGGAGTCAGAATCGAAATGCATGGCCATGCTCGGATACGGATTCGTTTTATCAGTTAAGTTACTCTCTAGTCGGGGAAACCACTCTAGATACAGATCGATTGTAAAATACGACCTTTGTGGATCCAGATCTGCAAATTGTTTTACATTGAGTGGGAGAAATTTTAAATGAATATGAGAATCGGTTATCGCACATACACTTGTACGGACAAGTGGGAGTTTGTTGGAGCTTGTGTCCTCCAGTTAGTGCGGATAACGTCATTGCACATGCACTTGTACGGACAAGTGGGAGCTTGTTGGGGTTGGTGTCCTTAACAGTTAGTGCAAGGACTTATAAACCTCTAAAAGGATCAAAGGGCATACTTTGGTATTATTATCAGTTGATCCACGTTTATCAATAACGGTTGGCTTGCTAGATAAGTTTGACGTTATTGTCATACAGATGGCGGTGATCAACTGGTCCCTAAACGTCACACCTATAGGATACGTTCGAGAGATGTGACGGTATGAAAACACTGTCATGTAGATGCCAAAATTGACTAACCATTAGTCGAGTTATTTGACTAAGTAATTAGTCAAATATGTGATGTTGAGATATTATATTTAATACGGATTAAATATCATGGGCTAAGGCGAATTAACCAGTTAATTCGTAAAATTAAATATACGTGATTTATATTTAATTAAATGTATATTAAAAATCATTATACAATACTGTTTTGTCGGACACGTATTAATAATTCAGCTAACCCGTATTATTGGCTGATGCCTTAATTTCCGATAACCGATAACAGTTTATAATACAAACCCGTCATATACATTTTAGTATTTAACGAACCGGACCTCGAGTTAAAACCAAGAGGAAGTGGAAGCCCACTTCCCCTTGTGGGTCACGGTTCTCGGCCGAACAAGGAGAACAAAAGGAGACCTCCTCCTTCTGTTAAACCTAATCGTTCATTAGACAAATATTAGGGTTTTTGAAAGAGCATTCTTCTCTATCGAAACCGAGATCTCTCATCTCAACAAAAACTCACAACAGTTCTCCCTATATTGCAAGGCAATCGGAGAACACTGTTCTAGCACAAGGGCATATCTCGGACAAAGTCTTGGGTGCAACGGTTGGGAGGAAATCTGCTTAGATTTCTGTTCTTTACGCCGCAATTTAAAGGACCCGAGGTTGATTTCTATACACTTATCGTTTCTGTTGTCTTTATCGTTTTATGACTATAAATTGCATGTTTAAATTTACGTTATAGTCCTGCAATTTAAGGGTAGTATACGGATATTAACCCTCAGACTTGGAGAATTGATCTAAGATCTTTGTCATTGTCCGGACCGAGTAAAAGCTAGACTTAGAGGAATAAAGGAAGGGTGGCATCTCGGAAGAGAAGCCCCCAGGATGAGAAGATGATTCTGGAATTTGGTGAAAAAAGAGGTTGGGCGACAATAAGGAGCCCCCAGTATAGAGGTGTTGATTATAGAAGGGATGTTAATTTGAAAATTGGGATGGTTGATAATCGAGGTTGGAAGTTGATGGTTGAGATTGAAAGTTGGAAGTGGGGATGGTTGTGTCCTTGAGGACTGCCTACGTATTCACGTGAAGTGAAATCAAACCAGATCGTAGTTCTGAGGTTTGGTTAATTTTATTTGGGTGTTGTGGTTGTATCCTTCTTGTGTAAGAAAGGACTGCCTACGTATCCACCTGAAGAGGTGAAATCAAACCATGCTCGTAGTTCAAGTGTGTGCCTAAGCTATGTTGTTAGGGCCTTAAAGTGCATGGGTCAGGAGAGTATTTTCCTTTGGTGACTCGAAGAATCGATTTGAGATAACTCCCTCTGATCATAGATCAAAGAGGTATAACTAAGTTTGTAAAAATTTCCTTGTCATGTGAGCACACTTAGTGGACCCTAAGGATGATATGGGTTCGTCCCGTTCTAGGTGGCAAAGTATTTGAAGACTCTGTGTCTAGGTCAAGGTAAAACTGGATCGGATATTTGGAATGTGGAGCTCGGTAATAAGAGGCTTTGTTGAACAAATCTCTGGAGCTTGATTTTGTGGTGTTAAGGCTTCATGGGATTATGGCTTGTAATGTGGCTTGGAAATGGGGTCTCTTGGCTTGATGTAGCCTGAGCACATAAAGGTGGGCTAAAATGATGTGGGTTCAAGTTTCCATGTCTCGGCGCTAAAGGATGGATATACTTGACGAGCTTGAGAGGATTCCCAAAATTCCTAACTATCTCCCTATAACGGTCTCGAGAAGGACTTAGGGTGTGTGATGTGTGAAAGGCTAAGTAGGGGTGCTAGCTGACCATCTTCATTGATGTCTTGATTCTATATAGACTTCAGCAGTATTCTATTTTCAGGCTTGTTCTTGATTCAGATTCAGATTCTTGGTCTAGAATATATCTCGACTTCTTGCTCAGATTTTTGATTCGTTTTTTTGAGGATAACATTAACTTTGGATATTGACTTGCTTGATTGAGCCTTCTTATTTCGACTCTTTTGTCTAGGATATTTATCTTGGTCATTTCTCTTGAATGCGCCTTTGTCTTTGATCATGGCTCATATCGTCTTGGATTTGCTTGCTACCATGGATTTGGGTCAGACTAGCACCTTTGGTGTGAAACGGGTTGGTCTTTAGTAACACGGGTTGTTTATTGTGGGGAATGGGCTTGCCTTCCGTCATGGATTGTTAACAAGGGAGATGGTCTGGATTCGTCCTAGAATCTTCTTGAGATATGCTCGTCCTAGACTAGGGTTATATTGTGGTTTCTATTGCCAGACATGGAATAGGTAAGAAAAGAACACGGAGTTTCAGGTCCTCTACAACTTGGAATGGAACATCATCTAAGTGTACTCACATTGACTTGGAACGTGTTGTTGTTGTCATTTTAAAATGTCTCAAATCAATTCTTGTTGTCACAGGAAGTGGTAAAGGATAAGATATGATAGAATATGTGGATTGAAAAGTGTACTTTTATTGAAATGGATAAATAATGTATTTAACATAGACTCGAGAAAATATGTGACTCGTGGGACAACCCCCAGGTTGTCACTAGAAATGAAAATGGACACGAAGAAAGATACTAGAACAAATATGAGATAGAAAGCCTAAAACTCGGACTCGGACTCGGACTTTGACTCGATCCTAGAACTAGACTCGTAATCATTGGCCCATGCTTGAACATTTTCTCTTCCAGCAACGGGCTTCGACATCCGGCTTTGAGCATTCACCCATTTGAGCACCTCGTCCTCATCATTGGGAACGTTGGAAGGATAACAGTCAAGAAGAGTTTCTTGATAAGTGGTATATCCATGAGGATTGTCCAAGCTACCTTGTGGGTTAAAGGTTGAGAGGGACAACCTCCCGCTTTCGATCATATCCTGAATGACATGTTTTAATTTGTAACATTTCTCTGTATCATGCCCTTTGCCTCTATGGTATTTGCAGTAGGCATTCTCATCCCAGAACTTGGACTTCCTTTCGGGTTCGGGAGTAGGTCCTATAGGCTTTAACATTCGTCGCTCCATGAGTCTCTGAAGGGCATCGGTGTATGTAATACCAATGTTGGTAAATTTCCTAGGAGGTGTGCCCTTATTTTCGGAAGCCTTTGTAAATGACCTTGGAGAGTTGTTAGGAATAGATCGTTCACTAGTTACTTTCTCCTTAAGACTGTCAAATTGAGGGTTTGTCTGGACACTTTTCATCTTGAGAGGTTGGGCATCAAGCTTCTTACCCATTTCAGCAAACTGGTTCTCTATGTTGGAAAGCCGAGAGTTTAGACTATCAATAGCTCCCTCTATTTTGGAAAATTTGTTGTTGAAGGCAATGGAAAGCATGAGCATTCCATTTTGGATGTCATCGTCTTCGAGGACATTGATCTCTTCGTCATCATAAGGATTGAGGAGATGAGAATAGTCTAGAGATGATTCTTCGTCATGTTTAATGGTATTAGACCCAAGAGGGTCGATTTTCTTGGATTGGCCGACAGAAGGTGGCTTAGGAAGCTTGCCCTCTTCGATCATATCTTGGATGGTGTGTTTCAAGAGAAAACACTCTTCAATATCATGGCCTCTACCTTGGTGATATAGGCAATATTTGTTGCCCTTCCAGAGGTTCACCTGTTTCTCTAATGGTGGATCCGGAGTCGGTCCTATTGGATGTAGCTTGCCTTGGGCAGAGAGTCTCTTCAAAGCATCGGCATAAGACATGCCTAAATCGGTAAGCACCCTTTGATGCCTCCCAGGTTTCCTTTCAGCTGTTTTCGGCTTTCTAGGACGATGGTTATTGCAAGAGGTAAGCTTTGGATGACCTAGACTAGAGGTTTCCCTAATTGGCATGTTCTTTTCCACCATTGCATTTTCAAGGGTGAAGACGTGAATGCTCAAATTTTGCACTGTAGCTTGAACTCCTAGGACCATGGCATAAACATCTTGGAGAGACGCGGTGATGGTGGCTTGATCTGCTTCGTGACTTTGCTGATTGACGGAACTTGTTGGATTCCTACTCGACAGAAATGACGCGCATTACAACTTGATTCGACATGGGATCACGCATACCAAGGCAACAAACAAGGAAGGGACAAAATGACACATCTAGACTTGACTTGTGAACTCGTGAAATGTCGTGAGCGACTTCTCGTGTTTGAATTCACGGTGTTTGACCTTGACCTTTAGACTCGAGTGTTGACTTTGACAGAGTGACCCTTATGTGGTTGACTGGATTGACGGGATTGATGACACATGTTGATTCTAGACTCGAGGTTTGCTTATAGGTGTTAAGAAGACTGTTGTAGTTTAGACTCAAATATGAGGCCCATTGAGACTCGTGTGTTGAGCCTCAGAACGTGTGACTCGATGTGTTGAAAATGCTTAGATCCTAACTGAATTGGGGTAGGGAGTCCAAAATAATGGCGTGACGCCTTAGGACTTGACTTGGATTTGAAAAGACCCAAAATGTAAAGGAAGACGAGTTTATGACTCGACAGGGTTCCGACTAGGTCATAGTCGGTTTGAACTTTGACTCTAACTTAGCCCAATTGAATTTACACATTTACATTTACATGGTTGGAAAATATTTTGATAAAAACGTTTTTCTTTGGTTTTTGGACTTTTTGTTTTTTTTTGTTTTTTTTTTGGACTTTTTTTTTATGTTTTGTTTTTGTTTTTGTATTTAGTTTTGAAATGGGTTTTAGGCCCGAAGTTTGACTCGATATATGGACAGAGTTTTGACTGGGTTTTGCGCAAATCAAAGGCCTTTTTCGAAATTTTCATTTGAAAATGGGTTTTGACTTTTTACAAAAATCGTCATGGTTTTGTTTAGAAATGGTGATCACGTAAGGTATACATATTTATACAAGCATTATAACGGGATGCTGAGTGCATTTAAAAGGGTTTTGGTTTAAAGGGTAGGTTGCCATACCGAACCATCAAACCCGAAGTCTGTGGAGAGGCTCGTGCCAAACAAGAGTAAGGCCGATTCCTAGTCCATTTCCTCAAGTAGTGAAGGCCCTTGATACAAACAAGAGTAAGCATCATGGTATGGATGACGTCAATCGCTATCCATCCTTAGGCCCAAATAAGAATTAGGACCGTTTAGACGGGACGATTGGTCGAATGGGTTGGGTTGGGCCTAGGAAGGCCGAATAAAACGGTCTAGGAAGACCGAGTTATGAAAACCGACAATTGTCTTGTACAAACTATTCCCTAACCTTGTTTAAGTTTCACCCTAGCTACACGTAAGTGTATATCCCCAGCGGAGTCGCCAAACTGTGGACAGCGGGCCGCCCACGGGGGCGCTTGGTGAGAAGCGAAAACAAGCGTTTGCATTTTGTATGGAGTCGCCACAAATTTTTATGGGAAATTGGAACCGTTCGAATACCTCATGTCATGTCGAGACATAAAGTAGTGACACGAACACTAAGCAATCGTTACCCTTAGCATTCTATGTCTAGAATGACTCTCGTGGATGCCAATGAACACGGGTGCTCACGGAGATCTGGAGTAAGGGGTGAGGGTACGTATTAGGAAGCTCTTTTGATCGAACACCTAATCCCGCCCGCCTCGATAGCGGCCTCTACTAATGATTAGGGAAGTTATTCGTACTTGATATATCGTCGGCTATATGCATGCAATGCAACATCCATAGATTAATCCTAACATGTGAAGATTAACTAAGTCGGTTGACAATTAGTTTATCATACAATTGGGTCGAAGTAGGATTTAATGTTGATTACATGTGAAAACATACAAACAATAAAAGAAATACAATAATTATAAATTACAATGATTACAATGGATAGGCGATTTATGTCGAAAATACCTTTAAAACGGATAATTGAGAAAAAGAAATAAAAGAATAAAAAAGAAAGAAAATAAAATAAATTAACGAACAGGAATTAACGATAATACGAATATTAGTTAATTAATACGTAAGCTAAACAAACTAGGTCAAGGCAGGAACGGAGTTCAGGGACAGAACTCAACCAGGAACAGGCGCAGCAGGGCTGCGTCTTTTGAATAGCGCGTGCAGACAGCTGCGTCATCCTTGGCTTTGGCTCGCCCGTCGTGAAGCCGTATTTGCAAGCCGTTAATGTCGATTGGTGATTTTAATGACGGATTCAATTATTTTACTCGGATGGAAGTGATTAACAGGTTATTTAACGTATGAATAGGTCATAAAAACAGTAAAACATGAATAAGACGGAATTTAACGGATTAATTACAAGAAGGAGCGATTAATTAGTGACATCGGTGAATGAAACAAACTAATTAGATTAAACATGTGAATAAACAAACGAAAACTATATCAATGACGAATCCCAGAAATCCAATATGAACAAATTGAATCTCTACAACCCGGAATTGAATTTAATGACGAAAACCCGCAAATATGAATTATAAGGGATTTAAGTCGAATTTATGACGATTAAAACATGTGGATGAGTGATGAATTATATACATGTGAATATTAAACTATCATGAACGATTAATTAAAGAGAAACATACGGAAACAAAACAAGAAAGACGAATTACAGAGGACGAGGAAGAAGAAAAGAAGCAGGAACTGCGGCAGCCTCCCGAAGAGGCGCAGCAGGAACTGCGCTCCTTCGAAGAGGCGCAGCAGTTGCTGCGTCTTTTCTCGACGTCTGTCTACTGGAAATCCGCAAAAACAGAGTTTTAAAGCACGGTTTTAGAAATCGGTTTTAATCGGTGTTTTCGACATAAATCTTACAATTGTGATACAATAAATAAAAGTACAATAAAATAAAAGAGGAATTATACACCCTCAGACTTACATGTTGACGAAACGCGATGAACTAAGATATCGACTAGTGAATGCTCGACGCGAATGCAAAGAGAGTGCCCTCGTAAGAGGAAAACTATTGATTAATTAAGTTGATTATGTGTAGTTGGTCAAATTGGTCGGTCATGCAACGGAGAGGCTGGTACCCGGAAAGATCCGAGCTTACGTGGTCGGAAGTCCAAGCACGTAGGCGCCAATTAGTAAGAACGAAGTCTAGAATGCAAAGGGAGAAGACAAGGGCGGACACTCGCGTGAGAAATATGAGGAGCGAAAGCTCCTATTTATACTAATCACGCGGCGGAATTATGGTAAGACTAGGATACGGAAGGAAAGATCCGGAAATAACCGACTTAGGTTAAAACACGGAAACTTGGACAAAAAGAAAGCCCTGGGAAAAGGCGCAGCAGAGCTGCGTCCCTTGGAAGAGGCGCAGCACTTGCTGCGTCCTTTCCCGGGTAGGTTCCTCTGCGCGTAGAAAACGCGTTTGACAGCCTGTCGTATTTTAGGCATAACTTTCTCTACAAGACTCGGATTAAGGTGATTTCGGTGGCGTTGGAAAGCTAAAAGAAAGATCTAGAACTTTCTGTGAAATAGGCCTGACCCAAAAAAGTCGTTATGACCTCGTAAAACGGGCCTAAATGTCGGGTTATCATTTTAACTAAATGAAATGCACATTTTGTAATGTAAACTTTAAGTTTAGCCTAAAGAAGTAACATGTGACTCAAAATGAGATATAATCTCAACATTTTATGACATCCTAACCTTAGGTAGACAAGCACATTGCTTTGACTTGGGATTTGACGGTTTTAGGAAATGAAGACGGTTTTTGACCCGGACTCCAAATGTACTCTAATTACTGCCAAAACGACCGTATCGGCGCGTAGATGACAACTAAGAGGTCGACATTAATGTTTGAGCAATCATTTGACGATAATCTTACGAACTGTCACAAATCGTTCCGCGTATCAAACATGCGGCCCAATCATCACCGGGTGGTTTGCGAGGGGTGCAGAAACGAGGTGTCTACAGGGACTAAGGCTCAGTTTTCGGCACAATCATCAAAACATTGCAATTATTGCTATAAAATTCACTTTAAGCCTTTTCATTACAATTTCATATCATAATCTATCCTAACATGTGCTAACTACCAATATAAGAATAATTTTTCCAACCTCATTATCTTTACTACAAACATTATTCATTTCAAAAGTTTAACCATATGTTACTCATTCTAACTATAACATTAATGAACCTAAAACGACGAACAATGCATGAAAAACCGCAAAACAAGCAACGGACCAACCCGGGCCAACCCCAAGGCAGCCGTGGGCCTGCCTGGGCCTGCCGGGCCTGCTGGCCGCCACCCCCATCCCACCATTTCTCCATTTTTGTTCAGTTTAACATCGTCTGAAACATCAATTAATCGTTCCCAATACTAATATGTTAACTTAAACTAACAAAAGACATGAATTAGACATGCATGCAACCCATATTATCATGTGAAACAAATTACTCAAATAAAAATCACAAAAACATACAAAAAGCAAAGAATGTGACGATTATTCGTCGAGTAACTCGAAATATGTTACCTTAAGCTAGAAAATGAGCAATTAGTACCTTGAATACCAAACCCTAACACACAACTAGCCACTATCTTCAACAATATACGAGTCCCCAAACTCGTCTTCCAAATCTTCACCTAAATAAACAATAAAAACACAATAATAAGTACAAAAACCGAAATTATGCCAAAATCGTCTTAAATCGACATCAAGAAAACTGAAATTAAAACATACTAGGATGTAGATCTTGAAGAGAGGATTCCGGAAATATAAATTTTGTGAAAATTCGACAAGAAATGAGGAAGTTACTAGCTTAAAAAGCTTAGTTTTGGTATGATAATGGTGTTTTATTGTTTGGAATAGTTTAGAATGAAGAAGGACAAAGAAAAAAAATCAGAAAGAAAGGAAGGGGAAGGGAGGTGCCGCGGGAAAGGAAAGAAAAGAGCGGGATTGAGACGGAATTTTATGAGTCGGTTTTGGCTCGTTTCGACAATAATTAAAACCGTTTGTCAAACGCAAATTCCGACAAGACCAAAGTTCTTAAACACGAGATTACAAGAAAAATGAGTACTCATAAGACCCATTTCCAAAATCGTTTGCCCAATTTTCAAAAGAGTTGTCATATTTCTCCCGATATGCCCTTATTTCGAAATAAAAGGTTTTTACACGGTCTAAATTATTTTTAAACATTTCGAAACTATCAAAATAAATACTTTACTTCAAAATATAATAAAATTATATTTCTTTGAATTATTATTACTTCAAATACATTAATATTAAATTTTACTTGATTAATAAATTACTTCCGCAATATATTAACGGTCCGAAATTACGGGGTGTTACAATCACCCCTCCATTTAAAAAGTTTCGTCCTCGAAACTTAGAAGGAGAAATTATAGTATACAACATCTTACTAATATAATCATAAGAGAAATACAGGTATCTTTTCAATGAAACGGTGATACTCTTGTTGATCATACAAGAACATCCACATTCATATCAAGATATATATAAAAAAAAAATATTTCTACATCAATAAATGAGAAAACCCATTATTGGGACGTCTCCAATAACGAGATTTAACACTCATTAATGTTAAAACCATTAAAAATTATAAAAGCATTTTCAAAATTTTAGTTTAAAATTCTATAATAAGAAAAATATCTTTACTAATTATGATTAAATACGGCTTAGTAACGCGGAAAAAAAGTAAGAAAAAGGAATCATTACACAAAACGAGAAATAGCTTAGGTATCCAATCGAACACTAGGGTTGAAAGAGAGTGAGAAATAATTTTCAAATATTATAGAAAGAGGTCAATTTGTAGGTTTAACTCCAAATTTAAAAAAAATGAACCAAAAGTTTACTCAAACTATATAGAATCTATGCAAGATGGAAAACAACTCGGGAACGAGAAGTGCAAGTCGCGATAGGGAACTCACACCCAACAGACAAAAAGGAATTGAACTCTTAAAGGTGGAATTTTTGGATGAAGTCAATAAAGATGTCAACGAACAAGACGCTTTACTCAAGAGGTCAAATGAGTTCCATAAAGGCGAACACAACGAAACAAGCCAGAATAGCAAGAATGACAATTGTCGGAGATCGGAATTAGGAAGATCGGTACATCGAGAAAGGTTCACTCAATTTTCCAACCACAGAGTCATCCTACTAGGTCCTCCGAACATCAACAGGGCAACAACCAGAGGCCACACTAAACCAAAGAGTCATCTGAACCACTCATCGATAAGTCTACGCATAAGCTAATCCTTGAGACAATCCTATCCTCTACAATTATAACTTAACCATTTCCCAATCAAAATGTTTCCTCCAATATCCTCCACCGAACAAAATCAAAATCCAAAGTCGAAACTAGTAACAATATTATACCCTTACCAAGATTCAATATTCCCAAAACGCATTCATGCTTGAAACCAACCCACAAGCAACAAGTTGCACTATCCAATCCATAATTAGCACTAACTATAAGATAAATGGGTTCATCACACAAATCATCTGATCGGTTTATTCAAGATTCACTATCCTACTTCCCAACAATATTCCAATTCCAATAGAAAGATTCCTCAAAGGATTAAATATAAGGTCCAAATTTACAATAACATTCCAAGACTTAGCTATCAATCCCCAATACCGTAAAGTAAGGATCAAATGACAAACGAACAATCCCCGAAACAAATCCAAAATAACCATAGAAATACTCCACCAAGGTAAACTAATCCCATTAGTCTCATCATCAAATCGAAACCAAAGTGAGTCTTATACCACCAAAACACGCGAACCTTAACTCGCAAGGAGACTACAACATTGCCATCATAAGAATTCCATCAAAAATCTAGCTCTCATATCACATGGTCAAATACAGACACAAACTCCTACACTAATTCCCGACAAAAATCAAAATACAAAAATCCTCAAATCACATCCCACTAACTCTGTAAACATGGTCAACAAGGTACCAACTATACTAAGTAGATAAGGAGTTATAATGGGATAGAGAAACGGTAAAATATTTTCGAAGGGTGCATGAGCATGACAAGTTAGGAAACTAAGGAGTCGGACCGTAAAGATAACGGTTGACAGAAATAAGAGGTACTCGAGTTAAGAAGATATCTCGGGCAAGAAGAAGATACGTAAACTTCGGCATAAAAACCGGGTTCAACGAACGCTAAAGAGAAGGAGAGGAGAACAGCAGCGGCATAATGAAAGGGTTACTGCTTAACCAAACACTCCTCAAAGCTAATAATTGCTATGATAAAGTTACATCACTAAGGTTCTCAACAAAGACTCAAAAGTCTACCATATCATAGGACTAACAAGGACTCACAATGGTAGGTTTTCCTCAACTCAATTGGTTCCAAGAGCCAAAATCAATTCACCACACAAATTCATTTGTTACCATCCAAGTCCCAAAGTATCTCCTTTACAATTCTCGTCATCGAACTTCACTTGCTATGTCATCCCCAAGTACCATGGCTTGTTTACACTATCATCTCACCACTTCGTACTTCTAGTCTCCGATACCATAAATTAGAATCGCATCTTTGAACTCACGAACTATATCGAATAACTTTCCACCCAAAATGCCCAAATTCAGATATGATTAATAAGGTCAACAAGGGCTACTCTATACTAGATTTGGTCAACTCCAAAGGTTTAACAAACAAACTAATTCCAAAGTACGATACCAATCCATTAAGCAACGTCCATGTCTTATTATATTCCTTTCAAAGCCTACCAAGATTGGGGCTAACTATCATTCCTTTAATTCTCCACAAGAAACATCGAGATTCTCAAATGAAGTAGCTTAGGTTCATATCAACTTATGTGCTAAGGTAGTACCCACGCTCAATCACCTATAACAAACAAGCTCTCAAAAGACATAAATCCCAAGGTGTTTCTCAATTCACTAGACTCTCACATCAAGCACAACTAACAAGACTAACCAAAGGGTCCCAAGTTATCTTCTCATATACAACTCAAACCTTAAACAATCAATTTCTCAACTCGTCCACGCCCTCCAATGATACATTCACTCACCCCAACGTACGAGGCTCAGTTAAAAACATTCTCTCAAAACCGGGTTCTCTTGAACAAGGGCACCATCCCGCGGAATAAAAGGAAGGTGTCCTCAAGGACTCTTATTATAAGAAGAAAACGAACCAAGGATGAATCGGGAGAAAGAATAGAAGAATAGTTACCTAGGCGAGAGAAGAGGAATTGGAAAGACGAATAAACAACGAGATTGAAATATTAAGGTAAGGTACATCGAATACGAAAAAAAATATTGAGAAAGTGGAAGCATCCATCATTTGGCATAACCAATCTTCAACATTCGGCAACGGCCACTCAATCTTGGTCACCAACGAGTAAGATCACGTCATAACTTCAACGGCACGAAAATTAATAACTAACAATTAACAAACCTAGCTTGTAGGATTGCATTATCTACGCTTTCTTGGAGGGCCATCTTGCAAAGGAGAACATTGGTTAGCACCTAACAATTAGCAATCACAAAGAGACTACCACATAAAATCCTAAATCTACCCATCCTACCCATCTCTCAAGTTTATTATTTAAAGGTCAAGTGATTTTAAGTGGGGTGCACAAACGTGCGTCGGGAGCAACAAGCTCTGATACCAACTGTGACACCCTTAAAAAAAACGTAATTAAACACGTAAAATCTACCAGAAAAACTGACAGGATATGTTTGTAATTGGTTCAACTAGACAAAACCTGTAATTTTTAAAACTTTCCTAATCATTCACAAACAATTCCGAAAGAAGAGTGTCAAAACCTGCAAAAGCTAACAACTAATTTACATGCCATAGCTAACGATAAGAAAATATAATGATACAAACCAAAATCAAAGAGGGAGACATATGTCCCTTCAAAATATATACACAACTAAAAGTTTAGGGGTTTACTACATAATATAACCAAACTAAGTCCAAGGTTCTTTTGCTCACTAGCTCGTCTGTGTACCCCATCTAATCATCTTCAACCTGTCAATCGCATTTTATACAAACACGAAAGCCACAATTCAGTGGGGAGTAACTTCGAGTCCTCCCACCCACGAAACGTCATATTTAATGTAACATGTAGTGTAACATGTAAACAATATGATAAACAATTTAATTATCAAGTATTCTAACCTATGACCCCTAAATTGACCAAATTAAACTATCATGTGAAACATATAACAAATAGTAATCCAAACTTTATCAATTGTAACCGGCTTACATCTCACCTATTACAATTCATAAAATCACCATACAAGAAAGGGCAATATATCAAAGACAGGCATAAGTTCTTAGCACCGTCAATAGTCACTCTGTAACTCGAGTCTATACCACGAGGTAGGGAAGGTAATCGAACCGGTATCTTGGCTCGAGGTTCTATCAAAACATGGCCAAGACACAACACAACCCTAGCCTAAAATCACTTGAGACCTAGACATGCGGATACACACCACCGCACCCAAGACCCACAATTTTTCTAAAACAAAGTGAGTACCCTAAGGAGTCCACCAAAGGATTGGCTAGTACTTAAGCTGACCACTTACTATCAAAATAAGTAACGAGGTCATGCCCCAACTTGGATATAATCCCACCAAGTCAGGAACAGAAAGGCTATTAAGCAGTGAACATATACTCGTCAAAGACTATAAAGACCTATCTATGACAAACACAACAACCTGCAAAAAGTATTTAATACCAATTCCAATTCTAGCAATATAAACAATATTAAAGGTTTCAGGGAATCTAGGGCCGTTTCTACGATATAAGGAACTATTAAATTCAACCAACAATACATGTGAACTAAGACTTAATAAATGGCCTAAAACAAGAAAAATGCCGATTTTCCAATTCATATAAAATTTCATCCAACCGAATTTTTACCCGCAACCCCAGTCCTGCGACAGGTACGGGTTAAATTGCGGCTGACCAATCAAACAATTGACTGACATCGAATCAGTCAAAGGGACTAAGGCTCAGTTTTCGGCACAATCATCAAAACATTGCAATTATTGCTATAAAATTCACTTTAAGCCTTTTCATTACAATTTCATATCATAATCTATCCTAACATGTGCTAACTACCAATATAAGAATAATTTTTCCAACCTCATTATCTTTACTACAAACATTATTCATTTCAAAAGTTTAACCATATGTTACTCATTCTAACTATAACATTAATGAACCTAAAACGACGAACAATGCATGAAAAACCGCAAAACAAGCAACGGACCAACCCGGGCCAACCCCAAGGCAGCCGTGGGCCTGCCTGGGCCTGCCGGGCCTGCTGGCCGCCACCCCCATCCCACCATTTCTCCATTTTTGTTCAGTTTAACATCGTCTGAAACATCAATTAATCGTTCCCAATACTAATATGTTAACTTAAACTAACAAAAGACATGAATTAGACATGCATGCAACCCATATTATCATGTGAAACAAATTACTCAAGTAAAAATCACAAAAACATACAAAAAGCAAAGAATGTGACGATTATTCGTCGAGTAACTCGAAATATGTTACCTTAAGCTAGAAAATGAGCAATTAGCACCTTGAATACCAAACCCTAACACACAACTAGCCACTATCTTCAACAATATACGAGTCCCCAAACTCGTCTTCCAAATCTTCACCTAAATAAACAATAAAAACACAATAATAAGTACAAAAACCGAAATTATGCCAAAATCGTCTTAAATCGACATCAAGAAAACTGAAATTAAAACATACTAGGATGTAGATCTTGAAGAGAGGATTCCGGAAATATAAATTTTGTGAAAATCCGACAAGAAATGAGGAAATTATGGTGAAAACTAGCTTAAAAAGCTTAGTTTTGGTATGATAATGGTGTTTTATTGTTTGGAATAGTTTAGAATGAAGAAGGACAAAGAAAAAAAATCAGAAAGAAAGGAAGGGGAAGGGAGGTGCCGCGGGAAAGGAAAGAAAAGAGCGGGATTGAGACGGAATTTTATGAGTCGGTTTTGGCTCGTTTCGACAATAATTAAAACCGTTTGTCAAACGCAAATTCCGACAAGACCAAAGTTCTTAAACACGAGATTACAAGAAAATTGAGTACTCATAAGACCCACTTCCAAAATCGTTTGCCCAATTTTCAAAAGAGTTGTCATATTTCTCCCGATATGCCCTTATTTCGAAATAAAAGGTTTTTACACGGTTTAAATTATTTTTAAACATTTCGAAACTATCAAAATAAATACTTTACTTCAAAATATAATAAAATTATATTTCTTTGAATTATTATTACTTCAAATACATTAATATTAAATTTTACTTGATTAATAAATTACTTCCGCAATATATTAACGGTCCGAAATTACGGGGTGTTACAATCACCCCTCCTTTTAAAAAGTTTCGTCCTCGAAACTTAGAAGGAGAAATTATAGTATACAACATCTTACTAATATAATCATAAGAGAAATACAGGTATCTTTTCAATGATACGGTGATACTCTTGTTGATCATACAAGAACATCCACATTCATATCAAGATATATATAAAAAAAAAATATTTCTACATCAATAAATGAGAAAACCCATTATTGGGACGTCTCCAATAACGAGATTTAACACTCATTAATGTTAAAACCATTAAAAATTATAAAAGCATTTTCAAAATTTTAGTTTAAAATTCTATAATAAGAATAATATCTTTACTAATTATGATTAAATACGGCTTAGTAACGCGGAAAAAAAGTAAGAAAAAGGAATCATCACACAAAACGAGAAATAGCTTAGGTATCCAATCGAACACTAGGGTTGAAAGAGAGTGAGAAATAATTTTCAAATATTATAGAAAGATGTCAATTTGTAGTTTTAACTCCAAATTTAAAAAAAATGAACCAAAAGTTTACTCAAACTATATAGAATCTATGCAAGATGGAAAACAACTCGGGAACGAGAAGTGCAAGTCGCGATAGGGAACTCACACCCAACAGACAAAAAGGAATTGAACTCTTAAAGGTGGAATTTTTGGATGAAGTCAATAAAGATGTCAACGAACAAGACGCTTTACTCAAGAGGTCAAATGAGTTCCATAAAGGCGAACACAACGAAACAAGCCAAAATAGCAAGAATGACAGTTGTCGGAGATCGGAATTAGGAAGATCGGTACATCGAGAAAGGTTCACTCAATTTTCCAACCACAGAGTCATCCTACTAGGTCCTCCGAACATCAACAGGGCAACAACCAGAGGCCACACTAAACCAAAGAGTCATCTGAACCACTCATCGATAAGTCTACGCATAAGCTAATCCTTGAGACAATCCTATCCTCTACAATTATAACTTAACCATTTCCCAATCAAAATGTTTCCTCCAATATCCTCCACCGAACAAAATCAAAATCCAAAGTCGAAACTAGTAACAATATTATACCCTTACCAAGATTCAATATTCCCAAAACGCATTCATGCTTGAAACCAACCCACAAGCAACAAGTTGCACTATCCAATCCATAATTAGCACTAACTATAAGATAAATGGGTTCATCACACAAATCATCTGATCGGTTTACTCAAGATTCACTATCCTACTTCCCAACAATATTCCAATTCCAATAGAAAGATTCCTCAAAGGATTAAATATAAGGTCCAAATTTACAATAACATTCCACAGACTTAGCTATCAATCCCCAATACCGTAAAGTAAGGATCAAATGACAAACGAACAATCCTCGAAACAAATCCAAAATAACCATAGAAATACTCCACCAAGGTAAACTAATCCCATTAGTCTCATCATCAAATCGAAACCAAAGTGAGTCTTATACCACCAAAACACGCGAACCTTAACTCGCAAGGAGACTACAACATTGCCATCATAAGAATTCCATCAAAAATCTAGCTCTCATATCACATGGTCAAATACAGACACAAACTCCTACACTAATTCCCGACAAAAATCAAAATACAAAAATCCTCAAATCACATCCCACTAACTCTGTAAACATGGTCAACAAGGTACCAACTATACTAAGTAGATAAGGAGTTATAACGGGATAGAGAAACGGTAAAATATTTTCGAAGGGTGCATGAGCATGACAAGTTAGGAAACTAAGGAGTCGGACCGTAAAGATAACGGTTGACAGAAATAAGAGGTACTCGAGTTAAGAAGATATCTCGGGCAAGAAGAAGATACGTAAACTTCGGCATAAAAACAGGGTTCAACGAACGCTAAAGAGAAGGAGAGGAGAACAGCAGCGGCATAATGAAAGGGTTCTTTGCTTAACCAAACACTCCTCAAAGCTTATAATTGCTATGATAAAGTTACATCACTAAGGTGCTCAACAAAGACTCAAAAGTCTACCATATCATAGGACTAACAAGGACTCACAATGGTAGGTTTTCCTCAACTCAATTGGTTCCAAGAGCCAAAATCAATTCACCACACAAATTCATTTGTTACCATCCAAGTCCCAAAGTATCTCCTTTACAATTCTCGTCATCGAACTTCACTTGCTATGTCATCCCCAAGTACCATGGCTTGTTTACACTATCATCTCACCACTTCGTACTTCTAGTCTCCGATACCATAAATTAGAATCGCATCTTTGAACTCACGAACTATATCGAATAACTTTCCACCCAAAATGCCCAAATTCAGATATGATTAATAAGGTCAACAAGGGCTACTCTATACTAGATTTGGTCAACTCAAAAGGTTTAACAAACTAACTAATTCCAAAGTACGATACCAATCCATTAAGCAACGTCCATGTCTTATTATATTCCTTTCAAAGCCTACCAAGATTGGGGCTAACTATCATTCCTTTAATTCTCCACAAGAAACATCGAGATTCTCAAATGAAGTAGCTTAGGTTCATATCAACTTATGTGCTAAGGTAGTACCCACGCTCAATCACCTATAACAAACAAGCTCTCAAAAGACATAAATCCCAAGGTGTTTCTCAATTCACTAGACTCTCACATCAAGCACAACTAACAAGACTAACCAAAGGGTCCCAAGTTATCTTCTCATATACAACTCAAACCTTAAACAATCAATTTCTCAACTCGTCCACGCCCTCCAATGATACATTCACTCACCCCAACGTACGAGGCTCAGTTAAAAACATTCTCTCAAAACCGGGTTCTCTTGAACAAGGGCACCATCCCGCGGAATAAAAGGAAGGTGTCCTCAAGGACTCTTATTATAAGAAGAAAACGAACCAAGGATGAATCGGGAGAAAGAATAGAAGAATAGTTACCTAGGCGAGAGAAGAGGAATTGGAAAGACGAATAAACAACGAGATTGAAATATTAAGGTAAGGTACACTGAATACGAAAAGAAATATTGAGAAAGTGGAAGCATCCATCATTTGGCATAACCAATCTTCAACATTCGGCAACGACCACTCAATCTTGGTCACCAACGAGTAAGATCACGTCATAACTTCAACGGCACGAAAATTAATAACTAACAATTAACAAACCTAGCTTGTAGGATTGCATTATCTACGCTTTCTTGGAGGGCCATCTTGCAAAAGAGAACATTGGTTAGCACCTAACAATTAGCAATCACAAAGAGACTACCACATAAAATCCTAAATCTACCCATCCTACCCATCTCTCAAGTTTATTATTTAAAGGTCAAGTGATTTTAAGTGGGGTGCACAAACGTGCGTCGGGAGCAACAAGCTACGATACCAACCGTGACACCCTTAAAAAAAACGTTAATTAAACACGTAAAATCTACAGAAAAACGACAGGATATGTTTGTAATTGGTTCAACTAGACAAAACCTGTAATTTTTAAAACTTTCCTAACCATTCACAAACAATTCCGAAAGAAGAGTGTCAAAACCTGCAAAAGCTAACAACTAATTTACATGCCATAGCTAACGATAAGAAAATATAATGATACAAACCAAAATCAAAGAGGGAGACATATGTCCCTTCAAAATATATACACAACTAAAAGTTTAGGGGTTTACTACATAATATAACCAAACTAAGTCCAAGGTTCTTTTGCTCACTAGCTCGTCTGTGTACCCCATCTAATCATCTTCAACCTGTCAATCGCATTTTATACAAACACGAAAGCCACAATTCAGTGGGGAGTAACTTCGAGTCCTCCCAGCCACGAAATGTCATATTTAATGTAACATGTAGTGTAACATGTAAACAATATGATAAACAATTTAATTATCAAGTATTCTAACCTATGACCCCTAAATTGACCAAATTAAACCATCATGTGAAACATATAACAAATAGTAATCCAAACTTTATCAATTGTAACCGGCTTACATCTCACCTATTACAATTCATAAAATCACCATACAAGAAAGGGCAATATATCAAAGACAGGCATAAGTTCTTAGCACCGTCAATAGTCACTCTGTAACTCGAGTCTATACCACGAGGTAGGGAAGGTAATCGAACCGGTATCTTGGCTCAGAGGTTCTATCAAAACATGGCCAAGACACAACACAACCCTAGCCTAAAATCTACACAGACCTAGACATGCGGATACACACCACCGCACCCAAGACCCACAATTTTTCTAAAACAAAGTGAGTACCCTAAGGAGTCCACCAAAGGGTTGGCTAGTACTTAAGCTGACCACTTACTATCAAAATAAGTAACGAGGTCATGCCCCAACTTGGATATAATCCCACCAAGTCAGGAACAGAAAGGCTATTAAGCAGTGAACATATACTCGTCAAAGACTATAAAGACCTATCTATGACAAACACAACAACCTGCAAAAAGTATTTAATACCAATTCCAATTCTAGCAATATAAACAATATTAAAGGTTTGGGGAATCTACGGCGTTTCTACGATATAAGGAACTATTAAATTCAACCAACAATACATGTGAACTAAGACTTAATAAATGGCCTAAAACAAGAAAAAGGCCGATTATCCAATTCATATAAAATTTCATCCAACCAATTTTTACCCGCAACCCCCCTCCCGCGACAGTGTACGGGTTAAATTGCGGCTGACCAATCAAACAATTGACTGACATCTAATCAGTCAAAGGGACTAAGGCTCAGTTTTCGGCACAATCATCAAAACATTGCAATTATTGCTATAAAATTCACTTTAAGCCTTTTCATTACAATTTCATATCATAATCTATCCTAACATGTGCTAACTACCAATATAAGAATAATTTTTCCAACCTCATTATCTTTACTACAAACATTATTCATTTCAAAAGTTTAACCATATGTTACTCATTCTAACTATAACATTAATGAACCTAAAACGACGAACAATGCATGAAAAACCGCAAAACAAGCAACGGACCAACCCGGGCCAACCCCAAGGCAGCCGTGGGCCTGCCTGGGCCTGCCGGGCCTCCTGGCCGCCACCCCCATCCCACCATTTCTCCATTTTTTTTCAGTTTAACATCGTCTGAAACATCAATTAATCGTTCCCAATACTAATATGTTAACTTAAACTAACAAAAGACATGAATTAGACATGCATGCATCCCATATTATCATGTGA
This sequence comes from Silene latifolia, assembly GCF_048544455.1. Taxonomy (NCBI): domain Eukaryota; kingdom Viridiplantae; phylum Streptophyta; class Magnoliopsida; order Caryophyllales; family Caryophyllaceae; genus Silene; species Silene latifolia. The sequence goes on along the minus strand of NC_133526.1, from coordinate 72,265,877 downwards.
AACAAATTACTCAAATAAAAATCACAAAAACATACAAAAAGCAAAGAATGTGACGATTATTCGTCGAGTAACTCGAAATATGTTACCTTAAGCTAGAAAATGAGCAATTAGCACCTTGAATACCAAACCCTAACACACAACTAGCCACTATCTTCAACAATATACGAGTCCCCAAACTCGTCTTCCAAATCTTCACCTAAATAAACAATAAAAACACAATAATAAGTACAAAAACCGAAATTATGCCAAAATCGTCTTAAATCGACATCAAGAAAACTGAAATTAAAACATACTAGGATGTAGATCTTGAAGAGAGGATTCCGGAAATATAAATTTTGTGAAAATCCGACAAGAAATGAGGAAGTTATGGTGAAAACTAGCTTAAAAAGCTTAGTTTTGGTATGATAATGGTGTTTTATTGTTTGGAAGAGTTTAGAATGAAGAAGGACAAAGAAAAAAAATCAGAAAGAAAGGAAGGGGAAGGGAGGTGCCGCGGAAAAGGAAAGAAAAGAGCGGGATTGAGACGGAATTTTATGAGTCGGTTTTGGCTCGTTTCGACAATAATTAAAACCGTTTGTCAAACGCAAATTCCGACAAGACCAAAGTTCTTAAACACGAGATTACAAGAAAATTGAGTACTCATAAGACCCATTTCCAAAATCGTTTGCCCAATTTTCAAAAGAGTTGTCATATTTCTCCCGATATGCCCTTATTTCGAAATAAAAGGTTTTTACACGGTTTAAATTATTTTTAAACATTTCGAAACTATCAAAATAAATACTTTACTTCAAAATATAATAAAATTATATTTCTTTGAATTATTATTACTTCAAATACATTAATATTAAATTTTACTTGATTAATAAATTACTTCCGCAATATATTAACGGTCCGAAATTACGGGGTGTTACAATCACCCCTCCTTTTAAAAAGTTTCGTCCTCGAAACTTAGAAGGAGAAATTATAGTATACAACATCTTACTAATATAATCATAAGAGAAATACAGGTATCTTTTCAATGAAACGGTGATACTCTTGTTGATCATACAAGAACATCCACATTCATATCAAGATATATATAAAAAAAAAAAATATTTCTACATCAATAAATGAGAAAACCCATTATTGGGACGTCTCCAATAACGAGATTTAACACTCATTAATGTTAAAACCATTAAAAATTATAAAAGCATTTTCAAAATTTTAGTTTAAAATTCTATAATAAGAATAATATCTTTACTAATTATGATTAAATACGGCTTAGTAACGCGGAAAAAAAGTAAGAAAAAGGAATCATTACACAAAACGAGAAATAGCTTATGTAACACCCGCGAATTTCTCATTTTGACAATTAAAATTTATTTAACCGTTTAATTGATTTATTTTATATTTTTAAATTATTTAATTTAATTAATTCATTTTAAAACATAATTTTTATTAAAGCTATAATTTCAAGGCTTAATTTATATAAAAATAAATATTTTGTCGGATAGTATTAATAGGGATAATAATAGTAATTTTCCGTCTTAAATTATAAGTGTATTTCCGTCTAGCAAGATCGTTGCATTTCTATTATAAAGCTGTCTCTTTTCGAACCAACCCGATTCCGACAACACATCACACCCACCTAACATCCTACACTCTATTTTTAAAATATCTCATTTATATATATATTTATCTTTTATTACTATTATTACTATTATTATTATTATTATTATTATTATTATTATTATTATTATTATTATTATTATTATTATTATTATTATTAATGATAATTGGTGTGTGTGGTTATAAAGGCCCGTCCCCACCCCCTCTCATCCCTCCTTCTTCATTTCTTCACGCTGCAACAAACAAACAGCAGCAGGAACACTAGGGTTGAAAGAGAGTGAGAAATAATTTTCAAATATTATAGAAAGAGGTCAATTTGTAGGTTTAACTCCAAATTTAAAAAAAATGAACCAAAAGTTTACTCAAACTATATAGAATCTATGCAAAATGGAAAACAACTCGGGAACGAGAAGTGCAAGTCGCGATAGGGAACTCACACCCAACAGACAAAAAGGAATTGAACTCTTAAAGGTGGAATTTTTGGATGAAGTCAATAAAGATGTCAACGAACAAGACGCTTTACTCAAGAGGTCAAATGAGTTCCATAAAGGCGAACATAACGAAACAAGCCAGAATAGCAAGAATGACAATTGTCGGAGATCGAAATTAGGAAGATCGGTACATCGAGAAAGGTTCACTCAATTTTCCAACCACAGAGTCATCCTACTAGGTCCTCCGAACATCAACAAGGCAACAACCAGAGGCCACACTAAACCAAAGAGTCATCTGAACCACTCATCGATAAGTCTACGCATAAGCTAATCCTTGAGATAATCCTATCCTCTACAATTATAACTTAACCATTTCCCAATCAAAATGTTTCCTCCAATATCCTCCACCGAACAAAATCAAAATCCAAAGTCGAAACTAGTAACAATATTATACCCTTACCAAGATTCAATATTCCCAAAACGCATTCATGCTTGAAACCAACCCACAAGCAACAAGTTGCACTATCCAATCCATAATTAGCACTAACTATAAGATAAATGGGTTCATCACACAAATCATCTGATCGGTTTACTCAAGATTCACTATCCTACTTCCCAACAATATTCCAATTCCAATAGAAAGATTCCTCAAAGGATTAAATATAAGGTCCAAATTTACAATAACATTCCACAGACTTAGCTATCAATCCCCAATACCGTAAAGTAAGGATCAAATGACAAACGAACAATCCCCGAAACAAATCCAAAATAACAATAGAAATACTCCACCAAGGTAAACTAATCCCATTAGTCTCATCATTAAATCGAAACCAAAGTGAGTCTTATACCACCAAAACACGCGAACCTTAACTCGCAAGGAGACTACAACATTGCCATCATAAGAATTCCATCAAAAATCTAGCTCTCATATCACATGGTCAAATACAGACACAAACTCCTACACTAATTACCGACAAAAATCAAAATACAAAAATCCTCAAATCACATCCCACTAACTCTGTAAACATGGTCAACAAGGTACCAACTATACTAAGTAGATAAGGAGTTATAACGGGATAGAGAAACGGTAAAATATTTTCGAAGGGTGCATGAGCATGACAAGTTAGGAAACTAAGGAGTCGGACCGTAAAGATAACGGTTGATAGAAATAAGAGGTACTCGAGTTAAGAAGATATCTCAGGCAAGAAGAAGATACGTAAACTTCGCATAAAAAAAACGGGGTTCAACGAACGCTAAAGAGAAGGAGAGGAGAACAGCAGCGGCATAATGAAAGGGTTACTGCTTAACCAAACACTCCTCAAAGCTTATAATTGCTATGATAAAGTTACATCACTAAGGTGCTCAACAAAGACTCAAAAGTCTACCATATCATAGGACTAACAAGGACTCCCAATGGTAGGTTTTCCTCAACTCAATTGGTTCCAAGAGCCAAAATCAATTCACCACACAAATTCATTTGTTACCATCCAAGTCCCAAAGTATCTCCTTTACAATTCTCGTCATCGAACTTCACTTGCTATGTCATCCCCAAGTACCATGGCTTGTTTACACTATCATCTCACCACTTCGTACTTCTAGTCTCCGATACTATAAATTAGAATCGCATCTTTGAACTCACGAACTATATCGAATAACTTTCCACCCAAAATGCCCAAATTCAGATATGATTAATAAGGTCAACAAGGGCTACTCTATACTAGATTTGGTCAACTCAAAAGGTTTAACAAACTAACTAATTCCAAAGTACGATACCAATCCATTAAGCAACGTCCATGTCTTATTATATTCCTTTCAAAGCCTACCAAGATTGGGGCTAACTATCATTCCTTTAATTCTCCACAAGAAACATCGAGATTCTCAAATGAAGTAGCTTAGGTTCATATCAACTTATGTGCTAAGGTAGTACCCACGCTCAATCACCTATAACAAACAAGCTCTCAAAAGACATAAATCCCAAGGTGTTTCTCAATTCACTAGACTCTCACATCAAGCACAACTAACAAGACTAACCAAAGGGTCCCAAGTTATCTTCTCATATACAACTCAAACCTTAAACAATCAATTTCTCAACTCGTCCACGCCCTCCAATGATACATTCACTCACCCCAACGTACGAGGCTCAGTTAAAAACATTCTCTCAAAACCGGGTTCTCTTGAACAAGGGCACCATCCCGCGGAATAAAAGGAAGGTGTCCTCAAGGACTCTTATTATAAGAAGAAAACGAACCAAGGATGAATCGGGAGAAAGAATAGAAGAATAGTTACCTAGGCGAGAGAAGAGGAATTGGAAAGACGAATAAACAACGAGATTGAAATATTAAGGTAAGGTACACTGAATACGAAAAGAAATATTGAGAAAGTGGAAGCATCCATCATTTGGCATAACCAATCTTCAACATTCGGCAACGACCACTCAATCTTGGTCACCAACGAGTAAGATCACGTCATAACTTCAACGGCACGAAAATTAATAACTAACAATTAACAAACCTAGCTTGTAGGATTGCATTATCTACGCTTTCTTGGAGGGCCATCTTGCAAAAGAGAACATTGGTTAGCACCTAACAATTAGCAATCACAAAGAGACTACCACATAAAATCCTAAATCTACCCATCCTACCCATCTCTCAAGTTTATTATTTAAAGGTCAAGTGATTTTAAGTGGGGTGCACAAACGTGCGTCGGGAGCAACAAGCTCTGATACCAACTGTGACACCCTTAAAAAAAACGTTAATTAAACACGTAAAATCTACAGAAAAACTGACAGGATATGTTTCTAATTGGTTCAACTAGACAAAACCTGTAATTTTTAAAACTTTCCTAACCATTCACAAACAATTCCGAAAGAAGAGTGTCAAAACCTGCAAAAGCTAACAACTAATTTACATGCCATAGCTAACGATAAGAAAATATAATGATACAAACCAAAATCAAAGAGGGAGACATATGTCCCTTCAAAATATATACATAACTAAAAGTTTAGGGGTTTACTACATAATATAACCAAACTAAGTCCAAGGTTCTTTTGCTCACTAGCTCGTCTGTGTACCCCATCTAATCATCTTCAACCTGTCAATCGCATTTTATACAAACACGAAAGCCACAATTCAGTGGGGAGTAACTTCGAGTCCTCCCAGCCACGAAATGTCATATTTAATGTAACATGTAGTGTAACATGTAAACAATATGATAAACAATTTAATTATCAAGTCTTCTAACCTATGACCCCTAAATTGACCAAATTAAACTATCATGTGAAACATATAACAAATAGTAATCCAAACTTTATCAATTGTAACCGGCTTACATCTCACCTATTACAATTCATAAAATCACCATACAAGAAAGGGCAATATATCAAAGACAGGCATAAGTTCTTAACACCGTCAATAGTCACTCTGTAACTCGAGTCTATACCACGAGGTAGGGAAGGTAATCGAACCGGTATCTTGGCTCAGAGGTTCTATCAAAACATGGCCAAGACACAACACAACCCTAGCCTAAAATCACAGAGACCTAGACATGCGCGGATACACACCACCGCACCCAAGACCCACAATTTTTCTAAAACAAAGTGAGTACCCTAAGGAGTCCACCAAAGGGTTGGCTAGTACTTAAGCTGACCACTTACTATCAAAATAAGTAACGAGGTCATGCACCAACTTGGATATAATCCCACCAAGTCAGGAACAGAAAGGCTATTAAGCAGTGAACATATACTCGTCAATGACTATAAAGACCTATCTATGACAAACACAACAACCTGCAAAAAGTATTTAATACCAATTCCAATTCTAGCAATATAAACAATATTAAAGGTTTCAGGGAATCTAGGGCCGTTTCTACGATATAAGGAACTATTAAATTCAACCAACAATACATGTGAACTAAGACTTAATAAATGGCCTAAAACAAGAAAAAGGCCGATTATCCAATTCATATAAAATTTCATCCAACCGAAGTTTTACCCGCAACCCCGATCTGCGGACAGTACGGGTTAAATTGCGGTGACCAATCACACAATTGATCGACATCGAATCGATCAAAGGGACTAAGGCTCAGTTTTCGGCACAATCATCAAAACATTGCAATTATTGCTATAAAATTCACTTTAAGCCTTTTCATTACAATTTCATATCATAATCTATCCTAACATGTGCTAACTACCAATATAAGAATAATTTTTCCAACCTCATTATCTTTACTACAAACATTATTCATTTCAAAAGTTTAACCATATGTTACTCATTCTAACTATAACATTAATGAACCTAAAACGACGAACAATGCATGAAAAACCGCAAAACAAGCAACGGACCAACCCGGGCCAACCCCAAGGCCGGCCGTGGGCTGCTGGGGCCGGCTTTCTTGGCCGCCACCCCCATCCCACCATTTCTCCATTTTTGTTCAGTTTAACATCGTCTGAAACATCAATTAATCGTTCCCAATACTAATATGTTAACTTAAACTTAGAAAAGACATGAATTAGACATGCATGCAACCCATATTATCATGTGAAACAAATTACTCAAATAAAAATCACAAAAACATACAAAAAGCAAAGAATGTGACGATTATTCGTCGAGTAACTCGAAATATGTTACCTTAAGCTAGAAAATGAGCAATTAGCACCTTGAATACCAAACCCTAACACACAACTAGCCACTATCTTCAACAATATACGAGTCCCCAAACTCGTCTTCCAAATCTTCACCTAAATAAACAATAAAAACACAATAATAAGTACAAAAACCGAAATTATGCCAAAATCGTCTTAAATCGACATCAAGAAAACTGAAATTAAAACATACTAGGATGTAGATCTTGAAGAGAGGATTCCGGAAATATAAATTTTGTGAAAATCCGACAAGAAATGAGGAAGTTATGGTGAAAACTAGCTTAAAAAGCTTAGTTTTGGTATGATAATGGTGTTTTATTGTTTGGAATAGTTTAGAATGAAGAAGGACAAAGAAAAAAAATCAGAAAGAAAGGAAGGGGAAGGGAGGTGCCGCGGGAAAGGAAAGAAAAGAGCGGGATTGAGACGGAATTTTATGAGTCGGTTTTGGCTCGTTTCGACAATAATTAAAACCGTTGGTCAAACGCAAATTCCGACAAGACCAAAGATCTTAAACACGAGATTACAAGAAAATTGAGTACTCATAAGACCCATTTCCAAAATCGTTTGCCCAATTTTCAAAAGAGTTGTCATATTTCTCCCGATATGCCCTTATTTCGAAATAAAAGGTTTTTACACGGTTTAAATTATTTTTAAACATTTCGAAACTATCAAAATAAATACTTTACTTCAAAATATAATAAAATTATATTTCTTTGAATTATTATTACTTCAAATACATTAATATTAAATTTTACTTGATTAATAAATTACTTCCGCAATATATTAACGGTCCGAAATTACGGGGTGTTACAATCACCCCTCCTTTTAAAAAGTTTCGTCCTCGAAACTTAGAAGGAGAAATTATAGTATACAACATCTTACTAATATAATCATAAGAGAAATACAGGTATCTTTTCAATGAAACGGTGATACTCTTGTTGATCATACAAGAACATCCACATTCATATCAAGATATATATAAAAAAAAAATATTTCTACATCAATAAATGAGAAAACCCATTATTGGGACGTCTCCAATAACGAGATTTAACACTCATTAATGTTAAAACCATTAAAAATTATAAAAGCATTTTCAAAATTTTAGTTTAAAATTCTATAATAAGAATAATATCTTTACTAATTTTGATTAAATACGGCTTAGTAACGCGGAAAAAAAGTAAGAAAAAGGAATCATTACACAAAACGAGAAATAGCTTAGGTATCCAATCGAACACTAAGGTTCAAAGAGAGTGAGAAATAATTTTCAAATATTATAGAAAGAGGTCAATTTGTAGGTTTAACTCCAAATTTAAAAAAAATGAACCAAAAGATTACTCAAACTATATAGAATCTATGCAAGATGGAAAACAACTCGGGAACGAGAAGTGCAAGTCGCGATAGGGAACTCACACCCAACAGACAAAAAGGAATTGAACTCTTAAAGGTGGAATTTTTGGATGAAGTCAATAAAGATGTCAACGAACAAGACGCTTTACTCAAGAGGTCAAATGAGTTCCATAAAGGCGAACACAACGAAACAAGCCAGAATAGCAAGAATGACAATTGTCGGAGATCGGAATTAGGAAGATCGGTACATCGAGAAAGGTTCACTCAATTTTCCAACCACAGAGTCATCCTACTAGGTCCTCCGAACATCAACAAGGCAACAACCAGAGGCCACACTAAACCAAAGAGTCATCTGAACCACTCATCGATAAGTCTACGCATAAGCTAATCCTTGAGACAATCCTATCCTCTACAATTATAACTTAACCATTTCCCAATCAAAATGTTTCCTCCAATATCCTCCACCGAACAAAATCAAAATCCAAAGTCGACACTAGTAACAATATTATACCCTTACCAAGATTCAATATTCCCAAAACGCATTCATGCTTGAAACCAACCCACAAGCAACAAGTTGCACTATCCAATCCATAATTAGCACTAACTATAAGATAAATGGGTTCATCACACAAATCATCTGATCGGTTTAATCAAGATTCACTATTCTACTTCCCAACAATATTCCAATTCCAATAGAAAGATTCCTCAAAGGATTAAATATAAGGTCCAAATTTACAATAACATTCCACAGACTTAGCTATCAATCCCCAATACCGTAAAGTAAGGATCAAATGACAAACGAACAATCCCCGAAACAAATCCAAAATAACCATAGAAATACTCCACCAAGGTAAACTAATCCCATTAGTCTAATCATCAAATCGAAACCAAAGTGAGTCTTATACCACCAAAACACGCGAACCTTAACTCGCAAGGAGACTACAACATTGCCATCATAAGAATTCCATCAAAAATCTAGCTCTCATATCACATGGTCAAATACAGACACAAACTCCTACACTAATTCCCGACAAAAATCAAAATACAAAAATCCTCAAATCACATCCCACTAACTCTGTAAACATGGTCAACAAGGTACCAACTATACTATGTAGATAAGGAGTTATAACGGGATAGAGAAACGGTAAAATATTTTCGAAGGGTGCATGAGCATGACAAGTTAGGAAACTAAGGAGTCGGACCGAAAAGATAACGGTTGACAGAAATAAGAGGTACTCGAGTTAAGAAGATATCTCGGGCAAGAAGAAGATACGTAAACTTCGGCATAAAAACAGGGTTCAACGAACGCTAAAGAGAAGGAGAGGAGAACAGCAGCGGCATAATGAAAGGGTTCTTTGCTTAACCAAACACTCCTCAAAGCTTATAATTGCTATGATAAAGTTACATCACTAAGGTGCTCAACAAAGACTCAAAAGTCTACCATATCATAGGACTAACAAGGACTCACAATGGTAGGTTTTCCTCAACTCAATTGGTTCCAAGAGCCAAAATCAATTCACCACACAAATTCATTTGTTACCATCCAAGTCCCAAAGTATCTCCTTTACAATTCTCGTCATCGAACTTCACTTGCTATGTCATCCCCAAGTACCATGGCTTGTTTACACTATCATCTCACCACTTCGTACTTCTAGTCTCCGATACCATAAATTAGAATCGCATCTTTGAACTCACGAACTATATCGAATAACTTTCCACCCAAAATGCCCAAATTCAGATATGATTAATAAGGTCAACAAGGGCTACTCTATACTAGATTTGGTCAACTCAAAAGGTTTAACAAACTAACTAATTCCAAAGTACGATACCAATCCATTAAGCAACGTCCATGTCTTATTATATTCCTTTCAAAGCCTACCAAGATTGGGGCTAACTATCATTCCTTTAATTCTCCACAAGAAACATCGAGATTCTCAAATGAAGTAGCTTAGGTTCATATCAACTTATGTGCTAAGGTAGTACCCACGCTCAATCACCTATAACAAACAAGCTCTCAAAAGACATAAATCCCAAGGTGTTTCTCAATTCACTAGACTCTCACATCAAGCACAACTAACAAGACTAACCAAAGGGTCCCAAGTTATCTTCTCATATACAACTCAAACCTTAAACAATCAATTTCTCAACTCGTCCACGCCCTCCAATGATACATTCACTCACCCCAACGTACGAGGCTCAGTTAAAAACATTCTCTCAAAACCGGGTTCTCTTGAACAAGGGCACCATCCCGCGGAATAAAAGGAAGGTGTCCTCAAGGACTCTTATGATAAGAAGAAAACGAACCAAGGATGAATCGGGAGAAAGAATAGAAGAATAGTTACCTAGGCGAGAGAAGAGGAATTGGAAAGACGAATAAACAACGAGATTGAAATATTAAGGTAAGGTACACTGAATACGAAAAGAAATATTGAGAAAGTGGAAGCATCCATCATTTGGCATAACCAATCTTCAACATTCGGCAACGGCCACTCAATCTTGGTCACCAACGAGTAAGATCACGTCATAACTTCAACGGCACGAAAATTAATAACTAACAATTAACAAACCTAGCTTGTAGGATTGCATTATCTACGCTTTCTTGGAGGGCCATCTTGCAAAAGAGAACATTGGTTAGCACCTAACAATTAGCAATCACAAAGAGACTACCACATAAAATCCTAAATCTACCCATCCTACCCATCTCTCAAGTTTATTATTTAAAGGTCAAGTGATTTTAAGTGGGGTGCACAAACGTGCGTCGGGAGCAACAAGCTCTGATACCAACTGTGACACCCTTAAAAAAAACGTTAATTAAACACGTAAAATCTACAGAAAAACTGACAGGATATGTTTGTAATTGGTTCAACTAGACAAAACCTGTAATTTTTAAAACTTTCCTAATCATTCACAAACAATTCCGAAAGAAGAGTGTCAAAACCTGCAAAAGCTAACAACTAATTTACATGCCATAGCTAACGATAAGAAAATATAATGATACAAACCAAAATCAAAGAGGGAGACATATGTCCCTTCAAAATATATACACAACTAAAAGTTTAGGGGTTTACTACATAATATAACCAAACTAAGTCCAAGGTTCTTTTGCTCACTAGCTCGCCGTGTACCCAATCTAATCATCTTCAACCTGTCAATCGCATTTTATACAAACACGAAAGCCACAATTCAGTGGGGAGTAACTTCGAGTCCTCCCAGCCACGAAATGTCATATTTAATGTAACATGTAGTGTAACATGTAAACAATATGATAAACAATTTAATTATCAAGTATTCTAACCTATGACCCCTAAATTGACCAAATTAAACTATAATGTGAAACATATAACAAATAGTAATCCAAACTTTATCAATTGTAACCGGCTTACATCTCACCTATTACAATTCATAAAATCACCATACAAGAAAGGGCAATATATCAAAGACAGGCATAAGTTCTTAGCACCGTCAATAGTCACTCTGTAACTCGAGTCTATACCACGAGGTAGGGAAGGTAATCGAACCGGTATCTTGGCTCAGAGGTTCTATCAAAACATGGCCAAGACACAACACAACCCTAGCCTACAATCTGCGCAGACCTAGACATGCGGATACACACCACCGCACCCAAGACCCACAATTTTTCTAAAACAAAGTGAGTACCCTAAGGAGTCCACCAAAGAGTTGGCTAGTACTTAAGCTGACCACTTACTATCAAAATAAGTAACGAGGTCATGCCCCAACTTGGATATAATCCCACCAAGTCAGGAACACAAAGGCTATTAAGCAGTGAACATATACTCGTCAAAGACTATAAAGACCTATCTATGACAAACACAACAACCTGCAAAAAGTATTTAATACCAATTCAGTTTCTAGCAATATAAACAATATTAAAGGTTTCAGGGAATCTAGGGCCGTTTCTACGATATAAGGAACTATTAAATTCAACCAACAATACATGTGAACTAAGACTTAATAAATGGCCTAAAAATAGAAAAAGGCCGATTATCCAATTCATATAAAATTTCATCCAACCGAATTTTTACCCGCAACCCCAGTCCTGCGACAGGTACGGGTTAAATTGCGGCTGACCAATCACACAATTGACTGACATCGAATCAGTCAAAGGGACTAAGGCTCAGTTTTCGGCACAATCATCAAAACATTGCAATTATTGCTATAAAATTCACTTTAAGCCTTTTCATTACAATTTCATATCATAATCTATCCTAACATGTGCTAACTACCAATATAAGAATAATTTTTCCAACTTCATTATCTTTACTACAAACATTATTCATTTCAAAAGTTTAACCATATGTTACTCATTCTAACTATAACATTAATGAACCTAAAACGACGAACAATGCATGAAAAACCGCAAAACAAGCAACGGACCAACCCGGGCCAACCCCAAGGCAGCCGTGGGCCTGCTGGCCGCCACCCCCATCCCACCATTTCTCCATTTTTGTTCAGTTTAACATCGTCTGAAACATCAATTAATCGTTCCCAATACTAATATGTTAACTTAAACTAACAAAAGACATGAATTAGACATGCATGCAACCCATATTATCATGTGAAACAAATTACTCAAATAAAAATCACAAAAACATACAAAAAGCAAAGAATGTGACGATTATTCGTCGAGTAACTCGAAATATGTTACCTTAAGCTAGAAAATGAGCAATTAGTACCTTGAATACCAAACCCTAACACACAACTAGCCACTATCTTCAACAATATACGAGTCCCCAAACTCGTCTTCCAAATCTTCACCTAAATAAACAATAAAAACACAATAATAAGTACAAAAACCGAAATTATGCCAAAATCGTCTTAAATCGACTTCAAGAAAACTGAAATTAAAACATACTAGGATGTAGATCTTGAAGAGAGGATTCCGGAAATATAAATTTTGTGAAAATTCGACAAGAAATGAGGAAGTTATGGTGAAAACTAGCTTAAAAAGCTTAGTTTTGGTATGATAATGGTGTTTTATTGTTTGGAATAGTTTAGAATGAAGAAGGACAAAGAAAAAAAATCAGAAAGAAAGGAAGGGGAAGGGAGGTGCCGCGGGAAAGGAAAGAAAAGAGCGGGATTGAGACGGAATTTTATGAGTCGGTTTTGGCTCGTTTCGACAATAATTAAAACCGTTTGTCAAACGCAAATTCCGACAAGACCAAAGTTCTTAAACACGAGATTACAAGAAAATTGAGTACTCATAAGACCCATTTCCAAAATCGTTTGCCCAATTTTCAAAAGAGTTGTCATATTTCTCCCGATATGCCCTTATTTCGAAATAAAAGGTTTTTACACGGTTTAAATTATTTTTAAACATTTCGAAACTATCAAAATAAATACTTTACTTTAAAATATAATAAAATTATATTTCTTTGAATTATTATTATTACTTCAAATACATTAATATCAAATTTTACTTGATTAATAAATTACTTCCGCAATATATTAACGGTCCGAAATTACGGGGTGTTACATTAATCCTTTCTTTCCTTTGATCTTTCATGCTTATATCTTATCAATTGCTTACATATGCTTGTGTATTGCTCATGCGCAGGAATATGATCAACTTCTAAGGGCGTTGACATGCTTTTTAAAGGATGTTGGATATTCATTTAGGAAAAATTGTTTTACTTATGCTTTTTAATACAATTACAATTGCAATTTCAATTTGGTTTTGATGTAATAGTTAGGACAATAAGAAATTTAGCTTCCTTTCGTATGTAGTAGCTTGTCTTTCGCAGGTACTTTGTTACTTAGATTGGACTTTACCCCGTTTTCAAGCTAGCTTGGGGGAGCTTCTACGCGGTTGTACGCTTTCTTTCCTTTCTTTATTTCCACATGTGTCGTCCCATCTCCCTTTGTTGGGTGTCCTTCTTTGTTTTACACATTGAGGACAATGTGTTGTTCTAGCTTGGGGGAGGGATTTAGTGATTCTAGTTATGGGAAATCTAAAACCCTAAAACTTTGAAAACTTTGAAAAATTTAAAAATTTTCATAAAAAGTGTGTGTTGTGTCCACCCTTTTGTCTTATGCTTAATGTCTTTCCTCTTTACATTTCCCATATTGTAGCTTTTTAAAGCTAATGAGTCCCGCTTTTGACGGGTTTTGCATACACGGGGATGTCTTGACATAGTAGGTGGAAGATGAAATTTGAACCAAATAGGCTTGATCTTGACTTTTGGCAAGCCACAAGATGGTAAGGTAGAACCTCTTTGGACCGATGAACCCATATCCGGTCTCTCTTAGGTGAGTGTAGGTCTCCTTATGGTGTGTGTTACATCAAATACGCACAAGTATGGTTTTTATTTCATCTTTATGAGCATTACTTTCATTTTATGCTTGCATTTGAAGCCATTCACATAGACTTTGTTGCCCATTTTTAGCCCCTTCTCGCACATGTTTTACATCTTATATAGCTACATCATGCTTGCCTACCTTTTTAAGCTAGTAGGTATGTCTTTGGTGTTAGGGTGCTAATTTGGGATTTGCTTAATTTTTGGTCTTTGTGAGCTTGGTTATGCCGGATTTGCTAGTTTCCGGAATTGGTTAATGAAACAAAAGAAGTGAAAAAAAAAGGAGTTGTGAAAAAGAAAAAAAAGAGAAAAATGAAAAAAATCACATGAATGAAAAAGAAGAAAAAGAAGCATGAATTGAGTTGAAAAACAAGAAGAAGTGGAAATTAAGAGAATTCTCATATCTTATTATCATCTTTTGGAGAATGTTATTATGATTTGTATTGAAATATTGGGTTTAGTTTTGGGATTGAGCATCCTTTCACTTGGTTGTTGCTAGCTTGACTTAGCTCCACAAACCATAATTCATATGTTCCCCTTTCTTACCCATTATATATTGCCTTCTTCTACCCATTGGCTTCTTTTATATGCTTGCATTTTGATTGTTTTTGACTTGTGATTTGAAATGACTACCATATTAGATTGCGGGCACATTCTCATAAGTTGAGGATAGGTGAGTGCTACTCATATAAATATCCTTTCACATACAAAAGAGCTTGAGTGTACCGTGAGAGTCCAAAGTCAAAAGATCACGCAAGGGCCGAAAAGTTCATTTGAAGTCATTCATGCTACGCCGTCATATAAATCTCATCCATGTTGTTGCATTTTCCCTATGCCCACGTTGTTTCGGGATTTGATTCATTGTGCTCTAAAGTTACTTGACGGAAATTGCATTTGGATGCGATGATTGTTGCTCTTACCCTTATCCTTATCATACATTGTATTGTGTGCTTGCTTGAGGACAAGCAAGGGTTTAGCTTGGGGGAGTTTGATAGGTCCATTTTATATACATTTTAACCCCCTATTTTACCTCTATTTTACATGTCATTTGCACTAATATTAGTGTTTGTGAGCTAATTCCGTGTTCTAGTTGTGTTTGCTTGTTTTCCATTGTGTTTTGTAGGGAATTAATCTTTTAGTAGCTTTTTCCTGTCAAAGTAGCAAGTACAAGAGTTCACGAGGCTAATGAGAGCAAGTCTTGATCATGCAAAGGAGTTTCGAGAAGCATAGGGGCATTTTGGGAAGAAATTGGAAAACCCGAGCAAGAGGAAACCAATCTTAGTTGGTGGATATGTAAAGAAATGAAATCCAAATGAAAGCCCATGATAAGAGTTTGCATTGGATGCCAAAGGATGCTTAAGACACCTTAGACGGACGCATTAAGACATAAGCATCGGATTCCGCATCAACATTAAGCGCAAAGTTAAGACGGAATTAAGAAAAATTTGAGAAAACCCACGACCCCGATCGGGGTGGGGTGGCCTCGATCGGGGTTAGCCTCCTCTTGAATGTTTACGTTACTCCCTTCACTCCTAAATAAAGGGTGTTGATCCGGGACCTTGGACACCATCTTTACACATATTTTTCCATCTAAATTCTCTCTAAATCTTAGTAGTTAGTTTAGGTTAGCTTAGTTTAGTTTAGTTTGTTTACATTTCCTTTTAGCAATTACATTACAATTACATTTCAAGTTTAATTCCAAGTTACATTTCAAGTTTGTTCTAGTTTCATTGTTCTTCTATTTCCATTTCCATTTCCATTCAAGGTAATTCATATTCTATTTTCATTATGTTATTTATCATTTCATGTAGTATTAGTTTAGTTTATACTTTCAACATGTTTGAGTAGTTATATTTGTCTAAGGAGTAAGGGAAACCATGCATGATTAAGTAATATGTAAATGTGAAAATAAGGATAAGTTAATATTGTATAATTGTTTCTATCACATGTTTGCACCATAATGTTTAATCTATGTTTAAAGGCCTTATTCATTGATTAAGTTTGTTCATTCGTTCTAAAAGTCGAGAGGCATGGAACCGAATTAGACTAAGCATGTGTAGTAGGACGACCTAGTCATGGACGAGAGTTTCTCTAGGACCTGGTCTATGGTTGACACTAATATCGTAAGGTGGGTGTCTTTAAGCCTAAACATTTATCGTAAAATCAACTTCCTAACTTAACATGAGCATTTACATAATTAGCATGTGTGACCCGACCTCCCTAGACATTCTCTTTATTATTATTTTATCATCACATCAAACCAAACTAATCAATCAACCGTTAATCTACCAAGGTAAAATTCAATCCATAACAACTAAATAATAACTCCCGTCTCCTTTGGGTTCGACCCCTAAGTACTACATTCATTTGTTGTCTAGGGTATAAATATTATCTTTGCATAGGTGTGCGATAGCCTATCACAAGCATTAAATTCACCAATGAACATTAATGATATGTAATTCCGGCATCACAGCCAGAATTCACCTCAGGAACAGACGCAATGAGCACTGCGCCTCTTCCAAAGGACGCAGCACTGCTGCGCCTGTTCCGGGTTGAATTCTGCCCCTGAACTTCCGTTGTTGCTTTGACATAGTTATTAGCTTACGTATTAATTAACTATTACTCATATTATCACCTAATAATCTGTTCGTTAATTTATTTTCCCTTTCTTTTCCTCAAATTATCCGTTTTAAATGTATTTTCGACGTAAATCAATTAACCCGTTGTAATTATTATGATTTTCAATTATTGTATTTCTTTATCATATTGTTTGTATGCTCTCACATGCAATTAACCTAAATCTCTACCTCAACATTAATACATGTTAAACTACTTGATCACCGACTTAGTCTAAATTCACATGCTAGGATTAATCTAATGGATGTTGCATAGCATGCATATAACCTTCAACATATCGAGTATAGACGATTTTCCCTAATCATTAGTAGAGGCCGCTATCGAGGCGGGCGGGATTAGGTGTTCGATCAAAAGAGCTTCCTAATACGTACCCTCACCCCTTACTCCAGATCTTTGTGAACATCCGTATTCATTGGCATCCACGAGAGTCATTCTAGACATAGAATGCTAAGGGTAACGAGTTCTTGGTGTTCATGTCACTACTTTGTGTCTTGACATGGCATGAGGTATTCGAACGGTTTCCAATTTTCCACAATAAATTGGTGGCGACTCCACAAATGCAAAGCTTGCTCGTTTTCACCGAGCGACCCTTGTGGGCTCGCGTCCACACATGCCATGATGCAACTATCATATATACAAACTAATGCATATGCTTCTATCACTAGTATGCCACATAATCTAAATGCAACTCCTATAATCACATAGGTTTGTACTGCTTCAAACAAAAAGAAGCCACATTGTCATAAACATATAAGAGAAAAAAGGAGATTTGGAAAGATTATACCATGCGGTCTTCATATTTCTCATGCCTCGAATGTGGCGTAGTCGGTCCCAAGTGATAGGAGAAAACAACAAACAAACATATATATACAATATATACAATTCTACACTACCAAGGAAAGAACATGTTTTTGAAATTTTCAAATTTTTTCAAACTTTTATCATTTTTCAAAATTTTGAGTTAGATGTTAAACGTTAGAATGTTAGAATTTCTCATCCCCACACTTAGTATGGACATTGTCCTCAATGGACAAAGTATAAGAAATTGTGCACATGCAATGATGTGAAATGCATGAATCTACACTAAATGCAAGCTATATGGAATATATTACAAAATGATGCAAGCTAAACTATTCTAAATGATGCATGCTTTCTATTATTCGGAGAGATAATTTAGATTAACTCGGGATGCTTGTGACAAAACTTCCCCAACAGGTTAAATTAATGGGGTAAGTTTGGCCACAAGGCCATGCATGCAATGCTATGCAAATTGTCATTTTGGATTTTTTCTAGCGGGAACAAAAATTGTCATCACCTTGATGTGGCTAAGGTGGAAAATGTCCTTTGGTGTTGCTAGGACACTTCACTAGGTAAAATGCCGAAACAACAATAATTATTCAAAACAAGTTAGTTTAACAAATCAAATTTTGTCAAAGAGATGAGAGAGGAAAAAAGAGCTCACATAAGCCATGATGGGTGCCTCTTGCCTGCTCCATCTAGCCAAAGAACTCTTCACTTATCATGATCATCTCCTCCATTTTCATCACTCCATTCCGCTATAGACTCATCACTTTCATAGAGGGAAGCATCCCTTCTTCACTAATGCGCCCTTGGCGGGCCATTTGATGGAAACAAGGGTATAGAGCATAGTAAGCATCTACCCTATCATCATATTGTTGGCGATGCATAGCTTGAAGTAAACCCCTGTCAAAATCATCCCTTGGAAGAATGAACGGGTTAGGGTGGTTGTAGGGTTGGTAAGGGAAGGGGTATGGAGGAATAGTGCCCCTTCATTCTTGTTTTCATTATCTCTTATTGTTGTTGAGTAGAAGGTGGGGCTTGGTTCTCTTGCCTTGAGTTTCCGGATACTAGGTATGAAGGTAGACGGGAATGGGGCCCTCTCCTTGGTGAAATTCTTGTCAAACCTTCCATTGGAAGGATTAGCAGATCGCTTCCCTTTGTTAGCCATTTGATTTTTCTTTCACAGCCTTCATAGGCTATCCAGTGATGTTGTTTGAAAAGAAGGCATTCATTAAGCCTAGTTATAGGCACGGAAATTTTATTAAAGTGCCGAAAATAAATTATTTTAAGTTAATATCAATTTTAGCTTAATTTAATTATGTTTGTCCCGTTTAATAGAAGCTAGATCGATCCACATTGCAAATTGGGTTATTTGGAATCTAAAGCAAAGCAAATGGTCATTTGGGCCCAAAAGAGAAATAAAGCTCGCAAACAAATCCCAAACTTCAAGTCCATTTATCAAGAGAGAAATATCTATAAATAAGAGAATTCTCCACCATTTCGAAAAAAAAAATCAATTTACAAGGAAGAGAAATCACTTGTGAAAGTTAGAGAAAGAAAGGCATCAAAAGCTCTCAACTTCTCTCTACAAATCTCTCTACAAATATCTTTGGCAAGTAGATAACAAGCACCATAAAATCGTGCTACCTACACAAGGAAACACAAACCAAATTCAAGCATCCAAGAGAGATTCAAGTTAACGTGACCCTCTCAAGAAGCTCAAATCAAACTCAAGCATCGAAGAGAGATTTAATTCAACACGACCCTCTCAAGAAGCTAAAGTCAAGTAAGCGAGCCTCGAATATTGTAGACTCGTACCTTTAATATTGTTGTAGAATCAGTGGATAAACTAGAGGTTGTATACAAAACTTTTTGATATTATATAAACTTATTTGTCTATTTGTTTTGTGTTACAGTTTTATTGCAATACAAAATGTGTTGTTACAAATTTTTGGTGAACCCGACGTGAAACCCTCTACCTCTCATCTCTACAACGAACCAAGTTTACTTCAAGAACAAGGATGTTTTCCAACATATCAAGCACACCTTCAAGAACTTATGCATCAATCCTCAAAGGGTCTCCTAGTGTTGCACCTTTATCTAGCATGCCCTCAATTGGCGTTTCTACAAGAGGAATGGCAAGGAAGGCTGCTATCAATGCAGCTGCTGAAAGCTTGCGCACCGCCCATGTCCCTAAGAAGCCTCGTAAGTACTCAATTGCATCTATTGCTGCTACTGCAACTGCTATAATCAACAAGGCTTCATCTCCACAAAAGGAGAGCAAGGAGTTCAAAGCAAGTGGTGATTCATCCCATCACAAGGTGAAGAAATCAATGCCAAAGAAGAAGAAGGAAGCTTCAATGCCTATTCTCGAATCAGTCATGGTTGTTGGTGGCACTAGCCTCGAAGAACAAATGGAGAATGTGAACAAGCTCCTTGAGAAGATGATGCAAGAAAATGAAGAGAAGAATAAGAGGATTGAAGAACTTCAAAGGGAAATGGAAGAGCTTTGTAACAAGGATAATTCAATCCATCATGACACTGAAGAGGAGGAAGAAGAAGAGGATGATAAGAAGGATGGTGAGAAGCCCCCTAAAAATGATCTTAGTGCCTACACCGAAAAGAAACTGCAAGACTTGATAGCCAGCACGATCAAGAGCTAGTTAGGTGAAGGTTCCTCCAGCAGTCTTCGATATATGAAGCCCTACACAAAGAGGATCGATGTCTTACGCATGCCTGCCAGATATCAACCCCCAAGTTCCAACAGTTCGATGGAAAAGGCAGC
Organism: Silene latifolia; assembly: GCF_048544455.1. NCBI lineage: Eukaryota > Viridiplantae > Streptophyta > Magnoliopsida > Caryophyllales > Caryophyllaceae > Silene > Silene latifolia. The sequence goes on along the minus strand of NC_133526.1, from coordinate 72,245,315 downwards.
CCCTAACAACACATTGCTCACTTTGTGGAGACTTGCAATAATGCCGGGACAGATGGAGACTTGTTAGTGAAGCAGTTTGTTCATTCCCTCAAAGGCATATCTTTCGATTGGTATACGGATTTAGGTTCTGAGTCGATCGACAGCTGGGACAAATGGAGAACGAGTTCATGAATAGATTCTATAGTACAAGGCGCATAGTGAGCATGAGTGAACTAACGAAAACAACTTAATGGGAAGGTGAAGCTGTTGTGGAATAATCAACCGTTGGCGCGCGCTAAGTCTGGAATGCAAGGATCGTTTAAGCGAGACTTCAGCAGTTAAAATGTGCATCAATGGAATGAAGTGGGACCTCCTATACATCTTGAATGAGAACAAGCCGAAAAGCTTTCAAGAGTTGTGACACGGCTGTCGCAACCCTATCAAAAATAAACCAACCGGCTCAACTAATATAGTAGAGGTAAGTCGGGTATCGTACTCCACAGGGAGGCTATTGTATCTACTTGTTATCTAGTCCGTCACGGTAAAAGATTGGAGGTGTTTTGATTTGATTTCTAAACTAAGAACTTGAATTAAATGGCAAAAACAGAGAGAACAATAACAATAGTAAAATGAAATAAAATGTGATCAAATAAAGAGAGAAATGCTAAGATGTCGGTTCACCATGATATCACACAATTCTGTTTAGAGTAGGTCAGTCGGTCTGATGTGAGAAGGGTAAAGGAAAGGTCCTTTCGGTCTGCTATCCGCCCTAAAATACTACTAACTTAGCTTTCACCCTCATTAGTGTAGTCTACTCTTCATAACAGGTATGTTCATTCCAATCTCTCGATCTAGGTCTGAATTTAACCGGATTAACTAGTTTAGAAGCGTGCACTCAACTAAACGATTACAATTAAATTGCTATGAATCAGTTCTCACAATCAAAATCGTCTAATCTAATTATAACATCATTGCTTTACCACCATGGCTCCCCTAATCCTAGCAACAGAAGAATTAGCTACTCATGGCGTGATTAAACTAACAACGATTAATGAAATAATAAGAGACATGATATAAAGATTAGTAAGAAGGAATCGCATAAATTAATTAACAACACTAATAAAATCAGAAATTATAGAGAGGAAATAAAGTATGCAAAACAAGAATTAAATTGATTCGAAAGAGTAAAGAGGATTATAAAGTTTTTGATCCAGCAATAGAACGAAGTAACGTCGAACAAGAGAGAATAAAAGTGTCTGCTAATTGAATGCTTAAGAGTAATTAAGAGCTTCTGAGATTAATGAAAGATTAAAAGATGACCTAAACCTAAGTGACGTCTTTCCTTTATAGAGGAAAGATATTTATTAAACATACAACTTAAGATAATAAATAAGTTCTCGCGAAATAAAATCTCGCGTAAAATAGCAACGCTCTCGATTGAGCAACTTCATTCTCCTCGATCGAGCAATTCCTTGGCAAAACCTCTCGATCGAGTACTCAACATACCCGATCGAGGAACCTCAAGTCACCACTTCTCGATCGAGAACAGCATGGTCTCGATTGAGCATTGTTCACCACCCATATTTACTCGATCGAACACATTGGCCAACAAAAGCCTTCGATCGAGTACACTGCCACTGAACTAGCTTCTTGATTCGTTGATTAGCTTCCGAGACCACTTCACGCTTCCCGAGGCAAAGACAATTCCGCTTTAATTCTTCCATCTCCATAAATGCATGCTAAGGGGCAGAAAAAGGCATGATTCCGCTACTTTCGGGTCCGTTCCTGCAAATAAAGCAAAGCAAACCAAAGTGGACTATTCGGGGCATATTGTAGCTTATTACTACGAGAATTACATGGAAATGCGTGCATAAGAGGCCAAAAAGGACTATGTAAAATGCACGTATCAAACCTCCCCAAACCAAACATTTGCTTGTCCCCAAGCAAACTATATGCAAAACTAACTAATGGAACGGAAAAGAAAACTCAGAGCTAGCTACAAGCTATCCACTTAAACCGGTTTAATTCAAACAACCAACACTTATAGCATAACAGTCAAGTGCAAACGAGTTGTAGGATGTTTATAAGAAAGCTGAACTGTCGACCTTGCAAGACCTTTAAAAATGGACTCTCACGGGTCACTCTTCTCTCATGAAGCAAAGGGTAAGCATATGAAAGTAAGAGTAGAAGAAAAATAGTCGCTCACCTAAACTACGACCGACATAAACATGCATGCAACAAATATGATAGACAATTCTAGCTACCGTACACATACATTCCAACCAATCAAGGTCCGTCACAGCCGAGGGCTTACAAAAGTATGGGAAAGTGAGGTAATGGGTAAGAAAAGGCAAAACATATTTGGAAATGTGAGGTAATGAGTCAAGCTATCTACCTAACAAACCAAACTAAACAATATCCGATTCTTAATCCATCTCAAAATCTGAACAAAATGCCCTTAGATCGGCATAACAACTCACTGAACCACAAACATACTCCTCATAAGATAAAGATAAAAATGCATAGGAGTAAAAACCGTTCTTATTCAATCAAACCCTTTTTCAATACGCGATCGAATATTGAAAGTGTTCCACGATTCCCCTTTTTTTTCTCTTTCTTTTTTTTTTTCTTTTCTTCACGGTTTTTTTCTTTTTTTTTTTTCATTTTCAACTTCCTTTTTTTTTTCTCAATTTTATCATCCTCCTTCCTCCATAAATTACCAACTCCCGATAATGCAATACAAACCAAACTTGGCACAATAAACAAAATACCGCAAAAACATACACTAAACTAGCTTGACAAGGCAGGCTAAATTTGGATGTAGTAAAGGGTCAAAAGGCAAATTTGGCTAGATGTGGAGTTAAATGGGTAAAAATGAAAAGAAAGGGAATGTAAGCGCCTCCCTGCATGTGACACCAACCACTAACCCGAATGTACGTAGGCAAAAAGCAATTGAATCTCATATACGTGCAAATTATTGAAACATGTTATGCAAGGAATATACTACTCACAATCCTACATGAATTGGTCACAAATGACACCAGTTTATACGGCTCTAAAACTTAGAAATCATAAGTAGTTTGCCAAAATTATCAGGTCAAGTCTATTTGTTCAGCTATATTTCAACATTAACTCGTGGATATACAAAAAGACAAGGCTAATAAGATATCAATTTTATTGCAAGGCTTAAGTGAAATGACTAAATGTAGTGCAATTTCATCATTGAAATCTACCGTTTTTTTTTTTGGGGAAAATTTAAGCTTTCATTAAAAATTATAATCCACCCATACTTCTTTTCTAAGTTTTACCTTAGTACTACTTATATCAATTTATACAAATTTGCTCAATCCATTGTCGTGCATCTTTGATATTGGAATGCACCCTATTACAACGAATACACATTTTAATCTCTTCCTTCACTCGTAACATAACAACTGCAGGAGTCGGTACAAACCCCTCCATTCTACTCTAATTCCTGCACATCTAAACTTGATAGACCGGTGCAACCAGCACCGCAGCAACCACCTTCTTCACCAAGAGTGATATGTGCTTCAGTTTAATCCACCATACCATGAATTGTGTCTGAGGGACTGCTATTTTCAACCATACAATAAGTAGTTGAAGACATCTCTTGCTGAAACCACATTGAAAAAAGAGATGATCCAAGTTCTCATCACTGTTACCACAGAGAAAACAAAGATTACCCTGTATAATGCCCATTCTCCTCAACCTATCTTGTGTTAATAGCCGTTGATGAGCTACTAACCACAGAATGAAACTATGCCTAGGTACCATCATGCTATTGGGGAACCAAGGGTACCACTCCTTATCAGGTCCTTCATCCACGAGCCATGAATATCCTAGTTTAATAGTGTATCCTTCCAAATTATCTCTAAACAGATGATGTTTAACCAACTCCTTTACCCAGCAGATTTTCTTCCATGCTCAGCTAGCCTCATGTCCAGGCTGATAATCTTCCCAGGTCTGCTCTTTCATATAAACAGCATGGATCCATCTAACCCACAGATGGTCAGTTTTCTTTGCAATCCACCAGGCATATTTTGCAACCGCATCAATATTCCACCAATACAATCTCTTCAGGCCAAGTCCACCCTTCCTTTTACTTATGCAAATACTGTCCCAAGCCACCAGAGCAGGACTCTCCTTCATTTCAGTACCATGCCAGAGGAACTGCCTGCAGAGACAGTCAATCCTATGGAGGACAGCCTTAGGTAGAATAAAAATTCGAGCCCAGTAATTATGTAAAATATGCAACACTGACTTAATTAAGACCACTCGCCCTGCATAAGACAACTTGCGTGCACCCAGGCTTCTAATTCTACCAGTTACTTTTTCAACCAGGCTTTGACAATCATTAATACCCAATCTTTTTGGAGTGATTTTCACACCCAAATACCTGAAAGGTACAGTCCCTCTTTGCATTCCAGAAAGCCTGGCTAACCTGGCCATAGTATTGTTATCAACCCCATTGCTGTAAATACTTGATTTCCCCTGATTCATACTCAGACCTGAAGCCTTGGAGAAGGTTTTGAAAGCCCTCAGCAGTAAGACAACAGATGGAGTGTCTCCTCTACAAAACATAATGAGATCATCTGTAAAACACAGATGACTCAATTGCACTCTTTTGCAAAGGGGATGGAATCTAAACTCCCTTTGCTTCTGTACCCATGCCAAAATCCTACTCAAATATTCTAAACAAATGGTAAAGAGTAAAGGGGATAAAGGATCCCCTTGCCTCAAACCTCTCTTCCCCTTGAAATACCCAAAGATATTCCCATTTAAAGCTATAGAGTAGGTAGAACTGGTCACACATTGCATTAGGATTTCAATAATGGTTTAGAGGGAAATTTAAAGCTATCAGCATCTCTTGTAGGAAGGCCCACTCTACAGAGTCATATGCTTTTTGTAAATCTATCTTCATCATGATTCTGGGAGAGCATGCTTTCCTTTTATACATCTTGATCAAATCTTGGCAGATCAAGATATTACCCACAATATCTCTTCCTTTTGTAAAAGCACTTTGCGAAGGACTAATTATCTCAGGTAATATAGAACTTAGTCTAGTGCACATTACTTTTGCAACACATTTATATATGGTGTTACAACAACTGAAAAAAATAAACGTGACATATTTTTGAACTCTTTGAATTTTTTAATTTTTTTGTGATTTTTCATTCATTTTTTTTTGAAATAAAATATAATGCAAACAGAAAATGCAATAAACGTGAATACAAAACAGATGCAAATGCAGACTCAAAGGATCCATTACCATCCCAAACCAAAATGGACAACGCCCTCGTTGTCCTCCAGCATACACCAGCATAATAAATATGGGACGAGAAAAATACAACCAATATGTAAACAAAAGAAATAAATATGAAAGGAGATGAAAAAGAAATAAGAGCAAGAAATACTTATAATATATACGAACTTCCCCAAACCAGTCAGCAAACTGAGGAAGTGAGTAGACCAGTAGCTAATCGTCAGCCACCTCGTCAACCACCTAGTAGGTGGGGGTCCTCCTCATCCTCCCCTCTCCTCCTCTGACGACCTCCCGCAGCAAGCTCAGCTCAGTACCTCTCCTCCCTCTCAGTTGTGTCCTCCTCGCTCGCAGGCTATGGGTACCCCTCCGTCGGGAACCGGTAGAAAGAAGGGTGTGGCCAGTCAGCTGGGACAGGACGTCCTCTCATCATGTGGTACTCGTAAAGAGGGAATAAGGCAAGTGCTTGATCCCGCTCTATACGATCCACTCTCCTGCATATCTCCAATAAAAGCGCATCACGACGCCCTTGGTCCATGACCTCAGGTGCCTAAAAAACAGGAGGAGCAACAAAATTAGCCGGTAAAGCCAGCTTAGGGACAGAGGGTGTAGGTGTAGGGGTAAGGATAGGCGTGGGCGTGGACGTGGACGTCTGCCTAGCCTGTGTCTGTGTAGACCCCTCACCGGTCTCCCTAACAGCAGTGGGAGGCCTCTTCCGCTTCTTAGAAGCGGGGGTAAGGTCTAGGAGGTAGGAAGGAAGAGGTGGTGGTAACCTACCCGACACAGTAGTCAAGGGTAAAAGACGAGGTAGGTTAGGTGAAGGTAAAGTCACGGACGTGAAAGAGCCTATCTTGCACGTCCGTTGGTCTTTTCCTAACCAATGCATAGCAATCATGGCAGGAATATCAAAGAGTACATCCTTATCTAAATATTTAAGGCTACGGGAAAAGTTGGAAAAAAGGTTGCGGGCAATGTGGGTCACCAACCCACCACAAGAAATCGTGCACGTCGCTTTCTGCCCGACAGTGTTAAAATGTTGAGCAGTCAAGTAAGCAATGTTAAAAACAAAGGGGTTACTACAGTCAATGTTCAGGTAACCCGCTAAAATGGATCGCTCAACATTGTTAACGTTGTTGGGCTCGTGGCAACCAAAAATGGTCTCTCCTAGCAGATGGAGAAAGTAACGGGCTGGGGGTAAGTGGACGTGAGCAACACGTCTCAGACCGAAAGGAGTCTGTGCAAGTGTAGGCCAAAGCAGAGCCAGGAGCTTTCTAGGAGCCTCCTGAAGACCATCACTAACTAAACCCAACCTCCCCCAAAACTCAGCTAAGGTCCAGGTGAAGGTTGTGTTAAACAGTCGAAAGGTAATACACTTGCTTCCCGGGTCATTCGCATAGGCCGCAGGTGAAAAGGTGAAAGAGCTAAAAAATTCTAAGGTCGACTGCCTATAAGCGAGCTCTTTCATGGTGGCCAAACCCGACATCCCCATCCCGTTGAGCAGCCCAACAACAGGCTCAAAAATTCCCAACTTTTCTAACGATGGTCGACACAAGAAACGGGTCGATGTCACGTCACATTCCAGCAAATGTAAGAAACGAGTGCGATGGAGCGGGTTTATAAAGCGTACCTGCGGAAACTCAGGCAGAGTCTCTGTGGAAGTGTCACCATCGTACCTAGCAGCGGTAAGTAAAGTGACAGCTCTAAACCCTATAGTCTTCCCCGCACGTGAACCCGAAGCAGCTATAGTAGTAAGAGCAGCAGTGGCAAGACCAGCAGCAGTGGTCTTAGTGACGAGGGCAGTGGTAGTGCTAGCAGTTGGTGTCGACACAGCAGGGGTCGACACCATGGGACACGTGGCAGTAGGAGTAACCACCTCAGCAGCGGTGGCTGGTGTGGTAACGGGTGTGGCAGTGGTGACGGTGGTAACAACAGGGACCACCGTCTTAGAAACCGACGGACTAGTAACTGAGGTAGAAGCGGAAACAGTTGACATACTACTATCCATCCTATTACACAAAAGACAAGTTCCTAATCAACATACAATCAATCATATTCGATTTTTCCCCAATTCGATTTCTTAAAACCCTAATTTCGCACAAAATCAAGGTAAATCGGAATTGAAAATTAAAGAGAAGGGGGGGGGGGGGGGAACTTACTTGACTTGATTACCCAACAAAATGATCAATTAAAATCAACAAATACGCAATTTAATCGAAATAAATTCCGGTTTTCGAACCCTAATTCTTCAAAAAGCCCCAAATAACTCGAAAATCAATGAAGCAATTAAGGGGGATTGATTTAATTGATGAATAGGAAGGTATTTGGGTAATTAATTTGGTAATTTAGGGGAAAAATTAGGGATTTGGTGAGGGATTGATTGGGAGTGTCGAGGGATTTGGGGGAAAATAAGATTGAACAAATGAAATAGAAAGAGGGAAAGAGATACTCCCTCGTGCTCATATCAACTCAGTGTGCTCGATCGAGTGATTTGAAGCCACTCGATCGAGAGCTTTTCTTCTCATTTGCTTGATTGAGAGCTTCTGTTACTCGATCGAGAGCCCCCAAATATGACCTCCTCGATCGAGAGCTTCTTATTACTCGATCGAGGGCTTTTTCTTGAACAGTTGCTCGATCGAACACAAGAAGTGCTCGATCGAGTGCTTTTCTCTTTGGCACGCTTCTCAATAATCAAAAATCTCCCAAGACCTGCAATTTACGCATATATACTTCCCGCAAAAATACAAAAATAGCAGCAGTAGTCTAAATTCGGTCTTACGCTAACTAAACTAACTAAACTAATTCTATTGTCTAAAATCAATTAAAATGTCTAATAAATTCAAATTACAAAATGTTTTTACAAACGGGATGGCATCCCGTTTTATCTCCCGAAACACTTGAATAGCCCAAAAGAGGGCTTATGACTGGACGAGGTCCCCTCAGCATCGCGGACCGTCCTTTTAGGCTTCCATGAACTTGAATTAATTGAAGGAGAGTAGTCCGCATCCACATATGCCTTTACTCTCGTCTTTTCTTTATTCGGCTTTTTCCTTTCCTGGCCTTTGTCTTTGGCATAATCTTTGGGAGTGAGCTCAAACTCCACTGTACTCTTATCACCGGGATCTCCAATGCCCAATCCGCCTAGGCCTGTAACAACGACAAAAATGACAGAATGGTCCTCTATATTGCTCCCAATCTGGGGCAGAGGTGTTAATATCGCAGCACATGATTCAACATTATCAATTGGAGGTTCCGTGTCAGGGTCTGTAGAGGGTAGTGCATTGCAGGGCTAGACTTGCATAGGAGCCCTGCGAACGCTAGACTGATAGAAAGTTAACTCCTCATCACCTGCCTGAAAAGTCAAAGTCTTCCCCCCGACATCTATTACTGCACGAGCGGTAAATAGAAATGGTCGTCCTAAAATGATAGGAGTATATGAGTCCTCGGGGATATCCATGACTACAAAGTCAACGGGAATAAAGAACTTCCCTATCTTAACAGGTATGTCCTCTAAGATACCTAAAGGCCGTGATAAAGTACGGTCGACCATCTGTACGGTCATATTGGTACAATGAAATTTGGTTAAACCAAGCCTCTTAGCGAGAGACAATGGTAAAACACTCACGCTAGCTCCCAAATCGCATAATGCATTATCAATAAAATGGGTCCCAATATGACATGGTATAGAGAAACTACCCAGGCCAGACAATTTAGGTGGGGTCTTATTTTGAATTAGGGGAGTGCCCGCTTCGGTTAAAGCCATCGTCTCATGGTCATTAATGTGCCTCCTACGTGTTAAAATATCTTTCATAAACTTCATATAGGAGGGTACCTGGGTTAGTAACTCAGCAAATGGTACATTAACATGAAGACTTTTCAAAATTTCGGCAAACTTACCAAATTGTTGCTCAATCTTCTTGCTCTGCAATCGTCTCGGAAATGGGACCCTAATTGGGATAGCTAGCCCTTCATTTTTTTTCGCCAAAGAATTTTCACATTCAGCATCAGATTCACTCGATCGAGGAACAGAACCTCTTGATCGAGTGCTTTTCTCAGCAATAGTGCTCGATCGAGCACCTTCATCTACTCGATCGAGAACCCTCTTTCCATCAGTGCTCGATCGAGCACTTTCGACCTCTCGATCGAGAGCTTTTTCAGCATAGTCCCTTGATCGACCACCAGAAATCAATCGATCGAGGACATGTCGTGGAGTTAGCACTGTTTCATCAAAAGACGACTTTTCTTGCACAGTAACTTCAACTTCCGGGTCAGAAAGTTCAGCATTCTGTTCTGATATTTTGGGTCCTTCATAGGAAAGACCACTCCTCAAGTTGATCAGATTCACCGTCTCATGATGTTTCTTGTCGGGTTGTGACGGTAAATGACCCGGTTGTCTCGAAACTTAATGGAGGCATATTTCGCTTGGTCACTGTTTTGCAATTGGATGGTCAATGCTTGCACCATCAACTTCATCTCGGCTATATCACTTATGCCACTAGAAGAGGCACCTTGTTGCGGCGGTGGGAAAGAAGGAGGCTTTTGAAAGCCTTGTTGTTGAGCTTTATGAGGTGGTACATAGGCTTGTTACTGCGGTGGAGGTGTTGGATTCAATACATTTTGACTAGTCCATCTCAAGTTAGGATGAACTCCAGCTTGGTTGTTGTAATAGGAGCCTCCTTGCCTATATTGTTGAAAGGCATAGACTTGCTCCTTCTCAGCTAAGCACTCCATTGCAGTATGACCATTATCGCCACATCTCTCACATGAGACGATGTCTTGTCTAGACAACAAGTGAACCGTCTGTTGATTCCCCGCGGCATGCAACTCGAACTTATCAAATCTGGCATTCGTGGCTTCCTGCTGAGGCACAAGTACACTATTATCAGTAGAAACCGTTCTAATACCGCTTCTAGGATTCCCATATTTAGCATAATGGGTGGCCATCTCTTCTATAATTCCCCAGCCCTTATCATTATCAATGTGTTTCTGAAATCGACCATTGGCTGCAGCATCCAAAATAACGCGGTGGTCATCATACAACCCATTGTAGAATTGGTTGCACAAAAACCACTGGTTAAACCCGTGATGTGGGACAGATCAAACCAATTTCTTAAACCGACCCCATGCTTCATACAGATTCTCGTATGGAGTTTGTTTAAAACTCGTAATCTTCCCTCTCAATGCATTAGTTCTTTGTGGAGGGAAGTATCTTTTATAAAAAGCAAGGGCCAAGGTCTCCCAGTTGGTAATTCCAGCTGCAGTCCTATCTAAATCAGTTAGCCACTTTCGGGCTCCATCAGTAAGAGAAAAAGGAAATAGGACTTCCTTTATCTTGTCTTTTGTCACTCCCTTAGTAGCGGGAATGGTAGAACAGTAATCTGTAAAGACCTCCATATGCTTCCTCGGATCCTCACCAGCTACTCCACGATACAGGTTCCTTTCCACCAGATTAATGTAAGATGGCCGAATATCAAATGTATTTCCATCTTCCGTTGCAAGATTAAAACCTTTAGGAATGGAGTCAACTGTAGGCTCAGAATGACTGGCAATATTAGGCATCTTTGCAGATTTGGTTGCAGAAATAGAAGTGTCTTCTTCTAAAAACTGATCTTCTGCAAATGTAAAGTTTTCAAGATCAGGTTCAAAAGTACTCAAGACTTCTTCTTGAATATTCATTCTCAATCAGTTCTGTCTATGGCGAAAAGTCCGCTCCTGTTCAGGATCAGCTGGTACTAATTCTGAGTTGTTAGACCTGGGCATACACAAAACTAAGAAAGAAAAATAATAAGAACTGTCTCAAGGAATTAGAAATCCCTTGAGACTGAGACAAACGGAAATAGACAAGTAAATAGGCTAATTGCCTCCCCGACAACGGCGCCAAAATTTAACATGGCTGTCGCAACCCTATCAAAAATAAACCAACCGGCTCAACTAATATAGTAGAGCTAAGTCGGGTATCGTACGCCACATGGAGGCTATTGTATCTACTTGTTATCTAGTCCATCACGGTAACAAAGTTTTTGATCCGGCAATAGAACGAAGTAATGTCGAACAACAGAAAATAAAAGTGTCTGCTAATTGAATGCTTAAGAGTAATTAAGAGTTTCTGAGATTAATAAAAGATTAAAAGATAACCTAAACCTAAGTGACGTCTTTCCTTTATAGAGGAAAGATATTTATTAAACATACAACTTAGGATAATAAATAAGTTCTCGCGAAATAAATTCTCGCGTAAAATAGCAAAGCTCTCGATCGAGCAACTTCATTCTCCTCGATCGAGCAATTCCTTGGCAAAACCTCTCGATCGAGTACTCAACATACTCGATTGAGGAACCTCAAATCACCACTTCTCGATCGAGAACAGCAGGGTCTCGATCGAGCATTATTCACCACCCATATGTACTCGATCGAACACATTGGCCAACAAAAGCCTTCGATCGAGTATACTGCCACTGAACCAGCTTCTTGATTCATTGATTAGCTTCCGAGATCACTTCACGCTTCTCGAGGCAAAGGCAATTCCGCTTTAATTCTTCCATCTCTATAAATGCATGCTAAGGGGCAGAAAAAGGCATGATTCCGCTACTTTCGGGTCCGTTCCTGCAAATAAAGCAAAGCAAACCAAAGTAGACTATTCGAGGCATATTGTAGCTTATTACTACGAGAATTACATGGAAATGCGTGCATAAGAGGCCAAAAAGGACTATGTAAAATGCACGTATCAAGTTGGCGACTCGTGCTCATGATGTGGAGAAAATAATCAATGCTCGAAACAAGACAAACTTATCTTCCCCTAAGCCCGCTGGTGAGAACAAAGAGTTTAAGAAAACCGACAAGGGTTCTAAGGGCTCGTCCAAGGAAGCTATGACAGTTACCACCAGTGACGCACCTGTCAAAATCTCTGTGAAGCCTAAGTATGACAAAAAGACTGAAGCATACAACAAAGATTTTAAGCGAGATAAACCAACGCTAAAGGACTTGCAGAATAAGAAGTATCCATTTCCTGACTCAGATCTTTCAGGCATGCTCGATTATTTGTTAGACAAGAAAGTCATTCAATTGCCAGAATCAAAACGCCCAGATCAAGCAAATAGGACGACCGATCCCAATTACTGTCGTTATCACCATTTAGTTAGTCATCCCCTCGAGAAGTGCATAACCCTCAAAGAAAAAATTATGCAATTAGCAAAGGATGGGAAAATCATCTTGGATCTAGATGATACAGTGACAAAAAATCACACCAGCGTGATGATTGAAGGACTTGAGTGCCAACCATGGAAGTTTCGAATGTTATGGTCCCTCATAACCAAGAAGAAATATGTGTGTTGCAATTTGGAAGTCTGGAGCCTATAGCTTTCCGAGTGCCTTGGAGACTCCTACACTCCCATGGTTTGTCTATATCTCTTTGTATTCTATTTCATTTTGATCATTGTTGGTTTAGTCCTAGCAACATCAAAGGACTCACACCTCGGTTCCATTGAGGTGTTCTTTATTGTTCCCATTTTTGAAAATCCAAAATGACAATCTAGTTTCATGCATAGCATAGTGTGTGCATGAACTATACCCATGCTTTGACATTAGCAATAGTGTCTTATTTGGTTTAGGGAAGTTAATGCATACACAACGGGAGGTAATCTAAATTATCCTCTCCGTCATAACAAAAACCATGCATCATGTAGTATAGCTTAGTGTAGAATTGCATTTAGTATAGAAATCATGCATCAATTTTGCATAATTTCCATCATTTTGGCCATTGAGGACAATGCCCATATTAGTGTGGGGATGGGAATTCTAACACTTAACTTTTATTTCAAAAACCATAAAAATTGAAAAATTTCAAATTGAAAAATCCAAAAACAAGTTCATTTCCTTTGTATATATTGTCTTGTATATATTGTGTTTGTTTATCCTTGTTCACTTTGATTGACTACGCCACATCCGAGACATGAGGATATTGAAGACCGCATGGTATGATCTTTCCAATCTCCTTTTTCCTCTTTATGTTAATGACTATGTGGCTTTATTTTGATTGATGCGGTAAAAACAATGTGAACTTAGGACTTGCATTTAGTTTATATGTCATATTAGTTGGTAGAATCATTTGCATTAGGATGTGTATATGTTAGTTGCATCATGGCATGTAGTTGCATGATAGAAAAATTTTGCGAAACCGTCTATTTGGGAAGCTTGACAAGTGTATATAGGCCCTAGTAGATGCTTTTTATTCTTAAGACTTTGCTTGTTAGAATACTTGTAAAACACCCTAGGATGTGTCATGCTAGTATCCTTTGACCCATGGTTTAAGGCCTAGTCAAGAGTACCTTGTGGTGTGATAACTCCTTGGCTACCGTTTATTCCAAGGTGACCCTTGAAACCATGCATACTTCTATCATTCATCCATGTTCTACCACATTTTTGTCATCAAAGGGAATGGGCACAAAAAGAAATCAATTTGAGTTCAATGAAATGAAAAATGAAAAGAAAGTTTGCAAAAATGCATCAAAAGAAAAGGGGAGCAAAATAGACTCCTAAAGCTTCAAATACAAGGCACCCTCGTTACTAATTGGGGTGACTTTGAAAATGTTCAAAAAGAAATTCAAAAAGTTGTCAAGTATTGAAATGCCAAAAATCAAAAGAAATGGCAAAGAAAGTGTTCTCAAATGTCAAATGCCAATGAAATTGGGGGGAAAACAAAAATGAAAGCAAACTCCCAAAGTGAAACTCAAATATCTATCGATCCCTTTATCCATCGTATCCATTTTTGTGCATGGTAGAGAGGGGACGACCCTTCTTCTTGTCTAGGCAAGAGGGGGAATTCCGCGATCCTCCAGTGTTTCTAACACCATAGGGAGTGTACTCTTGACAAAAGCATTTAACGATTGAGGACAAAGGTACCCTAGCTTGACACCTTTTGGAGGTGATTTATTGGCATCCTTCTAGGCTTAGTAGTTTGAACAAATTGCATCTATGAAGGATTGTGTACCCTTGAATTGCTTCCCTTTTAGATAATTTCCGCCACTTAGATGAGGAAAGTGGCTATTCCTTTTGTAGATGCATCCATTATGTGTTTTTGTGTGCTTAATGTTTGGATGTGTCGCCATTTTGGCAAGACCCACCTTGCCTTGCAAGAAGGCATCCTACCTCATGGTTGTCTTGTTGTGAGTTGAAGGGGCGGAGTGAGACCCGCTAATTGTCTCATATCGGCTATTATTATTAGGTTAGGTTAGTTTTGGTCCTAGTCTTTGTCACCTCTTTACTCGGGACGAGCAAAGGTTCGGTTTGGGGATATTTGATGTGACCATAATTGGCGCATATTTAGCCCCCGAATTACCATTGTTTCCATGCTTTTTAGCGCCTATTTTGGTCATTTCTTATCTTTAGTTCTTTGTTTTGCATATTCTTTGAGATTTTGATCCCTTGGTAGGAAAGGAGTAAGAATCTTGCATTTTCATGGCAAAACAAGGATAAATTGATCATATTCAATGACCAAGCATCAAGGAGAGACAAGACTAGAAGGCCTTTGTACATAGCATAGTAGAAGAGCATTGTTGAGAAAGGATCCTTGAGTCCCCAAGGAAATCCCCAAGGAATTCATGAAGAAAAGGGAAGAAAAGAAGAAGAAAAGATGCTGCCAGACAATCCGAACGGATTGTACACAATCCGTCCGTCCGCCTAAGCCCAGTCCGAGCGTCCCTCAAAGGAATCCGCTCGGATTCCCCCTCGCCAATCCGAGCGTCTTGACCAAGGATCCGCTCGGATTCCTCAGCTCCCATCCGGCCGTCCCGACTCCCATCCGCACGGATTTCAGTACAGCACGTTTTCGTTCTTCAAGCTACGATTAGAGAAGCCCTTCTCTCGGAGAATACCGGAGTCTCCTTGCTCAACTTAAAAAGTGTAATTACTAGTTTAGCCCTTAGTTAACCCTAATGCATCCTCCCTAATTTTCACTATAAATACCCCATTAGTCTAATTAGAGGAGCATGTTCTTCTTATCAATAATTAGTGTAGTTAATATTAATCAAATCTCTCTTCAATATTGTAATCAAATATTAATCAAGTTTTAATCCAAGTTTTAGTTCTTTAATCTCTCTCTTGTTCTTACTTTATTTTGGGTAATTGAAGATTATTTGGGTTATTATTGGGAGATTGACAACCTCTCAATCTAGGATTCAAGTACTTCTATTATTCTTGCTTTATTATTGGAATCATTAGTAGGTATAATCTCTTAATCCCTTTTTAATTATTGCTAATTACTTTCATTTATTCATCATGTTTCATTATGTTAGTATGATTGACAACCTTTCTAGCATGATCAATATGATAATGAGTGAGTAGTCTCTTAGCTAGGGTTTAATGGGTGATTAGGGGAAACCAACATGGGGAATGATTCATGCTTAAATTAATATGCTTTCATATCTTATTTGCTTGCTTGTTTTGATCTTAATACATGCACATGTTATATTTGATGAAATGCTAAGCCTATGAATCCTTGCATTTACTATCATCTTCTATCCTTTCAACTTGACTTGTAAGACATAACCCAACTCGAGTCTTGTTAGACCATGCATGTGTTGGGTAGGAAAGATTAAGTCGACTTGTAGGTGTTGTACAATCTAATCGATTCGGCTCCGGGACCCAAACTTTCCTAGGATTGTAAGATATAACCCAACTCAATCCATCACAACAATAATTGCTTGCTTATAATTTGAGAACATGTTTGTATGATCATATCCCATGATTCCCCTATGAACCCATGACACCCTAGTGCTTTTAATCAATTGTTTACACCCCTTATTTTATTTACCTTGCTAGTTTATTTTCATTGCTATTTTAGTTTAGTAACCTTCTACATCAACCCAATTTGTGACACCCCTTAGACACTACTAGTTACAATAGAATTCTCATTTCAATACCCGTCCCTTGGGATCCGACCTTTACTTGCCTCTTTACTAATTGTAGAGTTGTTTGTGAAGTATAAATTGTGTTTTGTATCGACCATTGACCAACGACCACATATGCTTAATTGTGAACACCAAATGGACTCGATCAAAAATGGCGCCGTTGCCGGGGACGGTGTTTAATTGATTTAAGATTTCTTTTATTGTTTTTAGTTGTGTCTTTTTTTTCACCTTGGGGAAGTAAAACTCCTCAAGGTTTGTTCTAATTGTTTTCGAGTTGTTTGATATTTTGCATGTCTAGAAGGTTACAAAGAGATTTGTTACCTTTTGACCGTGAAATCGAAAGAACCTTGACGAATAATAGGAGACTTGTTAGGAGGAATTTGGGAGGTGTTGGTGAAGTTGTTCAACCCACTAGTGAGTTTGTCAATCCTTTCGCAATAGAAGGAGAAGAGAACCCATTAAACAATACCACACAAAATCCACCTACAATGCCTAAATTCTCGTCACACTCTATACCCACCGAGGAGGATTTACCAAATGGTACTCCTACCCCACAACATCTTACCGGAAACTTTATTGCCAAGTCCGCCTTCATCCAACTAGTTGAGAGGAGCCAATTCGGGGGAATGCCTAGTGAGGACCCTCATTCTCATATGGAAACCTTTTGCGATTATTGTGAAGCTATCTCTCAAACGGGCGTGACTCAAGACCAAATAAGATGGGTCTTATTTCCTTTTTCGTTAATCGGCACCACAAAGCAATGGTTGAAGGGCCTTGATAAGGCCACCCTTGGAATAGATTCTTGGAAGAAGCTAGCTCTAGCTTTCTACAAAAATTCTACCCACCAGGAAAAGACCAATATGCTAAGAGCTCAAATTACGGGTTTTAAGCAAAGGGATGAAGAATCTTTGTATGAAGCTTGGGAGCGGTTCAAAGGTATTTGTCGCTCATGTCCTCACCATGGACTTAGCGAATGGTTTTTAGTGCAACAATTTTGGAATGGTTTATATGAAGATTCTAGGAACATTCTCAATATGGGATCAAATGGAATGTTCACCGAAGTTGATGACAATCAAACATGGAACAAGATTGAGGAAATGGCGGTCCATAATTCACAATATAGTAGGCCTCGCAAGGCTACTAGAGGAGGAAAGTATGAAGTGGACACCGTTACTCAATTGGGTGCTCAACTTAGTGCTCACATTGACACAATCAACTTGAAGTTTGAACAAGCTATGGCTAGACTTGAGGAAAACTCAAAATCATCAAAGCATCATGTCAATGCCATGACGGCATCCTCATCAATCCCAAGCGGGATATGTGAGAATTGTGGAACCTTGGGTCATGACTCAAGTGAGTGTAGGGGAACAACCGAACAAGTTAATGCTTTCCAAGCTTACAAAAGTGGTACCCCTTATTCAAATTTCTACAATGAAAACACCAAGTTCCATCCAAATCTCTCATACAAAAGCCAAAATGTTCAAAACCCTCAAACAACATACACTCCACCACCCATGAGAAATCAAAATCAAAGACCCTTTTTCAATCAAAACCAAGGCTACCAAAATCAAAATCCATACAATCACCACAATGACCAAGGTTTTGATGTCCAAAAAGCGGTCCTCCAAATGCAAAAGAATCAACAAGAATTTTTCACTCAAATGCAAAAAGATAGCCAAGCAAAAGACACCACCATCAACAACATTCTAGCTCACACCAAGATGTTGGAAACACAATTAACCCAACTAGCATCTTCAAGCTCACAAAGACAAAAGGGGCAATTACCACCTCAAGGTAATCCCCCTAGACATGAAACGGTTAGTGCCATTCACTTGAGAAGTGGTACAGGATATGAAGCACCGAAGAAGCAAGTTGAGGATGAAGTTGTGAGAGCTAGTGAGAATGAAGTTGTGGTGCAAAGTCCCAAAGAAGGGGAATCATCAAAGGAAGAAAGTTCAAAGAAAAATGAAGACAAAGCCAAAGAGAAGGAACCCATTGTGATTAGACTTCCTTTTCCAAGTCGTCAAGCCAAGCCCAAATTTGATGATCAACTTGGAAAGTTCATGGAGATTGTGAAGAACTTAGAAGTCTCAATTCCTTTCACGGAATTAATCAATCACGTTCCGGCCTATGCAAAGTACATGAAAGATATCCTCACAAAGAAGAAGTCGATCCGGAAACTTGAGACTATCGCCTTCACTAAGGTGAGTAGTGCAATACTTCAAGGGGGTTCACCTCCAAAGTTAAAGGATCCGGGAAGCTTCTCAATACCGTGTACCATTGGTGACACAACGATCAACAAAGCCTTGTGTGATCTAGGGGCTAGTGTGAGTGTCATGCCGTACTCGGTGAGTAAAAGGTTGGGAATGGGAGAGCTTAAATGCACCAATATCACTCTTCAAATGGCCGATAGATCGACGAAGACACCATTAGGGATATGGGAAGATGTCCCCGTGCGAATTGGGAAGTTTTTCATCCCGGTAGACTTTGTCATTGTTGATATGGAGGAAGATTCCAACATTCCAATCATCTTAGGAAGACCTTTCCTACACACCGCGGGTGCGGTGATTGATGTGAAACATGGAGAGCTCACTCTAGAAGTGGGAGATGAAATCATAACTTTTAATCTTGACAAAACCATGAGAGCTCCTCGTTTGCATGAGCCATGTTTCATGATTGATCATTATAGCCGGAAAGATGAAAGGAAGAAATCGGAACTCCAATGGAGGAAGAAAGTTGAAGATGCTCCATTCAAAGAGCAAGTGAATTGTGACAAGGAGAGCTTGCAAGCTCATCAAAATCAACCAAGGAAGAAGATGATGGCCTCATTGGCCAAGAGAAGAAATTGGGAGAGTTGTCTCCATCTAAGCAAGAGATTTTCAATGATCAACTCAATGAAGTTTGTGGTCTTTGGGACGACGAATTTGAAGGGATCTTTAATCCCTACATTGGGCATGCCATCGATCATGATCAACAACAAGGACCACGGTCTATTGAGGACCTTTACCATAACAATGAACAAGCTTTTAATTACTTCTTCGAGGTGTTGAGCAACATCAACAACACCTTGAACATGCCCCCTTGACATCTCATCAAGAATGAGAGTTTGGTGGAGTCCTCCCTAAACCACCACTTGTAAATATTTCTAACTCCCTAACTTACTTTTCGATTTTTGTATTGCATTTTTTGTCATTTTTGGATTTATTTTTACTTTGATCAAAATAATTGTCATGTAAGAGAGAAGTGAGGGAAGGACTAATGATTTTAATTGATGTGTAGTGCTTTACCTTAGTGTGGGGATGACAATTGCCTAGGCTATTCATGCCTTAGTAGTGCCCCCACAATGAAGAACACAAGATTTGAAAGAAAGAAAGAAAGAATGATAAGGGAATGCGTTTGTGCACGGATGGAACTGAATCCGTGTACACAAGGACCAATCCGAGCGGATTCCTGAGAATCCGCCCGTCTGCAGCAAATCCGAGCGTCCTGCTGAGAAGACGCCCGTCTTGGGCTGTGCTGAAATTGAAAATTTTCTTGACTGTCAAAGAATCCGAGCGGATTTCTGGAAAGACGCCCGTCTCGAAGAATCCGTCCGTCTTTTGAAAAAGACGCCCGTCTTGAAGCTGAAGAAAAACAAAGAAAAATCTCTGGACAAGAATCCGTCCGTCCTGCACAAAATTCGCCCGTCTCATCTCAGAAGAATCCGAGCGGATTCCCCAGAATCCGCCCGTCTCTAGGCGGGATTTTGAAAATTTTGAAGCTGTAGAATCCGCACGGATTGCGCCCAATCCGCACGGATTGTCCCTGCGTCCTAAAATTGTCGAGTTCTTTAAATACCACCCCACCTTCATTCATTCATTCATTCATTCATAAACACTACCCATAACATCAAAACCCTCATCCTCTCCATCTCAAAAACAAAAACCCTCAACAAAACCCACCAAAATCAAATCAAACCATCCTTCAAACAACAAATCAATCACTCCATCTTCAATAACAATCAAAACCAAGAACAAATTCTTCAACCTTTGAATCGATTTTTGTTCTCATAAAGGCAAAGCCTTTCACCTTCAAATCGATTTGGGCATTCTACAAATTGAAGATTTTTGACTCTTTACTTGGTTAGTTCATCAAATGGCAAGAACAAAGGGAGCAACAAAGGCAACAAAGGCACCAAAAGCAAAGGCTCTCTCTCAAAGGCAAAAAGCTCTACAAGCAAAGAAAGCTTTGGCAATGGTGGTATCAACACCAAACTTGGAAGTGCAACAACAACAACAAATTCCTATGGAAGCATCACCTTCTACTCCGGTAATCGATCAACTCTTGCATTTTCCGGAGGTAACATTCATTTCCGATACCCATAGAAATACATTTGTCAAGTTTGCTATGAAACAAATCCAATCCACCAAATTCGTATGTCAAGATGCCTTAGAGAAGTTAGGTGTTCTTGAACAAACAAGAGTCTTTTTCAATGCCATGGGTTTGAAGAAATTGTTTGAAATGAAGGAAGTAACATACCCCTCCCTTGTCTTGGAATTCTTAAGTTCTTTAAAAGTGACAAAAGTTGAGAATAGGGAAAATATTGAGTTTCGTCTAGCTAACACTAGTAGACGCATTACCTTTCCGGAATTGGGTGGAATTTTGGGTCTTAGCGATGAACATAAATATTATAAGCAATATGGGAAGTATGATCCCGAGCCTCTTTGGGAGGCAATCTCCGGGAAAAAATTTGAAGATTTTCATGCTTGTCGTGCTCTTTTGGTCCATCATCCGGGCATAAGAATATGGCACAAAGTTGTGGGAAATACCATAATTGCTAGGAAAGACACCAATCATTTCACGGGACTCGATTTTATTCTCCTTGAATCAACTTTGAATATTGGAAGAATTCATACCAAGCCTTACAATTCTTTGAGGCTATTGGTTGATAGATGGCTCCATGTAGATAGTGGGAAGAAGGGTCAAACCGTTATTGTTAATGGCGGCCTTGTCACGGTCCTAGCCAAGCACTTTGATCCTAATTTCAATAAGGATAGCAAGTACAAGGCTAAGGATGGTGGCCATCTTATTGATATGTCCATCTTGATTAACAAGTTTAAGTGGGTTGCTCACAATCCCCTTGATACCAAGTATGGGTGGCTTACTAGTGAGGCTCGATCATTCACTTTACCCGCAAAGATTTGCCGTCTTAGTGTCCACCGGACCAACTATTTACTTCCCCTATCCGAAGAAGCCGAGTACATGATTCAACAACAAAAGGGTGATCATGAAACTCCCTCCTCTTCCATTGTTATACCGCCTTACCCCTTTGTGTATGAAGAGTTCAAACCGCAAGGAGTTGAAATTGGAAAAGACTATGTCACTCTTCTTATGCAAGCCATGCACAAGCAAGCTTATGAAGATCGGAAGAATGCATATTTGGCTCAATATCCTCCCCTCCTACATCTAGCTAGGCAAGGACTCCTTGATCCATCTTGTCCTTTGCCTAGTTGGGCGGATAGAGAAGCCTTATTTCCGGGTGCATCAAGGGACGTGGTGGAAGACAATGAGGTTGTTGGAAATGGTGAAGAATTTGATGATAATATTGAGGAAGAAGCAAGTGGAGATGAAGAAAGGGATGATGAAGATGGTGAAGATGATGATGAAGAAAGTGATGAAGAAAGTGCCAAGGAAAGTGGCAATGTGACCACTTCTCATGAGGGAAGTGGTGATGATGATAGCATGATGGAAGACTAGCCTTGGAGACTCCTACACTCCCATGGTTTGTCTATATCTCTTTGTATTCTATTTCATTTTGATCATTGTTGGTTTAGTCCTAGCAACATCAAAGGACTCACACCTCGGTTCCATTGAGGTGTTCTTTATTGTTCCCATTTTTGAAAATCCAAAATGACAATCTAGTTTCATGCATAGCATAGTGTGTGCATGAACTATACCCATGCTTTGACATTAGCAATAGTGTCTTATTTGGTTTGGGGAAGTTAATGCATACACAACGGGAGGTAATCTAAATTATCCTCTCCGTCATAACAAAAACCATGCATCATGTAGTATAGCTTAGTGTAGAATTGCATTTAGTATAGAAATCATGCATCAATTTTGCATAATTTCCATCATTTTGGCCATTGAGGACAATGCCCATATTAGTGTGGGGATGGGAATTCTAACACTTAACTTTTATTTCAAAAACCATAAAAATTGAAAAATTTCAAATTGAAAAATCCAAAAACAAGTTCATTTCCTTTGTATATATTGTCTTGTATATATTGTGTTTGTTTATCCTTGTTCACTTTGATTGACTACGCCACATCCGAGACATGAGGATATTGAAGACCGCATGGTATGATCTTTCCAATCTCCTTTTTCCTCTTTATGTTAATGACTATGTGGCTTTATTTTGATTGATGCGGTAAAAACAATGTGAACTTAGGACTTGCATTTAGTTTATATGTCATATTAGTTGGTAGAATCATTTGCATTAGGATGTGTATATGTTAGTTGCATCATGGCATGTAGTTGCATGATAGAAAAATTTTGCGAAACCGTCTATTTGGGAAGCTTGACAAGTGTATATAGGCCCTAGTAGATGCTTTTTATTCTTAAGACTTTGCTTGTTAGAATACTTGTAAAACACCCTAGGATGTGTCATGCTAGTATCCTTTGACCCATGGTTTAAGGCCTAGTCAAGAGTACCTTGTGGTGTGATAACTCCTTGGCTACCGTTTATTCCAAGGTGACCCTTGAAACCATGCATACTTCTATCATTCATCCATGTTCTACCACATTTTTGTCATCAAAGGGAATGGGCACAAAAAGAAATCAATTTGAGTTCAATGAAATTTAAAATGAAAAGAAAGTTTGCAAAAATGCATCAAAAGAAAAGAGGAGCAAAATAGACTCCTAAAGCTTCAAATACAAGGCACCCTCGTTACTAATTGGGGTGACTTTGAAAATGTTCAAAAAGAAATTCAAAAAGTTGTCAAGTATTGAAATGCCAAAAATCAAAAGAAATGGCAAAGAAAGTGTTCTCAAATGTCAAATGCCAATGAAATTGGGGGGAAAACAAAAATGAAAGCAAACTCCCAAAGTGAAACTCAAATATCTATCGATCCCTTTATCCATCGTATCCATTTTTGTGCATGGTAGAGAGGGGACGACCCTTCTTCTTGTCTAGGCAAGAGGGGGAATTCCGCGATCCTCCAGTGTTTCTAACACCATAGGGAGTCTACTCTTGACAAAAGCATTTAACGATTGAGGACAAAGGTACCCTAGCTTGACACATTTTGGAGGTGATTTATTGGCATCCTTCTAGGCTTAGTAGTTTGAACAAATTGCATCTATGAAGGATTGTGTACCCTTGAATTGCTTCCCTTTTAGATAATTTCCGCCACTTAGATGAGGAAAGTGGCTATTCCTTTTGTAGATGCATCCATTATGTGTTTTTGTGTGCTTAATGTTTGGATGTGTCGCCATTTTGGCAAGACCCACCTTGCCTTGCAAGAAGGCATCCTACCTCATGGTTGTCTTGTTGTGAGTTGAAGTGGCGGAGTGAGACCCGCTAATTGTCTCATATCGGCTATTATTATTAGGTTAGGTTAGTTTTGGTCCTAGTCTTTGTCACCTCTTTACTCGGGACGAGCAAAGGTTCGGTTTGGGGATATTTGATGTGACCATAATTGGCGCATATTTAGCCCCCGAATTACCATTGTTTCCATGCTTTTTAGTGCCTATTTGGGTCATTTCTTATCTTTAGTTCTTTGTTTTGCATATTCTTTGAGATTTTGATCCCTTGGTAGGAAAGGAGTAAGAATCTTGCATTTTCATGGCAAAACAAGGCTAAATTGATCATATTCAATGACCAAGCATCAAGGAGAGACAAGACTAGAAGGCCTTTGTACATAGCATAGTAGAAGAGCATTGTTGAGAAAGGATCCTTGAGTCCCCAA
Organism: Silene latifolia; assembly: GCF_048544455.1. NCBI lineage: Eukaryota > Viridiplantae > Streptophyta > Magnoliopsida > Caryophyllales > Caryophyllaceae > Silene > Silene latifolia. The sequence goes on along the minus strand of NC_133526.1, from coordinate 72,221,211 downwards.
GGAAATCCCCAAGGAATTCATGAAGAAAAGGGAAGAAAAGAAGAAGAAAACATGCTGCCAGACAATCCGAACGGATTGTACACAATCCGTCCGTCCGCCTAAGCCCAGTCCGAGCGTCCCTCAAAGGAATCCGCTCGGATTCCCCCTCGCCAATCCGAGCGTCTTGACCAAGAATCCGCTCGGATTCCTCAGCTCCCATCCGGCCGTCTCGACTCCCATCCGCACGGATTTCAGTACAGCACGTTTTCGTTCTTCAAGCTACGATTAGAGAAGCCCTTCTCTCGGAGAATACCGGAGTCTCCTTGCTCGACTTAAAAAGTGTAATTACTAGTTTAGCCCTTAGTTAACCCTAATGCATCCTCCCTAATTTTCACTATAAATACCCCATTAGTCTAATTAGAGGAGCATGTTCTTCTTATCAATAATTAGTGTAGTTAATATTAATCAAATCTCTCTTCAATATTGTAATCAAATATTAATCAAGTTTTAATCCAAGTTTTAGTTCTTTAATCTCTCTCTTGTTCTTACTTTATTTTGGGTAATTGAAGATTATTTGGGTTATTATTGGGAGATTGACAACCTCTTAATCTAGGATTCAAGTACTTCTATTATTCTTGCTTTATTATTGGAATCATTAGTAGGTATAATCTCTTAATCCCTTTTTAATTATTGCTAATTACTTTCATTTATTCATCATGTTTCATTATGTTAGTATGATTGACAACCTTTCTAGCATGATCAATATGATAATGAGTGAGTAGTCTCTTAGCTAGGGTTTAATGGGTGATTAGGGGAAACCAACATGGGGAATGATTCATGCTTAAATTAATATGCTTTCATATCTTATTTGCTTGCTTGTTTTGATCTTAATACATGCACATGTTATATTTGATGAAATGCTAAGCCTATGAATCCTTGCATTTACTATCATCTTCTATCCTTTCAACTTGACTTGTAAGACATAACCCAACTCGAGTCTTGTTAGACCATGCATGTGTTGAGTAGGAAAGATTAAGTCGACTTGTAGGTGTTGTACAATCTAATCGATTCGGCTCCGGGACCCAAACTTTCCTAGGATTGTAAGATATAACCCAACTCAATCCATCACAACAATAATTGCTTGCTTATAATTTGAGAACATGTTTGTATGATCATATCCCATGATTCCCCTATGAACCCATGACACCCTAGTGCTTTTAATCAATTGTTTACACCCCTTATTTTATTTACCTTGCTAGTTTATTTTCATTGCTATTTTAGTTTAGTAACCTTCTACATCAACCCAATTTGTGACACCCCTTAGACACTACTAGTTATAATAGAATTCTCATTTCAATACCCGTCCCTTGGGATCCGACCTTTACTTGCCTCTTTACTAATTGTAGAGTTGTTTGTGAAGTATAAATTGTGTTTTGTATCGACCATTGACCAACGACCACATATGCTTAATTGTGAACACCAAATGGACTCGATCAACTACCAGTGCCACAAAGGAGAAAACAAACTAAGAGGAGGGGTTCACATCATTTTAAAGGTAAAAAGAAATCAAAGAAGGTGATCAAATCACATGTCCTTCCAATTGATTTGCTAGAACAACAACCTTCAACTCCTGTCATTCTGGAAGAGTTTTTCCCTAAAGGTATCTCAACGAAGTTACTGTTAATACTGTCGCAGTGACTGATGAAAATGAAGGAGATAAACAAAAGGATGGTGCATCAGACCCCGCATCGTTCGAACACTCAAGTCAATCCAAAGACACCAAAGTGTTAGCCGTTCTTGATGCTCTTTCGAAGCGTATGGGATGGAAGCAAGTTTTTCACCTTCTTGAGGAGATGCGTCAACATGTTGTCCAGGCTCTTCAAAATCCAGAGTTATATGAAGAAAAGGTAAGAGATGCAGGGGAGCCTGCAGAGCGATAAAATAAATGTGTATCTTGCAACACCGCCTTATCATTCTCTGATGAAGATTTGTTACTTGGATCAAAGCTCCACAATAGGCCTTTGTATATGTCAGGCTATATAAGAGGCAAGAGGGTGAATTGTATCTTAATCGATGGAGGGTCTGGTGTAAATCTCATGCCGAAGGCAACCATGATTGAGTTAGGCATTACAATGGATGAATTATCCAGTAGTCGAACAATAATTCATGGCTTCAACCTGAATGGCGAGCGTGCTGTTGGCATAAGTCGTGTGAATCTTAGCATGGAGGATTTATCTTCTGATACTTTTTTTCATGTTATTGATGCAAAGACCTCGTTCAAGTTATTGTTAGGTCCGCCTTGGAAGCGTGAGAATGGTGTAGTTGCTTCAACTCTACATCAATGTCTAAAATATTATCGTGGAGGTGAAAGAAAGATCAATGGCGATGTCAAGCCTTTTGCTAAGGTCGATTCATTTTTCGCGGATGCAAAGTTCTTTGAGGAAAATGGCACTTCAAGTGAATTCTTACCATCCACTATTTCATCATTTGGGAAGAGAGACAAAGGAAAAGAAGTTGCGAACTCTCCAAGTACTTTTAGTAATGTTGTTAAAATGGAATTGGGTCAAAGTAGCCAATAAAAAAGCAGCGAAAAAGTCAGACATGTCGAGGAAGCTAAGGAAGAAGATCCACGAAAGAATGCAACTCCGGTGCTTCGGTAAATTCCAAGGTCACGACGCAAGGAAGGTGAAAGTCCTTTTGAAAAATATCATAGCTCAACGACAATGACCAAAGAGAAAGCTAAGTCCAACTATGTAGTTATGCAAGAGTGGATGGTGAAGCTTGTCACCCCTCTGCCTAGCACGGTTGAAAAACAAGTTGTGAGATACGCTCCTACAGGGTTCGTTCCATCATCAAGCAAATCATCCCAGGGGCAAGAAAAGGGTGTCTTTAACTCCAATGCATATAAGTTGTTGGTTAAAGCTGGATATGACTTTGAAAATCCCACTCCATTGGGCAAAGTTATCAATGTTGAGCCTTATGGCCTGAACGAAACCCAAAAGAAACTTTTTAAGGAAGAGGGGAGCTTCAGTGCTTCTAAGGTTGGTCTAGGCTATGAATCTCCTTCACCTGTAAGGATTGGTGCTCAACGAAAAGTAGATGCATTATCCTCTCAGTGCATCACACCTGAAGAAATGGTAGAAGATGAAAGTACAAATGACATGGCATCATCAACACTCTCTATCTTCGATCGGATTCGACCACCTGCAACAGAAATGACTCCTTCTGTGTTCAATCGATTAGGGGGCATAGTTCGTCACAACAATAAATCCCTTTAAGGAATCGTTTTTCTGTCTTCAAGAGATTGGGTGTCCAAGATAATGCCACTTATGCTTGTCAGTGAAGTGCCTCATCACATTTGAAGAAGAAAGGATCAGTGGTTAAACATTTGGGAACTCCATCTCGTTCGGTGTTTGATCGCTTAAAAGACCCTAAAGGGATTAAAGATCATAAGCAATCGTATAAATCCTTAACAAGTCAAAGCAAAGAAGAGGTGAAAGTTAGTGATGATCTCAGAAGTGTTGTCCCTTCCAGAATGAAGCGCATAGAAGTAGTGGACATAGTGCAAGAGCAACCCCTTAAGGTAAAAAGGCACGTTGTGGTCCTTACTAATCAAGAGAAGTCATCATCTTTCCAAGCAAAGTGGAAGTCGCGACTTGGTGAAGCCTCAAAAATACCAAGTGCGAGCAACAAAGAAGAGTTGGAAGATGAAATAATGACGTCTTATCACATCACCGTAGAGGAAGTCCCTGATGCTACTGAAGAGATTGAAGCTGATGAAGCTCCGACATTGCTAGAGGATGGGGGGCAATCAATCGTCGATGACTTAACGGAACTCAATTTAGGTACTTCGGAGGACCCTCGACCAATATATATTAGTGCTCTTCTTACAGAGAAGGAGGAGGATGAATACTTCAAGCTTTTAACTGAGTACAAAGATGTCTTCGGTTGGAGTTACAAGGAAATGCCAAGATTAAGTCCTAAAGCCGCAATGCATCGTTTGGCAGTTAAGAAATGTGTAAGTCCTAAGAAGCAGCCTCAACGACATTTCAGGTCAGACGCGATTCCTGAGATTGAGAAAGAAGTCAACAAGCTAATTGAAGCTGGTTTTATTAGAGAGGTAAAATACCCAACATGGATTGCTAACATCGTCCAGTGAGAAAGAAAAATGGCCAGTTGCGTGTGTGTGTGGATTTTAGGGATCTTAATGATGCTTGCTCAAAAGACGATTTTCCTTTGCCAGTCACAGAGCTCATAATTGATGCAACGACCGGACATGAAGCTTTTTCCTTCATGGATTGCACGGCAGGATATAATCAAATTCATATGGCACCTGAGGATCAAGAGGCTACTGCGTTCCATACTCCGAAGGGGATCTTTTGCTACAAAGTTATGCCATTTGGTCTCAAGAATGCGGGAGCAACATACCAACGTGCTATGCAAAGGATAGTTGATGACATGTTGCACAAGACAATTGAGTGCTATATTGATGATGTTGTGGTTAAGTTTAATAAAATAGAAGACCATATCAACAACCTTCATACCGTCTTTGAAAGACTACAAAAGTGCCAACTCAAGATGAATCCGCTCAAATGTGCCTTTGGAGTTACTTCGGGGAAATTCTTAGGATTCGTGGTATGACATAGAGGAATTGAAGTTGATAAATCAAAGATCAAGTCCAATAAAGAAATGACAGAGCCTAAAAATTTGAAGGAGCTTCGTGGTCTACAAGGTCGCTTAGCTTACATTCGCAGATTCATCTCTGACCTCCCGGAACGCTGTCAGCCATTCAGTCATCTTATGAAGAAGGATGCTATATTCCAATGGGATGACAAATGTCATAATGCCTTTGAAAGTATCAAAAACGTACTTATTATCTGCACCTGTGTTGGGGGCACCAGTTCCAGGAAGGCCTCTTATCCTCTACATCGCTGCACAAGAACGTTCACTGGGGGCATTATGTGCTCAAGAGAATGAAGATAAGAAGGAGAGGGATATTACCTAAGTCGAACTTTGGTGGGAGCTAAACTGAATTACTCTCGAATCGAGAAAATATGCTTGGCTTTGGTCTTCGCAATTCAAAAACTGAGGCACTACATGCAGGCACATACTGTCCATATAGTTTCAAAGGATGATCCTATCAAGTATATACTCTCAAGGCCAGTCTTGTCCGGTCGTCTAGCAAAGTGGGCGGTTATACTGAAACAGTATGATTTAGTCCATGTCCCTCAAAAGGCAATCAAAGGGCAAGCTTTAGCTGACTTCCTTGTTGATCACCCAATCCCCGCGAAATGGGAACTTCTGGATGATCTTCCTGGTGAGGAGATATTCTATGTGGATGTGCTTCCACCATGACAAATGTATTTTGATGGTGCAGCAAGACGTGATGGAGCCGGAGCTGGTATTGTATTCTTGTCTCCCGAAGGTCATGTGTTGCGTTACTCCTTTGTGCTCACTGAACTGTGCTCAAACAATGTGGCCGAGTATCAAGCTCTAATCTTAGGACTTCAAATGGCGATTAAAATAGGGGTCAAAGATGTAGACATCTATGGAGATTCCTTGTTGGTGGTGAACCAAGTCCTTGATGAATTCGAAGTGGAGAAGGATGATCTCATTCCCTACCATCAACATGCGATCATGTTACTTAACAAGTTGGATTATGTTCATATCGGACATTTGCCAAGGAGTGCCAATAAGATGGCTGACGCGCTTGCTAATCTTGCAGCCACTTTGGCATTGGGGGCAGAGGAAGTCACGATAATTCCAGTTTACAACCGTTGGGTTGTACCGCCGCTAGAAGGAGGAGAAATTACAGAGTCATCTAACATGATTAGTGTCTACCAAGTCGATAATGATGTTTGGCGGCAACCTATCATCAATTTCTTGGAACATTAAAAGCTTCCTGATGACCCTAGACATAAAGTAGATTCGTCGCCGTGCTCCAAGGTTCATATATTATAAGAGAACACTTTATAGACGATAGTTCCTCGGGCAATGGCTGAGATGTCTTGGTGAAACTGAAGCTTTTCAGGCCATGTACGAAGCTCGTTCGGGTATTTGTGGCGCTCACCAATACGGTCGAAAGCTTCATGATCGTGTGAAAAGAATGGGGTACTATTAGCCAACCATGGTGCAAGATTGCATGGACTTTGCGAAGAAGTGTGATGCTTGTCAGTTCAATGTAAATTTCATACATAAACTTCCAGAGCCCTTGCATCCTACTATTTCGTCATGGCCCTTTGAAATGTGGGGACTAGATGTTGTAGGACCCATCACTCCAACAGCATCAAATGGGCATGAATTCATCCTCGCTGCAATAGATTATTTCTCAAAGTGGGCATAAGTTGTCAGTGTACGCGAAGTCAAAATGGAAACTATTGTTGATTTCATTCGCACACAGATTATCTTTCGGTATGGTGTACCACAACGCATCATAACTGATAATGGCAAGCAGTTCTTTAACAAGTTGATGACAAGTCTTGGTGAAAAGTTCAAGTTTAAACAATACAAGTCTTCCATGTACAATGCTCCTGCAAATGGCTTAGCTGAAGCTTTTAATAAGACACTATGCAATTTGTTGAGTAAAGTGGTGGCAAAATCAAAGCGTGATTGGCATGAGAGAATCGGTGAGGCATTGTGGGCCTATCGTACTACATACAAGACACCCACTCAAGCGACCCCGTATGCGTTGGTGTATGGAGTTGAAGCCGTGTTGCCATTAGAACTTCAAATTCAATCTTTAAGAGTTGCCATTCAGGAAGAGCTTACAAATGATGACAATGACAAGCTGCGCTTGGATGAGTTGGAAGCTCTAGATGAAAAAGGTTGCAAGCACAACAAAAGCTGCAGTGTTATCAAGCACGGTTGTCACGCGCATTCAACAAAAAGGTGCGCCCTCAATCTTTTCAGGCAGGAGACTTGGTGCTCGCGGTAAGAAAGCCGATCATTACTTCTCACAAACCTAAAGGCAAGTTCACTTCTAAGTGGCATGGGCCATACGTTGTGCAAGAAGTATATACCAATGGGGCTTATAAGATTGTTGATGAAGATGGTGTTCATGTTGGACCGATCAACGGAAAATTTTTGAAGCGATACTACTCCTAAGCAAGAGGCTAAACTGCAATACTCCTAAGCAAGAGGCTAAACTGCAATACTCCTAAGCAAGAGGCTAAACCGCAATACTTCTAAGCAAGAGGCTACACTGCAATACTCCTAAACAAGAGGCTAAACTGCAATACTCATAAGCATGAGGCTAAACTGCATAAGCTCCTAAGCATGAGCCTATACTGCATACCAAAATAAAACTCAAAATCAAAATAAAAAAAACACACACACAAAAAAAACACAAAAAAAAAAACACAAAAAACAACAACAAAAAAAAAACAAACAAAAAATCCTTCTCTGAACTACGTAGGCTTGATCTTGTAAAGTGCTACTTTGGTGCTTTGCAAGTACGTAGGCAACTATGTGTCATGTACTTAAGTGCAGCCACACCCCCAAATGAAAAACCTTCAACGAACTACGTTGGCTTGATCTTGCAATTTGTCCTCCATGGTCACTTTGCAAGTACGTAGGCAGTTTGAACAAACACTTTGTTCGAGTGCAGCCACACCAAAAATTCAAAACTCTCAAAATCGCTCCTGGCCCGCAAGTGCTTAAACAGTGCACGGCTAAATAAACATCAAATCGATTGGTCTTTAAGGACAAGGACAGTCTTTATCATTGACGGAATATGCCTTAAGAAAAAAAAGATGTTCTCGTATCTTCTAGATCTCCAAGTGCCTTGTCTCCCTTCGAACAAGTGTAAACCATGAGTAGTTGAGGGTGATCCTTCAGTTATCCATGATTGTCGATCAAGCGATCTTTAAGGAACATCGTTCAAGCTCAAATCGTCCAAGCTCTGCATCATATGGGTTATCGTACTCCTTCTTCCACTTGGACATAGAGAGCCTTGTAAAGACCGTCGAACAAATCTCGCACTGTGTAACGGATTGATGGGAGTAGCTTTAATTCCTCATGCGATGGACTGGTCAAGTGAGTATCGAAGTGCTCCACCTCAAATTCCTTGGCATCTCTCACGGTCAACAAGTCACAACCTCGAAAAGTATCGAAATAATTCGCACGGAATGCTTCTAACCCTCAAACCATCGTCGGCACGGTCCATTGCTTGCTTCTTGATAACTTGAATTCATGCTCCAATTTTAAAATTTCTCGCAGTCCTTGCACTCACTTGAAGTATCCAATCGATCCACGGTCAAGTCTTAAAATTATCCACCGGGGATGCCTCAAATGCTTTAGTGGCCAACAGGACATGTGGCTTGCTTCATAACTTGGAAAAGAACTGAAACGACCCAACCAGGAGTGGCCATCAATCATTTAGTAGTTGTCAATGAAAAAAAAAAAGCAGTCAGTACCGATGTAATGAAAAAATAAAGAAAAGTAAAACAGAGGGGATGGAAAAATGAAGCAACCAATATGGATTAAAAAAAGGAGTTATATCTCGATGCTCTGGCTCCTCATAGGATTAGTTATCTCACATACCGCATCTCCAAACCTTAAGGTGAACCAACTCAACCAAAACCTTAAGGTAATGGTTGAAGCCCAACTATTATAAATATTCCTATTACGCTCCCTCACTCAAATGCCCATTGGGCTTGAAGAGTGGTTGGTTGTGCACCGGCTCCCCCGTACCGTGTGCTGGGTTTCCACTTCGAGTTTTCGAGGAGTTTTGAGGTTGCTAGGATTTGAACCCGTGACCTTCGGTCACACTGGCTCTAATACCATGATAGATGAACCATCTCAACCAAAAGTTTAAGGTGATGGTTGAGGCCCAACTATTATAAATATTTCTATTATTCAGCCACTTCCGAGCATTGCTACTAGCTAGTTCGTCCATGATTCTTGGCTTCTTGCCGGAGTTTCTTGTCAGTGTGTTCCTCATTCACGTTTCGAGTCGTTTGTTTTTAAAAAAACAAAAGTCAGTTCTTTTTTTAGGAAAGGCAGAATTGTGACAAGCAACGGATCAGTATGCGTAAATGATATACTATGTATGTGTTCAATTTCGTGATTTCCCGATCGATGGAAGTGAAATATTTCAGTTTCATTGCTGCTAATTAATGAACCAGTCGAGGGAGAAAATGGGAATTCAAACAAAAAAGGGTTTCGTGCCATGAAGTCAGGTCTAGCATAGAGTTGCAAGTATGTCAGATATGTGAATGGTTTTAACAAAGGCATGGTGTATATTCACATATTATACTAGCCGTACTAATAAAATGGAGAAGTAGATCATACAGATGCACATTCACTTAAGTCAGGCCATCTAATCTCATAGGAAAGTGTGGAAATCATGACCGTTCAGTTTCGAGAAAGCTACTCTAATGTCAGCATGCCATGACTACCTAACTTTTTTTTTTTTTTTTTTTTTTTTGTCAAACTAAAGTGTGATGAGTGGACTGTGGAGAATAGGTTGGTCCTCATCAATTAAATGGCATGGACTTGTAGCAAAGATATTGCATTACATCAAGGCATGTAGTGATTAATTGTTTACCAGAATCATTATTTAGCTAGTCATGGGTGTATGAACTCTGCCAAGCACAAGGGAATGGGGGCAATATTGAAAAATAATCGCTATCGTCATGTTAAGTCTAACAATCCTACGTTACGATAACCAACTTTCAAATAACTTCAGAAACTTACCTTTCTCGGACCCAGGTGCAGCGTGTGAATGCAACTGCTATGTAGGCGCGCTTCCGTGCACAAGATGGTGCGTCCCTTTGCTACACTTGAATGCCAAAAGTGGTTATTTTTGGTTAAGAAATTTATGTGGGCAGAGTAGTGAACAATGGTTTTACGCAGACAATGTTTGTGCAAGACGAATATTTATAGCTGTAAGATGAAATCTTGTGCCATGATTTTTGCTGATAATTAAGAGTCCTAATGTTGATATGTGTTAACGGATGAATTTGAAAATCAAGGGATTATGTTTGCAGTTCACATTTTTGTTCCCAATGTTTCCTAAACTAAGTAGGAACACTACTAATTGCCCTTGTTCCGGGTGTAATTCCAGAGCAGTTATTTGTTACCACCTGTGCTTGTAGAATGACGTCTTTGATTGAATCCTCCTCTCGGTCTCCTGAAACAATGAACAAACTGAGGGCTCGGCTTTGCACCGAGCGAACTCACTCCGACGCTCAAGTCAGTAAACTTAAAAGGATTAAGTTATGTGTTACTTGGCGAAGTATGTATTGTAGAGAGATAAGGAAGATATTACCAGATTATGAGGTGTTTAGGTTATTTTTCGGATCCTTTCCTCAATGAGAGTTGAGAAGTATTTATAGACTTTCACCTTTTGTCACGTAGTGGCCAAGTGGCCAAGTGGCTAGCAGGTGGAAAGACTGATCTACCCTCGGCCGAGGGACCCATGGCAGGCCGGCGGGCCCTGTTGACTCGCCGCCGAGGGGTCTTGGATATGAGTACGCGGGTATGTGCCCCGGCTGGTTAGTTGTCCCAGCCGAGGCACAAGAGACAGGCCGACAGGCTGCGTCGGTTAGGCTGTCTAAGTCGTTGACTTGCTGTGGATATCTTTGACCTTGCTCAATATGTTGACTCGGTCAGCGGGTGCAGAATGTGTAATGGATGTGTAATGGGCATCATATCCCCCCTCCACATGGATGTGTAATGGGCATCAGATGTGGAAATGAAAGTGGCGCTGGCCGAGACCGAGGTTGTGAGTGCCGTGTGCTTTTGATTGCCCCCAGCCGGTGCTGCCAAGCTTGGTTGAATCAGCGGGCCGTTGGGTAAGTAGATACCAAGGAGCGTGTTTGAAAAAGATACGTCGATTGGCATTCTGTCAAGGAGCGTGTTGAAGAAGCTTTGTAACTGTTTGTCGATTGACATTCCATGGCTGCATGCTTGACATGTATCTCGTTGCTGATTGGTTGACGCTTCATGGGCTTTGCCCTGATTGGTCGGATTGAGTGGGCTTTGCCCTATAAATGGGAGAGTTAGCCCCTGAATTTTGGCCTTCCGAATTCATTTTCTCAAAAATTTTCTTCTTTCTAGCCCTCTTTGACGAAACTTCTCTCTAGCTTTCAGAATCGTTACTCCGGCGTAGCACTTTTTCTTCAAGGTAAACAAACAAATTTTCAACTTTTAATTGTTATGTTTTTCGTTGTGAACATGTCTTCTGCTGATGCCGGTCCTAGTAACTGTGCGCCGGGGGGTTCCCCGTCGCGTCTTGATGAGGAGGAGATACTAGAAGCCATCCCGATAAGGTCTGGGGGCCCTAGGTCTCCTTCTCCCGAAGTTGATCCAAAAGCTTTGGAGGATTGGGAGGATGATGATGATGTTGATGACGACGATGATGATGCTAAAAGGGCTCGTCCTAATGAGGGGAGGCAGTACATCATGGATCACGGCGACGCCTGTAAGGTCTGCCCTGACCGTGCTTGGACCCATAAGTTCGCCAGTTGTTCCGGCGAAACACTTTTCGAGGGCCATTTCTACTTCGGCAGGGGATACAAAATTGTTATCCCTGAGGAGGGTCAGGCCGTCTGTTGCCCTCCCCCGGGTTGCACCGGCGTATACATCCGGCACCTAGAGTACGGGCTCCGGTTTCCGCTGAATGAATACGTTATGGCCATCATTAGAGCCATGAACGTCGCCGTGGCCCAACTGCACCCGTTGGCTATTAGGACCATAGTCGGCTTTGTCTTGCTCTGTCTCTTCAAGGGGGAGGTCCCAACGGTTAATTTATTCCGTCGGCTTCACCACCTTCGGCCGTCGTTTCCTGGTCGCGTCGGATGGTACAGCGTGCAAACGGAGCCGGGTTACGTCTCCGTTGATAAGCTTTCTTCCTGCAAGGACTGGAAAGATCGGTGGGTGTACGTTGAGGTTCCGGATGACTATCCCCTGCCCCGGTCCTTCCAGCACCAAGTCAATTTGCGGTGCGAGAGTAAGGCGGAGCATGATAAATGGGTCACCCGGAGTAAGCTTAAGATGGATGCCAGCAAGGTCCCTCTTAATGCGGATGAGAAGCTGGCGATGAGGCTTTTTGAGGCGGAGAAGAATGGGGTGCCGAAGAGATGGATTCCCCCGACGCAGATCATTCTTCAGGATGAGCTGCTCTGCCATGTCGGCCTCATACCGGCCCTAGCACAGGGTGAGTGGGGTCGGTGTGAGGCCCATCTCTGCTCTCAATGTTTCTGTTTTTTGAATTTTGACTTATTTCTTTCACTTAACTCTTGCTTTGTTTCCTTTGCAGAACACTTTGGACCGGACCTGTCTGAGGATATCCTCCGGAGAATGGGGCTTGCCAAGGACAAGACCGTTGCTGATTTGCATCCCAAGGCTCTAGCCCGTGATCGCAGAACGTCGCCGAATGATCTCATGGATCAGCAGCTGAAGGGCTTAAATGTGGAGGCGGCCTAGGCAAAGGTTGCTGGTAACATGCCGCGCCGAACGCGGAAAACAAAGTCTTCGGCGGCGACGGCGTCGACATCAGTTCCACCTCCCATCCCTTCAGTCCAGAAAGAGACGGTGGAGGTCGTTGATATTACCGCCGAGGAGGTGGTCACCTTGGCGGTGGAAACCCCTCTCTTTCGTAAGAGAAAGGAGACAGCTTCTGCCGCTGGTGCCTCTGCTTCTACTGCTGCTACTGCTGCCGGCAATGAAATGCGTCCTCCGACCAAGAAGGCCAAGCATGGTACAGATCTATCCTGTGGCTCAGACTTAGCCGGTTCATTAGGCGTTCCGGATGACAGGCTCTCCGGTATGTCCATGTATGTTGACACGGATGCTTTAATTGAATTTTTTGTAGATCAACCGCCGTCGTCTACCGGGCACGCCGTTGAACGGCGTGCTGAGAAGAAAACTGCGTAGGCAAGTGGTCAAGATGCCACCGTTGTCACCTCCTTCCCTCAGCCTACCCCCATCCAGGTTAGGTCGGAGGGCCTAAGTTTGGCCAGGATGCTGTCGAAGTGGGCTGATACGGCCGGTGCTCTTATTGTGGAGAAAGAGAAGACCATTGCTGAAGCTGCTCCACAGCTCGAGCGGTCAGGCTTGAACTTGATGCTGCGAAAACTTAGGGAGGACGCTGAACAGGCAGTCCTCGCTGAGAGAGCCAAGGGTGAGGCTGCGGCGGCTGAAGCTGCTAAGCTGCTGGAGGAGCGTGACCACCTTCAGAAAGTCGCCGACTTTAATGCTAAGCAGAGGGAGGAATGGAGGTCCAGGTTTCAGGCCCAGGGGAAGGTGGTTCGGAACAAGGATGCTATCATTACCCAAAGGGAGGAGGACATTGAGACGCTCCAAACCGTTATCCTCCCTAACATGTGCGCCCAATACCGGGACCTGGCCGAGGAAGCCGCCAGGGAAGTGATTGGGGAGCTCTTTCCTCTCGATGGCTCCTTTCCGTGGCCAAGATTTGACGAGATGCTTGATGACAATCTTGAAGCTAAGGAGAAGGCCGCGGAGGAGAAGGCCAAGGAGGAGGCGAGGGTGAAGAAGGAGGAAGAGGTGGCCGCGGAGAAGGCGGTCCTTGCTGAGAAGGTGAAGGCGGCCAAGGAGGAGGCTGAGAGACTGAAGGCAACTGAGGCTGCTGAGGCTGAAGCTTCCAAGACGGCTTCTGGGTCGCCTACCAAGGATGATGCTGCTAACGTCGCTGATGGCGAGCAACAGCAGCAACAGGCATAGGGAGACGGACGGTTCTCACCAGGTTCCCCCGGCATCTCGGATAGCTTCAGCTGTTCGGGGGCCAATTATTAAGCCTTTCCTCCCTGCCATCTTTTGGCGCTTAAATGATATGTCTGTAACCTTTTGCTCTTCGTTTCCTTGTTTTTCGTAAAACTTTGGTAGGTTGTGTTTTGGCTTATCCCTATGGGGACGGCCGTCGTATGTGTTCTCCTCACTTGTAACCATTTTTAATAAAACTTGTTATCTTTTTGGGCCCTCGGCTTTGGCCGGGGCTTTGATCACAATCCTTCAATTGTCTTCTTGCGTTATTAATTGAGCGCTTTTTCGTTTTTACCTTCGGCCTGGCCGAGGCAGTTAGAATGCATAACTCAACTGTGTTTAACGTCTTTTTAAACATGTTAGCATGTTGGTCGCCTCCTCTTTCACTCTCGGTCTAGCCGAGGCGTCGGAATTGCGCTTCCCAACCGCCGCTGTGAACATGTTAGCGTATCGACCGTTGTGTCCTCTGCCAGGCCTTCGGTTGGCCGAGGCGGCTAGAGGTTACGGCGCGACAGCGTTCGTATCTATAGACATATTGATCGCTTCCTCTGCCAGGCCTTCGGTTGGCCGAGGCGGCTAGATTTGCGTCTCAACTGTACTTATACGTTCCTATGGCATGTTGGTCGCTTTCGCGAGTACCAACTGCGCTGGTAGTGACTGCCGTAGCGTCTACTTCTTGGGGTGACTGCCCGGCTTGGGCCGTGGCGTCTACCTTGATATGACTACGGAGGGGATAAACACTTTGATGGAAAACTTGGATGATTCTTTATTAGATATGAACACGCGCCGGGGTGCCAACAATTGTTTTGGACACCTCCGCCGCTATACAAAGTATTTCCTGAGATTGTCGGTGTTCCAATGGCTCATCAAAGGCACACCCTCCATGTCTGTCAGCCGGTATGTACCCGGCCTCATTTCTTCAACCACTTTGTAGGGACCCTCCCAGTTAGCCGTCAATTTGCCATGAATGTTCCCTTTGTTGGTGGCGGCTGTCTTTCTTAGGACTAGATCTCCTACTTTTAAGTCCCTTTTGTGGACTCTTCGGTTGTAGGCTCTTCTCATTCGGTTTTGGTATACTGCCAAGTTGAGGCGTGCTGTATCTCGGCTTTCTTCGACCAGGTCTAGGGAGGTTCTTAAACCTTCCTCATTTTCAACCGGGTTAAAGGTGGTGTTTACGAATGTCGCACCGCCGCTTCAATTAGCGGGGATCGCGCCGGACCGTAGACTAAGTGGAATGGACTGCACCCGTTGCTTCGTTCTCCGTGGTTCGCAGGGACCACGGGACGCCGGGTAGTTCATCGGCCCATCTTCCCTTTAGGTCTTCGACTGTCTTCTTCGGCACCGTTGAGGATTGTTTTTTGTTGGTCGCCTCCTTTGTCCGTTGCTCGTGGGTGGCAGACGGAGGAGTATGCGAATTTGATGCCAAGTTCTTCCAACCAGTTCATTATTGTGTCACTCCAAAACTCTCGGCCGTGGTCAAATACCATGACTTGGGGTAACCCAAAACGAGTTATGACATTTTCCCAGATTACCTTTCTTACGGCTGCCGTGGTCTTGGCAGGTACCGCTATGGCTTCAACCCATTTGGTGAAGTAGTCGACGGCGACAATCAGATACTTTCTTCCTCCGGATGCCGTTGGAAATGGCCCTAGTAGATCCATCCCCCACTGTGCAAAAGGAAGGGGACTAAGTACCGGCTGCAGGTCTCGGGAAGGTGAATGTATCACCGGAGCATGCATTTGACAGTTGTTGCACTTTTTGGTTTTGGCTCTAGAATCCGCAAGCATGGTGGGCCAGAAGTAGCCGGCTCGGAGAGCTTTGTGGGCTAGTGTTCTTGCCCCCATGTGATGGCCGCAGATGCCTTCGTGAATTTCTGTCAGTATTAGCTCCGCGTCGGCTGGGCCGACTCATTTCAGGAGTGGCCTTATCACGGACCTCCTGTACAATTCCCCTTCAAATACCAAGTACCTTGCTGCGATCCTCTTTATCTTCTGCGAGAGACAGCGGTCCTCCGGTAATTCATTTGTCAATTTGTATTTCATTATCGGAGTCATCCACGTCGTCTCGGTCTCTATGTTGCCCACCATGCCGACGGCCTCGGTGATGCTCTTGGCATTCCTGATGTCCACCAGCACGGTTCGGCTGACATTCTTGATGGTCGAACTGGCAAGCTTTGAGAGAGCGTCGGCTCGGTTGTTCTCAGACCCGGGAATGCATTGTATCTGAAAAGATTTCAACTTTGAAGTGTCAACTTTTACCCTTTCCAGGTATCTTACCATCCCGTCGTCTCGAGTCTCGTACTCTCCTCTGATTTGATTAGCCACTAAAAGTGAATCTGTTTTCAAAATGATGTGCTCCGCCCCGGCAGCCCTAGCTAGCTCGACTCCGGTTATCACCGCCTCGTATTCGGATTCGTTGTTCGAGGCCGAGAAGGTAAATTTCAAGGCGTACTCAAACTCGTCCCCGTTTGGGCTGATGATAAGTATGCCGGCTCCTGAGCTGTTCGTCGTGGAGGACCCGTCGGTGTATACTTCCCATACTCCGGGGTTTTGCTCTTCTTGATATGTGCACTCGGCCAGGAAATCTGCAAGTGCCTGCCCCTTTATCGAGGGCCTCGGCTTGTATTGAATGCCGAAGCCGGATAGCTCTACTGCCCATTTGATGAGCCTGCCGGATTGCTCAAATTTTTCCAATGCTTTCTCCAATGGTTGGTCGGTTAAGACCGTCACGGGATGTGCGTCGAAGTAGGGTTTCAGTTTCCTTGCGGCGACGACGACAGCAAAGGCTGCTTTTTCAATCAGCGGGTAATTTCTCTCGGCGGGCAACAACGTATGGCTGACAAAGTAGATTGGGTGTTGCTGTTTGTCTTCTTCCCTGATGATCATGGCACTGACCGTGGCCGAGGTAACTGCTATGTACAGATATAGCGTCTCCCCCAGCATCGGCCTGGACAAGGTTGGGAGAGTCTGAAGATGAGCTTTCAGTTGCTTGAAAGATGTGCTCTGCTCCTCCCCCCAGCTGAAGTCCTTATTCCCCTTCAACACTTTGAAGAATGGGGTGCTCTTGTCGGCTGACCGAGAGATGAAACGGGCTAGGGCCGCCATCCTCCCGGTCAGCATCATAACCTTTTTTCGATTCCTCGGCTCCGGCAGGTCCAGGATTGCTTGGACTTTCTCTGGATTGGCATCAATTCCCCTGGCGCTGACAAGTACGCCGAGGAACTTACCTGCCCGGACACCGAAGTTGCATTTCATTGGGTTAAGTTTCATCTTGTATTTCCATAGTGAACAAAATGTCTCATGTAAATCGGCCAAGTGCTCGCTGTCCGACTTGCTTTTTACAATAGCATCGTCGACGTAAGCCTCAATGTTTCGCCCTTTTTGATTTTGGAACACTTTGTCCACTAGTCTTGTGTAAGTTGCGCCGGCGTTCTTCAAACCAAACGGCATCATTTTATACATGTATGTGCCATTGGCAGTGATGAATGCGCATTTAGGCATGTCTTCCTCGGCCATGAATACCTGATGATACCCTGAGAAGGCATCCAGCAGGCTCAACATAGTGTAGCCTGCCGTGGCGTCAATTAAACTATCTATTCGAGGCAAGGGATAGCAATCTTTGGGGCACGCTTTATTAAGATTGGTAAAATCTACACACATCCTCCACGCCCCCGATGACTTCCTCACCATTACAATATTAGCTAACCACTCAGGATAAGTACAAGGCATGATAAAGCCCGCCGCTAGTAATTTATCTACCTCGGCCTTGATGGCCTCATCCTTCTCGGCTGAGGAGTTCCTCATCCTTTGCTTGACAGGGCGAGCGGTGGGGAGTACGTTCAGCTTGTGAACAATTACCTCCCGGCTCACGCCTGGCATCTCGGCCGCTGAGTAGGCGAAGACGTCTTTGTTCCTCCTCAGCAGGTCGAGGAGAGCGGCCCTGAATTTTGGCTCCAGGTTGACACCGATAGTTACGGTGCGCCCTGGGTCAATTTCCACCTCTTCAGTCTCGGCTCCTTCGACCATGCCGACAGTTGCATCCATGTGGTCGCCCTCCTGTTGTAAGGATGGGCTCTTCCCCTTCTCGGACTTCTTTGCCACTTTGAGGGATTGCATGTTGCACCCTCTGGCAGATATCTGGATGTTGACCACCTCGTCCTTCTCGTCCTTTGAGACGAGCTTATGCGCTTCCCCCCGGTCCGAGACATACATCAGTGTCAGGGCCCGGATGGACATTACCGCATCGGCCTCGCTCAGGGTGACTCGGCCTATGAGAACGCTGTAGGCGGACGAGCCGTGAATGACCACGAACTCAGCTAGGACATTCTTAGCCGCATTCCCCTCGCCGAACATCACCGGCAGTCTGATTGACCCCAGGGGTACCAGGCCGGCCCCGGAGAAGCTGTTCAGTGGATTGGTGCAGGGGCTCAAGTCCTCGACTTTCAAACCGAGGTTGAGAAAGCACTCCCTGAACATGATGTTCGTGTAGGCGCCTGTGTCAATCAGGCACCTCTTGACCAGGTGGTTGGCTATGTCCAAGTGGACTACAAGTGGGTCGCTGTGAGGGGCGATGACTCCCTCATAGTCCTTCTTTCCAATAGTCATATCGGGGATGTTGGAAGCGGGGATCGCTGTTTTGGGCACAAAGTTGATGGCCTGATACAGCTCGTTCAGGTGCCGTTTGTGCCCATGAGCGGACCCACCGTTCTCGTTGCCCCCGATGACAACATGGATCACTCCTATCCGTTCAAAGACGGATTTCTTGTTTGAGCCGCCGGCATCAGTCTTTTGGCCTTTGGCAACATATTTGCCGAGGCTCCCCTTCCAGATCAGCTCTTCGATGGCATTCTTCAGATGCCGGTAGTTGTCAGTTAGGTGACCGGTGTGGCCGTGGTACTCACAGTACTGGCTCGTGTCACCGTCCCCCCTCGGCCTGGGGGGCCTTTCCCACTTCTGACCCTCGTTCTTGCTCAGGGCGAAGACCTCGGCGGCCGATACGACCAAGGGGGTGTGATCATTGTACCGCTTTTGGTAGTACGGACCCGAACTCCCCCCGGCGCCCGCCGAGTTCTGTTTCCTGGCGGACCTGTTAGACCGTGACCTATTATTGTCACGGCGTCTTTCATCCGGGTTGTCCTCCCGCGCTCTTACTCTCGAGTGCCGGTCTCGCGGGGCCTACCCGGGTTTTGTGGTAGTCCTCCACCCGAATGGCTTGGTCGGCCATCTTCCGGAGGAGTCTAAGTTCGAGCCTCCGCACTTGATGAGCTCGTTTTTAAGTCTCCTCTTGGGAGGCCTTTCATCGATGCGAAGGCGGGCACTCATTGTTCGGCTCACGAATCTGCTGAACCTTGGCGTCGAACCTCTTCACATAACTTCGGAGAGACTCGCCTCCCTCCTGCTTGATAGTCAGGAGGTCCGATGTCTCGACGGCCCTCCTCTTATTGCAAGAATACTGGGCCAAAAACATGTCCCTTAGGTCGCCGTAGCAGTATATCGACCCATCGGGTAGTCCCTTGTACCAGCTTTGCGCCATCCCATGCAGGGTTGTTGGGAAGACTCGGCACCAAACCTCATCCGGCTGTTCCCACACCGACATGTAAGACTCGAAAGCCTCAGCATGGTCGGTTGGGTCGCTTTCTCCTTTGTATGATATGGGTGGCAACTTTAGTTTAGTCGGCACCGGGGTTTCTAGGACGTAGGCGCTGAGGGGCTGTCTGACCACGTGTCGAACGACATGCGGCGATCGGCTCCTCGCATCCCTAGTCCGGCTCCTCTCCCCGTGGCGGGAAGGGCTTCTTCCCCGACTTTGGTGAGTCGGGCTTCTTCTCCGACTCTGGTGAGTCGGGCTTCTTCTCCGACTCTGGTGAGTCGGACTCCTTCTTCGACTCTGGTGAGTCGGACTTCTTTCACTCCTCTGGGGCAGGCCTCGTCGGTGCTGCGGCGACGTTGTCCTCCCGCGAGTGCGGGAAGGACTCAGGTCTACCACTAGCACTCTGGGCTCCCCCGGCGTCTTGACAGGGCCAGCTTCCTCCAATGCTCCGTTCAAGTCTCTCGGAGTCACATTTTGGGCCCTGGTCTCCTAGACGGGTGCCGCCGCTCTTGTCGGAGTGACAGTGTGAGTCGGCGTGCTACCTATTAGGTCCAGGAGTAGCTTCAGTTTAGCTGCATCAACCACATGTCCCATGATGGTGACTTGGTCGGCGGGCAGCGGCGTATCTGGTATTATTGGCATCCCGTACTCCGGTTGAATTACCCGGCCGGTGGAGGGCTGCGCAACTCCAGAATTGTGGACGGTATCATCTTGGCATAATTCGGTTTCGTCGGTCACGAATACTTCTTGTTGTTTCGACATCTTCTTAGCTTTTTGGGTGGGTTTTTGTTGTTTTTTTTTTTTTTTTTTGGGAATGAATGTGACTAGCTTCTAGTATCTTTCCCCACAGACGGCGCCAATTGTTCCGGGTGTAATTCCAGAGCAGTTATTTGTTACCACCTGTGCTTGTAGAATGACGTCTTTGATTGAATCCTCCTCTCGGTCTCCTGAAACAATGAACAAACTGAGGGCTCGGCTTTGCACCGAGCGAACTCACTCCGACGCTCAAGTCAGTAAACTTAAAAGGATTAAGTTATGTGTTACTTGGCGAAGTATGTATTGTAGAGAGATAAGGAAGATATTACCAGATTATGAGGTGTTTAGGTTATTTTTCGGATCCTTTCCTCAATGAGGGTTGAGGAGTATTTATAGACTTTCACCTTTTGTCACGTAGTGGCCAAGTGGCCAAGTGGCTAGCAGGTGGAAAGACTGATCTACCCTCGGCCGAGGGACCCATGGCAGGCCGGCGGGCCCTGTTGACTCGCCGCCGAGGGGTCTTGGATATGAGTACGCGGGTATGTGCCCCGGCTGGTTAGTTGTCCCAGCCGAGGCACAAGAGACAGGCCGACAGGCTGCGTCGGTTAGGCTGTCTAAGTCGTTGACTTGCTGTGGATTTCTTTGACCTTGCTCAATATGTTGACTCGGTCAGCGGGTGCAGAATATGCCCCATCAGCCCTTTTTCTCAAGATTAAATTCAAACAAAGTCAGCATACACATTTAAGGAGCATTTGAAGTTGTTGACCGAGTAAATGGGTGGCTAATTACCCATGTTAACGAGGGAAATTGTTATGTTAACCTGTCACGGCTATATAGTTGCTTGAGAGTAAAATCAAGTAAAGATGGATAAAAAAATCGTCTACTAAGTCGTACACTGATCGGTTGACGTACCAAATTTTACATGGCTACTCTTTTAACAAGTTGAAATGCTTATGGACTTTCAAGTCGAGATGAAAGGGAGCAAGACAAAAATTACATGGGTACTCTTACGACAAGTTAAGTATCCATTGACTTCCAACTCAAACAAAAATTCGAGTACTCATACGATAAGTTAAGTGCTTGTTGACTTCCAAGTCAAAAAAAAATCACACGGGTATTCCTACGACAAGTTAAGTACTCGTATGTCTTCCGTCAAACAAAAATTCACACGGGTATTCCTACGACAAGTTAAGTACTCGTATGTCTTTCAAGTCAAGCAAAAATTACATGGGTACTTTTACGATAAGTTAAGTGCTCGTTGACCTCCAAATTAAACAAAATTTACACGAGTACTCCTACTACAAGTTAAGTGCTCGTGAACTTCCAAGTCAAATAAAAAAGCTCGAGACCTCACCAGGTCAAAAAACATCCCAAACGTGTACGTCACAAGGTCTAGAGGGGGCAATTTGTAGGCACGGAAATTTTATTAAAGTGCCGAAAATAAATTATTTTAAGTTAATATCAAATTTTAGCTTAATTTAATTATATTTGTCCCGTTTAATAGAATCTGGATCGATTCATTTTGCAAATTGGGTTATTTGGGCTTTAAAGCAAAGCAAATGGTCAATTGGGCCCAAAAAAGAAATCAAGCTCGCAAACAATGCCCAAATTTCAAGTCCATTTATCAAGAGAGAAATACCTATAAATAAGAGAATTCTCCACCATTTCGATAAAAAAAAAAATCAATTTACAAGGGAGAGAAATCACTGGTGAATGTTAGAGAAAGAAAGGCATCAAAAGCTCTCAACTTCTCTCTACAAATCTCTCTACAAATATCTTTGGCAAGTAGATAACAAGTACCATAAAATCGTGCCGCCTACACAAGGAAACACAAACCAAAATCAAGCATCCAAGAGAGATTCAAGTCAACGTGACCCTCTCAAGAAGCTCAAATCAAACTCAAGCATCGAAGAGAGATTTAAGTCAACGCGACCCTCTCAATAAGCTAAAGTCAAGCAAGCGAGACTCGAAGATTGTAGACTCGTACCTTTAATATTGTTGTAGAATCAGTGGATAAACTAGAGGTTGTATACATAACTTTCTGATATTATATAAACTCATTTGTCTATCTGTTTTGTGTTACAGTTTTATTGCAATACAAAATTTGTTTTTACACTAGTATTGCCCGAAAGATGAACATACGAATTATCATTGTTGAAGTTTGGGTTAAACCACTTTGCAATCCTTGTTATCAAGATCCCATTCACAATATGCTTCATCCCATTATCACAACCGTTTCGGAAACGCGCCTATCTTTCAAGTAGTACCAAAGGAGCATTGAAATGGTAACCACTTTTCCCTTGGATTTGCAAGTAAGACTCCATAAAGGTAAGATCAAGCTCATTGTCGGGTCACGTCGAGCAAGTAGGGTGCTTGTGATAAAGCGGTACGTGAATCGAATTATGGGGTTTTGAATGTAGGAGGCCGAACAATCCTTAATCTTTGACATATCACGGCTCATTAGGGCTCTCCACGGCGGTTCTACACTATAATTTTTAGGCTTGGATGTTCAAAAGGGTGATCCATCTAAGCCCAAAATATCCGCAAACTCAACTAATGTCAACATTCGTGTGACATTTTCCAACTGGAACTCTATGCATATGGTATTTTTAAGGGTAGAAATCTTCAAGAAGCTTAGAAATTCAAGTACTAGTGATTTATACGTGAGCTCATGTATATGAAACATGGTAGGGAGTCCGAACAAGTCGAACAATGCTTCGGTTTGATGATAAATCCCTAACTTTCTCAAAGTGTCATGACAAACAAATTTAGTTGGGAGGATGTTCTTACCCAAAAGCCGTTGGAAGACAATTTTTTGTGCATCATTAACAAATTCAATGTGCAAAAACCGAGCAAGTTTTGAAAGATCAATAATTTCTTCATTTTCTCTCCTCCTTGTGTTGAGATGTGATGTTGAAGAACTTCCAATGATCCTTGTTATTATTTGTGAACCTTCTTGGTGTTTTCATTTTGATTTGAGTTAAGGACTTTGTTTGTGATTGAGTGGGAGTGAAATCAAACCTTCCAAATTAGATCTCTTTAATTTGTGGAAAACCCTAGATTGAGTGAGCTCAAGTTTAGAGAGGTTGATTTGTTTTCTTGGAGATGAAGTGGGGTGATTTTTTGTATTTGTGAGGGGGATTTGGGTTTACTAAGTGAGAGAAGTTGATGGGGCTTGATTTGTGTGGTGGGAATTAGGAAAGGAAAGAAAAGTTGTAGCCAATCGAAGAGCGGCACGGGAGGGAGACGCGCGGTTCGTTTAGGGAGCCAGGCATCTTCTGCTTTTTAGAAAAATTTGTATACGCAGTGTGGGACGCGCGACCAGAACACGGCCCGCCCGACTCGAGCAATGGGACGCCCGACCTGAGCCATGGGACGCCCGGATTTCGTGGCAGGACAAAAATTCTTCTTGACAAGCAGATAGGGACGTGCATCCCTATGGGTGGTCCGCCCGTCCTGAGCATTCGGGACGCCCGTCTTGATGCTAGGATGCCCGATTTTATTTCCAGCATGAAATCTTTCAATCTCTCTTGGCTCTAGCTCCCACGAGTCGAGTCCAACTCGTGGGGATCCTTCTTTTTGCTCTTTTATTGTTTCTTCTTTCTTGAATGAGTGACATAGACTCTCTCTTAGCCTAGGCAAAAGCTTCCGCACACTTGAATCTCAAATTCATCACACATCAAACTTGATTAGTAACCCTCCCTCACTTGCTCTCATGTCAAAACTTGTAGTTAAATCAAGGAATTAAAATACAATGCAACAAAGTTAAATGCAAGTAAGTAAGTTGGTATATTTACAAGTGGTGGTTTTTGGAGGACTCCGCCAAACTCTCCTCCATTTCAATGCTTGTTCATGGTGGTAGAGGCTCAAGGCGAGTGACCTCAACCTCCCCTTCAAAAGCTCCTTCATAATAAGGCTTGATACGATGACCATTGACTTTGAACCGATTCCCATCTTCCGATATTAGCTCAAAGTCTCCATACTTTCCTACATTTGTGATTACAAAGGAACCCGTCTATCGTGAATTCAACTTTCCGGGGAAGAGCCGATATCGAGAGTTGAATAGAAGGACTTTGTCTCCCTTGTGCAAGGCCTTTTGTTTGATTCTCTTGTCATGAAGCAATTTGGTTCGTTCTTTGTAGATCTTAGCATTTTCATAAGAGTGAAGCCAAAATTCCTCCAATTCTTCAATTTGCAAGATCCTCTTCTCGCCACTTAGCTTGAGATCAAGATTGAGAGCTTTGATTGCCCCAAAGGCTTTGTATTCCAATTCAAGTGGTAAGTGACAAGCCTTTCCATAGACTAACTTGTAAGGTGAATCTCCTATGGTTGTCTTATAGGCCGTCCTATAAGCCCAAAGAGTGTCATCAAGTTTCATGCTCTAACCCTTACGATTCTTGTTAACAACCTTCTCAAGAATTTGCTTGATCTCTCTATTTGAGAATTCGACTTGACCGCTTGTTTGAGGATGGTATCCCAAGCCGGTCCTATGTTGAACACCATACTTTGTCAAAAGAGATGCAAGTTTCTTTTCATGGAAATGTGTTCCACCATCACTAATAATTGCTCTAGGAACTCCAAACCTTGGGAAGATCACTTTCTTTAAGAGCTTGGTCACCATCTTTGCATCGTCGGTTGGGGTAGCAATTGCTTCTACCCACTTGGACACGTAATCAACGACAACTAGAATGTACTTGTTGCCTTGGGACGATACAAAGGGACCTTGGTAATCAATGCCCCAAACATCAAAGATTTCAATCTCCAAAATGCCTCGTTGCGACATCTCTTTCCTCCAAGATATGTTCCCGTTTCTTTGGCAAGGATCACATTGAAGGATAAACTCTCTAGAATCTTCAAATATGGTGGGCCAATAGAAGCCCGATTTTAAGACTGTTAGAAATTATTAATCTCATTAATTTACATATTCATATATGAATTAATTTATTTAGTCATAAAATAAATTGTTGATCTTATGCATGCAAACTAAATAAGAAGAGATAAGAAAATCGTTTTCTCACCATCATAAATTCGGCCAAATGGGCACAAATGAAGGTCACCTACCTTCATTTGTTCTTGAGCTAGAAAATACATTAGGATGATCATCCATGACTTCAAAATAGAAGCCCTCCGATAAGTAGCACCCAAGACTATCCCAAAATCCCACAAAATAATATGTACTAGATATTTGTAATGTGGTTTACCTTAAAATCGGTTACTAATACTCATATACTACTACTAGTATTATTAGTGATTGATTTGTACAAATTTGATTCATAAAACTTGATTTTATGAAGAAGAAGAGAGAGAATGTTGTGTTTTTATTAAACATGAGAGAATGGAAAAATTGAGGGAAAAATCTCTCAATATTCTTACACAAAACCGGTGGGCATTAGGGTTATAGGACCCTTTTTGTTTTTCCTTTTTGTCTTCACAAGACTAATTAGTGTAAGGCTTTGTCATAGTCAAGTCACTATCAAGTGTCATAGACAAATGAATAAGACAAAACTTCTAAAAATGCCCACCAATATTTCGGTTATTATGTGTAATATGGAGTCCATTTTATTTTTGTCAATTGTACAATTGTATGTCATGTGACATGTGACATGTCTTATGTCATGTTTTAATTTAAAATGCATATTTAACAAATTAAATATCATTTACAAATTAAATAAATAACATTTAACAAATTGACTAGTAATTCAAAATTACTTTCACATAAAATGGTCATTTAATTACTAGTTAGTATAATTCACAACATCTTGTAATTATAACTAACTTATCATTCTCATCTCGCGTGTTTCGCAAACACCGATTAATTTTAGTAATATAACTTCTTAAATTACTAAATAAAATCTTATTTAATCACATTATAATAAGATGTCATTTTCTCTCTTATGATAATAATTTGTTCAATTTTAAGGAATTAATTAATCTGTATCGACATACAATTAATTAACCTTTTTCAATTAAGGGAATCATCCTTTAGGTGTGACCTCAAGGGATCAACTGATCACCACCGTCGCTCGACAGTAATGTCAAACTCTAGCCAGCCAATCATTACCGATATGTGTGGACCATTTGACTATATATGTAATGTATCATCCCTTTCGTATTCTTGTTATGAGATTTAAATATGTGATCAATATGATCGACAATTGTGATCGCATTATTGTCGGAGGACACATATCCCAACAATCTCCCACTTGTCCTCGACTAGTGTGCGTCACCAATTCTCTTGTCCTATTACTATCTCCCACTAAATGCAAGGTGTTTTTCAGGTCGTACTTGCAAGTGATCATATCGAGAGTGGTTTCCTCGATCTGGAGAATAACTGATTGACCGGAATTTTCTACCATAGAAACCTTCCGAGCGTGGCCACGCATTTCCAGTTCATTACTCCTCGAGTGGCCCTGAGATATTGTTTTCACCCTGACAAGGGGGTGGACAATTCCTATCGCACTATTCCCTTCGACTAGCCACAACCATCATAACCCAAAATATGCCCATTTGACTCCATTTACGAAGGTCGTAGTAACATAAATCAAAAGCTAATCTGAAACTGTGCCATCTTAGGCGAACAGTCTTTAGTCAAAAGAATCGACTTATTAGAATACTATATTAGCTCTCGTCACGACCATGCTATATAAATTTGCCAGAACTCTATAAGCGGTCACTGCCCGACAAAGTGTTCCTAACAGTCTGCCTATGTGATCGACTAGTCATCTCACATGACTGTATGGCACTGAACTTGCCATCAATCGCATCACACTCTAGTCACTTCGAGACGTCACCTCATACAAGTGACTATGGGCGAATACTATGTTAATTCGGGTTCACTTTAACGGGGTTCAATATCGTCATACAACCCGTTTGGATGTAACAAAGTATAATAAAAGAGTTTTAAAGTAAAACTCGAACGACAAATGCGATTATCACATATGAATAGTCAATGCCTGATTATTATTTCATATTCTATAATCTAATTTGATCTTGTATGTGGTTGTTCATCTCAATCCAATTAAAATGACATGACTCATCATGTTAAGTCTATGAATAGGCATTGTAAGTAGGTCTTAGCAACTCCCTGCTCAACCTTGCTACATACTTGTTCTCCTTTCGTAATGTATACATTTGCATTACAAAACTTTCTGAGTACGTGTCTAGATCCAATCTAGACATAGGCTTTCTTGCCTTAAAATAGCTCCCACTGTTTTCACAGTGCGCGGGACTCATTCCTCTTGCACATCCCATGATTGCAAGTGTACTCAATTTCCGTTGTAAATATTTCTCATTGTTCTTTATTGCCTAGAACGATTCTAGAAAATCTATTTCTTAAATAACATAGCCACAATGGTATCTTAACCATCCTGATGTGTTTTGATTATGGTTTTGTCGGAAACCATGCGCAATCTCAATTGTCAATTGTCATTTGTGTAACACCCTTACATAAAATTGCATCAAAAACACTTTGCATTACATCCTTAATGCTTCTGCAAGCACTTAAGGGTAATCTTTATGGTTTACTTGGTAACTATTACTTAAATTCGATTTGAAACAATTCATCATACTCAAAGTATATGAAGTGTTATACATCATTTCCTATTTAATTGATTCGACAGCGGAAGCAAATGGAATCAATCAAATATGTTCAACTTGATTGAACTAGTCATGAATCTTATCAACATAAGACTTCTTATTTGACGCTAATTATCATGTGGATTTATCTCCAAAAATCTGGATATTAAAGATGAATTATATATATATATATATATATATATATATATATATATATATATATATATATATATATATATATATATATATATATATATATATATCTCCAAGTCTTAAATCATTCGCAATTATCAATATGTCATCCACATATAAGACTAATTAAAATTCCGTAACTCCCACTAAACTTCATGTATAAACACAACTTCTCGACCTCTCGAGAAAAGATTTATAACATGATCAAAACATTGATTCCAACTCATTGATGTCCTACTTAAGACTCTCTCTTAAGTTTCACATTATCGAATCTACAAAACTCATGACATGTATTGAATATATTCCTTCTAATTGAAGAAGTGGGTTTTAGATTCACTCGTTATATGTATATCATCATAATGAAATACAATCCCTAAGAAGATCCGAATAGTGCAAAACACTTTGCAACTAATCAAGCTTTGATATCTCTCTTTGATATCCAACAATTCCATTCGGAATTTATTTCGGATTTTCATGGCTCTAAGCCTTGTATTGAGTTGTGACTTAAACACTCTCATGTAAGTCATATGTTCATTACTTTCCAGAAGTAATCAACTTGAATCAAACAATTTCTTTGTAAGTTGCAAGTTCTTTACTTTCTAAAAGTAACACTAATTCATCATCTTCAACAAGTGATGACTTTAACCTCCTAGGTTTTGAAGGAACAACGTCTTACACAAAACGTCTCATGTAGCCAAGAAAGACCAGTTTCTTGCGACATAACATTCTTTTGTGGCTCTTAAATAATTTCTCCCACTCTGTCTTCTAGAAATAAACTTGTTTTCTAGGAAGACAGCTTCACGAGCCACAAACCTGTTGTACTCGTGATTATAGTAAGGAAAAATGAGCACTTGTTTCTTTTGAAAACTTACAAGCATGGTACTCTACCATTTCATATCTCATATGAATCGTTTAGATTTAGTGGAAAAATAACTGACAAAATGATAAAATCCCCAAAAGGATCAAGTAACTCAAAGTAACTTGATTGAAGTCCAAACCATATCGAATAACGTTTGATTTCTTTATCCAATCACACATTATCCCATAATGCGTGCTAAGAGAGATTAATTTGTGATACTATATCACATTTCCTTTGGCTTATATCAAAGTCTTCACTTTGATAATCCCATCACGACTAAATCGTAATTCCTGGAACTCTTTGAACTTCTTCAAAGATTTCTCTATTTACCTTATTAAGTGAACACATTAGTGTCAACCTAAATCGTTGGTAAAAGAAAATGATCAACCTATTTTGGATCAATGATTTACAACTTCGATCTCCTTTTCAACCAAAAGGCACGAGACATCTTGCTTTGAATACAAGATACGCATATACCATAAGATTAACAACCTAATGGTTTCAAGAGTACTCGATAACTCTTTGCGTTCATCATTCCAGAATTTAAGGTTTAATCTTGGGATACCAATTTGAGTCTTGCATCATCTACATGATATATCATTCTAGTTTGGTTTAGAATATAATCACCTTGATAATGGGCTAGCCATACATCAAATCATGGTGTATAGGGTCACAAAAGTGAAACCTCTTTTGTATCTTAACAAGTTTATATTCTTATTTAGAGTTTATGTACTTAATAGTTACAATTAAGTACAACTCCAAACCCAAATACTAGATTTAGTACACAATGACTCTATCTCTCGACTTCATTGTTGCTAGTCGTCATATTCTAATCATCCTATGTATCAAACATAATGATGAAAACCACCACCGGTTTCTAATATTGACGAAGTAGTACTAGCAAAATTTATGTCAATCAAATAAACATTTATAGAAGAAAGTCTCATTTAGATGTCCTACAACTAATTTGCTTATTGTTCAATAATTTGGGGTAGTTTCCTTTCTAGTGTTAAACACTTCTAAAAGGAAACTTTATCGATTGGAATTGATAGGTTTAGTCTACTTTTACCTTTGTCTTGTCAATTCCATTCTAATATTTACTTCTTTGAACCTTATCCTTTTCTTAACGGTTTAAGAGAATGCTCCCACTCATTTCAATGAGTCTTTGCTACGAGAAGAAAAATTGAAATTCATGAAGACTACTCTTCAATTTATTCGTTTAGTCTTAAAACTTTTATTGAAGTGGTTGCGGTATTTTGGTCAATTTTGATTTCCTACAAATCTAGTTACCAAAATAATTTAACGTTTCAAAGTACTTAACTCAATTAAGCATATGAGAAACAATTCATTGTAAGTAGATATGTTAGTCAAAAATCAAAAACCCATTTGATCACGAATAACTTTTATCTATACTCTTCATAAGAGATCCTTGCAATGGATAATTCGAGGTTTTAGAAGAAAATTAATATTTGTCTTTAGTTACGATGTTTTAATGGAGATTTGAATCAAAAATCGAAATGATATCGTATATGAATTGTGGTAAGGAAATAGAACAATATGATAACGGAATAATGAAAACAAAACATTCATCGTTATAATAATACTTGTAAATAACAAGTAAAGCATTTACATAGTGACCTCTACCCAACTATGATAAATGATTCCAAGATCCAAATTCATATTAACTTGGGGCACGGTGTGCCGAAATACCCTTTATTAATATAACTCGGTGGATTAACTCTTTAATCGATTCTACTTTTATAACTCTTGGTCGATAAAATTACATTAATGTGTCCATGATCCAAATTTTTAGCCCGAAACACATCCGGAAATCGTCGTGAATACTTTCGTTGAGTTCAATCCAAATTTCGAATAAATGTGTCCATGATCCAAATTCATATTAACTTAGGGCACGGTGTGCCGAAATACCCTTTATTAACATAAATTCGGTGGATAGACATTTATCACCCACTTCCCCTACGTAACAAGGTTTGTACCCCGGTAGGGCCGAGTGCACTCCCTCATGAAATAGGTTTTCATGGTTTCTACTTTTTGGTAAGGCTAAGTCTCAATTATTTATTTTAGCGAGAGGACATGTCAATTTATTATCTATCACGTTTTAAGTGAACTAAAGCGGTGAACTACAATAATTGTAATTGACACGGTCGATTTAATGATAATGCATGTTTTAGTTATGGCGATTTAGCGATGCATGCAACATATAAATAAAATGCAAAGCATAAATAAAATCCTAATATGGCCTTCCTAAAATAGTAAATCTAATAAACTATTACAAATTCGGAAACCAACTCCTTTGGTCCCTTGAACTTCGGTCTTGGCACGTATTTCAAGGCAACACTTTCTTTGAAGGATCGCCTTCTTGAATGGTACCGTATTCAAGGAACTCCGGAATAATATAATTACATAATAAATTACATAATTTCCTATTATACATTTGTAATTAAAAATAAAAATAAATCTATTAAATTACAAAACGGTGATACGAGATCACAATAAATTACAACCGAATCGATATTCCCATACATTTCGGGCAATACCCATTAAAACTAAGGCCATACTAAGTAAAATTACATAATTCAAAAATTACATAAAATTAAAATATGACAATCATAAATAAAATGCAGCATTATAATATGTATGAACATGCCCAATTTTATGCTAAATCGCCTTTAAAGAGCCAATATCGTATATTAATCGGTTTCTACGGACTTGCGTGATTTAACCTTTTAAAAATCACAATGGGCGGACGGTCGAGGATGAGAGAGAATCTAGAGAGATAAAATCCTCTCTAATTCTGAGTGTTTTCTTTTTGCGCAAGCAATGGCTCGCAATCGTAAAACCAACAAAAATCCTCAGATTTTAGCTTCTTCTAATCAAAAAAATTCGAAAAATAAACAAAAACATGTTGATTTAGGTTCTCAATCTAAGAATAAAGGGAATTCGCATCATAGACAGTTAGAATTTTCTTCTCAGGAGCTTGAAGCCGACCTAGAGTCAATCCTGGAGGAGGAGGAGGAACTTGATCAAGAGGAACCTGAGGTGGTCAGACCGGAAGCGCCGATCAGCACGCCGACGATTAAAATTACTCGTGCGGATGTGGCTGGTGAGATAAACTTCTAGTCTTCGTCTGTATTTTGTTATGTTCTAGGAGCGAACCCTCCAAGCTCGGTGCTTACAGGGTT
This sequence comes from Silene latifolia, assembly GCF_048544455.1. Lineage (NCBI taxonomy): Eukaryota > Viridiplantae > Streptophyta > Magnoliopsida > Caryophyllales > Caryophyllaceae > Silene > Silene latifolia. The sequence goes on along the minus strand of NC_133526.1, from coordinate 72,189,330 downwards.
TGTTAAGAGAGTATGGCAAGCCCAGGGGATTGATAAGATCTCTTTCCTTCCTAATGGGATTTTCTTGGTGCGTTTCAAAACGAAAGAACATCAGCAGTTTGTTTTAGGGAATGGACATCTCCTCTTTGACAATAAACCTGTTATTGTTAATGAGTGGAAGCCTGACACAGAGTTAGTTAAGCATGATGTGAAATGTATCCCAATTTGGATGAAATTGTATGGTTTGGATGTTAAATTCTGGGGTTTAGAAAGCCTTAAGAAGTTGAGCAGTGCAGTTGGAAAATTCATTTGCTGTGATGAGAATACTCTGCATAAAAATTTCTTAGGGTTTGCCAGGATTATGATAGAGGTGGAAATTGGGCAGGCGTTCCCTAATCAGATTACTTTCCTGGATGAGAATGGGAAGTTTCAGCAAATCAAAGTGGTCTATGACTGGTTACCTCTGTCATGTTCCAAATGTAATGGTATGGGTCACTTGGCTGATGTTTGTAGGAATGGTGGTAGTAAGCCTGTGGTTAAGAAGATGTGGAAACCTAGAGTGGTGGCTCAGAAACCTACCCAAAAGGTTCACACCCCTTCTCCTGTGATGACTCCCACTGTCAGGCAAGCTGTTGTGCCTCAAACACCTGCTGTTGCTGCTGGGATTATTAAAACACCTGTGCTTGTTCCTAATACCCCAGTGGTGGATAGTTCTGTTCCCAGAAGATTTATTACTAAATTGATGAGGCATGGGTCAGGAGAAAAGAGAACTTTCTCAACTGGTGGTCTCTCTTTCATGGAGTCCTTAACCAAGTCTCTTCAGAAAACCAGGATGGGGATTTTGGAGAATAGTGTGGTGGAAAAAGGGGAGACTAGCAAGGCATTCTCTCCAAATGGGTAGCATTTGTGTGTGGAATATTAGAGGTATAAATAATCCCAATAAGCAAAAAGAAATAAAGAGCTTATTAGGGAAGAATAATATAGGTCTTTGTGGTTTATTAGAGACTAAGATTAAACCAAATAAGGGGAAGAATGTGAGTACTAGTATGTTTGATAGTTGGTCCATTTGCACTAACTCTAGCCTTCATAAAGGGGGTCGTATTTGGCTTATGTGGGATCCCTTTTCTTATGATGTTTCTGTCTATGATATTAAAATTCAGAGTATCCATTCAAAAGTTTTTGATAAAGCTAGGAAAAAGTGGTTTTGGTTTACTGTGGTCTATGGTTTGAATAAGTTGGCTGAGAGGGAGCCTTTGTGGGGTAGTCTACGCAAGTACCATGGTATGATTCATGAACCATGGCTTGTAGGAGGAGATTTTAATGCTATCATGGCTTCAAATGAGAGAATTGGGGGGGCTCCTATCACCAATTCTGAGATGAGGCCTCTTCTTCAGGTTACTCATGACTGCCAGTTAGCTGATTTGTGTGCTAAGGGAGCTTTTTATACTTGGAACAACAAACATGATGTTGGTTCTAAAGTGTATAGTAGGTTGGACAGAGTGCTTATCAATGATGAATGGATTATTGCTTTCCCTGACAGCTTTTCTCATTTCTTACCTGAGGGTATATTTGATCATTGCCCTGTCATTTTAAGGTTGGAAATGGAGGAACAGAGGAAGGGACATTCTTTTAAGTACTATAATATGTGGTCTCTGGCTCTAGAGTATAAAGAGATTGTCAGTACTGGGTGGAATCAGGTTGTTCATGGCTCTCCTATGTACATTGTGACAATGAAACTGAAGGCTTTAAAAGCTGGGTTGAAGAAGCTAAACAGGGATCATTTTGGGGACATTGAGAATCTTACTCATGTTACTGAGATATCCTTGAATAATTACCAAGAGCTGCTTATCCAAGACCCATTAAATGAGGATTTGTGTCATGCAGAAAGAGTGTGTGCTAAAGAGTTGGAGGATCTTAAGCAGCCTAGGGATATTTTCCTAAGGCAGAAGGCGAAAGTTGATTGGCTTTGTCTGGGTGACTCTAATACTGCGTTTTTCCATGCTAGTATTAAGAGTAGGAGAGCTAGAAATAGGGTGCTCATGGTCAAGGACATGAAAGGCAGAGAGTGTAATTCTTCTCAGGAGATTCAAAAAGCTTTTGAGGATTATTATATCTCTCTGTTGGGTACTTCTAAGACTGTTTGCCCTATAAATAGGAAAGTGGTTCAGCATAGAAAGTGCCTCACTGCTAGGCACTGTGAGATTCTGAATGCTCAAATTTCTAGGGCTGAGATTAAAGAAGCAATGTTCTCTATACCTGGGAACAAAGCTCCTGGGCCTGATGGTTTCAGCAGCCAGTTTTTTAAGGATAATTGGGATCTTGTTGGAGGTGAGGTGATTGCTGCTATTCAGAATGTTTATAAGTATGGGAAGCTCCTTAAACAATACAATAATACTATCATTACTCTTGTTCCTAAGGTGCCTATGCCTGAAACTGTATTACAATTTAGACCCATTGCTTGTTGTAATACAGTTTATAAATGTCTTTCTAAAGTTCTTTGCAACAGAATTGGGCAAATTCTCCCTGATATCATCAGTCCCTCTCAAGGAGCCTTCATTAAAGGAAGATATATTGTGGGGAACATTCTTATCTGCCAGGACTTGATTAAAATTTATAATAGGAAGTGTTGTTCTCCCAGGGCCATGATGCAGCTTGACCTTAAAAAGGCGTATGATTCAGTGGAGTGGGAGTTTGTTGGGAACATGTTAGAAGCCTTGGGGTTTCCTGATCATATTTGTAAGTTGCTAATGGAATGCATCTCTACTCCCTCCTATTCCATTGCTCTTAATGGAGAGACTTTTGGTTTTTTTAAGGGCAAAAGGAGTCTCAGGCAGGGGGACCCTCTTTCCCCCCTCCTGTTCACTGTATGCCTTGAGTATTTGAGTAGGGTGTTAGTGGTGGTGCAGAAGCATAGAAATTTTAAGTTCTACCCATTGTGTAATAGGATTCAGCTCTCTCACCTTTGCTTTGCTGATGACCTCATTCTGTTCTGCAAGGGTGAGAGAGGGTCCATCACCTTTGGGTGAGATGGGTGCATGCTGTCTATATAAAACAGTCTTCCTGGTGGGGCTATAATCCTGGCAGTGGTTGTAGTTGGGCTTGGAGGAAAGTTTGCCAGGTGAAGCAACTTCTAAAACCTTATTTATTATCCTTGACAAGTATGGAGCATTATACTATAAAAGCGGGATATCAATGGCTAAAACCTGATGGGGTTTGGTGACATGGTACCCTTGGATGCTGAATGACTGGATTATACCTAAATAATCTTTTTGTTGCTGGATGATAGCTCATAGGAGGCTATTGACTCTTGACAGGATACTAAAAATGAGTATTGTGTAGGAAAATGTCTGTTTTTTGTGTGGGTTACAGGAAGAAAACATTGAGCATTTGTTCTTTGTTTGCCCTTTTAGTGCTCAATGTCACCGGTTGGTTGCAGAATGGTGCAAGGTTCAGCTGCCAATGCAGGACTGCATCAGCTGGTGGATAAAGATTAGACAAGCAGCTGCTTGTAAAAAGAAGGTGTTGGCAATGATTTTGGCGTGTCTGATGTACCATTTATGGCAGTGTAGGAATTGCTGTAGGCTTGAGGGATATATTGTGAGGCCAAATTGTCTAGTAGGAAATGTCAAGTCTGATGTTAGAATGAGGCTAGCTCAATGTGATATCAAAAGTCGTAGTAACTCTGCCTTGGCTTGGGTAGAGTATATTCGAAGTAATTGAGTCTAGTTTTCGTTTGTAAGATGGATGTGTTAGAGTTTGTTTGTATGGGACACTTTTGATTCTAATGAGAACTTACATTTTCCCAAAAAAAAAAAAATCACAATAATTACATAAATTCATATTTATGTACAAGTTAATTACCCTAACCTTCTTAGGACTCAAAATTAGTCTCCACTAACATTTGACAATAATTAACCTAGATTTCTTAATATTGTTCATGAAAGGACCTAAAATACAAAATTATGTCATAAACTTCAAATTAAATCATAAAAATTTCAAATAATTTCAAAATTTAAAATTTAAACTCATGAAAATTCTGGGAAAAATAGCATGACACTCATAATGTTCAAAAACTTAGGTTAAAAATTTCGAAAATTTATCGAGAAAAACAATGTTACGATTTATCGGATTTATCAATTATTACCATAAAAATATGAGAAAAATTATTTTTACCAAATTTTCACTTTTAGATCTGAAATAAATGATAAAATCCAACATGTGACGTTTTTCCTTAGTCATGAAGTATGTCTTAGCATTTTTACTAATTATAGTCACTATTTATGTGATTTTTCATCAAAAATTCATAAATCATGCATAAAGACTTCATTATAGCCAAATATTTTACACACTTCATGTAACATTGCATGTGACAACATACTAAATTTTCATGACCATATTCGAAATATAACTCATATTAACCTATTTAACCATTTAAATACGATTTTAATTTAAAAAATCCATATTTCGAGCATAACAACTCATATTATCATGAAAATTTACAGGCCATCAGTAGATAATATATGTGAAAATATATCCAAACACCACTTGAAAAATCGAAGTTTAGCTATTTTTAGTCCAAAAATGACATTTTTATCATAAAAATCACATTTTAATGCCATTATTATATAAAATGAACAATAAAATCCACAAATAAACCAAAATATCCTAAATACATTTTAGGACCAGAAACTTTAACATGCAAATAAATTTCGTGATATGTCATAATAAATACAAATTTATAAGTTTTGTTTGTTAATCTTATAACTCGGAAGAACAATAACCGATTTGCATGCAAACAACCTAAGGCTCTTGATACCGCTTAATAGAAATTATTAATCTCATTAATTTACATATTCATATATGAATTAATTTATTTAGTCATAAAATAAATTGTTGATCTTATGCATGCAAACTAAATAAGAAGAGATAAGAAAATCGTTTTCTCACCATCATAAATTCGGCCAAATGGGAACAAATGAAGGTCACCTACCTTCATTTGTTCTTGAGCTAGTAAATACATTAGGATGATCATCCATGACTTCAAAATAGAAGCCCTCCAATAAGTAGCACCCAAGATTATCCCAAAATCCCACAAAATAATATGTACTAGATATTTGTAATGTGGTTTACCTTAAAATCGGTTACTAATACTCATATACTACTACTAGTATTATTAGTGATTGATTTGTACAAATTTGATTCATAAAACTTGATTTTATGAAGAACAAGAGAGAGAATATTGTGTTTTTATTAAACATGAGAGAATGGAAAAATTGAGGGAAAAATCTCTCAATATTCTTACACAAAACCGGTGGGCATTAGGGTTATAGGACCCTTTTTCTTTTTCCTTTTTGTCTTCACAAGACTAATTAGTGTAAGGCTTTGTCATAGTCAAGTCACTAACAAGTGTCATAGACAAATGAATAAGACAAATGAATAAGACAAAACTTCTAAAAATGCCCACCAATATTTCGGTTATTATGTGTAATATGGAGTCCATTTTATTTTTGTCAATTGTACAATTGTATGTCATGTGACATGTGACATGTCTTATGTCATGTTTTAATTTAAAATGCATATTTAACAAATTAAATATCATTTAAAAATTAAATAAAACACATTTAACAAATTGACTAGTGTTTGGGCTAAAAATAGCATAATAAAGAAGGCCCATTGGATAAGATAAAGATTATGAAAGAAGTGGTAAGGAGGAAGGGAGCCCGCGGTCAGGAAAAGGGGAAATGGGCTTGAGAAGGATCAAGAGCCCGTCATAGAAGATGCCCGCGTTAAGGAAAGGAGTGTTAGGGAGAAGTCAGGGAGAAGTTAGGGAGAAGTTAGGGAGATTGGGGAGAATTGGTAAAAGAGTTCGGGTTTGGAAAGAAGTCCTTATGGAAATAATATTCCCTTTCCATATTCAAGGTAGGATATATCTAGGGTTCTTACCCTATAAATAGCCAAGGAAGCAAATCAAGAGGAACATTCAACACATCCGTATTCATTCATACAACAATATTCAAGATCACATCTCGGCAAATAATATACGCTCATTCTAGATCTTGCAGGCCTGACATCTAGGGCCAGCAGGATTAGCTACGCATCATAATTGTAATCATCCTTCAATTCTCATAGTGCAATACTTGGCAGGGTACCGTCCCTCCCGCGGTTGTTTCCACATTGGGTTTTCCGCGTCAACAAAATCTTATGTGTCAATTTACTTTACGCACTTTATTTTCCTATTTACTTATTAACATACGAATCATCACACAATCGACCAACGAATATAGACTGCATTGACCCTAATTAATCGATTTGGGTAAAAATACCTAAACATTTTGGCGCCCACCGTGGGGCATTGTGGTCGTCAATCGTTCATATTCTAGATATACAATGGAAAAGCAAGTATCTGAAGCCATGTCAGGGAGCAGGCAACCATCGCCACCACCACCGTCTACCCAAAGTCCAACATCGACAGTGGCCACGCAGGCTCCCGGACACACCTCAAGAATCATACCAACAACAAAAGCCTCTCTACCTCCTAGGACCCCTGCGGTCTCAACTCAGATCAGATCAGACAAAGGAACATCAAGCTCAGGCGTCACTCCGCCGCCCAGTCCCACGCAGATCCATCTCGCCGGCGTGGAAAATCTTCAGAAAGCTATGGAAAACATGAGAGAAGACCAAAGGAGAGCAGATGCTGAGGTAAGAAGGAGAGACAGAGAGCTCTGGACACAAATTGATCTCCTGAAGCAGTAGTCCAACACTCCAGCAAACAGGACAGGTGAAGGAAGATCTCCCTTGGTAGATCTGACACAGGGAGCAGCAGGCTGCAGGCAGATACCAGCTGAAATAATTACAAGATTGGATTTGGCTACGATACCATCAGATGGAAGGATAACCCCACGAGGGTTAGGATACCTCACACCAGATAGCTGGCAACCAGCTAGTTGCGTAAGGATACAAACAGGTGGCCTTCCCGTTAGCAGTCTTGCAGCAGTCGATCAGACACCTGTAGCAGGATCTGAGTCAAACCAGCAAGTGAACTGGCAGCAGGGGACATCGTTGCCACAACCCGCCTGGCAGCCGGAACTTATCAGAACCTTCAAGACCCCGGATCAGGAGGAATTATGCAGACAGCTGACAGGCGGACCCCAGATTCAGCCAATATAACTAATCAGCAGTACTTGGAACTAAAGGAGATGCTGAGCAGGGTTCCAAGGCTACCACCCCCACTCGAGAAAGCAGCTCTAGATAGTTATGCCGACTCACCATTCGTGGACACCATATCCATCACAGCCATGCCAAAGGGATTCACAAACCCAAATATGCCTCTCTTCGACGGCACAGCAGACCCCTTTGATCAAATCAGCCAGTATAAGCAAAAAATGATGACGATAACAGCTATAGGACAAGTTAAGGAGGCCTGCATGTGCAAAGGATTCGGGTCCACCCTAACAGGACCGGCACTTCGATGGTTTGTAAGCTTGCCCAACAGGTCGATATCTACATTTGCTGAATTGGTGAACGCATTTACTCAACAGATTCGCAAAGCGGCAGAAAGCCACGAAGCATGCGGGAGACACATACAAAGATCGTCCGGGGGGGAGAGAGCATTGGAGAATACAATACCAGATTTAACAATGAGAAGGTAGCAGTGCGAGAGTGTGATATCTCAACAGCAGTAGAAGCCTTCAGAAGAGGCCTCCACCACGACTCCGACCTATACAAGCAGCTGACTATGCATCCCTGCCATAGCTTCAAGCAAGACAGAGGAAAAGCATTGCCCGCGATCAGACTGGAGGAAGATATCCTAGCCAGAGCCAGCTTGCAGAGCACACCGACTATTTCTAGTACTTCAGCCGTGGAGAAATCAGGAAGAAAGCAAACCACCAACAAGAAGGACGAGAGATACAGACCATACGGGAGGGTAGTCAACAGAATCGAGGAAAACCAGCTACTCCCCACCCTGGCAGAATATGGATTCACTACAGGTATCGGAGGAATCTTGAAGGCGCTCAGAGAGATGGGAGATGGGGTCAGGTGGCCCAACCTACCAGTAGGAGAGCAAGCTTGGAGAAAGGATAGCAAGAAGAAATGTGAATTCTATCGTGATATCGGACACAACACTGAGGATTGCTACACATTGAGGAGAGAGATCAAGCGCCTATACGAACAAGGAAAGCTGAGCCACCTATTACCACGTGGGGGCAAGCAGCAGGATAAGGTAGGTTCCGCCAAGCCGGCAGACCCACCCACATGCACTAAAATTATAAACGTGTTAACAGGCGGCTCAGACTTAAGCGGCCTGACATACTCAGCAGCCAAGAGACATGCCGCCGAGACCAAAGGAGACATGCCAGCCAACTCTTGTAGAATTTCTCACAGCGACCTGCCAGCAGTAAGCTTTGATGAAGGGGATACATACGATGAACGAGAACACCATGACACACTTATTATCACCTTGTCAATGGCCAATTGCACAGTAAGAAAGGTCTTGGTAGATACAGGAAGCTCGGTCAACTTAATCATGCTGAAAACCATAGAGAACATTGGATTCAGCGAGAAGGATTTACAGAAGAAGACTATTCCGCTAGTAGGCTTCAGGCGGAGAAACAACCGGCTCGCTAGGTGAGATAATCATCCCCACCTATGTGGGAGGAGTCAACAAGCAAGTCGGGTACCTGGTTATAGATGGCCCCTCTACTTACAACGTCATCCTAGGAAGACCATGGCGCACGGATGAAAGCGGCCCCTTCAACATATCACCGGTGCATAAAGTTCCCCACCCCAGGGGAGTAGAAACGATAAGAGGAGACCGGGAGGAAGCTAGAGGTCGCTATAAGAAGGCACTCAAGTGCACCGCCGACCCTCCCGCATAGCAATTACTGTACGACCTATCCAGACGAATACATCGAACCCTCGCAGAAGAGTGGATCGATTTACCTGGACAAGCCGCACCAGAGAGAACCGTGCTCATTGGAGCGGGATGTACAGGAAGCTTACGACAAAGCAGACTAGTCAAGTTCTTACAAGATAACATGGATTGCTTTGCATGGTCACACGATGATATGATAGGCATAGATCCATCCATCATAACGCACAAGCTTAGCGTGGACCCAAAGTGTAAACCCATCCAGAGAGAGAAGGAGAAAGTTTGCGGCAGAGAGAAATAAGGTAATCAACCAGGAAGTAGACGACTTTGGGCAAAGAAAGAAAATCGGGGAAGTAAAATACCCAGAATGGTTGTCCAATGTAGTGGTGGTGCCTAAAAAGAATAGGAAGTGGAGAGTATGTGTAGACTTCACCGATCTCAACAAAGCATGTCCTAAAGATCCATTCCCGCTGCCTCATATTGATGCAATGGTGGACGCAACAGCTGGACACGAGATGTTAACATTTTTGGATGCATGGAGTGGATACAATCAGATCAAGATGGATCCTGCAGATCAAGAGAAGACAGCATTTATGTCCGAGAGAGGAATATATTGCTACAACGTCATGCCGTTCGGCCTAAAGAACGCAGGCTCCACATATCAAAGGCTGGTTAACCGCATGTTCAAAGAGCAAATAGGAAGAACCATGGAGGTGTACATTGATGACATGGTGGTGAAATCAGAAAAAGCAAACGATCATATGCGGCATCCGCGAAACATTCAAAGCACCCTCGGGGAATACAAGATGAAATTAAACCCATCTAAATGCACCTTCGGGGTATCTTCTGGCAAGTTCTTAGGCTATATTGTAACTCAAAGAGGAATAGAAGCCAAAGATCGAACAGATCAAAGTCGTCTTACAATTTGGAATCACCCGAGAAACCTAAGGATGTTCAAAGACTAGTTTGGAAATGTAGCAGACCACGAACAGGTTCATTTCAAGATCTTCAGACAAATGCAGGCTATTTTACGACGTACTAAGGAAAAGCCAGAAGTTTGAATGGACCACTGAACACGAGCAAGCCTTCAGAGACCTGAAGCACTATCTCAGCAGCCCACCACTGCTGTCAAAACCAAAGCCAGGAGAACCATTATTCCTATACTTAGCAGTCACAAAAGTAGCAATGAGTCTTTGTCTGGTCGAGAGCAAGAAAAGGAGCGAAGCCGTATACTACGTAAGCAAGTCTCTGCTGCCGGCAGAGACCATGTACACATCTCTTGAAAAGTTAGTACTAGCATTGGTAGTAGCATCTCGCAAACTGCGTCCCTATTTTGAGTCACACATCATACATGTTGTGACAAACTACCCGCTAAAAGCTATCATGAGGAGGCCTGAGCTATCAGGAAGAATGTCTAAATGGTCTGTACACCTCAGTGGATACGACATCCAATACGACCCTAGAACAGCAATCAAATCACAGGCACTGGCCGACTTCGTGTCAGACTTCAGTCTAGCCATCCAGAATCTGGCAGATACTGAGATCCTCACTTTAGAAGGAAGCAAGCAGACAAAAGTCTGGCAAATGCATATCGACGGAGCCTCCAACCAAAGGGGGGCAGGTGTAGGATTAATTCTGCGATCACCACAGGGAGATCCGATAGCGCAAGCTGTAAGATGTGAATTCAAGGCAACCAACAATGAAACAGAATACGAGGCCTTGATATTGGGAATGAAGCTAGCTCTGGAGTCAGGAGTCAGACACCTGCTCATATCCAGTGACTCCCTGTTAATAACGTGAATGATGAGTTTATAGCCAGAGATTCGAAGATGATTGCATACCTAAAAGTAGCAAAGGAATTAAAACAAAAATTCGAAACTTGCAAGCTTAAACAGGTCCCCAGAGATCAGAACGTGGAAGCAGATGCCCTAGCAACCCTGGGGGTAACATTCAAACCAACAGAGTCATCCAAAGCATTCCAATAGCACATATCTTTGGAACCTTCTATCCGAATGCGGACGGAATAGACGGGGGTGAACTGGAGGATCCACAAAGCGAAAAGGAAATCCAGCGATTCTGAGCAAGGTGAGAGCTCTCGGTCAAACAGCAGACACGACCGACCGGTAGCCGATCCGCCAGACGAGCGCACACCTTACCTAGGATCGGGCTGCGCCATAACAAGCTACCGAGATGATAAGAAGGAAGTAAGAGCTTTTAGAATAAAGGCCTCCAGATTCATACTTATTGATGATATATTATTCGAGAAAAATCGCTAGCAGCCCCTACCTACGGTGCCTGGACAAGGAAGAAGCACAGACTGTGTTACATGCTCTCCACAGTGGCGAATGTGGAAACCATGCAGGGGGCAGGAGTCTGGCAAATAAAGCACTCAGACAAGGATATTATTAGCCTTCAATGAAAGCAGAAGCAGCAGAGTATGCACGAAAATGTGATGCCTGCCAGCGCTCAGCGCCCATGATCCACCAGCCAGCAGAGCCTCTGCACCCTATTATCTCTCCTTGGCCATTCATGACATGGGGCATGGACATAGTAGGCCCCTACCATGGGCCACAGGAAACAGAACCTGGATGCTAGCAATGACAGATTACTTCTCCAAGTGGATAGAGGCAGAAGCATTCACGGAAGTAAAGGACAAACAAGTCATTTCGTTCATAAAACGAAACATCATTTGCAGATTTGGTATCCCATCAGAAATCATATGTGACAATGGCTCACAATTCATCTCCAACGATACCGAGGGATACTGTGCCAGGTGGAATATCACCTTAAAGAAGTCAGCACCTAGGACTCCAAAGTCCAATGGACAAGCTGAATCCAGCAATAAAATTATTATGGACAATCTGAGAAGGAGGTTACAGGAATTAGGAGAAAAGTGGGCAGATGAGTTGCCACTAGTGTTATGGTCTGACAGAACGACGCCAAAGATTGCAACTGGTCAAACACCCTTGACCTGGTGTTTGCCGAAAGCGGTCATTCCATCGAAGTTCTAGTTCCCACTCACGGGTATGAAAATATGACAAGGAACCGAACAATGCGAGAGATGACCGAAGCCTGGACACAATTAACGAGCTGCGAGCAAGCGCAAAAATCCGTCTGGTCGCCTACAAACAGTCGGTGGCCGGGAGTTACAACAAGAATGTGAAAGTCGGGCTCCTGGAGGTAGGAGGCCAGTTCTCGAGAGGTGTTTCAAAACACCAAAAATCGAAAAGCAGGCAAATTCGCCTACAAATGGGAAGGACCATACCAGGTAGAAGGAGTTGTTGGCCATGGTGCATACAGACTGATGACTATGGACGGTCAAATCATACAACGCCCATGGAATGACTTCACCTGAAGAGTTATTACTTTTAATAATAAGTAGACTCTAGCTTTCAGAATAATGTACTATGAGAAGCCAAATCATTTTTAAAAGATACACTACAACAAATCATCACTTGCGCCACGAATTATGCCACGGGAACTCATAATTCGTGGCTAAATTTTGCTTAGCCACGGGAAAAACTTATTCATTATTTTGGAAAAAAATTTATGCCACGGGATAACTTTTCCCGTGGCAAAAAGTCACTTCCGCCACGAATTAGGCTACACCCGTGGCAAATAATCATTTTAGCCACGGCCTATGTCACACCCGTGGCGAAATTTTATTTAGTCACGAATTGTTCCGTGCCAAATATGTTTTTAGCCACGAACAAACAAACACCCGTGGCGAGTATCTTTTCCGACTTAAATCTGAATGAAATTTAATCAAATATAGTAATATGAAAATACATTTGAATATAAAAATTTAGAAACACTTTGATTAATTTAATTAATATTTTTTATTATTTTATTTACTTTAATAAGAAATTTTAAAATTTTATAAACTTATATGCAAGCAAAGAAAAGTTTATCGTCTAATTTTTTGATTTTTTACAGATCACATTTATGTTTTGTAGGTTTTTCAAAATATTGATAATTTAAAAAAATTGTTTTAATATATACTCTGTTTATTAAAGTCGTGAATTTCTTTTACTTTTTTAAATTAAACTTTATAATCTTGAATAACAATCTTAAATGATCGTATCACATTTAAAGATATAGCATATCAAATTGAATAAAAAAGTTATTTACCATCTATCTTTGAAAATCCAAAATTAATATATTGTTAAACTATTTCATTCAAAATTTTATTTCCAACTTTATTTGTAGGATATTTATAGAAAAATTTGAAGTTGATATAAAATTTACGGAAATGTTCCATGGTACCCTCGAACTTTGCCAGATTACGCATGGTACCCCTTATTTTAAGTTTCTACATATGTTGCCCTTGTGTTTACCTTTTTCATTCCCAGAATACTCTTTGGGAAAATTTCGTCATAACGTCGTTACTCCTATAAGTAATTTGATGAGTAATTGTGTATGTTATGTTGTTATTGTTATATTATTTAGGTACTAAATGTTAGTTTATTAGACAAAATAAGGATTTAGGTATTATTAGATGATGAATTGATAGTGTATTAGATAACAAAAAAAAAGGCGTCACAAGGCATATGAGTAGCGGCGTTATGAAGGAAGTTTGTTAAATGGTATTCTGAGACTGAAAAACGTAAATACAGGGGTACCATATGTAAAAACTTTTAAAAAAGGGTACCATATGTAATCTGTCAAAATTCGAGGGTACCGTGAAAAATTTACGTAAAATTTAACTTGCTGAGAAAAAAAATTGGGAAATTTTTTTTCATTGAAATTGAGCGCATCACACGGAAAAATATATAAATTATAATAATTTAAAGTCACATGTGATAATGTGAAAATTTTAAGAAAAGAAACGATAAATTATAACAAAGAGAAATCAGTTTAGGAAAATAAGTGATTCTTTTGTACAATAATCTTTTTCGTGGTTTTTGGGTAAAAAAGTGACTATTTTTTGGTTAATAGTGATCACTTTGGGGAAAAAAGACCTTTAATTATAAAAAGCGGTCATTATTTTACCAAAAAATGGTCTCATTTTTCATATCGTAGGTACAACGGTTATACAATAGAATTTGCGAAGAAAAATATACGAAAAAATGAGTACATGAGAAATGAAAATAAGTATGTCGATAAACAAAAGAAATAAAAAAATGTTAGGAAAACACAACTAATTTTACTTTTTGGAGAAAATGGTTTACTGACTTGGGCAAAAAAAATGATGTCAAAATCATTAATCAGGAGGTTAATGTCGAAAATTTAATTGTTTCGGCCAAAATAATGCTTTTCCCGCAAAAATTGTAAAACATGTAACATTTATGAAATTAAATAGTACTAAAGGTAAGATTTGAACGAAAAAAAATAAACTTAAAAGGATTCAAAGTGCTAATTATATCAACAAAGGTAACATTCAATTTTGGTGGTACATCAAAATAACTCTACGGTTAAGCGTGCTCAGGTGAGAGTAGTGTTGGGATGGGTGACCTCCTGGGAAGCCTCTCCGGTGCTCACAAATGCATGACTCGTGAAACGAAATAACGTTCAAATGAATCAAGTTAACTAGCGAAACAATTACCTAGATTGTCACGGTTCCGTATATGATAAAATACCCATTGTGAAAAATAAATAAATTATTTTACGTTTTATTTATTTAATTTTCATATATATTATTTGCCATGGGAATTATTTTTTCGCCACGGGAAATTTCTTTGGCCACGGGAGTTATTAGCCACAAGAGAATCCGTGGCAAAAATTCAATAATAGCCACGTTCTTGGTTTTCCCGTGGCTATCCCTTTGCCACGGCCACTTGCGCCACGGAAGGTATTCCCGTGGCAAAATGATTTAGCCACGGAAATTTAGTACTTGCGCCACGAATTTAGCCGTGGCCCAAGTGCTCATTTGTAGTAGTGATAAAATAAAAATCCGGTAGTAGGCATACTGCCAGTTTCACTCTTATTTCTGGTATCTTTAAGTTATTTTTAAACTTTAAACTGCTATTGGATGGTGTGGTCTGGCAGCGTCCTGGGACCACAATTGCTCTGGTACCCCATGAGATGGCGACAGGTACTTCACATCATTTTGATAGATTTTCTTATTTTCAGGCTTCTCTAAATACATCACTTTGAATTCTGGTATCTATGGTACTTTGAAAGGATGTCTAGCAGGACTGTCAACTGCCAACGCGGGGTGACAAGGCACACGACACTCCAACATGCCCAACCTATTTTCTCCACAAGAAGCACCCTCACCAGGCGGACTGTGGAACATACGAAAGGGAGCCTGGCTGACAGCTGAATACGCTTATCCAGCTACCCCTGATACCACCCCCTGGACGTAGCTCGCACTAATCGCAATTAATCTGGGCCCCAGCATACATGCAAAAACGAACATGGAACGTAGGGATATTTGCGCTACCAGAATCCTGTAGCGTCTCCATTTGGTCCTAGAATGACGATAAACTTGCCTCAATGATGCCCCTGCTGGCATAAAACGAGATGAACACACCTTGCGTCATGAACAAGGTTAAGTAGTCCAAAAACTGCGGCACACGCCTAAATCAGCCATCCGGCTGACACGACAGCTAGCTTGGTCTGAGTCAGTCTTTTCAGGCTGACCAGGCTGGTCTAAATCAGCCTCCAAGGTTGACACGGCCACTCCTCCTTACATTGCAGCATACGCCTAGATCAGCCATCAGGCTGACACGGCAGCTAGCTGAGTCAGAACGTTATCCTTTTTAGGGTGACAAGACTCGCCTAAATCAGTCAAGCAGACTGACACGGCATAAACTTCCTAAAACCAGGGAAGATAAACAACAAACACATGATATGTAAGCTAAAACCTTGCCAAACTATGACAAGGGGCATTTCAAAATATGGCCAAAAATACGGCCCCAAGTTTAACCGCCACCCTGGCGGAGCAAACACAAAGACAAGTTTAAAACTTAAAAAGTCTGCCACCTCTGGGCCAGACTGCCAAAAAGTTTATCAAAACATAAAAACTTAACTATCGGTCACATTAGTGACCTCCACCTCTGGCATCTCCTCTGCCTGCTGACCTCTCATTTCAGGTACTGCTTCAGCCTGAGCATCCTCAGCCGCCATAGCTCCCTGAGCTCCGTCAGCAGCATCCTGGGACATTCCAAAGATCACCCCCCAGCTGCTCGGCCAACGTAGGAGAATTTACCTCACCAACCTCGGGCATCAAGCATACTCGGATCGGGTTGAGCGGGGTAGAGCATCTCCAACTGCTTCTCCTCTTCCTCTATGGTCTGCTGGGTGGGAGCCTCCTCAAGGGCAGCACGCATCCCACTGATCTTTCCCCGCCAAGTAGCGTATGCAACAACATTGGTGGCCAGGGAAATCAGCTCACTGGTTTTCTCATCAGAGCGCTTGAGGGAGTCAGAGAAAGTGCTGCACACGGCCTGGGTTCGAGCCAGCTGATCAGCCCCCTCCTTCAACTTCTTCTTGGTGACAGCAAGCTCAGTCTTCAGCTCCACCACACGCCCCTTCAGATCAACCCGCTACTGCGCCAGATCTGCAACAGTCTCCTTCAGCTCCTGATTCTTGGCACTGGTAGCACGGCTGGTCGTCTGCACTATGTTGATCATCTTCCTATTGTAGAGTGCAGACTTGAGGGTCTGGGGCAGAGCAAATCGAGAGTCAGCAAGGAAATCAGGAGGCAGAATCCAAGTAAACAGACAGACAGACAGGCAGGTAGAAAGTGAAGGATATTTACCATGAAGGCGTTGTGCACATCGTTCTCAGCCATCTCCTCGGGGGTGAACTCCGAAAACGTTTCCTCAACAAGAGGAAAGAGCAGCTGATCAATCTCCGGCCAGTAAGGCACCTTGTCCACGTTCCCAAAGCCCTCTGGGAAGTGAGCAATGATGCCTCCACTAGATGAAGCCCGAGGACTGGCAGGAGGAGTAGGCGGATGGCGAGATAATGGGTTAACCTCCATGGGCTCACGTGCAGCAGAACTGGAAACTGTGGGAGGAGTCTGAAAAGAGGCAGCCGGAGCACTCCTCTTGGAGGCGGAGGCCACATCAGGGCTGGCAGAAGGTCTCTTTCTTTTAGCACTTTGGAGGATGAGTTCCAATTGATCAACTTTTGAACCTGCAAGCACGCATAGCCTCAGGCGACAGAATGCTTAAAACGTCTGCAGAAACAGCATGCAAACGAAAGTGGTTACAGAAACCTTACCAGAAGACATACTGTGGGCTGATTGAGGAGGATTGGAGGAAGAAGCAGGTGAGAAACCAGGAAGCAGGTCTGGGAACTTTCTCTCGGACTCGGAAATCTTTGAACGACTTGTCAGAGGCGGGGATCTTGGCGTCGATACGGGTGAGGTCACCGGGGCCTACACGAAGACGATGAAGTAAGCTAGTAAGCAGCGAGATAAAACAAATCAGGTAACAGGAAGGCTACTTACTCGAAGTCAGAACCCATTTCTCGAAAATATAATCGGCAGGAGGCTAGATGGAGTCCTTCCTCACGTAGAATAAGTCCTCGAACCATTTCTCATCGTGAGATTTCGACACATGTCTGAAGGGAGCCTCTCCACGGCCCCGGAAGGAGAATTGACCCCTGCCCAGGGATCTGATGTTGTACATATGGGCCAGATCGCCCAGAGTGACAGATTTGCCAGTACTCTGACCAGCGGCCAGAGAATAGAGAAGAACTCTCCATATGGCAGCGAAATTTTGTGCCATGGCGAAATTGTTGGTGAAGATAAAATCTTGGACGAGTTTAGGGAAAGGAAAACGGAGGCCATATTTAAAGGGATACAGATAGAAACAAACCCACCCCGGACGGAGGGCGTCAACTTTCTGTCCCGGTTCAGGGATGGCGATATCCACCCCGTCACCAAGACCAAGCAGATTCTTAATCATGGGGATGTCGGCCGGCGTTAAAGCAGAGTCACAGTCGTGGGGGTGCTTGAAAAGCCCTCGAGAAGGGAAAATGGGGTCGAGGTTACGATCGGAGGGTGTGGAGGATTGACGAGTTTTTCCCATGGTGAAGAGAGAAAATGAAGATTAAAAGAAGAAGAGAAGATGGATTACCTGGTGATGGAGACGAGGAAGGGAAACAGTGAAGCCGGCGAGGAATAAAGGAGAAGGAAGATTAAGGGTTTAAGAGAGAAGAGTTTTTGAAATTATTTGAAGTGGTTAATGAGAGTGGAAGAGGAACGTTGGGGTTATAAAGAGGAGAGAGGGGGTTGGGTGCGGAGAAAGGGGAGTAGGGCGGCTGGAAATGATGGATTGCATGGGAAGGAGTAAAAAGACGGCGTAGGGTTTTTTAGCATTTGGTTACGTAAATTCCTTGCTCGATACTTGAAAGCGTACTTCGCAAGAACTTTGGGGCAAACTGTTTGGGCTAAAAATAGCATAATAAAGAAGGCCCATTGGATAAGATAAAGATTATGAAAGAAGTGGTAATGAGGAAGGAAGCCGGCGGTCAGGAAAAGGGGAAATGGGCTTGAGAAGGATCAAGAGCCCGTCATAGAAGATGCTCGCGTTAAGGAAAGGAGTGTTAGGGAGAAGTCAGGGAGAAGTTAGGGAGAAGTTAGGGAGATTGGGGAGATTTGGTAAAAGAGTTCGGGTTTGGAAAGAAGTCCTTATGGAAATAATATTCCCTTTCCATATTCAAGGTAGGATATATCTAGGGTTCTTACCCTATAAATAGCCAAGGAAGCAAATCAAGAGGAACATTCAACACATCCGTATTCATTCATACAACAATATTCAAGATCACATCTCGGCAAATAATATACGCTCATTCTAGATCTTGCAGGCCTGACATCTAGGGCCAGCAGGATTAGCTACGCATCATAATTGTAATCATCCTCCAATTCTCATAGTGCAATACTTGGCAGGGTACCGTCCCTCCCGCGGTTGTTCCCACATTGGGTTATCCGCGTCACCAATATCTGACGTGTTAATTTACTTTACGCACTTTATTTTCCTATTTACTTATTAACATACGAATCATCACACAATCGACCAACGAATATAGACTGCATTGACCCTAATTAATCGATTTGGGTAAAAATACCTAAACAACTAGTAATTCAAAATTACTTTCACATAAAATGGTCATTTAAATACAAGTTAGTATAATTCACAACATCTTGTAATTATAACTAACTTATCATTCTCATCTCGCGTGTTTCGCAAACACCGATTAATTTTAGTAATATAACTTCTTAAATTACTAAATAAAATCTTATTTAATCACATTATAATTAGATGTCATTTTCTCTCTTATGATAATAATTTGTTCAATTTTAAGGAATTAATTAATCTGTATCGACATACAATTAATTAACCTTTTTCAATTAAGGGAATCGTCCTTTAGGTGTGACCTCAAGGGATCAACTGATCACCACCGTCGCACGACAGTAATGTCAAACTCTAGCCAGCCAATCATTACCGATATGTGTGGACCAGTTGACTATATATGTAATGTATCATCCCTTACATATTCATGTTATGAGATTTAAATATGTGATCAATATGATCGACAATTGTGATCGCATTATTGTCGGAGGACACATATTCCAACAATCTCCCACTTGTCCTCTACAAGTGTGCGTCACCAATTCTCTTGTCCTATTACTATCTCCCACTCAGTGCAAGGTGTCTTTCAGGTCGTACTTGCAAGTGATCATATCGAGAGTGGTTTCCTCGATCTGGAGAATAACTGATTGACCGGAATTTTCTACCATAGAAACCTTCCGAGCGTGGCCACACATTTCCAGTTCATTACTCCTCGAGTGGCCCTGAGATATTGTTTTCACCCTGACAAGGGGGTGGATAATTCCTATCGCACTATTCCCTTCGACTAGCCATAGCCATCATAACCCAAAATATGCCTATTTGACCCCATTTACGAAGGTCGTAAAAACATAAATCAAAGCTAATCTGAAACTGTGCCATCTTAGGCGAACAGTCTTTAGTCAAAAGAATCGACTTATTAGAATACTATATTATCTCTCGCCACGACCAGGCTATATAAATTTGCCAGAACTCTATAAGTGGTCACTGCCCGACAAAGTATTCCTAACAGTCTGCCTATGTGAGCGACTAGTCATCTCACATGACTGTATGGCACTGAACTTGCCATCAATCGCATCACACTCTAGTCACTTCGAGACGTCACCTCATACAAGTGACTATGGGCGAATACTATGTTAATCCGGGTTCACTTTAACGGGGTTCAATATCGTCATACAACCCGTTTGGATGTAACAAAGTATAATAAAAGAGTTTTAAAGTAAAACTCGAACGACAAATGCTATTATCACATATGAATAGTCAATGCCTGATTATTATTTCATATTCTATAATCTAATTTGATCTTGTATGTGGTTGTTCATCTCAATCCAATTGAAATGACATGAGTCATCATGTTAAGTCTATGAATAGGCATTGTAAGTAGGTCTTAGCAACTCCCTGCTCAACCTTGCTACATACTTGTTCTCCTTTCGTAATGTATACATTTGCATTAAAAAACTTTCTGAGTACGTGTCTAGATCCAATCTAGACATAGGCTTTCTTGCCTTAAAATAGCTCCCACTGTTTTCACAGTGTGCGGGACTCATTCCTCTTGCACATCCCATGATTGCAAGTGTACTCAATTTCCGTTGTAAATATTTCTCATTGTTCTTTATTGCCTAGAACGATTCTAGAAAATCTATTTCTTAAATAACATAGCCACAATGGTATCTTAACCATCCTGATGTGTTTTGATTATGGTTTTGTCGGAAACCATGCGCAATCTCAATTGTCAATTGTTATTTGTGTAACACCCTTACACAAAATTGCATCAAAAACACTTTGCATTGCATCCTTAATGCTTCTGCAAGCACTTAAGGGTAATCTTTATGGTTTACTTGGTAACTATTACTTAAATTCGATTTGAAACAATTCATCATACTCAAAGTATATAAAGTGTTATACATCATTTCCTATTTAATTGATTTGGCAGCGGAAGCAAATGGAATCAATCAAATATGTTCAACTTGATTGAACTAGTCATGAATCTTATCAACATAAGACTTCTTATTTGACGCTAATTATCATGTGGATTTATCTCCATAAATCTGGATATTAAAGATGAATTATATATATCTCCAAGTCTTAAATCATTCGCAATGATCAATATGTCATCCACATATAAGACTAATTAAAATTCCGTAACTCCCACTAAACTTCATGTATAAACACAACTTCTCGACCTCTCGAGAAAAGATTTATAACATGATCAAAACATTGATTCCAACTCATTGATGTCGTACTTAAGACTCTCTCTTAAGTTTCACATTATCGAATCTACAAAACTCATGACATGTATTGAATACATTCCTTCTAATTGAAGAAGTGGGTTTTAGATTCACTTGTTATATGTATATCATCATAATGAAATACAATCCCTAAGAAGATCCGAACAGTGCAAAACACTTTGCAACTAATCAAGCTTTGATATCTCTCTTTGATATCCAACAATTCCATTCGGAATTTATTTCGAATTTTCATGGCTCTAAGCCTTGTATTGAGTTGTGACTTAAACACTCTCATGTAAGTCATATGTTCATTACTTTTCAGAAGTAATCAACTTGAATCAAACAATTTCTTTGTAAGTTGCAAGTTCTTTACTTTCTAAAAGTAACACTAATTCATCATCTTCAACAAGTGATGACTTTAACCTCCTAGGTTTTGAAGGAACAACGTCTTACACAAAACGTCTCATGTAGCCAAGAAAGACCAGTTTCTTGCGACATAACATTCTTTTGTGGCTCTTAAATAATTTCTCCAACTCTGTCTTCTAGAAATAAACTTGTTTTCTAGGAAGACAGCTTCACGAGCCACAAACCTGTTGTACTCGTGATTATAGTAAGGAAAAATGAGCACTTGTTTCTTTTGAAAACTTACAAGCATGGTACTCTACCATTTCATATCTCATATGAATCGTTTAGATTTAGTGGAAAAATAACTGACAAAATGATAAAATCCCCAAAAGGATCAAGTAACTCAAAGTAACTTGATTGAAGTCCAAACCATATCGAATAGCATTTGATTTCGTTATCCAACCACACATTATCCCATAATGCGTGCTAAGAGAGATTAATTTGTGATACTATATGTAACACCCCCATTTATTTAAGGGCCTGAACTAGGACTCCTCAGATAAATGACGGTGTAACCATCTCGGAAACCCGAGGCAGTAGATAACAAAGGAAAGAAACACAGTACTTTATTAAATGCTTATAGTGAGATTTCAACTGGAATTAAAACAAAGTCTCCAAAATATGACCAAAAGATGAAGCCTGATAAAACTACTAGTAAGACTAAGGTGGGCTAGGCACTAAGTCCGTCATCCAAGCTCTCTTCCCGGCCAGCTCCTATCAGTCTCTGAAATACCTGTCAATCTGCTCCCCAATAATTGGATCATCACAGGCGTACACGAATACACAGGGTCAGCCGCGAAGTTGAGTAGGGAAAACAATTAAACAACAAAATATAATATGCATGATCCTCCGTCACCTCCATCTCCATCTCAACTCGTATCTCATATCTCATTTCTCATATCTCATAACCCGGACAACCCAGCCATACCGATCCCCGGTAGACTATATATATCGACCGTAGCCGATCCGCCATTTCCCGTTGAGGACACCAGGGCAAGTCCTGCAGAACCCGCCTGGGCCTTATCACAACATCACATCGTATCTCAACATCGTCACCACCACATCGTCCTCCAACTCCAATGCATATGAAATGCTCAACAGTAATTAATGCAATGCAATATGTATATAAATCACTGAACTGATAAATCATAAAGTCATGCCAGTTACCCGATGTTGTGATATCATACTCAATACGATCAAATCAATCAATCACCTTTCCGAATATAAATGATAACGTAATTCAACCACCATGAAACAAGGCAACACAATTCGATCAATAACGATAATAGGACAAGTGTATTTCCCTACCTCAAAGTGCCAGCAATTCCAATTAAGCAGTTAAGCAGTCCAGAAAGTAAAGCAATGAATTTGACTATCGATCCTTCACGAATCCGTCACCTAAAACAATTATAATAATTATAATTACTAACTACTAAATATAGTAATTTCCCAAAATAGAAGCTTTCCCGAAATATAATCCCGACACCAACTTGTGCCCAATTGTTAACTAAAATAACTCGATTAATATTTGACCCACTTCCCAAAATAGGAAGTTATTAAAGTATAATTTCTTAAAATGGAAACCTTCCCGATATAGTAACTTTTCTCTTTTAACAAACCCGACTCAAAAACCCGACTTGAATTATTTAACCGACTCGGGAATTAATTAAATAAATTATTTAATGACACGGGAATTAAATTAATTAATTATGAATACGACTCATTACGAATACAACGATTACATTATGAAAAACCCGCTTCTAAACCAAAACAGCCCGTCCTCGCACTACCCCCCTTCACACGCACTCACGCACCACCACGCACCACCTCACCACCGTGTCAACCACCAGACCAGTCCCCCACTTCCACCCAGCCATCAACAACCAACCCCACCCTGGTCGATCATCGCCGGCGAGTCGAACAGGGGCTGCCAACCTGGCCGGTTCACCACCGCGCATCCCCAAACACCTCCTTTTCTCCCCTGACCACCGCCACAACCAACAACCATTAACTATTCTATCACCACCATTCAGCTCGCCGCCAACCCACGAACACAGACACCACAAAGACCACCGTTTCGACCTCCCCTAGTCCACGGTGGTGCCACCCAAAACCCAATTGTCTAAACTCCCCCGAAAACCCGTGTAATAACCTGTTTCTACCACCCATGTCGCGCCGCCTTTTTCCGCCATTATCACCACCAACAACCACCCTAAACACCACCAATACACTCGCCCCTTACCACCCATTACCAATACCCTGCCAACAACTACCCTAGACGCCATTATAAGACACGAAACAACCCACCAAAACCCGACATTAAACGAAAACAGAGAAAGTGAGTTGCTCTTACCATCTTTCTGCCACCACAACGGCCACCACGGCCACCCTAGGTCGTCGCCAATCATCCCTACCCCTTCCTCGCTCCGCCGTCAACAACCAGGCACTCTCTCTCTCTCTCTCGTTTTGTGTGAAAGCCGAGATGGGATCTGAAGAAAAGAGGTAGGAGGGAGGCGGGTAGAGGGTAGGGTATTATTAGGTTAATTAGGTTTAGTTTAGGGTAATTAGGGCTAAATGGGCTTTAGGGTTTAATTGGTAATTGGGCTGGACAGTTCATGGGCCAGCTCACTGGTTTAGCTCACCTTTCGAATTCAATATAAAACCGTCTCAATTAACTTACGACAGCTTAATGTAATTATCGACTCAACAATTACCCGACTTAATTAATATTGTAAAATGTATAATAAATAATATTTAATAATATCCATTTAATAATATCCGTTTAATTCAGTAATATCCGTTTAATTTATTATATAAAAAAAAAAAATACGGAGTATTACAGTCTTCCCCCCTTAAAATGAACTTCGTCCCGAAGTTCGCTCCCTTACCCAAACTTCAGAAGGGTATTGCATATCGTACTTACGGACGTCGCGTAATTCTAACTCGATTAACACACACTTTTGACACCTCAATTAACATAACAAATACGGAATGTTACATTCTGCCCTCCTAAAAATAAACTTCGTCCCGAAGTTTTAGCTCTTCTTTACTTAACCCAATTAACTACAACTAATAACTACATGCGAACACAGATATATGACAACTATATAATTATCTGAGAACACCGTCATCTTCCATCTAAATTCCGATCTCAAACTCAAGTAACTCAATAACCATGGTCGCACTGGACCGTAAACATAGCTCCCGAAATCATCACCCTGTTCATAGGCCAACTCATAACTCATTACCAGTAGTTTAACTACACTCTTTTTACACATCAACCAACTACCAGAAGTAGGAACAAAACATATAAAACTCATTTGCATAGGTACTCCACCACGAAACATCTACTTGGTCAACTATAATCTACAAACAAGTGCAAATTAAGCATCAAGATTTTACAATCCTACCCAACTAAAAACATGGTTACGTCCTCGTAACCTTCATTATTATAACTAAAGTTCTCAAAACTCGCCAACCACTGAAAGAGGATAAGAGATTCTCAATTCACGCTCAAGTTAACTAATCCTTACCAAAGACAAACGATATGCAAGCTCTCTCAAGGAAGTTACCGTTACTCGTAGAAATCATTAGTAATTATCCATTTCACCACTCATTGTAATCTCATACTTTAGAAATATAGGGGATCAATCCTCCTAAGAAAGAATTAGGATCAAAACTTTGATAAATCGACTTATGAAAATTGATAACCTAATAGGTCCAGTCTGAGTTTCCTTTACTTAATTGTACAGATTTAGGTCAAGACACAGAATCACCGATAAAATGAAAACAACCGGCCATGAGTACTTATCGTCCCAGAAATATTTTTAATCCTCATCGCAAAGGTTTGGTAAATTTTATAACTTATTGGTCGAGTCACACAAGTGATTAAACAACGACATTGGAAATCTAACATACAAGACTATCATGCATAAAATTTTCGTTCTTGGTTTTAATTATATCTAGCTTTGTACCCAACACAATGATGAGAAAAGATTAGATGTATTTAACTACACCAATTTTACAAATATTCATTATATGTTATGCTAATATCAACTTACCATGTTAACACATAATTCACTTAAATCACCACATTACATTTCCCGTTTTGACACTCGTAACTAACCACACCCACCAATTTGCTATATGAACGAACAACATGTCTAAATTATCCCACCACTTATGACTCCGTTCTAGTTTCATTACTCCAGACTTAGCAACTATCATGAAACCATACCACGGATTAATCGGGCCGGAAATCTCATTCGAATTTATACTCATATGACCAAAATTTAACTTTATTTCCAAAAACTTTTACTTTCTTACTGGCTGGTGAATACTTCCTCGACATAATCTTATAACAGGGTCGTCATAGAATCCATTTACAGCTTACTAAGAAACTCGAAATCAGATAAACTTAATTCAATTCCTTTAAACAAAACGAGCTTAGGCGTCGACTCATATATCGTAATTTACAGTTTCATCTTGTTCATTTCAGTCCTCTCTTTATTAATGAACGACTATTACTTCAATCATCAGGATTTTAGTTGTACTTCTTTACTTAGTTATATTCACGGCTCAATTAAACGTAACTATAACGACTATCATTTAAACCAACGTGTACCATGTGAATCATAAAAGGGTTATCCCATTATAATATTGCCAACATAGTTATCATAAATAATCCTTATTAGAATATAATTGATAGTGATGACTCGAGAATATAGATATGCTAAATGTCGTATTATATCAAACAGTTTCCTTTATATCATGCTCCTACAATTGCAAGAATCCCTTTAGTATTTTATGACGATAAAATGATGAACATATCCACTAAGAATTAACAACATTGTTTATTATCATGTTATAGGTTTTAGGTTCAACTGAAATAATTTAATGCAATGAAAGCAATAAGTATAACCATAGGCACACAGACTCACATAATGGACCTTAGAACTCAGATGACATCCTACATATGTGAATATTTAGACATGCTCATTACTACCATCCATGTGTAAACTTTTAAACATCACTATTATAATTTTCATGCGAGTATATTAGAAAAATCAAATTAACTTTTAACGTCATCAACTTACACGAATATGACAATATGGTTTTATATTTATATATATATATATATATATATATATATATATATATATATATATATATATATATATATATATATATATATATATATATATATCCGACCACTATGCAATTATGATGAATACGCCAGAGATATTACAACATGCCAAACGTATATAAAATATGCAACAACTGGACTCATATAAAATATTTCACCCTCGATTAAAATCAAATTAAGCTATCCAATTTTACTCATACTATCATGCCAACCATGTTATCAACTAAGTTTTAAATTTTTGTCACTTGTTAAGATACATAACTACTGAACATGCGTGCTACTGTCGTTATATAAAACATTATAAATTCACATTGTTAAAGTTCATGAATTAATCAAACAAATTGTATAAAAATTCAACATTGAACGCACATTTTAAATGTTTGGATTTACATTGTAACCTCCGAAAATCGTGAATAATTAACCGTTTGATTAAATACTTGATTCATAATATTTTTATAAAACACGGTGAATTACAAACACATGGGAAAAAAAAATAATTAGGTCTAAAGCACAAGAATTCCATTTTTAAAGAATTTTACAACTCAGTTGGTCCAAACAAACATGTGATGACTATTGGTCCAAAACTTGGGTCAGGTTTGCAAAACTTATTATTTAATATTGAGACATCAAGATTTTTCGTGGCTTATTAATTTGAAAACGTATACGACTCTTTTGATCGGTGGAGTTGGAATTATGCAAAAATTATTAATACAATTTAAATGAGAATTTTATAAAATCTTTGGTCAAACATCACTGCACAGGAACTCTCTAACCATAGCTCACTAAAATATTTATTACTCCTAATCTGTATATCATATAAGCATGAAACCGACGCCAAATGAACACTAACTCACAAGGCTACCTCTCATAAAATTTTTATCCGTAGGCAATAAACAGAGAAGAAATGGCAGTAAGGTCAATTAAAGAGTAACACCAACCAAAACGAGTTTTATCACTAAGTCCTTCATTTCTATGTCCCAATTCTTATAACTATACTATCGATACTAATCCATCCCGACTTAAATCCAACACTGTACAATTCGTATCATCTACCCCATAGAATCCCTTCGCATCTCGATCTACTCATTACATCTAAATCACGATTGTGATGACTAAAGATATGAAATTCTATCGTGTCTCTTATTACTAACACAATACTATACTAGCATGGCTTTGGGATCACATAACCGCATATTACTAGACCTAATAGTACTATCAGCACATCATTCATACAAAATACTTACCGTAGCGTTGTCCTGCATAAAGGTTAGATTATATGATCTCAAGGCATACATCAACTCAATTAAGCAATAATCAATGCATCAATCAGTTAATACTTAAGTAACGATATTTGAATTTCAGGTTCAACCTTAGGCAACTTTTCTACCCTTTCTCTCGTATACACTCATGGTTTCCGGTTCAACTGAGAGGACCACTGGTTCGGTGTGAGGGGGCCCCTAACTCATACCTTACCTTCGTGTGCTCCTAACAGTTCTATCCCGGGGTTCATTTTAATTAGACACATCCTATGTTCATTGGGCTCATTGGTTTAGGCTCGAGGATCGTTCTCTCGATACCACTTTGTAACACCCCCATTTATTTAAGGGCCCGAACTAGGACTCCTCGGATAAATGACGGTGTAACCATCTCGGAAACCCGAGCAGTAGATAACAAAGGAAAGAAACACAAGTACTTTATTAAATGCTTATAGTGAGATTTCAACTGGAATTAAAACAAAGTCTCCAAAATATGACCAAAAGATGAAGCCTGATAAAACTACTAGTAAGACTAAGGTGGGCTAGGCACTAAGTCCGTCATCCAAGCTCTCTTCCCGGCCAGCTCCTATCAGTCTCGAAATACTGTCAATCTGCTCCCCAATAATTGGATCATCACGGGCGTACACGAATACACGGGGTCACCCGAAGGCGAGTAGGGAAAACAATTAAACAACAAAATATAATATGCATGATCCTCCGTCACCTCCATCTCCATCTCAACTCGTATCTCATATCTCATTTCTCATATCTCATAACCCGGACAACCCAGCCATACCGATCCCTGGTAGACTATATATATCGACCGTAGCCGATCCGCTCCAGTTGAGGACACCAGGGCAAGTCTGCAGAACCCCCTGGGCCTTATCACAACATCACATCGTATCTCAACATCGTCACCACCACATCGTCCTCCAACTCCAATGCATATGAAATGCTCAATGATAATTAATGCAATGCAATATGTATATAAATCACCGAATCGATAAATCATAAAGTCATGCCGTTACCCGATGTTGTGATATCATACTCAATACGATCAAATCAATCAATCACCTTCCCGAATATAAATGATAACGTAATTCAACCACCATGAAACAAGGCAACACAATTCGATCAATAACGATAATAGGACAAGTGTATTTCCCTACCTCAAAGTGCCAGCAATTCCAATTAAGCGATTAAGCGATCCAGAAAGTAAAGCAATGAATTTGACTATCGATCCTTCACGAATCCGTCACCTAAAACAATTATAATAATTATAATTACTAACTACTAAATATAGTAATTTCCCAAAATAGAAGCTTTCCCGAAATATAATCCCGACACCAACTTGTGCCCAATTGTTAACTAAAATAACCCGATTAATATTTGACCCACTTCCCAAAATAGGAAGTTATTAAAGTATAATTTCTTAAAATGGAAACCTTCCCGGTATAATAACTTTTCTCTTTTAACAAACCCGACTCAAAAACCCGACTTGAATTATTTAACCGACTCGGGAATTAATTAAATAAATTATTTAATGACACGGGAATTAAATTAATTAATTATGAATACGACTCATTACGAATACAACGATTACATTATGAAAAACCCGCTTCTAAACCAAAACAGCCCGTCCTCGCACTACCCCCCTTCACACGCACTCACGCACCACCACGCACCACCTCACCACCGTGTCAACCACCAGACAGTCCCCCACTTCCACCCAGCCATCAACAACCAACCCCACCCTGGTCGACTGCCGCCGGCGAGTCGAACCAGGGCTGCCAACCTGGCCGGTTCACCACCGCGCATCCCCAAACACCTCCTTTTCTCCCCTGACCACCGCCACAACCAACAACCATTAACTATTCTATCACCACCATTCAGCTCGCCGCCAACCCACGAACACAGACACCACAGCACCACCGTTTCGACCTCCCCATAGTCCACGGTGGTGCCACCCAAAACCCACCTGTCTAAACTCCCCTGAAAACCCGTGTAATAACCCGTTTCTACCACCCATGTCGCTGCTGCCTTTTTCCGCCATTATCACCACCAACAACCACCCTAAACACCACCAATACACTCGCCCCTTACCACCCATTACCAATACCCTGCCAACAACTACCCTAGACGCCATTATAAGACACGAAACAACCCACCAAAACCCGACATTAAACGAAAACAGAGAAAGTGAGTTGCTCTTACCATCTTTCTGCCACCACAACGGCCACCACGGCCACCCTAGGTCGTCGCCAATCATCCCTACCCCTTCCCTGCTCCGCCGTCAACAACCCAGGCACTCTCTCTCTCTCTCGTTTTGTGTGAAAGCCGAGATGGGATCTGAAGAAAAGAGGTAGGAGGGAGGCGGGTAGAGGATAGGGTATTATTAGGTTAATTAGGTTTAGTTTAGGGTAATTAGGGCTAAATGGGCTTTAGGGTTTAATTGGTAATTGGGCTGGACAGTTCATGGGCCAGCTCACTGGTTTAGCTCACCTTTCGAATTCAATATAAAACCGTCTCAATTAACTTACGACAGCTTAATGTAATTATCGACTCAACAATTACCCGACTTAATTAATATTGTAAAATGTATAATAAATAATATTTAATAATATCCATTTAATAATATCCGTTTAATTCAGTAATATCCGTTTAATTTATTATATAAAAAAAAAATACGGAGTATTACAGTCTTCCCCCCTTAAAATGAACTTCGTCCCGAAGTTCGCTCCCTTACCCAAACCTCAGAAGGGTATTGCATATCGTACTTACGGACGTCGCGTAATTCTAACTCGATTAACACACTTTTGACACCTCAATTAACATAACAAATACGGAATGTTACACTATATCACATTTCCTTTGGCTTATATCAAAGTCTTCACTTTGATAATCCCATCACGACTAAATCGTGATTCCTGGAACTCTTTGAACTTCTTCAAAGATTTCTCTATTTACCTTATTAAGTGAACACATTAGTGTCAACCTAAATAGTTGGTAAAAGAAAATGATCAACCTATTTTGGATCAATGATTTACAACCTCGATCTCCTTTTCAACCAAAAGGCACGAGACATCTTGCTTTGAATATAAGATACGCATATACCATAATATTAACAACCTAATGGTTTCAAGAGTACTCGATAACTCTTTTCGTTCATCATTCCAGAATTTAAGGTTTAATCTTGGGATACCAATTTAAGTCTTGCATCATCTACATGATATATCATTCTAGTTTGGTTTAGAATATAATCACCTTGATAATGGGCTAGCCATACATCAAATCATGGTGTATAGGGTCACAAAAGTGAAACCTCTTTTG
Source organism: Silene latifolia (assembly GCF_048544455.1). Taxonomy (NCBI): domain Eukaryota; kingdom Viridiplantae; phylum Streptophyta; class Magnoliopsida; order Caryophyllales; family Caryophyllaceae; genus Silene; species Silene latifolia. The sequence goes on along the minus strand of NC_133526.1, from coordinate 72,158,092 downwards.
TATCTTAACAAGTTTATATTCTTATTTAGAGTTTATGTACTTAATAGTTACAATTAAGTACAACTCCAAACCAAAAAACTAGATTTAGTACACAATGACTCTATCTCTCGACTTCATTGTTGCTAGTCGTCATATTCTAATCATCCTATGTATCAAACATAATGATGAAAACCACCACCGGTTTCTAATATTGACGAAGTAGTACTAGCAAAATTTATGTCAATCAAATAAACATTTATAGAAGAAAGTCTCATTTAGATGTCCCACAACTAAAATGCTTATTGTTCAATAATTTGGGGTAGTTTCCTTTCTAGTGTTAAACACTTTTAAAAGGAAACTTTATCGATTGGAATTGATAGGTTTAGTCTTTACTTTTACCTTTGTCTTGTCAATTCCATTCTAATATTTACTTCTTTGAACCTTATCCTTTTCTTAACGGTTTAAGAGAATGCTCCCACTCATTTCAATGAGTCTTTGCTAAGAGAAGCAAAATTGAAATTCATGAAGACTACTCTTCAATTTATTCGTTTAGTCTTAAAACTTTTATTGAAGTGGTTGCGGTATTTTGGTCAATTTTGATTTCCAACAAATCGAGTTACCAAAATAATTTAACGTTTCAAAGTACTTAACTCAATTAAGCATATGAGAAACAATTCATTGTAAGTAGATATGTTAGTCAAAAATCAAAAACCCTTTTGATCGCGAATAACTTTTATCTATACTCTTCATAAGAGATCCTTGCAATGGATAATTCGAGGTTTTAGAAGAAAATTAATATTTGTCTTTAGGTACGATGTTTTAATGGAGATTTGAATCAAAAATCGAAATGATATCGTATATGAATTGTGGTAAAGAAATAGAACAATATGATAACGGAATAATGAAAACAAAACATTCATCGTTATAATAATACTTGTAAATAACAAGTAAAGCATTTACATAGTGACCTCTACCCAACTATGATAAATGATTCCAAGATCCAAATTCATATTAACTTGGGGCACGGTGTGCCGAAATACCCTTTATTAATATAACTCGGTGGATTAACTCTTTAATCGATTCTACTTTTAGAACTCTTGGTCGATAAAATTACATTAATATTTATCATTAGCCCGAAATACATCCGGAAATCATCGTGAATACTTTCGTTGAGTTCAATCCAAATTTCGAATAAATGTGTCCATGATCCAAATTCATATTAACTTAGGGCACGGTGTGCCGAAATACCCTTTATTAACATAAATTCGGTGGATAGATATTTATCACCCACTTCCCCTACGTAACAAGGTTTGTACCCCGGTAGGGCCGAGTGCACTCCCTCATGAAATAGGTTTTCATGGTTTCTACTTTTTGGTAAGGCTAAGTCTCAATTGTTTATTTTAGCGAGAGGTCATGTCAATTTATTATCTATCACGTTTTAAGTGAACTAAAGCGGTGAACTACAATAATTGTAATTGACACGGTCGATTTAATGATAATGCATGTTTTAGTTATGGCGATTTAGCGATGCATGCAACATATAAATAAAATGCAAAGCATAAATAAAATCCTAGTATGGCCTTCCTAAAATAGTAAATCTAATAAACTATTACAAATTCGAAAACCAACTCCTTTGGTCCCTTGAACTTCGGTCTTGGCACGTATTTCAAGGCAACACTTTCTTTGAAGGATCGCCTTCTTGAATGGCACCGTCTTCAAGGAACTCCAGAATAATATAATTACATAATAAATTACATAACTTCCTATTATACATTTGTAATTAGAAAAATAAAAATAAATCTATTAAATTACAAAACGGTGATACGAGATCACAATAAATTACAACCGAATCGATATTCCCATACATTTCGGGCAATACCCATTAAAACTAAGGCCATACTAAGTAAAATTACATAATTTAAAAATTACATAAAATTAAAATATGACAATCATAAATAAAATGCAGCATTATAATATGTATGAACATGCCCAATTTTATGCTAAATCGCCTTTAAAGAGCCAATATCGTATATTAATCGGTTTCTACGGATTTGCGTGATTTAACCTTTTAAAAATCACAATGGGCGGACAATCGAGGATGAGAGAGAATCTAGAGAGATAAAATCCTCTCTAATTCTGAGTGTTTTCTTTTCGCGCAAGCAATGGCTCGCAATCGTAAAACCAACAAAAATCCTTAGATTTTAGCTTCTTCTAATAAAAAACATTCGAAAAATAAACAAAAACATGTTGATTTAGGTTCTCTATCTAAGAATAAAGGGAATTCGCATCATAGACAGTTAGAATTTTCTTCTCAGGAGCTTGAAGCCGACCTAGAGTCAATCCTGGAGGAGGAGGAGGAACTTGATCAAGAGGAACCTGAGGTGGTCAGACCGGAAGCGCCGATCAGCACGCCGACGATTAAAATTACTCGTGCGGATGTGGCTCGTGAGATAAACTTCTGGTCTTCGTCTGTATTTTGTTATGTTCTAGGAGCGAACCCTCCGAGCTGGGTGCTTACAGGGTTTGTTAAGAGAGTATGGCAAGTCCAGGGGATTGATAAGATCTCTTTCCTTCCTAATGGGATTTTCTTGGTGCGTTTCAAAATGAAAGAACAGCAGCAATTTGTTTTAGGGAATGGACATCTCCTCTTTTACAATAAACCTGTTATTGTTAATGAGTGGAAGCCTGACACAGAGTTAGTTAAGCATGATGTGAAATGTATCCCAATTTGGATGAAATTGTATGGTTTGGATGTTAAATTCTGGGGTTTAGAAAGCCTTAAGAAGTTGAGCAGTGCAGTTGGAAAATTCATTCGCTGTGATGAGAATACTCTGCATAAAAATTTCTTAGGATTTGCCAGGATTATGATAGAGGTGGAAATTGGGCAGGCGTTCCCTAATCAGATTACGTTCCTGGATGAGAATGGGAAGTTTCAGCAAATCAAAGTGGTCTATGACTGGTTACCTCTGTCATGTTCCAAATGTAATGGTATGGGTCACTTGGCTGATGTTTGCAGGAATGGTGGTAGTAAGCCTGTGGTTAAGAAGGTGTGGAAACCTAGAGTGGTGGCTCAGAAACCTACCGAAAAGGTTCACACCCCTTCTCCTGTGATGGCTCCCACTGTCAGGCCAGCTGTTGTGCCTCAAACACCTGCTGTTGCTGCTGGGATTATTAAAACACCTGTGCTTGTTCCTAATACCCCAGTGGTGGACAGTTCTGTTCCCAGAAGATTTATTACTAAATTGATGAGGCATGGGTCAGGAGAAAAGAGAACTTTCTCAACTGGAGGTCTCTCTTTCATGGAGTCCTTAACCAAGTCTCTTCAGAAAACAAGGATGGGGATTTTGGAGAATAGTGTGGTGGAAAAAGGCGAGACTAGCAAGGCACTCTCTCCAAATGGGTAGCATTTGTGTGTGGAATATTAGAGGTATGAATAATCCCAATAAGCAAAAAGAAATAAAGAGCTTATTAGGGAAGAATAATGTAGGTCTTTGTGGTTTATTAGAGACTAAGATTAAATAACAACGGTTTGGTTATTTAATGAAGCCGTTGTCTAAAGTATTCACCACGGTTAAAAGCCGTTGTTGTTGGGTGTTCTTCGTTGTGGAAAGTGTTTCAAAAATTTGGAGGGAATAATATAACAACGGTTTTCGTATATATAACCGTTGTTGTAACTTTCCCTCCAAAATTGTGAAGTCTTTTGACAACGGGTTTATGCTACATACCCGTTGTTGAAATTGTTAGTAATAATGGTTCTTAGTTGAAGCAACCGTTGTTGTAACTTTACCTTCAAAATTGTGAAGACTTTTAACAACGGTTCTTCGTTTAAAACCTGTTGTTGAATATTATGCGCGGGTATTTGTGAAAGTCATTCACAACGGTGTTTTTTTTATTAACCGTTGTGAAAAGTCTTCACAACGGTTTTTTTTAGTAACCGTTTTTATTACGAACTCCTAATGTTTTGAAAAATTAAATTTGTTTCATGCCATTCAAAAACCTGCATATATCAAGACACCATATACCAAAGACCAAAGATAAATCACAAAGTGAGTTCATCGAACTCAATAGATTCAATTCAACCACAACAACAAAGATCATCATATATATATATATATATATATATATATATATATATATATATATATATATATATATATATATATATATATATATATATATATATATATATATATATATATATATATATATATATATATACTTACAAGGAGTTGAATTTACATGAACTAATCTTTCCCTAACTTCAACCAAAAATTTACTAATAAGTTGATCTAAACTCTGAGTATCATGCATTTTTATATTCTAAGACGTAGATGCCCCACATGTCTCTTACCTCGTCTATATCTATATTTGAGTACTCCTCAATCTGTTGTGACGGGTTGATTGCATACTGCGGAAAAAACAAAGAGAAGACATTATGGTATATAATATAGCAGCAAGCAAGACAACATTAGCAACATCATGGTATATATAGCAGCAAGCAAGACAACATTAGCTCTAATTTAAAAAAGTAATAAACACATTATTAAATTACTAACCTTTTCTGGAATAATGATATATCTTCGCCTAATAATCTCCAACATGAACAGACAAGCGTAGTATCCACATTGTACGCTATCTGGCTGGCGAGAGGCCTATTATTATATAAAAACAAACAGACGAGAGAAGGCTCACATCAGAATCTTGAACTTTAGGTATTGTATGTATTAGTATTAAACCCAGATTTTGCACTTAATGTTATTGTATTTGAGCATGTACCCCTGTTATCGTAATAAAATCAGGGCCAACATCAGAATCTTTCGTGGGTTGATCCTGCTCGTTTGCTCTTTTCTTCTCAAAGGCCCTTTTTTTAAAAAATAAAAAAGGAGGCAGAAACTCATTTTTTTAGGGGCAAAAATGAGCTTTTTTCTATAACTAAAAATTGAAAATGTTATTATAAATAAATCAGTATTATAAACTTACATATTAATCAAGCGCTAAAAAGTCTCGCTTGGTTGATGATGTAAAGAGTCCAACCAGAAAACTTTATTCCTTGTCGGCATGATGGCTGCTAGCACCCAATGAGTCCTACATCAAGAGACATTATCATTATTAAGAAGTACATATATTAGTTATGAAAATGCAATTGTAGGGGGAAACGTAATATTAATTTGTTTATTACCCTTTTTCATTATAAGCGCCAAAAATCAGCTTCTTGGTTGTCGCCAATTGCTGAGCAATATAATCTACCCGTTGTTGGAAGGAGAAATCCGCAATAAATAAAGATAAAATAAAGGGGCACAGGAATCCGTATTGATCAGATGGAATTTTCTTCTCAGGGATCACTCTCAATTTCAATATCCTACATTATTACGGTATTAATTCCGGTATTTAATACACTATCTAGTAGTCAGAATATTAGAATATGAAATTATTTACTAAGAAACTTACTTCATCCAAACAAATATGTGTTGGATATCAATCTGGTCTAGGCCAGCCCATACGGCTAGCATATCCCATGATAGAAGTGCTTGGCGATCAACCCCTAGAATATCCTCCTCAAGCGGAATAACTATCAATTGCTCGGTGGATATGCGATGGGCAGCCTCCTCATGCAGTTTCCTCATCGTCACCGTTCTTACATATCCCATGTAATCCTTCCCTTTATATTGTGTGTCGTTTAAACTCCTAACTTTCAATGATGAGGTAGTAGTAGCAGGTAAGACTGGGGACTTAGGCTTATCAGTCTTTTTTGTCCCCTACACAAAATTACCATGCTTTTTATAAATACAGAAAAAATATAAATAAAGGGAGCGAGGTTTTTAAAAAAATGGAGAAGTTAATTAAATACCTCATCAAGTTGTTGTCTCGACGAGGTCGTTGGCATGTCTGTGGACTTAGGCTTATCCGCCAAAGCCGGCTTTTTTGTTCCCTACAAAAAAAAAAATAACATATAAATTTAACATATAAAAACATTCAACAATTAAAAATTTAACATATATATAAAGGTACTTCTTCTAACCCCAACTGCTTTCCGCTTCTGAGGCGGAGACGTCCGAGCCAAGTAGATGTGAGTTTCAGGCCATTGGATGAAACTTCCAACCGCATCTCCCAGAATGGTAATGTCGTCACGAACTGGGACAAACAGTTGAAATTTTTCATGGCCTGGAAAGACTGTAGTTATCTCTACTTTGGTATGATTCGGCAACAGTTTTTCGCCATGAACTACAGTTTCTGCTGCTGCAGATTTGGTGTGCATTTCTACGAGACCCCGGCCAACACGCACATGATGTGGCTTTTCGGTTTTAGGGTCAGCAAGAATAACTTCCCTCTTGTTTACGGCCTGAAGAATATACACATACATTATTATATCCCAAAATTTAATATAATTCGTATAAATTTAACTAATTAAGCACTTCATGCATACCTTTCGAAAACAGGAACCGACTTGAAGGAGATGTATCTTTGTTTTCCATCACCGTCTTCTCAAGTTGCATCTCCTTTTCGGACCCATTATTTACCTAATAAAATTAACCAATGGCACGATGTCAGAAGTTTATTACATTAGAGTGGCGGGGAACACACCCCCGATCATACCAAAAAAAAAAAGAAAAGAAAAATAAGGAAGTATTAGGTACCTGATCGGCTTTAGTTGTTACAACTTCTGAAGCATTATTAGGTACCTGATCTTTCTGAATCTCGTTGACCGATACTTCCTTCTCATGTATTGCCAAGGAAGTAGCGGCCTCTTGACCAATCTGTTGTACCTTATTATTACCCCCTTTAGAAATGACATCCTCCATCATCTTCACTTCTTCTTCGGAAAGCTTACCTCCAGCATTCAGCTTTAGTAGTACGGATGCCATTAACATAAGCTGCTTGCCAAGAATGTAATGTGTCAGCAATTTTTATCCCAACAATAAATGTTACCATGTCAGCCTTCTCAGACTTAGTCTTCCTTTTCTTCTTTATCTGGGCAGTTTTCCCATAATATTTCGTTACTCCAACCTGTAACGGGACGCCCCTCAAACGACCTGGATGTTCGGGTCGGCCGATCGCTCTAGCAAGAACGTCATTACGACCACTGGGAGTGAATTTCCCTTCTTCTACCTCTTTCAATACGTTGTCCTATAATATATTAAATAAACTTCAAATTATGTTTATGACTAAAATAATAAAGTTAGTAATGAACTCGTCTTAATAAAATAATGCTTACTATGTTGGCCAACACTTCCTCATCATATTTGTCACACGACCGGGATCCTTTAGGCGTGTGCCCTTGTTTATAAGTTACATGCCGATCCACCTCTTTCACTCCCTTTGCCACCTACACATTAACATGGTAACATTTATACACGTAAATGTGTATCAATTCAAGTCCAAGTGTGATTAAAAAAATAAAGTCTCACAGGGGAATAATGCATGCTACTTACGAGGTCCTCTTCTATCTTTCTGTAACCGCCTCGAGAACCATACCATTTCCCCTTCTTGCATGAAATGTTTGCACGATTTCTTCTGCTAACGGCCTTCAAATAATTATATAAAAGCGCAAGTAGATGAGATAATAAAAAGATTATATAAAGGACTCATTAATTAAAAAAATGATAGGTAAATCGTTAAAAGGCGAGGATATTTAACCTGAAACTTCTCAGTAGTTCTCATCTTTTTGAAAAGATCCCATTGTTCCTGCTTGATGGTGGGACACTTGTTTACCGGTGGGCTCTTACGCATCTCCCTCGTTGCCTTGTCCACATACAACCAATCCCTAGCAACGCCACACCTCCACCTTTTGTGGACATCCGCCGCCTTATGCATTAAATACTCATCATGGCTTTCATCGGGTATAATAAAGCCTTCCTTTACACGAGCCAAGTATAACTCCGCCAATTTTGGATTCAAATTTCTAAAATCATCTAAATGGATAGGCACAAACTGTCTTGTGTAAGTACCAATCCAACTGGAGAAAAGACCCGCATTTGGACCAGTAGGGAAACCCATCTCACTCCATGTTATTTGGAACGGTTGTTTAGCGGCTATAGCTGCAAGGACTTTCTGACACTTCGTAGCACCCCTCTCACCACGCTTATTATCACCAGGCTTATTATTCTTTTGACTTCTTTTACGTTTTTCACCCATGATAATCCTAAAACCCAAATATGAATGATATAGCTGGAAATGAACAACTTAACAACGTACATGCAGAGTATTATCTAAAACCCTAAACCCTAATAGGAATGAAAATTTAAAACAACAGATTGAGCTTCTAAAATCCTAAACCCTAATAAGAGGAGTGAAGTAGATGATGCGGGATGATAAAGATAACAAAGAAGACGAAAAACAAACAGATGCATGAAAAAGAAACAAGATGATCGTCTTAAAACCCTAATGACGAAACACAAAATTAAAGTGAACATACCTGATTATGATGATGATGATAAAGAGAACGAGCAGGATGATAAGGGAAGGCAACGGAACGGGCTTCGGAAATTGGGCGGCGACGGCCGCAACGAGAATGTAGAAAGCGAGGAAGAGAGAAGAATTAACTCAGGATACCAACGGTTGAACTAATAATGTTGTGTGTGTTTGTGTATGGCATGCTGTATGGGTTTCTAAATTACTTTTCTATTAAGACAAACTATTGACAACGGGAGCTCAAAGAAGAACCGTTGTTATATGTTAATAACAACGGGTCAATAAAAGTCAACCGTTGTCAAAAGTTTATTACAACGGTTAAAATATACCCGTTGTAATATATTTTCACCAAATTTGCGCCAAAATGAAATATGTCAAAAAAATCATTGACAACGGGTAGAGGTACTACACCCGTTGTTGAAAGTATTAACAACGGGTAATTTAAATATAACCGTTGTTATTGTTGAACCTTTTTTTAAAAAAAAATTACTGTAATTCCATTACATTCCAAACCTGTAACAATACATACTGTAACAGCAGAAGCACCATATCTTTGCAACATTATTCAAACAATTTCAACACCAAAGATGACAACACCAAAGATGCATGCATACTGCATATCTAAGCTACAGGATTTACCATGCCATGCAAATTTGGGAATTTTTATTTAACAATATAATGACCATTATTGATTTACCAATAAATTAAACCATCAAATTATTGGTCTGAAAATGACTCAAAATGTTGGTCGTCCATATCACTGTGTCCTGATGAACTATCTCAGGATCGGGGACGTTTCTTGGATGTCATAGTTTCTTCGTTAACCCAAATACCTTCACCATGGTCATCACGCATATAGATCCTTTCAGTGTCCTCATGATCAGTGTCAACATCGTCGAAATAAGATACAGTGGTAGAGTGATCCATTCCCTCAAAAACGACATCCAGATCATCATCACCATTATCGGATGGACTACTCCTTCTACTCCTTATAGACAGTACAACAGACCACTTCTTATCCATAGGATCGGTGACATAGAACACTTGTTTAGCTTGGGATGCCATTATAAAAGGATCATCCTTATTATTGCCAACCTTACCCAGATTGACCAACGTAAATCCCATCTTATCCTTTCGGACACAATGGATGTTGTTATCAACCCAGTTACATCGAAACAAAGGCATTGTGAAATCAATGTAATCTAGTACCAATATTTCTTGAATAACACCATAATAAAGGCATTTTCCCCAAATAGGCTTTTTATCTTTTGAAGTAGCAAAGTGCATTGCCTCAAATTCAGAACTCACACCACTATTTTGCATTGTGCTCAACTCATCTTGCTCGCGGGTGTAAAAAGTATATCCATTAATGGCAAAACTGTTGTAAAAGGTGACCCTGGCATTTGGACCTAAACCAAGACGTAGTAACCTAGGAGAGATGTCATCACCAGTTTGATCGCATAATCTTTGTAAGACAATATTCGTAAACCACTCTGGAAATGTCTTTGTATGCTCGTTCGCAATCCACTTCTCGGTCTTGTTTTGGTGATCGTATTTGAGCTCATCTTTGTGTTGTTGAATATAAGGTTGCACCTCATCTTCGTTGTTTAGCACATACATGTGTGCTAAATGCAACATTTCACGTGTCACAATTTTTTCAACCCGGCCCCTAATACCTTTTCCGGTAATCCAGTCACTATGACGATTCTTAGGAACGCCAATCAACTCCTCAGGAGAGAGTTGAGCGTAACAATATGAAAGAGCTTCGTCTAAAATAGCGCGTTCAGCAATACAACCTTTCGGATGATACCGATTAGATGTATAGTCCTTGTAGACTTTCATCAATCTTTCGAAAGGATACTGGTATCTCAAGTACACGGGCCCAAGGTACAAAATCTCCCTAACCAAGTGAATGGTCAGATGAATCATGATAGTGAAGAAAGAGGGTGGAAAATACATTTCCAACTGACAAAGAGAGGTTACAACGAGGTCCTGCAATGAATCCGCGTCATCGGGATCGATGACTTTCTCGCATATGGACTGGAAGAAGAGACAGAATCTAGTTATAGCATATCTTACCTTTTCAGGTAAAATGGAACGAATAGCCACAGGTAGTAATTGTTGCATCAAAGTGTGACAATCATGTGACTTTAACCCGGTGAGTTTTAGGTCTTGCATCGACACTAGGCTTTTGATGTTCGACGAATAACCATGTGGCACTTTAATTCCATTCAAGCATGCACAGAACTCTTTTCTCTCATTCCGTGAAAGGGTAAAAGCTGCTGGCGGTAAAAATGTACGATTACCTCTCTTCCGTGGTGCCAACTCTAGCCTAATACCCATCATTTTCATATCTTCCCTAGCTGCGGCGTTATCCTTTGTTTTACCAGGAACATTCAGAAGGGTATTGATAATATTATCACAGACATTTTTCTCAATGTGCATGAAATCGAGGCAATGCCGACCTCCAGTCGGCCAATATGGAAGTTTATCAAAAAATATGGATCTTTTCTTATACCCACGAGTAGACAATTTAGAGCCGCTCTTCTTCCCATAATCTATCTCAATATGCTTTATTTTCTGATAAACTTCATGCCCACTCAAAATTCTAGGAGGTTGACGAAGTTCTTGTCTTCCATTGAATGCTTTCTACATCTTGCGATAACAATGCTCATGATACAAGAACCTCCTATTTCCCATATACACATACTTACGAGAAGACTTCAAGTATTCAGACTCGATATCCCCCCCACACAATGGACAAGCCTCTTTCCCAAGAACTGTGTGCCCAGAAAGGTCGCCATAAGCTGGATAGTCAGTTATTGTACACAATAACATCGCTCTCAAATTGAAAGTTTCGTTCTTATATGCGTCAAATACTTCTATCCCACTATCCCACAACAATCGCAAATCATCTAGAAGAGGTTCCAAATATACATCTATATCATTTCCAGGTTGTTTAGGGCCGGAAATTAACAACGACAACATCAAATACTTTCTTTTCATGCACACATATGGAGGTAAGTTATAAATAGCCAACACTACTGGCCAAGTACTATGTTGGCTACTCATGTTTCCGTGTGGGTTCATTCCATCAGTGGACATCGCTAGACGTAAGTTTCTAGGTTCATTGCCGAACTCAAGATACTTAGCGTCGAACGATTTCCATTGCTTACCATCTGCCGGGTGTCTTAGCTTTCCATCATTCATTCTTCCTGTTTCATGCCAAGTTAACATTTTTGCATCATCGGGATTCGCATAAATCCTTATGACTCTTGGTATCAATGAAAAATACCACAACACCTTAGCCGGGATCCCTTCCTTATCCTTATAACACCACTCCAAACATTTAGGGCAATTGGTAAAGTTTTGATATAATTTCCGATACAATATGCAATCATTTGGACATGCATGTATTTTCTCATATTTCATACCCACTCCTCTTATTAGTTTTTTCGCCTCATATGTCTTAACAGGTAGAACATTACCATCAGGAAGCAACTCCTTTATCAAGGCTAAAAAACTAGTGAAACACGTGTCACTCACCCCATTTGCCCCCTTGATATTATACAACTTCACCACAGCCGACATTTTTGTGAACTTACAACCAGGATACAGAGGTGCTTCAGACTCACACAACTTCTCATACATGTTGTTAAGGTCATCCCAATTACTAGTGTCATCACCTACATCTTCAAAAGCAATCGACTCATCATCATTCTCTTCATTATCTATAGACCCAACATTCAACTTCTCTACTTCCAACTCTTCCAACTCAAAAAACTCGGCAAACTCAGGATCATCAGTTAGCCTTTCGTGTACCTCAACATCATCTTCTTCAGAGTTATTCTCTTCCTCTAATGATTCCCCATGAAAAATCCAAAGTGTATAGGATCGACTAAATCTCCACTTTTCTAGGTGTATTTTAACGTCCGGAAAAGCCATATAGCTAATATTACCACATCTTTCACAAGGACATGCAATACTAGAAGAACCTTTCAAATTGTTCGAAACGAATTCATAAAATTCAGCTAAACCATCCTTGTAGGTGCGGTCACTCATATTTGCATCAATCATCCAAGTTCGAGTCATTATTCTACATTCGTAATAATAGGCAAGTAATTCAGAAAATACAATAATAGGCAAACAAATAAAGGAAATTCAGGAAAGCAATTAAGCTAAATTATCAACAAATTAGATAATAACCCAAAAAATCCTATATCTATAAGCGTTATTGCTAAGAAACATATATATACCTGATTGATAAACACGATGAGGGAGAGAAGACGTGACAACAGTGATGGAGATGAAGACAGAGAGACGATCAGGGAGGAATGGAGGATGATATAGTAGCAGTATTAGCTTGTGTTTGTGTTTGTAGCGTATAGCAGAATAAAGCAATATGTTGTTCTTAAGATTTTCATAATATTAATAACAACGGTTATTGAGTCTACAACCGTTGTTAAAAGGTATTAAAAACGGGTTCTAATATAACCGTTGTGATTACTTTTCACTAATTTGGCGCCAAACCATTAACAACGGTTAAAATTTAACCGTTGTTATTAGTTTTTTCATTAACAACGGTTGTTTAAGTATGACCCGTTGTTAAAACCAATAACAACGGTTAACAACACATAACCGTTGTAATTAAGTTTGGTAAAATTCGCGGAATAAATTCTACAACGTGTTTTGATGATTTTCGTGAATAAGCGTTGTTAAAGGGTCGTTGTGGTTGCCTGTATTTGTAGTAGTGCCTTCATAAAGGGGGTCGTATTTGGCTTATGTGGGATCCCTTTTCTTATGATGTTTCTGTCTATGATATTCAAATTCAGAGTATCCATTCAAAAGTTTTTGATAAAGCTAGGAAAAAGTGGTTTTGGTTTATTGTGGTCTATGGTTTGAATAAGTTGGCTGAGAGGGAGCCTTTGTGAGGTAGTCTACGCAAGTACCATGGTATGATTCATGAACCATGGCTTGTAGGAGGAGATTTTAATGCTATCATGGCTTCAAATGAGAGAATTGGGGGGGGGGGGGGGGGGGCTCCTATCACCAATTCTGAGATGAGGCCTCTTCTTCAGGTTACTCATGACTGCCAGTTAGCTGATTTGTGTGCTAAGGGAGCTTTTTATACTTGGAACAACAAACATGATGTTGGTTCTAAAGTGTATAGTAGGTTGGACAGAGTGCTTATCAATGATGAATGGATTATTGCTTTCCCTGACAGCTTTTCTCATTTCTTACCTGAGGGTATGTTTGATCATTGCCCTGTCATTTTAAGGTTGGAAATGGAGGAACAGAGGAAGGGACGTTCTTTTAAGTACTATAATATGTGGTCTCTGGCTCTAGAGTATAAAGAGATTGTCAGTACTGGGTGGAATCAGGTTGTTCATGGTTCTCCTATGTACATTGTGACAATGAAACTGAAGGCTTTAAAAGCTGGGTTGAAGAAGCTAAACAGGGAGCATTTTGCGGACATTGAGAATCTTACTCATGTTACTGAGATATCCTTGAATAATTACCAAGAGCTGCTTATCCAAGACCCATTAAATGAGGATTTGTGTCATGCAGAAAGAGTGTGTGCTAAAGAGTTGGAGGATCTTAAGCAGGCTAGAGATATTTTCCTCAGGCAGAAGGCGAAAGTTGATTGGCTTCGTCTGGGTGACTCTAATACTGCGTTTTTCCATGCTAGTATTAAGAGTAGGATAGCTAGAAATAGGTTGCTCATGGTCAAGGACATGAAAGACAGAGAGTGTAATTCTTCTCAGGAGATTCAAAAAGCTTTTGAGGATTATTATATCTCTCTGTTGGGTACTTCTAAGACTGTTTGCCCTATAAATAGGAAAGTGGTTCAGCATGGAAAGTGCCTCACTGCTAGGCACTGTGAGATTCTGAATGCTCAAATTTCTAGAGTTGAGATTAGAGAAGCAATGTTCTCTATACCTAGGAACAAAGCTCTTGGGCCTGATGGTTTCAGCAGCCAGTTTTTTAAGGATAATTGGGATCTTGTTGGAGGTGAGGTGATTGCTGCTATTCAGAATGTTTATAAGTATGGGAAGCTCCTTAAACAATGCAATAATACTATCATTACTCTTGTTCCTAAGGTGCCTATGCCTGAAACTGTATTACAATTTAGACCCATTGCTTGTTGTAATACAGTTTATAAATGTCTTTCTAAAGTTCTTTGCAACAGAATTGGGCAAATTCTCCCTGATATCATCAGTCCCTCTCAAGGAGCCTTCATTAAAGGAAGAGATATTGTGGGGAACATTCTTATCTGCCAGGACTTGATTAAACTTTATAATAGGAAGTGTTGTTCTCCCAGGGCCATGATGCAGCTTGACCTTCAAAAGGCGTATGATTCAGTGGAGTGGGAGTTTGTTGGGAACATGTTAGAAGCCTTGGGGTTTCCTGATCATATTTGTAAGTTGCTAATGGAATGCATCTCTACTCCCTCCTATTCCATTGCTCTTAATGGAGAGACTTTTGGTTTTTTTAAGGGCAAAAGGGGTCTCAGGCAGGGGGACCCTCTTTCCCCCCTCCTGTTCACTGTATGCCTTGAGTATTTGAGTAGGGTGTTAGTGGTGGTGCAGAAGCATAGAAATTTTAAGTTCCACCCATTGTGTAATAGGATTCAGCTATCTCACCTTTACTTTGCTGATGACCTCATTCTGTTCTGCAAGGGTGAGAGAGGGTCCATTGGTTTATTGCTGAAAGATTTTGATTTCTTCTCTAGAGCTACTGGTCTGGTGATGAACTGTAGCAAATCGAGGTTTTACTGCAATGGTATGGATGAGCATGTGGTTAGGGATATTGAACAGTCTACT
Source organism: Silene latifolia (assembly GCF_048544455.1). NCBI lineage: Eukaryota > Viridiplantae > Streptophyta > Magnoliopsida > Caryophyllales > Caryophyllaceae > Silene > Silene latifolia. Next base: position 72,142,880 of record NC_133526.1, on the reverse strand, counting down.
GGGATGAAGAGAGGGACTGTGCCCTTCACCTATTTAGGGGTTTCTGTGTCTCCAAAAAGGCTGTCTGTTATGGACTGCCAATGTTTGATTGAGAAAATGGTGGATAGACTTAGGGGTTTGGGGTCTAGAAAACTCTCCTATGCAGGGAGAGTGGTGCTTATTCAGTCTGTGTTGAGCTCCCTTCATAGCTACTGGGCTAGGATCTTTATCTTACCCAAATCTGCCATCTCTAAAATTGAGGCGATTTGCAGGAAGTTTTTGTGGCATGGTACTGAACAAAAAGAATGTCCTGCTTTAGTTTCTTGGGCTCAAGTGTGTCAACCAAAGAAGCAAGGAGGATTGGGTTTCAGAGATCTTACAGTGTGGAACATTGCAAATGTGGGAAAGTACGTTTGGTGGATTGCAAAAAAGGAGGATCACCTTTGGGTGAGATGGGTGCATGCTGTCTATATAAAACAGTCTTCCTGGTGGGACTATAATCCTGGCAGTGGTTGTAGTTGGTCTTGGAGGAAAGTTTGCCAGGTGAAGCAACTTCTAAAACCTTATTTATTATCCTTGACAAGTATGGAGCATTATACTATAAAAGCGGGATATCAATGGCTAAGACCTGATGGGGCTTTGGTGACATGGTACCCTTGGATGCTGAATGACTGGATTATACCTAAACAGTCTTTTTGTTGCTGGCTGATAGCTCATAGGAGGATATTGACTCTTGATAGGCTACTAAAAATGAGTATTGTGCAGGAAAATGTCTGTTTTTTGTGTGGGTTACAGGAAGAAAACATTGAGCATTTGTTCTTTGTTTGCCCTTTTAGTGCTCAATGTCACCGGTTGGTTGCAGAATGGTGCAAGGTTCAGCTGCCAATGCAGGACTGCATCAGCTGGTGGATAAAGATTAGACAAGCAGCTGCTTGTAAAAAGAAGGCGTTGGCAATGATTTTGGCGTGTCTGATGTACCATTTATGGCATTGTAGTAATTGCTGTAGGCTTGAGGGATATGTTGTGAGGCCAAATTGTCTAGTAGGAAATGTCAAGTCTGATGTTAGAATGAGGCTAGCTCAATGTGATATCAAAAGTCGTAGTAACTCTGCCTTGGCTTGGGTAGAGTATATTCGAAGTAATTGAGTCTAGTTTTCGTTTGTAAGATGGATGTGTTAGAGTTTGTTTGTATGGGACACTTTTGATTCTAATGAGAACTTACATTTTCCCAAAAAAAAAATCACAATAATTACATAAATTCATATTTATGTACAAGTTAATTACCCTAACCTTCTTAGGACTCAAAATTAGTCTCCACTAACATTTGACAATAATTAACCTAGATTTCTTAATATTGTTCATGAAAGGACCTAAAATACAAAATTATGTCATAAACTTCAAATTAAATCATAAAAATTTCAAATAATTTCAAAATTTGAAATTTAAACTCATGAACATTCTGGGAAAAATACCATGACACTCATAATGTTCAAAAACTTAGGTTAAAAATTTCGAAAATTTATCGAGAAAAACAATGTTGCGGTTTATCGGATTTATCAATTATTATCATAAAAATATGAGAAAAATTATTTTTACCAACTTTTTACTTTTAGATCTGAAATAAATGATAAAATGCAACATGTGACATTTTTCCTTAGTCATGAAGTATGTCTTAGCATTTTTACTAATTAAAGTCACTATTTATGTGATTTTTCATCAAAAATTCATAAATCATGCATAAAGACTTCATTATAGCCAAATATTTTACACACTTCATGTAAAATTGTATGTGACAACATACTAAATTTCCATGATCATATTCGAAATATAACTCATATTAACCTATTTAACCATTTAAATACGATTTTAACTTAAAAAAATCCATATTTCGAGCATAACAACTCATATTATCATGAAAATTTACAGGCCATCAGTAGATAATATATGTGAAAACATATCCAAACACCACTGGAAAAATCGAAGTTTAGCTATTTTTAGTCTAAAAATGACATTTTTATCATAAAAATCACATTTTAATGCCATTATTATATAAAATGAACAATAAAATCCATAAATAAACCAAAATATCCTAAATACATTTTAGGACCAGAAACTTTAACATGCAAATAAATTTCGTGATATGTCATAATAAACACAAATTTATAAGTTTTGTTTGCTAATCTTATAACTCGGAAAAACAATAACCGATTTGCATGGAAAAAACCTAAGGCTCTTGATACCGCTTGTTAGAAATTATTAATCTCATTAATTTACATAATCATATATGAATTAATTTATTTAGTCATAAAATAAATTGTTGATCTTATGCATGCAAACTAAATAAGAAGAGATAAGAAAATTGTTTTCGCACCATCATAAATTCGGCCAAATGGGCACAAATGAAGGTCACCTACCTTCATTTGTTCTTGAGCTAGAAAATACATTAGGATGATCATCCATGACTTCAAAATAGAAGCCCTCCAATAAGTAGCACCCAAGACAATCCCAAAATCCCACAAAATAATATGTACTAGATATTTGTAATGTGGTTTACCTTAAAATCGGTTACTAATACTCATTTACTACTACTAGTATTATTAGTGATTGATTTGTACAAATTTGATTCATAAAACTTGATTTTATGAAGAACAAGAGAGAGAATATTGTGTTTTTATTAAACATGAGAGAATGGAAAAATTGAGGGAAAAATCTCTCAATATTCTTACACAAAACCGGTGGTCATTAGGGTTATAGGACCCTTTTTCTTTTTCCTTTTTGTCTTCACAAGACTAATTAGTGTAAGGCTTTGTCATAGTCAAGTCACTATCAAGTGTCATAGACAAATGAATAAGACAAATGAAGAAGACAAAACTTCTAAAAATGCCCACCAATATTTCGGTTATTATGTGTAATATGGAGTCCATTTTATTTTTGTCAATTGTACAATTGTATGTCATGTGACATGTGACATGTCTTATGTCATGTTTTAATTTAAAATGCATATTTAACAAATTAAATATCATTTAAAAATTAAATAAATCACATTTAACAAATTGACTAGTAATTCAAAATTACTTTCACATAAAATGGTCATTTAAATACTAGTTAGTATAATTCACAACATCTTGTAATTATAACTAACTTATCATTCTCATCTCGCGTGTTTCGCAAACACCGATTAATTTTAGTAATATAACTTCTTAAATTACTAAATAAAATCTTATTTAATCACATTATAATAAGATGTCATTTTCTCTCTTATGATAATAATTTGTTCAATTTTAAGGAATTAATTAATTTAATTAATCTGTATCGACATACAATTAATTAACCTTTTTCAATTAAGGGAATCGTCCTTTAGGTGTGACCTCAAGGGATCAACTGATCACCACCGTCGCACGACAGTAATGTCAAACTCTAGCCAGCCAATCATTACCGATATGTGTGGACCAGTTGACTATATATGTAATGTATCATCCCTTTCGTATTCTTGTTATGAGATTTAAATATGTGATCAATATGATCGACAATTGTGATCGCATTATTGTCGGAGGACACATATTCCAACAAGGACCTTGGCAACCGTCCTTCTACCTCCATGGTGTCCTCCATATGGGGATGAGTGACAACCTTCCAAAATTCCTTGAACTTCCCATTGTGGCACACACTTGCGGTAAAGACCATCACTCCATGCTTTGTAAAGGTTGGGATCATCCCAAAAGTATATCTTCACTTCGAACAAGAACCTCTTTCGTTGATTGTAGTTCAATTTCGGAGGTAAGACTCCTCCTACAATGTAGTTTGCAAAATCGGCAAACCATGGTGTTGTGTGTTGTTCGAGTTGTGTGTGGATGGCCATTAGAACATCATCGGGAAAGGAATCATTTATTGGTGTATCTTCTTCATTATTGTCAAACCGAATCCTTGACAAGTGATCCGCTACTACATTCTCGGCTCCTTTCTTGTCTCTTATCTCTAAGTCAAATTCTTGGAGTAACAATATCCATCTCAACAAGCTTGGTTTTGATTCTTTCTTCACCAAGATATATGTAAGAGCACGGTGGTCCGAGAATACTATCACCTTTTATCCAAGTAGGTAGGAGTGAAACTTGTCCAAAGCATACACTATAGCAAAAAGTTCCTTTTCCGTGATATCATAATTGACTTGTGTGGCATCAAGGGTCTTGCTTATATAGTATATAGCATGTAAAGCTTTCCCAACTCGTTGACTAAGAACTGCGCCAAGGGCGTAGTTGCTTGCATCACACATTATCTCAAAAGGTAACTGCGAATTTGGCGGTTGAATGATCGTTGCCGAAATTAGAGCCTCCTTGATCCTATCAAAAGCTTCAACACACTCATGAATAAATTGGAACGGGGCATCCTTAAGCAAAAGTTGAGTGAGGGGTTTTGCAATTTTGGAAAAATCTTTTATGAACCGTCGGTAAAACCTCGTATGACCGAGAAAACTCCGCACCCCTTTGACATTCACGGGTGGCGGTAATTTCTCTATCACCTCAACTTTAGCTTTATCAACCTCGATGCCCATTTCCAAAATCAAATGACCTAAGACAATGCCTTCATTGACCATGAAATGACACTTTTCCCAATTCTAAACAAGGCTAACATCTTCACATTTTTGCAAGACAAGAGATAAATTATGCAAACATGACTCAAAATCTTTCCCATAAACACTAAAATCATCCATAAAAACCTCCATTATGGTTTCTAAGTAATCGGAAAAGACACTCATCATGCAACGTTGAAAAGTAGCGGGAGCATTGCATAGCCCAAAGGGCATTCTCCTATATGCGAATGTTCCGTAAAGGCATGTGAAGGTGGTTTTATGTTGGTCATCCGGGTGTATCGGGATTTGGAAGAATCCTGAGTACCCGTCAAGGTAGCAAAAGAATTTGTTAGAGGCAAGCTTCTCAAGCATTTGATCAATGAATGGAAGAGGGAAATGATCCTTTCTTGTTGCGGAATTCAACTTACGATAATCAATACACATTCGCCAACCGGTGATCTTCCTTGTGGGTATTAGCTCGTTCTTTTTGTTTTTTACCACCGTGGTACCTCCTTTATTGGGTACCACTTGAACGGGACTAACCCACAAGGAATCCGATATAGGGTAGATGATTCCCGCATTATGAAATTTCATAACCTCCGCTTTGAAAATTTCTTACATATGGGGATTTAGTCTCCTTTGTCCTTGGATGGTAGGTCTATGGTCCTCCTCTAGATGAATCCTATGCATGCAAAAGTCGGGGCTTATTCCCTTAATGTCATCTAGACTATAACCTATAGCCTTTTTCTGTTCTCTTAACACATCAAGCAAACTTTCCAATTGACTATCATAAAGTTTTTTATTGAGAATCACGAGTTGGGTTTTAGATTCATCAAGGTAAGCATACTTCAAATTAGGGGGAAGGGGTTTTAAAGATGGAGTTTGTACCTCAACTTCTACCTTTGATGGTTCATTGGGAATACTTTCCACCTCCATTACACTTTCCTCCTTTATCACGCTTTCTACCCTCATTGCTTGTTCTACCTTGATGGGTTGTGATGATTCTTTGAGGATGCTATCTATCCTCATGGATTGCTCATAGGTGAGCTCTTTTTTTGGCTAGAGCGGCCTCAAGGAGATCTACTTCCAATGCCCAATGTTTACCGTTGGCCTCACTTGCTTCCAAGGCCTCCAATGCTTCCATTGATGAGAGTAGAACTTGCATGGTCCTCTACACAATAATTTATAAGGTCCATCTTGCAATGTAAACTAAGAGAAAAAGGTGAGAAGTATCTTGAGGAAATTGTTTTCCCCAAGGCAAAGAAAGACACAACTAAAAGCAAAGATTGATAACAATTCAATTGAACATCGTCCCCGGCAACGGCGCCATTTTTTATTCGTTCTAAACTTTATCGTCTAAGCTTACCAATCAAAACACTATTTATAAACTTAACAAACTACTCTTAGTAGAATGGTGAGTAAAGGTCGGATCCCAAGGGACGTGTATTGGATTAAGTTACCGTCTGCAAGTAGCTATGTCTTATGGTGTCACAATTTAGTTTGGGTTGAGATGGTTATCTAAACTACTCCCTCCATACCATACAAATGGTAACGTGGTAAAAAATGGAGTTTTTAAGAAAATAAGGTAACAGAAGGGGTAAAGAGGGAAAAAAATAGGTGAGGTATGTAATTGTGGGTTTAATTGTGAGTTGGTAGGTGGGGTATGTAGTGGCATTTTATGTAAATATCAAATGGGTATAAGGATAATTTGGTAATGTTGTGGGCCAAATAAGGAATGTTACCATTGGTGTGGTATGGCCATATTAGGTAAGTGTTACCATTGGTCTGGTACAGAGGAGTACTAGACAAGTAAAAGAAAGTGAATGGGAAAACAAAGCAAGTAAAGCAAATGGGAATGTAAACAATTGATAGAAGGTACTAGGGTGTCATGGGGTTATAGGGGTATCATGGTGAAGATCATACAAACAAATTTACATAGATGCAAGCAAATTATTGTTGTAATGGAATCGAGTTAGTTTATGTCTTACAATTCCTAAGAAGATTTGGGTCTCGAAGCCGAGTCGGTCAAGACTTTATTACACCTACAAGTCGACTTAGTTTCTTCCTATTTGACTATATGCATGGTCTAACAAGCCTTGAGTTAATTTATATCTTACAAGTCTTGTTGAATGGATAAGAGATTCATGCTAGGTTGTCAATCAAGCATTTCATCAAGCATAACATGTGCATAAGTTGAAACTACAACAAGCAAGCAATCATATGAAAACATATTATATTAAGTATGGATCTACCCCCATGATTAATTCCCCTAATTCTCCCACTAACCCTAGTTAGGAGACTACTCACTCATGCTCATGGAAAACATGCTAACAAGGGTGTCAATCACATTAACAAGCCTAAACATGATGGATGACTAAAGAAATGAACAATAATAAAGCAAGGAGTAAAGAAATTGTACTAAACTTATAATGAACAAATGGAGGGAAAGAATAATAGAAGAAAACTTGATTGATAAATGAAGAGTTGTCAATTCTTCAATAAACCCAAATAATCTTCCAATTACCCAACTAGATCTAAGAATTCTTCAACAATAATTAAGGAAGGATTAATATGTAATTAAGCTAATTGATTTCTAATCTATTCTAATGACGTGATAATCATCTCCTAATACAATGGAGTATTTATACTAAGTACAAGTATTAGGGTAACTAAGGGCTTAAATGACGATTAAGTCCCTCAGATGAAGATTAACGCCTTGCAAGTCCCTAAGGAGCCCCATGTCCTATCCATGTTGGACGTTCATACTGCACAGGGAAACGCCCGTCCTGAGTGTGGGACGCTCGGTTTGAGCCTTGGGATGCCCGGGTTGATCTTCGGGCCGCTCGAGCTGCTCTTCGGGACGCTCGGGCTGAGCTCCGGACGCCCGGATCATGGGTCAGCTTGTCTTCCTCTTCTTGTGACTGCCTCAAGATCCGTGGGGATCATTGAGGGGTCATGGGGGTCTTCATCATTGCCCATTCTACTTGATTTATTGACTTAGGCCTTTAGTATTGGTATCCTCTTTGATGCTTGGTCGTTAAATGCGATCAATTTAGCTCCGTTTTTGCTCCATACATGCAAGGCTAGCGCTCCTTCCCTACCAAGGGCACAAAACCTCAAAGAATATGCAAAGTAGGAAGCTATAGATAGGAAAAGACCCTAATACAAGCAAGAAAGCAAAGGAACGAGGCTAGTTCGGGGACTAAATTTGTGCAAATATGAGTCACATCAATTGTAGGGGCAATGGGATTATTAAATCCCCTTACATTCCAACAAAGTCCTTTCATGAAGAGGAAAACCACCACAGCAAGACCAATCAACTCCACACCAGGCTGATATCGACACAAGCCAACGATTCACCCCAACACGAAACTAACCCATAAAGGCTCACAAGAGGCGGTCGGAAAGAAAACATTAGCCATCCATAAGTCTCCCACAAAATCGACTGAAAAGGGAACGGAAGATGGACCACCATAGTCCCTTACCATATCAGTCCAAAATACGTACTACACATCTAGCAATCACTAGAGAGAACCACTTAATAACCCCGCAACAAACACAGGAGCATAAAGGCATAAACCTCAAGACTACAGCCACCCCTACTGTCAAAAGAACACCAAAGTGACAGCAACCACCAAGACCAGGGCCAACACAGACCCTTACCAAAAATAGGCAAAAACAAGGAGTAAAGGATTGATCAAGAACCCCGCAAAAGACACCCAATTTCACCTAACGACGCCTCCCAGGACCAACGCCATATATGCAACAGGGCTGAACAAAGGGACGACAATGACAAAACACTAGTGACATAGGAAAACAATAAAAAGACAGGCCATACCAGGGCTGGGGGGAATGGGGGGATCACCCCTAGGTTGCACGCACGGTTTTCGGTGACAGGAGAAGGGTACGGGAGGACGGGAGTCCGACACGGATGGGGCATTAAAAACAGCTAGACCTAACACACGGTCTAAATCATCACACTAAAGACTAAAAAGGAAAGGAATATTTTATACACCATACGCTTCTACGAACACCAAAGGCCATGGAAGGCCAAAAATCTATCGGATGGAGTTAAACGCAAAACCCTCAATAAATGCACACCAAATGATGTGACTCTTATTTACGCACATTTAGTGCCCTAACTATCCTAGTTCCTATGCTTTTTAGTATGTATTAGGGTCGTTTCTTGTCTTTAGCTTCCTTTTATTCATATTCTATGAGGTTTGGTGTCCGTTGTAGGAAAAGAGCACTAACTTGGCTAGACAGAGTGAAACGAAGCTAAATTGATAATATCTATCGAAGAGGAGACTAACACTAAAGGCCTAAGTCAATAAAACAAGGAATTGAGCAATGACAAAAGACTCCCACGACCCATGAAGTACCCCCACGGGTTGGGAGGCAACCAAACAAGAAGAAGAAGAAAAGCACTTGAGGACGGGCAACCCAAAGTCGGCCCGGGCATCCCAAAGCTCTGGACGGGCGTCCCTAAGCCGGGTCGGGCGTCTCCCCATACAGAATGATTGTCTTCAAGCAGAGGTCGAGCGTCCCCTTCCCAGGACTTGCAAGGCCTTGGACGTCAATTAAGGGGTCTAATCGTCATTTAAGCCCTTAGTTAACCTAATCCTTGTATCACTATATATACCCTCTTTGTAATAAATTGAGGGTTAGGCCCTCATGGTGGAGGTTAAGTCCCCTTAGTTTAGATTAAGCTCTCATTAGGAATAGATTATAATAGATTAGCCTTTAATCATTCCACAAAGCACTTCAATCTTTGAACAATTGTTCTTTCAATCACAAGTTATTTACATTTGGATCTCTTGGGTATACATTTGAAGACTAAGTGACAAGTCTCCGTCTTTATTCAAGGATTCTTCTTTATTTATGTTCATCATTACTTTCCAAGTTGGTAACTTTCTTAATCCCTCTTTACTTACTTGTTATTCTCTTGTTTTATTCTGTTGCTTATTCATCATGTTCAATTATGTTGTGATGTTTGCCACCATTGCTAATATGTTCACCATGATAATGAGTGATTAGTCTCTTAACTAGGGTTAATGGGGGATTATAGGAGAAATTATGGGATAAATCCATGCTTAATGAGTTCACATGAATGCTTGCTTTATTTATTTTCAACTTATGCACATGTTATGTTTGATGAAATGCTTGATTGACAACCTAGCATGATTCTCTTGCCCTTTCAACAAGACGTGTAAGACATAAACCAACTCAAGGCTTGTTAGATCATGCATATAGTTGAATAGGAAGAATTAAGTCGACTTGTAGGTGTTGTAAAGTCTTGACCGACTCAGCTCCGAGACCCAAAACCTCATAGGAATTGTAAGATATAAACTAACTCGATTCTAACAATAATAATTGCTTACAATCTATGTGATTCATTTTTGCTATCTTACCATGATTCCCCTATGATCCCATGACACCCTAGTGTCTTTAATCATTCGCCTACTATTCCATTTCTATTTACTTGCCTTGTTCTTCAATTGCTTACACTTCTTTGTTATAGTTTAGAACGCAACTTCAAACCCCAATATTTGTGACACTAGCATAAATTGAGATAGATAGACTTAGAACCCCAAAGCACACCATCCCGTGGATCGACCTCGACTTAACCGCTAACTAGTTGTTTGTTGAGAATATAAATGTGTTTGATAGAGTGAACAACGACTCGCTCACCATCAAAATGGTGTCGTTGCCGGGGGCGGTGTTTTGTGATTAAGTTCTTGTTTGTTTGTCTATTTTAATTTTGCTTTAACCTTGAGGAACTTGTTCCTCAAGGTCGTTCTTACCGTTTTATTGTAATTTCCTTGGTTGTAGTTATTTCCTTGTGTTAGCTATGCTGATGGCTTAAGACTTGATACATGGAGTATATAGTGGATCTTTTGAGTATGACTACAATGGGTATGGGGAGTTTGAGGAGCAAGTCAACACAAACCTACCTTACAACTCATATAATGAAAATCCTAACTACTACCCCAACTTTCCCTACCAAAATCACCACATCCAATATCCACGACAACCACCCACCAAAGACTCACTTTACAACCAATTCCAAATGCCATAATATGACCACATTCACACCCACACACAACAAAAAGATGAGCATAACTTTGACATTCAAAATATAGTTCTCCAAATGATGGGAGACCAACAAAATTTCTTCACACAAATGCTAGAAGAGAGCCAAAATAGGAACAATGTTCTCCAAAGTATTTTTACCCATAGTGAGGAGTTGGCAAATCGACTTGACCAAATGACGGCAACCCAAGCAACCACCCAACCACCCACTCCTCACCAATCCTTAAGCATTGATCATGAATGTGAATATGAAGGAATAGCCTTTGATGTGGAAGATGTAAAGTTGGAAGAGCCAATTTCCTTGAGCTCTTGTGAGTATGAAAGTGTGGTCTTTGAGGAAGAAGATATGAGGTTGAGCAAACCAAATACTCTTAGCCTTTGTGAGTATGAGGGTGTGACATTTTATGTGAACATTGAGATGATGGAGGAAGAGTTAATGAGGGGCAGCGAAGCCCCTGTTTATGATTTGTATGAAGAAAGCAATGATGACGAATCAATGAAAGAAGATGATGAGGGAAAGATGGACTCAAATGATGAATGGAGTTGTGGGGATTCCTCACTTAAGGAACCCATCCTTGAGAAGTTTGAAGATGACTTCAATGAAGAAGAAGAATGTCTCTTCCTTAGTGAAGATGAGGACCTTCTTACACCCACTATGGAGCCCATGATAGTTGGAGATGACATTATAGACCTTCTCATGAAAGTCAAATCGTCATACAAGAATTACTTGGTGGAGAAGCTCAAGGACAAATCTAAGAGGGAGCCTACTTGTGAAAACTTAGCACCCACAATCCCCACTCCGAAGCCACCCCATCATTATGTTAGGATTCAATAATCTCATAAGTTTACATATTCATATATGAATTAATTTATTTGGTCATAAAATAAATACAAGATCTTATGCATGCAAACATAATACAAGGTAGAGAAGAAACCGTCACTTCTTACATTGATGTTTCGGATTTTGGGCACCAACAAGATCTCCTACTTGTTAGTTCTTGAGCTTTCCAACAATGGATGAACAAGGTTCAAATTAGAACCTCTCCCAAAAGCATATACCCAAGGAATACCCTTAATGTTTTAATTAATATTGGACTAGTATCAATTAAAACAAGCTTAAATTTAGACACAAAAATATAATTTTGTTCTCTTGTATTTTCGGCCAAGAAAGGAGCAATTTGTGAGGTTTTTATATCTCTAAGTTTTTCCACAAATTGTAGAGAGAATTATATTTTCTAACTATAGAAAATAATATGTTGAAGTAGTGAATAATAATAGGAAAAACCATTGGCATTTTCTAGCATGAAAAACCGGTTGGAGGGAGAGGAGTGAGCCAATGCATGAGCTTCACAATCTACCCAAGACAAACTAGGCATGCAAGGCTAAGAGTATGGGTAATCATAGTGTTTTCTTATTTAAAATAATCAACACAATATCAACCATAATTCCCTCCATAATTTCAGTACATATAACATAAAATGGAAGGTCCATTTTATTTTGTCATTTGTCAATTGTGACATATGTGACATGTTACTTGACATGTGAAATTGTAATGTATTTTTAACATACTAAAAATCAACATACTCATAAAATATGTCATATACAAAATCGACTAGTAATTCGTAATTACTTGTACCAAAACGGTTTATCAAATTATAAATTACAACGTCTTGTATTTATAATAAATTATTCATTCAATTTCAATTTCAATTGTTTCGTAAACAATAATTTTATCCAAGTAATAAAACAATTCGATTACTTAGACCGTATCTAATGTAATCGAATTATAATGAGACATGTTAATTTTACTCACAAATCATCCGTCAATTTTAAGCAATTTAATTAACTCGTATCGGCATACGATTAATTAAATAATCAATTACGAGTATTTCCCTATAGGTATGACCTAAGGGGATCAACTGATCACCACCGTCGCCTGACAGTAATGTCAAACTCTAGTCAGCCAATCATTACCGATATGTGTGGACCAGTTGACTGTAAAATATTACATCCCTCTTGTATTCTTAAACATGAGATTTAAACATGTGATCATTATGATCGACAGTTGTGATCGCATTATTGTCGGAGGACACTTATTCCAACAATCTCCCACTTGTCCTCGACAAGTGTGCGTCACCAATTCTCTTGTCCTATTACTATATCACACTCAATGCAAGGTGTCGTTTGGGCCGTACTTGCAAGTGATCATATCGAGAGTGGTTTCCTCGATCTGGAGAATAACTGATTGACCGGAATTATCTACCATAGATACCTTCCGAGCGTGGCCACGCATTACCAGTTCATCACTCCCCGAGTGGCCCTGAGATATTGTTTTAACCCTGACAAGGGGTGGACAATTCCTATCGCACTATTCCCTCCGACTAGCCACAGCCATCATAACCCAAAATATGCCCATTTGACCCCATTTACGAAGGTCGTAGTAACATAAATCAAAGTTAATCTGAAATTGTGCCACCTTAGGCGAACAGTCTTTAGTCAAAAGAATCGACTCATTAGAATACTATAGTAGCTATCGCCACGACCAGGCTTTATAAATTTGCCAGAACTCTATAAGCGGTCATAAGGCCCGACAAAGTGTTCCTAACAGTCTGCCTATGTGATCGACTAGTCATCTCACATGACTCTATGGCACTTGAACTTGCCATCAATCGCATCACACTCTAGTCACTTCGAGACGTCACCTCATACAAGTGACTATGGGCAAATACCATGTTATTCCGGGTTTACTTTAACGGGGTTCAATATTGTCTCTACAACCCGTTTGGATGTAACAAAGTAATAAAAGAGTTTTTAAAGTAAAAACTCGAACGATAAATGCGATTATTACATATGAATAGTCAATACCTGATTACTACTTCATATTCTATAATCCAGTTTGATCATGAATGTAGTTGTTCATCTCAATTCAATTGAAATGACATGACTCATCATGTTAAGCCTATGAGAAGGCTTTGGTTAGTAGGTTTTATCAACTTCTTGTACCTTACTAAACCTTACTACATACTCGTTTTTCCTTTGTAATGTATACATTTGCATTACAAAACTTTCTGAGTACATGTCTAGATCCAATATAGACATAAGCTCTCTAGTCATAGAACAGCTCCCACTGTTTTCACAGTGTGCGGGACCCATCCCTCTCGCACATCTCATGATTGCAAGTGTACTCAATTTCCGTTGTCAGCATCTCTCATTGTTCTTTATTGCTTAGAACGATTCTAACAAATCCATTTCTTAAATAACATAGCAACAATGGTTCCTTAACCATCTTTAGGTGTTTTAAATACGGTTTTTGTTCGAAACCTTATACAATCTCAACAGTCATTAGTGTAAGCCCTTGCACAAATTAGTGAATTGCATCAAAACACTTAACTTTATACCCTTAATGCTTCTACAAGAACTTAAGGATAATCTATATGGCTATTCGGTAACTATTACTTAAATTCGATTTTGAAACAATTCATCATACTCAAAGTGTATGAAGTGTTATACATCATTACTCATTTAATTGATCCGGCAGCGGAAGCAAATGGAATCAATCAAATATATTCAACTCGGTTGAACTAATCATGAATCTTATCAACATAAGACTTCTTATTTGACGCTAATATCATGTAGATTTATCTCCATAAATCCGGATATTAAAGATGTATTATAATACTCCAAAAGTCTTAAATCATTCCCAATGATCAATATGTCATCCACATATAAGACTAATTAAAATTACCGTGACTCCCACTAAAGTTCATGTATAAACACAACTTCTCAACCTATTGAGCAAAGTTTTATCACATTTTTGAGCAAAGTTTTATCACATGATCAAAATGTTGATTCCAACTCATTGATGTCCTACTTAAGACAATCTCTTAAGTTGCACATTATTTTAGGATTGTAAGAAGCTACAAAACTCATGACATGTATTGAATACATTCCTTCTAATTGAAAAAGTGGGTTTTAGATTCACTCGCTATATATCATCATAATGAAATACAATCCCTAAGAAGATCCAAATAGACTTAAGCATTTCAACTAGTGCAAAACCCTTTGCCACCAATCAAGCTTTGATATCTAACAATTCACTTGGAATTTATTTCGGATTTTCATGGCTCTAAGCCTTGTATTGAGTTGTGACTTAACCACTCTCATGTAAGTCATATGTTCATTACTTTCCAGAAGTAACTTGAATCAAACAATTTCTTTGTAAGTTGTAAGCTCTTTACTTTCTTAAAAGTAACATGAATTCATCATCTTCAACAAGTGATGAATTTAACCTCCTAGGTTTCGAAGAAACAACGTCATGTAGCCAAGAAAAAACAGTTTCTTGCGACAAACAATTTTTGACACAATTCTTTTGTGGCTCTTGACACAATTCTTTTGTGGCTCTTGAATAATTTCTCCCACTCTGTCTTCTAGAAATAAACTTGTATTCCAGAAAGACAGCTTCACGAGCCACAAACCCGTTGTACTCGTGATTATTGTAAGGAAAAATGAGCATTTGTTTCTTGTGAAAACTTATAAGCATGGTACCCTACCATTTCATATCTCATATGAATCGTTTTAGATTTAGTGGAAAAATTATTTAGACAATATGATAAAATCCCCAAAAGGATCAAGTAACTCAAAATAATTTGATTAAAGTCCAAACCATATCGAATAGCGTTTGATTTCTTTATCCAACCACACATTATCCCATAATGCGTGCTAAGAGAGATTAACTTGTGATACTATATCACATTTCCTTTGGCTTATATCAAAGTCTTCACTTTGATAATCCCATCATGACTAAATCGTGATTCCTGGAACTCTTTGAACTTCTTCAAAGATTTCTCTATTTACCTTATTAAGTGAACACATTAATGTCAACTTAAATCTTTGGTAAAAGAAAATGATCAACCTATTCTGTATCAATGATTTACATTCTCGATCTCCTTTTCAACCAAAAGGCACGAGACATCTTGTTTTGAATACAAGATACGCATATACCATAAGATTAACAATCTAATGGTTCCAAGAGTACTCGATAATTCTTTGCGTTCATCATTTCAGAATTAAAGGTTTAATCTTGGGTTACCAATTTGAGTCTTGCATCATCTACATGATATATCATTCTAGTTTGGTTTAGAATATAATCACCTTGATAATGGGCTAGCCATACATCAAATCATGGTGTATAGGGTCACAAAAGTGACACCTCTTTTGTATCTTAACAAGATTATATTCTTATTCAGAGTTTATGCACTTAATAGTCATAATTAAGGACAACTTTAAACCCAAAAACTAGATTGAGTACACACTGACTCTATCTCTCGACATTATTTGATGCTAGTCGTCATATCATAATCATCTTTATGTATCGAATACAATGATGAAAACCACCACCGGTTTCTAATATTGACGAAGTAGTACTAGCAAAATTTATGTCAATCAAATAAACATTTATAGAAGAAAGTTGATGCGTGTCTTTTATATAAGGTTTTCACCTCATTTTTACACGCATTTCTGTGCTTTTTATGTAGCATCTGGCTACAAATACCCCCGAATATTCTACTTTGGTCCGTTTATTGTAATTTGCAGGAATTGACCGAGGAGGAGCTAAATCGAGCCTTAATTGTCCTAATTGTATGCATTCATGGGAAATGAGGAGCCGGAGTTAGGAATCTTACACTTGGAGGACGTATGAGCTGAGTCAAGGAAGGTATCCAAGTCCTGACGCGCCTATATAGCTCGATCGAGTGCTTTAGTGCTCGATCGAATGCTTTTTACACTCAAGACTGGTCGATCGACCAGTTCATGGAGTCGATCGAGGAGGTTCAGCAAGCAGAGCTCGATCGAGAGGATGTCCCAGCTCGATCGAGTGACTTGGCGTTCGATCGAGTAGTATCTCTACTCGATCGAGGGGATTTCGTGTGTTTTTAGTTTATTTTCCGCCTAATCTTTTATGGGCTTTTGTAATCAGTCCATAGATTAGGTTTAAGGCAGTTTAGCACTATAAGACTGAGGAGAACACTACGTTACTCCCATCTTCCTTATCTCCTTTACTACGTACATTTCATCATCATTACTCTTTTGCACTTTGTTCTTGGATTTCTATTCTCTACCTTGCTACTCGAGTTCGGTATTATCAATTCAACTTAATCCTTTATCGTATTTATTGCTTTTAATTCCTTTTCTCTCTTATTTTATAACTGTTTAATCAATTAGATTATTCATCATGTTTAGTTTAAATTGTTTGATTATTATTGTTAGTACGATGATTATGGGTAGCTAATTCCCTATGCTAAGACTATAGGGGACCCATGATTTGAAGGGAGAGTAATTGAATTACTAGATCAATGCCGGTATCGTCTTTGTTGTTAAAATGCTACAAATAACTGTAATTGCCTAATTGAGTCGACGCAATTAGACCCTTATCCTTGGTGGACCTTGACCTGGACCGAAAGGTTGGAAGAGGGAGACTAGTAGCGAACAATAGAGTATTGCAGCGAGGGCGAAAGTTAAACTGTTTACACTTTAGGGTGAATTAAGGACCGAAAGGTGACGTTCGCTACCCCTTAGACCGTACTGCATTGATCTGGGACCTAGATTACTCGACCAGATGATTATGGCGAACCGCTTGTCTTAGCTATTCCCTTTTATCTGTTAACTCTTCCCTTTATTTCTCTTTCCCTTACTCTGTTAGTTTAGAAATCACAATCTATAAACCCCCAAAATTGGTTACTTAGACGAACCTAGTTTTAGCAGTCAATTTCCTACCTCTCTGTGGATTCGACCCGACTTCCCTAGCTATATTAGTTAGTTGGCCAGTTGGTTATTTTTGACAGGTACGCGACAGACGTGTCAAATTTTGGCGCCGTTGCCGGGGAGGTGGCGCAATTTTGTTGCTTAAATTAAGTTTGTCTTTTGTCTCAAGGAATTTATTCCTTGAGGCTGATCTCATTTTCTGCAAGGTTTTTGACAGTTTTGAAGATTAGCTGTTGCTTCAAGGGTTGGTTGACAATATGCCTACGATTACAGAGCATACAGAGCCATGTGGTAGATGTGGCGAGGAAGGACATGACCTCTACGAATGTGTAGCGAGTATAGAGCGCGCTCTTGCATATAAGAGGTACAAGCAGGGAGTTCCCTTCTCCCAGCTATATGAAGAGATAAAGAGCGTTGCTGCCCCTTCTACGCCAGTATCACGACCGGCCTCTCCCTCTGCAAGAGAAGAAATTGCCGAGTTGAAATCCATTATGCTGAGTATGTCACAGAAATCTGATACGGTCATATCGGAATTGAAAGAACAAGTCGCACAGTTGACACAGGCGACGGATCAAGCCAAGTTTATTCCAAGTTGCGATCCAGTCAGTGCAATGAACTTCCAAAATGACCTTCCTCATGAAGAAGACAAGATATTGGCAGCTAATGATGATTCAGATGATGATTTAGACGAGTTCTTGCAGGAAATACTTGCTGCGTGTGCAGTAACCACTCGATCGAGCAACTCCTCTACTCGATCGAGCGGTTCTAATCATCAAGTAACTCGATCGAGTGATAATGGCGGTCGATCGAGTGATGTAGAACTCCAAGTTGCTCGATCGAGAGACTATGCTGAAGAAGACACTCGATCGAGTATCAAAACAGGTCGATCGAGTGATGTTGAAGAAGAAACTGGTCGATCGACCAGTAAAAGTACTCGATCCAGTACATTAACTGGCGGGCATCCTAATTTGTTATCTAGTACCGCCACCGTGTCATCTTCCCCTGCTGTGGAGACGTCACGCGTTGATAAGGGTAAAGGAAAGGTTGCGGGACCACTTATCGCTACCAGGGTACCCTTCCCAAGTCGTCTGAAGGACGCAAAGGTCGAGCAACAGTACGGTAAGTTCGTGGACATCGTGAAGAACCTTCGTAATCTGTCCCTTTTTTCGAACTTGTTACTCAGGTTCCTACTTACGCTAAGTTTATGAAGGATATTGTGACGCGTAAGAGGAATTTGAGCGAATTTGAGACGATTTCATTTATGGAAGAGTCAAGTAACCTGCTGTTAAATAAGGCCCCTCCAAAAATGAAAGACCCGGGCAGCTTTTCTATCACCTGTGTCATAGGTAATATGGTTATTGATAACGCCCTCTGCGATTTAGGTGCCAGTGTCAGTGTCATGCCCCTGCTTGTTTGCAAGCAATTGAAGATGAGTCACTTCAAGGTGACTAACATTACCCTACAGATGGCCGATAGATCTGTTAGGAGACCTTTAGGTGTCTTGGAGGATGTGCCTGTGAAAATAGGCAAGCTTTACATCCCCGTAGATTTCATTGTTTTGGATATAGCCGAGGACACCGGACCCAAATTATTTTAGGAAGACGTTCCTTTGTACAGTGGGGCCGTCATTGATGTCGACAAGGGCGTCGACTCTTGCAGAGGGGATGACGCTATCACATTCGGATTTGCCAAGATTTTTAGCCCACCCAATGATAGAGGACACTTGTTATTCGGTCGATATCATTGATGAGTCTATTTATGACTTCTGGTCGGGTTCTTTTATGAAGGACCCACTGGAAGGTCTCATGCTTTTTGATGAGTGTGCAGATAGCCCAGGGGACGATGACGCTGCGTTGGATTTGCTTGTTGATGATTTAGATGAGCGTGAGGGAGAGCAGGTGGAACAAATGATCAGCACTCTTTGCTCCATTGAGGTAAAGGTACCGGAACGTAAGCCTCTCCCATCTCATCTTAAATATGCTTTTCTAGACGATACAGAAAGATCCGGTCATTGTCGGTGCAAGCTTAGTGATGATCGGTGACTTCTTTGTTAGTCAGACTTAAGAAAAACAGAAAGCAATGGGCTATTCATGGATGATATCACGGGGATTAGTCCCGATATTTGTATGCACAGGATAGAGCTGGAGGAGGATCACAAACCTTGCGGGCGTGGGTCGGCGTACGGTGAACCGGAAGATGCAGGATGTTGTGATGGTGAGGTAATGAAGTCGCCGGACGCAGGTATTATCTATTCGGTAGGTAATTCTAGATGGGTAAGCCCAGACGGGTAGTCCCAAAGAAAGGGGGACAATCGTAGTTAAGAATGATAAAAATGAATTAATACCTACCCGAGTAGTGACTGGTTGGCGGATGTGCATAGATTACATGACAGTGAATGCCGCCACTAAGAAAGATCACTTTCCCCTTCCTTTTATTGATCAAATGGTAGAAAGGTTAGCTTCTCATAAATTTTTCGCTATTTAGATGGGTATTCGTGGTTCTTCCGGATCCCTATCCACCCGATAATCGGGCCAAGACTACATTTACCCGTCCTAAGGGCGTTTTTGCGTATCGCGAGAATGCCTTTTGGTTTGTGCAATGCCCCCGCCACCTTCCAAAGGTGTATGATGGGGATATTTTTAGAGTATATTGAGTCTATCATGGAAGTTTTTATGGATGACTTTAGTGTATACGGAAGTCATTTTTCCGATGTCTGTCTAACCTTGAGAAAGTGTTGCAGTATTTGTATTGAGGTTAACCTTGTCTTTGAATCGGGAGAAGTGCCACTTTATGGTCAACGAGGGAGTTGTCTTAGGGCACTTGGTTTCGATAGGGAATAGAAGTTGACAAAGCAAAGGTGGAAGTGATTCAACAATTACCACCTCCTGTTAATGTTAAGGGGTGAGGAGCTTCCTTGGTCACGCTGGCTTTTATCGCCGGTTTATCAAGGATTTCTCCAAAATTGCTAAACCACTTACACAATTTGTTGCTTAAAGATGCCCCTTTTGTGTTTTCGACGCTTGTCTTTCTCGCTTTTAACAGGTTAAAGCAGGCCTTAGTCTCTGCGCCGATCATACTGACCTCCCAACTGGGACTTGCCGTTCGAGATCATGTGCGACGCGAGTGACTATGCACTAGGAGCGGTGCTAGGCCAGAGGAAAGACAAAGCCTTGAATGCTATTTACTATGCGAGCCGAACTCTGGATGAGGCTCAAGTGAAGTACACTACCATCGAGAAGGAGAGTCAGCTGTAGTTTATGCCTTAGAAAAGTTTCGTACTTATTTAGTTGGGTCGGAAGTTCTTGTTTTTACCGACCATGCAGCTTTGAGGCACCTCCTTGCTAAGAAGGAGGCGAAACCACTACATCGAGATGGATACTCCTCCTTCAGGAGTTTGATTTGCAGATCAAGGACAAGAAAGGAGCCGAGAACGTTAGGCGATCACTTGTCGCGCCGATGCGACAAGAAGGGGAAGATTCTCTACCTATTGATGATTCTTTCCCTGACGATACTTTAATTTGTGTTATATCGTCTATTGTTGACCAGGAACCTTGGTATGCAGATATAGCTAACTTCGTTGTCGTGGCAAGTCGCCGCCCGACCTTTTCATCAGCAAAGGAAGCGTTTTCGTATAACGCTAAGCGATTATACGGGATGACCCTTACTTGTTTAAGGAATGTGCAGATGGTCTCTACAGACGCTGTATTCCGCAGTGGGAGACCAAAATAGTCCTGGAAGGCTGTCACTCCTCTTCATATGGTGGTCACCACGGTCCATCGCGCACCATGGCTAAGGTACTTGATCTGGTTTTTACCGGCCTTCTTTGTTTCTTCGACGCCAAGTCTTTTGTTTCAACTTGTGATGCATGCCAACGATCAGGGAATATTTCGAAGAGACATGAGATGCCACAAAACGGCATCCTAGAGGTTGAGGTTTTCGATGTCTGGGGCATTGATTTCCAAGGACCGTTCCCGTCCAGTAAAGGTAACAGGTACATTTTAGTAGCTGTAGACTATGTGTCAAAATGGGTTGAGGCAATTGCTTCACCTCATTGTGATGGTAAGACCGTGATTAAAATGTTCAAAAAGATCATATTCCCCCATTTTGGTGTCCCTAGGGTCGTCATTAGTGACGGGGGGATGCACTTTAAGGAAAAGAAACTCACTTCCATACTGTCTAGAGTTGGTGTCCAACACCGGCGTGGTTTGGGGTATCATCCCCAAACTAGTGGTCGCAGAGGTCTCTAATCGTGAGTGAAAGAGATCTTGTCTAAAGTAGTTTCTAAATCACGGAAAGACTGGAGTCTTAAGCTAGATGACACATTATGGGCTTATAGAACTGCCTTTAAGACACCAATTGGTGCATCACCTTATAGGTTAGTTTATGGGAAATCGTGTCACTTACCTGTTGAGTTGGAATGTAAGGCCTGGTGGGCAATTCGTGAGCTTAATTATGATCCTAAACTGTGTGGCCAGAATCGTCTTTTGCAGCTTGATGAATTAGAGGAGTTTAGGCTTAATGCCTATGATAACTCGCGCATTTACAAGGAAAAGACGAAGAGATGGCACGACAAGAGAATCCTACCTCGGGAGTTTCATGTGGGCGCGAAGGTGTTCTTTGTTTAATGCCCGATTGAGACTGTTTCCTGGCAAGCTGAAGTCCAGGTGGAGTGGTCCATATACGGTGACAGCCGTCACTAAGTTTGGATCCGTGGAGCTTGAAGATTCCGAGGGTCATAGATTCAAGGTGAATGGCCAATACGTGAAGCACTACCATGAGGCGAGTGAGGCAGACAACCGTGTTGAAGTCCTGCGCTTCGACGCGCTCGACGCGCCAGTTACTTGATACCAGAAAGGTCGTGCGGGACCTCTTAAACCAGCGCTCTCCGGGAGGCAGCCCGGACAGTTTTTTGTACTTTTTGTTGAACTTTTTGTTTTTTGTTTAGCTTTACGTTAAACTTAGACGCTGCTTTATGAACAATTTTTGTGCTTCCTTGCTTTTATGCGTCTCTTGCAGATTAAAAGTACTCGATCGAAGGGTTTTTGGGTTCGATCGAGCATTTTCTGAAGCGGCTGCTACTCGATCGAGGGGTGATGTCCTCGATCGACCAGATCCCTATCCATGCTTACTCGATCGAGTGGGTTGTCATTCGATCGAGCCCTTCCAATACACTGGTCCACTCGATCGAGTTGTTCCAGGCGCTCGATCGAGTAGTCATGACTTCCAGCCGCTGTTTTTACGTCTACAAAGCCACTCTTGACTTTCTTTGACCTCCCATGTTCATGGTCGGTTTGGGGAGGTCCCGCTATATGACGTTTTGTAAGTTTTCCGACTCCAATCTCCCTTTTCCTTTCAGTTTGCATTTCTTTCCCTATTTTTGGTACAATGAGGGCATTGTACGGTTTGGTTTGGGGAGGTATGCATCCATATCTGTGTCTGCATGTTTCTTGCATTTTTGCTTTCACGTTTATTTATTTCCGCATGCATTGTTGTTTTATTTAATTCAGAAAAATCATATAAAAAATCAAAAAATTCAAAAAAATTTCGAAAATTTCATGTTTTAATTGAGTCGGAACGTTTGAACATTGACGCTACTCTGAATCCTTACTTGAGCCTGGCATATTCTTGACATTTAGCTGGCATGTTTATGTGCATAATCTACGAGTTTTTGTTTCTCTCTTATCTGAACGAATAGACTTGATTCTTTATGTCGGCAAGCTACAATACATTCTGAGGTTAGAGCTTATTAAACTGGTGACATTCATGACCAGTTTCATTTAGGATGTGAGTAGTACTCTCTTTAAGACATGTAACATCAATTTGCATAAGCATGAGTCTAGTCTTCTTAATACCTGTATGCATTCGGTCTGTGGATGGTGACACGTGTTAGGAGAGGCAGTTCCCCTTATTTCGTTCTACCCATGAGCCTCACATAGCCAAATTGCCTTTTTGTCCTATCAACTACTTTCTATAATATTTCCTACCCTAGCTGAGCTAGTAACGAGTAGTTCTTGGAATGTGTTATTGCAATATGGTTATTTCATCTGATTTCAGAAGATGGTGGAAGAATGGAAGAAAAAAAAAATTGTGTTGAATTGTGAAAAAAATGGAACGAAAAAGAAAGAAAAAAAAGGAGAGACAGAAAATTCAAAAGAAAAGAAAAGAGAATGAAAAAAAAAATGAAAAAATGAAAAAAATGAGAATTGCACATTGTTTCACACTCCCATGTCTTATTTACATTTTATGGGGAGTTGACGACTTTTTGGTGTTTGGTGAGTTTAATGCATAATTTTGCACCGTTTCATCTTGCTGTTATGAGTACGAAGTTGGGATGCAGTCTATTTTTGGATCCGTTGTTGCTAGCCTAGCTATTAACCCCATATATCCAAATTCATTTTAGCCCCTTCTTACCCATTACCTCACTAACCCAAATATAAGTCCTCGGCACGTGTTCTGGTCACTAGTATGGTTGGAATGCGTATGTACGGTTGTAGAGACTTTATTCATGTTAACTGCATGCATGTTCTTATAGGTCGAGTCAGGTGAGTGTCTTGCTTTTTCCTATATTTCACATATATCCTCACCTTGTACCTGATTTTGAGTGACGAGCGACCCGTGAGAGTCCGACATCTTTGAATCTTGCAAGGTCGACGGTTCAGTAAGCTTGGAACATTAATTTAACTCGTTTGCACTCTTCAGTTGCCACTTTGTCATTTTGTTGCATTAAATTGGTTCTAGTGGATGATTTGTAGCTGATGCGTTGGTCCCGTTCTTTTGTTCATCCTTAGTTGCATTCATATTTGCTTGGGGACAAGCAAAGGTTTGGTTTGGGGAGATTTGATGCGTGTCTTTTATATAAGGTTTTCACCTCATTTTTACACGCATTTCTGTGCTTTTTATGTAGCATCTGGCTACAAATACCCCCGAATATTCTACTTTAGTCCGTTTATTGTAATTTGCAGGAATTGACCGAGGAGGAGCTAAATCGAGCCTTAATTGTCCTAATTGTATGCATTCATGGGAAATGAGGAGCCGGAGTTAGGAATCTTACACTTGGAGGACGTATGAGCTGAGTCAAGGAAGGTATCCAAGTCCTGACGCGCCTATATAGCTCGATCGAGTGCTTTAGTGCTCGATCGAATGCTTTTTACACTCAAGACTGGTCGATCGACCAGTTCATGGAGTCGATCGAGGAGGTTCAGCAAGCAGAGCTCGATCGAGAGGATGTCCCAGCTCGATCGAGTGACTTGGCGTTCGATCGAGTAGTATCTCTACTCGATCGAGGGGATTTCGTGTGTTTTTAGTTTATTTTCCGCCTAATCTTTTATGGGCTTTTGTAATCAGTCCATAGATTAGGTTTAAGGCAGTTTAGCACTATAAGACTGAGGAGAACACTACGTTACTCCCATCTTCCTTATCTCCTTTACTACGTACATTTCATCTGTTACTCTTTTGCACTGTTCTTGGATTTCTATTCTCTACCTTGCTACTCGAGTTCGGTATTATCAATTCAACTTAATCCTTTATCGTATTTATTGCTTTTAATTCCTTTTCTCTCTTATTTTATAACTGTTTAATCAATTAGATTATTCATCATGTTTAGTTTAAATTGTTTGATTATTATTGTTAGTACGATGATTATGGGTAGCTAATTCCCTATGCTAAGACTATAGGGGACCCATGATTTGAAGGGAGAGTAATTGAATTACTAGATCAATGCCGGTATCGTCTTTGTTGTTAAAATGCTACAAATAACTGTAATTGCCTAATTGAGTCGACGCAATTAGACCCTTATCCTTGGTGGACCTTGACCTGGACCGAAAGGTTGGAAGAGGGAGACTAGTAGCGAACAATAGAGTATTGCAGCGAGGGCGAAAGTTAAACTGTTTACACTTTAGGGTGAATTAAGGACCGAAAGGTGACGTTCGCTACCCCTTAGACCGTACTGCATTGATCTGGGACCTAGATTACTCGACCAGATGATTATGGCGAACCGCTTGTCTTAGCTATTCCCTTTTATCTGTTAACTCTTCCCTTTATTTCTCTTTCCCTTACTCTGTTAGTTTAGAAATCACAATCTATAAACCCCCAAAATTGGTTACTTAGACGAACCTAGTTTTAGCAGTCAATTTCCTACCTCTCTGTGGATTCGACCCGACTTCCCTAGCTATATTAGTTAGTTGGCCAGTTGGTTATTTTTGACAGGTACGCGACAGACGTGTCAAAAGTCTCATTAGATGTCCCACAACTAACTTGCTGAATCTTCAATAATTTGGGGTAGTTTCCTTTCTAGCGTCCAACATTTAAGACAATGGAAACTTTATCGGTCGGGATTGATAGGTTTAGTATCGTTATTCTCAATAACTTTACTTTTAACATTACCTTGTATCAACTCCATTCTAATTTTACTTCTTTGAACCTCGTCCTTTTCTTAACGGTTAAGAGAATGCTCCCACTCATTTCAAAGAGTCTTTGCTTAGAGAAGCAAAATTGAATTTTATGAAGACTACTCTTCAATTCATTCGTTTAGTCTTAAAACTTTCATTGAAGTGGTTGCGGTATTTTGGTCAATTTTGATTTCCTACAAATCTAGTTACCAAAATGATTTAACGTTTCAAAGTACTTAACTCAATTAAGCATATGAGAAACAATTCATTGTAAGTAGATATGTTAGTCAAGAATCAAAAACCCTTTTGATCACGAATAACTTTTATCTATACTCTTCACAAGAGATCCTTTCAATGGATATTACGAGGGTTTTAGAAGAAAATTCAAATTTGTCTTTAGTTATGATGTTTTAATGGAGATTTGAATCGAAATGATATCGTATATAAATTGTGGTGAAGAAATAGAACGATGCGAACGATGCGACAACGGAATGAAGAAAACTAACATTTATCGTTATAATAATACTTGTAAAACAAGTAAAACATTTACATAGTGACCTCTACCCAACTATGATAAATGATTCCAAGATCCAAATTCATATTAACTTGGGCACGCTTTGGCAATACAACCCTCATCAATATAACTCGGTGGATTAACTCTTTAATCGATTCTACTTTTAGAACTCTTGGTCGATAAAATTAAATTAATATTTATCTTTAGCCCAAAACACAACCGGCTATGGTCGAGAATACTTTTGTTGAGTTCAACCCAAATTTCGAATAAATGTGTCCATGATCCAAATTCACATTAACTTGGGCACGCTTTGGCGATACAACCCTCATCAACATGAATTCGGTAGATAGACATTTATCACCCACTTCCCCTACGTAACAAGGTTTGTACCCCGGTTTGGCCGAGCGCACTCCCTCACGAAATAGGTTTTCATGGTTTCTACTTTTTGGTAAGGCTAAGTCTCAATTGTTTATTTTAGCGAGAGGTCATGTCAATTTATTATCTATCACGTTTTAAGTGAACTAAAGCGGTGAACTACGATAATTGTAATTGACACGGTCGATAAACTCGATTTAAAATGCATGTTTAGTTCTGGCGATTTAGCGATGCATGCAACATATAAATAAAATGCAAAGCATAAAAATAAAATCCTAGTATGGCCTTCCTAAAATAGTAAATCTAATAAACTATTACAAATTCGGAAACCAACTCCATTGGTCCCTTGAACTTCGGTCTTGGCACGCATCTCGAGGTAACACTTTCTTTGATGGACCGCCTTCTCGAATGGCACCGTCTTCAAGGAACTCCGGAATAATTAAATTGCAAAACGAATTACATAATTTCCTATTATACATTTGTAATAAAAATAAAAATAAATCTATTAAATTACAAAACGGTGATACGAGATCACAATAATTACAACCGAATCGATATTCCCATACATTTCGGGTAATACCAATTAAAACTAAGGCCATACTAAGTAAAATTACATAATTCAAAAATTACATAAAATTAAAATATGACAATCATAAATAAAATGCAGCATTATAATATGTATGAACATGCCAAATTTTATGCTAAATCGCCTTAAAGAGCCAATATCATATATTTTATCGGTTTTTATGGATTTGCGTGATTTAACTTGTTAAAATCACAATAATTACATAAATTCATATTTATGTACAAGTTAATTACCCTAACCATCTTAGGACTCAAAACTTAGTCGTCACTAATATTTTGACTATAACTCAACTTGATTTCTTAATATTGTTCATTATGGACCAAAAATACAAAATTATGCTATAAACTTCAAATTAAATTATAAAAATTTCAAATAATTTCAAACTTTGAAATTTAAACTCATGAACAATCTGGAAAAATACCATGACACTCATAATGTTCAAAACTTAGGTTAAAAATTTCGAAAATTTATCGAGAAAAAACAATGTTGCGGTTTATCGGTTTTAACAAATATGACCATTAAAATATGAGAAAACTTATTTTCATCAACTTTTCACTTTTAGATCTGAAATATATGATAAAATGAAACATGTGACGTTTTTCTTCAGTCATGAAGTATGTTTTAGCATTATTACTAATTTTAGTCACTATTTATGTGATTTTTCATCAAAAATTCATAAATAATGCAAAAAGACTTCACTATAGCCAAATATTTTACACACATCTTGTAAAATTGCATGTGACAACATACTAAATTTCCAAGACCAGATTCGAAAGATAACCTATATTAACCTATTTACCCATTTAAATACGATTTTAACTTATAAAAATCATATTTCGAGCAAAACAACTTATTTTAACATGAAAATTTACAGGACATCAGTAGATAATATATGTGAAAACATATCTAAGAACCACTGAAAAAATCGAAGTTTAGCTATTTTTCGTCCAAAAATGACATTTTTATCATAAAAATCACATTTTAATGCCAATAATATATAAAATGAACAATAAAATCCATAAATAAACCAAAATATCCCAAATACATTTTAGGACCAGAAACGTTTAACATGCAAAGTTATTTATAGGTTTATCTTCATAAATCCAAATTAATTAGTTTTGTATGTTAATCTTACAACTCGGAAAAACCATAAATCGATTTGCATGCAAACAACCTATAGCTCTGATTCCACTTGTTAGGATTCAATAATCTCATAAGTTTACATATTCATATATGAATTAATTTATTTGGTCATAAAATAAATACAAGATCTTATGCATGCAAACATAATACAAGGTAAAGAAGAAACCGTCACTTCTTACATTGATGTTTCGGATTTTGGGCACCAACAAGATCTCCTACTTGTTAGTTTTTGAGCTTTCCAATAATGGATGAACAAGGTTTAAATTAGAACCTCAACCAAAAGCATATACCCAAGGAATACCCTTAATGTTTTAATTAATATTGGACTAGTATCAATTAAAACAAGCTTAAATTTAGACACAAAAATATAATTTTGTTCTCTTGTATTTTCGGCCAAGAGAGGAGCAATTTGTGAGGTTTTTATTTCTCTAAGGTTTTTCACAAATTGTAGAGAGAATTATATTTTCTAACTCTAGAAAATAATATGTTGAAGTAGAAAATAATAATAGGAAAAACCATTGGCATTTTCTAGCATGAAAAACCGGTTGGAGGGAGAGGAGTGAGCCAATGCATGAGCTTCACATTCTACCCAAGACAAACTAGGCATGCAAGGCTAAGAGTATGGGTAATCATTGTGTTTTCTTATTTAAAATAATCAACACAATATCAACCATAATTCCCTCCATAATTTCGGTACATATAACATAAAATGGAAGGTCTATTTTATTTTGTCATTTGTCAATTGTGACATATGTGACAGGTTACTTGACATGTGAAATTGTAATGTATTTTTAACATATTAAAAATCAACATACTCATAAAATATGTCATATACAAAATCGACTAGTAATTCGTAATTACTTCTACCAAAACGCTTTATCAAATTATAAATTACAACGTCTTGTATTTATAATAAATTATTCATTCAATTTCAATTTCAATTGTTCGTAAACAATAATTTTATCCAAGTAATAAAACAATTCGATTACTTAGACCGTATCTAATTTAATCGAATTATAATGAGACACGTTAATTTTACTCACAAATCATCCGTCAATTTTAAGCAATTTAATTAACTCGTATCGGCATACGATTAATTAAATAATCAATTAAGAGTATTTCCCTATAGGTATGACCTAAGGGGATCAATCGATCACCACCGTCCACGCGACAAGTAATGTCAAACTCTAGTCAGCCAATCATTACCGATATGTGTGGACCAGTTGACTGTAAAATATTACATCCCTCTTGTATTCTTAAACATGAGATTTAAACATGTGATCATTATGATCGACAGTTGTGATCGCATTATTGTCGGAGGACACTTATTCCAACACATTACTGCCATGAGAGTTCACCTTCTATCCTTGAAGGATTGATTAGTCCAAGCACTTTTGTCATCAACTTTGAAAGAAATAGGAGCAACCAGAAACCCCCATATGCCAAGAATCTCAAGTTTGCTAGTTACAAGAGCCGGGAAGGCCATCATGACAAAGCAAAGGTGAAAGGGAAAGCGTTCAAAGAAAGTCCCCTCATGGATTGGCCCTGCTCTATTTTGAAATGGTTCAAAACTTAGTCATGCTTACTTGAGGACCATTCACAAGCTTTTGATCGATATTGAGAGCGTTGAGCTCCATGGATAATGGAATTTGTCATTTCAACTTAGTTTGGTGGAGTCCTATCTCAAACCACCATTTGTAATATACTCTTTCTAAGCCTCACATTGCATTTACAGTAGTAGTTGCATTTTAGATTAGTTTCATGTATCCTTTAGTCCTTACATGAGAGTTGTGAGGAAGAGTTCTTATTTACTCTTTAAGCCATTTTTCAGTAAAGGGCACGATGATAAGAAGGGATCACAAAGGGAGCAAGGGAAAGGCTTAACTTAAGCCTTAATTTCAACAAGAGCAGAGGCAGGATGCCCGACCCTCGGGGAGGACGCTTGACCCGCAGCTGGAAGAAACAAAGAAAATGTCCTGACACAAAAAACGCATGACCTAATACCAGGATGCCTGTCCCATACAGAGGGACGCTCGAGCCGACTCCAGGGCACATGGATCACACGAAGAAAAACGCAGAGCTGAACCACGGCACGCCCGGACCCGACCCCAGCCCGCTCCTCCCAGCATGCTTCTTTGATAAATACCCCCCCCCCCCCCTCCCCCCACCATCCCTATTCCCTTATCTTGACATCAACCACATCCCATCATCTTCCCCACAATCTCCACACAAAAACCCCTATCACAAAAACAACAATCCAAGGTTTTTGATCAAAGGTCCTACCAACCGCATCAAGCAAGAATGTTTCTAAGGAACAAAAGCAAGAAGACCGGCGAATCGGGATCCAAACGCCGAAAGGGCACTACCTCAACTGCCTCACGAGATGTAAGGGTCCAAGAAAATGAAATGATATCGGATGTTGAACAACTTGAGCATTTTCCGGAAATACATTTTGTCGAAGATAAACACCGTCAACGATTTGAGGAATTACTAGGTAAGAGTTATGAACCTACTCAATTCATTGATCTTGATGTGTTGGAAACACTTGGTATAAGACAACAAACAGAGTCATTTTTCAATGGCTTGGGTCTTGAGAGGATGTTTTATGCTCATGAAGACACCTACCTAAGCCTCACGTTAGAATTTCTATGTAGCCTTCGTGTTGATACCAATCGACGAAAAGAAGTCTGTATTGAATTCCGGCTTTTCAATATGTCCCATAGGATGGATTTAGAACGCTTTGCGGGAATCTTTGGTCTTGAGGTACCAATGAATGACACCGACAAGCCCTCCGACCTTAATATTGCCAACCTTTGGAGGGCCATTTTCGGAAGAGAATTTAGTTCTTTCAAACAATGCTACACTTTCGTTATCCAACACCCGGTGATTAGAATTAGCAAACGATTCGTGGCCGGGACCATTCTTGGAAGGGTAGAGCAAGACAAATGCACCCTCCTTGACTTGACTTTTCTTGAGTCCTATTTGAATGTGCAAGGGTCAAGGCCCTTCAACTTTGACACGCCCCTTGAGATGCTTACAGGGTTTAATGATTTTTCAAAGGGGATTTATCAAATCAAAACCTTTGTGATGGGATTTTGGCCAATGAACTTTGCCCCGGGTTCAACTTCGATGGAAGGTATGCTAAACTCAAAGGAAATAATTTAATTGATGAACATGCCATCTTTTACCACCACCAGTGGTGTAGTTATAATGCGGCCGGGAGTGTAGAATGGTACACTAGGGGATGCTCATCACTTGTACTCATGGGGTGGAATATACCACCTACCGAACCACGTTTGAGCCGATATTCACAAAAGCCAAGTTACCTTCTACCTATTGAGATTTATGACCACCCACCATCGCGAGAAGAAGTGCCCCGTCGACCTCCTCAAATGCCGGAATGGGGTGATGCGCCACACCAACAACCATCTTATGTGCCCATACCACCCTACCCCACCACACATGTACTATTGACTCCTCAAGATCCAAGTGCCCCATCCATGGGTGAATTGATGACACTCATGAAACATATTGATCTTGGAGTGCACGATGGACGGGTTGACAATTACTTGGCCCAATACCCCGCCTACTATAACATGACTCAACAAAAGTACATCAATCCTAGAGGCCCCCTTCTATCATGGGCTCAACCACATCTCTTGTTCCCTAATTATGGTAACCAAGGAGGGGAATTTGGCGGCCAAGGTGGGGGATACCATAACCAAGGAGGAGGTTATGAAGAGCAAGGAGGGCATAACGGGTATGGAGGCCCCAATGATGATGATGATGATGATGAAGGATACAATGACTAGAGACACTAGGCCATGCCACCTCTTCTGTATGATACCTCTTCTTTCCCTCTCATGTATAGTTGCATTGCATTTTAGATTAGCTTGCATTCTAATATATCTCACATGCTTCATATAGTTAGTTGCATATAAACTTGCATTCATGCATAGTCACTAGTGACCAAACCTATTCCTTTCTACACTATAAATAGTGCTTAAATCGGTTTGGGTAGGTTTGATCAGAGGTGACCTAAGCTAATTTAAATTAGCTTCCAACTTAATAGAAAACATGCATCATCTAGCATAGTGTAGATTGCATTCATTTGTTATATATGTCATATAGAATTGCATTTAGTTAGAGCATGCAATCATATCATTGCATTTACATTTCTTCTTCAATCTTCATAAATCTTTAAAAATCCAAAAATATGTATTTCTTTTTCATTCCTACTCCTACATGTACATTGAGGACAATGTCCAAAATAAAGTGGGGGATGAGAATTTATATTCCAAAATACATAAAAATATGAAAAATCTCGAAAAATCCCAAAATATGTTCTTTAATTTCACAAAAACAAAATCCATAAAAATTTGAAAATTTCAAAAATCAAAAACATGTTCTTTGATTTAGTAGTGTAGAATTGTATATACTTGTGTCTTTGTTCTCTTCTCACATAGATACGACACTACATTTGAGGAATTAGCAAGGGATTGTGAAGACCGCTTGATATGATCGCTCTAATCCCTATTTCCATTCCACTTCTTTTCATTATTTATATGAGGAGGATGGGATTACATGTCAAGGAGCTAGGATGTGGTGTATTTTGTTGTTGCGGTTTGTGTATCTATGTGTTGTTAGGGATTGAATCTAGATTATATGGCATTTTAGTTGATAGAAGCATGTGAATTAGAGTTGTATATATGTTAGTTGCATCATGGCATATAGTTTTCATGGTAGAAAATTTTGTGAAAATGCCTATTTGGGAAGCTTGACAAGTGTATATAAGGCCCTTGTAGATAATTTTTCTTCTTGAGACTTTGTTTGCTAGAATACTCTCAAGACACCCTAGGATGTGTCATACTAGTATCTTTTGTCCCATGGTCTAAGGCCTAGTTAAGAGTGCCTTGTGGTGTGATAACTCCTTGGCTACCATTTATTCCAAGGTGACCCTTGATGCCATGCAACCGTCCTTGCACTTCTATCATTATTTTGTCAACAAAAAGGGAATGGGCACAAAATATCAAATTGAGTTCAAGTTATCAATGTCAAATATTTGAAAATTGCATCAATGAAATAAGGAGCAAAAATAGACTCCTATGCTTTAATAGAAGTACCCTTGCTACAAATGAGATCACTTTGAAAAATGTTCGAAAAATGCAAAATTGAAATTGCCAAGTATCAAAATGCCAAACATAAAAAATGACAAAAAATATTCTCCAATGTCAAATGTTACAAAAATGGGGGGAAAATAACCCACAAGCAAACTACCATCGAGAAACTCAAAACCATCTTGATCCCTTTATCCATTTATGATCCTATTTTTGTTGCATGGTGGAGATGGGACGACCCTTCTTCTTGTCTAGGCAAGAGGGGGAATTCCGCGATCCTACAATGTTTTCTAACACCCTAATAAATTTGCTCTTGACAAAAGCATTTAGCGATTGTGGACGAAAGTAGCCTAGTTTAACACAACTTGGAGGTGACTTGTTTGTATCCTCTTGAACTTAATAACTAGGAGAACTAATATCTATGATGGAGTGTGTACCCTTAAATTGCTTCCCTTGTAGATGATTTCCGCCACTTAGATGAGGAAAGTGGCTATTCTTTTGTAGATGCATCCATTATTTGTTCTGTGTGCTTAATTTTTGGATGTGTCGCCATTTTGGCAAGTCCCACCTTGCCTTGCAAGAAGGCATCTTACTTCATGGATGTCTTGTTTTGAGTTGAAAGGGTGGAGTGAGACCCACTAATTGTCTCACATCGGTTATATTATTATTAGGATAGTTTAAATAAAGGTCTAGTTCTAGTCACCTCTTTATCCGGGACGAGCAAAGGTTCGGTTTTGAGATATTTGATGTGACTCCTATTTACGCACATTTAGTCTCCTAACTAGCCTAGTTCCTATGCTTTTAAATAAGTATTAGGGTCGTTTCTTGTCTTTAGCTTCCTTTTATGCATATTCTCTGAGGTTTGGTGTCCTTTGTAGGAGAAGAGCACTAACTTGGCTAGACGGAGTGAAACGGAGCTAAATTGATAACATTTACCGACCAAGCATCAAAGAGGAGACTAACACTAAAGGCCTAAGTCAATAAAACAAGGAATTGGAAAATGACAAAAGACTCCCACGACCCATTAAGGACCCCCACGGATTGGGAGGCAGCCAAACAAGAAGAAGAAGAGGAAAAGCACTTGAGGACGGGAGACCCAAAATCGGCCCGGGCGTCCCAAACCTCTGGACGGGCGTCCCTAAGCCGGGTCGGACGTCTCCCCATACAGGATGATTGTCTTCAAGTAGAGGTCGAGTGTCCCCTTCCCAGGACTTGCAAGGCCTTGGACGTCAATTAAGGGGTCTAATCGTCATTCAAGCTCTTAGCTAACCTAATCCATGTATCACTATATATACCCTCTTTGTAATAAATTGAGGGTTAAGTCCTCTTAGTGGAGGTTAAGTCCCCTTAGTTTAGATTAACCTCTTATTAGGAGTAGATTAGAATAGATTAGCCTTTAATCCTTCCACAAAGCACGTCAATCTTTGAACAGTTGTTCTTTCAATCTCAAGTTATTTACATTTTGATTTCTTGGGTATACATTAGAAGACTAATTGACAAGTCTCCATCTTTATTCAAGGATTATTCTTTATTTATGTTCATCTTTACTTTCCAAGTTGGTAACTTTCTTAATCCCTCTTTACTTACTTGTTATTCTCTTGTTTATTACCTTGGTTATTCATCATGTTCAATTATGTTATGATGTTTGACACCATTGCTAACATGTTCACTAAGATAATGAGTGAGTAGTCTCTTAGCTATGGTTAGTGGGGGATTAGGGGAGTAATTATGGGATAAATCCATGCTTAATGAGTTCACATGAATGCTTGCTTATTGTATTTTCAACTTATGCACATGTTATGTTTGATGAAATGCTTGATTGACAACCTAGAATGATTCTATTATCCTTTCAACAAGACTTGTAAGACATAAACCAACTCAAGGCTTGTTAGACCATGCATATAGTTGAATAGGAAGAATTAAGTCGACTTGTAGGTGTTGTAAAGTCTTTACCGACTCGGCTCTGAGACCCAAAACTTCCTAGGAATTGTAAGATATAAACTAACTCGATTCCAACATTAATACTTGCTTGCAATCTATGTGATTCATTTATGCTGTCTTACCATAATTCCCCTATGATCCCATGACAACCTAGTGTCTTTAATCATTCGTTTATTATTCCATTTCTATTTACTTGCCTTGTTCTTTTATTGTTTACACTTCTTTGTTATAGTTTAGAACACAACTTCAAACCCCAATATTTGTGACACTAGCATAAATTGAGATAGATAGACTTAGAACCCAAAGCACACCGTCCCGTAAATCGACATCGACTTAACCACTAACTAGTTGTTTTTTGAGAATATAAATGTGTTTGATTGAGTGAACAACGACTCGCTCACCATCACCAAAACTTTCCGAGACCGCTTGCACCATTCACTATCACAAGGTATGAAACGATTGAGACCTAGTCAAGACCAGTAAGCGTAGAAACGTGCCTACTAGTTACATGCTTAAATTCGCAAATCCATTTGCCTAACTATCTACCCATCGCACACTAATTGGACCAATTATTGGATAACTAAATCATTTACCACTTGATTGTAAATAATTGTCTACCAACCTTAGTAAGTAATTAAACAAACACCCACAAATTGGCTACTCACCTATTTATTAAACAAACACCCCACTCCCTACTCACACAAACTACACACCTAGAGAACCATGCCAATTACAGCTATTACTATGAACCACGCTAAACCCAAATACACCACAACGCCAAAACCCGACTAACACCACCAACTACCTGACCCAGTCGATAAACCAACCACCACCATCACATTACTACCTGACCAACTCCTACATGGCACAAACGCTGTAACACCCGCAATTTTTTAATCTCACTTATTTAATTTTTGTTTTTAAGATTTAAACTTTAATACTTATATTTACCGGTTTTGTACAAATCGTTGATTAATGTCGTTTTAAATCTTATTTCAGTCTGATTTCTTCTCGGACCGACTTTTATATAAGTGACGTTTTTGTAAGCGAAAATGGAAAATCGATTTTGGCGCCATAGATATATGGACTATATTTTTGTTTAATAGACAAGTTAATTATTTCTCGATTTATCCTTTTTATTCTTTTATTTGAAATCCTTAGTATTATTATTATTTTTCCACCTTTGTTTATTTTTACAATAAAATGGAAAAGATATTTTGGGTGTTAACCCTTACCTTAACCGATTTTGTATAAGATAAATAAGGAGATTTTATTCTTATCTTTTTCTCATTTCACTCATTCATAAACTCTTCTAATTAGATTATCTCATTAGATTATCTCATATAATTTCCATTCACAAAAAAACAAGGATAAAATATACCCTACTTCTCTCACAAAAGTGTCGTGAGATTCATCAGTCGTGGGGTTCATACGTAATAATTTTACGTATGTGCCTACCTTTTTGCCTCTTTATTTCCAAATTCTACGTATGTGCTTGTCTTCTTGCTTCTTTATTAAGATCGATCTTCTTTCATCATTCGTTCATCCATATTCTAAGGGTAATTATCATCCTTAATCGTTGTCGTATATTTAGTTTTGATTTTTATTTAAGTAGTATATGATTTAATCATATATGAATATTTGTTTTTGGAGGCTATCATCAATATCCGTACAAGGACGAGTATTTCATCGATTTGGAACGCGAATAAGAGGTAACTCTAAAGGGTATGACTCAGCATTTCATTAGTTATTGTTGAGTAGTTGCTTGTTTTTGGTTATTATCGTTGTTTTAATCAAATTATGATATTTAATTTATATATTTCGAATTTTTATTCTCATGTCACGAAATTTTCTGATAGTTCATTATATATCAAAATATATTTTATTTATGAATTTATTATATTTAATATTGGTTTATTAGATTTAATGTTGTTGTTGTTGTTATAATCGCAATATATCAATTTTTAGATGTTTAAATTAAAAATCATGGTATAATTTCATTTTTATGATTTTATTCTAGTCCTATGACAAATTATAAGACTTAAGATCATAAAATTTTTGATCTTTTAATTTTATTAGTAATTATTACGATTTATACAATATTTCAGCGGTTTTGATTTTTATTAGGTATTAATTCATTTTTGATTTTTCTAATTTATGAAATATATTTTATTAGCTCTGATAATACATTATGGAATGATATAAATTTTGATAAAAATTACTTTGGGTCGAATTATATTTTTAATAAATAAAATACAGTTATGGCATTTTTAGGAATACAGTATTAATAAATAGTATTTAACATTTTTTGTTGTTGGGAAAATTATTTTTGGTGTTTTTACTTAATTCCAGAATGTTACAAATTCTCTTGGGAAATGTTCTAGTCAGCAACTATTTCTAATAATTGAAATGGTGTTTTGCGGTTTTTACAATAATCTAGTTTTTAATTCGGTTCATATATCAAATTAGCAGATCTTTTTACGAACTTTTTCATGCTGACCATAGATGTTAAAAAAAGTACTCACGTAAAATTTCATGAGTATCGAAGTTACACTCGATTTTATAAAAATAAAACATTGTTTTGCTTAAACCGAGCAAATAATGGTTTTGAAGTTAATTTATGGAGAATGGTATTATGGTCATTTTTCATATGATTCCAGAATGTGTTAAGAGCCTGTTTTATAAGAAGTATTTGACTAAAATTATTTTATCATTTTAACTAACGGATTAATATTTAAATTGGTTTACCCTATGAGTTAATAAGATAATAACTTATACGAGTATTTTTTTTACTTCTTAAATGATATTATTTATAACACCATACATTACTATTTTCATAAGATTTCTATTTTGAGAAGGCATTTACTCTAAGTAAGATTCTATTTATAGAAAGTTACTATTTTTAGAAATTGCCTTCTTGAAAGGTTTCCCTTTTAAAGGATTTGAATAATACACACTTTTGAAGTGATTTTGAATACTTATGGAACAGTTAGGTGTAAGGTTTAGAATAATAAACTCAAGATATGCTTAGTTTTACCATTAGCTATGGAACTGATGATTGTCATCGGTGGTCGTCTGGGAGTGTTGCACCCCGGGAGTTATGTACATACACTTAGATTAGGGCCTCACACTGCGGAGTAAGACGCCGCCCTATTATGGTTGTGGAACCGCGGTACTTTAGCATAGTCTGAGTGAAAATCTATACTTAGACACTAAGCTGGCTTTCCATAAGAAGTATTTGATATTGAATCTTATACTTTAATGTTTTTTTACTAGATTTGGATTTTCAATTGTTCAAATGCTTATATATGTTTTTAATATTTTCTGAGGTATTGAGGTTTCATATTTCAAATAATTGTGATTTTAGCATTTGCTTGCCTTTAACTTGATGAAATGTGGTTGGGAGAACGCATGAGTTACTCCCCACTGATTGTGGTTGTTATGTATACGTGACAGGTATTTGTTTTGCTGGAATTCGAGGAGTGAGCTAGCGAGTAGTTGATCCTACTCTTTTTATTTTCATTTATTTTGGATTGTAGAACCATGTTTTGAAGGTTTTAATTTTTAGCCCTTTTTAGCAAAAGTGGCAATTGTATCAACTACCTTTTCGGGAATGTTTCCGGTGGATTAAATTTATTTTAATCCGAGTTTTTTTTTTTTTAGTTTTATCATTGTGTATTTAATCCCATTCGACCGTGTTTCCGCCACTGTTTAGCACTAGATTTTATTGGGGATTACAAATGCCATCCGTGACCACCACTTGACACCCTCTTGCGAACACAAAGGCCAGTTCCGACTCCCGTGAACGGAATTACTCGCACAATCACAAACTCTGACTCACTCAGTATACCAGCTACGACCCAAGATCCGCCCTTTGATAACCACGACTGCATCAACAACCAGTACACGCACAACCCAGTTAACCCGACGAAGTTTATCGAAATAGATCACTACTTTCGTCTCTAATCAACACCATTCCCGACTCCTTTGCTGGCCTTAAAATGACTTTAAAACATCATACAAACATCCCCCAGTGAATCCCCATCACTAACCTCATCTCCGGTGTAACAAATAACCCCTGATTTAAGGTACACGATGCATCAATGAAATAAGGAGCAAAAATAGACTCCTATGCTTTAATAGAAGTACCCTTGCTACAAATGAGGTCACTTTGAAAAATGTTCGAAAAATGCAAAATTGAAATTGCCAAGTATCAAAATGCCAAACATAAAAAATGACAAGAAATATTCTCCAATGTCAAATGTTACAAAATGGGGGAAAAATAACCCACAAGCAAACTACCATCGAGAAACTCAAAACCATCTTGATCCCTTTATCCATTTATGATCTTATTTTTGTTGCATGGTGGAGATGGGACGACCCTTCTTCTTGTGTAGGCAAGAAGGGGACTTCCGCGATCCTACAATGTTTTCTAACACCCTAATAAATTTGCTCTTGACAAAAGCATTTAGCGATTGTGGACGAAAGTACCCTAGTTTAACACAACTTGGAGGTGACTTGTTTGTATCCTCTTGAACTTAATAACTAGGAGAACTAATATCTATGATGGAGTGTGTACCCTTAAATTGCTTCCCATGTAGATGATTTCCGCCACTTAGATGAGGAAAGTGGCTATTCTTTTGTAGATGCATCCATTATTTATTTTGTGTGCTTAATGTTTGGATGTGTCGCCATTTTGGCAAGTCCCACCTTGCCTTGCAAGAAGGCATCTTACTTCATGGATGTCTTCTTTTGAGTTGAAAGGGCGGAGTGAGACCCACTAATTGTCTCACATCGGTTATATTATTATTAGGATAGTTTAAATAAAGGTCTAATTCTAGTCACCTCTTTATCCGGGACGAGCAAAGGTTTGGTTTGGGGATATTTGATGTGACTCCTATTTACGCACATTTAGTCCCCTAACTAGCCTACTTCCTATGCTTTTAAATAAGTATTAGGGTCGTTTCTTGTCTTTAGCTTCCTTTTATGCATATTCTCTGAGGTTTGGTGTCCTTTGTAGGAGAAGAGCACTAACTTGGCTAGACGGAGTGAAACGGAGCTAAATTGATAACATTTACCGAACAAGCATCGAAGAGGATGTTAGAAATCACATTTTGAATATCACATATTTTGGTTTAAAGTTTTAGTCATAAAAACTTAAAGATCTTATGCATGCAAAACTAGAAAAGAGTAAGAAAAAATCGATTCATACCATATGAATATTTTCGGCCATTTTGGGCACCAACAAGATCTCCTACTTGTTAGTTCTTGAGCTATAATGAATAATGGGATGATCCTCCAAAGACTTCAAGTGTAGAAGCCACTCCTCTTGATTGCACCCAAGATTATCCCTTATCTCCACTAAATAATATTAGGTAGATATTAGTTTAGTAGTTTACCTTAAAATTGATTACTAATACTCATATATTACACTAATAATATTAGTAATCTTATTTGAACAATTTGGATCATGATTTCTCTAATTTTTGAGAAAAATCAAAGAGTAGAGAGGAAAATGCATGTAAATTAATGAACATGCATTAGTTGAATGAGTGGAGAACAAAAGTTCTCTATGGTTGAGAGGGAGCACGGTTATGGGGAGGTGAGGACCAATATATGGTCCTTCCCTTTTTACTTTTGTTCTTATCTAAACCTTAGGCATGTAAGGCTAGGTAAGTAGTGTCATGATGGTGTTATTTTAGCTTATTAAAATAAATCACCACCATCCACTAACCCTCTACATTTCGGTCCACTTATAAAATGGACTACCATTTTATTTTGTCAATTTGTCAATTGTCACACAATATGTCACATGTAGTATGTTACATGTTATTAATTAATTTGATGCATATTTATCACATAAATATCATTTCATGAATTAATTAAATTACATACAACAAATTCACTAGTGATACTTGATCACATAAATAAAATGGGTCATATAATTATAATTCGCAACATTTTGTAATTATAATTAACCATTCATTCTTATCTCTATTGTTTCTCAAACAATAAACAATTTTAGTAACACGACATTTCAATTACTAAAATAAATCTTATTTAATCCCATTACAATAAGATATCAATATTCTCTCTCACAAATGAATTGTTCAATCTTAAGGAATTGATCAACTTGTATCGTCATACAATTAATCAACTTTACAGATAAGGGCATCATCCTTTAGGTGTGACCTTAAGGGATCAACTGACCACCACCGTCCCACGAGAGTAACGTCAAACTCTAGCAAGCTAATCGTTACCGATTAATGTTGATCAGTTGACTATAAAATGAATCATCCCTTACGTATTCTTAAAATGAGATTTAAACATGTGATCAATATGATCGACAATTGTGATCGCATTATTGTCGGAGGACACATATTCCAACAGAGGAGACTAACACTAAAGGCCTAAGCCAATAAAAAAAGGAATTGGGCAATGACAAAAGACTCCCACGACCCATTAAGGACCCCCACGGATTGGGAGGCAGCCAAACAAGAAGAAGAAGAAGAGGAAAAGTACTTGAGGACGGGAGACCCAAAATCGGCCCGGGCGTCCCAAAGCTCTGGACGGGCCGAAGCCGGGTCGGACGTCTCCCCATACAGGATGATTGTCTTCAAGTAGAGGTCGAGTGTCCCCTTCCCAGGACTTGCAAGGCCTTGGACGTCAATTAAGGGGTCTAATCGTCATTCAAGCCCTTAGTTAACCTAATCCTTGTATCACTATATATACCCTCTTTGTAATAAATTGAGGGTTAAGTCCTCTTAGTGGAGGTTAAGTCCCCTTAGTTTAGATTAACCTCTCATTAGGAGTAGATTAGAATAGATTAGCCTTTAATCCTTCCACAAAGCACTTCACTCTTTGAACAGTTATTCTTTCAATCTCAAGTTATTTACATTCTGATTTCTTGGGTATACATTAGAAGACTAAGTGACAAGTCTCCATCTTTATTCTAGGATTATTCTTTATTTATGTTCATCTTTACTTTCCAAGTTGGTAACTTTCTTAATCCCTCTTTACTTACTTGTTATTCTCTTGTTTATTACCTTGGTTATTCATCATGTTCAATTATGTTGTGATGTTTGACACCATTGCTAACATGTTCACCATGATAATGAGTGAGTAGTCTCTTAGCTATGGTTAGTGGGGGATTAGGGGAGTAATTATGGGATAAATCCATGCTTAATGAGTTCACATGAATGCTTGCTTATTGTATTTTCAACTTATGCACATGTTATGTTTGATGAAATGCTTGATTGATAATCTAGCATGATTCTATTATCCTTTCAACAAAACTTGTAAGACATAAACCAACTCAAGGCTTGTTAGACCATGCATATAGTTGAATAGAAAGAATTAAGTCGACTTGTAGTTATTGTAAAGTCTTGACTGACTCGGCTCCGAGACCCAAAACTTCCTAGGAATTGTAAGATATAAACTAACTCGATTCCAACAATAATACTTGCTTGCAATCTATGTGATTCATTTATGCTGTCTTACCATAATTCCCCTATGATCCCATGACACCCTAGTGTCTTTAATCATTCGTTTATTATTCCATTTCTATTTACTTGCCTTGTTCTTTTATTGTTTACACTTCTTTGTTATAGTTTAGAACACAACTTCAAACCCCAATATTTGTGACACTAGCATAAATTGAGATAGATAGAGTTAGAACCCAAAGCACACCGTCCCGTAAATCGACATCGACTTAACTGCTAACTAGTTGTTTGTTGAGAATATAAATGTGTTTGATTGAGTGAACAACGACTCGCTCACCATCACCAAACCTTTCCGAGACCACTCGCACCATTCACTATCACAGGGTATGAAACGATTGAGACCTAGTCAAGACCAGTAAGCGTATAAACGTGCCTACTAGTTACATGCTTAAATTCGTAAATCCATTTGCCTAACTATCTACCCATCGCACACTAATTGGACCAATTATTGGATAACTAAATCATTTACCACTTGATTGTAAATAATTGTCTACCAACCTTAGTAAGTAATTAAACAAACACCCACAAATTGGCTACTCACCTATTTATTAAACAAACACCCCACCCCCTACTCACACAAACTACACACCTAGAGAACCATGCCAATTACAGCTACTACTATGAACCACGCTAAACCCAAATACACCACCACACCAAAACCCGACTAACACCACCAACTACCTAACCCAGTCGATAAACCAACCACCACCATCACATTACTACCTGACCAGCTCCTACATGGCACAAACGCTGTAACACCCGCAATTTTTTAATCTCACTTATTTAGTTTTTGTTTATAAGATTTAATCTTTAATACTTATATTTACCGGTTTTGTACAAATCATTGATTAATGTCGTTTTAAATCTTATTTCAGTCTGATTTCTTCTCGGACCGACTTTTATATAAGTGACGTTTTTGTAAGCGAAAATGGAAAATCGATTTTGGCGCCATAGATATATGGACTATATTTTTGTTTAATAGACAAGTTAATTATTTCTCGATTTATCCTTTTTATTCTTTTATTTGAAATCCTTAGTATTATTATTATTTTTCTACCTTTGTTTATTTTTACAATAAAATGGAAAAGATATTTTGGGTGTTAACCCTTACCTTAACCGATTTTGTATAAGATAAATAAGGAGATTTTATTCTTATCTTTTTCTCATTTC
This sequence comes from Silene latifolia, assembly GCF_048544455.1. NCBI lineage: Eukaryota > Viridiplantae > Streptophyta > Magnoliopsida > Caryophyllales > Caryophyllaceae > Silene > Silene latifolia. The sequence continues at coordinate 72,098,747 of NC_133526.1, read as the reverse complement.
ACTCATTCATAAACTCTTCTAATTAGATTATCTCATTAGATTATCTCATATCATTTCCATTCACAAAAAAACAAGGATAAAATATACCCTACTTTTCTCACAAAAGTGCCGTGAGATTCATCAGTCGTGGGGTTCATACGTAATAATTTTACGTATGTGCCTACCTTTTTGCTTCTTTATTTCCAAATTCTACGTATGTGCTTGTCTTCTTGCTTCTTTATTAAGATCGATCTTCTTTTATCATTCATTCATCCATATTCTAAGGGTAATTATCATCCTTAATCGTTGTCGTATATTTAGTTTTGATTTTTATTTAATTAGTATATGATTTAATCATATATGAATATTTGTTTTTGGAGGCTATCATCAATATCCGTACGAGGGCGAGTATTTCATCGATTTGGAACGCGAATAAGAGGTAACTCTAAAGGGCATGACTCAACATTTCATTAGTTATTGTTGAGTAGTTGCTTGTTTTTGGTTATTATCGTTGTTTTAATCAAATTATAATATTTAATTTATATATTTCGAATTTTTTTTCTCATGGCACGAAATTTTCTGATAGTTCATTATATATCAAAATTTATTTTATTTATGAATTTATCATATTTAATATTGGTTTATTAGATTTAATGTTGTTGTTGTTGTTGTTATAATCGCAATATATCAATTTTTAGATGTTTAAATTAAAAATCATGGTATAATTTCATTTTTATGATTTTATTCTGGTCCTATGACAAATTATAAGACTTAAGATCATAAAATTTTTGATCTTTTAATTTTATTAGTAATTATTACGATTTATACAATGTTTCAGCGGTTTTGATTTTTATTAGGTATTAATTCATTTTTGATTTTTCTAATTTATGAAATATATTTTATTAGCTCTGATAATACATTATGGAATGATATAAATTTTGATAAAAATTATTTTGAGTCGAATTATATTTTTAATAAATAAAATACAGTTATGGCATTTTTAGGAATACAGTTTTAATAAATAGTATTTAACATTTTTAGTTGTTGGGAAAATTATTTTTGGTGTTTTTACTTAATACCAGAATGTTACAAATTCTCTTGGGAAATGTTCTGGTCAGAAACTATTTAATAATTGAAATGGTGTTTTGCGGTTTTTACAATAATCTAGTTTTTAATTCGGTTCATATATCAAATTAGCAGATCTTTTTACGAAATTTTTCATGCTGACCATAGATGTTATAAAAAGTACTCACGTAAAATTTCATGAGTATCGAAGTTACACTCGATTTTATAAAAATAAAACACTGTTTTGCTTAAACCGAGTAAATAATGGGTTTGAAGTTAATTTATGGAGAATGGTATTATGGTCATTTTTCATATGATTCCAGAATGTGTTAAGAGCCTGTTTTATATGAAGTATTTGACTAAAATTATTTTATCATTTTAACTAATGGATTAGTATTTAAATTGGTTTACACTATTAGTTAATAAGATAATAACTTATACGAGTATTTTTTTTACTTCTTAAATGATATTATTTATAACACCATACATTACTATTTTCATAAGATTTCTATTTTGAGAAGGTATTTACTCTAAGTAAGATTTTATTTATAGAAAGTTACTATTTTTAGAAATTGCCTTCTTGAAAGGTTTCCCTTTTAAAGGATTTGAATAATACACACTTTTGAAGTGATTTTGAATACTTATGGAACAGTTAGGTGTAAGATTTAGAATAATAAACTCAGGATATGCTTAGTTTTACCATTAGTTATGGAACTGATGATTGTCATCGGTGGTCGTCTGGGAGTGGTGCACCCTGGGAGTTATGTACATACACTTAGATTAGGGCCTCGCACTGCGGAGTAAGACGCCGCCCTATTATGGTTGTGGAACCGCGGTACTTTAGCATAGTCTGAGTGAAAATCTATACTTAGACACTAAGCTGGCTTTCCATAAGGAGTATTTGATATTGTATCTTATACTTTAATGTTTTTGGACTAGATTTGGATTTTCAATTGTTCAAATGCTTATATATGTTTTTAACATTTTCTGAGGTGTTGAGGTTTCATATTTCAAATAATTGTGGTTTTAGCATTTGCTTGCCTTTAACTTGATGAAATGTGGTAGGGAGAACGCATGAGTTACTCCCCACTGATTGTGGCTGTTATGTATACGTGACAGGTATTTGTTTTGCTGGGATTCGAGGAGTGAGCTAGCGAGTAGTTGATCCTACTCTTTTTATTTTCATTTATTTTGGATTGTAGAACCATGTTTTGAAGGTTTTAATTTTTAGCCCTTTTTAGCAAAAGTGGCAATTGTATCGACTACCTTTTCGGGAATGTTTCCGGTGGATTATATTTATTTTAATCCGAGTTTGGTTTTTTTAGTTTTATCATTGTGTATTTAATCCCATTCGACAGTGTTTCCGCCACTGTTTTGCACTAGATTTTATAGGGGATTACAAATGCCATCCGTGACCACCACTTGACACCCTCTTGCGAACACAAAGGCCAGTTCCGACTCCCGTGAACGGAATTACTCGCACAATCACAAACTCTGACTCACTCAGTATACCAGCTACGACCCAAGATCCGCCCTTTGATAACCACGACTGCATCAACAACCAGTACACGCACAACCGAGTTAACCCGAAGAAGTTTATCGAAATAGAGCACTACTTTCGTCTCTAATCAACACCATTCCCGACTCCTTTGATGGCCTTAAAATAACTTTAAAACATCATACAAACATCCCCCAGTGAATCCCCATCACTAACCTCATCTCCGGTGTAACAAATAACCCCTGATTTAAGGTACACAATGCACATGGCTGGCAAAGTTCTGACAGAGCCGCGCCGAAACAGAACTGTATGTTACTGCTCCTGTTAGTTCCGGGTCGGTCTAAGAACTACCCCAAAACAACCCTAAACCCGCTTACAATACCTTACCAATTCAACCAAGCAACTTACCTATGAACCTCACACCTACCCGACTTCAACAAACTAAACAACCATGCTCATAACAAAAGGTAAATTACCTTAGATAAAAAAAGGATGGTTATGGGATAGAAAAGGATGATGACGATGGTGACGAAATTACGACGATGATGGCTCGCTCTCATTCCCTTGTCTTTGCCGTCTCTCGCTGCCTGTCTCCACCTCTTTTTTTTTTCTTTGTTTGATTTGTTTTGGTGTGTGTATAGAAAAACGGAAAGAGGGATGGTGCATATTATATGTATATATAGTTTTAGGTATATTATTATAATAATAGTAATATTAATATTTAAATAGTAATATTAATATTTAAATAGTGTAGGGTAGGTGTAATTAGGAAATTATTAAGAAACTTACCAATTTATTGTAATATGTCATGCTAGTATTATTATTATTCCTTCTTTTATTATATACTACCTTCACTAGAAATACCTTCCCCAACATAATAGTTCACACACCTAACATAGGCTAATCTCGTCTCATATTATATTTTATTAATTATTCCCGTCTCACAACATAATCTCATAATTTAATAAAACAAATATAATTTATAAAACGCATTTCACATTTTCACCGTTGACTAACCATTGACCAAGCCTTAAAATACGGGGTATTACACCCACTGACCCGGCCAAGGTAATTAAAGGTGTTACCATCTCGTTTTTCCGAGGTAGTATTTCAAAACTCCAATTGAAGAACATTTTATATAATTAACATGTTTAGTGAATTACAAAATGAATAAATGAACAAGTGTGAACTATACATTATACAACTCGACTAAAGGTTATATCATCTACCAATTCAAATAGGCAACTCGACTCCAAGGTCCGTGTCTCGTCCCGTCTCCCTCGTGACATCAAAGCCAAACTTGTAATCAAACTACTCCCATATGATCGAAAATATCATATGGATCAACACAGGTCACCCCGGAAATAGGTGACAATTTAAACACGGCCAACACACGTCAGTTTCAATAATACAATTACCGAAGACACGATACAAGAATGTAAAGATGCAACATGATAAATTAATGCACAAGACAAGACTCTGGATCCAACACAACAACGCAACCACCACACCGCTACCAACCCTAGTAGATAAATGACATTAGACAAGTAGAAAAGGCTACGGTCCCTGAAAATAACCGTAGCCTATAACAAAAGGCTACGATCGTTGGAAATGAGCCGTAGCTAAATATATAGGTAAAAATAGAAGGCTACGGTTCACTTCTAAAACCGTAGCCAAATGTATTTTAGACATGCCAAAGGCAATGGTTCTTTATCAATCGTAACAATTTATCATACAATAAGGCCCACTAAGACCATCCTCATCGGCAATAAATTTTAACAAATTCATGGAGAAAAGAGAAAAGTTATGGTGGGGAATTACTGCATCGGTGTATGAGACCATCCGCTCGTTTCTGCCTATTTTCAGATTTTTCCGAGATTTATTTCCAAAGTTTGAGTCATTCCATAACTCTTCACATTTTTTAGTATAAATAGGGACCTTCGTTCCACATATTTTTCACGCGAGTGTCCGCCCTTCTCTTCTCCCTTTGCATTCTAAGACCGTGCTCTAAGCTTTCGACGCCTACGTGCTTGATCAATCGACCACGTAAGCTCAGATCATTCTGAGTTCCAGTCACGTTGCATGACCGACCAATTTGACCACTACACATCTAAATCCTCTAACGAGGGCACTTTCTACATACATTCGAGACGAGCAATCACTAAACATTAACTTAGTTAATCTCGTTTCGTCAAACATGTAAGTCTGAGGGTGTAAATCCCATCTTTTTTATTGTATTTTTATTTTTGTACTAACTGTTGTAAGATTTACTTCAAAAGTATGCTTAAAATCGACTTCTAAAACCCTATTATTAAACCGTTTTTACGGATCAGCAGTAACCAGACGTCGAGAAGAAACGCAGCAACAGCTGCGCCTCTTCCAAGAGCCGCAGCATCTGCTGCGCCTCTTCTAGAGGCTGCCGTTGTTCCTGCACTTCTTCTTCCTTGGTTTTCTCTGTTGATTCGTTCCTTTTGTTTTACTTTCTTATTTTATTTTCTTTCCTCCCACATAAATAAATTTTGATACATTCTTAATAATTATCACGCTTTATTTACGACCTAAATCCCTTATAATCAATATTTGTGGGTTTTTGTCATTCAATCAAACCCGGATTTTAGAGACTCGATTCGTTCATATCAAGTTTCTGGAATTCGTCCTTTGTACATGTTTTCATTGTTTATTTTCAGTTTTTCACAAGTTCGTTCCCGTGTTCATAATCAAACCTAATTAGTTTTAACCCGTTGTAATTCGTTTTTTAACCCGTTTTTTAGTAGTTTTAATTCGTGTTCATCGCTTTTATGACGGCTTCATATGTAATTAATATGTTAAATCACTTTCACTTGAGTCAAATATCGATAATCAATCCTTAAACCTACCAACGAACATTAACGAACTCGTAGTTCTAACTTCACAGCCAGAACTCACCTCAGGAAAAGACGCAGTGAAAGCTGCGCCTGATACCGTCGTAGAGTACCAAAGATAATATTTATAATCCAAACTACTACTATAGCTAGTGGCAGTCAGGGTCGAACCACAAGGAGGCGATGCAATTAATAGTTGCCTAATCTTTGTCTAAGGTAACAGTAAAAGGGGGTGTTTGATTTGGATGAATCTATAACTAATGGCAATGAAATTAAAAGTAAACTAGAAAATGAATGAGCAATAAAATGAAAACGTATGAGATCAAATATTAAAAGGGTGCTAAGATGGTCGGTTCACTGTAGTTTCGGCGGCAGTATCCTAGGTAAGTCTGAAATAGTCACGTAAGACGGGAAAATAAGAAATCCTCTCGGTTCATTCTTAACAGGTAGCATCTTTCGATCTAGCTACAAGTCCCTAATATCACTAATGCTAACTTACCTATGAACCTCACACCTACCCGACTTCAACAAACTAAACAACCATGCTCATAACAAAAGGTAAATTACCTTAGATAAAAAAAGGATGGTTATGGGATAGAAAAGGATGATGACGATGGTGACGAAATTACGACGATGATGGCTCGCTCTCATTCCCTTGTCTTTGCCGTCTCTCGCTGCCTGTCTCCACCTCTTTTTTTTTTCTTTGTTTGATTTGTTTTGGTGTGTGTATAGAAAAACGGAAAGAGGGATGGTGCATATTATATGTATATATAGTTTTAGGTATATTATTATAATAATAGTAATATTAATATTTAAATAGTAATATTAATATTTAAATAGTGTAGGGTAGGTGTAATTAGGAAATTATTAAGAAACTTACCAATTTATTGTAATATGTCATGCTAGTATTATTATTATTCCTTCTTTTATTATATACTACCTTCACTAGAAATACCTTCCCCAACATAATAGTTCACACGCCTAACATAGGCTAATCTCGTCTCATATTATATTTTATTAATTATTCCCGTCTCACAACATAATCTCATAATTTAATAAAACAAATATAATTTATAAAACGCATTTCACATTTTCACCGTTGACTAACCATTGACCAAGCCTTAAAATACGGGGTATTACACCCACTGACCCGGCCAAGGTAATTAAAGGTGTTACCATCTCGTTTTTCCGAGGTAGTATTTCAAAACTCCAATTGAAGAACATTTTATATAATTAACATGTTTAGTGAATTACAAAATGAATAAATGAACAAGTGTGAACTATACATTATACAACTCGACTAAAGGTTATATCATCTACCAATTCAAATAGGCAACTCGACTCCAAGGTCCGTGTCTCGTCCCGTCTCCCTCGTGACATCAAAGCCGAACTTGTAATCAAACTACTCCCATATGATCGAAAATATCATATGGATCAACACAGGTCACCCCGGAAATAGGTGACAATTTAAACACGGCCAACACACGTCAGTTTCAATAATACAATTACCGAAGACACGATACAAGAATGTAAAGATGCAACATGATAAATTAATGCACAAGACAAGACTCTGGATCCAACACAACAACGCAACCACCACACCGCTACCAACCCTAGTAGATAAATGACATTAGACAAGTAGAAAAGGCTACGGTCCCTGAAAATAACCGTAGCCTATAACAAAAGGCTACGATCGTTGGAAATGAGCCGTAGCTAAATATATAGGTAAAAATAGAAGGCTACGGTTCAATTCTAAAACCGTAGCCAAATGTATTTTAGACATGCCAAAGGCAATGGTTCTTTATCAATCGTAACAATTTATCATACAATAAGGCCCACTAAGACCATCCTCATCGGCAATAAATTTTAACAAATTGATGGAGAAAAGAGAAAAGTTATGGTGGGGGAATTACTTTGCATCGGTGTATGAGACCATCCGCTCGTTTCTGCCTATTTTCAGATTTTTCCGAGATTTATTTCCAAAGTTTGAGTCATTCCATAACTCTTCACATTTTTTAGTATAAATAGGGACCTTCGTTCCACATATTTTTCACGCGAGTGTCCGCCCTTCTCTTCTCCCTTTGCATTCTAAGACCGTGCTCTAAGCTTTCGACGCCTACGTGCTTGATCAATCGACCACGTAAGCTCAGATCATTCTGAGTTCCAGTCACGTTGCATGACCGACCAATTTGACCACTACACATCTAAATCCTCTAACGAGGGCACTTTCTACATACATTCGAGACGAGCAATCACTAAACATTAACTTAGTTAATCTCGTTTCGTCAAACATGTAAGTCTGAGGGTGTAAATCCCATCTTTTTTATTGTATTTTTATTTTTGTACTAACTGTTGTAAGATTTACTTCAAAAGTATGCTTAAAATCGACTTCTAAAACCCTATTATTAAACCGTTTTACGGATCAGCGAGTAACCAGGACGTCGAGAAGAAACGCGAAGCAATTTGCGCCTCTTCCAAGAGCCGCAGCATCTGCTGCGCCTCTTCTAGAGGCTGCCGTTGTTCCTGCACTTCTTCTTCCTTGGTTTTCTCTGTTGATTCGTTCCTTTTGTTTTACTTTCTTATTTTATTTTCTTTCCTCCCACATAAATAAATTTTGATACATTCTTAATAATTATCACGCTTTATTTACGACCTAAATCCCTTATAATCAATATTTGTGGGTTTTTGTCATTCAATCAAACCCGGATTTTAGAGACTCGATTCGTTCATATCAAGTTTCTGGAATTCGTCCTTTGTACATGTTTTCATTGTTTATTTTCAGTTTTTCACAAGTTCGTTCCCGTGTTCATAATCAAACCTAATTAGTTTTAACCCGTTGTAATTCGTTTTTTAACCCGTTTTTTAGTAGTTTTAATTCGTGTTCATCGCTTTTATGACGGCTTCATATGTAATTAATATGTTAAATCACTTTCACTTGAGTCAAATATCGATAATCAATCCTTAAACCTACCAACGAACATTAACGAACTCGTAGTTCTAACTTCACAGCCAGAACTCACCTCAGGAAAAGACGCAGTGAAAGCTGCGCCTGATACCGTCGTAGAGTACCAAAGATAATATTTATAATCCAAACTACTACTATAGCTAGTGGCAGTCAGGGTCGAACCACAAGGAGGCGATGCAATTAATAGTTGCCTAATCTTTGTCTAAGGTAACAATAAAAGGGGTGTTTGATTTGGATGAATCTATAACTAATGGCAATGAAATTAAAAGTAAACTAGAAAATGAATGAGCAATAAAATGAAAACGTATGAGATCAAATATTAAAAGGGTGCTAAGATGGTCGGTTCACTGTAGTTTCGGCGGCAGTATCCTAGGTAAGTCTGAAATAGTCACGTAAGACGGGAAAATAAGAAATCCTCTCGGTTCATTCTTAACAGGTAGCATCTTTCGATCTAGCTACAAGTCCCTAATATCACTAATGCTAACTTACCTATGAACCTCACACCTACCCGACTTCAACAAACTAAACAACCATGCTCATAACAAAAGGTAAATTACCTTAGATAAAAAAAGGATGGTTATGGGATAGAAAAGGATGATGACGATGGTGACGAAATTACGACGATGATGGCTCGCTCTCATTCCCTTGTCTTTGCCGTCTCTCGCTGCCTGTCTCCACCTCTTTTTTTTTTCTTTGTTTGATTTGTTTTGGTGTGTGTATAGAAAAACGGAAAGAGGGATGGTGCATATTATATGTATATATAGTTTTAGGTATATTATTATAATAATAGTAATATTAATATTTAAATAGTAATATTAATATTTAAATAGTGTAGGGTAGGTGTAATTAGGAAATTATTAAGAAACTTACCAATTTATTGTAATATGTCATGCTAGTATTATTATTATTCCTTCTTTTATTATATACTACCTTCACTAGAAATACCTTCCCCAACATAATAGTTCACACGCCTAACATAGGCTAATCTCGTCTCATATTATATTTTATTAATTATTCCCGTCTCACAACATAATCTCATAATTTAATAAAACAAATATAATTTATAAAACGCATTTCACATTTTCACCGTTGACTAACCATTGACCAAGCCTTAAAATACGGGGTATTACACCCACTGACCCGGCCAAGGTAATTAAAGGTGTTACCATCTCGTTTTTCCGAGGTAGTATTTCAAAACTCCAATTGAAGAACATTTTATATAATTAACATGTTTAGTGAATTACAAAATGAATAAATGAACAAGTGTGAACTATACATTATACAACTCGACTAAAGGTTATATCATCTACCAATTCAAATAGGCAACTCGACTCCAAGGTCCGTGTCTCGTCCCGTCTCCCTCGTGACATCAAAGCCAAACTTGTAATCAAACTACTCCCATATGATCGAAAATATCATATGGATCAACACAGGTCACCCCGGAAATAGGTGACAATTTAAACACGGCCAACACACGTCAGTTTCAATAATACAATTACCGAAGACACGATACAAGAATGTAAAGATGCAACATGATAAATTAATGCACAAGACAAGACTCTGGATCCAACACAACAACGCAACCACCACACCGCTACCAACCCTAGTAGATAAATGACATTAGACAAGTAGAAAAGGCTACGGTCCCTGAAAATAACCGTAGCCTATAACAAAAGGCTACGATCGTTGGAAATGAGCCGTAGCTAAATATATAGGTAAAAATAGAAGGCTACGGTTCACTTCTAAAACCGTAGCCAAATGTATTTTAGACATGCCAAAGGCAATGGTTCTTTATCAATCGTAACAATTTATCATACAATAAGGCCCACTAAGACCATCCTCATCGGCAATAAATTTTAACAAATTCATGGAGAAAAGAGAAAAGTTATGGTGGGGAATTCTTTGCATCGGTGTATGAGACCATCCGCTCGTTTTCGCCTATTTTCGTTTTTGGTTTTTCCGAGATTTATTTCCAAAGTTTGAGTCATTCCATAACTCTTCACATTTTTTAGTATAAATAGGGACCTTCGTTCCACATATTTTTCACGCGAGTGTCCGCCCTTCTCTTCTCCCTTTGCATTCTAAGACCGTGCTCTAAGCTTTCGACGCCTACGTGCTTGATCAATCGACCACGTAAGCTCAGATCATTCTGAGTTCCAGTCACGTTGCATGACCGACCAATTTGACCACTACACATCTAAATCCTCTAACGAGGGCACTTTCTACATACATTCAAGACGAGCAATCACTAAACATTAACTTAGTTAATCTCGTTTCGTCAAACATGTAAGTCTGAGGGTGTAAATCCCATCTTTTTTTATTGTATTTTTATTTTTGTACTAACTGTTGTAAGATTTACTTCAAAAGTATGCTTAAAATCGACTTCTAAAACCCTATTATTAAACCGTTTTTACGGATCAGCAGTAACCAGACGTCGAGAAGAAACGCAGCAACAGCTGCGCCTCTTCCAAGAGCCGCAGCATCTGCTGCGCCTCTTCCAAGAGCCGCAGCATCTGCTGCGCCTCTTCTAGAGGCTGCCGTTGTTCCTGCACTTCTTCTTCCTTGGTTTTCTCTGTTGATTCGTTCCTTTTGTTTTAATTTCTTATTTTATTTTCTTTCCTCCCACATAAATAAATTTTGATACATTCTTAATAATTATCACGCTTTATTTACGACCTAAATCCCTTATAATCAATATTTGTGGGTTTTTGTCATTCAATCAAACCCGGATTTTAGAGACTCGATTCGTTCATATCAAGTTTCTGGAATTCGTCCTTTGTACATGTTTTCATTGTTTATTTTCAGTTTTTCACAAGTTCGTTCCCGTGTTCATAATCAAACCTAATTAGTTTTAACCCGTTGTAATTCGTTTTTTAACCCGTTTTTTAGTAGTTTTAATTCGTGTTCATCGCTTTTATGACGGCTTCATATGTAATTAATATGTTAAATCACTTTCACTTGAGTCAAATATCGATAATCAATCCTTAAACCTACCAACGAACATTAACGAACTCGTAGTTCTAACTTCACAGCCAGAACTCACCTCAGGAAAAGACGCAGTGAAAGCTGCGCCTGATACCGTCGTAGAGTACCAAAGATAATATTTATAATCCAAACTACTACTATAGCTAGTGGCAGTCAGGGTCGAACCACAAGGAGGCGATGCAATTAATAGTTGCCTAATCTTTGTCTAAGGTAACAGTAAAAGGGGGTGTTTGATTTGGATGAATCTATAACTAATGGCAATGAAATTAAAAGTAAACTAGAAAATGAATGGGCAATAAAATGAAAACGTATGAGATCAAATATTAAAAGGGTGCTAAGATGGTCGGTTCACTGTAGTTTCGGCGGCAGTATCCTAGGTAAGTCTGAAATAGTCACGTAAGACGGGAAAATAAGAAATCCTCTCGGTTCATTCTTAACAGGTAGCATCTTTCGATCTAGCTACAAGTCCCTAATATCACTAATGCTAACTTTCGTCCTGAAAAGTGACTAAAAAGCCTAAATTAACTTATCTCTCGATCTTATTAATTTAGTCGTCTTAATTAGGTAGTCTATTTCCCTCCCCTTTCTTTCGATCTTGTCAGGTCGGTCAATTCCTAAGCATTCAACTAGTCGCGTGCACTCGATTCGTCAAATATAGCAATTAAATTAATTAAAACGAAGGTAAACTCACGTGAGCCGGTCGATCGACCAAGTAGGCCAGTCGATCGAACATGGCGCGATTTCAGGTCTACTAATTTTACGCCGCCTACACTACAATTCCCCTACATCTTAGCACAGGGTATTTAGCTAGACATATTGGTGATAATAACAGCAATAAACTTAACTAATAAAGCAATCGAATTCATACTTAAATTAATTAAATATACAATTAACATGAAACGATAATTGGCTTTGGGATCCTATCTAGCAATTCTATACTACGAACGAATTAAAGCAGCGAGTATTAAACGAAGGAACAGAAAATACCGTAGGGAGAATTGAAGAGAAAAGATCAAAACCGAATGCAAAGAAAACTTTTTGACGGAAAACTAAACTAAAGAACCCTAATTAATTTGATGATAAAAGACTTGATGATATTATGAAAACATCAGGTTACGTTATATAGGAATATAACGTAACACTTATTCCTAAAACCTAATTATAATGGGCTTCCTAATTCTCGATCTTTTAACTTGCGTCAGATTAACGGTGTGGTCGATCGACCAAAGCAGCCGGTCGATCGACTGGAATACGCTGAACAATAGCTTCTGATCTTCGTGCTCTGGTCTATCGACCATGTAGGTCAGTCGATCGACTGGAGTAGCTGGTACTTGGCTCCAAAAGCTTCGTAAATTCGTCTTTCGGGCCTCGAAATGTGCACCAAGTTCGTTTCTTGAGTAAATACTTCACGTCAAATGCAATGCAAGGTACTTAGGGACGGATTCGGTTCGATTTCCGCTGGATTCTTCACATTTCTGCAATATAATACAAAAACACGAAAGTAGACGGAAATAGGGAAAATAGTAGCATAAACTACTTGATTGAGCTTTGAAATGCGTGTAAAATGGGGTGTAAAACATCATATAAATGACACGCATCAAACTTCCCCAAACCAAACCCTTGCTTGTCCCCAAGCAAGAACTAGACTCGATCCTAAAACCTAATGGAACGAGTTCAATCTCAGAGCGAAATGCAAACCGAATAGCCTAAACCAATTTTAATGCAACAACTAACAATCAATTAGCAATACGAATCATGCAAACGAGTTATGTAGTCGTTAAAAACTGCTGAACCGTCAACTATAGAGACTTATCATTATGGACTCTCACGGGTCGCTCATATCACACATAAGCACAGGTGAAAATTTGTAAAAGATAGGAAGAATTCATTTTGTAATGACACTCACCTAACTACGACTTATAAGAACATGCCTGCAATCTAATATGAAAATAATCTCTACAACCATACATATGCATTCCAACCGAACAAATGACCATGACACATGCCGAGGTAAATATGGATATGTGAGGTATGGGTAAGAAGGGGCTAAGACAAATTTGGATAAAAACAGAGTTAAAAGCCAAGCTAGTAACTAAGGGAACCAAATTAATAAACCATTCCAACTTCTTGCTCAAGATTAAATGATAGAACGGTGCTAATAGCAAGCACAAATCTCACAATCTCCATAATTGATCAACTCCCCATAAGATACAGATAAAGCATGGGAGCAAAAATCGCCATTTGATAAAGAATTTGAATTATGCGATTTTGATTTTTTCTTTTCTCGGGCTTCGGTCGATCGACCAATGAATCCAGTCGACCGACCATAGATCGAACTTGTTTTTCCTTTTTCCTTTTCTTTTCTTCTTTTTTTTCAATTCTATCTTTTTTCTTTCTTTCCTTCCTTTTTCATCTTCCCAACATCATCTCAAAATGACCATTAGCTACCAAAAACAAAGTAACAATCCCAAGAACTTAAACTACTAGCTTGACAAGGGCAGGCTAAGTGTAGGATGTAGTTAACGGGACAAAAAGGCTATTTCTGGCAGTGTGAAGCTTATGGACAAAATAAAAAGGGGGCGACCTCTTCCACATGTGTCAACTAACCACGAACCCGAATGCATACAGGTATTAAGCAGATTAAGTTCATATTTATGCAAATTTATGTAACATGTCTCATAAGGAGTAACTACTCACAATCCTAGGTAAACTGGTCATGAATGACACCAGTTATAGACTCTAAACCTCAGAATATATAAGTAATATGCCAAAATTTAAGTCAAGTCTCAAGTCCAGCAAGATATTTAACGAAAATTCGTAGACTATGCGTATATGATTCTACTAATAACATGTCAATTAGCAAGGCTTAGGCAATAAACACATGCAAATGCAATGTCATCATTGAAATACTACCGTTCTGACTCGACCTATATGCTAAAATAAACGTGAAAATTTTTGAATTTTTTCAATCAATTTTTTTGAATTTCGTATATATGAGGGAAATAAAATAAACAATGCAAACTGAAATGCAATAAACGTGAAACAAAAATGCAATAAAAACATGTGAATGCAATGCAAAACCCTTCCCCAAACCAAATCACACAATGTCCTCATTGTGCAAAATCATATAATGAAATAAAAGGGAAACGGGAATTTGCGATAAAATTAACTAAATAAGACATGAAGAGGAACTCGGAAACTCACAAGACTTTAAGCGCAGCAAAAGGAAACCTTCCCAAACCAGCGTGAGCTAGGAAGTTTCAGTAGCCAACAGTGCTACCAATAAGTACCTGAAAAGACAAACAATACCACGCGTAATTCCGAAAAAGCAATTTATGAAACGCAAAATTATGTGCACAATAAGGAAACGGAAGAAACCATAAATAAATCGGAGAATAAAGTGGAGAATATATTCCCTCAACTCCGCAAATCGACCAAACACAGCAGGGGAATGATCGAAAACAGGTACAGTAGCGGGCTATGGTCGATCGACCACCTTACCCAGTCGATCGACCAGAGTGATAGGAACAGAAGGTCCTGGAGTCGCGGCTCAGTCGATGGACCACACAGACCAGTCGATCGACTGAGATACCTACTGTAAGTTCTGATTTTCTTCGAATTAGCTCAATAAATTGAGCTAATAAGGTTTATGAACCTGCAAATACACATAATAACGCGCCCAAAATTGCGCAAAACCCAAAGTAACTGTCTAAAGCCATAAAATCCTAGGCAAACGTAAATAATGCGAAGTCTCGCGCACACAAAAGCGATAAAAAGGTCTAAAAAAAGCAATAAAATGTCTTTTTAGAAAAGTCTAAATCAACTAATAGTTGATCAAGAATGGCCACGGAATGGCCCACTTGCTCGGCTTCTGGCTACAAGAGGTAGTCTCTATAGTGCTCATCTTCTCAGCTGCACTCCTATCAATTCCAACATCCGCAGAACTCAACGGATCAACATCTTCCCAATCAATAACCTCGTCTGGCTCTTCAAAATCCAAATCGGACTCCGTCACTTTGACTGGCTCCTCATCAGGCTCCTCATCTGTGCCATAGCTAAGACATCCTAGACCGCCTTTTTGAATGATTGGCTCCTTCACAGCTGGGGCAACATGCGGCTCTTCCTTCCCCAAACCAGCTCCTGCAATATCCAAAACAGAAGAATCTTCCTCCAATTTGCTCCCAATCTGGGGCGAAGGTGTCACAATAGGAGTAGGTATAGATGCTGGTATATCAGAAAGCACAAAATAAGATTTCTTTTCAGAAATCGTATTACAAGTGACTGGCCACATAGGATCTTTCTTCTTAGCGGTCTGGGCAAAAGCAATGGAATGTTTCCCTACCTTAAAGGTCAATGTCCCTGAGCCAACATCTATAACTGCACCAGCAGTGTGCAGAAATGGTCTACCCAGAATGATAGGTATGTGAGCATCTTCGGGCATATCTAGCACAACAAAGTCAATAGGGAAAAAGAACTTTCCTATATGCACGGGAATGTCCTCTAAGACTCCTACAGGCTAGACCGCGGAACGATCAGCCATCTGTACTGTCATGTTAATGACTACAAACCTAGTCAATTTCAACTTCCTAGAAAGACTCAAAGGCATGACACTAATACTAGCTCCTAGATCACATAAAGCCTTCTCAATAGAAAAGGTGCCAATATTACATGGGACTGAAAAACTACCTGGGTCTTCTAGCTTATGAGGTGCAGTATGAGTTAAATAAGAACATGACTCCTCAGTTAGTGCGACAGATTGCACAGTATCAAGTGGCTTCTTTTTAGAAAAAAGTTGCTTCATAAATTTCGTGTAAGCAGGCACTTGATTAACTAATTCAAGGAAAGGAACTTGCACATTTAAACTACGAATAACATTTTCAAATTTATTAAAGGATACCTATTCCTTTGTCGGCACCAATCTCTCTGGGTATGGGCTGTAAGAAGCAACTTAGCCCTCTCCTCTAGGTCTCTCATACCGGCGTCAGTGGACTTAGGCTGAAAATCCACTACCTTGTCCTTGTTGTAGCTTGAACCTTCTTCAGACCGTCTCAAGAATGAGCCATTAATCGTCATTAGGTCATACTTTGGAACCGAAACAGACCCATCAGCATTTGGATCTTGCCTCAATAATTTCGGAGTAGTCGTACCCCGAAGCAAGTGGTCCCTCAAGTTATCTGGCATTGGAGGGCGAAAAGGTTCAATATCAGCAGCGTTTTCAGTCGATCGACCGTGTAGGTCAGTCGATCGACTGACTTCCTCAGAACCAGAAGCTGCACTATTTCGTGGACTGGTCGATTGACCGGATATGTCAGTCGATCGACTGATATACCTGATGATTGTCTTTTTCTTGCTACTGTTCACTCCGCCCTTTTTCTTGCTTGGTTCCGCCTCATCTTTTTCAGTAACATCCTCGACCATAGCGGGCCCATGAAGGGTAGACCCACTCCTCAAAGTAATTGCATTAAGGGTCTCTTTTTGATCCGGCTGCGACGGTAAATGCCCCGGAGCTCTTGTTGCACTCTTGCTAGCCAGTTGAACGATTTGACTCTCCAACATTTTTGTAGAAGTCTCTCTAGCTTGAGACTCCTTTTGCAGCAATCCCGACAAGTTCTGAACCATGTTTTTCAACTCAGAAATGTCAGAACTTTGAAATTGCTGCTGCTGAGGCACATAGGGTGGCTTTTGAAACTGCTGTTGCTTAAGAGGGGGCACATAACTTTGCTGCTGCTGCTGCTGCGGACCCGGATTAAGGACATTCTGGTTAGTCCACCTCAAATTGGGGTGGATATTAGAGGAATCGGGATATGTACCAGTCTGCCTATAATGTTGAAAAGCAGCACATACTTCATTCGAACTAGGACAAAAATCCGAAACATGTCCCTCAGCTCCACATCTTTTGCATGTAAAGGGACCGTCTGAAACAGCATTAACTTGGTAAATACCTCCCTTTTGAGATCCTCTTCCAAGCTCATACTTATCAAATCTCGCCGCAAGAGCCTCTAATGCAGCTACAGAAGGGGATTCAGCAGCTCTTCTTTGATTTCCCCTGGAATTTCCATGCTCAGCTTTATGGGTGGCCATATCATCAATGATTTTCCATCCCTTAGTTTCTCCAACATTCTCCTGGAATCTGCCATTAGCTGCAGCATCCAGGATAGCCCTATGATCGTCATAAAGCCCATTATAAAACTGATTGCATAGGCTCCATTGCTCGAACCCATGGTGCGGAATTGATAAGTGCATATTTTATATACTTTCATCCCCTATATTAGCTTCATTTTATTTGTTAATTAGCACTTATCATAGTGTCATAAGCTAATATTTGTTGTTCGAGTGTATTTGCTTGTCTTAACATGTTTTTGTAGGAATCTAAGCATTTAAAGGCTTTTTCCTATCATTTTATACACTAAGTTCACCAAGCTAATCAAGACCAAGTGTTGGACTAAGCATGGAGCATTGAATTGGGTTTTGCATGGACAAATTGATGGATTAGTATGTATAATGCAAATGTTGACAACAACCAAAGTCAAAGCCCAATGATCAAACCCAAGTCAAGGTGGAAAGCATAAGATTCCAACATGCTTAGGATGCTTTTTGGGAGCTCTAAAGATCATAGATGGAGCATTTACCCGGGTGCATTAAGGGTCATTAATCACACTCTTAGGATTCCTCAAGCAATTAAGTGAGGAATTAAGAGAAAATACCCGGAAACACACGACCCCGATCGGGGTGGGGTGGCCCCGATCGGGGTTGCATGCCTCTTGGCTTTTACGTTATGCCCTCCTCTCCTATAAATAGGAGAAGTATTCCAAGGCTTTGAGCATCCAATTTTTACGTCTCGTTTTAGTTCTTCATAGCCTTAAGCATTATATTTCTCTCAATAGTTTTTATATTAGTTTTCAATATAAGTTAAGCTTGTAGTTCTCAAACATTTGGTTATTATTACATTTCAAGCATTTGGTTCTATTTGTTTCTTCTATACAAGTTATTTCTATTAAGGTATTTCTATTTCTAGTTTACATTTTACATTGCTATTTAGTTTATTATTAATCTCATTTCATTAGCATAATTTCCTTTACATGTTATATCACCTAATTTGTTTAGATCATACAACCATATTTTATCATTTCTCTTAATATAGTTTACAATTTACATCTTAATATGAGTAGCTAAATTTCCTAGTCTAAGGGCTAGGGGAGCCATGCATAAATTTAAATATATAAACATGATAAAATAAATTAATAATAATATTGTTCAAATTGCTTCTATCACATGCTTGTGCCATAACGTTTAATCTTTGTTTAAGGCCTTATTCAAATGATTGAGTTTGTTCATTCGTTCTATAAGTCGAGAGGCACGGAATTGAATTAGACTAAGCATGTATAGTAGGACGACCTAGTCATGGACAAGAGTTTCTCTAGGACCCGGTTTATGGTTGATGCTAATGCCGCAAGGTGGGTATCTTTAAGCCTAAGCGATTGACAATGTTATTAGTACCGAATTTATCATAATCATATGTTTACTTTTGCATGTTTGACCCGAACCCCTTAGACTCTCTTTTATTATATAATTTATATCATTATTGTTATTAATCACCAAACAATCAAACCAACCCAAATCGTAATCGACCTTGATAAAAATCTACCCATAGCAATTCACGAAGTAATTCCCATTTCCTTGTGTTCGACCCCTATTGCTACATTAACTTGTTGTCTAGGGTAATTATTTTTGCATAGGTACGCGATAAGCCTATCAAATTTTGGCGCCGTTGCCGGGGAAACGGTTTTATTGCTTTTTGAATTGTCGATTTTTATCTTGTTTTTCTTTGTCTTGGGGAACACTTGTTCCTTGAGACCGTTACTTATCATTTTCCTAGAAATTGTTGTCTTATGCCCAGGTCCTCTCGTAGTTGAGAATTGCTTTCACCGGATTCCGAGCCCGAGAAAACCTTTAGGAGAAGACGACGATTTTGGAAGGAAGTGAAAGAAGCCACTTCTCCCATACAAGTTGAAAGTGCTAGAAAGTCTTACTTAGACGATCTAGAAGTTCTTGAAGAGGAGGAGGTTTCGTGTTCATCATCTCCAACACCATCATCATCTACTACCAAAAAGATGGTGAAACTTTCCGATCATTCCAAGCCCACCGCGGCCATGCTTCCGGCCGGAATCACAACCACTCAAATCACCGCACCGGATTTCGAGATCAAGCCGGCTTTCATTAGCCTCGTGGAGAGAAAGCAATTTGGAGGAAGTCCTTTGGAGGATCCCAATTTGCATGTGCAAAACTTTTGTGACTATTGCTCCATGATCCGTCAAACGGGCGTCACCCAAGCCCAAATAAGGGAAATGCTTTTCCCTTTCTCTTTGAAGGACAAGGCCAAACTATGGATCAATAGCCTTGACCGCACCACCTTGGGAATCACCAATTGGGAGACATTGGCTCTTGCTTTCTATAAAAAGTGTTTTTCCACCGGAGAAAACCCAAACTTTGAGAAGCCAAATCACCGGATTCCGTCAACAAGCTCTTGAGAGCTTATATGAAGCTTGGGAGAGGTACAAAGAGCTTCAAAGGCAATGCCCACATCATGGGCTACATGATTGGTTTCTAGCAATAACATTCTACAATGGATGTTGTGCCGAGTCCCGAAGGATTCTTGATTCCGCCAACAATGGGCGGTTTGATCAAATTGACACCGACCTTGCTCATGCCACGATCGAATCTATGGCGGTCCATGATGCCCAATATGTCAATTCCCGAGTTGTGCCATCCAAAGGTAAAGATGAATCCTCTAACAACTCCGTTTTGCTAGCTCAAATTATTGCCTTGCTCCAACAACAATTGACGGAAAGGGATGCTAAAGATTCCATTCAACAACTCAATGTCGTGTCTTCAACAAGCCAAATCATTGTTTGTGATGGATGTGGAGGTGCGGGTCATTATGCCGCTCATTGCCGAGCTTCTATCGAAGAGGTAAATGAGGGGTAATATCCGTATAAGCCCCTTTAAATTTAGGACTATAACGTAAATTTAACATGTGAAATATGGTCATAAACGAAATACAATATAGAAACGACAAAGATAAAGAATCAACCTCGGGTCCTTTGTAGTGCGGCGTAAAGAACAGAAATCAACAGAGATTCCCTCCTAATTGTTGCACCCAAGACCGTCTGAGACTATGCCCTTGTGCTAGAAATGCTTTCTAATTGACTTGCAATATTGAGAAAGCTCTTGTGAGGTTTTTACGATGTGAGATCTAGGAATTTCGAGAGAAAGTTGACCGAAACCCTAATTGTTTTTCACTAATGATGATTAGGTTAAGCAAGAGGAGAAGCTCTCCTTTTGTTCTCCTAATCTCGGCCAAACCGAGAGGGGCCTTGGGAAGTGGGCTTCCACTTCATTTTTGAATTAGCTCATGGTCCGGTTCGTAAATCGCTAAAATGTATATGACGCGGTTTTGTTATAAATCGTCATCGGTTATCGGTTATTAAAGCATCAACTAATAATACGGATTAGTTGAAACATTAATACATGTCCGACAAAGACGATATTGTATAATTATATTCAATATACATTTAATTAAATATAAAACGCTTATATTCAATTTACGAATTAACAGCTTAATTCGCCTTAGCCATTATTATTTAATCCGTATTAAATAACATATTTCAACATCACATTTTGACTTATTATTAGTCAAATAACTCGGACTAACTGGTTAGTCAATTTTGGCATCTACATGACAGTATTTTCATACCGTCACATCTCTCAAACGTATCCTATAGGTGTGACTTTTAGGGACCAGTTTATCACCGCCATCTGTATGACAATAACGTCAAACTTATCTAGCAAGCCAACCGTTATTGATAAACGTGGATCAACTGATAATAATACCAAAAGTATGCCCTTTGATCCTTTTAGAGATTTATAAGTCCTTGCACTAACTGTTAAGGACACCAACCCCAACAAGCTCCCACTTGTCCGTACAAGTGTATGTGCAATGACGTTATCCGCACTAACTGGAGGACACAGCTCCAACAAACTCCCACTTGTCCGTACAAGTGTATGTGCGATAACCGATTCTCATATTCATTTAAAATTTCTCCCACTCAATGTAAAACAATTTGCAGATCCGGATCTGCAAAGGTCGTATTTTACAATCGATCCAGTATCAAGAGTGGTTTCCCGACTAGAGAGTAACTTAACCGATAAAACGAATCCGTATCCGAGCATGGCCATGCATTTCGATTCTGACTCCTCGAGTGGCCCCGAGAAATATCGAGTACCGATAAAGGCTGAATATTTCCTTCAACTCGACTCCTTCCGATCTAAGCACAGTATGAAATGACCCAGAAAAAATCTACTTGGCCCCCTGTTACGGATGACCGTGAGAAAGAAACCAAAGTCACCCAAAATCTGCCTTAGTCTCAAGAGACAGTCGATAGTCAAAAGAATCGACTCTTAGGATCACCATGGAGGTCCTATCCACGACCGGGCACCGAATGTTATAAAACATTTAGGACTCCACGTCGATGTCACAATTGTGTCCTACGAGATATCCGTATAAATCGCCTCTGTGATTGGTCAGTCAACCGGTTGACTTATAGCTCGTTGAACCCACCATCAACCAACGTCACAAAATAATTGCCAGAGTTATCAGCTCATGTGGGCAATTAAGGACTAAAAATATGATGTTTGTTCAGTTCACTTTGTGGTGTTCAAAATTTGTCGTACAAATCCACATGAAAAACAAAATATATATAAAATATCAAAACGATGATGTCGTATAGAGTACAAAAGCAAATGAATCTAATCCATAAAAGAGTACTACAACTTAGGAACACGTTTAATTCCCATGGAATTAACGTGCCCTTCATGCTTATCTTGTCGTAATGGTTTAGTGAGAGGATCTGCTATGTTATCATCTGTAGCAATCTTTTCTATCACTACTTCCTTTTGCTCCACGTAATCTCGGATTAGATGAGCTTTCCGTTGTATATGTCTAGACTTGTTGCTAGACTTTGGCTCCTTAGCTTGGAAGATGGCACCACTATTGTCACAATAGATGGTGATCGGGTCATTCGAACTAGGCACTACAGATAGCCCATGTAAGAATTGACGCATCCATATCGCTTCCTTTGTAGCTTCAGACGCGGCATAGTACTCGGACTCGGTCGTAGAATCTCTTTATGTGTAACAGATTTGTTTGGAACTCTTCCGGTGATGCAGCGCCATTAAGAGTAAATACGAATCCATCGAGATTTCGAGTCATCTCGATCCGTTTGGAAGCTAGCATCTGCACAGAACCGGTTGCGCATAGCTTTTGAGGGCCTCCATAAGTCAATGCCCAATCTTTAGTCCTCCGTAGGTACTTAAGAATGTTCTTGACAGCCAGCCAATGTGATTCAACTGGATGCTGTTGGAATCGACTTGTCATACTCAATGCATATGCCACGTCGGGACATGTGCATATCATGGCATACATGATTGATCCTATAGCCGAAGCATAAGGAATCCGTGTCATGCGCTCTTTCTCTTCCGGTGTCTCTGGTGCCTGAGACTTGCTCAAATGCACCCCTGGAGCCATAGGAAGAAACCCCTTCTTGGAGTTAGTCATCTTTGAATCTCTCTAGGACTTTGTCTATGTAAGACTCGACCGAGAGATAACATCCGACGTGATCTATCTCGATAGATACGGATGCCCAAAATTCTTTGTGCCTCACCCAGATCTTTCATCTGGAAATGGTTTTTCAACCATACTTTCACCGAAGTTAAGAGAGGTATGTCATTCCCAATCAGGAGTATGTCGTCAACATACAATATTAGGAAGACTATCTTGCTCCCACTCGACTTGATATATAGACATGGTTCCTCGACCGATCGAGTAAATCCATTTTCTTTTATCACTTGGTCGAAGCGATGATTCCAACTCCTTGATACTTGCTTAAGTCCATAAATGGAACGCTTAAGCTTGCACACTTTCTTAGGATGTTCTGGATTGATGAAACCTTCGGGTTGTACCATGTACAACTCTTCCTCCAAAAAGCCGTTTAAGAAGGCGGTTTTCACGTCCATTTGCAAAATTTCATAGTCATGAAAAGCGGCAATCGCTAAGATAATCCGAATGGAACGCAGCATGACTACGGGTGCAAAAATTTCATCGTAGTGCAAACCTGGCACTTGGGTGAAACCTTTAGCAACTAGTCGTGCTTTGTAGATATCTTGTTGACCTTCCACAGAATGCTTTATCTTGTAAAGCCATTTGCATTGAAGGGGGTGAACCTTAGCAGGTAAGTCAACAAGATCCCACACGTTGTTCTCATACATGGAGTCCATCTCGGATTGCATGGCCTCAAGCCATAGCTTTGAGTCAGAACTAGTCATGGCACCTTTATAGGTTGCGGGTTCACTACTCGTTAAGAGTAGAATGTCATCTATGTCATGTTCCTCGACCATACCAATGTATCTGTCCGGAGGAATAGAGACTCTTCCCGACCTCCTAGGTTCCTCAGGAATATTCACCGCAGCCGGGATTGTAGGAATTGATTCCTCCAATGATTGCTCGGTATTTGGTTCTGGAACCTCCGACAGTTCGAAGGTTCTATCACTTTTGGCATTCTCGAGAAATTCCTTCTCTAAGAATGTCGCACTGGCCGCAACAAAAACGCGTTGTTCGGTTGGCGAATAAAAGTAATGACCAAGCGTTCCTTTAGGATAACCTATAAAGTATGTCTTGACCGATCGCGGGCCGAGCTTATCCTCGTGTCTCCATTTGACATAAGCCTCGCAGCCCCAAACCCGTATAAAGGACAAGTTAGGGACCATTCCCTTCCATAGTTCATATGGAGTCTTGTCAACAGCTTTAGACGGACTTCGGTTAAGTATTAGAGCGGCTCACAAAAGAGCATAACCCCATAATGAGTCAGGCAACACGGTGTGGCTCATCATGGATCGAACCATATCAAGTAGTGTTCGATTTCTCCGTTCGGACACACCATTCAGCTGAGGTGTTCCAGGTGGAGTTAACTGTAGGGCAATTCCACAGTCTTTAAGGTGTTGATCAAACTCGTGAGAAAGATACTCGCCACCACGATCCGAACGCAGTGTTTTAATCTTTCTACCCAATAGGTTATGTACCCTATTCTGGTATTCCTTGAATTTCTCAAAGGATTCACTTTTGTGCTTCATTAAGTAGACATAGCCATATCTACTTAAATCGTCCGTGAAAGTGATGAAATACCTATAGCCTTCTCGTGCGGTGATTGACATAGGACCACATACATCCGTGTGTATGAGTCCTAATAGGTCGCAGCCGCGCATTCCAACACCTTTGAAGGAAATACGAGTCATCTTACCGATGAGACATGATTCACACGTGCCAAATGATTGAAAATCAAATGCCGAGATAGCTCCATTCTTGATGAATTTGTTTTACGCGTTTCTCATTAATGTGTCCCATACGGCAGTGCCATAGATACGTTTGATCTTTGTCACCAACCTTTAACTTTTTATTCATTACGTGTAATATTTCGGTGGTCCGATCTAAAACATAAATTCCGTTCATGGAGACGCCTTGTCAGTAAATCATATCGTGTAATGAGAAAATGCAAGTATTATTCTCTATTACAAATGAAAAACCAAGTTTATCAAGTGTAAACCGAAATAATGTTTTTCGAAAGACTGGTACATAATAGCGATTATATAAAAATAACTCAAATCCGCTAGGAAGTCGGATCACATATGTTCCCCTTGAGACGGCAGCCACTCGTGCTCCATTCCCAACACGCAGGTCCACCTCACCCTTTACGAGGGGTTCGATGTTTCGGAGCCCCTGCACATGATTACACAGATGAGAACCACAACCAGTATCTAGTACCCAAGTTCCGTAACTTGCGTGGTTAATCTCAATCATATGAATAAAAGTAGAAGAGAGAGAAGACATACCAACAGGTTTAACGCGACCTGCCTTTAAGTCCTCATGATAAACAGGACATGTACGCCTCCAATGCCCAGTCTTGTGGCAATGATGGCACTCCATGTTTTCATTCTTGCTCTTTGTCGCGCCTGATGAGGTGCTCGACTCACCAGGCCCACTCTTACCTGAACCCGACTTCTTGAACTTCGGTTTACCCTCGCTAGGTTTGCCTCGAGCTTTGCCCTTACCTTTCCCTTTGTTTGTCACAACGAACATCATCTGTTTCAAGCTCCCACTGAACTTCATGTCCTTCTCGGTGCGTACGAGAAGGGAGTGCGGTTCATGGGGACTTTTCTTCAAATCATTCATATAGTAATTCGCTCTGAATTGCGAAAAACCATCGTGGAGTGAGTGAAGCATGCGGTCGATCACAATGTTCTCGCTGATCTTACAATCAAAGGTCTCCAGCTTCTCGACATTCTCAATCATGCTGAGAATGTGTGGGCTAACTGGTTGGCCCTTCTGGAGTCTCGCATCAAAGAAGCGAGTGGTATGCTCATAGGTCACGATTCTCGGTGCTTTCGAGAATTCCTTGGTGAGCGTGGTGAAAATCTTGTTCGCACCATGGGCTATGAAGCGTTTCTGCAAATTGGGTTCCATTGCAAAAATGAGTACGTTTTTAATCGCACCCGCTTCCATACAGAAATCATTAAACTTGGTGATTTCAGACTCTCTAGCCGTGGGACTGGGTTTGCCGGGATGGGCTCTAATAGATATTTGAGCTTCCGTCAGCGGCAAAGCATTCCGTAATGCCGCCTCCCGGTCCGCGAAGTTTGATCCATCATTCTTGATCGAGTAGACCGATTCATCTGATTCATGAAGATCCGAAGCCAGGACTCACGGTCCAATGTGGCACTTGGCATTGGGTTATCAGTAGAACCAGCCATTTGTTATTAGCAGTTTAAAAATTCGTGATCTACACTGAAAAAGAAAGAAAAACAAAACGAAATAAGCAACTCATCGAGGTGATTTAAGTCTATTTTAAAATTCATTTTAACATGTAGACTCTCGCACTTGCATGATTGATCTCCCTCAAGAATGATACAAGTGATCCCAAGACTCAATTTCTGTAAATTGATAAGCCAACTGTTTAGCTAATTCTTCCGTAAGAACTCTTGGTCGATAGATTTTCGTAAATCCTATCTATAGTCCACCATGATCACAGGATCGTACGAGTGACCATAGTGTTGAGATAAAATAGGTCAATCGGTTCCAACTTACCCGACGTAGAAGGGGTCATATTATGCCTACCGACGAAGAAGGGACTCATTGGAGTTTGACCTATAAAGACCATTCTCAATTTTGGTTTATACGAGGAAGATCCCATCAACTTAATTTTAATTCATTTTAAGTGAACGAATAGCTAGCGTCTGCGTGAATGAATTAATTTAGGTGATGGCTTAAAATCATGTGACATAAGAATGTCAAAGAAAACTAACTCGTGACCTCTATATGTGTCAGTTTTCATGCAATAAATAGGTGGTTTGGTTTTTAGGCGGAATATGATGCATATTATCGTTGCGAAAAATAAATAAAAGAATGCAATACGTAAATAAAATTCCTAGTGTGGCCTATCCTAATAAAAAGAACATAAAACAACTTTGGAATCCACCGTTGGACCCGAGAAGCTAGTCTTGATGTTCCATCTTGATCCATGTAGCGGGAGTGAGCATCCGGTCTCCATCTTTGGTCTTCTCAAAAATTACAATTATAATTACAAAATATAAACCTATTTACATTCTAATTAAAAACTGTAATTACAAGTGAAAAAAAAATCCAAAACGGCGATACGAGATCTCAAAATACAACCAAGACCGTGTTCCATCATTACGGTAACACGTTCTACTAAGGCCACACTAAGTTACAACCGTTTGTAAAATAAATAAATACGTAATATTAAGCATTCACAGCATTCAAATCAACGATAAAAGAAAATGCATCAACTAAATTAAATTTATTCGTGACATAATTCCGTAATTATGTTAAATTATCCAAACCACCTTTTAATGATTAAAATTCATGTGATAAAACCGCTTCTATCAATTTAATTTTAATCTAATACAATCCGTTACTTTAAATACACTTTAAAATAACTTAATGGTACGTATGTGAACCGTTTCACAATCATAGCGAGTGTACAATATCCGTATAAAGTACATATTAAGGCCAAAAGAAAATTTAAAACAAAAGAATAATTTTTCAAAGCTGCCAAACCAAAAATCACTCGATCCAGGGACATAAGTGCTCGACCGAGGAATAAAAGAGCTCGATCGACTGAACTGCTAGTCGATCGAGAGGATTGCCAAACAGAAAGTGCTCGATCGACTACACTGGAGGTCGATCGAGTACTTTTATTAGCAACACTGTTCGATCGAGTACGAGGAGGTCTCGATCGAGCAGTCAGGGTTTTAAAAGCGGTCGATCGAGTGCAGCAAGGACTCGATCGAGTACAACAAGACAGAAAAACCACTCGATCGATTTAAAAACTTGCTCGATCGAGTACAAAAATTTCTGGAAAACTTAAAACCCTCGTGAAACAGTTTGTTAACACAAAACTTATTGCAATTTTGATCAAAACCTTGTAAAATTAATTCAATAAATTGCAAAACATAAACATATTGCTATAATGATCGTGTAAAATAACAATATGCAACGGACAATAACCGTATCAGCCGTGTAAACACAAGACACGGTTATCAAAACACAAAAACGCAATGACCAAAAAAAAAATTTCTGCCGTGAGAAATAGGCTGATGCCGCACGGTTTTTAAGACAAAAACAAGATCGTTTCAAATCGATTTATGAAAAATCACAATGAAAATTTACGTGGCCTGGCTCTGATACCACTTGAGGGGTAATATCCGTATAAGCCCCTTTAAATTTAGGACTATAACGTAAATTTAACATGTGAAATATGGTCATAAACGAAATACAATATAGAAACGACAAAGATAAAGAATCAACCTCGGGTCCTTTGTAGTGCGGCTTAAAGAACAGAAATCAACAGAGATTCCCTCCTAATTGTTGCACCCAAGACCGTCTGAGACTATGCCCTTGTGCTAGAAATGCTTTCTAATTGACTTGCAATATTGAGAAAGCTCTTGTGAGGTTTTTACGATGTGAGATCTAGGAATTTCGAGAAAGTTGACCTGAAACCCTAATTGTTTTTCACTAATGATGATTAGGTTAAGCAAGAGGAGAAGCTCTCCTTTTGTTCTCCTAATCTCGGCCAAACCGAGAGGGGCCTTGGGAAGTGGGCTTCCACTTCCTTTTTGAATTAGCTCATGGTCCGGTTCGTAAATCGCTAAAATGTATATGACGCGGTTTTGTTATAAATCGTCATCGGTTATCGGTTATTAAAGTATCAACTAATAATACGGATTAGTTGAAACATTAATACATGTCCGACAAAGACGATATTGTATAATTATATTCAATATACATTTAATTAAATATAAAACGCTTATATTCAATTTACGAATTAACTGCTTAATTCGCCTTAGCCATTATTATTTAATCCGTATTAAATAACATATCTCAACATCACATTTTGACTTATTATTAGTCAAATAACTCGGACTAACTGGTTAGTCAATTTTGGCATCTACATGACAGTATTTTCATACCGTCACATCTCTCAAACGTATCCTATAGGTGTGACTTTTAGGGACAGATTGATCACCGCCATCGTATGACAATAACGTCAAACTTATCTAGCAAGCCAATCGTTATTGATAAACGTGGATCAACTGATAATAATACCAAAAGTATGCCCTTTGATCCTTTTAGAGATTTATAAGTCCTTGCACTAACTGTTAAGGACACCAACCCCAACAGTAAATGCTTTTCAAGCTTTTAGACAAAGTTCATATCCACCGGGTACATTTTCCAACACTTATAACCCGAATTCAAAATTTCATCCGAACTTGTCTTACACTCGCAACAGTGTGCTTAACCCTCAACCCCCACCACAACAAAATGCCTATGTTCCTCAACAACAAAAGTATATCCCTCCACCGGGTTATCAAAATCAACAAAGGCCCCCACAAAACAATTACCAACAAAATCCACCACAAAATACCCAACAAAACAATCAAGGAGGTGGTAAGCTTGAGGGGCATGATAGTCCAAATGCAAAAGGACTTGTTGGGTCAAATTCAAAAGTATGATCAAGCTCACAGTGCCGCGGTCAAAATGTTGGAACAACAAGTGGCTCAACTAGCCGCTTATAATTCTCAAAGGAAGAACGGTCAACTACCTCCCCAAGGTGAGCAACCACATGAAACCGTTAATTCTATTTCCTTGAGAAGTGGTTCAATCTATGATGGGCCATCCATGACTTTGGATGATGAGGTGGTTGCTAAAAAGGCCAAGCTTGGGGGAAATGATAAAAAGAAGGCTAGTGAAGAGCCTATTGTTAAAGATCATGTGCCATTTCCTCATCGATTGTTGATGCTAAAGAGGAAGAGCAAGCTTGATGCCAAAGATGTTGGGTCTCCTATGCCAAAAGAAAGTGATGAGGTGGTTGTTGAATAAATCTCTCCTAATGCTAAGGAGAGTGATGCCGTTTCAAAGAAAGTGGATGCTCCTAAGGAGAATGAGAAAGAGATAGTGAAAGATGTGGAGGATGCTCCTCCCAAGGAAGTTGTTCAAGTACCATTTCCCCATCGTCTAGCAAAGCACAAGGAGGAAGGTAAGTTTGCTAAATTTTTGGAAGTTTGTAAGAATTTGCAAGTCACCATCCCGTTTATGAAATTGATTACCCGAGTCCCCTCTTACGCAAAGTTTATGAAGGAGATTCTCTCAAAGAAGCGATCCTTCAATGAGGTTGAGACCATTGCTTTCACCGAAGAGTGTAGGGCACTCTTACAAAACAAGTCTCCCCCAAAACATAAGGACCCCGGTAGCTATTATATTCCTTGCACTATAGGCAAATATACCATTGATAAGGCCCTTTGCGACCTAGGTGCTAGTGTAAGTGCCATGCCCTATTCCCTTTGTGAAAAACTTAACATGGGTGCTTTAAAATGAACAAGTATTACCTTGCAAATGGTGGACCATTCTTTAAAGCGACCTCTAGGTGTCTTAGAAGATGTTCCCGCCAAAGTTGGCAAGTTTTTCATACCCGTTGACTTTCTCATACTTGATATGGCCGAGGACTCACAAACCCCAATTATATTGGGTAGGCCATTTTTACGCACCGCGGGTGCGTTAATTGATGTCAAAAATGGGAGGTTGACGTTGGAAGTGGGTGATGACCGGGTTTCCTTTAGCAAAAACAACACCATTAGAAGCCCAATGTTACAAGAGTCTTGTTATTTATTTAGCACTGTGGACTCTTCTTATGCCTCTACTATGCTTGGATCCTCACTAATGGACCCGTTGGAGGACGATATTGGTGTTGTTTGTTTTGTAGGTGACGATGCTAAAGGCACTAATGCTAGGAGTGCCAAGAGGAAGAGGAAATTTTATTTGAACAATTTCAAATGGTTGCGGAATGCAAAGATAGCTATGAAATGGAGCTTGGTTGGTGGCAAGCTCAAGAACAAAACTTGAATCAAATAGCTTCTTACGTCGTGCGGGACGTTAAACCAGCGCTTCTTGGGAGGCAACCCAAGCTTTTTATTGTTTTTATTTCTTTTTGTTTTTAATTTTCTTCAATTTATTGTTTTTGTAGATTAGTAATAAAATGTTCAACTTGATGATGTTTCTTTTTGTGATTTTTAGGTGAAAATGAAGGAAGAAGAATTGGAAGAAAATATGGCACGCTTCCCCATGCCACAACCCCGTTCAGGGACGTGGTTTTCGAAAAAGAAGGAAATTGAATCATACCTAAAAAAAGGAGTCAATACCCGAAGGAGTAGTCAACCTCGATCGGGGTTGGTGGCCCCGATCGGGGTCGTGGTTCTGTGACTTTCTGGCCTTCTCTTTATACAGGTAAAAAAAGAGGAATCGAATTCTTTCGATCATTTTCACACCCGATGGTATTTTCTCTTCCTTTCTCTTCCATTTTTCTATAATTCTTCACCTTAATCACAAGGGAGCATTTTCATTCCCCGGATTCATGCTAGCTTGGGGGAAATTAACAAGTCGAGTAAGTTTTTTAATTGCTTTGCATTTTACTCTAGATCTTGCATCCCATTAAACATAACCTCTAGTCCTTCTTGTTTTATGCTTTGAGCCATTTTTATTGTTTGATTGGGTGATTTGATTAGTTGGCACATTGAGGACAATGTGATGTTTAGCTTGGGGGGAGATATTGCATTTGCATATAGCATAGTTTGCATGTAGTGTAGAAAATTTGAAAATTTTTGAGAGAAATTTTTTGTTTTTTGCTTGCTTGTAGCCTACTTTCCTCTTTGCTTATCCTATTAATAGCTTGTTGCTAATGATTTATTCTTTCATGTTGGGATATTAGCTACATGGGGATGTCTTGACATAGTAGGTGGGAAATGGAGAATGAACCGAATAGGCTTGATCTTGACTTGTGGCAAGCTACAAAATTGGTAAGGTAGAACCTCCTTTAAGGCCATTTCATCTTTATTTGGTCTCACTTAGGTGAGTGTAGGTGTCTCCTTATAATGTGTGTTACATCAAAACGCACAAGTATGGTTCTCTTGTCATCTCTTGGTAAGCATGCATTCTTTTGTCAAAGCATTTTGGAGCCATTCACATGCATATATTTGCCTTCTTGACCCCTTCACAAACATTTTTCCCTAGCTACATTATAAATTGCCTACCCTTGTTGAGCTAGTAGCTTAGTTGGATAGTGTTTGGGTGCTCATTGGGATATGTTTGGTTGTTTGAAGTCATGTGAGCTTGGTCTTAATGCTCAAAAAAAAAAAGAGAAAAAAAAAGAAATGAGAAAAAATTGAAAAATTGAAAAATAAAAGAAAATGAAAAAATGAAGAAAGAAAAAAATGAATGAACGAGAAAAAGCATGAAAAAAAAGAAGTATGCATTGAAAAAGAAAAAGAAAGGAAAAAGAGAAGAATAAAAGATGTGAGAAATTCTCAAGCATTATTCATACATTTTGGAGGATTTTCTCATGATTTGAATTGCAAAATTGGGTTGGACTTGGGATTGAGCACCTTTACAGTTTGGTAGTTGCTAGCTTGACTTAGCTCCACATTACCATAATTATTTTGTTCCCCCTTCTTACCCATGTTTATTTGTCTTTTTCCTACCCATTTGGCTTCTTTATCATACTTACATTTGATTGCTTTGACTTACTAGTTTTGACATGTTTACCATATTAGATTGCGGGCACATTGTTATAAGTTGAGGATAGTTGAGTGTTCATTCACAAAAAATGTCCTTTCACATAAAAAGAGTTTTGAGTGCCCCGTGAGAGTCCATAAGTCAAAAGATCATGCAAGAGCTTAAAGGTTCATTCAAAGTTTTCCATGCTACGCCGTCGTGTAAATCTCATCCATGTTTTGCTCTATTCCTTGCCCATGTTGTTTCGGGTTTTGTTTAAATCATTATGCTTAGCTTGTTTGGATATTGCAATTGATGGGATTTGGTTTCTTGCTTGGGGACAAGCAAGGGTTTAGCTTGGGGGAGTTTGATAAGTGCATATTTTATATACTTTCATCCCCTATATTAGCTTCATTTTATTTGTTAATTAGCACTTATCATAGTGTCATAAGCTAATATTTGTTGTTCTAGTGTATTTGCTTGTCTTAACATGTTTTTGTAGGAATCTAAGCATTTAAAGGCTTTTTCCTATCATTTTATACACTAAGTTCACCAAGCTAATCAAGACCAAGTGTTGGACTAAGCATGGAGCATTGGATTGGGTTTTGCATGGAGAAATCGATGGATTAGTATGTATAATGCAAATGTTGAAAACAACCAAAGTTAAAGCCCAATGATCAAACCCAAGTCAAGGTGGAAAGCATAAGATTCCAACATGCTTAGGATGATTTTTGGGAGCTCTAAAGATCATAGATGGAGCATTTACCCGGGTGCATTAAGGGTCATTAATCACGCTCTTAGGATTCCTCAAGCAATTAAGTGAGGAATTAAGAGAAAATACCCGGAAACACACGACCCCGATCGGGGTGGGGTGGCCCCGATCAGGGTTGCATGCCTCTTGGCTTTTACGTTATGCCCTCCTCTCCTATAAATAGGAGAGGTATTCCAAGGCATTGAGCATCCAATTTTTACGTCTCATTTTAGTTCTTCATGGCCTTAAGCATTATATTTCTCTCAATAGTTTTTATATTAGTTTTCAATATAAGTTAAGCTTGTAGTTCTCAAACATTTGGTTATTATTACATTTCAAGCATTTGGTTCTATTTGTTTCTTCCATACAAGTTATTTCTATTAAGGTATTTCTATTTCTAGTTTACATTTTACATTGCTATTTAGTTTATTATTAATCTCATTTCATTAGCATAATTTCCTTTACATGTTATATCACCTAATTTGTTTAGATCATACAACCATGTTTATCATTTCTCTTAATATAGTTTACAATTTACATCTTAATATGAGTAGCTAAATTTCCTAGTCTAAGGGCTAGGGGAGCCATGCATAAATTTAAATATATAAACATGATAAAATAAGTTAATAATAATATTGTTCAAATTGCTTCTATCACATGCTTGTGCCATAACGTTTAATCTTTGTTTAAGGCCTTATTCAAATGATTGAGTTTGTTCATTCGTTCTATAAGTTGAGAGGCACGGAATTGAATTAGACTAAGCATGTATAGTAGGACGACCTAGTCATGGACGAGAGTTTCTCTAGGACCCGGTCTATGGTTGATGCTAATGCCGCAAGGTGGGTATCTTTAAGCCTAAGCGATTGACAATGTTATTAGTACCGAATTTATCATAATCATATGTTTACTTTTGCATGTGTGACCCGAACCCCTTAGACTCTCTTTTATTATATAATTTACATCATTATTGTTATTAATCACCAAACAATCAAACCAACCCAAATCGTAATCGACCTTGATAAAAATCTACCCATAGCAATTCACGAAGTAATTCCCGTTTCCTTGTGTTCGACCCCTATTGCTACATTAACTTGTTGTCTAGGGTAATTATTTTTGCATAGGTACGCGATAATCCTATCAGGAATAGTTCGCACCAGCTTCTTGAAACGGACCCATGCCTCACGAAAATTCTCATCAGGACCCTGTTTAAAGCTCGTGATCTGAGCTCTAATGGCATTGGTCTTCGAGGCAGAGAAATATTTCTTGTAGAATGCTAGGGCCAGCGAATTCCAATCAGTGATCTCGTTAGCAGCTCGATCCAGATCTCGGTACCATTCCCTTGCGGCATCACGAAGCGAGAATATGAACATCGTCTCCTTCACCTGGTCTCCGGGTCACACTGCTTTGGTGGGGGTATGGAGCAGCAGTAGTTAATGAATGTCTCCATATGTTTAGCTGCATCTTCATTTCCAGCTCCCCCAAATTGGTTTCTCTCAACCAAGTTAATATAAGACGGTTTCGGTTCGAATTTTCTGTCCGTCCCTGGTAATGCTAATCCCTTATAGAGATTCTCAGCTGTTGGCTCGGAGTGACTGGCTATAATTGCTTCTTCAGCTATGTCTGGAGATGTGACGGTCTTAGCTGAGGAAGTAGAAATAGGTGACGAAGGTGGATCCTCCTCAAACAGCTCGTTCTCGTAGTAACTAGACAGAGTACTCAGCTCTTCCTCTATCGGCAATACTCTAGATGATCGTCTCAACTCGCGCAAAGTCCTTTCGATCTCAGGATCCAATGGTCTCGGTACACCACCCTGTGACCTGCGCATAAGAGGAAACTACAAGTAGAATATGAGAATAGTTTAAGGAACAGATGTCCCTTAAACTAAGAAAAAGACTAAAATAAAAACAACTAAAAATTAAACAATTGCCTCCCCGGCAACGGCGCCAAAATTTGATACCGTCGTAGAGTACCAAAGATAATATTTATAATCCAAACTACTACTATAGCTAGTGGCAGTCAAGGTCGAACCACAAGGAGGCGATGCAATTAATAGTTGCCTAATCTTTGTCTAAGGTAACAGTAAAAAGGGGTGTTTGATTTGGATGAATCTATAACTAATGGCAATGAAATTAAAAGTAAACTAGAAAATGAATGAGCAATAAAATGAAAATGTATGAGATCAAATATTAAAAGGGTGCTAAGATGGTCGGTTCACTGTAGTTTCGGCGGCGGTATCCTAGGTAAGTCTGAAATAGTCACGTAAGACGGGAAAATAAGAAGTCCTCTCGGTCCATTCTTAACAGGTAGCATCTTTCGATCTAGCTACAAGTCCCTAATATCACTAATGCTAACTTTCGTCCTGAAAAGTGACTAAAAAGCCTAAATTAACTTATCTCTCGATCTTATTAATTTAGTCGTCTTAATTAGGTAGTCTATTTCCCTCCCCTATCTTTCGATCTTGTCGGGTCGGTCAATTCCTAAGCATTCAACTAGTCGCGTGCACTCGATTCGTCAAATATAGCAATTAAATTAATTAAAACGAAGGTAAACTCACGTGAGCCGGTCGATCGACCAAGTAGGCCAGTCGATCGAACATGGCGCGATTTCAGGTCTACTAATTTTACGCCGCCTACACTACAATTCCCCTACATCTTAGCACAAGGTATTTAGCTAGACATATTGGTGATAATAACAGCAATAAACTTAACTAATAAAGCAATCGAATTCATACTTAAATTAATTAAATAAACAATTAACATGAAACGATAATTGGCTTTGGGATCCTATCTAGCAATTCTATACTACGAACGAATTAAAGCAGCGAGTATTAAACGAAGGAACAGAAAATACCGTCAGGAGAATTGAAGAGAAAGATCAAAACCGAATGCAAAGAAAACTAAAGAACCCTAATTAATTTGATGATAAAAGACTTGATGATATTCTGAAAACATCAGGTTACGTTATATAGGAATATAACGTAACACTTATTCCTAAAACCTAATTACAATGGGGTTCCTAATTCTCGATCTTTTAACTTGCGTCAGATTAACGGTGTGGTCGATCGACCAAAGCAGCCGGTCGATCGACTGGAATACGCTGAACAATAGCTTCTGATCTTCGTGCTCTAGTCTATCGACCATGTAGGTCAGTCGATCGACTGAAGTAGCTGGTACTTGGCTCCAAAAGCTTCGTAAATTCGTCTTTTGGGCCTCGAAATGCGCACCAAGTTCGTTTCTTGAGTAAATACTTCACGTCAAATGCAATGCAAGGTACTTAGGGACGGATTCGGCTCGATTTCCGCTGGATTCTTCACATTTCTGCAATATAATATAAAAACACGAAAGTAGACGGAAATAGGGAAAATAGTAGCATAAACTACTTGATTGAGCTCTGAAATGCGTGTAAAATGGGGTGTAAAACATCATATAAATGACACGCATCAGCGCCTCTTCCAAGGGACGCAGGAGTACTGCGCCTGTTCCGGGATGAGTTCTATCCCTGAATTTCCGTTCTTGCTTCGACTAAATCCTTAATTACGTAATTAATTGACTATTAGTCGTAATATCACCCCTAATCTGCCCATATTTTCCAACCTTATTTATTTTTCTGTTCTTTTTCTCAAATCGTCCGTCTTAAATATATTTTTGACGTAAATCAATTGTATCATTGTAATTTATTGTAATTTGAATTATTTTTATTTATTTATCATATTATTATGTATGATTTATTTATTTGTTTTTCACATGTAATTAATCTAAATTCCAACTTCGACATAATTAATTACTAAATTCTTTGTTAACCGACATAGTCTAATCTCACATGCTAGGATTAATCTGTGGATGTTGCATTGCATGCATATAATTGACGACATATCAAATATGAATAATTTCCCTAATCATTAGTAGAGGCCGCTATCGAGGCGGGCGGGATTAGGTGTTCAGTAAAAGGACTTCCTAATGCGTACTCTTACCCCTTACTCCAGATCTCTGTGAACATCCGTGTTCATTGACATCCACGAGAGTCATTCTAGACATAGAATGCTAAGGGTAACGAGTTCTTAGTGTTCATGTCATTACTTTGTATCTTGACGTGGCATGAGGTATTCGAACGGTTCCAATTTCCCATAAAAATTGGTGGCGACTCCACAAATGCAAACGCTTGTCCCAAGCACCCCCGTGTCCACAGTTTGGCTACTCCGCTGGGGATTATACACTTACGTGTTACCCAGGGTGAAACTTGAACAAGGTTAGGGAATAGTTTATACGAGACAATTGTCGGTTTTTCATTACTCGACCTTCTTAGGTCGTTTTAATTGGCCTTCCTAGGCCCAACCCAACCCATTCGACCAATCGTCCCGTCTGGACGGTCCAAATTCTTATCTAGGCCTAAAGATAGGTAGCGATTGACGTCAACCATACCGTGGTACATACTCATGTTTGTATCAAGGGCTTTCATTACTCGAGGAAATGGACTAGGAACCGACCTTACTCTTGTTTGGCACGGACCTCTCCACCGACCCTAACCATGACAAAATTTCTGTAAAATCAAAACCCTTTTAAAATATAAATATTTTCAAAAGTGGCCTAAAATAGCGCAAAATGAGTCAAAACTCTATCCAAATGTTCAGTCAAAATTTGGGCCTCAAAACCCATTTCAAAAACTTCACTTCGAGTCAGCACTCCTACAACTACACTACAGTTTGTTTCGGACAAACATTTCAAAACTTTGCCATTTTTAAACCTTACTGAACACAGTGGCACACTCCCACTTCACAAGTTGAGTCTTTTTCGAGTAAGTGTGCTAAAATGGTCGATCGTGTTTTGATTCGTCGTCGATCTCTTATCCAGTTTCCAAGATGCCTGGAACTAGTCACGCAAGTGTTAATGGACAACCCCAAAATGGTAATGATCTAATGCTAGCTTCGCTCGTCCGTCTCCAAACAAGCCAAGACCAAGCCTATGCTCGCCTCAATGCTATTGAAGGCCGAATTGTTGCTTTAGAAACTAGGCTTCCTCCTGCAGAGAATGATGTTCCTAACGCGAGCGTGCATGATGACATTCCACCCTTTGTTGGACAACAAGAAACCAACCCTCCACTAGGTCCTACTGAAGCTAAAAAGCGACTCCAATACTTGGAGGAGCAACTAATGTACCTTAAGGGAGATGACATCTACAGGGAGAATAATCGCAAGTATGAGGCGGTAAATGCTCAATTGCCAACCAACTTCAACAAGACTGACATCCCAAAGTTCAAGGGGCATGAAAACCCATTAAACCACATTCGTGCCTTCAAAGATTACATGTCTATCAAAGGCATAAAACCTGAGATGTTCCTAAGGATCTTTCCTTCATCTCTCGACACCATTCCTAAACAATGGTCTTACTCTTTGGAGCACAAGAAAATTGCAACTTGGGATGATGCCGCAATTGAATTCACTAAACAATATGCGGATAATGCTGAGATCCAAGTCAACATGCACACTCTAGGGGTTCTTACCCCAAATGAAAAGGAAGGCTTCACCGACTTCCTAATTGGGTGGAGGAAGACTAGCACACAACTTGTTGAACGTCCAGATGAAGCCACTCTTGTGGAAAAGTTCGTGGATAACCTGAGACCCATTTATGCAAACCATTTGAGGTACCAAAATATAAAGTCTTTCAAAGACCTAACTATACTAGGGACAAGAATTGAAGATGACATCCGTAAAGGACTCTTGTCCAAAATGGTAGGTCGTGGATATCAAGGCTCAACGAGTCGTTCTTATGGCTCTACTAGCAAGACTGATGAGGTTAACCTTGTCGAATCATCAAAGAAGAATAACCCACAAAGGAAGTTCACGAACATTGGTGATTCATATTCTAACGCTCTGAAAAGGTTGATGAAACAAGGTAAGCTCCAACCCATAGGACCTACACCTGACCCAGAAAAGAAGTCTAAGTTCTGGGATGAGAATGCATACTGCGAATATCATAGAGGCAAGGGACACGATACAGAAAAATGGTTTAAACTAAAACATGTCCTTCAGGAGATGATCGAAGATGGTCGTTTACCCATACCTCCCGGAGGTAAGCCTAAAAATACTCAGAATCCTCTTGGAGTTCTGATGATCACAGATGAAGAATCCACCTTGGATTGTTCACACCACATTTCTCCAGCCGAATATAAGATTCATGCACTAGAAGAGGAAGGGAGCTATTCCACCATTTCTCTTACCATTGCCGATTTTATTGCATGGGCAAAGAGTTTGAGTAGGCAAGTTTCGGAGCTTGAAGATGTAGTGGCGTCTCTATGCAATCCCGACACCATACCTAGGGAGAACGCATTACTAACTCCAAGTCTATCTCAAGAGTCTACGATGCAAGAGGTAATCGCAGTAGTTGACAACCTA
Organism: Silene latifolia; assembly: GCF_048544455.1. Lineage (NCBI taxonomy): Eukaryota > Viridiplantae > Streptophyta > Magnoliopsida > Caryophyllales > Caryophyllaceae > Silene > Silene latifolia. The sequence goes on along the minus strand of NC_133526.1, from coordinate 72,059,083 downwards.
GTCGAGCAAATAATCAGTCTAGAAGCCGAGATCATCAGGTTGAGAGAGCTCTTCGTATCTTACGTTAATAGTTAAAAAATGTGCTATTTTTGCATTTTGTTGAAAAATCACGGGGTTTGAAGAAAAATTTCATTTGAAAAGTCCGTTTCACTAAGAAAATCAGGTTACGTCCGAAAATCATGGGGTTTTGTCAAAATGCACATCTGATTTGGTCGTTTCACAGGTAAAAATTGTATTGTAACAAAAAACACGGCTTTTGGCAAAATGAACATTTTCAAAACGGGCTTTATGAGTGAAAATGCCTTTCACCAGCGAAATCCTCGAAAAAATGAAAAAGTCGCTTTCGATTTTTAAATTTATTAGGGAAAATAGGTTTTGTAAGAAAATCCTCGGGAAAACGCAACTTTTCACATTCATTTGAAAAGTCCATTTATTAAGAGAAACGAGATCGCAACCAAAGAAAACGCGCTTTTTCGAATGCATCGTCAACGGAATATGGGCCGATGACGACGAAGATGAATACCTCACAGAACATTATCTAGTCAAGGTTAGTGAGGATATAGTCAAAGCTAGCGAAGATCAAGATATAGACCACCTTACTCGTTTAGGGCGTCCATATCAAAATGTTTCTTAGAACGGTCCCACGGCTAATGGTCCAGTTCCTAACACCAATGTCATCACCCCAAATGATGGCGAAGATACGTCTAGTGAGCACTTGCTAAAACAACTGCAGAAGACAAAGGCTGATCTTTCAGTCTGGCAACTAGTTGCGAGTTCATTTCCCCATCGTCAAGCTTTACTGCAAGCATTGGCTAAATTGAACGTAGCGCACAACTCTACACCTGACGACGTAGTCAATTTGGTCTTCCAAGATTCAGTTAAACTAAGTAATCCAGTTACTTTTCAGACGAAGATTTGCCTCCCTTCGGCGCCAGTCATAACCTTGCTCTGTACATTACGGTCACATGCCTAAAGAAGAACGTACCAATGAATTTGGTGGATGATGGCTCCACAATCAATGTCATACCACTAAAAACAGCATACAAGTTGGGCATGAATGAATCGGATTGGACTCCTACAAACCAAGGTGTTCGAGCATACAATGGAACACGACGTAAAGTAGTGGGGCTAATCAATCTCACTATATCCACAAGGCCGATCGAGCGAAAGGTTAATTTTCAAATAGTGGACATCGAAGCATCATTCAATATACTTCTGGGAAGGCCTTAGATTCACGCTTCCAAAGTAGTGATATCCACCTTGCACCAGAAAATTAAGATTCCTCTAGATGGCAAAGTAGTGACGATCACTTCGTCACCTATCAAGGCTGTAATAGAGAAAATTTCAAGCAACCAAGTAGCCACAGATCCAGTATATGAGCTTGGGGGCATTCAGAGTATAAATCTTGTGAAAACCGAACTGGCACCTTTGTACTTCAACCCATACTCCAATTTAGTGGTCAACCACATACTCATGTCCCAGGGATGCTTCCCAGGAATGCCATTAAACCCTACCAAGAAGAATAACTTCGGCCATATAAAGAAGGAAACTCTCAAAGAATACCACTAGGTTTGGGATACAAGCCCACAAAAAAAAAAGCCTTAGAAATGCTCACCCAATTCCAAAACCGTAAGGACAAAGGGATTCAGGTGCGACCCTATCTCCCTACCTTAAATGGATATTTCGTTAGAGAAGGGAGCCAGGAATACTTTCACGGGTTTCCCGAACCTTGACATTATAGAGGAATGCAACTAGCTAAAACGATGTCTTCCACGATTACTTCATCCCTCCAGAAACGGTTCCTACCGTCAAAACTCGTCAAACACCTTGTTTAGACGAACAGGCTGTTAGCCTTCTGTTTGGAGAAGACCGATTTGTTAGAGCATCGTAGGATGAGATCATTACCATGATACTTCAAGATGACCATTTCAACCCCGCAACATTGATCACTGACACCAGTTCAAACCAGCAGAAAGGATGAAGAAAATCGATCAGATGGACTAATAACCAAGGAAAGCTTTTCAAAGTCACCACTGGAGAAGGAGAGATGTTCAAAGGAGAACCTGAAGACAACGAATTCGAGTCAGAGTCGGAGTCGGAGTCGGAATCAGAGTCTGAGTCTAGAGAATTCGCTAGAGAGTCTTCTTCTGTCGTCACTCCCCATTCCCTTGTTTCTCGTAGCATAACATCAAATAATGTGATGAGCTCGGGAAATGTCCCAAAGAAATTTTGTCCCTTTACCGTGACGACTTTGAACAAATGGCTTCTTTGTTTCAACTCTTTTGAAAATTTAATATGAATAAATCAGATTCTGCTTACTCTTTGTGTTATTCTGAATGCAATTCTATTTACGATGATAATGAGGATGATCCTGACCCAGACTCGGTCTAATTACCTCCCTACATAGTTAAAGAAATATTACAAGAGGGGGAAGGGGCGTTAGTTATAGAGAACACCGAACCCATCAATGTAGGAACCGAACTAGAACCCCAAGAACTTAGGATAAGGACGACCCTAAACCCAACTGAAAGGGCCAATTTCATCGACCTCCTACACGAGTTCAAAGACATTTTCGCTTCGTCCTACAAAGACATGCCAGGAATCGATAGGGATATTGCAGAACACAGAATTCCAATAAAACCAGGTTTCAAACCCGTAAAACAGAAGCTTCGTCGAACGAGGACCGAATGGGCTCTTAAGATCAAAGAAGAAGTCGATAAACAATTCAAAACCGGATTCATCAAAGTTTTCGAGTATTCAGACTGGGTGGCCAACATAGTCCCCATACCCAAAAAGGATGGGCGAATCCGGGTTTCTGGTGATTTGAGAGATTTGAACAAAGGAAGTCCCAAGGACGACTTCCCTCTACGACACATCGATATATTGGTAGATAATACAGCAGATCACGCGTTATTATCCTTCATGGACGGGTATGCAGTGTATAATCAGATCAAGATGGCTATAGAAGACATGCATAAGATGGCCTTCGTCACTCAGTGGGGCACGTATTGCTATACAGTAAGGCCATTTGGCCTAATCAATGCGGGAGCTACATATCAACGCACTGCAACCACTTTGTTACATGACATGATGCATAAAGAAGTAGAAGTGTACGTCGATGATATGATCGTCAAATCCAAAGATAGAAAGGGGCATATTGATAACCTTCGCAAGTTCTTCTTAAGACTGCAAAAGTACAAAATGAGGCTCAATCCTCAGAAATGTGCATTCGGAGTAACGTCAGGCAAGCTTCTGGGATATGTCGTCAGCCAGAGGGGAATATAAATCGATCCATCCAAGATCAAAGCTCTAATCGAAATGCCGCAACCCCAAACAGAGAAGGAGGTTAGAGGATTTCTAGGCAAAATACAGTATATAGGCCGATTCATATCGAAGCTTACTATGATCCACGAACCCATTTTCAAAAAGCTCAAGAAAACAGATCATACCATATGGGACGACGACTGTCAAAAGGCGTTTGACAAAATTAAAGAGGTACTGGCTAAGCCACCAGTGCCAATGCCTCCTCAACGAGATCAACCTCTTGGTTTATATCTCACGGTAACCGAAACAGCCATGGGAGCTATGCTTGCACAAACTGCTGGGAAAGAAGAAAGAGCTATCTACTACCTTAGTAAGAAGTTCTTAGAATATGAATGTAAATACACACCTCTCAAAAAGACATGAATCGCTCTTGTGTGGGTAACAAAGAAGCTACGCCATTACATGCTTAGCTACTCTGTCAAGGTGTATTCTAAGATGGATCCCGTCAAATACCTCCTCAAGAAACTCGTTCTCAACGGATGTTTGGCAAGATGGACCCTAATGCTTTCAGAGTTCGATCTCAAATACGTACTTCTGAAGGTCATAAAGGGGCGCGCCGTTGCCGAGTTCTTCGCAGAAAATCCTATCAACGACACCCACGCATTAGACACGTGGACATTTCTAGACGAGGACATACTACAAACCAGTGTAGACTCTTGGGATCTTTATTTTGATGGGGCATCAAATTTAAGAGGATTTGGAATAGGAGTGTGTTGGAGTTTGTGTCCTCCACAATAGTGCGTTTACATAATAAATCTCATTAATGGAATATCATCAGATATTTAGTTATTTGATCCTCGTCAGTTGATTAACGTAAATCGATAACGGTTGGCTGACTAGAGTTTGACGTTATTGTCATGAGACGACGGTGATCAACTGACCCCTTTCGGTCACACCTAAAGGAACGAACCCCAATTGACAACTAATTAATCGTATGAGATACAATTTATTTAGTCCCTTGATTTATAGACTAAAAGGTTAGTCGATTATTTTTAGAGAGATTTCGAGTTGCGAACTCGAGGCACGGCAGTTATTATTTAATTATGCGATAATTGAATAATAAATTTTGGGAGACGGGTTTTAGTTAATTAATTGTTAATTCACTAAAATTGTACTAATTGATTACTGTGATTAATATTAGTACGTAAATAATATGTGTAGTGGTACACGTATATTTACGATGTGATTTGGACGAATTAATTATGGAAGTATTTAAACATGAAACGATGTTTAAAATAAAATTACACGAATTTGTGCGACAAATATAAGAACCAATATGGACTCGTAAATGGGCAAGTGGACCGTGTAAAATAGAGTAGTGGATGATTAGGAACATAATCATTTCACCTTACTTTAGATACTTACATATGTTATCTTATTATAGATTTTGCATGTGATGTAAGATTAAATAATATAAGACAATTTGTCCACTCCTACACTCTACCCTCCCACCGGTTTTCCCCCATATACACTCTAAAATGTTTGCTCATTTTTACACACAAGAACATTTGAACATTTTGCATGTGTATCTTCTTCTCTCTAAAAATAATAAGGCATCCTCTTACTAAGATTGTTAGTATAAAAAATTAATATTTACTAAGAGAGTTAGTAATATTAAAATATTATCAAGGGTATAATTTTAACAAGTTTCTAGTTAAATACTTGTTAGAATTTTTGGGTTGAGTTCTTGGGTGCAACTTGAAGGAGACTTTCTTTTTGAAAGTTTTTCAAGGAGGATCATCCATATCTTTTTAGCTCAAGAACAAACTAGTAGGGTGATCTAGTTTGTGCCCATTTTACCATAAAATCAATGTAAGGAAATTGTTTTTCCTTAAACTTTCATTTTTATGCTTTTATATTTGCATGCATGTTACATAGATCACCTAAATGATAAATTATGAGATAATTTAATTTTTATTAGAGAGTCTAATATGGATCTATGATATTTCAAGTGGTATCAGAGCTTAGGCTTGTAATTTGCATGTTGATTTTAAGCATATTAATGAATTATGAGATAATTTATAAAAACTCAAAAATTGTGTTAGAAGAGGTTTTAGCACGAAATTTTTGGGACATGCATACCTACTGATCTTAAAAGGTTTGTGGTTAAGTTTGGTGATTTTTGAAGTTATTTTGCTATTTTTAATGATTTTTGGTAGAAAACCGAGTCAAAATGCCGTATTTTAGTTAAAATTTGACTAAAAATAGTTAAAAGTTGATTCGGTCCATGGACTTTTTATGGTATTTCATGCATGTTTTCTACTGATTGTATGCAAAAAGTTGAAGGATGGTTCTAAATTTTTGCATGTTTATTGATTTTATGAGATAAAAGTCGATAAAAGTGAATTAATTAATCATAATTTCGAAACAATTGATTCTGCCCATGATAAATTTATGTACATTTAAAAATATTATTTAAATGTTAAAAGTGAATTTTAATATGTGTTTTCACCTTGTTTTGATGTTTATTGGTTTTAGTGGTTAAAAACCGATAAATATCGATCTTTTTCTTCATAAAATTTATCCGGAATTTTTGGGCAATTTTTCTGACTTTTTGGTGTTCTTGGGAGTGTTCCAGAATACTCAAAAAGTTTTTTTCAATTTTTTGGGTAATTTTTCAATTATTTTGGATTTTTACTTAAATACTATGATTTTATCGATTAAATTAGCAAAATATCACCAAATCAAACTAATTAATCATCATAAAATTAGTGAGGACTAATTTTGAGGTTCAAAACAGGTTGGACAATTAGTTTGGACTTAAATGAGATTTAAGAGTTAATTATTGATTTTTACATGTTAAAAATCGATTAAATCCACAAAAACCGAGATGGATACCAACGATTGATAGATAGGGCGATTTTGGCATCAATTTACAGAATTTTAAGCTTATTTATTTAATTTGAATGAATGATTGTCATTTATTTAAAGTATTTATCTTGTTGTACCTAGTATGGCCTAGTTTAATTTTAATCGTTATTACCCGAAATGAATGGGAATATCGATTTGTTTGTAATTAAATACGATCTCGTATCGTCGGTTTGTAATTAATTAATAGTTTTATTTATTTTATTAATTAATGTATAATAGAAATAGCTATGTAATTCAATTGTAATAGTTATTCTTACCGGCGTTTCCAAAAGACGGATTACATCGAGACGGTGTTTATTTTTGGAAGGTGTTCCAAATCCCACAAGAAGGAGCCACTTATGGAATGAAGAGGCAAGGGACCAAGGAGTTGGTTTCCGAAATGTAATAGACTAGTTTTTATTAACTAGGTGGCCATACTAGGATTTATTAATATGCTTACTTGTTTGCTTGTTTTATTTTCGCGCATGCCAAAATCGCCATTCACATGCATTTTATTTTCGCGGTTATCAATTCATGTCATTTACATTCACCGACTTAATTCACTTATAAGGAATTTATGACTAAATTGAAAAGATCTCTCACATAACTAAAATTGAGATTAGCCTTACCAATTAGTAACACCTATGAATCTCTTATTCATTAGAGCCACGCACGCCCAAGCGGGGTGTTCTCTTTTTACCTTGACTAAGTAGGGTGGTAAACGGTTATCACACGCTAAAATTGGTTGGACTCAACGGGATATAAGATGGTCTTGTGTTCCGGGGCTAGTAGATGGATTTAAGGAAATTCGTCGACCAAGAGTTCTAGAGGTAGAATTAGTCAATGTGACTTACCGAATTTACACAATTATGAGATGTTTCGCCCAAGCGATGATCATTTTTGTTTAATATTTGGGTCTTGGAATCATTTATATAATTTAGTGGGAGATCATTATATAAATGCTAAAACTTGTTAAACATGTTTTCACAAGTAAATTTTTAAACAATGGATGTTAATTTTTCCTTTTTGTTGTAGCATTTTAATTTGCAATGGCAACTTCATCAACTCCATCGACTACTTCACTAGGCAAAGATTCATGGCTAAGGTCCGTAATGGACAAATGTATCTTAAAAGATTACGGTAGTAACTTTCTTGAATGGGAATCCAACATCAAAAGTGCCGCGTTGTCCGACAATGTGTTCACTTACTTGACCGATGTTCCTCCTATCGAGCCCGGTGCAAGGGCTTCATCGGCGGTGCGGACCGCCTATGATGACCTTGTGAGGATGTCGAATGATATCAAGAATGTGTTGATATGGTCGATGTCCCCAAAGCTCAAGTTATCATGCATTTCTTTAAATGCGTACGAGATATTCACTCGTATGATCACTATGTTTTCACAAACACCTAAAGTCCGTCAATAGGATGCGGCGGCACGCTTCTTTGAAGCTAAGCTTGAAAGGGGCCAAAAGGTTGGTCCCCATGTACTCAAAATGGTCGAATATGTTGACATCCTAGAGCGTCTAGGGTGTAAGATTCCTAAGACTCTTGTGGTGGATCGTATCCTCCACTCAGATCACTTCCCACCAAGTTTGCCCACTTTAGGGTAAACTACAACATGAATGACATGGATAAGAGTTACCATGAAATTCATGCACTCCTCACCCAAGCGGAGAGGGATATGGAAGCTAGTGGGAGTGAAAAAGGAGATGTTTTAACCATGAAGTTGAAGAACATGTCCCTTGGAGTTAAGAAAGGAAAAGGGAAGGAAAAGTCCCAATTCAAGAAATCGTCAAAGAAACATGACAAGGGAAAGGGGAAGGCCGTTGAGAATGGCAATCCCAAGGCAAAAAGTGTCAAACCCTCCGAGGCCGAATGTTTCCATTGTAATGGGAAGGGGCATTATAGGAGTAGTTGTCCCAAATACTTGGAGGATCTCAAGGAAGGGTGCGTGACGCCTATTGGTATGATTTCCTCCCTCTATGTGATAGACGTTAATTATGCTTGTACTTCCACTTGGGTACTTGATACCGGATGTGGCTCTCACCTTTGTAATCATTTGCAGGGTTTAAGGGACGTGCAAGCACTAGCAAAAGGTGATGTGGATCTCCGCATGGGCAATGGAGCTAGAGTAGCCGCCATTTCCGTGGGGACCTATGTGCTCACTTTAGCTAGTGGTCTAGAGTTGTATTTAAATAAGTGTTATTTTGTACCAACTTTAACCAAGAACATCATCTCCATTTCCGCGTTAGACACGGAAGGCTTTTGTTTTATGATTAAGGACAAGTGTTGTACTTTTTCTTTTAATGATGTGGTTTATGGCAAGGCCATTTCAATTGGAGGCATTTATGTTTTAAATGATGTTAATGACGTTTATCATATGGAAACTAAAAAGCTCAAAACGGGTGATCCAAACGAATCCTACCTTTGGCATTGTCGTTTAGGCCACATATGTAATACTCCGTATTTATAAGTCTTGGGGTACTCTATCGAGTACGCCTTACTCTGTCGAGTAAGGGTAAGTCGCGTTTTAGAAAAGTTTCTGACCTGTAGGGTACTCTATCAAGTAGCCTTAGGTACTCGATAGAGTAAGGGGGTACTCTATCGAGTAGCCTTAGGTACTCGATAGAGTAAGGGGGTACTCTATCGAGTAGCCTTAGGTACTCGATAGAGTAAGGGGGTACTCGATCAAGTAGCCTTGGGTACTCGATCGAGTAGCCGGTTTTACGGGGAGTTTTCTCGGGTTTTGTTAATTATGCGATTAAGGTATATAAGCTTTGTCGTCATTATTCTAAATCACTTTTGCAAAACCTAAATTACTGTTTAAGAGAGAAAGCAAGCAAGTTCTTCATCCTAATCGCATTATTAGCAATACCCGGAGTTTGGAAGGTCAGTTCTGTGCGTTGATTATACCGTTGAGTTCCTTGCGTCGAGGGTAAGATCTATGTACCCTTTTTATTGTCTTTCCTTTAAGTTGGTTAAAACCTAATCTAGGGATTTGGGGGGTTTTGAGTAGTTTGTGATTTCGTAGCATTTGTATGTTGTATGATAGGAGAAGGTTTCGTAGAAGAGCCTTTTTGAGACAGATGTAGAGACCGTCTGATAGTTGTGCTTTCCAGGTAGGATTTCCTAATCAGTATTAGTCCCATAATGGGATGATTGTTGATGTGTTGAGATTGATTGTTTAGTATCATAGTTGCATTGTGACGGTTGTGATTGTGATTGTGATTGTGATTGTGATTGGTTGTCTCTGGTTCTCGAAATGATTCTCGGCTGAGTGGAGTCACTTGCGGGAGTGGCTTCACGCCCTAGTTTCGCCCTTCGTGGAACCCGCCATGGAAGGGGATGTGCACATTAATGGACAGGGTTATCGCTCACTATGTGGAGCGGGGATTTGGTGGGTACGGCGGTGCGGTCCCCCATCTGGCGGCAGTCGGTGGACGATCGATGATTGAGACGATTGGAATTGGTTGGTTGTGTGTGTGTGTGATTGAGTTAAGGTCATGTCTGTGTATCTTATTGTTGATATATATGTATAAATTGTGTGATTAGTCAATCTTGACCCGGTTGTTGTTTTGTAAACTGCGGTGATCCATTCGGGATGGTGAGCAGATATTGAGCGAGTATGAGATGAGTCTTGGGATATTTGGGATTGCAACGACATGATGATAGGAGTCTTCATTTGTAGCTTATTAGTTATTTACATTTCAGTTAGAACAGTCAGTTTGAGAACATGTATTGCACTTTTGGTTTGGTTTTGAGAATTGTAACTCTTCACTAAGTATTTATGTTTAAACGTTGTTTCTTCATTGTTTATTTGATTATCATTGTCTCGGGCAACCGAGATGGTAATGTCTTCATACCTGAGTGGTCCTGGTAAGGCACTTGGAGTATGGGGGTGTTACAAATGGTATCAGAGCGACGATCCTGAAACCTGTAACCAATGAATCCAATGAATATAGGGAGTCAATTAAAATGAACCCGGGGTAAAGGTTGTAGGAGCTAATGCAAAGGCTTGGGAGACGTCCTGAAGTCGAAACTCGCCCTACAATTTTGAACCGGTCACATGGGGGTAGTATGTCAAGGTCGTATGTGTTGCTTGTTAGCTTGTATGTGAATGTGATGATGTATGTTGTAATTGTTGGATGTTTGGAGTAGAAGATCGAGTTTGTGAATGAAAGGTTGGTGAAGTATATAGAACTGTTGTTGATTGAAAGCATGTTGCATGATAGTTGGTTTACAATGTTGGTTGGAATTATTAGAAAAGTGCATGAGAATGATGAGTAATGTGGTGGAAAAAGGGAGTAGTTCATATGTGATATGATTATACATAATTTTATTTGTGTAATTTTATATAATGATTTCATATACATGCCTACTATTGTTCATATGTACATGTTGTATGAAGAATGTGGTTGAAATGGATGAATTGATTGGAAAAAATGGAGTGGAAATAGCATGAGAATACGAATTTTGTGATTATGAATATGTTTAGGTGACGAAGTGTATTTGTAATATTGATGTATTAGTAACATGGAATAGGATTTGTAATGTATGAGTATGATTTGTCTTACGAAAGGCTATAGAATAAAAGCATGTGGGTAGTGCATGATGAATGTTGTTGCTTTGTTTTCGAAAATAATAATATGTGATTGGGGCTACTGGTTTCATGAGTATTGGGTTGTTTTCGTTTAACTTGGTTGTTGTTTAAGTTGTTTGGAAGTAAAAATCAAATAGTTATGTCGTCGATTACTGACAAAGTTGTCTTTAAACTGTTATAACTTGAGATGCGTAAATGATTTTAATGTGATTCCAATTGGAGGTGATATCTTGCTCTTTTACGATTCTAACGATAGGTCACACGCCCAAAACGACCAAGAAATGAGTGAGTTATGACTGTTTTACGAAAACTGGACAGTGCTGAGAAATGCGTAGGTACTCGATCGAGTATCCTTGGTACTCGATCGAGTAGGTGGGGTACTCGATCGAGTACGTCAGTTACTCGATCGAGTGTCCCTGGTAATTTTTTTTACGTGCTTCTGATCTTCACCTACTCGATCGAGTAAGTCCCTTACTCGATCGAGTGGCCGGTACTCGATCTAGTGACCCCTGTTTTGGGTCATATGCTTACCCTTTGACTTCGTTGCATATTATGTTTAATTCAAAGGTGTTATTTTGCTTTTTTATGCATTTTTTTACATGTATGTTGGTCTTGATACGTAAGTTACCCAATCTTATGGTGTAGTGAGTGGCACCTGTAGTGAGTAGGAGTTCGGTTGGAGGACATGAGTTATATGTGTTGTGATAGATAGTGGAAAAAGAAAAGGAAGATTGGTATGGTTTATAGAGACATAGAGCATGTTTTGTGAGATGAGATGAGTGATATGTTTGTATGTTGAGTAATGTAAAAATTAAGTGAGTATGGACAAGGGATGATGTGAGTCTAAGGAACGTGAGAATGAAAGGATTGAGAGTAAGGATGTGGATAGTGGCAACTTGAGATGTGTAAAGAATTATGGAGGGAGATGGTTAGGAGTCGAGTGAGTCAAGAATATAAGTAGTGAAAGTTCGTTTTAAAAGGGGTTGAGAATAGTGGTATATAGTGAACTTTATGGAGACATGTTGCGAGGTGGATTTGTAGACAGTGAGTGAGTTTGGAAGATTTGGTTTATTAAGAGGTGAAACTACGTGTGATTTCTTTGAGCATTTAACGGTATGAAATAAATTTTGATTTCTAGAGATGTACGAAGGAGATGCAATTGTTTGAACAGTGAACGTTGATTTTATGGATAGATTAGTGGCAAGTGTGAGTGATAGCATAATAAGAGAAGATCCATGGTAAGAAAGAATGAGATGATATCGATATAAATAATGGGATGTGAGTCTTGGAGCAATGAGAAAGCAACCGGAACACTAAAGAGTTAAGAAGAAGTAATAAGGAGTTTTATGGTTAATTGATTTTGTCGAGAGTAAAAGAAAAGAATGAGGGGAGTAAAACTAGGAAAACTGTTGACCGGAGTTATGTGATATAAAAGTAAGGAATCGTCAAGATGTATGATACTATCATGGGGATTTGAGTTAACGGTTACATAGGAGTCTCGGGACAACATGATTATTCATGGGTTTTGAGGAATTAAGGGAATAAGAAGTTGGTAGAATATATGCACGATATGAGATTTTTGGTGGGGAGTTAGATGATGATACAATTAAGAATAGTATTGGGAATTATGTTGAGGTAATTTTGGTTGATGGATTTGATGCTCGTTATTGGGGATGATAACCAAAGATAGGGAAGAAACGGTGATGTTTAGAGATGAGTGTAAGAAGTTGATGTACGAACGGTAGTTGTGTGGAGGAATTGTCTCTAGTGGTTAAGGTTAATGATAAATGGGAAAGATGGCAATTCTAAAGAGGCTGATTTTGTAGAGATTGAATTGATAGGTATGGTTGTGAGGAAGTATAAGACATAGTCTTAGGAGGCGGTTTCTCCTAGTGAGTGTTAGCTGTATAGTTAAGTGTGGCAGAAGGTGAGGGTTATGCGAATGGAAGAATGTGATGAGGGGCATGCGAGTTAAACTCGGGCGACAGGTAGCCTTTGTTGAGTGGTAACTTACGTGATCGGGATTGATTTGGTTGGATGTGATTATGGGTCTATGTCATATATAAATGTTTGTGTGAGGTTCCGACCTCACAAAAAAAATGGTATGGTGTGATAATTATAAAGTTGTTATCTGAATTTTCTGTAATACATGTTGGATACGAGAACGTAATGGAATGATGTTTAAAAAGGTAATAATTTGACTGTTTTGGCATGACTAGTTATGCTTGTCTGTATTCATGGTACATGTCAATCTGTGATATGGTAAGGGGATGATATTCACGAGGTAATTATCTGTTTAATTCATAAAATATGTTGTGTTATGATTTAGTAAAGCGGATTTGAGTAAGTTTTTCTTGTACGAGAAATTATGCCGAGTCGTATTTATGGGAGTTGTATGCGATTGTGATGACTATCGATGTGGTTGTTGTGCCTCGGGTGGTGATCCGGGCACGGTACATAGTGCTGTGATGCGGGTATTTTCGCACTGCGGTGTGGTTGTTGGTGACGGTGTTGTGATGCCGTCACCGGTTGTGGTGGAGTAGGCAGGATGATTATGATACGAGTTTTCGAAAGTGCATACCAGTTACACATAGATTGTTGTTTTGTTTGCTGTTGTTCTTTGTGAGTTTCGGTTGAACATGTAAACTATTGTTTTGTTTGTTGATGTTTCTTACCAGTTTCAACTTGGGTGTGAGGGTAGAGTATGATATGGGAGAAAGTTGTGTATGTTTTGTTGTTGTGATGGTATAGTGATTTTCTGTTGTTAGGGCACAGTTGTAAGAGGTTGTACAGAACATTTGACCTTGTTGTAGATGAGACATCGGTGCACATAGTCATGACAAGTGATTCGTAGAACATGTGTTGTAATGATCTGAAAGTTGCAGGTGGTTTTAATCTTTTGTTGGGCCAGTGAGGGAAGGGTGTTTGGATTTAGTGTCTTGTTAAGTCATGTATGAGTTTTGCAGTGATGAAAGAAAGGAACTTGAGGATCTAGTGTGAGTGTACGTAACAAGTGTGGATCATGAGTTATGCTTTTGGCGGTAAGAGTTTTATGTAGTTTATATAGAGAGGTGTGTCATGTTGCGGTAATAGGGAACAAGTGAAGTTTTGGGTTAAATTAAGGATTTTGTGTGGTATAGGTTAGGTGGTGTGACGAGAGAAGTGAAGTATGAGAGTTGTTTAAGTAAGTGAGCCTTGGGTAGGTGCATGGCGAGTGTTTAGATTATAGGTGGTTATCTTTGACATGCGATGGTGATGAGGATTATGAAAAGATATATCTAGGATTTAGTATTAGTGAGTTACGAGGACGTAACATTTATCTTAAGAGGAGTAGGAGGCGATAAAAGAGAGTTTCATGGTGGTGCATGTTGTAATATAATTGGAAGTAGAGTGTTAGCGTAGCGTAAAGGAGGGATTTGTTTTGTGGATAATACTTCTAAAAGGCCATGGCCGTGCTTGTAGTAGTGTGATGCTTCGGAGTATGAGAATATTTTATATAATGTTTGAGTTGGAGGATGATGTTATGAGTCGAGTAAACTTCGAGGACGAAGTTCCTTTTAAGGGTGGTAGAATGTAACATTCCGTTTGATGTCTATGAGTGTCTTGATTTTGGATTTGATAGTGGATGATATTATGGAGCTAGCAGTGTTAGTGGATGGGGGTTGGTTATGTATGAAGTTGGTGTCGTGAGAGATATATATGTGGTGGATACGATATCGTGAGTCATGTTAAGGAAGTAAACATAGTTGGTGGAGTGGGTGTTAAGAGTTCATGTTTTATGTTTGGTCGAGTTTTTGAGTTCTTAGTTATGTGGTTGTGTCTTGGTCGAGTTAGTATGGTTGTTTTTAGAGTATGGGTTGAACTTCGGGGATGAAGTTCTTTTTAAGGAGGGAAGACTGTAATACTCCGTATTTATAAGTCTTGGGGTACTCTATCGAGTAGGCCTTACTCTGTCGAGTAAGGGTAAGTTGCGTTTTAGAAAAGTTCGACAGAGGGTACTCTATCAAGTAGCCTTAGGTACTCGATAGAGTAAGGGGGTACTCTATCAAGTAGCCTTAGGCACTCGATAGAGTAAGGGGGTACTCTATCGAGTAGCCTTAGGTACTCGATAGAGTAAGGGGGTACTCGATCGAGTAGCCTTGGTTACTCGATCGAGTAGCCGGTTTTACGGGGAGTTTTCTCGGGTTTTGTTAATTATGCGATTAAGGTATATAAGCTTTGTCGTCATTATTCTAAATCACTTTTGCAAAACCTAAATTACTGTTTAAGAGAGAAAGCAAGCAAGTTCTTTAACCTAATCGCATTATTAGCAATACCCGGAGTTTGGAAAATCAGTTCTGAGCGTTGATTATACCGTTGAGTTCCTTGCGTCGAGGGTAAGATCTATGTACCCTTTTTATTGTCTTTCCTTTAAGTTGGTTAAACCCTAATCTAGGGATTTGGGGGTTTTTGAGTAGTTTGTGATTTGGTAGCATTTGTATGTTGTATGATAGGAGGAGGTTTCGTAGAAGAGCCTTTTTGAGACAGCTGTAGAGACCGTCTGATAGTTGTGCTTTCCAGGTAGGATTACCTACTCAGTATTAGTCCCATAATGGGATGATTGTTGATGTGTTGAGATTGATTGTTTAGTATCGTAGTTGCATTGTGACGGTTGTGATTGTGATTGTGATTGGTTGTCTCTGGTTCTCGAGATGATTCTCGGCTGAGTGGAGTCACTTGCGGGAGTGGCTTCACGCCCTAGTTTCGCCCTTCGTGGAACCCGCCACGGAAGGGGATGTGCACATTAATGGACAGGGTTATCGCTCACTATGTGGAGCGGGGATTTGGTGGGTACGGCTGCGGTCCCCCCTGGCGTAATGTGGTCTAGTGGACAGTCAGTGATTGAGACGATTGGAATTGGTTGGTTGTGTGTGTGTGACAGTTAAGCTGTCTGTGTATCTTATTGTTGATATATATGTATAAATTGTGTGATTAGTACTGACCCCGGTTGTTGTTTTGTAAACCTGCGGTGATCCATTCGGGGATGGTGAGCAGATATTGAGCAGGTATGAGATGAGTACTGGGATAGCTGGGATTGCCACGACATGATGATAGGAGTCTTCCGCTGTAGCTTATTAGTTATTTACATTTCAGTTAGAACAGTCAGTTTGAGAACATGTATTGCACTTTTGGTTTAGTTTTGGGAATTGTAACTCTTCACTAAGTATTTATGTTTAAACGTTGTTTCTTCATTGTTTATTTGATTATCATTGTCTCGGGCAACCGAGATGGTAATGTCTTCATACCTGAGTGGTCCTGGTAAGGCACTTGGAGTATGGGGGTGTTACAACATAAATGAAAGACGCATTAAAAGACTTGCTTCATCAAAAGTGCTCAAACCATTTGGTTTCGAATCTTATGGTACATGCGAGTCTTGCCTTCTAGGCAAGATGACTCGTGCACCTTTTGCGGGAAAAGGGACACGAGCTAGTGAGGTTTTGGCTCTCATAGATACGGATGTGTGTGGACCATTAACCTTCACCGCTAGAGGAGGTTTTCACTACTTCATTACTTTTACTGATGACTTAAGTAGATATGGGTATGTCTACTTAATGAAGAACAAGAGTGAAGCTTTTGAGAAGTTCAAAGAGTTCCAAAATGAAGTAGAGAACCAATTGGATAAAAAGATAAAGACCCTACGGTCCGACCATGGTGGTGAGTATTTAAATATTGAATTTGATTCACACCTAAAAGATTGTGGTATAGTATCACAATGGACTCCTCCTGGCACACCGCAATTAAATGGTGTGGACGAAAGGAGAAACCAAACTTTACTAGATATGGTTCGGTCTATGATGAGTCTAACTGAGCTTCCTAGTTCATTTTGGGGTTTTGCCCTCTTGTCTGCAGTATTTTCACTAAATCGAAGCCCGACTAAAGCGGCCAATAAGACTCCATATGAGATATGGACAGGGAAAGTCCCTCATTTGTCATTCATGCATATTTGGGGATGCAAAGCGTACGTTAAAATCAAGTCTGATAATAAGCTTGCACCCAGGTCTGACAAATGTCTTTTTGTAGGATATCCAAGGGAAACACGTGGCTATTACTTCTACAATAAACACGAGAACAAAGTGTTTGTGGCTCGTGATGCTGTCTTCCTAGAAAAGGAGTTTATTTCTAGGAGACAGAGTGGGAGAAAATTTGAACTTGAAGAAGTTCGAGAGCCACAAACCGAGAATGAGGTAGAGGAGAACGTAGAGGATAGCATTCCCTCTTCCTCTGAAATGGTAATTATTCCTAGAAAGTCATGTAGGATTTATAATCCACCTGATCGCTACCTTGGTAACATCGAAGAGGATGGTGTTTTGTTACTTTTTGAAAGTGATGAACCCACTACCTACAAATCGGCCATGTCTAGTCCCGACTCCTCGCTTAGGCTAGAAGCCATGCGGTCCGAAATAGATTCCATGTACGAGAACCAAGTATGGGACTTGGTGGATTTACCTGAGGGAGTGCGACCTTCAGTGTAAATGGATATATAAAATTAAGCTCGGCATGGATAAACATGTGGATGTTTACAAAGCTAGATTGGTGGCAAAAGTTTCACCCAAGGTCATGGTTTACACTATGACGAAACCTTCGCTCCAGTCGCTATGCTTAGGTCCATTAGGATAATCTTAGCGGTTGCCGCATTTCATGATTATGAGATTTGGCAAATGGATGTCAAAACTGCCTTCTTGAATGGGATTCTAGAAGAAGAGGTGTACATGATACAACCTGAAGGTTTTGTGGATACATCTAACCCTAAGAAGGTGTGTAAGCTTAAAAAGTCCATCTATGGTCTTAAGCAAGCATCTAGGAGTTGGAATCATCGCTTTGATCATGTTATTAAACAATACGGTTTCACTAGAAGTGTGGAAGAACCGTGTTTATACATGAAGTTTAGTGGGAGTAAGGTTGCATTCCTTGTCCTATATGTGGATGACATATTGCTCATTGGGAATGATGTTCCATCACTCACTTCCGTTAAGGAGTGGCTAGGGAAACACTTCCAAATGAAGGACTTGGGAGAGGCACAACGAATCTTGGGTATCCGGATCTATATGGATAGGTCTAAGAGGATACTAGCATTGAGTCAAGAAGCTTATATTGACAAAGTTCTTGACCGGTTCAATATGAAAGACTCCAAGAGAGGATTTCTACCTATGGGCCAAGAGATTACTTTGAGCAAGTCACAGTCTCCCTCCACCCCTAAGGAAATTGAACACATGAAGACCGTCCCTTATGCTTCCGATGTTGGGTCTATCATGTATGCTATGATTTGCACTCGTCCCGACGTTGCGTATGCCTTGAGCATGACAAGTCGTTATTAAGCCAAGCCTGGTGAGAGTCACTGGATAGCCGTAAAGAACATGCTTAAGTACTTGAGAAGGACTAAGGATTCGTTCTTAGTGTTTGGAGGAGAAACTGAGTTGCGTGTAAGAGGTTACACGGACGCAAGTTTCCAAACCGACCGGGATGACATGAAATCCCAATCCGGCTATGTGTTTATGCTAAATGGAGGAGCTGTTTGCTGGAAGAGCTTCAAGCAAAGCGTTAATGCGGATTCTACAACAGAGGCTGAGTACCTTGCAGCGTCTGAGGCTTCGAAGGAAGCTGTTTGGATTAGGCAATTCATGGAGGGACTAGGAGTAGTCCATTCCGCCAAAGATCCTATCACTCTATATTGTGATAACAGTGGAGCTATTTTTCAAGCCAAAGAGCCTAAGTCTAGTAACAAATCTAGACACATTGAAAGGAAATACCATGTAATTAGAGATTATGTGGAAAGGAAGGAAATTGACATTTGTAACGTTGGGACAGATGATAATATTGCTGATCCTTTAACCAAGCCTTTATCAAAGGCTAAGCATGATGGTCATGTCGTCGCTATGGGATTGAGACGAGTACCAGATTTTCTTTAGATTATGGATATGTAATAATTGGATAGTGTATCTCTTATTATATATATGATAATCACATTCATTGTTTTCGCAATCATTCTTTTATGAATCTTTTATTTAGTGTGACTAAATTTTAATACCTTGTTTATCTGAATAAGTTGTGGAGACAATGTTGAACACTATTCAAGTGAATAAGATGAACATTGTATTTTGTCCCTAGTCACTTAATGAGGTGACGTCTCGGAGTGACTATATTGTAAGTCGATTGATGGTTGTTCAACACCATAAGGTCATATGTGATGACTAGTCGATTACATGGGCAGAGTGTGTGACACTTTGCCGGACAGTGACCATTTAGAGAGTCCCTAAGTTCTATTATAGACACCTGGTCGTGGCGGGGATCTCTAAGATGTTCTAATGAGTCGATTCTTTTGACTGGAGACTATTATCTGAGCAAGTGCAGTTTTCGAGTGACTTTGGTTTTTGTCCTAGGTCGTGCGGTGAAAGGAGGCCAAAAGGGCATTTACTAGGTCATGGTGATCTGTATTGTGCAATAGGATAGATAGGGCATATAGGAATTGTCCACCCACGTTGGGTAACTATATCTCAAGGCCACTCGAGGAGTTAATGATTACAAATGCGTGGCCACGCTCGGAAGTAATCTGTGAGAGATTTTTCCGGTCAGGTAGTCACACTCCCGATCGAGAAAACCACTCGCGATATGTTCGTGTGCAAGTGCGACCTGAAAGACACCTTGCATTGAGTGGGAGATTAAAACCGACAAGAGAATTAGTAGCGCAGACCTTGTGTCGGACAAGTGGGAGATTGTTGGAGTTTGTGTCCTCCACAATAGTGCGTTTACATAATAAATCTCATTAATGGAATATCATCAGATATTTAATTATTTGATCCTCGTCAGTTGATTAACGTAAATCGATAACGGTTGGCTGACTAGAGTTTGACGTTATTGTCATGAGACGGCGGTGATCAACTGACCCCTTTCGGTCACACCTAAAAGAACGAACCCTAATTGACAACTAATTAATTGTATGAGATACAATTTATTTAGCCCCTTGATTTATAGACTAAAAGGTTAGTCGATTATTTTTAGAGAGATTTCAAGTTGCGAACTCGAGGCACGACAGTTATTATTTAATTATGCGATAATTGAATAATAAATTTTGGGAGACGGGTTTTAGTTAATTAATTGTTAATTCACTAAAATTGTACTAATTGATTAATGTGATTAATATTAGTACGTAAATAATATGTGTAGTGGTACACGTATATTTCCGGAGTGATTTGGACGAATTAATTATGGAAGTATTTAAACATGAAACGATGTTTAAAATAAAATTACACGAATTTGTGCGACAAATATAAGAACCAATATGGACCCGTAAATGGGCAAGTGGACCGTGTAAAATAGAGTAGTGGATGATTAGGAACATAATCATTTCACCTTACTTTATATACTTACATAAGTTATCTTATTATAGATTTTGCATGTGATGTAAGATTAAATAATATAAGACAATTTGTCCACTCCTACACTCTACCCTCCCACCGGTTTTCCCCCATATACACTCCAAAATGTTTGCTCATTTTTACACACAATAACATTTGAACATTTTGCATGTGTATCTTCTTCTCTCTAAAAATAATAAAGCATCCTCTTCCTAAGATTGTTAGTATACAAAATTAATATTTACTAAAAGAGTTAGTAATATTAAAATATTATCAAGGGTATAATTTTAACAAGTTTCTAGTTAAATACTTGTTAGAATTTTTGGGTTGAGTTCTTGGGTGCAACTTGAAGGAGACTTTCTTTTTGAAGGTTTTTCAAGGAGGATCATCCATATCTTTTTAGCTCAAGAACAAACTAGTAAGGTGATATAGTTTGTGCCCATTTTAACATAAAATCAATGTAAGGAAATTGTTTTTCCTTAAACTTTCATTTTTATGCTTTTATATTTGCATGCATGTTACATAGATCACCTAAATGATAAATTATGAGATAATTTAATTTTTATTAGAGAGTCTAATATGGATCTATGATCTTTCAGAGTGTTGCTCATTTCTTCTGAAGGCGAGCATACAACACTTTCTGTCAAACTCGACTTCGAGGTGACAAATAACGCAGCAGAATATGAAGCTTGTCTCATTGGTCTACAAATAGTAGTAAGTTTAGGCATCAAGAATCTTCAGGTTCACGGAGACTCATCCTTGATCATTAACCAAATTACGGGATCTTGGAAAATTCGAAGTGAAAGTCTAGCACCCTATCAGGCAAGGATAGATCAAGTTGCCCAATTATTCGATCAAGTCACTTATCTACACTTGCCTCGTGAAGAAAATCAATTTGCAGACGCTCTTGCAAAACTTGCATCTTTGATTAATATGCCAGACAATATGGTTGAAATGCCTCTATGCATCGAACGACGGTCAGAACCAGCCTATGTACACCAAATTACAGATGAGGAAGAAAGCCCAGAGGAACCCTGGTTTCAAGCCATCCTAAACTTCAAACTCAATGGTACATACCCACCAGATATGGATAAGAGGGGACAATGCGCCATACGCCTACTAGCCTCTCAATACCTGCTCATGTAAGGAGAATTGTACAAAAGAACACCTCTTGGTGTCGTCCTACGTTGCCTTGATCAATCACAGGCACAAAAAGTGATGGAAGAAGTTCACGATGGAGAATGCGGTCCTCATATGAGTGGACCCATGATGGCAAAGAAAATCACACGTCTAGGATACTACTGGACCACAATGGAGTCAGATTGTATTAAATACGTCAGACATTGCCGTAATTGCCAAATCTTCGGGAATGTGCAACACGTCCCTCCTTCACTGCTTTACACCATGACATCTCCTTGGCCATTTTCTGCTTGGGGAATCTGTAACACCCCCATACTCCAAGTGCCTTACCAGGACCACTTAAGGCATGGAAATGCTACCATCTCGGTTACCCGAGGCAATGGTTATCATAAGACAATAAAGAAACATATTTAAATAATAATTAACGTTTAAAGTGATTACATGCCAAAAACCAAAACTGATAAAAGGAAATACAAGTTCTCAAAACTATCTGCTATCGAAATACTATCAAGCGTCGGACACGGCGGAAGACTTCTAAAGCGCAACGTGGTGACTCATCCCAGCCTATCCCATACGCATCGTCTCATACCGCTCAATAATGCTCACCACCCCGAATGGATCACCACAGTTTTTAAAACATTTAACGGGGTCAGTACTAATCATACAATTCAATATATCAACAATAAGATAAACAGACAGCTGAACTGTCACACACACACACACACACACACACACCCATCATCTCAATACTGACTGTCCACTGGACCAGCCCTGCCAGTGGGGGACCGCAGCCGTTCCCACCTAAGCCCCGCTCATCGTACGAGCGATAACCCTGTCCCATTAATGTGCACATCCCCTTCCGTGGCGGGTTCCACGAAGGGCGAAACTAGGGCGTGAAGCCACTCTCGCAAGTGACTCCACTCAGCCGAGAACGCATCTCGAGAACCAGAGACAACAATCACAATCACAACCGTCACAACACAATTACGATATTAATCAATAATCACAATCAACCACCGTCACAACACAATTACGATATTAAACAATCAATCTCAACACATCAACAATCATCCCATTATGGGACTAATACTGAGTAGGAAATCCTACCTGGAAAGCACAACACGCAGACGGTATCTACAGCTGTCTCAAAACGCCTCTTCTATGAACTCTCCTCCTACCATACAACACATAGATACTACTATTCAATTACTATTCATAAAAACCCCCAACTCCTAAATTAGGGTTTCACTATTCTTAACAAAACAGTATATAAATTATATTAGAAGCTTACCCTCGACGCAAGGAATCCAACGACACGAATTACGATACGATCCGACCGTCTGAACTCCGGGAATTGTCAAGAACGCGATTAGGAAGAAGACAAGTTGCTTTCTCTCTTAAACAGGTTTTAGGTTTTGTAAAAAGTGATTTAGAACAAAGACGAATTGGTTTAAATACCTTAATCGCGTAATTAACAAAACCCGAGAAAACTCCCCCGTAAAACCGGACACTCGATCGAGTACCCAAGGTACTCGATCGAGTACCCCTTACTCGATCGAGTGCCCCAGCTACTCGATCGAGTGCCCAACAGGTCAGAAACTATTTATCTTCGCAACTTGCCCTTACTCGACAGAGTAAGGTCTACTCGATAGAGTACCCCCAAGACATATAAATACGGAGTATTACAGTCTTCCCTCCTTAAAAAGAACTTCGTCCCCGAAGTTCAACCCATACATAAAAACAAACATGCTAGCTCGATCAAGACACAACAACGTAACTAAGAACTCGAAACAAAACTCCAACCCAAACATGAACTCGTAACACCAACTCCACTAACTATTCCTACCTCCACAGCATGGCTCACGATATCGTATCAACTCCATTATATCTCTCTCAACACTAACTCCATACGCTACCAACTACCATCCTTTAACGCTGCTAGCTCCGTAATATATCATCCCCTACCAAATCCCATATCAAGACACTCATAGACATCAAACGGAATGTTACATTCTACCACCCTTAAAAGGAACTTCGTCCTCGAAGTTTACTCGTGCTCATAACATCATCCTCCAATGTCAACACTATATAAAATATCCTCACACTCGAAGCATCACACTTACTACAAGCACGGCCATGGCCTTTTATCACTATCAACCACAACATATACAAATCCATATCTTATGCTACACCAACACTCTACTTTCAAATATACTACCATATGCACACCCATCAAAATCTCTTTTATCACATCCTACTCCTCTTAAGATAAATGTTACGTCCTCGTAACTCACTAATACTAAATACTAAATACATCTCATTACTCTCTTTACCACCACATGTGTAAGATAACCGCTTATAATCTAAACACTCGCCATGCATATATCCAAGGCTCTCTTACTTAAACATTCCTCATACCTCAACTCATTCGTCACACCATCTAACCTATACCTCAAAACTCGTAGTAAAATCACCATACTAACTCTCCATTATTTCCGCAAAACAACATACCTCTCTATGTAAGGCACTTATCTCCCAGAAGCATAACTCACGATCCACACTCGTTATGTACACGCACACTAGATCATCAAGTTCTTTCTTCCATTACCGCAAAACTCATACACAACTTAACATGACACTAATTCCCAATACCCTACACTCACTTTCTCAACAAAAGATTATGAACCACCTGCATCTTTCGGGTCATTACCACACATGTTCTACGACTCACTTGCCATTACCATGTCTACTGAAACCTTAACTAGAACAAGATCATAATTATTGTAACGACCTCTCCCCACCGTATCCCATCAATAGAACATCACTATACCATGACAACAACGAAAACATATTCAACTCTATTTCCTATCATACTCTACCTCATTCTTAACTTAACCTGGTAAAGAGAACATCAATAAGCAAGACAACTGTCTACATGCAGAAACTGAAACTCGCAGGAACAATATCAACCAAAACAACAATCTATGTATAATCTGGTATGTACTTTGAAACTCGAATCATAATCATCCCGCCTAATCCACCACAACCGGTGACGGCATCACAACACCGCCACCAACAGCCACACCGTAGTGCGAAAATACCCGCATCACAACACTAAATATCGTGTCCGGATCACCACCCGAGGCACCACAGCCACATCGATAGACATCACAACTGCATACAACTCCCATAAACACTGACTCGGGATAACTTTTCAGTCAAGAAAAACTTACTCAAATCCACTTTACTAAATCATAGCACAACATATTTTATGAATTAAACAGATACTAACCTCGTGAATATCATCCCCTTACCATATCACATATTGACATGTATCATGAATACAGACAAGCATAACTAGTCATGCCAAATCAGTCAAATTATTACCTTTTTGGATATCATTCCAACGTTCTCGTATCCAACATGTATTACAGAAAATTCAGATAACAACTTATAATTATCACACCATACCATTTCTTGTGAGGTCACAACCTCACACGAACATTTATATATATGACATAGACCCATAATCACATCCAACCAGTCAATCCTGATCACGTAAGTTACCCCTCGATAAAGGTTACCTGTCGCCCGAGTTTAACTCATATGCCCCTCATAACATATTCCCCATTCGCACAACCATCACTTCCCGCCAAATATAACCATACCTTTACTATTCAACTATTAGCATCCGCCTCATCTAACCACATCTTATACCCTCTTACAATCATACACAACAATCAGGTCCCTACCAAATCAACCTTTTTAGAATTGCTACCTTTCTAATATACCATCACTCTTAACCACTAGTGACAACACCACAAACGATAACACTACCTTTGTCCGAACATCAAACCTCTTACACTTATCTCTAAACATCACGATTTCTTTCCTATCTTTGGTTGACATCCCAAATAATGGACATCGAATCCATCAACAAAATTACCTCAGTATTCTTCCCAATACTATCCTTAATTGTATCATCATCTAACTCTCCGCCAAGAATCTCGTATCGTGCAAATATTCTACCAACTTCTTACTTTCCTTAATTCCTCGAAACTCATTAATAATCATGTTGTCCCAAAACTCCTCTATAACCATTAACTAACATCCTCGTGACATTATCACACATTTCAATGATTCCTTACCTTTTTATCACATGACTCCGGTGAATGTTTTCCTCAGCTTACTTTTATCCTTCTTTTCTCTTTACACTCAATAATACCAATTAATAGTTGAACTCCTTATTCCTTCTAGCTAACTCTTTTGAAATCCGATTCGTTCTCACTTTGCTCCAAAACTCACATCTAATTATTTCATATCGATATCATCTCACTCTTTCTTACCACAAATATTCTCTTATTATGTCATCAATCACCCTTGCCACTAATCCATCCATAAAATCAACGTTCTTGTTCAACAATTGCATCTCCTTCTTACATCTCTAGAAATCAAAATTCCTTTCATACCGCTAATTGCCCAAGGAGAACCCACAATAGTTTCATCTCTTAAAAAGCCAAATCTCCACCCCGTGACATGTCTCCACAAAGTTCACTATATACCACTCTTCTCAACCCCTTTAAAACGAACTTTCTTTATGTATATTCTTAACCCACACGGCTCTTAACGACCTCCTTCCATAATTCTTTACACATCTCAGGTTGTTACTATCCATATCCTTACTCCCAATCCTTTCATTCTCACGTTCCTTAGACTCACATCATCCTTTGCCCACATTCACCTACTTTTACGTTACTCAACATACAAACATATCACTCATCTCATCTCACAAAACATGCTCTATGTCTCTATACACCATACCAATCTTCCTTTTCTTTTTCCACTATCTATCACAACACATATAACTCATGTCCTCCCACCGAACTCATACTCACCACAGGTGCCACTCACTACACCACAAGATTGGGTAACTTACGCGTCAAGACCAATATACATGTAAAACAATGCATAAAAGAGCCAAATAATAACTTTGAATTAAACATAATATGCAACGAATTCAAAAGATAAGCATATGACCCAAAACAGGGGTCACTAGATCGAGTACAGGCCACTCGATCGAGTAAGGGACTTACTCGATCGAGTAGGTCAAGATCAGAAGCACGTAAAACAAATCACCAGGGCTACTCGATCGAGTAACTGAGGTACTTGAACGAGTGCCCCCTTACTCGATCGAGTACCAAGGATACTCGATCGAGTACCCTAATTCTCAGCACTGTCCAGTTTTCGTAAAACAGTCATAACTCACTCATTACTTGGTCAATTTGGGCGTGTGACCTATCGTTAGAATCGTAAAAGGACAAGCTATCATCTCCAATTGGAATCACATCAAAATCATTTATGCATCTCAAGTTATAACAGTTTAAAGACAACCTCTTTATAAACGAAAAACACAACTATTGATTTTTACTTCCCAAACGACTTAAACAACAACCAAGCAAACAAAACCAGTCCAAAGCTCATAAAACCAGTATTCGTAATCATACGTTACTATTTTCAAAAATCAAGCAACAACATTCATCATGCACATAGGTTATTTAACTTGTCAATCACGATTTACCCACATAAACATGCTCCACCCATGAATTTCATATTCTTATGCAATTACTTACTTAATCTCTTCCAACTAATCCATCAATTACAGCTACACACTTCTTACAACATATACCCATGAACAATCGTGGACAAGTACATAAACTTATCATACAACTCTATGCAGACAAAATATACGTATACCACACAACATTTCTATTCGCATGTTATTATTATGTCACATCATGAATCATCCATCATGTTTCTCATTCCAACCACAATTCTATATATCTCATCAACAAGTTTCCTCATATCACCATTTTCTTTCACATGCTCAACTTTCTACTTCAACATCCAACAATTAACACATTCCATCACATTCATAAACCAGTTAACCAAACACATATACGACTCGACAAACACTTTCCCACGTGACCGGTTCAAAGTTGTAGGGCGACCCCTTGCGGCTTTAGGACGTCTCCCAAGCCTTTGCACTAGCTCCTACAACTTTTACCCCGGGTTCATTTTAATTGACTCCCTATGTTCATTAAGTTCATTGGTTACGGGTTTCAGGATCGTCGCTACGATACCATTTGTAACACCCCCTATACTCCAAGTGCCTTACCAGGACCACTTAAGGCATGGAAATGCTACCATCTCGGTTACCCGAGGCAATGGTTATCATAAGACAATAAAGAAACATATTTAAATAATAATTAACGTTTAAAGTGATTACATGCCAAAAACCAAAAGCGATAAAAGGAAATACAAGTTCTCAAAACTATCGCTATCGAAATACTATCAAGCGTCGGACACAGCGGAAGACTTCTAAACCGCAACGTGGTGACTCATCCCAGCTATCCCATACGCATCGTCTCATACTCGCTCAATAATCGCTCACCACCCCGAATGGATCACCACGTTTTTAAAACATTTAACGGGTCGTACTAATCACACAATTCAATATATCAACAATAAGATAAACAGACAATTTGAATCGTCACACACACACACACACACACACACCCATCATCTCAATACCGACCGTCCACTTTGGACCACCACTGCCCGATGGGGGACCGCAGCCGTTCCCACCTAAGCCCCGCTCATCGTACGAGCGATAACCATGTCCCATTAATGTGCACATCCCCTTCCGTGGCGGGTTCCACGAAGGGCGAAACTAGGGCGTGAAGCCACTCCCGCAAGTGACTCCACTCAGCCGAGAACGCATCTCGAGAACCAGAGACAACAATCACAATCACAACCGTCACAACACAATTACGATATTAATCAATAATCACAATCAACCACCGTCACAACACAATTACGATATTAAACAATCAATCTCAACACATCAACAATCATCCCATTATGGGACTAATACTGAGTAGGAAATCCTACCTGGAAAGCACAACACGCAGACGGTATCTACAAATTTGTCTCAAAACGCCTCTTCTATGAACTCTCCTCCTACCATACAACACATAGATACTACTATTCAATTACTATTCATAAAAACCCCAACTCCTAAATTAGGGTTTCACTATTCTTAACAAAACAGTATATAAATTATATTAGAAGCTTACCCTCGACGCAAGGAATCCAACGACACGAATTACGATACGATCCGACCGTCTGAACTCCGGGAATTGTCAAGAACGCGATTAGGAAGAAGACAAGTTGCTTTCTCTCTTAAACAGGTTTTAGGTTTTGTAAAAAGTGATTTAGAACAAAGACGAATTGGTTTAAATACCTTAATCGCGTAATTAACAAAACCCGAGAAAACTCCCCCGTAAAACCGGACACTCGATCGAGTACCCAAGGTACTCGATCGAGTACCCCTTACTCGATCGAGTGCCCCTGACTACTCGATCGAGTGCCCAACAGGTCAGAAACTATTTATCTTCGCAACTTGCCCTTACTCGACAGAGTAAGGGCTACTCGATAGAGTACCCCCAAGACATATAAATACGGAGTATTACAGAATCGACATCATTGGAAAGGTCACTCCACCTGGAGCAGGAGGTCACTGTTTCATTTTGGTAGCTATCGACTATTTTACCAAATGGGTCGAAGCTGCATCCTACACTGCTCTTACAGCTAAACATGTGGCAAAGTTCAAACAAAACAATATCATCTATCGATATGGTTGCCCACACGAGATCATTAGTGACAATGGGTCACATTTCCAAGCCGAAGCTGCACAATTACTATCCAAATACAAAATCAAGCACCACCATTCCTCGCCTTATAGACCTCAAACTAATGGTGCGGTAGAGGCAGCTAACAAGAGTGTCGTCATGATCCTCAAGAAAATGATCGATAATTATCGAGATTGCCCTAGTAAAATACCTTTTGCGTTATGGGGTTATCGCACATCAGTTAGGACGCCCACTGGGGCCACTCCTTTCTTTCTAACTTATGGCATGGAAGCTGTGCAACCTGTTGAACTAGAAATCCTGTCTTTACGCATCTTGCTTGAAAGTCAAATTCCAGAAGCTGAATGGAATAGGGATCGTTATGAGGAACTCATCCTCTTGGATGAACGAAGATTGCGGGCATTACATAATGTGCAAACATATTAGGCACGTATCAAACGAGCCTTTAATAAATGGGTTAAGCCCAGGAACATCAAAGAAAGAGACTTGGTGCTCAAATCAGTCAGAACTCTCCTACCTGTCGATCCACGTGGAAAGTTTAAACCCAACTGGGCCGGACCTTTCTTAGTCAAGTCCATACTCCCGGGGGGTGCGGTTAGGATTACAGACCTAGATGGGAATGAATTCGCTAACCCAACCAACCTCGACCAACTTGTGACACCCCCCATACTCCAAGTGCCTTACCAGGACCACTCAGGTATAAGGATGACACCATCTCGGTTTCCCGAGGCAATGATAATCAAAAGACAATAACGAAACAACATTTAAATAGTATAAAGTTTAAGTGAATACAATCCAAAACCAAACTGCCAAAATATGGTTTACACGATCTCAAAACAACTGTCTAAAAACTATCAAAACTACAGCGGAAGACTCTATCATCTGATGGCGACACATCCCAGCTATCCCTTGTATCTCGACTCATACCTGCTCAACAACTGCTCACCATCCCAGAATGGATCACCATAGTTTTCAAAACAATTAAACGGGGTCAGTACTAATCACACAATTTATATAACTCAACAATACAACAAACAACACAGCTCAATCGTCACAGATATACTCCGAACTCCATCACCAACTCCACAATACTGACTACACACTAAAGTATGTAGCCCTGCCAGAGCACCCATCGCAACAGGTTACTCCTCGCCGCCAGTGGGGGACCGCAGCCATTCCCACCTAAGCCCCGCTCATCTCCATCGAGCGATAAACCCAAATCCATTAATGTGCACATCCCTTCTGTGGCGGGTTACAAAGAAGGCGAATCTTGGGTGTGAAGCCACTCCCGCAAGTGACTCCACTCAGCCAGGGACGCACCGCGAAGAACACAGATAGATACAATCAATCACAACTACTATCAACAACCAAATCCAACAACCGTCACAATACGAGTATGATAATATTCAACAATCACAAATCACAACCAACACATCATGTGACTAATACTGAGTAGGGAAACCCTACCTGGAATGCAATACAATCAGACGGTCTCAACAGTTGTTATCAAAACTCCTCTTCTACGAATCCTCCTCCTAACATATGATCATATAATTACTAACAATCACAAAACTAACAAAAACCCCCAATCCACCAAATTAGGGTTTAAACAAACTTAATAAAATACTATAAAATCGGTACGTAGATCTTACCCTCGACACAAGGATCACAAGAATGTAAAGGATGATGAATTCCGACCTCTCAAGCTCCGGGATTTGTCAATAATGCGAAAGATGCGAAGAACGTAGTTTGAAATATCTTTTGAAGTAATTAGGTTTAATAAAAGTGTTTAATGATGATGACGAAAAGTTATATATACCTATTCGCATTATTAACAAAACCCGACAAAACATTACCCGTAAACCGAGCTACTCGATCGAGTAACTAACGTACTCGATCGAGTTCCCCCTACTTGATCGAGTACCAAGGCTACTCGATCGAGTACCCTACAGACAGAACACTGTTTTAAAAACCAAAACACCCTTACTCGACAGAGTAAGGCCCACTCGATAGAGTACCCAGAGGCTCATAAAACCGTAGTATTACAGTCTTCCTTCCTTAAAAAGAACTTCGTCCCCGAAATTCAAACCACAACAAAGAAAAGACATACTATTACACTCCCGACACAACAACCAAAACAAAACTCAACATAAAAGCATGCTACCAACTAAACTCAACCCGACTCAAACCGTTACTAACCATACCGACACAACACAAAAGATGTAAAAACTCTTAAAAACTCTTCGCGATCATCTCCTACCTCCATAAAAGAAACAAGGTTACGTCCCTGTAACCATACATACCTGATCAAAAAGGAATGGATAACGCTCTCTCATGGACTCCTCTGCCTCCCATGTAGCTTCCTCTACCTCATGATTAGACCAAAGGTGTTAGAAATCTATATCTCTTTACTCAACATATTCATAATGTTATAATTTTAATTTAGTCATAAAATTAAAAGATGATCTTATGCATGCAAACAATAATATAATTAAAGAAGAAATCATCATCTCACATTGATATTTCGGTTTATATGGGCACAAGTGAGTTCACCTACTCACTTGTTCTTGAGCTTCCTTAAGTGGATGAACAAGGATTCAAGTAGAGAATCCCTCCCAAGGTTTTATACCCAAGATAACAACTTAATAAAATTAATATTATTATTACTAGAACAATATTAATTTTTGTATAAAATTGACCAAGAATCTTTATTTTGTGCTCTCTAATTCGGTTGAGAGAAGGAGAAGAAAGAAATCTTTTTATCTCTCTAAAATTCTTATTTTAGATGTGTGTAAAAATGAATAAAATGATACACTAACTATTGGTAGTGTATATGGTAAAATAAGGAGAAAAACTCATGGTTTTCTCCTCTCAAAAACCGGGTGGAATGGGGAAGGAAAGAGGGCCAATGCATGCACAAGGTGGTCTTCACAAGAGTAAGTAGGGTTGCATGGCTAGGCTTTAGGTAAAATGATTATGCTTACCACTCACATAATCAACATAATATTTTCCTAATCCTCCCATTATTTCGGTTAACATGGATAAAATGGACTCCATTTTATCTTTGTCAAATTGTCAATTTGTCACATGTCACATGTCATGTAAAAAAATGTTATGTATTTTTAACATATTAAAAATCAACGCATTAATAAAAATACGTCATATACAAAATTGACTTAGTAATTCATAATTACTTATACCAAAATAATTTACCAATTATAAATCACAACATCTTGTATTTATAATAATTTATTCATTCAAATGCAATTGTTTCCTTAAACAATAATTTCATCTAAGTAATTAAAACAATTCGATTACTTAGACCGTATCTTATTTAATCAAATTACAATGAGACACATAAATATTACTTCCAAAATCGTCCGTCAATTTTAAGTAATTTAATTGACCCGTATCGTCATACGATCAATTAAATGATCAATTAAGAGTGTTATCCTTTAGGTATGACCTAAGGGGATCAACTGGTCACCACCGTCTCACGACAGTAATGTCAAACTCTAGTCAGCCAATCATTACCGATATGTGTGGACCAGTTGACAGTAAAAATTAATTCCCAATTGTATTCTTTAAAATGAGACTTAAACATGTGATCATCATGATCAACAGTTGTGATCGCATTATTGTCGGAGGACACATATTCCAACAATCTCCCACTTGTCCTCGACAAGTGTGCGTCACCAATTCTCTTGTCCTATTACTATCTCCCACTCAATGCAAGGTGTCTTTCAGGTCGTACTTGCAAGTGATCATATCGAGAGTGATTTCCTCGATCTGGAGAATAACTGATTGACCGGATTTATCTACCATAGATATCTTCCGAGCGTGGCCACGCATTTACAGTTCATTACTCCTCGAGTGGCCCTGATATATTGTTATAACCCTGACTAGGGGTGGACAATTCCTATCGCACTCATTCCCTTCGACTAGCCACAGCCATCATAACCCAAAATATGCCCATTTGACCCCATTTACGAAGGTCGTAGTAACACAAATCAAAGTTAATCTGACACTGTGCCATCTTAGGAGAACAGTCTTTAGTCAAAAGAATCGACTCATTAGAATACTATAGTAGCTCTCGCCACGACCAGGCTATATAAATTTGCCAGAACTCTATAAGCGGTCATAAGGCCCGACAAAGTGTTCCTAACAGTCTGCATATGTGATCGACTAGTCATTCTCATATGACTCCATGGCACTTGAACTTGCCATCAATCGCATCACACTCTAGTTACTTCGAGACGTCACCTCATATAAGTAACTATGGGCGAATACAATGCTAATCCGTGTTCACTTTAACGAGGTTCAATTGTCTCCACAACCCGTTTGGATGTAACAAAGTATAAGGTGAGTTAATAATAACTCAAACGACAAATGTCGACATCAGATTCAGGTAGTCAATACGTATTACAACCTTGTGATACATATCGTAAGTGTATTAAAACTAGTTGATTGCAATAGAAGTTTAACATACCATGTGTCCATGTGTTCAAACTTCTTTTAATCACATTTTCCTTTACGTTCATATTATCTCTCATAGCATGAACCTTACCAAGTACACATCTAGGTTCCCAACCTCGGTTTCGGTTCTTTATCTTGAAAGAACTTCCTTGTCGATTATCACATAATAAACGACTTTGTGGTGAATGATATAACTTGTACTGATCAAGTACTCTACCCACACACAATGCACTAGGTATATGTTTTGTAGAGTCTTGCAACAATTGTCAAGATGATTAGCCTAGCACTTCTCACAAGTCCTAGCATATTAGAAAATATTAGTCTTGAGTAACTTCTTACTTCAACTAAGTATCTTTCCAAACATCCTATTGTAATACTACGTATTTATGAGTATTGGGGTACTCTATCGAGTAGGCCTTACTCTGTCGAGTAAGGGCGAGTTGCGGATGAAAATAGTTTCTGACCTGTTTGGTACTCGTTCGAGTAACGTGGGTACTCGATCGAGTAAGGGGGTACTCGATCGAGTAAGGGGGCACTCGATCGAGTACCTTAGCTACTCGATCGAGTAGCCGGTTTACGGGGGCCGTTTTCTCAGGTTTTGTTAATAATGCGATTAGAGTATATAATACTTCCGTCATTGTTCTTAAATCACTTTTCAAAACCTAATCACTGTGAGAAGAGAAAGCAAACTACGTCATTAGCTTTAATCGCATTGTTGTCAAATCCCGGAGCTTGGAAGATCGGATTTCACTTTCCTTTATACCGTTGTGATCCTTGCGTCGAGGGTAAGACCTATATACCATTTTTATGATGTTTCTTTAAAGTTGGTTAAACCCTAGTTTGGGGGATTTGGGGGTTTTGTTGTTTGTATGATTGGTAGTGATTATGTGTTTGTATATTAGGAGGAGGATTCATAGAGGAAGCTTTTTGATAACAAATTTGTGAGATCGTCGATTGTTGTGCTTTCCGGGTAGGGTTTCCCTACTCAAGTATTACTTACATAATGTGTGGTGATTGTCTTTGTAGATAGTCTTTGTTGATTGATTCAGACGGTTGTGATATTGTATTGTGATTGTGATTGTTTGTCTCTGGTTCTCGAGATGCGTTCTCGGCTGAGTGGAGTCACTTGCGGGAGTGGCTTCACGCCCTAGTTTCGCCCTTCGTGGAACCCACCACGGAAGGGGATGTGCCTATTAATGGGACAGGGTTATCGCTCGGTATGATGAGCGGGGATTTGGTGGGTACGGCTGCGGTCCCCCACTGGCAGGGCTGGTCCAGTGGACAGTCGGTGATGGGGAAGGAGTGGAGTGGATGATTGTGTATGATTGTTTGAGCTGTATTGGTTACTGTATTGTTGGTTATATAAATTATGTAAATAGTACTGACCCCGTTTATTGTTTTAAAACCTGCGATGATCCATTCGGGGATGGTGAGCAGATATTGAGCAGGTATGAGTTGAGTCTTTGGGATAGCTGGGATGTGCCACGGTCGATGATAGAAGTCTTCCATTTGTAGCTTAGTAGTTTTCATAAACATTTCAGTTGAATCAGTAGACAGTCAGTTTGAGAACATGTATTCGTACTTTTGGTTTTGGTTTTGAGATTGTAACCTTTCACTAAAGTATTTCTATTTAAACGTTGTTTCATTATTGTTTATTTGATTATCATTGCCTCGGGTAACCGAGATGGTAGCATCCTTATACCTGGGTGGTCCTGGTAAGGCACTTGGAGTATGGGGGTGTTACAAAATGGTATCAGAGCGACGATCCTGAAACCTGTAACCAATGAACCCAATGAATATAGGGAGTCAATTAAAATGAACCCGGGGTAAAGGTTGTAGGAGCTAATGCAAAGGCTTGGGAGACGTCCTAAAGTCGCGAAATCGCCCTACAATTTTGAACCGGTCACATGGGGGGTGTATGTCAAGTCGTATGTGTTGTTTGTTAGCTTGTGTAAGGATGTGATGAAGTATGTCGTAATTGTTGGATGATTGGAGTAGGAGGTTGAGTTTATGAATGAAATATTGGTGAAGTATATACAACTGTTGTTGGAATAGAAAAGCATGTTGGATGATTACTATGTGGCGTTTGATAATATGACATAACTGTTTCGTTGATTAAATGAAAAGCTTGATAGAATTGCATGCTTAGCTATACCACATGTTGCGTTTATAATGTTGCTTAGTACGTTGGGAGATGTGAGATAACATGCGGGTAGTTTATGCGAGTCAGCATGACTCGATCGAGTAGGGGGGGTACTCGATCGAGTAGGTGAGATACTCGGTCGAGTGGGTTTAACTCGATCGAGTGGGTATTTGATGATTTTGAATCCAGAATCGTGTTTTTTGGCACTCGATCGAGTACCTCAGGCACTCGATCGAGTAGGGGGTCACTCGATCGAGTAGCCGGGCTACTCGGTCGAGCATGTTAGAGGTCAGAAGGTCTGTTTGGGTTCTGGAGTCGAGGCACTCGATCGAGTATGTTGGGCACTCGATCGAGTAGCCTCTTACTCGATCGAGTAGGTTTGGGCACTCGATCCAGTGTGTGCTGGGCAGCCTGTTCTCGTGTTTTGAGGTTTTAGTGCGTATGTTTATGTCTACCCTTTCTTATATAGTTTCAAGATGCCGCCTAAGAGAAACGCGTATTATGCGAGAGCTGAGACCATGAATATGGATGATATCATTAAGATATTGGAGCACCAAGATGCTCTCACTGAGGCTTTAAAGAAAGTGAATAAGGATAAGGATAAGGAGGTTGATCACTCTAAGTCAGTCTCTATATAGCGAGGTTTAACCCAAAAGAGTACACGGGAACCGGGGAACCAAACCTTCTTGACAACTGGCATCGTGAGATGGAGAATATTCTGGACCTGGTTCACTGTCCTAATGAGATGAGAGTAGAACAAGCTGCGTTCTACCTGAGGGACGCAGCTGGCAAGTGGTGGGATACGGTGAAGGTGAGTGCTAGGGAGATGTATGCGAACCAGGGCTTACCTGCTATACCTTGGGACGAGTTTCGGAGAGCTTTTAGGAAAGAGTTTGTACCGGAACATGTGAGGAGTAAGCTGAGAGAGGAGTTTGATGGGTTTAAGATGACATCTGATATGTCAGTTGCTGAGTACTACAAGTAGTTTAATGAGAAGTCTAGGTATGCTGAGGATATGGGTTTGAGTGAGGAGAACCTGGCGCTGAGGTTTGAGAGAGGGTTGACACCCAAGATTATGGATAAGTTACCCGTGGGAGTCCTTACCAATGTTAAGGAAGCTTATGAGAGGGCTGGGAGAGCTGAGAGGTTGGTGGAGATGGCTCAGGAGAGAGTGAGTGAGAAAAGAAAGGCTGAGAGTGAGGGTGGTGGCCAATCTAGTCATAAGAAAGGCAACCACACCCAAGCTAGAGGGTTTTCTTCTGGGTTAGGGTTCAGTGCTGGGGCTTCCTTTGGGCGTGGCCGTGTGAGTGGTAGTGGTAGTTGGGGGATGACCTGCTATGGCTGTGGTGGTGTGGGCCACAAGAGACATGAGTGCACGAGTGCACCGAGAGCTTTTCAGGGATCGGCTCGGGGAAGCTATTCTCAGGGACCTGCACAGAGTTATGCGAGTAACAGACCAGGTGGGTCATGGTCTAACCGGGGAAGTCAGAGCTATCAGGGTAGAGGTAACCGCAATGGCGGCAATTCCTATCAGAAACAAGCTACGAACAACAACAACAATCAAGGGTCGGGTGCTAAGCCGACCACATCGCCCAAGATCTTGTCCGGGAGGTGGACAGAAGACCAGTGGAAAGCTGTTCATGATGGACAAGAAAGCAGCTGAGGAGGATGCACATGTTATCACTGGTACTTTTCTTGTTAACGGTATTCCTACCTTTGTTTTGTTTGATTCGGGGGCGTCTCAGTCGTTTGTATCTTCGAGTCATGTTAAACGGTTGGGTTTGAGGGTATATGAGTCTGTAAGTGAGAAAGTTTTTATACCTTCGGGTGAGTCTGTATCATGTGGGAGGTTGTTTAGAGATGTATCTATGATAGTTGGGCAAGTTGATCTACCTGTAAACTTGTTAGAGTTTCCTTTTGACGGTTTTGAGATGATAGTCGGGATGGATTGGTTAGGAAAGTATAAAGCTAAGATAGACTGTCATCAAAAGAAAGTGTCTTTGAGAGGGCCTAAGGGTGTTAGTGTGTCTTATCGTGGGTTTCTGGTCAAACCCAAAGTTAAGTTGATTGCAGCTGTCACCTTGAAGTCTTATCTAAGGAAGGGATGTCCTTTGATCTTGTGCCATGTGAGAGATGACCGGATAGAGAGTCCGACAGTTGATCAGATACCAGTGGTGGGAGAGTTTGCAGATGTTTTTCCAGAAGAGATTCTGGGGTTGCCACCGAAGAGGGAGATAAATTTCACCGTTGAGTTAAAACCGGGGACGGGACCAATCTCTAAGGCACCGTACCGGATGGGTCCTAAAGAGATGGAGGAGCTGAGGAAACAGTTAGATGATCTGATAGAGAAGGGATACAT
The DNA here is from genome assembly GCF_048544455.1 of Silene latifolia. Lineage (NCBI taxonomy): Eukaryota > Viridiplantae > Streptophyta > Magnoliopsida > Caryophyllales > Caryophyllaceae > Silene > Silene latifolia. The sequence goes on along the minus strand of NC_133526.1, from coordinate 72,021,090 downwards.
TAGACCTAGTGTATCGCCGTGGGGAGCACCAGTTCTTTTCGTGAAGAAGAAAGATGGGAGTTTGAGGTTGTGCATAGATTACAGAGAGCTGAACCGAGTGACAGTGAAGAATAAGTATCCTTTGCCAAGGATAGATGACCTGTTTGATCAGTTGAGTGGTGCATCAGTCTTTTCCAAGATTAATTTGAGGTCGGGATACCATCAGGTGAAGATCAGAGAGATGGACATACCAAAGACCGCTTTCACGTCGAGGTATGGTCATTATGAGTACGTGGTGATGCCGTTTGGGTTATCTAATGCACCGGTTGTGTTTATGGATTTGATGAACAGAATCTTCAGACAGTTTTTGGACAAGTTCGTGGTGGTGTTTATCGATGACATCTTAGTCTACTCTAAGACTAAGGAGGAGCATGAGGAGCATCTGAGGATTGTGTTGCAGACTCTGAGGGAGCATGAGTTATATGCTAAGCTGTCCAAGTGTGAGTTATGGTTAGAGAAAGTTGCTTTTCTGGGGCATGTGATCTCTAAGGAGGGAGTAGCTGTGGATCCAGCAAAGATTGAGGCAGTGACAAAGTGGGAAGCACCAAAGAATGTTGCTGAAATCAGGAGTTTCTTGGGTTTAGCTGGATACTACAGACGGTTCGTGAAAGATTTCTCCAAGATAGCTAGACCTATGACAGCTTTGATGAGGAAAGAGAACAGGTTTCGTTGGGATAAGAGTTGTGAGAAGGCGTTCCAAACATTAAAGGAGCGTTTGACCACAGCTCCTATCTTAGCATTGCCTGAAGGGATCGAGAACTTTGAGGTTTATACAGATGCCTCAAAGAATGGGTTGGGATGTGTGTTGATGCAGAACGGTAAGGTGATTGTCTATGCTTCTAGGCAATTGAAGCCGTATGAGGAGAACTACCCTACACATGATCTAGAGTTGGGTGCAGTGGTGTTTGCTCTCAAGATTTGGAGACATTACCTTTATGGGGCGACCTTTAAGGTATTTTCAGATCACAAGAGTCTCAAGTACATCTTCACTCAAAAGGAGTTGAACATGAGACATAGGAGGTGGAAGGAGCTGATTGGCGATTATGACATGGATATTATCTACCATGAAGGGAAAGCCAACATTGTTGCAGATGCTTTGAGTAGGAAGAGTGTGCATTCTTTGTGTACAGCTCTATCTTTGATGAGGTTGAGAGATGAGGTGAGGAAGTTTGGTATACATATGATGCAGAGAGGAGGTGTTGTGGGAGATTTGACAGTACAGCCTGATCTCTATGAGGATATTCGTGGTAAACAGGCTTTGGATCCTATGATGGTTGAGTGGAGAGCTGGAGTAGAGAAAGGGACAGTGTCCCGATTCTCTATTCATACAAATGGTAGTTTGAGGTTCGATGGTAGGTGGCGTGTCCCTAATGATGAGGAGCTGAAAAAGACAATCATGACAGAGGCCCATTGTACACCATATTCAGTACATCCAGGTGGTGACAAGCTGTACAAGGATTTGAAGAACACGTTTTGGTGGCCTGGGATGAAGAAAGAAACAGCAGAGTTTGTGGCCCGTTGTTTGACATGCCAGAGAGTTAAAGGGGAACAGCGAAGACCACAAGGTAAGATTCAGTCTTTAGAGGTACCTGAGTGGAAGTGGGAATCCATTTCTATGGATTTTATCGTGGGTTTGCCAAAGAGTCAACAGGGTAACAACATGATATGGGTAATAGTGGATCGACTGACCAAGTCAGCTCACTTTGTGCCAATGAAAGATACATGGACTAAAGCACAATTAGCTATGGCCTACAGGAAGAATGTGCTTAAGTTACATGGAGTCCCTAAGGACATAGTGTCTGACGGAGATGCGAGATTTATCTCAAGGTTTTGGAAAGAGTTGCAGGAATCTTTGGGAACAACGTTGAAGATGAGTACAGCTTTTCATCCTGCGACAGACGATCAGACTGAGAGAACAATCAAAACTCTTGAGGATATGTTACGGGCTTGTGTGATGGACTTCGGTGGTAGCTGGGAACAGAGGTTGAATTTGATAGAGTTTTCTTACAACAACAGCTATCACACTAGTATTGGCATGGCACCGTTTGAGGCTTTATATGCGAGGAGATGCAGGAGTCCGATTTGTTGGGACGACAGTGCTGAGGCAGTGGTTTTAGGACCAGAGATGGTACATGAGATGGTTGAACAGATTAAGATGATCAGGGAACGGATGATAGCAGCTCAGGATAGGCAAAAGAGTTATGCAGATCTACATCGCCGGGATATAGAGTTTCAGGTTGGGATAAGGTTCTCCTGAAAGTGTCTCCTATGCGTGGGGTTATGAGATTTGGGAAGAAAGGCAAGCTGAGCCAGAAGTTCATCGGACCTTATGAGATCTTAGAGCGAGTTGGGGAGGTTGCTTATCGTCTGGCTTTACCGGCTGCGTTAGAGAGAGTGCATAATGTGTTCCATGTATCGCAGCTGCGGAAGTATGTGAGTGACCCGTCACATGTGTTAGAGGCAGAGAGTTTAGAGCTAGATGAGTCTTTATCATATCTTGAGGTACCTAAGCAGATTCTTGACCGGAAGGTTAGGAAGACTAGGAGCGGTGAGACAGTGTTGCTTAAGATCCTTTGGTCTAACTGTTGGAATATGTGTCCTCCGACAATAATGCGATCACAACTATTGATCATGATGATCACATGTTTAAGTCTCATTATAAAGAATACAATTGGGAAGTATTTTTACTGTCAACTGGTCCACACATATCGGTAATGATTGGCTGACTAGAGTTTGACATTACTGTCGTGAGACGGTGGTGACCAGTTGATCCCCTTAGGTCATACCTAAAGGATAACACACTTAATTGATCATTTAATTGATCGTATGACGATACGGGTCGATTAAATTACTTAAAATTGATGGACGATTTTGGAAGTAATATTTACGTATCTTAATGAAATTTGATTAGATAAGATACGGTCTAAGTAATCGAATTGTTTCATTACTTAGATGAAATTATTGTTTAAGGAAACAATTGAAATTGAATGAATTATTATAAATACAAGTTATTTTGATTTATAAATTGGTAAAATATTTTGGTACAAGCAATTATGAATTGCTAAGTCAATTTTTGTATATGACGTATTTTTATTAATACGTTGATTTTTGATATGTTAAAAATACATAACAATTTTATGTGACATGTGACATGTGACATATGACAAATTGACAAATTGACAAAAATAAAAATGGAGTCCATTTTATCCATATGTACCGAAATTAAGGGGAGTATTAGGATGATATTGTGTTGATTATGTTAGTGGTAAACATAATCATTTCCCTAATAAACTAGCCATGCAACCTAGTGCTCATTGTGAAGACAAACTCATGCATGCATTGGCTCCCCTCTCTTCCCCTCTTACCCGGTTTTTCATAAGGCAAAGCCAAGGGTTTTTGCCTTATAATTTATCATATACACTAGATAACATTTTAGTGTATTAGCTCATTCATTTTTCATCTAAAAATAAGAAGTTTTAGAAAGATAAAAACCTTCCTCTTTCTTCTCTCTTAACCGGTTTTAAGAGACCAAAATCAAATATTTTTGGGTCAATTTTAATACAAAATTAATATTGTTCTAGTAATAATAGTATTAATTTTATTAAGTTGTTGTCTTGGGTATTTTACTTTGGGAGGGATTCTACACTTGAATCCTAGTTCTTCCATTAAGGAGAGTACAAGAACAAGAGAGTAGGAGAACTCTCTTGTGCCCTTAAGATCCGAAAATACCAATGTAAGATGATGATTTCTTCTTTATTTATTTATGTAGTTTGCATGCATAAGATCACCATTTAATTTTATGACTAAATTAACCAAAACATATATGAATATGTTAGTAAAGAGATCTAGATTTTTAACAAGCGGTATCAAGAGCCTTGGTTGTTTGCATGCAAATCGGTTAAAAGTTTTTCCGAGTTATGCGATTAACATATAAAACTTGTTAAATTTGTGTTATTATGATATATCACGAAAATTATTATGCATGTTAAAGTTTCTAGTCCTAAAATGTTTTTAGGATATTTTGGTTAATTTATGGATGTTTATTGTTCATCTTAGATAATAATGGCATTAAAAATATGATTTTATGAATAAAATGTCATTTTCGGACTAAAATTAGCTAAACTTCGAATTTTCTAGTGATTTTTGGATATGTTATCACATATATTATTTTGAGATGACCTGTAAATTTTCATAAGTTTTGGACTTTTTATGCTCGAAAAACGGATTTTTCATGTTTTAAATCGAATTTAGATGAAAAATAGGTTAATATGAGATAAATTTTGAATCTGGTCATAGAAATTTAGTATATTGTCACATGCAATTTTACAAGATGTGTGTAAAATAATAGGCTATATTGAAGTCTTTATGCATGATTTATGATTTTTTGAAGAAAAATAGCATAAATAGTGACTTAATTAGTGAAATATTAATAAAACATACTCCATGACTAAGAAAAAATGTCATATGTTGCATTTTATTATCCATTTCAGATATAAAATTGAAAAGTTGATAAATATAATTTTTCTCATGTTTTTATGATTATATTTGTTAAAACCGATAAACCGCAATATTGTTTTTCCGGATTAATTTCGAATTTATTTAACCTAAGTTTTTGAACATTATGAGTGTCATGGTATTTTTCCAGAATGTTCATGAGTTTAAATTTCAAATTTTTGAATTTATTTGAAATTTTGTGATTTATTTGAAGTTTATAGCTTTTTATTGTAATTTTAGGTCCATTAATGAACAAATTTTAGAAATATGAGTTAATTATGGTCAAATAGTTAGTGAAGACTAATTTTGAGTCCTAATAGGTTAGGGTAATTATCTTATGCATAAATATGAATTTATGTATTTTTTGTGATTTTAAGCGTTGAATCACGCAAATCCGTAAAAACCATGTTATATACGATATTGGCTACTTAAAGGCGATTTAACATAAAATTGGGCATGTTCATACATATTATAATGCAGCATTTTATTTATGATTGTCATAACTTTATTTTATGTAATTTTTGAATTATGTAATTTTACTTAGTATGGCCTTAGTTTTTAATTGGTATTACCCGAAATGTATGAGAATATCGATTCGGTTGTAATTTATTGTGATCTCGTATCATCGTTTTGTAATTTAATAGATTTATTTTATTTTATTTACAAATGTATAATAGGAAATTATGTAATTTGTTATGTAATTTATTTATTCCGGAGTTCCTTGAAGACGGTGTCACTCAAGATGGCGATACATAAAGACGGTGTTACCTCGAGTTGCGTGCCACAATCGAAGTTCAAGGGACCAATGGAGTTGGTTTCCGAATATGTAATAGTTAAATAGTTTTTCTATTTTAGGAAGGCCATACTAGGATTTATTTTATGCTTTGCATTTTATTTATATGTCGCATGCATCGCTAAATCGCCATAACTAAAACATGCATCATCATTTAATCGAGTTTATCGACCGTGTCAATTACAATTATCGTAGTTCACCGCTTTAGTTCACTTAAAACGTGATAGATAATAAATTGACATGACCTCTCGCTAAAAAAATCAATTGAGACATAGCCTTACCAAATAGTAGAAACCATGAAAACCTATTTCGCGAGGGAGTGCACTCGGCTACCCCGGGGCACAAACCTTGTTACGTAGGGGAAGTGGGTGATAAATGTCTATCCACCGAATTCATGTTGATGAGGGTTTCATCGGCTACCCCGTGCCCAAGTTAATATGGGTTTGGATCATGGACACATTTATTCGAAATTTGGATTGAACTCAACAAAAGGTTTTGATAAGGGTTTCATCGGCTACCCCGTGCCGTTGTCGGATGTGTTTTGGGCTATAGATAAAAATTAGAGTAATTTTATCGACCAAGAGTTCTAAAAGTAGAATCGATTAAAAGGTTAATCCACCAAGTTATATTGATAAGGGTTTCATCGGCTACCCCGTGCCTAAGTTGATATGAATTTGGGTCTTGGAATCATTTATCTAGTTGGGTAGAGGTCACTAGAAAAATGCAATAAAACTTGTTTAAATTATTTTTACGAGTATTATTATATTGAAAAAAAAACGACATTTGTTTTACTCCTTCTATTTTGTTTTGTAGACCACTTCTTTTTCTCATAACAAATGGCTACACCAAACCCAAACCCAAACGCCACGCCTCTCGCTAATTCATCATGGCTCCGATCCTTCATGGATCGATGTAAACTTGAAAAGAATGGGTCAAATTTCTCCGATTGGGATGCCCAACTCAAATTAGCCGCCCAAGGTGACGACAAGCTTCCTTACCTAACCGAGGCCTCTCCACCCGAACCTAATACTAGGTCGACCGCCGCTACTAGGGAAGCATATGAGGCTTACCATAAGGAGTCCGCCGCAATGAAAAACGTGTTGATATTTGCGATGGAGGCGGATCTCCAAAGGAGAGCCTTTAAGATGGGCACCGCTAATGAGATTTACTCTAAGCTTGTGACAATGTTTTCACAAACTCCGCGGATCGTCCAATATGAGGCGGCCGCGGCATTCTTTGATCTCGACTTCAAAGAGGGCCAAAAGGTTAGTCCTCATGTGCTCAAGTTAATGGAGCTAGTCGAGACCTTGAAAATTCAAAAGGTTGAAATCCCCAAAGAACTCATTGTAGATAGGATTCTACACTCCTTATCCAAAGTCAAGGCATATGTTCAATTCCGGGTGAATTTTAACATGCAAGACAAGGATGTGTCTCTTGAAGAATTGCACAAGTTACTTGTGCAAGCCGAAAGGGACATGGGGTTAAATGTGAACCCACCCAAAGATGTGCTTAACATTAGCACCAAAAGCAAGGGGAAGTTCAAGAAGAATGGGAGGAAGGGTAAGAAGCAAGCTCCCACTTTCACCAAAGCTAAGACTTATGAAGCTAGCACTTCCAAAATCAAGAAGGGTCCTCTTGATAAATGCCATTATTGTAATGGTGTTGGACATTGGAAAAGAAATTGTTCCAAATACCTTGGTGATATTAAGGCTGGAAAGATTACTCCAGTAGGTAAATGACTATCCTTTCTTTTATGTTTCTATTTCAACTATGGTATTGTGATACAAAGTTGTGATAATGTATCTCCCTTTTATTGTAAATAGGGCCTCCACCAAGCAAAGACAAGGGAAAAGAAAAGCAAGCTTGAGAAACCATCAAGAAGCTAGGAATAGCTTTCATGGAGCTTCGCTTTTTATTGTCTTATTTTAATTATGTTTGGGATTTTAGAACCTTTTAATTTCCGTGTTCGACATGGAAATGTATTTTGGATAATTGGTTGTATTTTGGATAATGGTGGCTTGGTTTGCAACCCAAGTCACCCGTTTTATATTTTATCCTTGTTCTAAAATTCTTCTTTACATGCTTGCTCATAGAAACATATGATTATTCACTTAAAGTGATCTAATAGACAATTATAATGATGGGATTCATTATATGTCCACATGCTTAAAGCTTGTGTATGATCATTTACAAAGTGTCATTGAGTTTATGAACTCTCTTAAAGGAATGTCAATCAACCAAGTACACTTACAAAATCTAAAACTATTTGTCAAACCTATGAGATAGTCCTCCTTATACTTCAAATTATTATTTGTGTCCCATAAGCTATCTTTGAATCTCTAGTGTAATTATTCTAAAGATAGAGTGGGAGAAAATGAGGACACAACACCAAGGAAGAATGTGTATTTGTGTGTGTATACGAGATCTACGCAAGGAAGAATGATTTGAATAAAGGTATATCTATTTATATAGTATACCCAATAGATGAGATCTATGGTCTCGAATAAAGGTACATGACAAAAGAGACCAAGTGAAGTAATCAAAGGAATATTTTCTCAAGATAACTACACGAGGAGACCAAAAGAAAGTTTTGGAAGAAAAATGACTAATGTAAAGTCTTAACAAGAGTTTTGACTAGTTTATGATAAATTTTGACCAATAGTTTCAACCTTGATATTTACTTAAGAGCCTAAAATGAATCAAAGTAACATCCTAGAAAATAAACGAGATTTATGACTAGAGGTTACAAGGATTGATATACCGATATCCTCAATAGCTAAGTTAAGTATTAACCAAGTAAATGTCATTACTTAACCTCATTATGGAAATGAAATGGTTAAACCTCCTTCCGAAAAGGGTATTTTGAAGGACGTGTATTAGATATTATTTTTATTTAAATAATGACATTGCTACGCATCATTATGATATGAATGAGTTAGAGATTAAAATCTCTTTCCATAAGGTTAAGATGAGACCACTTCAAAATAGGTATTTTGAAAGGATATGATGGGAACATATATGGTTTTATCTCTATAACTTAATACAAAGCAATATATATATTTCACTTCTTGAATTGTCACAATTGAGTAGTCAATTGCGAATCATGTGGAATTAAGTGGGAGTTGAAAATTATCATGTGAAGACATGGAATTTAGTGGGAGTAATCATCTTATAAAAGTTTATAACTCATCACTCATTGGGAATGACGAGCTAATACTATTCTTTCACAAAGAAGTATTTGAGTTTTCAATTCTGGATGAAAATGGACTATGATGAATCCAATTACATCAAGAGATGTTGGATAAGTATTGAGATATACACATCGGATCAACAAGAAACGTAGGTTATTCATGTAAATGAAAATGGAATTGCCATTAGCAGTCATGGTCGTTCATTGAACCTAAGAACGGTTGATCTCATGATTATTAGTAACTAATGTTTCCGCCATTAGAATAATCATGCACATGTCCAATTATGAATCATATGCATAAGAGCATGATGATTCATTGGCAAGCCATAGTAGAAACGTCATGAATTCTCGAGGAGAATCTGATGAGCGATTTCAATGTTTGACAGAATACTCTGTTATGTGTCAAGAGATTGCACATATTAAAATTCAAACAACATGTGAGGATTTATGAAAATCCTAAGCTTTTCAGCTAAAAGGAGAAATAAGAATTTTGGAATGGTACTTAGTTGAAGTAAGAAGTTACTCAAAACTAATATTCCCTAATATGCTAGGACTTGTGAGAAGTGCTAGGCTAATCATCTTGACAAATTGTTGCAAGAGTCTACAAAACATATACCTAGTGCATTGTGTGTGGGTGGAGTACTTGAACAGTACAAGTTATATCATTCACCACAAATTCGTTTGTTATGTGATAATCGACAAGGAAGTTCTTTCAAGATAAAGAACTGAAACCGAGGTTGGGAACTTAGATGTGTACTTGGTAAGGTTCATCCTATGAGAAGATAACATGAACGTAAAGGAAAATGCGATTATAAGAAGTTTGAACACATGGACACATGATATGTTAAACTTCTATTGCAATCAACAAGTGTTTACACACTTACGATATGCATCACAAGGTTGTAATATGGTATTGACTGCCCAAATGTGATGTCGACATTTGTCGTTTGAGTTATTATTAACTCACCTTATGCTTTGTTACATACAACGGGTTGTAGAGACAATTGAACCCCGTTTAAGTGAACATGGATTAACATTGTATTCGCCCATAGTTACTTACATGAGGTGACGTCTCGAAGTGACTAGAATTTGATGCGATTGATGTCAAGTTCAAGTGCCATGGAGTCATATGAGAATGACTAGTCGATCACATAGGCAGACTGTTAGGAACATTTTTGTCGGGCCTTATGACCGCTTATAGAGTTCTGGCAAATTTATATAGCCTGGTCGTGGCGAGAGCTGCTATAGTATTCTAATGAGTCGATTCTTTTGACTAAAGACTATTCACCTAAGATGGCACAGTTTCAGACTAACTTTGATTTATGTTACTACGACCTTCGTAAATGGGGTCAAATGAGCATATTTTGGGTTATGATGGCTGTGGCTAGTCGAAGGGAATGAGTGCGATAGGAATTGTCCACCCCTAGTCAGGGTTATAACAATATCTCAGGGCCACTCGAGGAGTAATGAACTGGAAATGCGTGGCCACGCTCGGAATGTATCCATGGTGGATAAATCCGGTCAATCAGTTATTCTCCAGATCGAGGAAACCACTCTCGATATGATCACTTGAAAGTACGACCTGAAAGACACCTTGTATTGAGTGGGAGATAGTAATAGGACAAGAGAATTGGTGACGCACACTTGTCGAGGACAAGTGGGAGATTGTTTGAATATGTGTCCTCCGACAATAATGCGATCACAACTATTGATCATGATGATCACATGTTTAAGTCTCATTATAAAGAATACAATTGGGAAGTATTTTTCTTGTCAATGGTCCACACATATCGGTAATGATTGGCTGACTAGAGTTTGACATTACTGTCGTGAGACGGTGGTGACCAGTTGATCCCCTTAGGTCATACCTAAAGGATAACACACTTAATTGATCATTTAATTGATCGTATGACGATACGGGTCGATTAAATTACTTAAAATTGACGGACGACTTTGGAAGTAATATTTACGTATCTTATTGAAATTTGATTAGATAAGATACGGTCTAAGTAATCGAATTGTTTCATTACTTAGATGAAATTATTGTTTAAGGAAACAATTGAAATTGAATGAATTATTATAAATACAAATTATTGTGATTTATAAATTGGTAAAATATTTTGGTACAAGCAATTATGAATTGCTAAGTCAATTTTTGTATATGACGTATGTTTATTAATACGTTGATTTTTAATATGTTAAAAATACATAACAATTTTATGTGACATGTGACATGTGACATATGACAAATTGACAAATTGACAAAAATAAAAATGGAGTCCATTTTATCCATATGTACCGAAATTAAGGGGAGTATTAGGATGATGTTGTGTTGATTATGTTAGTGGTAAACATAATCATTTCCCTAATAAACTAGCCAAGTAACCTAGTGCTCATTGTGAAGACAAATTCATGCATGCATTGGCTCCCTTCTCTTCCCCTCTTACCTGGTTTTTCATAAGGCAAAGCCAAGGGTTTTTGCCTTATAATTTATCATATACACTAGATAACATTTTAGTGTATTAGCTCATTCATTTTTCATCTAAAAATAAGAAGTTTTAGAAAGATAAAAACCTTCCTCTTTCTTCTCTCTTAACCGGTTTTAAGAGACCAAAATCAAATATTTTTTGGTCAATTTTTATACAAAATTAATATTGTTCTAGTAATAATAGTATTAATTTTATTAAGTTGTTGTCTTGGGTATTTTACTTTGGGAGGGATTCTACACTTGAATCCTAGTTCTTCCATTAAGGAGAGCACAAGAACAAGAGAGTAGGAGAACTCTCTTGTGCCCTTAAGATCCGAAAATACCAATGTAAGATGATGATTTCTTCTTTATTTATTTATGTAGTTTGCATGCATAAGATCACCATTTAATTTTATGACTAAATTAACCAAAACATATATGAATATGTTAGTAAAGAGATCTAGATTTTTAACACTAACCACGAGACTGAGGAAGCTACATGGGAGGCAGAGGATGCCATGAGAGAGCGTTACCCTTTCCTTTTTGATCAGGTATGTGTGGTTACGGGGACGTAACCTTGTTTCTTTTAGGGGGGTAGGAGATGATCGCAAAGAGTTTTTATGAGTTTTTATACCCTTCTTATGTTGTGTCGGTATGGTTATTGTCGTTGAGTCGGGTTGAGTTTGGGTTAGTAACATGTTTCGTGTTGAGTTTTGTTTTGGTTGTTGAGTCGGGAGTGCGTAGTGTGAGTCTTTGTTTTGTTGTGGTTTGAACTTCGGGGACGAAGTTCTTTTTAAGGCGGGAAGACTGTAATACTACGTATTTATGAGTCTTGGGGTACTCTATCGAGTAGGCCTTACTCTGTCGAGTAAGGGCGAGTTGCGGATTAAAATAGTTTCTGACCTGTTGGGTACTCGATCGAGTAACGTGGGTACTCGATCGAGTAAGGGGGCACTCGATCGAGTACCTTAGCTACTCGATCGAGTAGCCGGTTTACGGGGGCCGTTTTCTCGGGTTTTGTTAATAATGCGATTAGAGTATATAATACTTCCGTCATTGTTCTTAAATCACTTTTCAAAACCTAATCGCTGTGAGAAGAGAAAGCAAACTACGTCATTAGCTTTAATCGCATTGTTGGCAAATCCTGGAGCTTGGAAGGTCGGATTTCACTTTCCTTTATACCGTTGTGATCCTTGCGTCGAGGGTAAGACCTATATACCATTTTTATGATGTTTCTTTAAAGTTGGTTAAACCCTAGTTTGGGGGTTTTGTTGTTTGTATGATTGGTAGTGATTATGTATTTGTATATTAGGAGGAGGATTCATAGAGGAAGCTTTTTTATAACAGCTGTGAGATCGTCTGATTGTTGTGTTTTCCAGGTAGGGTTTCCCTACTCAGTATTACTTACATAATGTGTGGTGATTGTGCTGTAGTTAGTGTTGTTGATTGATTCAGACGGTTGTGATATTGTATTGTGATTGTGATTGTTTGTCTCTGGTTCTCGAGATGCGTTCTCGGCTGAGTGAAGTCACTTGCGGGAGTGGTTCACGCCCTAGTTTCGCCCTTCGTGGAACCCGCCACGGAAGGGGATGTGCACATTAATGGGACAGGGTTATCGCTCGGTATGATGAGCGGGGATTTGGTGGGTACGGCTGCGGTCCCCCCTTTGGCGGGGTGGTCCGGTGGACGGATCGGTGACGGAGAAGGAGTGGAGTGGATGATTGTGTATGATTGTTTGAAATTTGTATTAGTTCTTGTATTGTTGGTTATATAAATTATGTAAATAGTACTGACCCCGTTTATTGTTTTAAAACCTGCGGTGATCCATTCGGGGATGGTGAGCAGATATTGAGCAGGTATGAGTTGAGTACGGGGATAGCTTAGATGTGCCACGGTCTGATGATAGAAGTCTTCCGCTGTAGCTTAGTAGTTTTCATAAACATTTCAGTTGAATCAGTAGACAGTCTGTTTGAGAACATGTATTCGTACTTTTGGTTTTGGTTTTGAGATTGTAACCTTTCACTAAAGTATTTCTATTTAAACGTTGTTTCATTATTGTTTATTTGATTATCATCGCCTCGGGTAACCGAGATGGTAGCATCCTTATACTTAGGTGGTCCTGGTAAGGCACTTGGAGTATGGGGGTGTTACACCTATTTCTCCTTTTAGCTTGAAAAGCTTAGGATTTTCATAAATCCTTACATGTGTTCGAACTTTAATATCTGCAACCTCTTGACACATAACAGAGTCTTTTGTCCAACACTGAAATCGCTCATCAGTTTTCCTCGAGAATTCATGACGATTCTTCTATGGCTTGCCAATGATTCATCATGCTCTTATGCATATGATTCATTATTGGATATGTGCATGATTATTCTAATGGCGGAAACATTAGTAACTAATAATCATGCGATCAACCATTCTTAGGTTCAATGAACGACCATGACTGCTAATGGCAATTCCATTTTCATTGACATGAATAATCTATGTTTCTCGTTGATTCGATGTGTATGTCTCAATACCTATCCAACATCTCATGATGTGATTGGATTCATCATAGTCCATTTTCATCCAGAATTGAAAACTCAAATACTTCTTTGTGAAAGAATAGTATTAGCTCGTCATTCCCAATGAGTAATAAGTTATAAACTTTTACAAGATGATTGCTCCCACTAAATTCCATGTCTTTACATGATAATTTCCAACTCCCACTTAATTCCACATGATTCGCAATTGACTACTCAATTGAGACATTTCAAGAATTGAAATTTATTGCTTTGTTAAGTTATTGAGATAAAATCATATATGTTCCCATCATATCCTTTCAAAATACCTATTTTGAAGTGGTCTCATCTTAACCTTATGGAAAGAGATTTTAATCTCTAACTCATTCATATCATAATGATGCGTAGCAATGTCATTATTTAAATATGAATAATATCTAATACACGTCCTTCAAAATACCCTTTTCGGAAGGAGGTTTAACCAATTCATTTTCATAATGAGGTTAAGTAATGACTTTTGCGTGGTTAATACTTAACTTAGCTATTGAGAATATCGGTATATCAATCCTTGCAACCTCTAATCATAAATCTCGTTTATTTTCTAGGATGTTACTTTGATTCATTTAGGCTCTTAAGTAAATATCAATATTGAAACTATTGGCCAAAAAATATCATAAACTAGTCAGTTTAGACTTTACATTAGTCATTTTTCTTCCAAAACTTTCTTTTGGTCTCCTCGTGTAGTTATCTTGAGAACGTATTCTTTTGATTAATTCACTTGGTCTCTTTGGTCATGTAGATCTATTCGAGACCATAGATCTCATCTATTGGGTATACTATATAAATAGATATACCTTTATTCAAATCATTCTCCCTTGCGTAGATCTCATTTACACAAGTACACAAATTGGTGTTGTGTCCTCATTTTTCTCCCACTCTATATTTAGAATAAATACACTAGAGATTCAAAGATAGCATATGAGACACAAATAATGATTTTTGAAGTATAAGGAGAACTATTTCATAGTTTGACTAATTGTTTTAGATTTTGTACTTGGTGATTGACATTCCTTTAAGAAAGTTCATTAACTCAATATCACTTTATAAATGATCATACACAAGCCTTAAGCTTGTGGACATATAATGAATCCCATCATTATAGTATAGATCACTTTAAGTGAATGATCATATGTTTCTATGTGCAAGCGGATAAAGAGGAATTTTAGAACAAGGATAAAAACGATAAAACGGGTGACTTGGGTTGCAAACCAAGCCACCATTATCCAAAATACAACCATTATCCAAAATACATTTCCATGTCGAACACGGAAATCAAAAGGTTCTAAAATCCGAAACATAATTAAAATAAGACAATAAAAAGCGAAGCTTCATGGAAGCTATTCCTAGCTTCTCGATGGTTTCTCAAGCTTGCTTTTCTTTTCCCTTGTCCTTGCTTTGTGGAGGCCCTATTTACAATAAAAAGGGGATACATTATCACAACTTTGTATCACAATACCATAGTTGAATTAGAAACATAAAAGAAAAGGATAGTCATTTACCTACTGGAGTGATCTTTCCAGCCTTAATATCACCAAGGTATTTGGAACAATTTCTTTTCCAATGTCCAACACCATTACAATAATGGCATTTATCAAGAGGACCCTTCTTGATATTGGAGGTGCTAGCTTCATAAGTCCTAGCTTTGGTGAAAGTGGGAGCTTGCTTCTTACCCTTCTTCCCATTCTTTTTGAACTTCCCCTTGCTTTTGGTGCTTATGTTAAGCACATCCTTAGGTGGGTTAACATTTAACCCCATGTCTCTTTCGGCTTGCACAAGTAACTTGTGCAACTCTTCAAGAGACACGTCCTTGTCTTGCATGTTAAAATTCACCCGGAATTGAACATACGCTTTGACTTTGGATAAGGAGTGTAGAATCCTATCTACAATGAGTTCTTTGGGGATTTCAACCTTTTGAATCTTCATGGTCTCGACTAGATCTATTAATTTGAGCACATAAGGGCTAACCTTTTGGCCCTCTTTGAAGTCAAGATCAAAGAATGCCGCGGCCGCCTCATATTGGACGATCCGCGGAGTTTGTGAAAATTTGTCACAAGCTTGGAGTAGATTTCATTAGCGGTGCCCATTTTAAAAGCTCTCCTTTGGAGATCCGCCTCCATCACAAAGATCAACACATTTTTCATTGCGACGGACTCCTTATGGTAAGCCTCATATGCTTCCCTAGTGGCGGCGGTCGACCTAGTGTTAGGTTCGGGTGGAGAGGCTTCGGTGAGGTAACGAAGCTTGTCGTCACCTTGGGCGGCTAATTTGAGTTGGGCATCCCAATCGGAGAAATTTGACCCATTCTTTTCAAGTTTACATCGATCCATGAAGGA
The DNA here is from genome assembly GCF_048544455.1 of Silene latifolia. Lineage (NCBI taxonomy): Eukaryota > Viridiplantae > Streptophyta > Magnoliopsida > Caryophyllales > Caryophyllaceae > Silene > Silene latifolia. The sequence continues at coordinate 72,005,210 of NC_133526.1, read as the reverse complement.
TCGGAGCCATGAAGTATTAGTGAGAGGCGTGGCGTTGGTGTTTGGATTTGCCATTTGTTATGAGAAATAAGAGCGGTCTACAAAACAAAATATAGAAGGAATAAAACATATGTCGTTTTCAATATAATAATACTCGTAAAATAAATTTAAACAAGTTTTATTGCATTTATCTAGTGACCTCTACCCAACTTGATAAATGATTCCATGACCCAAATTCATATTAACTTAGGGCGCGGTGTGCCGAAATACCCTTTATTAACATATCTCTGTGGATTAACCTTTTAATCGATTCTACTTTTAGAACTCTTGGTCGATAAAATTTACATTAATATTTATCTCTAGCCTGAAACACATCCGGAAATCGTCGTGAATACTTTCGTTGAGTACAACCCAAATTTCGAATAAATGTGTCCATGATCCAAACTCATATCAACTTAGGGCACGGTGTGCCGAAATACCCTTCATTAACATAAATTCGGCGGATAGACATTTATCACCCACTTCCCCTACGTAACAAGGTTTGTACCCCGGTAGGGCCGAGTGCACTCCCTCGCGAAATATGTTTTCATGGTTTCTACTATTTGGTAAGGCTATGTCTCAATTGATTGTTTTAGCGAGAGGTCATGTCAATTTATTATCTATCACGTTTTAAGTGAACTAAAGCGGTGAATTACGATATTTCTAATTGACACGGTCGATAAACTCGATTAAATGATAATGCATGTTTTAGTTATGGCGATTTAGCGATGCATGCGACATATAAATAAAATGCAAAATATAAAATAAATCCTAGTATGGCCTTCCTAAAATAGAAAATCTAATTAACTATTACATATTCGGAAACCAACTCCATTGGTCCCTTGGACTTCGGTTATGGCACGCATCTCGAGGTAACACCGTCTTTATGTATCGCCTTATTGAGTGACACCGTCTTCAAGGAACTCCGGAATAATTAAATTACATAACAAATTACATAATTTCCTATTATACATTTGTAATTAAAATAAAATAAATCTATTAAATTACAAAACGGTGATACGAGATCACAATAAATTACAACCGAATCGATATTTCCATACATTTCGGGTAATACCAATTAAAACTAAGGCCATACTAAGTAAAAATTACATAAAATAAAATTACATAAAATAAAATTATGACAATCATAAATAAAATGCAGCATTATAATATGTATGAACATGCCCAATTTTATGCTAAATCGCCCTTTTGTAGCCAATATCGTATATTTAACGGTTTTTATGGATTTGCGTGATTCAACCTTTTAAAATCACAATAAATTACATAAATTCATATTTATGCATAAGTTAATTACCCTAACCTCTTAGGACTCAAAATTAGTCTCCACTAACTATTTGACTATAATTAACTCATATTTCTTAAAATTGTTCATTAATGGACCTAAAATTACAATAAAAATGCTATAAACTTCAAATAAATCACAAAAATTTCAAATAAATTCAAAATTCAAAATTTAAACTTATGAACATTCTTGAAAAAATACCATGACACTCATAATGTTCAATAAACTTAGGTTAAAATTTCGTAAAATTATCGGAAAAACTATGTTGCGGTTTATCGGATTTATCAAAAATAATCATAAAAACATGAGAAAAAATATATTCATCAACTTTTCAATTTTAGATCTGAAAACGATAATAAAATGCAACATGTGACGTTTTTCCTTAGTCATGAAGTATGTTTTAGCAATTATTCACTAATTAAGTCACTATTTATGCTATTTTTCATCAAAAATTCATAAATCATGCATAAAGACTTCAATATAGCCTATTATTTTACACACATCTTGTAAAATTGCATGTGACAACATACTAAATTTCTATGACCAGATTCGAAATTTATCTCATATTAACCTATTTTTCTTCTAAATCCGATTTTAAACATGAAAAATCCATATTTCAAGCATAAAAACTCCAAAAATTCTGAAAATTTACAGGTCATCTAAAAAAAACATGTGATAACATATCCAAAAATCACTGGAAAAATCGAGGTTTAGCTAATTTTAGTCCGAAAATGGCATTTTAATCATAAAATCACATTTTTAATGCCATTATTATATAAGATGAACAATAAAAATCCATAAATTAACCAAAATATCCTAAAAACATTTTAGGACCAGAAACTTTAACATGCATAATTTTATTTCGTGATATATCATAATAACACAAATTTACAAGTTTTATATGTTAATCGTATAACTCGGAAAAACCATAACCGATTTGCATGCAAACAACCAAGGCTCTTGATACCGCTTGTTAGAAATCTATATCTCTTTACTCAACATATTCATAATGTTATAATTTTAATTTAGTCATAAAATTAAAAGATGATCTTATGCATGCAAACAATAATATAATTAAAGAAGAAATCATCATCTCACATTGATATTTCGGTTTATATGGGCACAAGTGAGTTCACCTACTCACTTGTTCTTAAGCTTCCTTAAGTGGATGAACAAGGATTCATGTAGAGAATCCCTCCCAAGGTTTTATACCCAAGATAACAACTTAATAAAATTAATATTATTATTACTAGAACAATATTAATTTTTGTATAAAATTGACCAAAAATCTTTATTTTGTGCTCTCTAATTCGGTTGAGAGAAGGAGAAGAAGGAAATCTTTTTATCTCTCTAAAATTCTTATTTTAGATGTGTGTAAAAATGAATAAAAATGATACACTAACTATTGGTAGTGTATATGGTAAAATAAGGAGAAAAACCCATGGTTTTCTCCTCTCGAAAACCGGGTGGAATGGGGAAGGAAAGAGGGCCAATGCATGCACAAGGTGGTCTTCACAAGAGTAAGTAGGGTTGCATGGCTAGGCTTTAGGTAAAATGATTATGCTTACCACTCACATAATCAACATAATATTTTCCTAATCCTCTCATTATTTCGGTTAACATGGATAAACTGGACTCCATTTTATCTTTGTCAAATTGTCAATTTGTCACATGTCACATGTCATGTAAAAAAATGTTATGTATTTTTAACATATTAAAAATCAACGCATTAATAAAAATACGTCATATAAAAAATTGACTTAGTAATTCATAATTACTTATACCAAAATAATTTACCAATTATAAATCACAACATCTTGTATTTATAATAATTTATTCATTCAAATGCAATTGTTTCCTTAAACAATAATTTCATCTAAGTAATTAAAACAATTCGATTACTTAGACCGTATCTTATTTAATCAAATTACAATGAGACACATAAATATTACTTCCAAAATCGTCCGTCAATTTTAAGTAATTTAATTGACCCGTATCGTCATACGATCAATTAAATGATCAATTAAGAGTGTTATCCTTTAGGTATGACCTAAGGGGATCAACTGGTCACCACCGTCTCACGACAGTAATGTCAAACTCTAGTCAGCCAATCATTACCGATATGTGTGGACCAGTTGACAGTAAAATTTTTTTCCCAATTGTATTCTTTAAAATGAGACTTAAACATGTGTTCATCATGATCAACAGTTGTGATCGCATTATTGTCGGAGGACACATATTCCAACAAAAGGATCTTAAGCAAAACTGTCTCACCAGTCCTAGTCTTCCTAACTTTCCGGTCAAGAATCTGTTTAGGCATCTCAAGGTAAGACAAGGTGTAATACTCCGTATTTATAAGTCTTGGGGTACTCTATCGAGTAGGCCTTACTCTGTCGAGTAAGGGTAAGTTGCGAAATAAAATAGTTTCTGACCTGTTGGATACTCGATCGAGTAGCTGGGGTACTCGATCGAGTAAGGGGGTACTCGATCGAGTACCTTGGGTACTCGATCGAGTGTCCGGTTTTACGGGGAATTTTCTCGGGTTTTGTTAATTATGCGATTAAGGTATTTAAGTCTCGTCGTCATTGTTTTAAATCACTTTTACAAAACCTAAATCCCTGTTTAAGAGAGAAAGCAACCAGTTCATCTTCCTAATCGCATTCTTTGCAATTCCGGAGTTGGACGGTCGAGTTCTTGTCGTTATTCGTATCGTTGAGTTCCTTGCGTCGAGGGTAAGATCTATGTACCCTTTTTATTGTTTTTCCCTTGATTTGGTTAAACCCTAATTTAGAGATTGGGGGTTTTTGTGTGTAGTATGTGATGTGTAGCCTCTATGTGTTATATGATAGGAGGAGGGTTCGTAGAAGAGGCTTTTTGATACAAATTTGTTGATACCGTCTGATTGTTGTGCTTTCGGGTAGGATTTCCTACTCGTATTAGTCCCATAATGGGATATTGGTGATGTGTTGTATTTGGTTGTTTGATATAATGATTGTACTGTGTTTGTGGTTGTGATTGCTGTTGATGGTTCTCGAGATGCGTTCTCGGCTGAGTGGGGTCACTTGCGGGAGTGACTTCACTCCCTAGTTTCGCCCTTCGTGGAACCCGCCACGGAAGGGGATGTGCACATTAATGGACAAGGTTATCGCTCACTATGTGGAGCGGGGATTTGGTGGGTACGGCTGCGGTCCCCCCTGGCGGTGGTCCAGTGGACGGTCGGGATTGAGATGATGGGAATTGGTTGGTTTGTGTGTGTGTGTGTGTGTGATTAAAGTCATGTCTGTTTATCTTATTATTGTTATACATGTTGATTGTGTGATTAGTCTTGACCTCGGTGTTGTTTTGTAAACTGCGGTGATCCATTCGGGGATGGTGAGCGAGATATTGAGCGAGGTATTGAGATGAAATCTTGGGATATTTGGGATGCCACGTCATGATGATAGGAGTCTTCATTTGTAGCCTTTAGTTTATTTACATTTGATTAGACAGTCAGTTTGAAATCATGTATCGTACTTTTGGTTTGGTTTTGAGGATTGTATCTATTCACTAAATTATTTATAATTAACATTGTTTCTTTATTGTTGTTTGATTATCATTGCCTCGGGTAACCGAGATGGTAATGTCTTCATACCTGAGTGGTCCTGGTAAGGCACTTGGAGTATGGGGGTGTTACAAATGGTATCAGAGCGACGATCCTGAAACCTGTAACCAATGAACTTAATGAACATAGGGAGTCAATTAAAATGAACCTGGGGTAAAAGTTGTGGGAGCTAGTGCAAAGGCTTGGGAGACGTCCTAAAGTCGCATGGGTCGCCCTACAACTTTGAATCGGTCACATGGGGGAAGTGTTTGTCGAGTCGTATGTGTGTTTGGTTAACTTGTTTACGAATGTGATGGAATGTGTTAATTGTTGGATGTTGAAGTAGAAAGTTGAGCATGTGAAAGAAAATGGTGATATGAGGAAACTTGTCGATGAGATGATAACATGTTGGATGATTTACAATGTGGCATTTAATAACATGATGAAATGGTTTCGTAGATAGTAGAAAAGATGCGTAGCATGCTTATTATGATATAATGTGGTTTATAAGTTTAGCATGTTAGCATATGACGTAACATGCGGGTAGCTTCTATGAATTAGTATTACTCGATCGAGTGGGACTGACTCGATCGGGTGGGTTTTTGGCGATTTTGAGTCCAGAATCGAGTTTTGGGGCACTCGATCGAGTAACTAGGGGTACTCGATCGAGTAGGGGGTCACTCGATCGAGTAGCCTAGATACTCGATCGAGTAGATAAGAGATCAGAAGGTCTGTTTGGGGTCTGAAGTTTGGGTACTCGATCGAGTACGTGGGGCACTCGATCGAGTAGCCCGTTACTCGATCGAGTGTGTTTGGGAACTCGATCGAGTGGGTTCTGGGCAGCGTGTTTTCGTGTTTTGAGGTTTAGTACATGTGTTTATGTTTACCCTTTCTTATATAGCTTCGAGATGCCGCCCAAGAAGACTGCTTTGTATGCGAGAGCTGAGCTCATGACCATGGATGACATCATTAAGATGTTAGAGCACCAGGATGCTCTTCCGAGACCCCTGAAGAGAGTGAATGAGGACAAGGATAAGAATAAGGAGAAGGAGGTTGATCATTCTAAAATCAGCCTTTATATTGCGAGGTTTAACCCGAAAGAGTACAAGGGAGTTGGGGAGCCTAATCTGCTTGATAGTTGGCTGAGAGAGATGGAGAACATCTTAGACTTGGTTCATTGTCCTGATGAGATGAGAGTGGAACAGCTACGTTCTATCCGAGGGAGGCGGCGAGGCAAGTGGTGGGATTCGGTGAAGGTGAGTGCTAAGGAAATATATACCAACCAAGGCTTACCTGCTATACCTTGGGAGGAGTTTCGTAGGGATGTGAGAAAGGAGTTTGTCGGAACATGTGAGGAGTAAGTTGAGAGAAGAGTTTGATGGTTTTAAGATGACTGCTTTGAGATGTCCGTGGTGAGTACTACACGTTGTTCAATGAGAAGTCTAGGTATCTTTGAGGACATGGGTTTGAGTGAGGAGAATTTGGCATTGAGGTTTGAGAGGGGATTGACCACCAAGATTATGGATAAGTTACCCGTGGGGATCCTTGCGATGTTAAGGAAGCTTATGAGAGGGCCGGGAGAGCGGAGAGGTTGGTGGAGATGGCTCGGGAGAGGTCAGGTGGTGAGAAGAGGAAGTCCGAGAGCGAGGGTGGTGGCCAATCGAATCACAAGAAAGGCAACCACAATCAGTCTAAAGGATTTTCTTCGGGTCCGGGTTTAGTCTTTGGGGCTTCCTTTGGGCGTGGCCGTGGAAGTGTGAGTAATAGTTGGGGAGTGACTTGCTATGGTTGTGGTGGTGTAGGCCACAAGAGACGTGAGTGCACGAGTGCACCGGGATCTTTCAGAGACTCGCACGAGCTTCGCGAGCAACGGGCCGGCTAGATCATGGCCAAACCGGGGAAGTCGAGTTACCAGTGGAGGCAACCGCAACGGCGGTAATTCTTATCAGAAAACACCGACGAACAACAACAACAATTAAGGGTCGGGTGCTAAGCCGACCGCATCAGCCAGTATTGTCCAGGGAGGTGGAAAGAAGACCAGTGGCAAGTTATTCATGATGGAGAAGAAGGCAGCTGAGGAAGATGCGCACGTTATCACCGGTACATTCCTTGTTAATGGTATTCCTACCTTTGTTTTGTTCGATTCGGGGGCTTCTCAGTCGTTTGTGTCTTCGAGTCATGTTAAACAGTTGGGTTTGAGAGTATATGAATCTGTTAGTGAGCAAGGGTTCATACCTTCGGGTGAGTCTGTATCGTGTGGGAGATTGTTTAGAGATGTATCTTTGATAGTTGGGCAAGTTGATTTCCCTGTAGACTTGCTAGAGTTTCCTTTTAACGGTTTTGAGATGATAGTTGGGATGGAATGGTTAGGAAAGTATAAAGCTAAGATAGACTGTCATCAAAAGAAAGTGTCCTTAAGAGGTCCAAAGGGTGTTAGTGTGTCTTATCGTGGGTTTCTAGTCAAACCCAAAGTTAAGTTGATTGCATCTGTTACCTTGAAGTCTTATACGAGGAAGGGATGTCCTTTGATCTGTGCCATGTGAGAGATGACCGGATAGAGATTCCGACAGTTGATGAGATACCGGTGGTGGGAGAGTTTGCGAGATGTTTTTCAGAGGAGATTCCGGGGTTGCCACCGAAGAGGGAGATAGATTTCACCGTTGAGTTGAAGCCAGGGACGGGGCCAATCTCTAAGGCACCGTACCGTATGGGTCCTAAGGAGATGGAGGAGCTTAGGAAGCAGTTGGATGATTTGATAGAGAAGGGATACATTAGACCAAGTGTATCGCCTTGGGGAGCACCAGTTCTTTTCGTGAAGAAGAAAGATGGGAGTTTGAGGTTGTGCATAGATTACAGGGAGCTGAACCGTGTGACGATAAAGAACAAGTATCCTTTGCCAAGGATAGATGATCTGTTTGATCAGTTGAGTGGTGCAACAGTCTTTTCTAAGATTGATTTGAGGTCGGGGTACCATCAGGTGAAGATTAGAGAGGTGGACATACCAAAGACAGCTTTCACGTCGAGTAATGGCCATTACGAGTATGTGGTGATGCCGTTTGGGTTGTCTAATGCGCCGGCAGTGTTTATGGATTTGATGAACAGAATCTTCAGACAGTTTTTGGACCAGTTTGTAGTGGTATTCATCGACGATATGTTAGTCTACTCTAAGACTAAGGAGGAGCATGAGGAGCATTTGAGGATCGTGTTGCAGACTTTGAGGGACCATGAGTTGTATGCCAAGCTGTCCAAGTGTGAGTTCTGGTTAGAGAAAGTTGCTTTTCTGGGGCATGTGATCTATAAAGATGGGGTAGTTGTGGATCCGGCGAAGATTGAGGCAGTGACAAAGTGGGAAGCACCAAAGAATGTTGCTGAGGTTAGGAGTTTCTTGGGTTTAGCTCGATACTACAGACGGTTCGTGAAAGATTTCTCCAAGATAGCTAGACCGATGACAGCGTTGATGAGGAAAGAGAACAGGTTTCGTTGGGATGAGAGTTGTGAGACGGCGTTCCAAACATTAAAGGAGCGTTTGACCCACGGCTCTGTCCTAGCATTGACTGAAGGGAGCGAGAATTTTGAGGTTTATACAGATGCCTCGAAGAATGGGCTGGGAGGTGTGTTAATGCAGAATGGTAAAGTGATTACCTATGCTTCTAGGCAGTTGAAGCCTTATGAGGAGAATTAACCTACTCATGATCTGGAGTTGGGTGCAGTGGTGTTTGCTCTCAAGATTTGGAGATATTACCTTTATGGAGCAATCTTTAAGGTATTTTCTGATCACAAGAGTCTTAAGTACATCGTCACGCAGAAGGAGTTGAACATGAGACAGAGGAGGTGCATGGAGTTGATTGGCGATTACGACATGGAAATCATCTACCATGAAGGGAAGGCCAACGTTGTTGCTGATGCTTTGAGTAGGAAGAGTGTACATTCCTTGTGTACAGCTCTATCTTTGATGAGGCTGAGGGATGAGGTAACGAGCTTTGGGATACATATGATGCAGAAAGGAGATGCCATGGGTGATATGACAGTACAGCTTGAGTTTTATGATGATATTCGAGGTAATAAGGCTTTGGATCCTAAGATAGTTGAGTGGAGAGCTTGAGTAGAGAAAGGGACAGTGTCCCGCTTTTCTATTCATACAGATGGTAGTTTGAGGTTTGATGGTAGGTGGTGTGTTCCTAATGATGAGGAGTTGAAAAAGACGATCATGACAGAGGCGCACTGCACACCATATTCAAGTTCATCCGGTGGAGACAAGCTATACAAGGATTTGAAGAAAACGTTTTGGTGGCATGGGATGAAGAAAGAGACAGCTGAGTTTGTGTCCCGTTGTTTGACATGCCAGAGAGTTAAAGGGGAACAGAGACGACCACAAGGTAAGATTCAGTCTTTAGAGGTGCTTGCGTGGAAGTGGGAATCCATTTCCATGGATTTCATTGTGGGTTTACCTAAAAGCCAACAAGGTAACAACATGATTTGGGTGATAGTGGATCGTCTGACCAAGTCAGCTCACTTTGTTCCAATGAAAGATACATGGACTAAGGCACAATTGGCTATGGCCTATCGAAAGAACGTGCTTAAGTTACATGGAGTCCCTAAGGACATAGTGTCTGACAGAGATGCGAGGTTTATATCGAGGTTTTGGAAGGAGTTGCAGGAATCGTTGGGAACAACTTTGAAGATGAGTACTGACATTTCATCCTGCGACAGGACGCAGGCGAGAGAACAATCAAGACTCTTGAGGATATGTTGCGAGCTTGTGTGATGGATTTTGGTGGTAGGTGGGAGCAGAGGTTGGACTTGATAGAGTTTTCTTACAACAACGGCTATCACACCGTATTGGTATGGAACCGTTTGAGGCTTTGTATGGGAGGAGATGTAGGAGTCCAATCTGTTGGGACGACAGTCTTTGAGGCGAGTGGTTTTAGGACCAGAGATGGTGCATGAGATGGTGGAGCAGATTAAGATGATCGGGGAAAGGATGAGAGCGGCTCGGGACAGGCAAAAGAGCTATGCAGATCTACATCGCCGGGATATAGAGTTTCAAGTTGGGGACAAGGTTCTTTTGAAAGTTTCTCCTATGCGCGGAGTTATGAGATTTGGGAAGAAAGGCAAGCTAAGTCAGAAGTTTATAGGGCCTTATGAGATCTTAGAGCGAGTTGGGGAAGTTGCTTATCGTGCGGCTTTACCATTTGCGTTAGAGAGAGTGCATAATGTGTTTCATGTATCGCAGCTGCGGAAGTATGTGAGTGACCCGTCACATGTGTTAGAGGCAGAGAGCTTAGAGCTAGATGGGTCCTTATCATATCTTGAGGTGCCTAAACAGATTCTAGACCGAAAGGTTAGAAAGACTAGGGGTGGTGAGACAGTTTTGCTCAAAATCCTTTGGTCTAACCACGAGACCGAGGAAGCTACATGGGAGCTAGAGGAAGCTATGAAAGAGCGTTACCCTTTCCTCTTTGATTAGGTATGTATGGTTACGGGGACATAACCTTGTTTCTTTTAGGGGGGTAGGAGATGATCGCGAGCAGTTTTTAAGGTTTTTAAGAGTTTTTATACCTTTCTTAGTATGTTGTGTCAGTATGGTTGTCGGGATGAGTTGGGTTAGTATCATGTTTTATGTTGAATTTTGTTTTGGTTGTGAGTCGGGAATATATGGGAGTACCTTTGTTTAGTAGTGGTTTGAACTTCGGGGACGAAGTTCCTTTTAAGGAGGGAAGACTGTAATACTCCGTATTTATAAGTCTTGGGGTACTCTATCGAGTAGGCCTTACTCTGTCGAGTAAGGGTAAGTTGCGAAATAAAATAGTTTCTGACCTGTTGGGTACTCGATCGAGTAGCTGGGGTACTCGATCGAGTAAGGGGGTACTCGATCGAGTGTCCGGTTTTACGGGGAATTTTCTCGGGTTTTGTTAATTATGCGATTAAGGTATTTAAGTCTCGTCGTCATTGTTTTAAATCACTTTTACAAAACCTAAATCCATGTTTAAGAGAGAAAGCAACCAGTTCATCTTCCTAATCGCATTCTTAGCAATTCCCGGAGTTCAGACGGTCAGTTCTTGTCGTTATTCGTATCGTTGAGTTCCTTGCGTCGAGGGTAAGATCTATGTACCCTTTTTATTGTTTTTACCTTGATTTGGTTAAACCCTAATTTAGAGATTGGGGGTTTTTGTGTGTAGTATGTGATGTGTAGCCTCTATGTGTTATATGATAGGAGGAGGGTTCGTAGAAGAGGCTTTTTGATACTGTTTGTTGATACCGTCGATGTTGTGCTTTCAGGTAGGATTTCCTACTCGGTATTAGTCCCATAATGGGATATTGGTGATGTGTTGTATTTGGTTGTTTGATATAATGATTGTCCTGTGTTTGTGGTTGTGATTCTTTGTTGATGGTTCTCGAGATGCGTTCTCGGTGAGTGGGGTCACTTGCGGGAGTGACTTCACGCCCTAGTTTCGCCCTTCGTGGAACCCGCCACGGAAGGGGATGTGCACATTAATGGACGGGGTTATCGCTCACTATGTGGAGCGGGGATTTGGTGGGTACGGTGCGGTCCCCCATCGGGCAGGGCTGGTCCGGTGGACGATCGGGATTGAGATGATGGGAATTGGTTGTTGTGTGTGTGTGTGTGAGTTAAGCTGTCTGTTTATCTTATTATTGTTATACATGTTGATTGTGTGGTTAGTACTGACCCCGGTGTTGTTTTGTAAAGCTGCGGTGATCCATTCGGGGATGGTGAGCAGATATTGAGCAGGTAGTGAGATGAGTACTGGGATAGCTGGGATGCCACGACATGATGATAGGAGTCTTCCGCTGTAGCCTTTAGTTTATTTACATTTCAGTTAGACAGTCAGTTTGAAATCATGTATCGTACTTTTGGTTTGGTTTTGAGGATTGTATCTATTCACTAAATTATTTATAATAAACATTGTTTCTTTATTGTTGTTTGATTATCATTGCCTCGGGTAACCGAGATGGTAATGTCTTCATACCTGAGTGGTCCTGGTAAGGCACTTGGAGTATGGGGGTGTTACACAAGGACTCATCTAGCTCTATGCTCTCTGCCTATAACACATGTGACGGATCACTCACATACTTCCGCAGCTGAGATACATGAAACACATTATGCACTCTCTCCAACGCAGCCGGTAAAGCCAAACGATAAGCAACCTCTCCAACCCGGTCTAAGATCTCATAAGGTCCTATGAACTTCTAACTCAACTTGCCTTTCTTTCCAAATCTCATAACCCCACGCATAGGAGACACTATCAGAAGAACCTTGTCCCCTACCTGAAACTCTATATCCCGGCGGTGTAGATCTGCATAACTCTTTTGCCTATCCTGAGCCGCTCTCATCCTTTCCCTGATCATCTTAATCTTCTCAACCATTTTATGTACCATCTCTGGTCCTAGAACCACTGCCTCAGCACTGTCGTCCCAACAAATCGGACTCCTACATCTCCTCCCATATAAAGCCTCAAACGGTGCCATGCCAATACTGGTGTGATAGCTGTTGTTGTAAGAAAACTCAATCAAATCTAATCTCTGTTCGCAGCTACCACCGAAATCCATCACACAAGCTCGTAACATATCCTCAAGAGTCTTGATTGTTCTCTCAGTCTGACCGTCTGTCGCAGGATGAAATGCTGTACTCATCTTCAATGTCGTTCCAAAAGATTCCTGCAACTCTTTCCAAAACCTTGAGATAAACCTCGCATCTCTGTCAGAAACTATGTCCTTAGGCACTTCATGCAATCTCAATACATTTTTCTGATAAGCCATAGCTAATTGTGCCTTAGTCCATGTATCTTTCATTGGCACAAAATGAGCTGACTTGGTCAGTCGATCCACTATAACCCAGATCATGTTATTACCATGTTGACTCTTTGGCAAACCCATGATAAAATCCATAGAAATGGATTCCCACTTCTACTCAGGTACCTCTAAAGACTGAATCTTACCTTGTGGTCGTCGTTGTTCCCCTTTAACACTCTGGCATGTCAAACAACGGGCCACAAACTCCGCTGTCTCTTTCTTCATCCCAGGCTACCAGAACGTGTTCTTTAAATCCTTGTATAACTTGTCACCACCTGGATGCACTGAATATGGTGTACAATGTGCCTCTGTCATGATTACCTTTTTCAGCTCATTATCATTAGGGACACACCACCTCCTATCAAACCTCAAACTACCATCTGAATGAATAGAGAATCTAGACACTGTCCCTTTCTCTACTCCAGTTCTCCACTCCACCATCTTAGGATCTAAAGCCTGTTTACCTTGAATGTCATCATAAAGATCAGGCTGTACTATCAAATCTCCCATGGCATCCCCTCTCTTCATCATATGTATCCCAAACTTCCCTACCTCGTCTCTCAACCTCATCAAAGATAAAACTGTACACAAAGAATGTACACTCTTCCTGCTCAAGGCATCAGCAACAACATTGGCTTTCCCTTTATGGTAGATAATATCCATGTCATAATCGCCAATCTGCTCCATCCACCTCCTCTGTCTCATGTTCAACTCCTTTTGAGTGAAGATGTACTTGAGACTCTTGTGATCAGAAAATACCTTAAAGGTCACCCCATAAAGGTAATGTCTCCAAATCTTGAGAGCAAACACCACTGCACCCAACTCTAGATCGTGTGTAGGATAATTCTCCTCATAAGGTTTCAATTGCCTAGAAGCATAGGCAATCACTTTACCGTTCTGCATCAACACACGTCCCAACCAGTTCTTTGAGGCATCTGTATAAACCTCAAAGTTCTCACTCCCTTCAGGCAATGATAAGATAGGAGCTGTGGTCAAACGCTCCTTTAATGTTTGGAACGCCGTCTCACAACTCTCATCCCAACGGAACCTGTTCTCTTTCCTCATCAACGCTGTCATAGGTCTAGCAATCTTGGAGAAGTCCTTCACGAACCGTCTGTAATATCCAGCTAAACCCAAGAAACTCCTGATCTCAGCTACATTCTTTGGTGCATCCCACTTGGTCACTGCCTCAATCTTTGCCGGATCCACAGCTACCCCATCCTTAGAGATCACATGCCCCAGAAAAGCAACTCTCTCTAACCAGAACTCACACTTGGACAACTTAGCATATAACTCGTGCTCCCTCAAGGTCTGCAACACAATCCTCAGATGCTCCTCATGTTCCTCCTTAGTCTTGGAATAGACTAAGATATCATCAATGAACACCACCACAAACTTGTCCAAAAACTGACTGAAGATTCTGTTCATTAAATCCATAAACACAGCCGGTGCATTAGATAACCTAAAAGGCATCACCACATACTCATAATGGCCATACCTCGACGTGAAAGCTGTCTTTGGTATGTCCACCTTTTTAATCTTCACCTGATGGTACCCCGTCCTCAAATAAATCTTGGAAAAGACTGCTGCACCACTCAACTGATCAAACAGGTCATCTATCCTTGTCAAAGGATACTTGTTCTTCACCGTCACTCGGTTCAGCTCCCTGTAATCTATACACAACCTCAAGCTCCCATCTTTCTTCTTCACAAAGAGAACTGGTACTCCCCACGGTGATACACTAGGTCTAATGTATCCCTTCTCTATCAGATCATCTAACTGTTTCCTGAGCTCCTCCAACTCCTTAGGACCCATCCGGTACGGTGCCTTAGAGATTGGCCACGTCCTCGGTTTTAGCTCAACACTGAATCTATCTCCCTCTTCGGTGGCAACCCCGAAATCTCCTCTGGAAAGACATCTGAAAACTCACCCACCACTGGTATCTGATCAACTGTCGGACTCTCTATCCGGTCATCTCTCACATGGCACAAGATCAAAGGGCATCCCTGAAGGAAATGTAGATTCATATACATATTAACATACTCATATATGTCGAAATTAATTTGTCATAAAAATAAAAGTGGATTTTATGCATGCAAACAAGATAAAAATAGAGGAGAAATCATGTCCTTACATTGAAGATTTCGGTTATATTGGGCACAAGAGAGATCAACTTTCTCTCTTGTTCTTGAGCTTTCCCTTATGGAAGAACAAAGATCCAAGTGTAGGATCTCTCCCTAAGCTTTATACCCAAGGCTTTCTCTTAATTTAATTAATATTACAAGAACTAGTATAATATTAATTAGGTAGAAAATTGAACCAAAATATTTATAAAACACTTATATATTTCGGTTTTTTGGGAAGGAAGAAGATGGGAGTTTTTATCTCTCTAAAACTCTTAGATTAGATAGTAAAAAGAATGAATCATACACCCATAACATTATAGTGTATTAGTAATAATAAGAGGAAAAACCAAGTGGTTCTTCCTCTCTAAAAAACCGGCCAAGAGGAGGTGGAGAGGAGCCAATGCATGGACTCATTTGTCTTCACAATGCACCATAGGGTTGCATGGCTAGATTAATAGGTAATCATTGTGTTTACCATTAACTTAATAAAACACAATATTATCCTAATCCACCTCCTTATTTCGGCACAATGGGATAATATGGAATCCATATTATTTTTGTCAATTGTCAATATGTCACATGTCTTATGTCACATAAATTTGTTATGTAATTTTTAACATATTAAAATCAACGTATTAATAAAAATACGTCACATACAAAAATCGACTTAGTAATTTCATAGTTACTTGTGCCAAAATATTTTACCATTTATAAATTACAACCGATTGTATTTATAATAATTCATTCTATTTCGATTGTTTCTTTAAACATTAATTTCATCCGAGTAATGATACAATTCAATTACTCGATCAGTATCTCATTTAATCACATTTCAATTTGATACGTAAATTTCACTTCCAAAATCGTCCGTCAATTTTCAAGTAATTTAATTAACTCGTAACATTATACGATTAATTAAATAATCAATTAAGAGTGTTGCCCTATAGGTATGACCTAGGGGGTCAACTGATCACCACCATCGCACGACAGTAATGTCAAACTCTAGTCACCAATCATTACCGATATATGTTGACCGGTTGTGTAACAAAATTACTTCCCAATTGTATTATTTATAATGAGATTTAAACATGTGATCATCATGATCAACAATCGTGATCGTGATCGCATTATTGTCGGAGGACACATATTCCAACAATCTCCCACTTGTCCTCGACAAGTGTGCGTCACCAATTCTCTTGTCCTATTACTATCTCCCACTCAATGCAAGGTGTCTTTCGGTCGTACTTGCAAGTGATCATATCGAGAGTGGTTTCCTCGATCTGGAGAATAACTGATTGACCGGACTTATCTATCATAGATACTTTCCGAGCGTGGCCACGCATTTCTAGTTCATTACTCCTCGAGTGGCCCTGAGATATTGTTATAACCCTGACTAGGGATGGACAATTCCTATCGCACTCATTCCCTTCGACTAGCCACGACCATCATAACCCAAAATATGCCCATTTGACCCCATTTACGAAGGTCGTAGTAACACAAATCAAAGTTAATCGAAACTGTGCCATCTTAGGCAAATAGTCTTTAGTCAAAAGAATCGACTCATTTGAATACTATAGTAGCTCTCGCCACGACCAGGCTATATAAATTTGCCAAACTCTATAAGCGGTCATAAGGCCCGACAAAATGTTCCTAACGATCTGCCTCGTGATCGACTAGTCATCTCACATGACTTTATGGCACTTGAACTTGCCATCAATCGCATCACACTCTAGTCACTTCGAGACGTCACCTCATATAAGTAACTATGGGCAATTACAATGTTAATCCATGTTCACTTTAACGGGTTCAATTGTCTCTACAACCCGTTTGGATATAACAATGTACAAGGTGAGTTAATAATAACTCAAACGACAAATGTCGACATCACACTCGGGTAGTCAATATCATATTACAACCTTGTGATGTATATCATCAGTGTAAACACTTATTGATTGCAATAGAAGTTTAACATCCCATGTGTCCATGTGTTCAAACTTCTTACACTTGCAATTTCCTTCTCATTCATGTTCTCTCTCATAGCATGAATCTTACCAAGTACACATCAAGGTTCCCGACCTTGGTTTCGGTTCTTTAATCTTGAAAGAACTTTCTTATCGATTATCACATAACGAACGAATTTGTGATGAATAATATAACTTGTACTGATCAAGTATTCCATCCACACACAATGCACTAGGTATATGTTTTGTAGAATCTTGTAACAATTTGTCAAGATTATTAGCTTAGTACTTCTCACAAGTCCTAGCTTAACCAGGAAAGATTATCTTGAATAACCTCTTATTCAACCAAGCATCTTTCCAAAAAACTTCTCATTTCTCTTTCTAGGCTTGAAAGAATTTGGGATTCTCATAAATCCTTACATGTGCTCGGACTTTCTATAATATGTGCAACCTCTTATCACATAATAGAGTATTCCGTCAAACACCGAAATCGCTCATCGGATTCTACTTGAGAATTCATGACGTTTCTATTATGGCTCACCAATCAATCATCATGCTCTTATGCATATGATTTATAATTGGACATGTACATGATTATTCTAATGGCGGAAACATTAGTTACTAATAATCATGAGATCAACCGTTCATAGATTCAATGAACGACCATGACTGCTAATGGTAATTCCATTTTCATCTATATGAATAACCTATGTGAATGTTGATACGATGTGTATCTCTTAATACTAAGCCAACATCCCTTGATGTAATTGGATTCATCATTGTCCATTTTCATCCAGAATTGAAAACTCAAAAGCTTCTTTACGAAAGAAGGTATTAGCTCGTCATTCTTTAATGAGTAATGAGTTTTATACATTCAAGGATGATAGCTCCCACTAAATTCCATGTCTTCACATGAGAATTTTCTAACTCCCACTCAATTCTACATATTTCGAAATTGACTTCTCAATCGAAGCTCTTATTAAGAATTGAAATATAAATTGCATTGCCAAGTTATTAGGATAAAACCATATATGTTCCCATCATATCCTTTCAAAATACCTATTTTGAAGAGGTCTCATCTTAACCTTACGGAAAGAGATTTTAAATCTCCAACACACTCATGTCATAATGATGTGTAGTAATGTCATTATTCAAATATAAACAATATCTAGAATACGTCCTTCACAATTACCCTTTTGGAAGGAGGTTTAACCATTTCATAGGGAGGTTAAGCAATGACATTTGCGTGGTTAAAACTTTGGCCATTTGAAGATATCGGTATATCATTCTTTGCAACTCGATCATAACTAGTATGTAACTTTGATTCATTTAGGCTCTTAAGTAAATCTCAAGGTTGAAACTATTGGTCAAATGTTTCATAAACTTAGTCAAAAACTTGTTAAGACTTTGCATTAGTCATTTTTCTTCCAAAACTTTCTTTTGGTCTCCTCGTGTAGTTATCTTGAGAATATTCTCTTATGATTACTACACTTGGTCTCTTTAGTCATATCGAACTAACTTGAGATCATAGATCTCATCTATTCGGCATACTATGTAAATAGATATACCTTCATTCAAATCATTTTCTCTTGCGAAGATCTTCACTTACACAAGTACACAATTTTACACAATTTTATCTTGTCTTGTGTGTTGTGTCCTCATATTTCTCCCACTCTATCTTTAGAATAAATACACTATATATTCAAAGATAGCATATGAGACACAAATTAATGATGTTGAAGTATAAGGAAAACTATCTCATAGATAGACTAATAGTTATTGATATCATATGTCTACTTGGTGATTGACATTCCTTTATGAGAGTTCATAGACTCAAAATCGCTTTATAAATAATCATACACACGCCTTAAGCATGTGGACATATAATGAAACCCGTCATTATAATTGTCTATTAGATCACCTTAAGTGAATAATCTTATGTTTCAAAACGCAAGCATTTTAAAGATGAAATTTTAGAACATTAAAAGGATAAATGATAAAACGGGTGACTTGGGTTGCAAACCAAGTCACCATCATCGAAAATACAAACCATTATCCAAAATACTTTTCCATGTCGAACACGGAAACTTAAAGTTCTAAAATCCAAAACACAACTTAAAATAAGACAATGAAAAGCAAAGCTCCATAAAAGCTATGCTTAGCTTCTCCATGGTTTCTTATGCTTGCTTTTCCTTTCCTTTGTCTTTGCTTGGTGGAGGCCCTATTTACAATAAAAAGGGAGATACATTATCACAACTTTGCATCATATTACCATAGTTGAATTTGAAACATAAAAGAAGGATAGTCATTTACCTACTGGAGTGATTTTTCCAGCTTTGATATCACCAAGGTTTTTGGAACAATTTCTTTTCCAATGTCCCATGCCATTACAATAATGGCACTTATCAAGAGGACCCTTCTTGACTTTGGAGGTGCTAGCTTCACAAGACTTAGCTTTGGTGAATGTGGGAACTTGCTTCTTGCCCTTTCTCCCATTCTTCTTGAACTTCCCCTTACTCTTTGTGCTTATGTTAAGCACATCCTTGGGAGGGTTCACATTTAACCCCATGTCCCTCTCGGCTTGCACAAGTAACTTGTGCAACTCCTCAAGAGACACATCCTTGTCTTGCATGTTGAAATTCACCCGGAATTGCACATATGCCTTGACTTTGGACAAGGAGTGTAGAATCCTATCTACGATGAGTTCTTTGGGGATTTCAACCTTTTGAATTTTCAAGGTCTCGACAAGCTCCATGAGTTTGAGCACATGAGGGCTAACCTTTTGGCCCTCTTTGAAGTCGAGATCAAAGAATGCCGCGGCCGCCTCATATTGGACGATCCGCGGAGTTTGTGAAAACATGGTCACAAGTTTGGAGTAAATCTCATTAGCATTGCCCATTTTAAAGGCTCTCCTTTGGAGGTCCGCCTCCATCGCAAATATTAAGACATTTTTCATTGCGGCGGACTCCTTTTGGTAAGCCTCATATGCTTCCCTAGTGGCCGCGGTGGACCTAGTGGAGGGTTCGGGTGGAGAGGCCTCGGTAAGGTAACAAAGCTTGTCGTCACCTTCGGCGGCTAATTTGAGTTGGGCATCCCATTCGGAGAAATTTGACCCATTCTTTTCAAGTTTACATCGATCCATAAAGGATCGGAGCCAAGACGAACTAGCGAGAGGTGTAGCATTAGGAGTTGGTGTTGGTGTTGCCATTGTTATGAAAAAGAAGTGGTCTACAAAACAAAATATAAGGAGTAAAACAAATGTCGTTTTAATAATACTTGTAAAATGTATGATTTAAACAAGTTTTATGCATTTTTCTAGTGACCTCTTCCCAACTAGATAAATGATTCCAAGACCCAAATTCATATCGATTTAGGCACGGTATGGCCGATCAAACCTTTATCAATATAACTCGGTTGATTAACGTTTTAATCGATTCTACTTCTAGAACTCTTGGTCGATAAAATTACTCTAATAATTATCTATAGCCCGGAACACATGCAACTACGGTCGCGAATACTTCCGTTGAGCTCAATCCAAATTTCGAATAAATGTGTCCATGATCCAAGTCCACATCAACTTGGGCACGGTATGGCCGATGAAACCCTCATTAACATGAACTCGGTGGATTAACACTCATCACCCACTTCCCCTACGTAACAAGGTTTGTACCCCGGTAGGGCCGAGTGCACTCCCTCGCGAAATAGGTTTTCATGGTTTCTACTATTTGGTAAGGCTATGTCTCAATTGTTTGTTTTAGCGAGAGGTCATGTCAATTTATTATCTATCACGTTTTAAGTGAACTAAAGCGGTGAACTACGATAATTCTAATTGACATGGTCGATAAACTCGATAAAAAATAAAGGGACAATGCATGTTTAGTTATGGCGATTTAGCGATGCATGTGACATAAATTAAAATGCAAGCATAAAAAATAAATAAATAAATCCTAGTATGGCCTTTCCTAAAAAAGAAAAACTATTTAACTATTACATATTCGGAAACCAACTCCATTGGTCCCTTGAACTTCGGTTGTGGCACGCATCTCGAGGTAACACCGTCTTTATGTATCGCCATCTTGAAGAAATCCGTCTTTTGGAACTCCGGAATGAATAAAATTACATAACAAATTACATAATTTCCTATTATACATTTGTAACTAAAATAAAATAAATCTATTAAATTACACAACGGTGATACGAGATCACAATAAAAATTACAACCGAATCGGTATTCCCATACATTTCGGGAAATACCAATTAAAATCTAAGGCCATACTAAGTAAAATTACATAATTCAAAATTACATAAATTAAAATTATGACAATCATAAAGAAAATGCAGCATTATAATATGTATGAACATGCTCAATTTTAATGCTAATTCGCCTTTAAATAGCCAATATCGTATATTACTCGGTTTTTTACGGATTTGCGTGATTTCAACATTTTTATAATCACAAAAATATATAAACTCATATTTATGCATAAGTTAATTACCCTAACCTCTTAGGACTCAAAATTTAGTCTTCACTAATAATTTGACCATAATTAACCCATATTTTATAAAATTGTTCATAAATGGACCAAAAATTACAAAAATAAGCTATTTACCTTCAAATAAATCACAAAATTTCAAATAAATTCAAAATTTGAAATTTAAATTCATGAATATTCTTGAAAATTACCATGACACTCATAATGTTCAAAATCTTAGGTTAAAAAATTTCGAAAATTTTTCCGGAAAAACAATGTTGCGGTTTATCGGTTTTAACAAAAATAATCATAAAAACATGGAAAAAATATATTCATAAACTTTTCAATTTTAGATCTGAAAAATATAATAAAATGCAACAATAGACGTTTTCCCTAAGTCATAGATTATGTTTTATTAATTTTTTCACTAATAATGTCACTATTTATGCTATTTTTCTTCAAAAATCCATAAATCATGCAAAAAGACTTCTTTATAGCCAATTATTTTACACACATCTTTTAAAATTGCATGTGACAACATATTAATTTTCTATGACCAGATTCGAAATTTAACTCATATTAACCTATTTTTCACTTAAATCCCAATTTAATAATGAAAAATTCATTTTTCGAGCATAACAAGTCCAAAAATTATGAAAATTTACAGGTTATCTCAAAATAATATATGTGACAACATATCCAAAAATCAACTTAAAATTCGAAGTATAGCTAATTTTAGACCAAAAATGCCATTTTACTCATAAAATCGCATTTAAATGCCATTATTGTAAATTATGAACAATAAAAATCCGAAAAATTAACCAAAATATCCTAAAACATTTTAGGACCAGAAATATTAACATGCATGGATTAATTTCGTGATATCTCATAATAACACAAATTTTACAAGTTTTATTTGTTATTCTTATAACTCGGAAAAACTTTTAACCGATTTGCATGCAAACAACCGTGGCTCTCTGATACCTATTTGAAGGAAATGTAGATTCATATACATATTAACATACTCATATATGTCGAAATTAATTTGTCATAAAAATAAAAGTGGATTTTATGCATGCAAACAAGATAAAAATAGAGGAGAAATCATGTCCTTACATTGAAGATTTCGGTTATATTGGGCACAAGAGAGATCACCTTTCTCTCTTGTTCTTGAGCTTTCCCTTATGGAAGAACAAAGATCCAAGTGTAGGATCTCTCCCTAAGCTTTATACCCAAGGCTTTCTCTTAATTTAATTAATATTACAAGAACTAGTATAATATTAATTAGGTAGAAAATTGAACCAAAATATTTATAAAACACTTATATATTTCGGTTTTTTGGGAAGGAAGAAGATGGGAGTTTTTATCTCTCTAAAACTCTTAGATTAGATAGTAAAAAGAATGAATCATACACCCATAACATTATAGTGTATTAGTAATAATAAGAGGAAAAACCAAGTGGTTTTTCCTCTCTAAAAAACCGGCCAAGAGGAGGTGGAGAGGAGCCAATGCATGGACTCATTTGTCTTCACAATGCACCATAGGGTTGCATGGCTAGATTAATAGGTAATCATTGTGTTTACCATTAACTTAATAAAACACAATATTATCCTAATCCACCTTCTTATTTCGGCACAATGGGATAATATGGAATCCATATTATTTTTGTCAATTGTCAATATGTCACATGTCTTATGTCACATAAATTTGTTATGTAATTTTTAACATATTAAAATCAACGTATTAATAAAAATACGTCACATACAAAAATCGACTTAGTAATTTCATAATTACTTGTGCCAAAATATTTTACCATTTATAAGTTACAACCGATTGTATTTATAATAATTCATTCAATTTCGATTGTTTCTTTAAACATTAATTTCATCCGAGTAATGATACAATTCAATTACTCAGACCGTATCTCATTTAATCACATTTCAATTTGATACGTAAATTTCACTTCCAAAATCGTCCGTCAATTTTCAAGTAATTTAATTAACTCGTAACATTATACGATTAATTAAATCATCAATTAAGAGTGTAGCCCTATAGGTATGACCTAGGGGGTCAACTGATCACCACCGTCGCACGACAGTAATGTCAAACTCTAGTCAGCCAATCATTACCGATATATGTTGACCAGTTGACAGTAACAAAATTACTTCCCAATTGTATTCTTTATAATGAGATTTAAACATGTGATCATCATGATCAACAGTCGTGATCGCATTATTGTCGGAGGACACATATTCCAACAATCCCTTCCTCAGATAGGACTTCAAGGTCACAGCTGCAATCAACTTAACTTTGGGTTTGACCACAAACCCACGATAAGACACACTAACGCCCTTAGGACCTCTCAAAGACACTTTCTTTTGATGACAGTCTATCTTAGCTTTGTACTTTCCCAACCAATCCATCCCGACTATCATCTCAAAACCGTCTAAAGGAAACTCTAGCAAGTCTACAGGTAGATCAACTTGCTCAACTATCATAGATACATCCCTATACAACCTCCCACATGATACAGACTCGCCCGAAGGTATAAAAACTTTCTCACTTACAGACTCATATACACTCAGACCCAACGGTTTAACATGACTCGAAGATACAAATGACTGAGACGCCCCTGAATCAAACAAAACAAAGGTATGAAGACCGTTAACAAGAAAGGTACCAGTGATAACATGTGCTCCGTCCTCAGCTGCTTTCTTTTCCATCATATACAGCTTTCCATTGGTCTTCTGTCCACCTCCCTAGACAGTACTGGCTGAAGTAGTCGGCTTAGTACCCGACCCCTGATTGTTGTTGTTGTTCGCAGCTGGTTTCTTATAAGAATTACCGCCATTGCGGTTACCTCCACCCTGGTTGCTATGACCTCCCCGGTTGTTCCATGACCCAGCTGGTCTGTTGCTCACATAACTTTGTGCCGGACCCTGAGAATAGCTCCCATGAGCCGATCTCTGAAAAGCTCCCGGTACACTCGTGCACTCATGTCTCTTGTGGCCTACACTGCCACAGCCAAAACAGGTCATCCCCCAACTACCACTACCGCTTTCACGGCCACGCCCAAAGGAAGCCCCAGCACTGAACCCCGAGCCAGATGAAAACGCTCTAGCCCGATTATGGTTGCCTTTCTTATAATTAGATTGGCCACCACCCTCACTCTCAGCCTTCCTTTTCTCACCTCCTCTCTCCCGGGCCATCTCTACCAACCTCTCAGCTCTCCTAGCAATCTCATAAGCTTCCTTAACATCTGTAAGGATTCCCACGGGTAACTTCTCCATTATCCTGGGGGTCAATCCCTTCTCAAACCTCAGAGCTAGGTTCTCATCACTCAAACCCATATCCTTAGCATACCTAGACTTCTCATTGAACTGCCGATAATACTCAGCTACCGACATATCAGATGTCATCCTGAACCCATCAAACTCCTCCCTCAGCTTACTCCTCACATGCTCAGGTACAAACTCTCTCCTCATAGCCCTTCGGAACTCTTCCCAAGGTATATCAGGCAGACCCTGCTTTGCATACATCTCCCTAGCACTCACCTTCACCTTATCCCACCACTCACCAGCCGCTTCCCTTAATTAGAACGCAGCTTGTTCTACTTTCATCTCATCAGGACAATGCACTAACTCCAGAATGTTCTCTATCTCACGGTGCCAATTGTCTAAAAGCATCGGCTCTCCTGTCCCCTTATACTCTTTCGGATTAAACCTCGCTATGTATAGACTGATCTTTGAGTAATCAACCTCTTTATCTTTCCCCACTCTCTTTAGGGCCTCGGTAAGAGCATCTTGATGCTCCAACATCTTAACGATATCCTCTGTGGTCATGTTCTCAGCTCTCACATACAGGGCGGTTTTCTTTGGTGGCATCTTGACACTATATAAGAAAAGGGTAGACATAAACACACATACTACAGCCCAAAACACGAAAACAGCCTACACAGACCCCACTCGATCGAGTGCCAAAACCCACTCGATCGAGTTGAGGCTACTCGATCGAGTGCCCAACGTACTCGATCGAGTACCCCGACTCCAGACCCCAAATGGACCTTCTGATCTCTAACCTACTCGATCGAGTTGACATGACACTCGATCGAGCGACCCCTACTCGATCGAGTGCCCCTATGTACTCGATCGAGTACCCAAAATCACAGTTCTGATCATAAAAACGTCAAATACTCACTCGATCGAGTACCTCACCTACACAATCGAGTGCCCCCCACTCGATCGAGTCATGCTGACTCGTACCTACTACCTGCATGTTATCTCACATACCCCAACGTACTATGCATTCATTATTATCGCAACATTATAATATAACTACGCATGCAATTCTACACAATTCCTCATACAATCAACAAAATAATCTACTTCATGTTATCAAGTGCCACATTATAAACAACCAACATGCTTCTTTATTCAATTCAACATATAAACACACTTCACCGACTTTTCAACCACAATTTCAATTCTCCACTCCCAACATTCAATGATTCACAACCGTTACGTACACATACAAACCAACAGACATCACATACGACCTTGACATATACCTCCCATGTGACCGGTTGAAAATTGCAGGGCGAGTTCGCGACTTTAGGACGTCTCCCAAGCCTTTGCATTAGCTCCTACAACTTTTACCCCGGGTTCATTTTATTTGACTCCCTATGTTCATTAGATTCATTAGTTACAGGTTTCAGGATCGTCGCTCTGATACCACTTTCTGACACCCCCATACTCCAAGTGCCTTACCAGGACCACTCGGGTATAAGGATGTCACCATCTCGGTTTCCCGAGGCAATGATAATCAAAAGACAATAACGAAACAACATTTAAATAGTATAAAGTTTAAGTGAATACAATCCAAAACCAAACTGCCAAAATATGGTTTACATGATCTCAAAACAACTGTCTAAAAACTATCAAAACTATAGCGGAAGACTCTATCATCTAATGGCGACACATCCCAGCTATCCCTTGTATCTCGACTCATACCTGCTCAACAACTGCTCACCATCCCCGAATGGAGCACCACAGTTTTCAAAACAATTAAACGGGGTCAGTACTAATCACACAATTTATATAACTCAACAATACAAAAAACAACACAGCTCAATCGTCACAGATATACTCTGAACTCCATCACCAACTCCACAATACTGACTACAAACTAAAGTGTGTAGCCCTGCCAGAGCACCCATCGCAACAGGTTACTCCTCGTCGCCAGTGGGAGACTGCAGCCGTTCCCACCTAAGCCCCGCTCATCTCCATCGAGCGATAAACCCAAATCCATTAATGTGCACATCCCTTCTGTGGCGGGTTCCACAGAAGGCGAATCATGGGCGTGAAGCCACTCCCGCAAGTGACTCCACTTAGCCAGGGACGCACCCCGAAGAACACAGACAGATACAATCAATCACAACTACTATCAACAACCAAATCTAACAATCGTCACAATACGAGTATGATAATATTCAACAATCACAAATCACAACCAACACATCATGTGACTAATACTGAGTAGGGAAACCCTACCTGGAAAGCAATACAATCAGACGGTCTTAACAACTTTTATCAAAACTCCTCTTCTACGAATCCTCCTCCTAACATATGATCATATAATTACTAACAATCACAAAACTAACAAAAACCCCCAATCCCCCAAATTAGGGTTTAAACAAACTTAATAAAATACTATAAAATCGGTATGTAGATCTTACCCTCGACGCAAGGATCACAAGAATGTAAAGGATGATGAATTCCGACCTTTCAAGCTCCGGGATTTGTCAATAATGCGAAAGATGCGAAGAACGTAGTTTGATATCTCTTTTGAAGTAATTAGGTTTAATAAAAGTGTTTAATGATGATGACGGAAAGCTATATATACCTATTCGCATTATTAACAAAACCCGACAAAACATTACCCGTAAACCGAGCTACGCGATCGAGTGCCCCTACTCGATCGAGTACAAAGGCTACTCGATCGAGTACCCTACAGACAGAACACTGTTTTAAAAACCAAAACCCCCTTACTCGACAGAGTAAGGCCCACTCGATAGAGTACCCAGAGGCTCATAAAACCGTAGTATTACACAACTGAAGCAATATTACCCTTAGTATAGGACAGGAACGCGCCACGCGTAACACCCACGTGCCGCTCATGCGACACGAAATAAAAATGGCCCTTGGCCCGCTGAAATAGAGCTTATGTCGCCTTGCTCTTGCATCTTGGCATTTCGACATCCTCATATCATCAAATAAATTGAATTGTACTTTAGGAGTAAGTAAAGCTCGTGCTTATTTTCTAAAAGTTCACTACAAGCTCTTGCTTCGAACAATTATTCTTTTACATTTATTCGAACTACGCACAAGGGTTTGATTTCATTTTTTTAATGAATACGTAGGCAGTCCTTCACGGGATACAACCCATTATTTTGAAATGTAAATAGAAGGATATTTGCATTTTTATTTGAAATTCAACAAGAATAATAAAAGGAAATCATAATAGTTTCTTAACTAATTAATCTTTTATTCATGTGTTCCATAAATAATAATAATATTTCAAAAATATCAAATGCTGAAAATAAATGCTAGGCTAGGATTCTAAAAACCCCGCCGTTTATTACAATTTAAATAATAATAAGTAATACTATAATAAACGACTAAGGCTATTCTTCCATTTTCCCTTTGCCTTTGTCGCCCTTGTCATACTTCTTGTCTCGACCACGAGCCGGGCGCTCTTGTGCTATCTCTGACCTAATCACCAAGGGTCTCTCTCGCGGTCTAGCCTTGCCATTTCGATCCATCACCATCTCTACGGCAGGAGTAGTCTTCGGTTTCTTCGACGGATGAACGACTCGGAATCCGGCCTCTTCTTTCTCCTCAGTCAAGTACTTCTTGTTCTCCTTTGATACCTCACAAATCTTGTAGTCAACAGGCTCGTGTTTCCTCAATTTCTCAGGCTCTCCGGAGTACCAGCCTTCCTCCATTGCAAGTATGAGTCAGATACCCATAGGGAGCCAACAAGAACTGGTATGAACCACATGTTCCTCTGAGCCCACTTGATTGCCCATTCTCGACAAATCTCTGTAGTATGCGCCGATGCAGTTTGAGGGACGGTATCAAGCTTCGGAATGTTCTGCTTAAGGCCCACTTGCCTCATCAACCTCTCCGGATAGATACAAATCATGAATTCCAAGCCAGGGATGCGCACTGACCGTGTCAAATCCAAAGATGAGACTCCTGTGACTGACCTGAGATGCCACCACGGCACGATCCACCGGATCAGGGGACCTCCTTCGCTCTTCAATTTATTTTCCCAATAATTGCAAACCCGAGTGAAGTCCACCATGTAGAGCCTAGTTCTCATCACAATCGATCGAGCATGGTATCCTGGCACATTAACTGGGGGCTCGATCAACCGCAGCCTTTCCATCAGCCAAACCTGCAAAGAAAGACGGGAATTAATACCCTTTTATCAACCAAAAAACGACAAAAAAAAAAAAAAAAAAATTACATATATGAAACAGAAAGAAGGTGGGTTCTTACCTGTAGAATAATGGGACTTCTCAAATAAGGAAGCTCGCGGCTGGCTTTTCTGTTATCCAAACCAAGAATGGTCTCTCCTAAGCAAAGGCATGCGGGGCTCTTGCGCAGCTCCATTTGTTCCACTAGGCTTAGAAAACGAGGATCCCCTCTCATCTCCTTGTCACCATGCCCTTGAAGGACATAGCAATGAAGTAGACAAAACCCGAATGCCTTGCGTCTCGCAACATAAGAAATAGAAGGGTCCTCCCTATTTATAAATTGGTCAATAAAGTCAAATATACGGACTCCTTTTGAGGTCACAAGACGGTCCACCTCAGCCTCGGTCAATCCGAGCAAGTCCCTAAATTTGCTTTTATATCCTTGAGAGCTAAAAGGTATAATGGGTGCATTCTCCGGGTCCCATTCTCCAATAGCAGCTATTTCTTCAGGGAAAGGACAAATATCGCCTCCAGGAAAGGCAAACACATGAAAATTTGGGTCCCAATACTCAAGACAGGCATACAAGAAAGGTTTCACAATCTTCACTAATTTGAGACTCAAGATCGATCCCAAATTAAAAGCACCCATGTCATATTTCTCAACATTCGTGAACTCATTCGTCCACTCCTTGAGACGGTTTTCAAAAGCATCCATGATTTTGAATTTTGTTATGAAGATATGAGAACTTTTATGAGATAGACGGAATAAAGATGGAGGAATTGTGTGAATAAAAGCTTCCCCGAAGTCTCTATTTATACTAAACGCAATTTCCTAATTTCTGTCGAGGTCTGACTAGCTGGGAAAATGGCGCAGCATCTGCTGCGCCTCTTCGAAGAGTCGCAGCTCTTGCTGCGCCTCTTCCCCAGGCTGTTTTCTGTGATTTTCAGCTTTGGATCTTTCCTAATTTGTTTTTGCTATAATTTCCTATTCCTATAGGTTATTATTTTGGTAATTCTGTCAAATTACCAAATTTTATAGTTCCTATTTCTTTTCGGGTTCGCTTTTCGAGACGCACTCGACATTTTCGCCAAACGAGCACACTTACCCATTTTGTTTTATTTTCTTTTTTAGGGGAATCATTTCACTCCTCGTTTCCACTACATTTCACACTTATGCATTTCTTTTTAAGTTTTTTTTTAGGGGGTAGCCCTCCCTACCTTCCGGTTATTTTTGCTCATTTTCGTGCACCTTTCTATGCATTTTTGTCTTTTTTGCTCATTTTCGGGCAATTTTTTATGCATTTTTGTCATTTTTGCTCATTATCGGGCACTTTTTTACTTTTGCTTTCTCTCATTTTGCACCAATTTACGCCACCCATATGTTATGTGTTTTATGTGTAAATTCTATGTAAATTTCGGCAGCATAACGGCACAAACCGTCACCTACCAAACCTGTTTTTAAGCTAACCTGGAGGAACAGCAAATGCCCAGCAGCAAAGGCACTCAGGCCACTATACACACAACCAAAATGCGATATATACATCAAAATGGGTGCTCTCGCCCAAAACAAGTCCGAAAATTCCAAAATAAAGTCCAAAATGTATTAAGTATATACAAGACAACAACAAAAAGGGAAAGCAGCTACTCCTGGTCACCACTCAGCTCAGCCACAGTTACCTCGAGAGTAGCGATATCAGCGTCCCTGACCTCCAACTACGTCAACAGACGAGCTGTCTCCTCTCGGGACTGCGCCAGCTCGCGCTCCAGGTCACGCTCTCTCTGCATACAAATGAAGGAGAAATGCCTCATTTCAATTATTTCAAAAAAAAATGCGTAAATTGCAATAAGAATTCAAAATATCAATGAAATGAAATAAGTAAGAGAATGAGAGGTTCATCCTTGTCGTGCCACCTGCAAGTGCCTCGATGGCCGTGGCTCGCATCCGGTTGGCCGTCCTCCACAGCGCCACGTACTAAGACGGTGCCACCTGCATTTGAATGACAAAAAGGTTCAAGAAAAGAGGAGAAGGAACAAACGTATTCTTATGCAATAAGAGCAATAAAGACAGTCAAAACTGGGTGTTTACCCTCCTCACTAAGTGCTGCCACTCCCCCAAACCAGCGTCCGTCACCTCCTCGCCGAATTCGCGGATCTCCGAGATCATCGTCATCCCCGCCGCGTCATTGTACTCGAGCGTCTCTGGGTAGGCTGGGGGCTCGACGCCTGCCACCTCGATCTCCTACAAGGATGAAAAAGCTCTTTTACTTGACGATCATTCGTCGTTTGTCAAATCAAATTCAAAAGCAAAGAGAAGGTAAAATACTTACCACGATCGGCCAGTACGCCAACCTCCGGTGAACGAACTCGGAGTACTCCTCGCCAGGAAGAAGAAGGGCGTCACCGCTCGTGTCCGCCAAGTCAGCCTCTCTCTCGGCGTCAGAAGGCTCTATAAACATCGTCCGTGGAGGATCGATGGGAACCGTGAAGGTGTCACAAGAGCACTGCCGAGTAAAACGCTCCCCTAGGTACCACACAGGTCCCATGGGCGTCCTCAGCAACAATCGACTCGATCTCCTAGGACGAAGGACCTCAACCACGAAAGCGGGAGCGTGAGGGTAGTCCTCCCAAGGTCTAGGCACCCACTAAAACAAGTAAACGAGGGGTCATTCCTATGATCGGCTCTAAGTGGGAAAGGAGGGTTTATTCCTATGATCACTTCTAAACTAAAAGACAAAATAAAGAAAGGAGCAAAAGTACTTACGTTCTCCAACTTCATGGCGTTCACGCCCCGGCGACAAAGGTCGTAAGAAGAGTGCTGGCTCTTCCTACGACACACCACCCAGTCTCTCACGACAGGGTACGCCCTCGGCTTAGGCTCCGTCCTCTTGAGCGCGAAGCCGGGAAAGTAGGAGTACACCCACGCCTGCAGACAAAGATAATCATTTATGATCTTTCATAATTTAATAGAAACAAAAAGGAAGAAATAATGATCTTTCATGATGCAAAAAGGTTCATACCTCCAACAAGAGTCCAGGACCAACGGTAGCAGGAGAACTCTCCTTCTCCATCAGCTCAGGACGTACCATGGTCCTCATGTAGCGAGTGAGGACCACAAAGCCAGGAGTAACCCAGTCCTACCGACCCAGGCTACTCAAGTCAGACAGAAAATGAAAAAGCTTCGTCGACAGCCTCTCCCCCTTGTCTCTGAGGTAAATCGAAGATAGGAACCGCCACAACCACAAGCGGGCCCTCTGCTCCGCAGTGCAAGGAGGAGGAGGCACCTTCCTCCCATCCATCATCACCGTCGCCGGGGTCCTACCCGCAAAGTAGTCCCTGACGTAAGAACTCGACACCAACCCGGGAACGCTGGCAGCACCCTCCGCCAGGTTCCAGCCGATCAGCCTCCTCGCCTCGGCTGAGTCCACTCTCATGGCCGTCAACGGCCACACCAAAGCCTCATCTCCGCACGGCAGACCAGAGATCATGTCGTAGTCCTCCAGGGTGACTGATACGTGCCTAATGTATAGTCTTTTTAGCCTATTTCAGCACGTATTTCTATGCATTTCTATACTGTTTTTATGGTATTTTGCCCCGAATTGGCTACTTTGGTGTATTTTGTCCTTTTTGTAGGGATGATCGCGAAAGTAGTGGAACCACACTCCTTTTTGTCCTTTTTGCATGCATTTAGAGGAGACGGGATTGTCCCAGAGTGAGACACTGTACTTGGAAGCGTCATGGCACGCATTGCGAGGCACTTGGGTGAAGACGTGAGCTGAAATGAAGACATAGTCACTCGATCGAGCTGTTTCTCAGTCGATCGAGTGGTTTCTACACCCCCCTGATTGTCGATCGAGCTGTTCCTCAGTCGATCGAGTAAGCTGCACAAGACCAAGTCCTCGATCGAGTAACCCATTGGTCGATCGAGTGACTTTTGCTGAGCATTTGGTCGAACGAGTGGTTTAATCCACTCGATCGAGTGGTCTTTATGAGCATGGGCTTTTAATTAGTCCGTGTATTATTTTGTTCCGCAAAACTTTAGTAATTTTCTATTTAAACCTAAGTTAATTAGGTTAATAGGGATCTTATCTTTTAATCTATCAAACTCTTTTACTGAAAACCGAAGTACGTAGCTTTTCTTCCTTCACAGTTACTTTCCCTTGGGATTATTGTTGATCGGATTCAGTTGTTCTTTACGCCGGATTCGCACTGATTGTAATCCTTTCTCTCCTTTTATTAATAATAATCATTTGTTGCTTTAATTTCTCATTTGTGTTCTCATTTTCCTCTGCCCTAATTTTCATTATTGCGATTCATTGTTATTCATTATGTTTTCTGCTGGAAATTTGTCTGCTGTTAGTTTAATTACCGACATGAGTAGCTAAACACCCTTCATGTTGGGATTAGGGAATCTACGGTAGAAAGATGACGATTTAGTAGATGAATTAGACGAATTAATCACGAGACCCTGTCACTATAGCAATTTAACTGTAATTCCCGACCTAGTTGAGTGCACGCTTCTATGTCACCCATTAAACTGGCTAAATTTAATCCTGGATCGAAAGATTGGACTAAATAGGCCTGCTATAAACAGTAGACTACCCTAATGAGGACGAAAGTTAAGTTAGTGGTATTTTAGGATAGAAAGTGGACCGAAAGGACCTTTTAACATCCGTCTCACATTAGTTCGTCTGAATCATTTACAACTGAGTTATTGGACTACTGTAGTGAACCGAAATCCCGACATGTCCCTCTCTTCTTGATAGTTTAATCATATTTTATTGCTTTTATTACTCTTTCCCTTATTTCTCTTCCCTTCAGACTTTGTAGTTTAGAACCAATTTCAAACAAACCCCCAATTGTTACCATAGGATTAGAAATAGACAGCTATAGTTACGTTACCTCCCTGTGGATTCGATACTCGACTGCCTCTGCTACATTTTAGTTGAGACCGTTAGGGTTTATCTTTGATAGGGTTGCGATAGCCGTGTTAAATTTTGGCGCCGTTGCCGGGGAGGCAATTGTTCAAATTAGTAGTTGCTTTATTTTTAGTCCTTTTCAGTCTAAGGGACACCCGTTCCTTGGACTATTCTTATTTTCTGTTGTAGTTTCTTCTTATGCGCAGGTCGCAAGGTGGTCCACTACTACCATTCGATCCTGAGATTGAAAGATCTCTGCACGTAAAGAGGAGATTGTTTCAAGATCAACAGTTAGAGGAAGAGTCTAGTTCTCGTTCCAACTTTTACGAGAACGAACTGTTCGAGGACAACCCACCGTCTTCTCCAGTTTCTAATTCATCAGTTGAAACCGTTATTTTTCCAGACTTTCCCGAAATGGCCGAAGAAGCGACCATTGCAGTCATTTCGAACCCACAGTGAGGATCTTTACAAGGGGTTCGAGCTACCAGGGAAGCTCGGAAATTCGAGCGAAATCTTCTTACCTTAATATGGTTGAGAAGAATCGTTCGGTGGGGCTGCAAACGAGGATGCAGCGAAGCACATGGAGACTTTTATTGATTATTACTGC
This sequence comes from Silene latifolia, assembly GCF_048544455.1. Taxonomy (NCBI): domain Eukaryota; kingdom Viridiplantae; phylum Streptophyta; class Magnoliopsida; order Caryophyllales; family Caryophyllaceae; genus Silene; species Silene latifolia. The sequence goes on along the minus strand of NC_133526.1, from coordinate 71,970,935 downwards.
TCCATACCCCCCGACTCTTTGGCGTGATGGTGATCGATAAAAGAAACCTTGTTCATCTTCTCACTCCGCGATGCTGCGAGGGAGTGGTATAGGGATTTGGACCGAGCTGCTCACGGCATAACTGATTGGAATTCATTGGCTTTAGCGTTCTATAAGAAGTACTTTTCTGCATCGAGGACTATTGCCATTAGAGCTCAGATAATGAGCTTCAAACAAGGGCCTGACGAGAACTTTCACGAGGCATGGACTCGATTTAAGAAGCTAGTGCGAACCATACCGCACCATGGTTTCGAAAAGTGGAGTCTATGCAATCATTTCTATAATGGATTGTATGACGATCAGAGAGCCATTTTGGATGTCATGACCAATGGCCGATTCTTTGAAAACTTGGGAGCAACCAAGGGGTGGAAGATCATAGATGATTTGGCCATCCATAAGGCTGAATATGGGAACTCGAGAGGAAATCAAAGAAGAGCTGCTGAGTCTTCTTCTGTCGCTGCACTTGAAGCCCTCACTGCAAGGTTTAACAAGTATGAGCTAGGAGGAGCTTCCAAGGGGGGCATGTACCAGGTTAATCTTTTGTGATGACGGTCCTTTCGTGCCCGTAGAAGATGTGGGGGAGAGGGACATGTTTCGATCATTGTCCCAATTCCTATGAGTCATGCGCCGCCTTTCAACATTACAGGCGGAACAACAAGCGATTCTACGAGCCGAATGTCCACCCCAATTTGAGGTGGAGCAATCAGAACGTGCTCAACCCCACTGCTCCTCCAACCCAGCAACCGTACATTCCTCCACACAAGAATCAACAGGGCTATCAGAAGCCTCCTTCTTTCAACCCTCCTAATCAAGGTACATCATCTCCAAGTGGGGTGAGTGAAATGAGCGAGTTAAAGTCTATGATGCAGTCCATTTCAAAGCAATTACAACAAAAGGACGCGTCATTCAAGGCACTTGAGACTCAAGTTGCCCAACTTGCTGCAAATCAATCCTCGAGAAAGCCGGGTCAATTACCGACTCAAAATGAGAAGAATCCAAACGAGACGGTAAACCTGATAGAATTGAGAAGCGGTCTTTCTTATGAGGGACCAGAAGTGAAGAAATCAGACCTTAGGGAAGCCATTACTGATGGTGAATAGTGTTCTGTTAAGAGAAAAGGGCTCACGACAAAAGAACTACTCGATCGACTAAAACCTGGTGTTCGATCGAGTAGAACTGAAGAAGAAGACCCTCGATCGAGTGATTTTTCCACTCGATCGAGTGAACAGGAAGAGGAAGTTGGTCGATCGAGTGGAAATGTTACTCGATCGACTGACATTGAAGAAGAAACTCCTCGATCGATTGAAGAAGTTGTTCGATCGAGTAGTATTGATGACGGGAAGCTTATTCGAGAGCCTGCTAGTGCTCGTTTAAGCGAGAAATCACCGGAAAGACCTCGTTCGAGAGGTAAGAGGCGTCCAAAGGATACCGAACTTGCACCGGAAGACACTTTGGAAGCGAGAAACAAGGGGCTCGAGATACCAATCACGGTTCCCTTCCCGAGGCGGCTGCAGAATACCAAAGTTAATCAACAGTTTGGCAAATTTGTCGAACTTTTGAAGAGCTTGGAAGTCTCCGTACCGTTCTTTCGAATTGTTGACTAAGGTACCCTCTTATTTAAAGTTTATGAAAGAAATTTTAGCACGTAAGAGGACTATTAATGACAATGAGACCGTAGCTTTGACTGAGGTGGGGTCAGCCCTATTTCAAAATAAGTTACCCCTAAGCAATCGGACCGGGTAGTTTTTCGATTCCGTGTCATATCGGTATGCGATTGATTGATAATGCGCTATGCGATTTAGGCGCTAGCGTAAGTGTCTTACCCTTGTCTCTGGCTAAGAGACTTGGTTTGACAAAACTGAGTTGCACCAACATGATCTGTCCGGATGGCCGACCGTAGTCTATCACGGCCATTAGGTATAGTAGAAGACGTACTGTTCAGATCGGGAAGTTCTTTATTCCCGTTGATTTTGTCGTCTTAGACATCCCCGAAGATGCACACACCCCTATCATTTTAGGGAGACCATTTTTGTCCACTTTGCCCGTGCGATTATAGACGTCGGGGAAGACTTTGACCTTTCAGGTAGGGGATGAGGAGCTGATTTTTCATCAGTCCAAGTTCCAGAGACCTCCCATGCAAGCTCAGCCTTGCAATGCTCTCTCTTCTATTGTTCCTATTATTGACACTCCAGATGAAAATTTGGAGAATATCGCTGTTCTTGTTAACCCTCCGCCTCAAATTGAGAGCAAGAAGGAGGAAAGTTCGTCTGTTTTCCTTGCTGCAGGTACAGATGAAAGCAATAAAGGAGTTGTCAAAGGACGTTGTGCAACTGTTGTCAATCAAACTGGAAGTAAGGATGCCAAGGAAGATGACAGAGGAGCAAGGACAAAGAAAGTTCGAACTTACATAGATTGGAACTACATTCCTCCTACTGTTGCAAATAGTGATTCAAGCTCATGGAAACTGAAGAGGTCGGTCGGTATTGCTGAGGTGACGTCCTCCAGTCAGAAGCCCACGAAGGGGCTACTGAAATTTGATGAGAATTAAACGGGGAAATGCCCCGTGTAACACATTGTAATAGATTATTGTTTGAATTTCTTTGAATTTGTTTTATTGCGTTTAATTAGGACAATTAGTTTAGACAATTTTTAGCATAGGCGTAAGACTATAGATTGTGTTTTTGCGTATTTGGTATTTTGGGAAACTCTTGGATATGTTTTTATGCAGGTTTGGGGAAGTCTCACGCAATTCAAGGAAGAAAAGACGAAAATTCAAGAGCCTACGAGAGGAAAGCCTTCGATCGAGTACTTTCTGCACTCGATCGAGTGGAAAAAGGGTCGATCGAGCAGTACATTTACTCGATCGAGAAAGGCCAAAAGAGGAACTGGTCGATCGAGTGCATTGTACTCGATCGAACATTAGGGACATCAAAAGACCTCGATCGAGTGATTTAAAACCACTCGATCGAGAGGTATGAACAGGACACGGGAGTTTTTCTAAACTTAAACTCTTATTTCCTTTTCTATTTCATTTCATCCCTAAATTTCGACTAACACCCCCTTTTTTGTGCGATTGATTCTTCCCCAAATCCCTATTTTCTTGCTCAAAACACCAAATCCGCCACCTACAATTCTTTCCTTGCATAATAACCTTCAAAAGCCCCTTGTTTTCCCCCCCTATTTGTGCTCGTTTTCTCGGTATTTAAGGGGATTTAGGGTTTGCGGTTTTAAGCTGTTAAATCGCCATTGTTGCTTGTTTATTTGAAGTTTAATTGCAATTGTAGGATCATTCTCACCAAGTAAGCATTCCTTTTACCTTTTCTGCATTTTAATTTCAATTACTTTGATTATTATGAGGTAAAAATCGAATTAGGGTTTGAATATCCATGTTTAGTCGAATTTTTTCGACTTAATTGTGTTTGTGTGCCCTTATTTAGCTTGCTTGATGATCACATCTCAATTCCTCACTGTTTTCACATGTTTAGTTCGAAATTTGCGGGAGTTCCCGCGATTAGGGCTTCTAAGTCGAACTTTTCGACTGTCAGACAGTCTATATGCTTTCTTGCTTGTTTAACTTCAGCTCTTGCATACTTGTTGCAGTAGTTAACTGTTTTTTCCGTCTCCTATTGCCTTTACATGATGTACATTGTTGGGATTCAAGCACTGTGAGTCGAAATTTTTCGACTGCTAGGGGACTTACATGCTATCATGCAGTTTTTCATGCTGTTTTTAGTCTCCGTTAGCAGTCATTACATTGTCATTTTATCATCACTCACGTACTGTACTTCGAACTTATTGAGGACTGTTGGTTTTTATCTGCTGAGAGTCGATTATCTTTTGACTGATAGGGCCTTTATGTGCTGTCACATGCTGGTTAACGTGTTATTTTAGCCACGGTTAGCAGCCCTTTTTCTTATCATGCCCTTTACCATGTTGCAGGATGGATACCGGTTCTTTACCTTCTACTAGTACCGCCTCCAGTCCATCCTCGAGCGAGTCAGTGACCCCTGCTGTCGCCACTAGCTCCGCCTTAGTCACCACGGCAGCTTCAGCTGTTGTTTCTACACCTGCCAGGCCGTTCTCTATGCTGGGTCGAGGAGCCACGCCTCGATTCCCGCAACCTGGTATGCTGCCACCTAGGCCGAGCCAGCCGGCTAGCTAGTTAGCCCTTACTTCCAGCCCTTCTGGAGCTGTTGTTACGGGAGAGGCTGCTCTCACCCCTTTACCAGGGATGCCCACGGTACGTTTCGCCTCCGCGGATCACCGGACTCGGTTATCCGCTTTGCTTCATTGTCCCCTCTCCTCCACCCGTTTCCTTGCACGGACTGACCTAGAGACCTTAGGAATTTATGAGGAGGTATGTAGTTTGTTGAACGGGACGGATATGTCGGGTCTGATTACCATGCAGGAAGCTGCTATTCGTATCCCTACATACGAGTTTTTCAGCTCCTACTCTTTTGACACCGACTCTTACGATGCCAACCACTCTAGTCCTTGCATTCACTTCCGACTCCGCAATGAGTCGCACCATTGGACTTTGGCCAGGTTTGGGGAGGTTCTTGGCCTCGTTAGTGACGGTCCCACCGACCCACCTCGGGATCTCCTTCAGCCGCTTTGGGTTGCACTTTCTCACACTCCTTTCCCCACATGATGAGTCATAATTATATACATATTTATGCCTCCCCTTAATTACTTTTGATACGGTTTTCGTGCTAGTTTATATCATTTACATGCCTTTTATGCTAGAATGTCGATACTTCCGCCTTTTGATGTTTAATGCAGGAATGATGCATTTGAGGAGCAAAGGAATGAAATGTGCATCGCGGAGTGAGCATTAAGGGATACACGAAGCATGGCACGAGAATCCATAAGAATGAAGGAAGAGAAGTTAAGAAGAAAACACGAAGAAAAGAGCTTCTTATCATTAGTGCCTCATTTGAAGAGCCATATCTCGAGTTCTACAACATATTTTCAAGTGATTCCAATTGGAGGTGAAATCTTATCTTCTTAGCTTTCCAACGCCGCAAAAATCGCTTGTTTCTGATAAGTAACGAAGAAATGGCGGTCGTTTGAAGTTCAGTGCGCGAAGCAGGAAATTGGTGCCTCGATCGAGTCAACCTTGACTCGATCGAGGAACTTAATGCTCGATCGAGTCACTCTCGACTCGATCGAGGAACCAACCTAATCAACTAAATTTCGCAATGTCGAGAGTTGGGTGTTCTTGAACTTTGGTGCCTCGATCGAGTCACCCTTGGCTCGATCGAGGAACCTTCCAGTTTTATAATTCCCGCAACTTTCCTTAAGTCGGTTATGTATTGCTATAAATACCAAAACTCGTACCCTAGGTTATTTTATGCTTTATTTTACATAGGTTTAGTATAGCTACCTTAGAAAACTCTCTCAAATACTTAGTTTAGTTTATTTATTGTTCTTCCTTCCGGATCTAAACATTGCTATTACGGTATTGTTCTAATCTTTCAATAATTACTATTTCAATTACTTGTTCATCTTTATTATTGTTCATCATGCTTTCCATTACTATTATTGTTGTTATTGCTTTAGTTATGAGTAGCTAATTTGTTCATCTAGGGTGAAAAGGGGATCTAGGTTGTTAGAAAAGGGATTATTATGAATTGATTGTTAAATTGCTCTTAATTGTTGTTTGATTATCGTATTACTTCCAATTAGTTAATTACTGATCTGAATTGATTAATTAGTCTTGCATAAACTAGGATTATCACCGACCGGGTTAAGACTAGTATAGGCCACGATAATTGAATAGAGATAATTTAATGATAGCGACCGCATGTTAAATTAGATTTAAAAGAAATATTAGAATCGACCGATCATATGACTTTCAACAATATAAATTGCTCAATCAATTAATTAAATCTCACCCTTGACGACTACCTAGTGAACCCGAATCCCTAGACTCTTTAATATTATTGTTATTCATCCTTTATTTACTTGCAATTAGTCGATTAGCATACAAACAATCAAACCCCCAAAATTGGTTACCTTAAGACGGAATTAAATATAAACAAACTAGATAATCACCGCCTCCCTGTGGATTCGACCCTGACTTACCGCTAGCTATTTTGTTAGTAGTAGTTTAGGTTTACTTTGATTAAGGTGATACGACTTTAACCTTATCAAATTTGGCGCCGTTGCCGGGGAGGCAACAATTTTTCTGTTTGTTTTTGTTTAGTTTGTCTTTTGTCTCAGGGAACATCAGTTCCTTGAGACCGTTCTAATGTTTTCCATCTAGTTTCTACAGGATAAAGATGAGAACTTCCATGATTACATACTTAGAGGGAATGATTGGATTCGTTCCCATAATTACGAGGCTAAAATTCCACGGCTTACTATGTGCCTTACCATCATAAAAGGTATGAACAGACAAACCCAAGCCTACATTGATTCCATAGGTATGGGAGATTTTTGTGGTAAGAATATTGAAGATGTCCTTTCTTTCTTTGAATGGCTTGCTATTGAATGTATTAAACCCACTTTTTCATTTCAGCCATACATGGACGAGGGTGTGGGTGAGACCATAGAAACCGTTTTAAAGAATGAAAAGGATATTGAGGGAAACATAAAGGATGAGACCATATGCTCAGTTGATAACCCCTTCTTTGAGGATAATCTAGAATCCCTCTATGACGATTTTACAGATAGTGAGTCATATGAGGAAGACTTGACAGACCCCTTAGATTACCCCTTTTGTGATGAGTCTTGGGATAAGGAGAGTGATGATGCGCGATTCGAAGATCTTGAGGTTAAATGGGACTCATGTGACGATATGTTGACTCTTTCTTTGGATACTTCCCCTTCAGTTGTTGAATTTGATTCTAATTTTGAGTCTAGTGAGGTTCATTTTATTACACCTGTGCATAATGCATATTTTGATGTTTCTGATGTTGAAGATGATATTGATGAATACTCTGCACAAGGGCCCCCTACTATGGACCCTTTAGATGCTTTGATATCTTTTGAGACATGTGCAGGTGAATCTCCCATATGGAAAGCCGAGTTGGATGCTTTAGAGGCTGAAGTATATGGAATAGAGCTTATCAACAAAGGGAACGCGGAGGTATACGAGTCAGTGAATACTCCTAGCATGGTAGAGGTAATATATTCTTTTGCCAGTAATTCTGTCATTAGGAGCGGTAGACCTCCTGACCAAGAGGTAATTGTTGACGATAATTTCATGAGGGTTACTGGTATGGTGAGTGATAAATTACCTCGTATGACTTCTACTTTGTATTTTGATACTCCATATTCTCTTGGTTGGACTAAAAATTTGATGCGGTTTTGCTATAATTGTCATCAAAAATTTGATATGCTGAGACGGTCTTTATCATTGATTTTCTATGCTCCTGTTATATCTTGGTGCTACTTATGCTTTTGTGTAGCACATGCGCAGATTTATGATCGACTCTTAAGAGCTTTGAGCTGTTTTGATTGTTCCCAATTGCGGGTAATTGATATATAAAGAAAGGAAGAGGACGGCAACAGGTGCCTCGATCGAGTGGCATGGGGCTCGATCGAGTCACCACGTTTTGGGTTTATTCATAGCCAGACGATGATAGGAATTGCGCGGATGATTATTTTCCCTGTTTTTTGCAGCTGGTTTGGGGAATTTCTTTGCTCTTACCCGGTATTCTCTTCCTTGTACCTTCTTTGATTGTATTATCTATTTCTTTTCCCATTCCTTTTGTTAGTTGTGTCCTTTAGGTTCTTTGGATTTTTGTGTGATTGTTATACTGTGGGCGTCACAATGAGGACACTGTGACATTTAGGTTTGGGGGAGGGTCTTTTATTATGTTGTGTGCTTTTTATTTATGTTGTGTGCATTTATATAAAAAAATCCATAAAAATTAAAAAATTTATAAAATACAAAAACATGTTTTTCCTTTGTTTTAGGTCGAGTCTTGGTGAATTGAATAACTATGATGTTAAATTGCATTGTTTTTGCATTTGACTCCTATATAGTTGTCCATGTACATTGTTTTGACTCGTTAGCCATGAAAACAAAGCTCATAATTCAAGTCTTAACCATATTGACATGCCTTATATTGATTAGATTTGACACAATTACGTTGGTAAACAACTTAAATTCTGAGGTCTATAGAGCTTCCTAGGCCAGGAACATCAATAAACTGGTCTCATTGTCAATTAGGCTTGAGTGTGGTTTCTCCTTGTGGAATGTGTAATATCAAATTGCATATGTGTGACATTGATTTCTTGATACTTCTATTGCTTTCATTTGGCGAAGTACATGTGGATAGGTGATTCTTATCGTTCAAATAAGCCTTACATTACCTTTTGTTAGCCCGTTTGAACCCTTGTAGCCAATATTAATTACATCCTATTAGCTACAATCCAAGAATTTGCCTACCTTTTCGGGACAGTCGCAGTTGCTTATTTATCATGTTTATTTTGCTATTATGGTTGGGTTGGGACTTATTGTTGTCATGTGGGTATAGCAAAATACTTTTAGCGATTGTGTTGTATCCTTGTGTTGGAAAAAGAAAAAATATGAAGCAAAAAAAAAAAAAAAAAAAAAAAAAAAAGAAAAAAAGAAGAAAAAGAAAAGAAGAAAGAAAAAAATAGAAAAATAGAAAAAGAGGAAAGAAAAGAAAAGAGATTGCTTCATTTGGTTTTGTCAAGGATCAAAAGGATGGTTGTTAGAGTCTAATGCATAATTGGAGAGTAATTTATTAGCTCTCATATGTTGTAAAGTTGAGATCATTTCTCTAAGTTGGGTTCATTTATTATCAAAGATTTGGTTTTTGTTTTGGTTAGCGCTGCGACTACCGTCTTAGCTCCACATATCCATAACGTGCTTTGGCACAAACCATTTCTATCCCTTTAACCCATTTGCCACCCTTATTGTCCTTGATACATGTACTTTTGTCTACATATGATGATTGCATATTAGTTGGGGAAATCCCTATCACATTAGATTGCATGCATGTTTCATAAGTTGAGTGAGTGTTTCTACTTCTTTCTATCTTCACATATAACTCACCCTGTATATTTATGAGTGCATGAGTGAATCCGCGAGAATCCGACTAATTTGTCTTGCAAGATCGAAAGGTATTTGGCATTTTTCTATAGTATGGTGACTGAGACTTGAGCTATGTTTTCTATTTCTCGTACCTTTGAATTTGTTTTATTGGTACAGTTTAGTCATTACTTTGTTCTGAGATATGGATAGCTTGGGATTTGTATGTGCATTAAACATTAGCTCTGAGTCATTTATTCGCCATTTGTATGATTGCCTTTTGTATTGCGTGATGCTTTGCTTGAGGACAAGCAAAGAGATGGTTTGGGGGAGTTTGATGAGTCATAATTATATACATATTTATGCCTCCCCTTAATTACTTTTGATACGGTTTTTCGTGCTAGTTTATATCATTTACATGCCTTTTATGCTAGAATGTCGATACTTCCGCCTTTTGATGTTTAATGCAGGAATGATGCATTTGAGGAGCAAAGGAATGAAATGTGCATCGCGGAGTGAGCATTAAGGGATACACGAAGCATGGCACGAGAATCCATAAGAATGAAGGAAGAGAAGTTAAGAAGAAAACACGAAGAAAATAGCTTCTTATCATTAGTGCCTCCTTTGAAGAGTCATATCTCGAGTTCTACAACATATTTTCAAGTGATTCCAATTGGAGGTGGAAGCTTATCTTCTTAGCTTTCCAACTCCACAAAAATCGCTTGTTTCTGACAAGTAACGAAGAAATGGCGGTCGTTTGAAGTTCAGTGCGAAGCAGGGTGGTGCCTCGATCGAGTCAACCTTGACTCGATCGAGGAACTTCATGCTCGATCGAGTCACTCTCGACTCGATCGAGGAACCAAACTAATCAACTAAATTTCGCAATGTTGAGAGTTGGGTGTTCTTGAACTTTGGTGCCTCGATCGAGTCACCCTTTGCTCGATCGAGGAACCTTCCAGTTTTATAATTCCCGCAACTTTCCTTAAGTCGGTTATGTATTGCTATAAATACCAAAACTCGTACCCTAGGTTATTTTATGCTTTATTTTACATAGGTTTAGTATAGCTACCTTAGAAAACTCTCTCAAATACTTAGTTTAGTTTATTTATTGTTCTTCCTTCCGGATCTAAACATTGCTATTACGGTATTGTTCTAATCTTTCAATAATTACTATTTCAATTACTTGTTCATCTTTATTATTGTTCATCATGCTTTCCATTACTATTATTGTTGTTATTGCTTTAGTTATGAGTAGCTAATTTGTTCATCTAGGGTGAAAAGGGGATCTAGGTTGTTAGAAAAGGGATTATTATGAATTGATTGTTAAATTGCTCTTAATTGTTGTTTGATTATCGTATTACTTCCAATTAGTTAATTACTGATCTGAATTGATTAATTAGTCTTGCATAAACTAGGATTATCACCGACCGGGTTAAGACTAGTATAGGCCACGATAATTGAATAGAGATAATTTAATGATAGCGACCGCATGTTAAATTAGATTTAAAAGAAATATTAGAATCGACCGATCATATGACTTTCAACAATATAAATTGCTCAATCAATTAATTAAATCTCACCCTTGACGACTACCTAGTGAACCCGAATCCCTAGACTCTTTAATATTATTGTTATTCATCCTTTATTTACTTGCAATTAGTCGATTAGCATACAAACAATCAAACCCCCAAAATTGGTTACCTTAAGACGGAATTAAATATAAACAAACTAGATAATCACCGCCCCCGTGGATTCGACGACTTACCGCTAGCTATTTTGTTAGTAGTAGTTTAGGTTTACTTTGATTAAGGTGATACGACTTTAACCTTATCAAATTTTGGCGCCGTTCTTGGGGAGGCAACAATTTTTCTGTTTGTTTTTGTTTAGTTTGTCTTTTGTCTCAGGGAACATCAGTTCCTTGAGACCGTTCTAATGTTTTCCATCTAGTTTCTACAGGATAAAGATGAGAACTTCCATGATTACATACTTAGATGGAATGATTGGATTCGTTCCCATAATTACGAGGCTAAAATTCCACGGCTTACTATGTGCCTTACCATCATAAAAGGTATGAACAGACAAACCCAAGCCTACATTGATTCCATAGGTATGGGAGATTTTTGTGGTAAGAATATTGAAGATGTCCTTTCTTTCTTTGAATGGCTTGCTATTGAATGTATTAAACCCACTTTTTCATTTCAGCCATACATGGACGAGGGTGTGGGTGAGACCATAGAAACCGTTTTAAAGAATGAAAAGGATATTGAGGGAAACATAAAGGATGAGACCATATGCTCAGTTGATAACCCCTTCTTTGAGGATAATCTAGAATCCCTCTATGACGATTTTACAGATAGTGAGTCATATGAGGAAGACTTGACAGACCCCTTAGATTACCCCTTTTGTGATGAGTCTTGGGATAAGGAGAGTGATGATGCGCGATTCGAAGATCTTGAGGTTAAATGGGACTCATGTGACGATATGTTGACTCTTTCTTTGGATACTTCCCCTTCAGTTGTTGAATTTGATTCTAATTTTGAGTCTAGTGAGGTTCATTTTATTACACCTGTGCATAATGCATATTTTGATGTTTCTGATGTTGAAGATGATATTGATGAATACTCTGCACAAGGGCCCCCTACTATGGACCCTTTAGATGCTTTGATATCTTTTGAGACATGTGCAGGTGAATCTCCCATATGGAAAGCCGAGTTGGATGCTTTAGAGGCTGAAGTATATGGAATAGAGCTTATCAACAAAGGGAACGCGGAGGTATACGAGTCAGTGAATACTCCTAGCATGGTAGAGGTAATATATTCTTTTGCCAGTAATTCTGTCATTAGGAGCGGTAGACCTCCTGACCAAGAGGTAATTGTTGACGATAATTTCATGAGGGTTACTGGTATGGTGAGTGATAAATTACCTCGTATGACTTCTACTTTGTATTTTGATACTCCATATTCTCTTGGTTGGACTAAAAATTTGATGCGGTTTTGCTATAATTGTCATCAAAAATTTGATATGCTGAGACGGTCTTTATCATTGATTTTCTATGCTCCTGTTATATCTTGGTGCTACTTATGCTTTTGTGTAGCACATGCGCAGATTTATGATCGACTCTTAAGAGCTTTGAGCTGTTTTGATTGTTCCCAATTGCGGGTAATTGATATATAAAGAAAGGAAGAGGACGGCAACAGGTGCCTCGATCGAGTGGCATGGGGCTCGATCGAGTCACCACGTTTTGGGTTTATTCATAGCCAGACGATGATAGGAATTGCGCGGATGATTATTTTCCCCTGTTTTGCAGCTGGTTTGGGGGAATTTCTTTGCTCTTACCCGGTATTCTCTTCCCTTGTACCTTCTTTGATTGTATTATCTATTTCTTTTCCCATTCCTTTTGTTAGTTGTGTCCTTTAGGTTGCTGGATTTTTGTGTGATTGTTATACTGTGGGCGTCACAATGAGGACACTGTGACATTTAGGTTTGGGGGAGGGTCTTTTATTATGTTGTGTGCTTTTTATTTATGTTGTGTGCATTTATATAAAAAATCCATAAAAATTAAAAAATTTATAAAATACAAAAACATGTTTTTCCTTTGTTTTAGGTCGAGTCTTGGTGAATTGAATAACTATGATGTTAAATTGCATTGTTTTTGCATTTGACTCCTATATAGTTGTCCATGTACATTGTTTTGACTCGTTAGCCATGAAAACAAAGCTCATAATTCAAGTCTTAACCATATTGACATGCCTTATATTGATTAGATTTGACACAATTACGTTGGTAAACAACTTAAATTCTGAGGTCTATAGAGCTTCCTAGGCCAGGAACATCAATAAACTGGTCTCATTGTCAATTAGGCTTGAGTGTGGTTTCTCCTTGTGGAATGTGTAATATCAAATTGCATATGTGTGACATTGATTTCTTGATACTTCTATTGCTTTCATTTGGCGAAGTACATGTGGATAGGTGATTCTTATCGTTCAAATAAGCCTTACATTACCTTTTGTTAGCCCGTTTGAACCCTTGTAGCCAATATTAATTACATCCTATTAGCTACAATCCAAGAATTTGCCTACCTTTTCGGGACAGTCGCAGTTGCTTATTTATCATGTTTATTTTGCTATTATGGTTGGGTTGGGACTTATTGTTGTCATGTGGGTATAGCAAAATACTTTTAGCGATTGTGTTGTATCCTTGTGTTGGAAAAAGAAAAAATATGAAGCAAAAAAAAAAAAAAAAAAAAAAAAAAAAAAAAAAAGAAAAGAAGAAAGAAAAAAATAGAAAAATAGAAAAAGAGGAAAGAAAAGAAAAGAGATTGCTTCATTTGGTTTTGTCAAGGATCAAAAGGATGGTTGTTAGAGTCTAATGCATAATTGGAGAGTAATTTATTAGCTCTCATATGTTGTAAAGTTGAGATCATTTCTCTAAGTTGGGTTCATTTATTATCAAAGATTTGGTTTTTGTTTTGGTTAGCGCTGCGACTACCGTCTTAGCTCCACATATCCATAACGTGCTTTGGCACAAACCATTTCTATCCCTTTAACCCATTTGCCACCCTTATTGTCCTTGATACATGTACTTTTGTCTACATATGATGATTGCATATTAGTTGGGGAAATCCCTATCACATTAGATTGCATGCATGTTTCATAAGTTGAGTGAGTGTTTCTACTTCTTTCTATCTTCACATATAACTCACCCTGTATATTTATGAGTGCATGAGTGAATCCGCGAGAATCCGACTAATTTGTCTTGCAAGATCGAAAGGTATTTGGCATTTTTCTATAGTATGGTGACTGAGACTTGAGCTATGTTTTCTATTTCTCGTACCTTTGAATTTGTTTTATTGGTACAGTTTAGTCATTACTTTGTTACAGATATGGATAGCTTGGGATTTGTATGTGCATTAAACATTAGCTCTGAGTCATTTATTCGCCATTTGTATGATTGCCTTTTGTATTGCGTGATGCTTTGCTTGAGGACAAGCAAAGAGATGGTTTGGGGGAGTTTGATGAGTCATAATTATATACATATTTATGCCTCCCCTTAATTACTTTTGATACGGTTTTCGTGCTAGTTTATATCATTTACATGCCTTTTATGCTAGAATGTCGATACTTCCGCCTTTTGATGTTTAATGCAGGAATGATGCATTTGAGGAGCAAAGGAATGAAATGTGCATCGCGGAGTGAGCATTAAGGGATACACGAAGCATGGCACGAGAATCCATAAGAATGAAGGAAGAGAAGTTAAGAAGAAAACACGAAGAAAAGAGCTTCTTATCATTAGTGCCTCCTTTGAAGAGTCATATCTCGAGTTCTACAACATATTTTCAAGTGATTCCAATTGGAGGTGGAAGCTTATCTTCTTAGCTTTCCAACTCCGCAAAAATCTCTTGTTTCTGACAAGTAACGAAGAAATGGCGGTCGTTTGAAGTTCAGTGCGCGAAGCAGGAAATTGGTGCCTCGATCGAGTCAACCTTGACTCGATCGAGGAACTTCATGCTCGATCGAGTCACTCTCGACTCGATCGAGGAACCAAACTAATCAACTAAATTTCGCAATGTTGAGAGTTGGGTGTTCTTGAACTTTGGTGCCTCGATCGAGTCACCCTTTGCTCGATCGAGGAACCTTCCAGTTTTATAATTCCCGCAACTTTCCTTAAGTCGGTTATGTATTGCTATAAATACCAAAACTCGTACCCTAGGTTATTTTATGCTTTATTTTACATAGGTTTAGTATAGCTACCTTAGAAAACTCTCTCAAATACTTAGTTTAGTTTATTTATTGTTCTTCCTTCCGGATCTAAACATTGCTATTACGGTATTGTTCTAATCTTTCAATAATTACTATTTCAATTACTTGTTCATCTTTATTATTGTTCATCATGTTTTCCATTACTATTATTGTTGTTATTGCTTTAGTTATGAGTAGCTAATTTGTTCATCTAGGGTGAAAAGGGGATCTAGGTTGTTAGAAAAGGGATTATTATGAATTGATTGTTAAATTGCTCTTAATTGTTGTTTGATTATCGTATTACTTCCAATTAGTTAATTCTTGATCGAATTGATTAATTAGTCTTGCATAAACTAGGATTATCACCGACCGGGTTAAGACTAGTATAGGCCACGATAATTGAATAGAGATAATTTAATGATAGCGACCGCATGTTAAATTAGATTTAAAAGAAATATTAGAATCGACCGATCATATGACTTTCAACAATATAAATTGCTCAATCAATTAATTAAATCTCACCCTTGACGACTACCTAGTGAACCCGAATCCCTAGACTCTTTAATATTATTGTTATTCATCCTTTATTTACTTGCAATTAGTCGATTAGCATACAAACAATCAAACCCCCAAAATTGGTTACCTTAAGACGGAATTAAATATAAACAAACTAGATAATCACCGCCTCCCTGTGGATTCGACCCTGACTTACCGCTAGCTATTTTGTTAGTAGTAGTTTAGGTTTACTTTGATTAAGGCGATACGACTTTAACCTTATCACCACACGGAAGGGAGCACACGTTCACTTACCTGCTCTCCGTTACTTTTTGCGACTGATAGGAGAGACCATCTTTGGGCGACCTGAGCCTAATAACGTGACCAACACTGAGCTAGCGATTCTCGCGGGGTACCTTAACATTGACTACGGTACCCCGTTTGTTCTAAACATTGCTTATTTGGTAGCTCAGCATTGGAACGGAATTGGGACGCGGGTCAAGACTTCTGTTGTCTGCGGCGGGTTAGTGACTAGGATTGCCCGCCACCTTTACCCCACTGAGCCTGGACTTACTGCGCCTCAAAAGCAGGCTTACCTTGACTTGGCTGCCATGGTTGACTTCGCCTGGTTACCAAAGAAGGGCGCGAGGACGTGGAAGATTTGTGGTTCCACGTCTGTTACCTTGCCGTGCCCTACCCTTCCTCCACTCTTACCGCTCCCGACTGCTGCCGAGGGAGCGAGGCCACCTCCACCCACTTACCACCTTACCCTCACCCCTTCTTCTTCTTCTAGGAAGAGGAAGCGGGAGGCCGGAGAGTCATCTACCCCTCAGGTTCAGACTCCGGCTCAGACTCAGACTGGACCCACACAGACTCCCACGCCTGCACCTCCACTTACCCCTCCTCCTTCTGGTTCGGCCTTGCCGGCCAATTTTGTTTGCCCTCCTGTTTTAGGGGCGCCCGAGGTCATGGAACAAGGGCGTCGTGATGCCTTGCTTCTGGATATGTGCTGGTACATTACTGAGATGAGACGCGATATGGCCTTGGCTGTATTCCCGCTCTACTAGTTCCATATCCGAGCACGGCGACCGATTCCTGCAGGGTGGCCGCATCCCTCCTTCTACCGATACCCAGAGGGTGGGTACCCTCCACTCCCTTTCGACTCGGAGGACGAGGCGGAGGAGACACCGTAGCACGAGAGGTGCGGTTGGGGCCGAGCAGCGGCACAAATGAGCCGCCGAGGGGAGGCGAGCGACCCCCCGTTTACACCAGGTCCGGAGGATGTGGCTGGAGATGACGATTAGAGTTTCCCCTAGTTTGTTGCTGGTTTGGGGAAACCGTTTTGTTGGGTCGGAGCACCATGGAGGCGGCGCCGACGACGAGTAGCTACTGGTCTACTCACTTCCCCAGTTTTCTGGCTGGTTTGGGGAAGTTCGTGTTTTGTATGTTCTTTTACTCTTTTTATTTCGTCTCCTTTATTTCTATTTTGTTGGTTGTATATTCCCGTTTCCCATTTTTTCTGCTGGTGTATGCTGGAGGACAACGAGGGCGTTGTCCGTTTTGGTTTGGGGAGGGTATTGCATCCTTTTAAGTCTGCATCTGCATTTGTTTTGCATTCACGTTTAATTTTTCAGCTCGCATTGTTGTTTATTTTCAATAAAAAAAAAAATCAAACACCCAATAAATTAGAAAAATTTCAAAAATTCAGAAATATTTCACGTTTACCTTTGCATATAGGTTGAGTCGGAACGGTAGATTCCCGTGATGAAATTGCACTATAACTTGTCATTTTACTTGAGCCTTGCACTTTTATTGATAGTTTTTAGCCTTGTCATACGCATAATCTACTTAATTTTGTTCAAATATAAGTCGATTTGTTTAGACTTGACCTATAAACTGGCAAACTACTTAAAAAGTCTGAGTTTTAGAGCCATAACTGGTGACATTCATGACCAGTTCACTAGGAATTTTGAGAGTAGTACTCCTTGCATAGCATGTTCATCTCATTTGCACATTTATGACATTCAATTTCTCGTCAAATGCACATGTTCGGGTTTGTGGTTGGTGTCACATGCAGGGAGGGTCTTGCAATTTCTCCTTTCTTTATATCTTTCACCCATTTAGCTCCACATTAGCCAAAACTTGCCTTTTTGACCCATTAGCCACATTCCAAACTAAGCCTGCCTAGTCAAGCTAGTTAGTATGCTCTTTTGTGGTATGTTTCCCATTGCAGTTTGGTCCGTAATTCTTGTTTGGAGTTGGTGTTTGTATTAAGGAAGGAGGAAAGAAGAAAAAAATAAAAAAAAAATGTGAAAGAAAAAAAAAAGAAAAAAAAATATGAAAAACAGAAAAAAAAAGAGCTGAAACGAAAAAAAAAAAGAAAGGAAAATTGTGAAAATAGTTGTGCCCTCTTGTCAGAGTTGAGAAGATGTTTGAAGACGTACAATCGGCAAGGGTTGTTGTTTCAGTTAGTTATTTCAGACGGTGTCTTTAGAAGGGAAGTTTTTGACCGTCTGACTCCTCCGTTCTATCCCATATTTTTTTGAGGAGATTGTGCTTTGAGTCTAGTGAGTTTTGTGCCAAGTAAAGGGCACTTGTACTTAGTTTTCTGTCAGTTGAGATCCGGATGGTTTCATTATGGTCCTGTTAGGAACTAGCTTGACGCTTTTACCTCCACTTTTCCATAACTTGTTTTGCCTTTCTCACCTGAACCTCACTATTCCCATATTATTTGAAAACCCTACTGTGATGAGACATTATCGGTTGGAATTTGTGCATTAGTACTTGAATTGTCTTTCATTTTTGTTGCATGCATGTTATGTAGGTCGCAGTTAGGTGAGTGACTGTCTTTTCTTCTCTCTTTTACATACTACATTTGCCCTTTGCTTTATGAGAGAAGAATGACCACGTGAGAGTCCAGTTTTGTTGGTCTTGCAAGGTCGATAGGTCAGCTTTATTTCTGAACAGCTTATAATTCGTTTGCGTACTGCCTGCTTGGCTTTAACAGTTGATTTTTGTTGCATTAAACCGGTTCAAGTAGATAAGTTAAGCTAGCTCTGAGTTATCATTTCCGTTCCATTAGTTTAGTCTTGAGTTTACTCGAGGGCGACCACAAGCGGGCCCTCTGCTCCGCAGTGCAAGGAGGAGGAGGCACCTTCCTCCCATCCATCATCACCGTCGCCGGGGTCCTACCCGCAAAGTAGTCCCTGACGTAAGAACTCGACACCAACCCGGGAACGCTGGCAGCACCCTCCGCCAGGTTCCAGCCGATCAGCCTCCTCGCCTCGGCTGAGTCCACTCTCATGTCTCTGAGGTAAATCGAAGACAGGAACCGCCACAACCACAAGCGGGCCCTCTGCTCCGCAGTGCAAGGAGGAGGAGGCACCTTCCTCCCATCCATCATCACCGTCGCCGGGGTCCTACCCGCAAATTAGTCCCTGACGTAAGAACTCGACACCAACCCGGGAACGCTGGCAGCACCCTCCGCCAGGTTCCAGCCGATCAGCCTCCTCGCCTCGGCTGAGTCCACTCTCATGGCCGTCAACGGCCACACCTAAGCCTCATCTCCGCACGGCAGACCAGAGATCATGTCGTAGTCCTCCAGGGTGACCCCGACCTCTCCAAAAGGCATATGAAAAGTCGAGATCGTGTCCCAGAACCGATCAAGGAAAGCTCGAATCAGGCTAAGGTTAGCCTGAATCTTCCTTTCCCTAATCGCCCTCCACGCTCCTACCAGAGCCCCGAAGGCTCCCAACTCAACGATGGCCTTCTCCTCCTCCGACAGTCTCCCAAAGGCGTCCATCATCGTCGAGTAGCCAGAAAAAGATCTCATGTTCCCGGCATCCTGCATCAACTCGAAGCAAACGCTATCTTTAGCGCGAAGGCAAATGAGAAGTGAAACGACAAACAAATAGAAAATGTAATAAGAAATGACAAGTTTGAAATTTACCAGGCTCCTCGCCGTCCTGTAAGAAAGGTGGCTCTCTGCCGCCCAAATGAGATGTCTAACATCCCATTTCTCAGCCCACTCGGGTGCACCCACTAGCTGGCGACCACCTCGTCCCACGTTGGCCCGCCTCGGGACCTCCTCAACCACCTCCTCTCTCTCATCCCCTAAAAGAGTGAGAGAAGGGTCAAACTCTACGTCCTCATCCATAGGAGCCCTCCCCGACATAGAAGGAATGTCACCTGCAAAATTAAAGTAAATTAGGCCATGCCGAGCCACGACAAGCCTTGATGAGGTCGTTTCAAGCGTTTTTAAGCCTTAAAAGTGGCCTTTTCTCGCCATCCTAAACCATTTCTTTCGAAACCCGACCACTCATATGGAACAGTGGGTCAAGTCAAGTCTAAGTCCAAGCCTAGTCGCGGGTTTGAGTGGAAATTTCGGCAGCATTTCGCTATAATAGCAATTATGCCCTAGAAAAGTGTCGTGAAAAAAATGTCACAAATCAAAAATCTGACATGGTAGGAAGTTCATCCATTACACAAGGGTTCCAGAAAACCAAATTTCATCAAAAATGAACAATCCTAAAGGCATTTTCGAAGCAATTTTCGAAATGGCTGAGAAACCGTCTCAATTTCGCTCAAATGCTCAATACTTGACGAAAATTCAAAAATAATACATGGTTATGTTCCTAACATTGCCAATTATCCATTTCTAATGTCAATTTTATCAAACAAATCCCTTAAGGGAAAAAACCCCAAATTTTCGACATAAAGGGGGAGGGGAAACCCTAATTTTCGGCTCTAATTGATCAAAAAACAAGAATTAAAAGCAAGAATGTGATGCATACCTCTATTAGTCATGATTAATGGAGTGAATTGATCAAATTTTGACTGAAATTAGTTAGAATTTGAGAGAATATTGAAGAAAATTGTGTTTTGAGTTATGAGTTATGAATAATGAACACGGTTTTATCGAGTTTTTACTCAGACAGGGACAATCCCGAGAAAGGACGCAGCACCTGCTGTGCCTCTTCCAAGAGTCGCAGCTCCTGCTGCGCCTATTTCCCAGCTTCCCTGTAGCTCAATTTTTGAAAATTCGTTATAAGTTGGTTATTTGTGGGCCCAATTTTATGCGCCTCTTCTCCAACGCCTTATATCATATATTTGGTCTATTGGGCATTTATTTTTGTCCAGGCCCGTATTTTTTCCAAAAGCAGACTGCGAAGCCGTCGTAGTATTTTATCTCCCGTATATTTTTCTCAAGTAGACTGCGAAACCGTCGCAGTATTTTATCTCCCAACAAGGATCTTTCATCAGGACTTCGCTTGCAACAACGAGCGGATTTCCAGCGAGAGTTCATGACAGCCGATTGTACTTCTCGAGATATGGAGTTGTTTGGAAGCAGACAAAAGCAGATTCCCAGAAATGATTCAATCCAGACGGAATCATCAACATATTCCCCGACGAGAGTTCGCTTGAGACCCACGCAAGTAGATTCCCCCAGCAGTTGCTACCGACGTCCTGCTGTCCTCAATTTTATTTGGTCCCAGAAAAAATTCTCAGGTATGATTTCTTCTTATGGATGGCGAGCCTTCTTACGTAGTCTAATGGACTTTAAACGACCCTCCCCGGAAGTCGACATACTCTAAAATATTCCCGACGACATGTCCTTGGTTCAGACCCCTTGAGCCGCCTCGCGTCGCCATAGTCATCAGGTTGTAATCTTCGATTGACCTAATGACTATACTTTGAATTTCGCCTTGTCCAAGCCTCAGTCAAAGTGGGGGCTTTGTAGATACCTCATTTCTGCACCTCCCGCCAACCACCCAGTGATGATTGGGCTGCATGTTTGATACGCGGAACGATTTATGACAGTCCGTAAGTTTATCGTCAAGTGATAGCTCAAATACTTGTGTCTACCCCTCGGTCGTCCTCTACGCGCCGATACAGTCGTTTTGACAGTAATTAGAGTTCATTTGGAGTCCGGGTCAAACCGCTTCATTTTCAAAGAAACCGTTTAAAATGCCGAGTCGGAATGTCCTAGAATATTCCGGATATTTATTACATAATTTAATTTTATATCTTTTGGTAAAATATATCCCGAAAATCTTATTTAAAGAAATAAGGAAGTTAAGATCCACCGCAAATCCCTAAAAGAAACGCGGAATTCTTTCTTCCGCATGAGGAAACCACTGGGGAAATGACGCAGCAGATGTTGCGCCTCTTCGAAGGATCGCAGCAGCTACTGCGCCTCTTCCCCAGCTCGTTTCTGCCTATTTTCAGATTTTTCCGAGATTTGTTTCCAAAGTTTGAGTCATTCCGTAACTCTTCACATTTTTTAGTATAAATAGGGACCTTCGTTCCACATATTTTTCACGCGAGTGTCCGCCCTTCTATTCTCCCTTTGTATTCTAAGACCGTGCTCTAAGTTTTCGACGCCTACGTGCTTGATCAATCGACCACGTAAGCTCAGATCATTCTGAGTTCCAGTCACGTTGCATGACCGACCAATTTGATCACTACACATCAATCAATTTAATCTAAATCCTCTAACGAGGGCACTTTCTACATACATTTGAGTTGAGCAATCACTAAACGTTAACTTAGTCAATCTCGTTTCGTCAAACATGTAAGTCTGAGGGTGTAAATCCCATCTTTTTTTATTGTATTTTTATTTTTGTACTAACTATTGTAAGATTTACGTCAAAAGTATGCTTAAAATCGACTTCTAAAACCCTATTATTAAACCGTTTTTACGGATCAGCAGTATCCAAACGTCGAGAAGAAACGCAGCAACAGTTGCGCCTCTTTGAAGAGCCGCAGCATCTGCTGTGCCTCTTCCAGAGGCTGCCGCTGTTCCTGCTCTTCTTCTTCCTCGGTTTTCTCTGTTGATTCGTTCCTTTTGTTTTACTTTCTTATTTTCTTTTCTTTCCTCCCACATAAATAAATTTTGATACATTCCTAATAATTATCACGCTTTATTTAGGACCTAAATCCCTTATAATCAATATTTGCGGGTTTTTGTCATTAAATCAAACCCGGATTTTAGAGACTCGATTCGTTCATATCAAGTTTCTGGAATTCGTCCTTTGTACATGTTTTCATTGTTTATTTTCAGTTTTTCAAAAGTTCGTTCCCGTCTTCATAATCAAACCTAATTAGTTTTAACCCGTTGTAATTCGTTTTTTAACCCGTTTTTTATTAGTTTTAATTCGTGCTCATCGCTTTTATGACGGCTTCATATGTAATTAATATGTTAAATAACTTTCACTTGAGTTAAATATCGATAATCAATCCTTAAACCTACCAACGAACATTAACGAACTCGTAGATAATAAAGTACATTGGGCAATGATGAAAGGATCCTTGCATCCTCAACAAGATCCCCGCAGATTGTTGAGGAAAGAAGAAAAAAGAAGTGCCTGTCTCACAATCCGAGCGAATTACAACCAATCCGAGCGTCTCTCTGCCCAGCAATCCGAGCGTCCCGAGGCCAAGACGCTCGTCTTGAAGCCAAGCAATCCGAGCGTCTCTCCCATGATCCGCTCGGATCTCCTGACAGACTCCACCGTGCCACCCTCCTAGACGCTCGGGACGAGCATATCTTCGTGGGACTAGCAACGTGATATGCGCATATCCTTCGAGAGGAGCATTTCCCTACTCAACACATAGCAATGCTATTTACTAATCTACCCTTGCTTAACCTAATGATGTACTACTATGTATACTCCATTTGTAATAATCAAGAATCCAAGCCCTCTTAGAGGAGAAAAACCTTCCTTAGATTAGATTAGGAGTAGATTAGAATAGATTAATCTCAATTATTCCACAAAATTACACATTAATTTTTCCTTAATCATTGTTCAAGTTTATTATTATTGGGTAATTGAAGATTATTGGGTTATTATTGGAGAATTGACAACTCTTCATCAATCAATCAAGTTCTCTTCTTTTATTCTTTGCTTTATTATTTGGATCATCTCAAGTTTGGTATAATTCTTTTACCCTTTACTCTTTATTGTTTATTTCTTCACTCTCTTATCATATTTATATTTGTTGTGATGATTGAAACCATTGATAACATATTTCCCATGATAATAAGTGAGTAGTTATTTAGCTAGGATTAATGGGGAATTATGGGAAACAAACATGAGGATTGATCTATGTTTAATCTAATATGTTCTCATAATTAAATTGCTTGCTTGTTGTGATTTCAACTTATCCACATGTTATGTTCGATGAAATGCGAGCCTATAAATCCTTGCATTTTTTACCCATCACTTATCTTTTCAATGAGACTTGTAAGACATAAACCAACTCGAGTCTCATTAGACCATGCATATAGTTGAATAGGAAGGACTAAGTCGACTTGTAGGTGTTGTACAATCTAATCGATTAGGCTCCGGGACCCAAACCTTCTTAGGGATTGTAAGATATACACTAACTCGATCCCATCACAACAATAAGTGCTAGCATCTAGTAGAGAACATGTTTGTATGATTTACTCCCATGAATCCCCTTTGAACCCATGATATCCTAGCACTTTTAGTCATTTGTTTACATCTTCCTTTTGTTTTATTGCTTGTTTTACTTTATTGCTTGCATGAGTCTAGAACACAACTACAAACCCAACAATTATGACACTAGCATGAATTAAGATAGATAGACTTAGAACCCAAAGCACACCGTCCCATGGATCGACCTCGACTTAACCACTAACTAGTTGTTTGTTGAGAATATAAATGTGTTTGATTTGGAGACACGACGACACCTCCCATCAAAATGGCGCCGTTGCCGGGGACGGTGTTATGTGATTAAGTTCTTACTTGTTTGTCTATTTTTATTTGTGCTTTAACCTTGAGGAACTTGTTCCTCAAGGTTCGTTCTTACCATTTTATTGTAGTTTCCATGCTTGTAGTTGTTTCCTTGTCTTAGCTATGATGGCTCAAGACTTGACATATGGAGTATATGTTGGATCTTTTGAGTATGACTATGGGTATGGGGAGTTTGAGGAGCAAGTCAACACAAATCTACCTTACTATTCATACAATGAAAATCCTAACTACTACCCCAAGTTTTCCCACCAAAATCACCTCATCTAATATCCACAACAACCACCCACCCAATACCCACTTCATAATGAATTCCAAATACTACAATACAACCACTTTCACACCCGCCCACAACAAGAAGATGAACCCATTCAAAATGTGATCCTCCAAATGATGGGAGATCAAAAAAAATTCTTCAAACAAATGCTAGAGGAGAGCCAAAATAGGGACAATGTTCTTCAAGGCATTGTTACCCAAGGTGAAGAATTGGAGATTCAAATTGCCCAAATAAAAGAAGCCCAAGTAACTACTCCTCACCATTCCTTAGACATTGATCATGAATGCGAGTTTGAAGGATTTACCTTTGATAAGAAGTGGGAAGAGCCAATCCCTTTGAGCTCTTGTGAGTATGAAACTGTTGTATTCGATGAAGAAGACACGAGGTTGAGTAAGCCAAATATTCTTAGCCTTTGTGAGTATGAGGGTGTGTCTTTTGATGTGAACATTGAGATGGTGGAGGAAGGATTATTGAGGAAAGATGAAGCCCCCATTTATGATTCCTATGAAGATAGCCATGATGACAAGATCATGTTTTGCAAGAACTCATGGGATAAGGAAGAGGAAGTTTGTGAGATCACTCTACTTGAGGAGCCTATACTTGAGAAATTTGAGATATCTTATCATGAAGAAGAAGAATGCCCCTTCCCTATTGCCTATGAAGACTATTTTACACCCACCATGGAACCTATGATTATTGGAGATGATATGGTGGATCTTCTCCAAAAAGTCAAATCGTCATATAAAGGGTACTTGGTGGAAAAGCTCAAGAACAAACTTGCAAATGAAGCCACTTGTGGAAATTTGGCATCCAAAATTTCAACTTCTAAAGAACTCGATCATCAATGTTGTGAAAATTCTCCTTCTACTTTGGAAGGATTGAGTAATCAAAATGCTATCATCATCAGAAAAATGAAAGAGAAAGATGGCAAGTGGAAGTTTTCGGACGAAAGTGAGCCATACTTCATTGACAAGAATCATGGGCTTGTTGGTTTGAAGCATTCCAAATATTCAAGTGCCAAGAGAAAAGTGGAAAAGAAAATGAATGACAAATTCCCTCGGCCAAGCTTTATTTTAAAGTTAAGCAAACCATACTTATGCTTATTTGGGGCTTGTTCACAAGCCTTTGATCTTCTTCTAAGGGCCTTGAGCTCTATGGACAAAGAATCTCGACAATTTGAACTAGTTTGGTGGGGTCCTATCTCAAACCACTAATTGTAAGATATTCCTTCCCATAATCTTTGCATTGTAAAACATTGTTAAATATTGTATATAATTTCGCATTTCTTACATTTCCTTACATGAGAGTAGAGAGAGAGGGTTTCTTACCCATTTATTGAGCATATTTTCAGAAAAAAGATAAGAAGGAATCACAAAAGGGTGCAAGGGAACGATTTTTGAATGAAAAGAAGAAAGGATCGAGAAAGACGGCACAAGACGCTCGTCTCGAAGGAAAGACGCTCGTATCAGACCCGAGAGGCTCGTCCTGAGCATGGACTTGGAAATAGTTTTTAGCTGGAAGAGAATCCGCTCGGGTTCCTAGCAAGACGCTCGTCCCATATGAGACGCTCGTCTCAAGCAAGAGACGCTCGTACCCAGCCAGTCTCAAAAGTGCCAAGATCCCTCACTCAGAATCCGCGCGTCCTCCTAACAAGACGCTCGGATTGCTCCTCGAAGACGCTCGTCTTTACTGCGGGACGCTCGGATCATCCTGATTTTAGCAGGAAACCTCTTGGAATCCGCCCGAGCCCGACCCTTATCCGCGCGTCCTCCACTCCTTTTTCTTTATAAACACCCCCACCATCCCTCATTTTCTTTACGTTATCTACCCTAAATCTCACATCATCATCTCCCAAAAACCCCCATCACAAAATCAACCCAAAAACCCTGGCTTTTTCAATCAAAAATGATGAACCTTATACAACGGGTCAATCTTGGAGTGCACGATGGGAGGGTTGACAACTATTTGGCCCTTTATCCTCAATACTGCCAAATGGCTCAACAAAGGTATATCGACCCTAGAGGCCCTCGCCCATCTTGAGCTCAACCGCACCTATTGTTCCCTAATCAAGGGAACCAAGACGGCAACTTTGGCGGCCAAGGTGGAGGGTTCTACGGCCAAGGAGGAGGGTATGACCAAGGAGGTTCTAGCGGGTATAGATACCGCGATGATGATGATGATGATGACGAGTGAGATGGCAAGAGGTGTCTACCACACCACCTCTAATTGTAAGATATTCTTTTTCCTTTCCCTATCTCTTATGTATAGTTGCATGGCATTTTAAATTACCTTGCATTTAGTTTACACTTCACTTGCATTTGTATTATATTTCATATTGCATTCATACTAGTTAGTTCATATAGTATAGTTGCATTGTACCATATCTCATATAATTAGATTAGTTTGCATTGTAATATATCTCACATAGTTAGTTGCATATAGACTAGAATTCATACATAATCACTAACGACCAAACCTATTCATTTCTACACTAGAAATAGTGTTTAAATCGGTTTGGGGAGGTTTGATCATAGGTGACCATAGTTTACTAGAAAACATGCATCATATAGTATAGTGTAGATTGCTTTCATTTGTTATATATGTCATATAGAATTGCATTTAGTTAGAGCATGCGTTCATTCATTTCATATCATTGCATTTGTACTTTATTTAAAAAAAAAATCCATGTATTTCCTTTTCATTCCTACTCCTACATGTACATTGAGGACAATGTCCAAAATAAAGTGGGGGATAGGAATTTATATTCCAAAAACACATAAAAATTGAAATTTTTTGAAAAATCCAAAAATATGTTCTTTAATTCCATTAAAACAAAATCCATAAAAATTTGAAAAATACAAAAATCCAAAAACATGTTCATTTCCCTTATAGTTTAGTATTGTATATATTGTATATACTTGTTTGTTTGTCTATCCTTTTTCACATTGATCGACTACGCCACATCCGAGACATGAGGATATCGAAGACCGCATGGTATGATCTTTCCAATCTCCTTTCTCCTCTCTATGTTAATGACTATGTGGCTTTATTTATATTGATGCGGTATGAAACAATGTGATTATAGGATCGCATTTAGCTTATATGGCATACTAGTTGGTAGAAGCATATGCATTAGGTTGTATATATGATAGTTGCATCATGGCAAATAGTTGCATTTAGGAAAAATTTTGTGAAAGAATCTATTTGGGAAACTTGACAAGTGTATATAGGCCCTTGTAGATACTTTTTCTTCTTGAGACTTTGCTCATTAGAATACTTGTAAGACAACATAGGATGTGTCATGCTAGTATCCTTTGACCCATGGATTAAGGCCTAGTCAAGAGTACCTTGTGGTGTGATAACTCCTTGGCTACCGTTTATTCTAAGGTGACCCTTGAAACCATGCAACCATCATCCATGTTCTACCACATTTTGTCATCAAAAAGGAATGGGCACAAAAATTATCAAAAAGTTTGCAATTGCATCAAAAGAAAAGAGGAGTAACAAAAATGAAAACTCTTATGCTTCAAATATAAGCACCCTCACTACAAATGGGGTAGCTGTGAAAATGTTCAAAAGAAAATGCAAAAAGTTGAAATTGTCAAGTGTTAAAATTGCCAAACATCAAAAGAAATGGCATAGAAATGTTCTCAAAATGTCAAAATGCCACAAGAAATTGGGAGGAATAACAACAAACAAAAAGCAAACTCCCACATGAAACTCAAATTCTATTTATCCCTTTTCCATCGTATCCACTTTTGTGCATGGTAGAGAGGGGACGACCCTTCTTCTTGTCTAGGCAAAAAGGGGAATTCCGCGATCCTCCAGTGTTTCTAATACCATAGAGAGTCTACTCTTGACGAAAGCATTTAACAATTGAGGACAAAGGTACCCTAGCTTGACACAACTTGGAGGTGATTTATTGGTATCCTTCTAGGCTTAGTAGTTTGAAGAAACCGTATCTATAATGGAATGTGTACCCTTAGATTGCTTCCCATGTAGATAATTTCCGCTACTTAGATGAGGAAAGTGGCTATTCATTTTTGTAGATGCATCCATTACCTTGTTTTATGTGCTTTAATGCTTGGATGTATCGCCATTTTGGCAAGCCCCACCTTGCCTTGCAAGAAGGCATCCTACCTCATGGTTGTCTTGTTGTGAGTTGAAGGGGCGGAGTGAGACCCGCTAATTGTTTCACATCGGCTATATTAGTAGGTTTGTTTGAATAAGGGTCCTAGTCTTTGTCACCTCTTTAATCGGGACGAGCAAAGGTTCGGTTTGGGGATATTTGATGTGACTCATATTTAAGCACATTTAGTCTCCGAATTAGCCTCGTTCCTATGCTTTATAGTGCATAATTGGGTCATTTACTATCTTTAGTTTCCCATTTTGCATATTCTTTGAGGTTTTGTTTCCTTGGTAGGAGAGGAGTGCAAACCTTGCATTTTCATGGCGAAATGGAGCTAAATTGATCGCATTCAATGACCAAGCATCAAAGGGAAGACGATACTAGAAGGCATATGTAGATAATAAAGTAGATTGGGCAATGATGAAAGGATCCTTGCATCCTCAACAATATCCCCGCGGATTGTTGAGGAAAGAAGAAAAGAGAAGTGCCTGTCTCACAATCCGAGCGGATTGCAACCAATCTGAGCGTCTCCCTGCCCAGCAATCCGAGCGTCCCGATGCCAAGACGCTCATCTTGAAGCCAAGCAATCCGCTCGGATCTCCTGACAGACTCCACCGTGCCACCCTCCTAGACGCTCGGGACGAGCATATCTTCGTGGGACTAGCAACGTGATATGCGCATCTCCTTCGAGAGGAGCATTTCCCTACTCAACACTTAGCAATGCTATTTACTAATCTACCCTTGCTTAACCTAATGATGTACTACTATATATACTCCATTTGTAATAATCAAGAATCCAAGCCCTCTTAGAGGAGAAAAACCTCCCTTAGATTAGATTAGGAGTAGATTAGAATAGATTAATCTCAATCATTCCACAAAATTACACATTAATTTTTCCTTAATCATTGTTCAAGTTTATTATTATTGGGTAATTGAAGATTATTGGGTTATTATTGGAGAATTGACAATTCTTCATCAATCAATCAAGTTCTCTTCTTTTATTCTTTGCTTTATTATTTAGATCATCTCAAGTTTGGTATAATTCTTTTACCATTTACTCTTTATTGTTTATTTCTTCACTCTCTCATCATGTTTATACTTGTTGTGATGATTGACACCATTGATAACATGTTTCCCATGATAATAACTGAGTAGTTATTTAGCTAGGATTAATGGGGAATTAGGGGAAACAAACATGGGGATTGATCTATGCTTAATCTAATATGTTCTCATAATTAAATTGCTTGCTTGTTGTGATTTCAACTTATGCACATGTTATGTTCGATGAAATGCGAGCCTATAAATCCTTGTATTTTTTACCCATCACTTATCTTTTCAATGATACTTGTAAGACATAAACCAACTCGAGTCTCATTAGACCATGCATATAGTTGAATAGGAAGGACTAAGTCGACTTGTAGGTGTTGTACAATCTAATCGATTCGGCTCCGGGACCCAAACCTTCTTAGGGATTGTAAGATATACACTAACTCGATCCCATCACAATAATAAGTGCTAGCATCTAGTAGAGAACATGTTTGTATGATTTACTCCCATGAATTCCCTTTGAACCCATGATATCCTAGCACTTTTAGTCATTTGTTTACATCTTCATTTTGTTTTATTGCTTGTTTTACTTTATTCCTTGCATTAGTCTAGAACACAACTACAAACCCCAACAATTGTGACACTAGCATGAATTAAGATAGATAGACTTAGAACCCAAAGCACACCGTCCCATGGATCGACCTCAACTTAACCACTAACTAGTTGTTTGTTGAGAATATAAATGTGTTTGATTGGGAGACACGACGACACCTCCCATCATTTATGACGGCTTCATATGTAATTAATATGTTAAATCACTTTCACTCGAGTCAAATATCGATAATCAATCCTTAAACCTACCAACGAACATTAACGAACTCGCAGTTCTGACTTGACAGCCAGAACTCACCTCAGGAATAGACGCAGTGAAAGTTGCGCCTCTTCCAAGGGACGCAGCAGTGCTGCGCCTGTTCCGGGATGAGTTCTGTCCCTGAATTTCCATTCTTGCTTCGACTAAATCCTTAATTACGTAATTAATTGCCTATTAGTCGTAATATCACCCCTAATCTGCCCATATTTTCCAACCTTATTTATTTTTCTTTTCTTTTCCTCAAATCGTCCGTCTTAAATATATTTTTGATGTAAATCAATTGTATCATTGTAATTTATTGTAATTTCAATTATTGTTTTTTATTTATCATATTATTATGTATGATTTATTTATTTGTTTTTCACATGTAATTAATCTAAATTCCAACTTCGACATAATTAATTACTAAATTCTTTGTTCACCGACATAGTCTAATCTCATATGCTAGGATTAATCTGTGGATGTTGTATTGCATGAATATAATCGACGACATATAAAATATGAATATTTTCCCTAATCATTAGTAGAGGCCTCTATCGAGGCGGGCGGGATTAGGTGTTCAGTAAAAGGACTTCCTAATACGTACCCTCACCCCTTACTCCATATCTCTGTGAACATCTGTGTTCATTGGCATCCACGAGAGTCATTCTGGACATATAATGCTAAGGGTAACGAGTTCTTAGTGTTCATGTCATTACTTTGTGTCTTGACATGGCATGAGGTATTCGAACGGTTCCAATTTCCCATAAAAATTGGTGGCGACTCTACAAATACAAACGCTTGTCCCAAGCGCCCTCGTGGCCCCCGTATCCACAACTGGTGATAAAGATAATAAGGTGAGGAGGCTAGCCATAGATGAAGAGAAAGTAAGGGTCAAAGAAAAGAAGGTTAATTGGTCAATACTTAGCAAACTAATGTACTGTCCATCTTTAACTCCAGAAATGGAAGAGATGAAGGCGAAACTCATAAGAGAACTATTATAGTAATTCGTACTATTTTAATATATATTGATACCCGTCTTTGTGAGTACCAAAGATAAAATTTATAATTCCTATTAGGACTAACCTAGGCTAGTGGTAACAGGGTCGAACCACAAGGAGGCAGTTGTAAATTTTAGTTGATTTATGTTCAGTCTGAGGTAACTATCGTGGGGGTTGAATTAAATTGGTCTACAGCTAAAAGTGAACAAAGGTAATAAACTAAATAAACGATTTAAACAGATAAAAGAAGGGTACTAGGATGGTCGGGTCATTATAGCTTCGGCGGCAGCAAACTAAGTCGGTCTGAATCAAACACAGGTAAGGCGGGAAATAAAGAGGTCCTCTCGGTCCACTCTTAACAAATAGCATCTTTCGATCTCGCTATAGGTCCCTAATGTCACTAATACTAACTTTCGTCCTGAAAAGTGACTAACGGTCTCAACTATACCTATCTTTCGATCTTAGCACAGTCTAGTCGATTTAATTGATTGTCTAATAACTTCACCTATCTTTTGATCTAATGGGTCGGTCACAAAATAGGTATCTAACTGGTCGCATGCATTCGATTCGTTAAATACAAGATTAAATTCAATTAAAACGAAGGAAACCCTACGAGGTCAGTCGATCGACCGACAATGTCAGTCGATCGACCAACACGCGAGACAGTCCGTGTCTAATCTAATGCCGCCTTTGCCATAAATCGCCTACATCCTAGCACTATAGAATTAGCTACTCATGCTAAGGGTAAAAACAACAATTAAACTAATAATAATTACTGAATTCATGCTTAAAGTAAATAACAAACAGCGATAATATGATAATTGGCTTTCGGGATACTAACTAGCAAATCTATACTAATGAAGAAAGTAAAACAATAAAATGGAATTAGGGCGAGGAAGGAATACCGAGATTCGGAGGAAAGATTAAGAAACAAGAACAGAAAATCCAATGCTAAACCGATGTTCCAAACCCTAACTACTCGAATGAATAAAACCGAAAGTTACTGTATGAAATTGTGATAAAACTTGGATCTAAAACTGAGATAAAAACTTGATATCTAAACTGAATGTTTCATGTTACGTTATATAGAAAATAACGTAACATCTTATTTCCTAAACCTAGCATCATGGGCTTGCGCTTTCTCGGTCTTCTAATTCTCGCCGGAATAGAAATCGGTCGATCGATCGATAAGGCTGGTCGATCGATCGCTTCCTCAAACAAACAATAGCTTCGGAACCGAACATTGGTCGATCGGCGAGGATGACGGTCGATCGACTGATGGAGCTGCTACTTGACTTCTTTTAACTCGTGGACTTGTCTTTTGGGCCTTGGATTGCGCACCAAGCTCGTTCCTTAAGCAATTCCTTTACGTCATTTGCAATGCAGATTACTCGGGGACGGATTTGGCTTGATTTCCCGTTGAATTCTCCACATTTATGCAATAATGTACAAAATACGGAAGTAGACGGAAATAGGGAGAAATGTAGCATAGACTATATGAATGAGCTCTGAAATGCGTGTAAAATGGGATGTAAAACATCATATAAAAGACACGCATCAAACTTCCCCAAACCAAACCCTTGCTTGTCCCCAAGCAAGAACTAGACTCGATCTAATGACCTAATGGAACGAGTTCAATCTCAGAGCGAAATGCAGACTGTTAAACCTAAACCAATTTAATGCAAAACCAACAATCAATTAGTAATGCGAATCATGCAAACGAATTATAAAGTCGTTAAAGATTGTTGAACCGTCAACTGTAGAGACTTATCAAATTGGACTCTCACGGGTCGCTCAAATCACTCAAATAAGCACAGGTGAATAATGTATAAGATAGAAAGAAGTAATTTTGTAGTGACTCTCACCTAACTACGACCTATGAAAACATGCCAGCAATAAAATATGAAAATGACCTCTACGACCGTACATACGCATTCCAACCAAACAGATGACCAATGACACATGCCGAGGTATATATGGGATATGTGAGGTATGGGTAAGAAGAGGCAAAACATTTTATGGTAAAGTGGAGGTACAGGTGATCAAGCTAGTACCAAAACGGGACCAAGTGGCAACATCCAGCTTCTTGCTCATAATCAAACAAAACAATGCTATAGCAAGCACAAAACTCACAATCTCTAAACTATCAAATTTATTAAACTCCCCATAGGATATAAATGAAACATGGGAGCAAAAATCGCCACAAGATAAGGATTAAATTATGCGAATTGATCTCTTTTCTCGAATCTCAGTCGATCGACCATATGTGGCAGTCGATCGACCTATTTGAACAGTACATAACCTCTTTTTTCATTTCTTTTCCGAATCATTTTTTTTTTTTTCTTTCTTTCTTTTTTTTTCATTTCATTTCCCAACCGAGCATATGCCACCAAAAATGAGTAACAATCCCGAAAACACAGACTACTAGCTTGACAAGGGACAGCTAAATGTAGGATGTAGTAATGGGACAAAAAGGGGATATTTTTGGCAGTGTGGAGCTTATGGGTAAAATGAGAAAAGGAAACCTCTACCACATGTGTCAACAAACCACAGACCGAATGCATACAGGTATTAAGTAGATCAAATTCATATTCATGCAAATTAAGGAAACATGTCTCATAAGGAGTACTACTCACATTCCTAAATAAACCGGTCATGAATGTCACCAGTTATAGGCTCTGATTCTCAGAAATATGATGTAGTTTGCCAATTATTAAAGTCAAGTCTCAAGTCCAGCAAGATGATTAACGAAAAACTCGTAGATATGCATTTACGATTCTACTAATAACATGTCAATTAAGCAAGGCCCAGGCAAAACAGATGCAATTGCAGTATCATCCTTGAAATACTACCGTTCCGACTCGACCTATATGCTAAAATAAACGTGCATTTTATGGGAATTTTTTGAATTTTTTGAATTTTTTTGAATTTTTGTATAAATGGATGAAATGGAATAAAACAATGCAAAACAGAATTAAACGTGAATGCAAACAAATGAAATGCGACGCAAAACCCTTCCCCAAACCAAATCACACAATGTCCCCATTGTGCAAAATCATATAATGAAGAAAAGAGAAATGGGAATTTGCGAGAAAATAAATAAGCAAGACACAAAGGAAAGATATGGAACTCACAAGACTTTAAGCGCAAAGAGGAAACCTCCCCAAACCAGCGTGAGCTAGGAGGTTTCAGTAGCTAGCAGTGCTACCAATAAGAGTGCCTGAAAGACAGAAAATACCACGCATAAGACTGAGAAAACAATTTTGAACGGTAAAATTGTGCACAAATAAGAGAACTTGAAGAAAGAAGTAATATGACGGAAAATAAAGCGGAGTAGAAAACTCCCTTAGGTCCGCATATCGACCAAACACAGCAGGGGAGAGGTCGTGAACGAATATAGCAGCAGCAGTGGTCGATCGACCTATGAGATCAGTCGATCGACCAGATGGGCGTGAACAGTAGCTCCTGTAAACCTGCGAATCAGTCGATCGACCACTGACATCAGTCGATCGACTAAAAACACTGCTGCAACCTCCAATTTCTTCGTATTAGCTGAATAATTTGAGCTAACAAGCTCTAAATACCTGCAAGTACGCAATAAAACGCGCCCAAAAATTGCGCAAAACCCAGAATAAAGTCTAGAGTACTTAAAAAAAATCCTAACCAAATAAAATAAAAGCGAAGTTTTCGCGCACACAAAAAGCAATAAAATTGTCTTAAAAAAGCAAATAAAGAGAAGTTCGTAACGAGATTGATCAACTAATAGTTGATCAAGAAGGACCACGGTATGGCCCACTTCGTCGGCTTCTGGCTACTAGAGGTAGCCTCAATGGTGCTCATCTTATCAGTTGCACCCTTCTTAGCTTCGACAGTCGGAGAGCTCAATGGATCAACTTCGTCATCTCCCCAATCAAAGGCTCCCTTGGGTTCAACGGAATCCAAGTCAGACCGTTTCACCTTGGTTCGCTCATCTTCCACGTCCTCATCGGTCCCATAGCTTAGGCATCCAAGACCTCCTCTTTGAATGATAGGCTTTGTCGTGGCTGGAGTGACCTGCAGCTCGTCCTTCCCCAAACCGGCTCCTGCATTATCTAAAACAACAGATTCTTCCTCCATCTTGCTCCCAATCTGGGGCGGAGGGGTTAACACAACAGCAGTAATAGGAACAGGCAATTCAGGAAGCATAAAGTACGATTTCTTTTCAGAAACCGTGTTACATGTAACAGGCCACATGGGATCCTTCTTTTTAGCAGGTTGGGCAAAAATGATAGAATGTTTCCCAACATTGAAGGTCAAAGTTCCAGAGCCTACGTCAATAATCGCGCACCGGCGGTGTGCGTAAATGGCCTTCCTAGGATGATAGGTATATGGGCATCCTCAGGCATGTCAAGGACAACAAAGTCAACAGGGAAGAAAAACTTCCCTATTTGGACGGGTATGTCCTCTAGGACTCCTATAGGCTCGACCGCAGATCGGTCAGCCATCTGAACTGTCATGTCTGTGATAGCAAACCGGGTCAACTTGAGTTTCCTAGCTAAACTCAAGGGCATGACACTTATACTAGCCCCTAGGTCACATAATGCCTTCTCAATTGAGAAGGTACCTATTTTGCAAGGAACAGAAAAGCTACCCGGGTCCTCTAACTTATGGGGCGCAGTGTGAGACAGATAGGAGCAAGACTCCTTGGTGAGTGCGACGGTGTGCCTTTGTTTCAAGTGACCGCTTTTTGGACAACAATTGTTTCATAAATTTAGTATAAGCGGGCACTTGGTTAACTAACTCAAGGAAGGGTACCGAACATTCGGACTACGGATAACTTTCTCAAACTTACTTTGAAAGATACCTGTTCCTTGGTCGGCACGAGTCTCTCTCGGATATGGGGCGTGAGGAGTACCTTAGCCCTCTCCTCCAATTCACGCGCACCGGCATCCTTGGACTTAGGCTAGAAGTCCGTCACCTTCTCGTTGTTGAAGCTAGACCCCTCCTCAGATCATCTCAAATGAGAACCATTAACCGTCATCGGATCGAACTTGGCGGGATGACCCATCAAGCACTCGGGTACGCCCCCAAAATTTTCGGGGATGTGGTCCCCGAAACAAGTGGTCTCATGATTATTTGGCATTAAAGGACGAAATTCTTCAGCATCAGCAGCGATCTCAGTCGATCGACCACTCCCCTCAGTCGATCGACTGAGATGCACAGTTCCAGAAGCTCCTGTAACCCGTGCTTCAGTCGATCGACTAGGTATATCGATCGATCGATCAAATACTGCGACGCCTTTTTCTTTGCTTTGTTCGTTGAAGCTTTCTCTTGACTTGTTTCCGGCTCATCTTTTCCAACAGCATCCTCAACCATGGCAGGACCATCAAGGGTGGACCCGCTCCTCAAAGTGATGGCATTTAGGGTCTCCTTTTGTTCAGGTTGAGTGGGTAAGTGTCCGGGAGCTCGAGTGTTACTTTTACTAGCCAGTTGAGCAATTTGGCTCTCTAGTAACTTCATCCCGGCCTCTCTTGCTTGGGACTCCTTCAAAGCAACATGATTCTTGAGCTCGGAAAATTGAATTCTGTGATTGTTCTTCTTTGTGGCACATAAGGGGGCTTTTGATATTCTTTGTTGCTTTTGATGAGGTGGTATATAAGGTTGTTGCTGCGGTGGAGCTTGAGATGGGTTAAGGACATTTTGGCTCCTCCAACTCAGGTTCGGATGGGTATTCGGCTCATAGTAGGTGTTGGTCTGCCTATAGTGTTGAAAGGCAGCACAAGATTCGAAGGGACTAGGGCGGTTTTTCGAGACATGGCCCTCACCACCACACCTTTCACGACGACGAAAGGACCGTCGACACAAAGATTAACTTGGTACATCCCACCTTTAGAAGCTCCTCCTAGCTTATACTTGTCAAATCTCGCAGTGAGAGCCTCAAGTGCAGCAACGAGAGGAAGATTCGGCAGCTCTCCCTCCGGTTCCCTCTCGAATTCCCATACTCGGCCTTGTGGGTAGCTAGATCGTCAATGATCTTCCACCCCTTGGTTGCTCCCAAATTTTCAGCGAATCTTCCATTTCTTTGCAAAGCATCCAAAATGGCCCTCGATCGTCGTACAACCCATTGTAGAAATGGTTGCACAAGCTCCACTTTTCGAACCCATGGTGCGGTATGGTTCGCACCAACTTCTTGAATCGGACCCATGCCTCGTGGAAATTATCATCTGGCCCTTGTTTAAAGCCCGTGATTTGAGCTCTAATCGCAATCGTCCTTGAAGCAGAAAAGTACTTCTTGTAGAATGCCAGTGCCAATGTATTCCAATCAGTGATCCCTTGGACAGCTCGGTCCAGATCTCTATACCACTCCCTTGCAGCATCACAAAGGGAGAAGATGAACATGGTCTCCTTGATTTGATCCTGGGTCACGCCAGCTGGTGGGGGTATAGAACAGCAGTAGTCAATGAAGGTCTCTATGTGCTTAGCTGCATCTTCATTTGCAGCTCCCCCGAACTGATTTCTCTCAACCATAGTGATGTAGGCAGGCTTTGGTTCGAATTTCCTGGCATCTCCTGGTAATTCGAACCCCTTGTATAAATTGTCATTTGTCACTCGAATAACTAGCTATACTTGCCTCCTCGGCCATGACTGGAATTTCCGGAGAAGTAACTGTCTCGGCTGAAGAAGTGGAAACGGGCGAAGATGGTGGATTATCTTCAAACAGTTCGTTCTCGTAGTAGCTTGACAGAGTACTCAGCTCTTCCTCTGTCGGTAATACTCTTTGTGTTCGCCTCAACTCGCGCAGGGATCTTTCAAGCTCAGGGTTCAACGGTACTAATTCTCCACTCTGTGACCTGCGCATAAGAAGAAACTACAAAAAGAATATAAGAAAAGTTTAAGGAACAGATGTCCCTTAAACTAAGAAAGACTAAAAATAAAAACAACTAAAATTAGGACTATTGCCTCCCTAAGAACGGCGCCAAAATTCGATACCCGTCGTTGTGAGTACCAAAGATAAAATTTATAATTCCTATTAGGACTAACCTAGGCTAGTGGTAACAGGGTCGAACCACAAGGAGGTAGTTGTAAATTTTAGTTGATTTATGTTGATCGAGGTAACTATCGTGGGGGTTGAATTAAATTGGTCTGACTAAAAGTGAACAAAGGTAATAAACTAAATAAACGATTTAAACAGATAAAAGAAGGGTACTAGGATGGTCGGGTCATTATAGCTTCGGCGGCAGCAAACTAAGTCGGTCTGAATCAAACACAGGTAAGGCGGAAAATAAAGAGGTCCTCTCGGTCCACTCTTAATAAATAGCATCTTTCGATCTCGCTATAGGTCCCTAATGTCACTAATACTAACTTTCGTCCTGAAAAGTGACTAACGGTCTAAACTATACCTATCTTTCGATCTTAGCACAGTCTAGTCGATTTAATTGATGGTCTAATAACTTCCCCTATCTTTTGATCTAATGGGTCGGTCACAAAATAGGTATCTAACTGGTCGCATGCATTCGATTCGTTAAATACAAGATTAAATTCAATTAAAACGAAGGAAACCCTACGAGGTCAGTCGATCGACCGACAATGTCAGTCGATCGACCAACACGCGAGACAGTCCGTGTCTAATCTAATGCCGCCTTTGCCATAAATCGCCTACATCCTAGCACTATAGAATTAGCTACTCATGCTAAGGGTAAAAACAACAATTAAACTAATAATAATTACTGAATTCATGCTTAAAGTAAATAACAAACAGCGATAATATGATAATTGGCTTTCGGGATACTAACTAGCAAATCTATACTAATGAAGAAAGTAAAACAATAAAATGGAATTAGGGCAGAAGGAATACCGAGATTCAGAGGAAAGATTAAGAAACAAGAACAGAAAATCCAATGCTAAACCGATGTTCCAAACCCTAACTACTCGAATGAATAAAACCGAAAGTTACTGTATGAAATTGTGATAAAACTTGGATCTAAAACTGAGATAAAAACTTGATATCTAAACTGAATGTTTCATGTTACGTTATATAGCAAATAACGTAACATCTTATTTCCTAAACCTAGCATCATGGGCTTGCGCTTTCTCGGTCTTCTAATTCTCGTCTGGAATAGAAATCTGGTCGATCGACTGATAAGGCTGGTCGATCGACTGCTCCTCAGCAAACAGTAGCTTCTGGAACCCGAACATTGGTCGATCGACTGAGGATGACGGTCGATCGACTGATGGAGCTGCTACTTGACTTCTTTTAACTCGTGGACTTGTCTTTTGGGCCTTGGATTGCGCACCAAGCTCGTTCCTTAAGCAATTCCTTTACGTCATTTGCAATGCAGATTACTCGGGGACGGATTTGGCTTGATTTCCCGTTGAATTCTCCACATTTCTGCAATAATGTACAAAATACGGAAGTAGACGGAAATAGGGAGAAATGTAGCATAGACTATATGAATGAGCTCTGAAATGCGTGTAAAATGGGATGTAAAACATCATATAAAAGACACGCATCAAACTTCCCCAAACCAAACCCTTGCTTGTCCCCAAGCAAGAACTAGACTCGATCTAATGACCTAATTGAACGAGTTCAATCTCGAAAGCGAAATGCAGTTGTTAAACCTAAACCAATTTAATGCAAAACCAACAATCAATTAGTAATGCGAATCATGCAAACGAATTATAAAGTCGTTAAAGATTCTTTGAACCGTCAATCTGTAGAGACTTATCAAATTGGACTCTCACGGGTCGCTCAAATCACTCAAATAAGCACAGGTGAATAATGTATAAGATAGAAAGAAGTAATTTTGTAGTGACTCTCACCTAACTACGACCTATGAAAACATGCCAGCAATAAAATATGAAAATGACCTCTACGACCGTACATACGCATTCCAACCAAACAGATGACCAATGACACATGCCGAGGTATATATGGGATATGTGAGGTATGGGTAAGAAGAGGCAAAACATTTTATGGTAAAGTGGAGGTACAGGTGATCAAGCTAGTACCAAAACGGGACCAAGTGGCAACATCCAGCTTCTTGCTCATAATCAAACAAAACAATGCTATAGCAAGCACAAAACTCACAATCTCCAAACTATCAAATTAATAAACTCCCCATAGGATATAAATGAAACATGGGAGCAAAAATCGCCACAAGATAAGGATTAAATTATGCGAATTGATCTCTTTTCTCGAATCTCAGTCGATCGACCATATGTGGCAGTCGATCGACCTATTTGAACAGTACATAACCTCTTTTTTCATTTCTTTTCCGAATCATTTTTTTTCATTTTTTTTTGTTTCTTTCTTTTTTTTTTTTTTTCATTTCATTTCCCAACCGAGCATATGCCACCAAAAATGAGTAACAATCCCGAAAACACAGACTACTAGCTTGACAAGGGACAGCTAAATGTAGGATGTAGTAATGGGACAAAAAGGGGATATTTTTGGCAGTGTGGAGCTTATGGGTAAAATGAGAAAAGGAAACCTCTACCACATGTGTCAACAAACCACAGACCGAATGCATACAGGTATTAAGTAGATCAAATTCATATTCATGCAAATTAAGGAAACATGTCTCATAAGGAGTACTACTCACATTCCTAAATAAACCGGTCATGAATGTCACCAGTTATAGGCTCTAATTCTCAGAAATATGATGTAGTTTGCCAAATATTAAATTCAAGTCTCAAGTCCAGCAAGATGATTAACGAAAAACTCGTAGATATGCATTTACGATTCTACTAATAACATGTCAATTAAGCAAGGCTCAGGCAAAACAGATGCAATTGCAGTATCATCCTTGAAATACTACCGTTCCGACTCGACCTATATGCTAAAATAAACGTGCATTTTATGGGAATTTTTTGAATTTTTTCAATTTTTTTGAATTTTTGTATAAATGGATGAAATGGAATAAAATAATGCAAAACAGAATTAAACGTGAATGCAAACAAATGAAATGCGACGCAAAACCCTTCCCCAAACCAAATCACACAATGTCCCCATTGTGCAAAATCATATAATGAAGAAAAGAGAAATGGGAATTTGCGAGAAAATAAATAAGCAAGACACAAAGGAAAGATATGGAACTCACAAGACTTTAAGCGCAAAGAGGAAACCTCCCCAAACCAGCGTGAGCTAGGAGGTTTCAGTAGCTAGCAGTGCTACCAATAAGAGTGCCCGAAAGACATTTAAAATACCACGCATAAGATCGAGAAAACAATTTTGAACGGTAAAATTGTGCACAAATAAGAGAACTTGAAGAAAGAAGTAATATGACGGAAAATAAAGCGGAGTAGAAAACTCCCTTAGGTCCGCATATCGACCAAACACAGCAGGGGAGAGGTCGTGAACGAATATAGCAGCAGCAGTGGTCGATCGACCTATGAGATCAGTCGATCGACCAGATAGGCGTGAACAGTAGCTCCTGTAAACCTGCGAATCAGTCGATCGACCACTGACATCAGTCGATCGACTAAAAACACTGCTGCAACCTCCAATTTCTTCGTATTAGCTCAATAATTTGAGCTAACAAGCTCTAAATACCTGCAAGTACGCAATAAAACGCGCCCAAAAATTGCGCAAAACCCAGAATAAAGTCTAGAGTACTTAAAAAAAATCCTAACCAAATAAAATAAAAGCGAAGTTTTCGCGCACACAAAAAGCAATAAAATTGTCTTAAAAAAGCAAATAAAGAGAAGTTCGTAACGAGATTGATCAACTAATAGTTGATCAAGAAGGACCACGGTATGGCCCACTTCGTCGGCTTCTGGCTACTAGAGGTAGCCTCAATGGTGCTCATCTTATCAGTTGCACCCTTCTTAGCTTCGACAGTCGGAGAGCTCAATGGATCAACTTCGTCATCTCCCCAATCAAAGGCTCCCTTGGGTTCAACGGAATCCAAGTCAGACCGTTTCACCTTGGTTGGCTCATCTTCCACGTCCTCATCGGTCCCATAGCTTAGGCATCCAAGACCTCCTCTTTGAATGACAGGCTTTATCGTGGCTGGAGTGACCTGCAGCTCGTCCTTCCCCAAACCGGCTCCTGCATTATCTAAAACAACAGATTCTTCCTCCATCTTGCTCCCAATCTGGGGCGGAGGGGTTAACACAGCAGCAGTAATAGGAACAGGCAATTCAGGAAGCATAAAGTACGATTTCTTTTCAGAAACCGTGTTACATGTAACAGGTCACATGGGATCCTTCTTTTTAGCAGGTTGGGCAAAAATGATAGAATGTTTCCCAACATTGAAGGTCAAAGTTCCAGAGCCTACGTCAATAACTGCACCAGCAGTGTGCAGAAATGGCCTTCCTAGGATGATAGGTATATGGTCATCCTCAGGCATGTCAAGGACAACAAAGTCAACAGGGAAGAAAAACTTCCCTATTTGGACGGGTATGTCCTCTAGGACTCCTATAGGCTCGACCGCAGATCGGTCAGCCATCTGAACTGTCATGTCTGTAATAGCAAACCGGGTCAACTTGAGTTTCCTAGCTAAACTCAAGGGCATGACACTTATACTAGCCCCTAGGTCACATAATGCCTTCTCAATTGAGAAGGTACCTATTTTGCAAGGAACAGAAAAGCTACCCGGGTCCTCTAACTTATGGGGGCGCAGCAGAGACAGATAAGAACAAGACTCCTTAGTGAGTGCGATGTGTGCATTGTTTCAAGTGACCGCTTTTTGGACAACAATTGTTTCATAAATTTAGTATAAGCGGGCACTTGGTTAACTAACTCAAGGAAGGGTACCTGAACATTCAGACTACGGATAACTTTCTCAAACTTACTGAAAGATACATGTTCCTTGGTCGGCACGAGTCTCTCTGGATATGGGGCTGTGAAGAGTACCTTAGCCCTCTCCTCCAATTCACGCGCACCGGCATCCTTGGACTTAGGCTGGAAGTCCGTCACCTTCTCGTTGTTGAAGCTAGACCCCTCCTCAGATCATCTCAAATGAGAACCATTAACCGTCATCGGATCGAACTTCGGAACTGGGACTGACCCATCAGCACTCGGGTCTGCCCCCAAAATTTTCGGGACTGTGGTCCCCCGAAACAAGTGGTCTCGCAGATTATTTGGCATTAAAGGACGAAATTCATCAGCATCAGCAGCGATCTCAGTCGATCGACCACTCCCCTCAGTCGATCGACTGAGATGCACAGTTCCAGAAGCTCCT
Organism: Silene latifolia; assembly: GCF_048544455.1. Classification (NCBI taxonomy): domain Eukaryota; kingdom Viridiplantae; phylum Streptophyta; class Magnoliopsida; order Caryophyllales; family Caryophyllaceae; genus Silene; species Silene latifolia. The sequence continues at coordinate 71,927,408 of NC_133526.1, read as the reverse complement.
GTAACCCGTGCTTCAGTCGATCGACTAGGTATATCAGTCGATCGACTGAAATACCTGGCATACGCCTTTTTCTTTGCTTTGTTCGTTGAAGCTTTCTCTTGACTTGTTTCCGGCTCATCTTTTCCAACAGCATCCTCAACCATGGCAGGACCATCAAGGGTGGACCCGCTCCTCAAAGTGATGGCATTTAGGGTCTCCTTTTGTTCAGGTTGAGTGGGTAAGTGTCCGGGAGCTTGAGTGTTACTTTTACTAGCCAGTTGAGCAATTTGGCTCTCTAGTAACTTCATCCCGGCCTCTCTTGCTTGGGACTCCTTCAGCAACAGATTCTTGAGCTCGGAAAATTCAGAATTCTGTGATTGTTGCTGCTGCGGCACATAAGGGGGCTTTTGATATTGCTGTTGCTTTTGATGAGGTGGTATATAAGGTTGTTGCTGCGGTGGAGCTTGAGTTGGGTTAAGGACATTTTGGCTCCTCCAACTCAGGTTCGGATGGGTATTCGGCTCATAGTAGGTGTTGGTCTGCCTATAGTGTTGAAAGGCAGCACAAGATTCGAAGGGACTAGGGCAGTTTTTCGAGACATGGCCCTCACCTCCACACCTTTCACAGACGAAAGGACCGTCTGACACAACATTAACTTGGTACATCCCACCTTTAGAAGCTCCTCCTAGCTCATACTTGTCAAATCTCGCAGTGAGAGCCTCAAGTGCAAAGAACAGAGGAAGATTCAGCAGCTCTCTCTCGGTTCCCTCTCGAATTCCCATACTCGGCCTTGTGGGTATCTAGATCGTCAATGATCTTCCACCCCTTGGTTGCTCCCAAATTTTCAGCGAATCTTCCATTGGCTGCAGCATCCAAAATGGCCCTCTGATCGTCGTACAACCCATTGTAGAAATGGTTGCACAAGCTCCACTTTTCGAACCCATGGTGCGGTATGGTTCGCACCAACTTCTTGAATCGGACCCATGCCTCGTGGAAATTCTCATCTGGCCCTTGTTTAAAGCCCGTGATTTGAGCTCTAATCGCAATCGTCCTTGAAGCAGAAAAGTACTTCTTGTAGAATGCCAGTGCCAATGTATTCCAATCAGTGATCCCTTGGACAGCTCGGTCCAGATCTCTATACCACTCCCTTGCAGCATCACGAAGGGAGAAGATGAACATGGTCTCCTTGATTTGATCCTGGGTCACGCCAGCTGGTGGGGGTATAGAACAGCAGTAGTCAATGAAGGTCTCCATGTGCTTAGCTGCATCTTCATTTGCAGCTCCCCCGAACTGATTTCTTTCAACCATAGTGATGTAGGCAGGCTTTGGTTCGAATTTCCTGGCATCTCCTGGTAATTCGAACCCGTTGTATAAATTGTCGGCTGTCGGCTCAGAATAACTAGCTATACTTGCCTCCTCGGCCATGACTGGAATTTCCGGAGAAGTAACTGTCTCGGCTGAAAAAGTGGAAACGGGCGAAGATGGTGGATTATCTTCAAACAGTTCGTTCTCGTAGTAGTTTGACAGAGTACTCAGCTCTTCCTCTGTCGGTAATACTCTTTGTGTTCGCCTCAACTCGCGCAGGGATCTTTCAAGCTCAGGGTTCAACGGTACTAATTCTCCACCCTGTGACCTGCGCATAAGAAGAAACTACAAAAAGAATATAAGAAAAGTTTAAGGAACAGATGTCCCTTAAACTAAGAAAGACTAAAAATAAAAACAACTAAAATTAGGACTATTGCCTCCCAACAACGGCGCCAAAATTTGATACCCGTCGTTGTGAGTACCAAAGATAAAATTTATAATTCCTATTAGGACTAACCTAGGCTAGTGGTAACGTGGTCGAACCACAAGGAGGCAAAGTTGTAAATTTTAGTTGATTTATGTTCAGTCTGAGGTAACTATCGTGGGGGTTGAATTAAATTGGTCTACAGCTAAAAGTGAACAAAGGTAATAAACTAAATAAACGATTTAAACAGATAAAAGAAGGGTACTAGGATGGTCGGGTCATTATAGCTTCGGCGGCAGCAAACTAAGTCGGTCTGAATCAAACATAGGTAAGGCGGGAAATAAAGAGGTCCTCTCGGTCCACTCTTAACAAATAGCATCTTTCGATCTCGCTATAGGTCCCTAATGTCACTAATACTAACTTTCGTCCTGAAAAGTGACTAACGGTCTAAACTATACCTATCTTTCGATCTTAGCACAGTCTAGTCGATTTAATTGATGGTCTAATTACTTCCCCTATCTTTTGATCTAATGGGTCGGTCACAAAATAGGTATCTAACTAGTCGCATGCATTCGATTCGTTAAATACAAGATTAAATTCAATTAAAACGAAGGAAACTCTACGAGGTCAGTCGATCGACCGACAATGTCAGTCGATCGACCAACACGCGAGACAGTCCATGTCTAATCTAATGCCGCCTTTGCCATAAATCGCCTACATCCTAGCACTATAGAATTAGCTACTCATGCTAAGGGTAAAAACAACAATTAAACTAATAATAATTACTGAATTCATGCTTAAAGTAAATAACAAACAGCGATAATATGATAATTGGCTTTCGGGATACTAACTAGCAAATCTATACTAATGAAGAACGTAAAACAATAAAATGGAATTAGGGCAGAAGGAATACCGAGATTCAGAGGAAAGATTAAGAAACAAGAACAGAAAATCCAATGCTAAACCGATGTTCTAAACCCTAACTACTCGAATGAATAAAACCTAAAGTTACTGTATGAAATTGTGATAAAACTTGGATCTAAAACTGAGATAAAAACTTGATATCTAAACTGAATGTTTCATGTTACGTTATATAGCAAATAACGTAACATCTTATTTCCTAAACCTAGCATCATGGGCTTGCGCTTTCTCGGTCTTCTAATTCTCGTCTGGAATAGAAATCTGGTCGATCGACTGATAAGGCTGGTCGATCGACTACTCCTCAGCAAACAGTAGCTTCTGGAACCCGAACATTGGTCGATCGACTGAGGATGACGGTCGATCGACTGATGGAGCTGCTACTTGACTTCTTTTAACTTGTGGACTTGTCTTTTGGGCCTTGGATTGCGCACCAAGCTCGTTCCTTAAGCAATTCCTTTACGTCATTTGCAATGCAGATTACTCGGGGACGGATTTGGCTTGATTTCCCGTTGAATTCTCCACATTTCTGCAATAATGTACAAAATACGGAATGGGATGTAAAACATCATATAAAAGACACGCATCATATATTATGCACTTTTATTAGAAAGTAATGTATTTCGTACTATTTTAATTTATATTATGCACTTTTATTAGAAAGTAATTTATTTCGTACTAGTTTAGTTTATGTTATGCTCTTTTATTATAAAGTAATGTATTTCTACTATATAAGATATTGTCTTGTAATGTAATATATTAAATTTTACATACTTGTATTATATTACAAAATATTATCCTATCTCTTATCCACATAAAATCTAACATTATCCTTATAAATCCAAAGTAATGTATTTCTACTGTATAAGATATTGTCTTGTAATGTAATATATTAAATTTTACGTACTTGTATTATAGTACAAAATCTTATGTTATCTCTTATCCACATAAAATCTAACATTATCCATATAAATCCAAAGAAAATCTTACACTATCAACATAAAACATCACCTTATCCTCATCAATTTCCTTTTATAAAGCACTCACCCGCACTAACACATAAATCACTCAAATAACTCTAAACTATTCTCATATTTAACCAAAAATTGTATCCCTCAAGTTCTTATCATCTTTCTCCCTCAGGCTCACCACCATCATCTTCTTCCTCATCATCAACCTCTTCAGAAGAGAATGCTAGGCAGGAGAGGCGAAGGTAAAAAAGAGTTACAACATACGAAGCAGTCAGGTATATGGTAAATTATATGGCAAATAATGTTATACCACTTATATTGGTAAATTATATGTTAAATAATAAAGAAACAACATATATTTAGAGAAGCCGAGAAAAGGGACATGCCCGTCTCTTTAACGATTATTTCTCTGAAAACCCAATTTACCCTCCACAAATGTTTAGACGTAGGTTTCGAATGGGCAAACCTTTATTTTTGCGTATTGTAGAGGGTATAGGAGCTTATGATAGGCATTTTCAACACAAACCCAGTGCTACAGGTAGGTTGAGTCTGTCACCATTAATTAAATGCACGGCAGCACTTCGTCTCTTAGCTTATAGAGAGGTTGTTGATAGAGTGGACGAGTACTTAAGGATTTGAGAATCAACATCAAGGAAGGTTCTTATTAGATTTCTTGAAGCTGTTATTCATCAATTTGGGGATGAGTATTTAAGGCGTCCAGCTGTTCAGGATCTTCAAAGGCTTCTATAGGTTGGAGCGTATAGAGGATTCCCTGGCATGTTCGGAAGTATCGACTGCATGCATTGGAAGTGGAAAAACTGTCCTAAGGCTTGGAGAGGCCAGTTTCAAGGACGAAGTGGAGAAGCGACTGTGATATTGGAAGCTTCTACATCACAGGCTTTATGGATATGGCATTCATTTTTTTATGTACCTGGATCGTGCAAATGATATAAATGTGTTACACCGGTCACCTGTTTTTGATGACATATTAAATGAGCGATCTCCTCGGGTTAATTATATAGTTAATGGTCAACAGTTTAACACGGTTTATTATTTGACCGACGATATATACCCTCAATGGTCAACTTTTATACCATCGGTCTCTCTTCCACAAACACCCAAGGATAAGTTGTTTGCTGAAAGACAAGAGGCAGCAAGGAAGGATGTGGAGCGTGCTTTTGGAGTACTTCGTTTGCGATTCACAATTATTCGAAAACCAGCTTTAACATGGAAAAAGTCCATGTTGAATAAGGTAATAATGACATGTATTATACTACATAACATGATAGTGGAAGATGAAAGTGATACGTACGCAAATTATGCAGATTATTCAGAGTATGAGAATCTCCATTAACATGTTCAAGAACCTGAGTATGGAGTGGGATATCAGATTGAAATTGAGAGATATATAGTAAATCGTGACAATTTGCGTTCTAGAGATACGCACATGTCCTTAAAAAAATCTAATTGAGCATATTTGGCAACGGTTTGGCGCTGCAAATTGAAGTATTTAAATCAGCAAGTTGTACTCATAGTTTCTTATTATGTAATGTATTATTGTCTTAGAATTTGTAATGTTTCCAATTTTTTAATGAAAAATGTTTTCTCTATTTTTAAAAGTACGATTATTAATTCCGATTATTAACTAACTACGATTATTAATTACGTTACACAGTTATAAAAATGAAGTTAATGTTAGGTTTTTGTTAAGTAAAGAATGTGTGGGGTAAGATAGAGTAAGAAAGATAAAAACTTGATGGTTAATTGATGTGGGGAAAATGAGTAAAATTTGATGATAGGAGAAAATCTGAGGTGGATATGTGATTAGGATCGAGAAATGATGAAAAAGAGTAAAGTGATGGAAAAAATGTGATGATGGATGCTGATGGCCTGACAGCAAAAGATAAGTTGATGCCCATCACTACAGTGAAGAAGAAATTGATGGATAAATGTGGTGTATCTTGGGAAATTTATATTATTTTAATGAAACTTTCACCGTTCCCAATTTGCTTTTTTGCATTTGTTTCTGCAAATTGAAGTATTTAAATCAGCAAGTTGTACTCATAGTTTCTTATTATGTTATGTATTATTGTGTTAGAATTTGTAATGTTTCCAATTTTTTAATGAAAAATGTTTTCTCTATTTTTAAAAGTACGTTTATTAATTACGATTATTAACTAACTAAGAATTTTTTTTTGGTAATGAAGAACATCAATCATTAGCAGCCTAGGGCGATGCACCTCTGAGAGACCAAACCCCGAGAGATACGCGACGACACGGTAAGCTGACACTCTCTTTTAACAGACCCCCGAAGGTCCCCGTGCAATAACCGCATACTGCCCATGCAGGGGGTCGAATCCGGGACCTCGTAATTCATGTCATTGCATGCCTTAAGGGTGACACGCGCTCCACTGTACTCACAGCACTTGGTTAACTAACTACGTACGATTATTAATTAGCTTACACAATTATAAAAATGAAGTTAATGGTAGGTTTTTGTTAAGTAAAGAATGTGTGAGGTAGGATAAAATAAGAAAGAGAAAAACTTGATGGTTAATTGATGTGAGAATAAATGAGTAAAATTTGGTGATGGGAGAAAAGTTGAGGTGGATATGTGATTAGGATTGAGAAATGATGAAAAGAGTAAAGTGATGAAAAATATGTGATGATGGATGTGGATGGTCTAACAAGCATAAAGGCGATGTTATTCCCTCTCTCCGCCTCTCTCCTCCATCATCCCCTTTAACTCTACATCCCCCAATTTTTCTAACACAATCCATCCATCTTTATTTTACTTCTTAATTAATATGTTGATTTCTTCATATAAACATACTTACTTTTACATTAAATCAATATTAGGTTTTTGATAATTATCGACCTAATTCTTCATTGTAATTGCTTCCACGGGGAGATTTCTTGTTGTCTAAGTGCAACTGTTCTTTTGGAAGAAGTAGTGGCAGCATTCTATTACTTTTGTTTTGTTCTGTCCCACTCAAACCTTAAATCGAACTCTAATCTCTCTGACCCTAATGGTAATTCCTTTTTCCTCCCAATTTCTTTCAATCAATTCTAAGGTTTTCTTGTTCTTCCCCAATTCTAAACCTCAATTTAACTCGATTTTCTCGGTTTTTTTGCAGATAAAAAATATGGTAAAGGTAAAGATAAAATTGACGATGAAGATATCACTTTCCAACGCATGGTTGCTAAGGTTATTAGTTGGTAGTATCTCCTTTTTTTGTCTCTCTTTAATTGCGATTTGTTCATTGATTGTATGTCGTTTTGATGAAAATACAAGGTCATGTAGGGTTTAAAGATCCTATTAATGCAATGACAAAATCCCTTTAATTCTTATGCTGTCATAACTCGATATATGGGATGTAGCTTCATCTCATTAGAGAACCTTCTACTTTTCGGTAGAAACTTTCCTGTACATACTCTTTCTTCTCATTATTTATTTCTTGTCCATCTGTTATCACATCATAGAAGCCATGAAGCATGGTAATTTATTTAATTTGGTTAAACAATTGCATTTCAATATTAACTTGTTTGATAGGAAAAGGTATACAACAAGGATTATTAGGCCTCCCTAAATATTTGTGAATCATTTTAAGGTCTGAAAACTGTATTAGAGAACATACGATGATGTCACTTATTGACTTAATTGATATGACAAGAAAGGTAATTAAATGACTAAAAGAGAGGAAGTACAGCTCTTGTATATTCCATGTATCAGGTCAGACTTAAGGTCATATGTATTTTTTGAGTTCTACTTCAATATTGATATTTAGACAAATGAGATTAACTAGGAAAACTTGAAAATGAATGATACCGTCGTCAGGTACCAAAAATAAAACCTAGATACACTAACAGAAGCTAGCGGTAAGTAGGGTCGATCTCCACAGGGAGATTGGAAATGCCAACTTTAACTAAGTCCGTCAAGGTAACCAATTTCTGGAGGTTTGAAATGTTTGTTCTAATCTAATGAGATTAAGAAATAGAGGTAAGACAAAGGAATACAGATTAAGCAAGCAGAGAGAGAATAGCTAAGACAGTCGGTTCACCATGATTATTCAGTCAACCAATCTAGGTCTCAGGTCAATGCAAATACGGTCTATGGGGCAGTGAATATCTCCTTCCGGTCTCAATTTGCCCTAAAGCACAAATAGCTTAGCTTCCGCCCTCACTACGTGCCCTAATGTTCGCTACAAGTCTCACCCTTTCCAATCTTCCGATCTAAGTCTAGGTTTACTGCGATTTGATGACTAATTGCGTCGACTCAATTAGACAGAAACAATTAGATGAAGCGATTAACAACATAAACTACACAAGCATTAAACCTAATAATTCGATTTACTATTCCTTCATAATCATGGATTCCCTAAGTCTTAGCAAAGAGAATTAGCTATGCATTATTATTGAATTAGCAATAATCATACATAAACAAGAGAAATTAAACATCATAATAATGCAACAAAAAGATTGAATGGAAGCAATTGTAAATAAAGGAAGAGGAGAAATAAAGAGCAACAGAGAGATTAAGATTAAGAAATAAAGAAGAGTAGTGATACCGATTACAAGATTCAAATCCGACCAATAGTCTAGAGTAAGAGAGTGTAGAGAGGAAGAGAGGTCGAAGAGAGTATCGTAGTCTAAGGAATGATAAAGAAGTAGTAACAACACGTCCTACTTAACCTAATTAAATCCTAATTACAAAGCCCAACACGAAATAAGGCAAAAAACACGACTACAGGATGAAACCTCTCGATCGAGTGGAATAAAACCACTCGATCGAGGACATGATCAGCAATTCCTCTCGACCGAATAGAAAAAACCGTTCGATCGAGGACTTCTTATATCAGCCTTCTCGATCGAGTATGAAAACAACTCGATCGAATGAATCTTCAATGGCTAAAGCATTCGATCGACTGAAAAGTGATCGATCGAGGTATATTAGCACGTAAGACACCTTGACACCTTCCGAAATCAGCTCACGCGTCTTTTAAGTGATAGATTCCAAGCTCCGATTCCTTATTTCCCACAAATGCATGCAAATGAGACAAGTTTAGGCTCGATTTATCTTCTTTCTGGTCCGTACCTGCAATTTACACAAGACAAACCAAAGTAGACTATTCGGGGGTATTTGTAGGTAGATGCTACATAAATAGTACAGAAATGCGTGTAAAAATGAGGTAAAAATCGTATATAAAACACACACATCAAATCTCCCCAAACCAAACCTTTGCTTGTCCCCAAGAAAACTATGAATGCAACTAAGAACAAATAGTGGAACGGGACTAACTCATCAGCTACAAATCATCCACCCAAACCAGTTCAATGCAACAACTAACCAAGTGGCAAATGACAAGTGCAAACGAATTAAATCAATGTCTCCAACTTACTGAACCGTCGACCTTGCAAGACTCATAGATATCGGACTCTCACGGGTCGCTCATCACTCCAACTAAGCATAAGGTGAGTATATAAGTGAAAGATAGGAGGAAATAAAGACACTCACCTAACTCGACCTACAAGAACATACATGCAGTTTAACATGAATAGAATCTCTATGACCGTACATATGCATTCCAACCAAACTAATGATCAAGACACATGCCGAGGACTTACATTTGGGTAAGTGAGGTAATGGGTAAGAAGGGGCTAAAATGAATTTGGAAATGTGGAGTTAATAGCCAGGCTAGCAACAACGGATCCAAATTTTGAAACTACATCCCAACTTCATACTCAATGTATATCAATACAAAACAGTGCAAATTGGATGCACTCAGCTCACAATACACCATAAACTTGTCAACTCCCCATAAGATATAAATAAGACATGGGAGTAAAAATCATCTATACAACTTTTCATTTTTCCGCATATGATTTTTTTCTCTTTCTTCTTCATATTTCTTTTTCAATTCTGTTTCTATTGTTTTTTTTTCTTTTCTTTTTCACAGCATTCCACAATTTTTTTTCTTTTCATTCAATTCAACTCTTCTACCGACTTCTGCAATCAGAGATGTAACCAAACTGCAATAAAACTTACCAAACAGCTACTCATTACTAGCTTGGCTAGGGTAGGCAAAATTATAGATTGTAGCTAATAGGACAAAAAGGCAATCTGGCTATGTGAGGCTCATGGGTAGAATGAAATAAAGGGAACTGCCTCTCCAAACATGTGTCACCATCCACAAACCGAATGCATATAGGTATTAAGAAGACTAGATTCATGCTTATGCAAATTGATGTTACATGCCTTATAGAGAGTACTACCCACATCCTACATGAAACCGGTCATGAATGTCACCAATTTATAAAGCTCTAACCTTAGAATGTAAAGTAGGTGGCCAATACGTGAGTCAAGTCTATTCGTTCAGATAAGAGAGAAACAAAAACTCGTAGATTATGCACATTACCATGCCAACAAAATGTTAAGAATATGCAAGACAATGATAAAGACTTAATGTAGCGTCAAAGTTCAAACGTTCCGACTCAAAATAAACGTGAAAATTTTTGATTTTTATGTTATTTTTTGAATTAAACACAACGATGCATGCGAAAATGAATAAACATGCAAACAAAAATGCAAGAAAACATGAAGAAAACATGCAGACACAGATATGGATGCATACCTCCCTAAACCAAACCGTACAATGCCCTCATTGTACCAAAAATAGGGAAAGGAATGCAAACTAAGGAGAAAAGGATAGCGGGAGTCGGAAAACTTACAAGATGGCGTAAGGAGGGACCTCCCCAAATCGACCATGAACATGGGAGGTCATGGGTAAGCACACAGTAGCTTAAAGGTCGAAAAACAGCAGCTGGACCATGATTCTGCTCGATCGAACATATCAGAATGGTTCGATCGAGAGGATTGGGTGTCAAAAGGACTCGATCGAGAGGATATGTTACTCGATCGAGAGAATGGGATTTGCAGGATTTCGATCGAGGACAGCAGATGCTCGATCGAGTGAAATTCTTAGCAAAAGTACTCGATCGAGTAGAAAAACCACTCAATCGAGCTACCTCAACTGCAAAACGCATATAAGAAGTATAGGAAATATGAGAGACGCATAGTTTAGCGTTCGAAATTCAACACAAAGCTAAAAGAAAGAAAATAAGTTTAACTAAAGTATACAAAACAGTCCGGGTTGCCTCCCGGAAAGCGCAGGTTTAAGAGGTCCCGCACGACCTTTCTGGCTTTAATTAACTGGCGCATCAAGCTCGTCGAAGTACAAGACTTCAACACGGTTGTCTGCATCATTTGCTTCGTGATAATGCTTCACATATTGCCCATTGACCTTGAACCTATTTCCCTCGGGACCTTCTAGCTCAACAGACCCAAATTTAGTGACAGCTGTCACTGTATAAGGGCCACTCCACCTGGACTTCAGCTTGCCAGGAAATAATCGCAGTCGGGCGTTAAACAACAACATCATTTGCCCGACATGAAATTCCCGAGGTAAGATCCTTTTGTCGTGCCATCTGATGTGACTCATATTTGCGCACATTTAGTCCCCTAATTGAGCCTGTTTTGCATACTATTATATCATTTCATAGCCATTTTATCCGTCAAATGCTTTCTATTTTGCTTTCCTAGTGCATTTCGTATGTTTTGTAGGAAAGAAGGTAATTAGGCGGAAATTCCCGTCTTTCATGCATATTTGGAAGATTTTTGATGATATTTGATGGACTAGTATGAAGAGGAGGCGAGAATGATGGCCAAGTCTGTAGGAATAAAGAGTATATAAAAGGATCATAGGGTTAAAAAGCAAGGATGACGAGAAGGAAGTCAATGCAAGAGGAAATTGCTCGGAACCAATCCAAAGGTTGCTCCTTTGACTCTGAAAGTATGCTAGATGGAACGGCGTCGAAAAAGTAAGTGATCTAGGCTTTTGAATCACTCCAATAGGAGTCCGGATGAGAAAATGACGTCCGTTTTACAATCCGAGCTCAAACAAAGAAGCTGTCCGCCAATCCGCTCGTCCCGAGACTCAAGACGCTCGTCCCCTGAGACAATCTGCTCGTCCCCCCCTTCAAAGACGCTCGTCTTCCCTTCCTATTATCCGAGCGTCCCGATGCAAAGACGCCCGTCTTGAGGCCTTGCAATCCGAGCGTCCCGACCCCTTGGCCGCTCGGATTCCTTTCCAGTGCAACCGTCTTCTTCCCTCCATGAAAGATGCGCATATTTATGAAAGACCGGCAAAAAGGAGACCGGCATCTCCTTTGAGAGGAGCGATTCCCTACCCAACATTTAGCATTGTTATTTACTATTTTACCCTTGCTTAACCTAGTGATGCTCTATTATATATACCCCATTTGTAATAATCAAAGAATCAAGTTTTCATTAGATTAAATCAATCCTTCTTTAGATTAGGCTAAGCTTTCATTAGGAGTAGATTAGAATAGATTACTCTTTAATCTTTCCACAAATCACAAATTAATCTTTCCTTTAATTATTGTTCAAGTTTATTATTGAGTAATTCAAGTTTATTATTGGGTAATTAGAAGATCATTTGGGTTTATTAGAAGATTGACAACCTTCCATCAATCATCAAGTACTTCTATTATTCTTTGCATTATTATTTTGGAATCTCCATAGGTATAATTCTCTTAATCCTTGTTTTAATTATTGCTAATCTTTCTTACTTGTTCATCATGTTTTGCCTTGTTAATATGATTGACAACTTTGTTAGCATGTCAAACTTGATAATGAGTGAGTAGTCTCTTAGCTAGGATTAATGGGTAACTAGGGAAACCAACATGGGGATTGATTCATGCTTAATCTAATATGTTCACATAATTAATTTGCTTACTTGTTGTAATGTCAACCTATGCACATGTTATGTTTGATGAAATGTTAGACCATGCATAGAAGTGATTAGGGGGAAATTAAGTCGACTTGTAGGTGTTGTACAATCTAATCGATTCAGCTCCGGGACCCAACTCTTCCTAAGAACCGTAAGACATAAACCAACTCGGTTCCTTTACAACAATAATTGCTTGCTTATAATTGAGAACATGTTTGTATGATCAACTCCCATGATTTCCTTATGAACCCATGATATCCTAGCATTTTTAGTCATTTGTTTACATCTTTCCTTTTGTTGCTTGTTTATTGCTTTTATTAGATTAGAATCATCAACCCATTATAATTGTGACAAACCCAAGCACAACCATAATTAGATTGAATAATTTGAGTAACCACCGTCCCATGGATCGACCTCGACTTACCACTAACTAGTTGTTTGTTGAGAATTATAAATGTGTTTGATTGGATGTGTGACGACCAACTCTTGTCCTATCACCATCTCTTCATCTTCTCCTCGTAGATGTGTGAGCTATCATAGGCGTTGAATCTAAACTCCTCCAGTTCATCTAGCTGCAATAGACGGTTCTGACTACACAACTTAGGATCAAAATTAAGTTCACGAATTTCCCACCAAGCTTTACATTCTAACTCGACATGTAAATGACATGACTTCCCATAAACTAACCGATAAGGTGATGCACCAATCGGCGTCTTAAAGGCAGTCCTATAAGCCCATAATGTGTCTTCCAGTTTAAGACTCTAGTCCTTCCGTGATTTAGAAACTACTTTAGCTAAGATCTCTTTAATCTCGCGATTAGAGACCTCAACTTGACCACTAGTTTGGGGATGATACCCCAAACCGCGCCGGTGTTGAATACCAACCTTAGACAAAATGGAAGTTAGTTTCTTCTCTTTTAAGTGCATTCCCCCATCACTAATGAGGACCCTAGGGACTCCAAATCGGGGAAATATAATCTTTTTGAACATCTTAATCACGGTCTTGGCATCACAATGGGGTGAAGCAATTGCCTCCACCCACTTAGACACATAGTCAACAGCTACTAAAATATACCTGTTACCTTTACTAGATGGAATTAGTCCTTGGAAATCGATGCCCCAGACATCAAAAACCTCAACCTCTAAGATACCAATTTGCGGCATCTCATGTCTCTTGGAAATATTCCCTGATCGTTGGCAGGCATCACAAGCTAAAACAAAAGCCTTAGCATCAGCAAACAAAGTAGGCCAGTAAAAACCAGACTGAAGTACCTTAGCCACGGTGCGCGATGGACCGTGGTGACCACCATAAGAAGATGAGTGACAGCCTTCCAAAATCACTTTGGTCTCCCACTGCAGAATACACCGTCTATAGTCAGGAAAAGAATCATCAATAGGTAAAGAATATTCTCCCTCTTGCTGTGACAGTCTTGATAGATGATCAGCTACAACGTTCTCAGCACCTTTCTTATCTTTTATCTGCAAATCAAACTCCTGAATAAGGATTATCCATTTCAATAGCCGTGGTTTAGCTTCCTTCTTAGCAAGAAGGTACCTCAGTGCTGCATGGTCACTAAAAACAGTAACTTCTGACCCTATCAAATAAGAACGAAATTTTTCTAAGGCATAAACCACAGCTAGCAGCTCTTTCTCAGTAGTGATGTACTTCACTTGAGCCTCATCCAGAGTTTGGCTCGCATAGTAGATTGCATCTAAAGCTTTGTCTTTCCTTTGCCCAAACACAGCTCCTAGTGAATAATCACTAGCATCACACATAATCTCGAACGGTAAATCCCAGACGGGAGGCTGTATGATCGGTGCAGATACCAAGGCCTGCTTTAACCTGTTAAAAGCAGAAAGACACTCATCAGTAAATACAAAAGAGGTGTCCTTAAGCAGCAGCTGTGTAAGTGGTTTAGCAATTTTTGAAAAATCCTTGATAAACTGGCGATAAAAGCCAGCATGACCAAGGAAGCTCCTCACTCCTTTAACATTAACAGGAGGAGGTAATTGCTGAATCACTCCCACTTTTGCTTTGTCAACTTCTATACCCCTGTCAGAAACTAAATGCCTTAAGACAACTCCCTCGTTGACCATGAAATGGCACTTCTCCCAGTTAAGCACAAGATTAACCTCAATGCAGCGCAGCAACACTTTATCAAGGTTAGACAGACAATTAGAAAAATCACTTCCATAGACGCTGAAATCGTCCATAAAGACTTCCATAATAGACTCATTGTACTCAGAAAATATCCCCATCATGCACCTATGAAAGGTAGCAGGGGCATTACACAATCCAAAAGGCATCCTGCGATAAGCAAACACGCCCTGAGGACAAGTAAAAGTAGTCTTAGCCTGATCATCTGGATGAATAGGGATCTGAAAGAACCCTGAGTACCCATCCAGATAGAAGAAAAACTTATGGGAACCTAACCTTTCTACCATCTGATTACTGAAAGGAAGGGAAAAGTGATCTTTCTTGGTGGCGGCATTCAGCTGTCTGTAGTCTATACACATCCGCCAACCAGTTACTACTCTAGTAGGTATTAACTCATTTTTGTCATTCTTGACCACAATAGTCCCCCATTTCTTAGGGACTACCTGAACTGGACTCACCCACTTAGAATGACCAACAGAATAGATAATACCTGCGTCGAGCAGCTTCATTACCTCAGCCATCACAACGTCTTGCATCTTTTGGTTCAGCCGGTGCTGACCCTATCTACAACGCTTGTGATCTTCCTCCAGCTCAATCCTGCGCATACAAATATCGGGACTAATCCCCTTGATGTCATCCAAAGAATAACCCATAGCTTTTCTGCTTTTCTTAAGCACAACTAACAAAGCAGTCAACTGATCATCATCAAGTTTAGCACTAACAATGACTGGATATTGCTCGGTATCGTCTAAGAAAGTATATTTTAGATGAGAGGGAAGAGGCTTACGCTCAGGTAACTTTACCTCTATGGAGCAAAGAGTACTGATCATCTGTTCCACTTTCTCTCCTTCAGCGTCGGTGAGTTCACGCTTATCTAAAGCAGCTTCAAGCAAATCTAACACAGCGTCATTGTTATCTGGGTTATCTGCACACTCATCCAAAAGCATTAGAGCTTCTAGTGGGTACTTTATAAAAGAACCCGACCAGAAGTCATAGACAGACTCGTCAACAATATCAACAGAATAACACGTATCCTCTATCATTGGCCGAGCCAAAGTACTAGGCAGACTGAAAGTAATCGCATCGTCCTCTACTGCAAGAGTCAAACGCCCTTGTTCGACATCAATAATGGCCCTAGCTGTACATAAGAATGGTCTTCCTAGTATAATTGGGGTCCGGGTATCCTCAGCTATGTCTAAAACAATAAAGTCTACTGGTATAAAGAACTTGCCTATTTTCACAGGCACATCCTCTAAGATGCCCAAGGGTCGTCTTACAGATCTATCAGCCATCTGTAATGTAATATTAGTCATTTTAAGGTGACCCATTTTCAATTTCTTGCAGACAGACAGAGGCATGACACTGACACTGGCTCCTAAATCACAAAGAGCCTTATCTATTACTTCATTGCCTATAATACAGGTAATAGAGAAACTACTCGGGTCTTTCATTTTAGGTGGAGCCTTATTTAAAAGTAAATTACTAGACTCTTCCATGAAAGCAACAGTCTCAAATTCACTTAGCTCTCTCTTACGCGTCACAATATCTTTCATAAATTTAGCGTAAGTAGGTACCTGAGTAATAAGTTCGGTAAAAGGGACAGTTACCTGGAGGTTCTTGACAACGTCCACAAACTTACCGTACTGTCGCTCAACCTTGGCGTCCTTCAGACGTCCTGGATATGGTACCCTGGTAGCAATGAGTGGACCCGCGACTTTCGCTTTACCTTTATCAGCACGTGACGCCTCCACAACAGGGGGAGATGAAACGGTAGCGGAATTAGATATTAAATTTGAGCTTCCGCTGGTTCTGGTGCTCGATCGAACACATTTGTCACTCCATCGAATGGTTTTTTCAGGAAAATTACTCGATCGAGGAGTATGGATCTCTTGATCGAGATCCTCAATTTCAGCTTCTGTCGATCGAGTCCCAGAGTCACTCGATCAAATAACCTTGTCTGCCAAATCACTCGATCGAGAGGAATTAATTCCTCGATCGAAGTCTTCAAATTGGGCACTTCTCGATCGAGCAGGTATTGTACTCGATCGAGTAATGGGAGAAACTAAATCACTCGATCGAGCTATATTTTCACTCGATCGAACTGCAGGATGATATTCAGCAGGGATATCATCTGTTAGCTCCTCCAACTCATCATCCGGGGTATCATCAGCTGTCACGACCCCGTCTTCCGACATTTCCGGTCCATCATAAGTGAGACCGCTTCGAAGATTAATGGCATTGATTGGGTCGTACGAGGGTGGTCGATTTTCTTGGTTTTGCGCGAGTGTTAATTGCACAACTTGCTCTCTTAGCTTCACAATAGCGGTATTATCCTTGTTGCATTGCTCTCCAAGCTGTTGCGTTAAGTTCAATACCAAGGATTTTAATTCGGCTAACTCCCCATTGACAGAGGGGGAATCCGGTTGCGGCGTTGGTGTAGAAGGAGTAGAAGCACTCGTTGAGGTCAAGTCTTTATATAATTTGGAAAAAGGAGCTCCTTGCTTGACTTTTTGATAAGCAAGGACACGCTCTACATTTGCCATACAACCAATAGGGTCATGCCCTTCCATACCGCATCTACCACATATTATCTCATGCTCAGTAATAGCACAAACTTGTGCATGCTCACCCACAGTCTCTATAATCTCCGGACTACCTAGACTTTCGCTAGGACTCTCCACCTCAGTTTACATTCCTACCTCCTCGGGGATTTCCATACTCGGCAACATGGATGACCATCTCCTCAATAAGATGTCACCCTTGACTATCCTCTACGCTCTTCTGAAATCTCCCTTTGGCTGCATTATCAAGAACAGCTCTCTGGTCCGGATACAACCCATTTTAGAATTGGGTACATAAGAACCAGCGCTTGAAACCATGATGAGGCACAGAACGGACGAGCTTCTTGAACCTAGTCCAAGCCCCGTTCAAGTCTTCAGTAGGTAGTTGCTCAAATGCAGTAATTTGAGCTCTCAACACATTAGTGCGCTGTGGTGGAAAATATCGCTTGTAAAAGGCCAAGGCAAGGGAATTCCAGTCGGTTACAAGATTCAAATCCGAGCAATAGTCTAGAGTAAGAGAGTGTAGAGAGGAAGAGAGGTCGAAGAGAGGTCGAAGAGAGTATCGTAGTCTAAGGAATGATAACGAAGTAGTAACAACACGTCCTACTTAACCTAATTAAATCCTAATTACAAAGCCCAACACGAAATAAGGCAAAAAACACGATTACAGGATGAAACCTCTCGATCGAGTGGAATAAAACCACTCGATCGAGGACATGATCAGCAATTCCTCTCGATCGAATAGAAAAAACCATTCGATCAAGGACGTCTTATATCAGCCTTCTCGATCGAGTATGAAAACAACTCGATCGAATGAATATTCAAAGGCTAAAGCATTCGATCGACTGAAAAGTGATCGATCGAGCTATATTAGAACGTAAGACACCTTGACACCTTCCGAAATCAGCTCACGCGTCTTTTAAGTGATGGATTCCAAGCTCCGATTCCTTATTTCCCACAAATGCATGCAAATGAGACAAGTTTAGGCTCGATTTATCTTCTTTCTGGTCCGTACCTACAATTTACACAAGACAAACCAAAGTAGACTATTCGGAGGTATTTGTAGCTAGATGCTACATAAATAGTACAGAAATACGTGTAAAAATGAGGTAAAAACCTTATATAAAATACACGCATCAATGAACAAAATATAAAAGCATATTAAGATGGAGGAGCCAGTACACAGCACAACCAGTTTTCAAGTGTCGTACGCATGCTAAACACATAGTTGTCACTGTCGTACATGAGTTAGGTAAAATGAAGGGAGTGGGCGTAATTTTGTTTCTCTATTGCTTAATTAGGTAATTGCTTTGTTGTGTGAGCAATCCAATTCAAATAAGATGCAGAACGAAAAGGGACAAGTTGTGGATCTTTATGTTCCCCGTAAATAGTACTTAATCTTTTCATTATTACTTTGTTGCATTAATCTAACTGTCTTAATGTTCTATGTTGTCAGCAATTATTAATATTTTATCCTCATCTTTGTTGTTTTAGTTCGGGCACCACCTCCAAGGATCGTATCTCAGTATAACTTAACATTGGGCACTTGGATCACAACAGCGTCTACATTGGTGCATTCACCACCTTTGCTCTTTCTGGCAGCATTCGCGCCCAGGTTTGTCCCTGACATCCTTGCCATATTTGATGAACTGCCAACTTAATTTAGGTGTCTATTAACATTTTTTAATATTTCCTTTTTGCTTCTAAAATATAACCTTATAGATGATTTTATATGGGTATGCAGGATTGCGATGGGCACAGTTCTCTTGATTGCCTCTGGCACAAGAAGAAGCAAGAACAGTGTTGTACTATATGCTAATCGGTTATGGCATCCAACATCTTATCAAGATTACTATATGATGCGTGTCCTAAATATGATGTTTTATACCCCATTTTAAACGCATTTCAGAGCTCATATGTGTAGTTTATGCTACTATTTGCCCCATTTCGTCTACTTTCGTATTTTTATGTAATATTGCAGATTTATGCGGAAATGAGTAGATATTGAGCTAAATCCGTCCCCGAGTACCTTGCATTGCATTTGACATGAAGTAGAGACTCGAGAAATGAAGTTGGTGCGCGTTTCGAAGCCTAAAAGACAACTTTATGAAGAATTAGAAGCGGACTATCAGCTAAAGCAGTCGATCGACTGACCTCTATGGTCGATCGACCAGAGCACGAGTCACAGGAGCTACTGTACATTGCAGCCCAGTCGATCGACCGGTCATAGTGGTCGATCGACCACATCGCTAATCTGACGCAAATAAAAAGATCGAGAATTAGGAAGCCCATTGTATATTAGGTTAAGGAATAAGTGTTACGTATATTCCTATATAACGTAACTGAGGTTATGCAGAAGAACAATCGAGTTTTTACCTAGTTTTTATCAGTTTTATAAAGTTCTCAACATACGATACAATAATCATTAGTTTTAGATTACTCTTTCTTCAATAAAGTTCCTTTCGATCTCGGTTCTGGATCTTTCTCTGCGATTCCTTCTCGGTATTCTTCTGTTCAGTTTCGTTGTTTATTTCATTCGTAGAATAGGAATTTCAAGGTTAGATCTCCCGAAGCCGAATTATTGTTTTATGTTAATTGTTTGTTTAATTACTTCAAGCATGAATTCAGTAGTTTATTTGTTAATTTTATTGTTGTTTTCATCATAGTCATGAGTAGCTAAACCCCTTGTGCTAGGATGTAGAGGAACTGTAGGTTAGGCGGCATTAGATTGTAGACCCTACATCGCGCCACAGTCAATCGACCGCACACCCTGGTCGATCGATTGGCCACGTGAGTCCATCTTCGTTTTAATTAAATAAATTGCTATGTTTGACGAATCGAGTGCACGCGACTAGTTGAATGTTTAGGAATTGACCGACCCACTAAAGATCGAAAGATAGGGAAGGGAGATAGCCTACCTAATTAAGACGACTAAATTAATAAGATCGAGAGATAAGTTAATTTAGACCTTTTAATCACTTTTCAGGACGAAAGTCAGTATTAGTGATATTAGGGACCTGTAGCGAGATCGAAAGATGCTACCTATGAGAGTGGACCGAGAGGACCTCTTATTTTCCCGTCTTACGTGATTGTTTTAGACCTACCTAGTATGCTGCCGCCGAAACTATAGTGATCCGACCATCCTAGTACCCTTTTTATATTTGATTTCATCCGTTTGCTTAGTTTATTTTATTTTATTGCTCATTAGCTATAGACCAATTCTATCAAACCCCCACACACTGTTACTTTGAGACTAAAATCAGACGACTAATAATTGCATCCACCTCTCTGTGGTTCGACCCTGCTACCGCTATCTATAGTTGTAGTTGGAATTATAAAATTTATCTTTGGTGCACAACGACAGGCATTAAATTTTGGCGCCGTTGCCGGGGAGGCAATTGTTTAAAATTGTTAGTTGTTTATTTTAGTCTTTTTCTAGTTTAAGGGACATCTGTTCCTTAAACTATTCTCATATTCTACTTGTAGTTTCTTCTTATGCGCAGGTCACAGGGTGGTGAATTACTACCGTTCAATCCTGAGATTGAGAAGACTTTGCGTGAGTTGAGACGATCATCTAGGGTATTGTCGACAGAGGAAGAGCTTAGTACTCTGTCTAGTTACAACGAGAACGCTTTATTTGAGGAGGATCCACCTTCATCTCCTGTTTCCACTTCTTCAGCTGAGACCGTCACATCTCCTGACATGGCTGAAGAAGCGAGTATAGCTAGTCACTCTGAGCCGACAGCTGAGAATCTCTATAAGGGATTCGCATTATCAGGGACGGATAGAAAATTCGAGCCAAAGCCGTCCTATATCAACTTGGTTTAGAGGAACCAATTCGGGGGAGCTGCAAATGAAGATGCAGCCAAGCATATGGAGACATTTATTGATTATTGTTGTTCCATACCCCCACCAAACGGTGTGACCCAGGACCAGGTGAAGGAAACTATGTTCATATTCTCTCTTCGTGATGCTGCAAGGGAGTGGTACAGAGACCTGGATCGAGTTGCTAATGAGATAACTGACTGGAAGTCGCTGGCCCTGGCATTTTACAAAAAATATTTCTCTGCCTCGAAGACCAATGCCATTAGAGCTCAGATCACGAGCTTTAAACAGGGTCCTGATGAGAATTTTAATGAGGCGTGGGTCCGTTTTAAGAAGCTAGTGCGAACCATTCCGCACCATGGGTTCGAGAAGTGGAGTCTATGCAATCAGTTTTATAATGGACTTTATGACGATCAGAGGGTTATCCGGGATGCAGCATCCAATGGGAGATTCCAGGAGAATGTGGGAGAGACTAAGGGGTAGAAGATTATTGATGATCTGGCCACCCATAAAGCTGAGTATGGAAATTCCAGGGGAAATCAAAGGAGGAGTGCTGAATCCCCTTCTGTAGCTGCATTAGAGGCTCTTACGGCGAGATTTGATAAGTACGAGTTGGGAGGAGCTTCAAAAGGAGGGATCTATCATGTGAATGCTGTTTCAGACGGTCCTTTCATCTGCAAGAGATGTGGAGGAGAAGGACATGTTTCAGACAACTGTCCTAATCCCTTTGAGTCTTGTGCTGCCTTTCAACATTATAGGCAGACAAACACTTATTATGAGCCGAATGTCCATCCGAACTTGAGGTGGAGTAGCCAAAACGTTCTAAATCCGACTCCACCTCCACGGCAGCAGCAGCCGCAGCAGAATTATGTGCCCCCTTATAAGCAACAACAGTTTCAAAAGCTTCCATATGTCCCTCAGCAGCAACAACAAACCCAAAGTTCTGATTTCAATGAGTTGAAGAATTTGTTGCTGAAAGAGTCTCAAGCAAGAGAGGCCGGGATGAAGATGCTAGAAAGCCAAATTGCTCAATTAGCTTGCAAGAATACAACTCGAGCTCCGGGACATTTACCGACACAAACTGATCAAAAGGAGACCCTTAATGCTATTACTTTGAGGAGTGGGTCTACCCTTGATGGGCCCGCTATGGTCGAGGACATTGCTGAAAAAGATGAGGCAGAACCGAGTCAGAAGAAAGCTGGAACGAACAGTGGAAAGAAAAAGACGTCTACCAGGTATGTCAGTCGATCGACTGACATACCCAGTCGATCGACCAGTCCGTGACAAACAGTAGCTTCTGGTCCTGTAGAAGTCAGTCGATCGACTGACCAACCTGGTCGATCGACTGACAGCGCTGCTAATAGTGAATCTTTTCGTCCTCCAATGCCTAATAACTTGAGGGATCACTTGTTTCGGGGTACGACAACTCCGAAAATATTGAGGCAAGACCCAAGTGCTGATGGGTCTGTTCCGGTTCTGAAATATGACCCAATGACGATTAATGGCTCATTTTTTAGACGGCCTGAAGAGGGTTCGAGCTTCAACAAAGAGAAGGTAGTGGACTTTCAGCCTAAGTCCACCGATGCCGGCATGAGAGACTTAGAGGAGAGGGCTAAGTTACTTCTTTCAGCCCCTTATCCAGAGAGATTAGTGCCGACAAAGGAACAGGTATCATTTAATAAGTTTGAGAATGTTATCCGTAGCTTGAATGTACAAGTTCCTTTTCTTGAGTTAGTTAATCAAGTGCCTGCTTACATGAAATTTATGAAGCAACTTTTATCTAAGAATAAGTCACTTGAAACTGTGCATTCTGTTGCACTAACTGAGGAGTCATGCTCTTACTTGACCCATACTGCACCTCATAAGCTAGAAGACCCAGGTAGTTTTTCCGTTCCTTGTACTATAGGTACCTTCTCAATTGAGAAGGCATTATGTGACCTAGGAGCTAGCATTAACGTCATGCCTATGAGTCTTGCTAGGAAATTGAAATTGACTAGGTTTGCAGTTACCAACATGACAGTACAGATGGCTGACCGAACTGCGGTCCAGCCTATAGGAGTCTTAGAAGACATTCCTGTGCAAATAGGAAAGTTCTTCTTCCTTGTTGACTTTGTTGTACTGGATATGCCTGAGGATGCCCACATTCCTATCATATTGGGTAGACCATTTCTGCACACTGCTGGTGCAGTTATAGATGTTGGTTCAGGGACTTTGACCTTCAAAGTAGGGAAACACTCCATTGTCTTTGCCCAAACGGCTAAGAAGAAAGACCCGATGTGGCCTATAACTTGTAATACGGTTTCTGAAAAGAAATCCTATTTTGTGCTTCCTAATATGCCTATCTCTACACCTATTCCTATTGTAACACCTCCGCCCCAGATTGGGAGCAAATTAGAGGAAGATTCTTCTGTTTTGGATATTGCAGGAGCTGGTTTGGGGAAGGAAGAGCCGCATGTTGCTCCAGCTGTGAGGGAGCCAGTCGTTTCAAGAGGCGGCTTAGGATGTCTTAGCTATGGCACTGATGAGAAGCTTGAAGATGAGCCAGTCAAAGTGAGGGAGTCCGACTTGGACTTTGATGAGCCAGAAGAGGTCATTGCTTGGGAAGATGTTGAAGCTGTTGATCCGTTGAGTTCGGCAGATGTTGGAATTGAGAAGAGTGCGGCTGAAGAGATGAGCACTGTAGAGGCTACCTCTTGTAGTCAGGAGCCGACCAAGTGGGCCATTCCGTGGCCGTTCTTGATCAACTATTAGTTGATCAAATATGTTTACAAAAAAACCATTCATTTTATTGCTTTTTAAGACTATTTATCGCTTTTGTGTGCGCGAGACTTCGCTTTTATTTAAGTTTGCTTAAGATTTTAAACACTTTAGATGGTTACTTTGGGCTTTGCGCAATTTTTGGCGCGCTATTATGTGCTTTTGCAGGTTTATAGATCTTATTAGCTCAAGTTATTGAGCTAATTCGAAGAAATCAGAAAGTTACAGCAGCTATTCCAGTCGATCGACTGGTCAGTATGGTCGATCGACTGGCCGCACAGTTCCAGGAGCTTCTGTTCCTGACATTATGGTCGATCGACTGGGTGATGTGGTCGATCGACCGTTGGCCGCTGCTGTACATGTTCATGACCTTTCCCCTGCTGTGTTTGGTCGATTTGAGGAATTTAGGGAGTTTTCTCTCCACTTTATTCTCCGACTCATTTCTGTTTTCTTCCGTTTTCAATTTTTGCACATAATTACCGCTTCATCATTGCTTTCTTGGTTTTATGCGTGGTATTGTTTGTCTTTTCAGGTACCTATGGTAGCACTGCTGGCTACTGAAACCTCCTAGCTCACGCTGGTTTGGGGAGGTTTCCTTTTGTTGCGCTTAAAGTCTTGTGAGTTTCCCTTGTCACTTCTCTGTCTTATTTACTTAATTTCTCGCAAAATCCCATTTCTTTTGCTATTTTCATTCCATGATTTTGCACAATGGGGACATTGTGCGATTTGGTTTGGGGAAGGGTTTTGCATCGCATTCATATGTTCTATTGCATTTCCGTTTCACGTTTATTTCAGCTTGCATTGTTATTTCATTTCATATATATATATATACAAAAATTCAAAAAAAAATTGAATTGAAAAATTTCAAAATTTTCAAAAAAAAATTGCATGTTTATTTTAGCATTTAGGTCGAGTCGGAACGGTAGTATTTCAATGATGACATTGCATTTGCACTTGTATATGCCTAAGCCTTGCTAATTGACATGTTATTAGTAGAATCATATGCATAGTCTACGAGTTTTCGTTAAATTATTCGCTGAATCTTGAGACTTGACTTAAATTTTGGCAAACTACTTATATTTCTGAGTTTTAGAGCCCATAACTGGTGACATTTATGACCGGTTTATCTAGGATGTGAGTAGCTACTTCTTATGAGACATGTTACATCAATATGCATAAATATGAACTTAATCTGCTTAATACATGTATGCATTCGATTTGTGGTTCGTTGACACATGTGGTAGAGGTTTCCTTTATTCGTTTTGCCCACAAGCTTCACATAGCCAAAAATAGTCTTTTTGTCCCGTTAACTACATCCTACACTTAGCCTGCCTTTGTCAAGCTAGTAGTTTAGTTGTTGGGATTGTCACTTCATTTTTGGTGGCATATGCTCATTTTGAGATGATATTGGGAAAATAAAAAAGGAAGGAAAGAAAGAAAAAATGATTCGAAAAAGAAAAGAAAAAGAGATGCGTGCTGTACTGTAGAGGGCGGTCGATCGACTGCCCATCTTGGTCGATCGACTGAGGCCCGAGAAGAGAAAAAAATCAATTCGCATAATTCAAAGTCTTTATTAAATGGCGATTTTTGCTCCCATGTTGCATTTATATCTTATGGGGAGTTGATTATATTGGAGATTGTGAGATTTGTGCTTCTAATTAGCACCCGGTTTTATCGTTGATTTTGAGCAAAGAAGTTGAATGTTGCCATATGGTTTTGTTTGGGTACTAGCTTGATCACCTATACCTCCACAGTCCCATAAATGTTTTGCCTTCTTCTTACCCATACCTCACATATCCATATTTACCTCGGCATGTGTCATGGTCATTTGTTCGGTTGGAATGCATATGTATGGTTGTAGAGATTACTTTCATATTACATTGCAGGCATGTTCTTATAGGTCGTAGTTAGGTGAGTGTCTTTACATTATTACTTCTTTCTATCTTTTACATATACTCACATGTGCTTATGAGTGATCTGAGCGACCCGTGAGAGTCCGAAATGATAAGTCTCTATAGTTGACGGTTCAGCAGTTTTTAACGACTACATAACTCGTTTGCATAATTCATATTACTAATTGATTGTTAGTTGTCGCATTAAACTGGTTTAGGCTTTACAGTTTGCAATTCGCTCTGAGATTGAACTCGTTCCATTAGGTTTTAGGATCAAGTCTAGTTCTTGCTTGGGGACAAGCAAGGGTTTGGTTTGGGAAAGTTTGATGCGTGTCCTAAATATGATGTTTTACACCCCATTTTACACGCATTTCAGAGCTCATTTGTGTAGTTTATGCTACTATTTGCCCCATTTCGTCTACTTTCGTATTTTTATGTAATATTGCAGATTTATTCAGAAATGAGTAGATATTGAGCTAAATCCGTCCCCGAGTACCTTACATTGCATTTGACATGAAGTAGAGACTCGAGAAATGAACTTGGTGCGCGTTTCGAAGCCTAAAAGACAACTTTATGAAGAATTAGAAGCGGATTATCAGCTAAAGCAGTCGATCGACTGACCTCTATGGTCGATCGACCAGAGCACGAGTCACAGGAGCTACTGTACACTGCAGCCCAGTCGATCGACCGGTCACAGTGGTCGATCGACCACATCGCTAATCTGACGCAAATAAAAAGATCGAGAATTAGGAAACCCATTGTATATTAGGTTAAGGAATAAGTGTTACGTATATTCCTATATAACGTAACTGAGGTTATGCAGAAGAACAATCGAGTTTTTACCTAGTTTTTATCAGTTTTATAAAGTTCTCAACATGCGATACAATAATCATTAGTTTTAGATTGCTCTTTCTTCAATAAAGTTCCTTTCGCTCTCGGTTCTAGATCTTTCTCTGCGATTCCTTCTCGGTATTCTTCTGTTCAGTTTCGTTGTTTATTTCATTCGTAGTATAGGAATTGCTAGGTTAGATCTCCCGAAGCCGAATTATTGTTTTATGTTAATTGTTTGTTTAATTACTTCAAGCATGAATTCAGTAGTTTTATTTGTTAATTTTATTGTTGTTTTCATCATAGTCATGAGTAGCTAAACTCCTTGTGCTAGGATGTAGAGGAACTTTAGGTTAGGCGGCATTAGATTGTAGACCCTAAATCGCGCCACGGTCGATCGACCGCACACCCTGGTTGATCGACTGGCCACGTGAGTCCATCTTCGTTTTAATTAATTAAATTGCTATGTTTGACGAATCGAGTGCACGCGACTTGTTGAATGTTTAGGAATTGACCGACCCACGAAAGATCGAAAGATAGGGAAGGGAGATAGCCTACCTAATTAAGACGACTAAATTAATAAGATCGAGAGATAAGTTAATTTAGACCTTTTAGTCACTTTTCAGGACGAAAGTCAGTATTAGTGATATTAGGGACCTGTAGCGAGATCGAAAGATGCTACCTGTGAGAGTGGACCGAGAGGACCTCTTATTTTCCCGTCTCACGTGATTGTTTTAGACCTACCTAGTATGCTGCCGCCGAAACTATAGTGATCCGACCATCCTAGTACCCTTTTTATATTTGATTTCATCCGTTTGCTTAGTTTATTTTATTTTATTGCTCATTAGCTATAGACCAATTTAATCAAACCCCCACACACTGTTACTTTGAGACTAAAATCAGACGATTAATAATTGCATCCGCCTCTCTGTGGTTCGACCCTGCTACCGCTATCTATAGTTGTAGTTGGAATTATAAATTTTATCTTTGGTGCATAACGAAAGGCATTACTATATATACTTAAGAGGGATTTTTCAGCGGACAGACCACTACAGATCATTTGAGCTCAACTCTCCAAATGAATCTTGTCTTTTGTAAATTTAAGAGTAGTTCACTCTTAGCAGAAACAATTGGTAAGTTAGCTAGTAATGTTAATTTTTTACTAATTTGATGTGGTATGTAGTTTGCCCATTGTAAATATATATAGTCGTATAGGAACTTCTGTGTCATGGCTACCTTTCAATATTAATTTATATATAACTAGTGTCATTTTTGTTGAATTATTACTCATCTTTCGGATGGTACTAATATATAGCTTCATTAGTAGGGCGATGCACTGATGTCTTTCCTTGATTACCTAAACATATCTTAAGTAAGTAATGTATGAGACCATGTTACATTTGAGACTCGTGACTCTCTTGGTTCCCTAACCGTATTTCATTTAACAATATGGTGATTGCTTTTTATATTTTCTGGTTTAGCAATATATGGTGAGTTCTTTTTATATTTTCTTGTGTATGTGGCAATTGATTTTTGAAACCTTCATTGCCACCACTTTTCTTACATACAAGAGCCTGATTTCTTTACATTATAATAGAAGTGTCCATTAAGAGCCCGGTATCTCAGCATGTGTACCATAATTTGTTTTTTTGGGTTCTTTGTAGGCCTAGGTGTTTCGGGTATCACAGGTTGACTGATTAGGAAAGGTGGTGTAGATCATTGGTCACTATTAGCTTTGACTGAAAAATTATTGATGCTTAAAACCAAGTCTAATGATGCTACTTGGATCATGGAGAATATTTG
The DNA here is from genome assembly GCF_048544455.1 of Silene latifolia. NCBI lineage: Eukaryota > Viridiplantae > Streptophyta > Magnoliopsida > Caryophyllales > Caryophyllaceae > Silene > Silene latifolia. Next base: position 71,899,178 of record NC_133526.1, on the reverse strand, counting down.
TAGCTTAAGCTAATGCGTCCGACTAGAATAGGTTTATTCTGTTTAGCTTTGAGTATTGGTGTTGATTTGTACTGACAATTGTATGTTAAACATTAGTTTTGTAATTAATTATTATCTTAATAAAAAAAAAACTTTAAATTGACCAAAAAATTATTATTGGAAATATTTTTTTTCAAATTTTAATTGAGAAGCGGCTACGGTTGTTAAAAGAGAACCGTAGCCTTTTATTAACTTGAGGCTACAGTTAAATGTGATTAACCGTAGCCAAAAATCACTTTAGGCTACAGTTCTTAACCGTAGTCGTAAGTACCTGATCCAAAGCAACAACCTCGATTTACTATGGTTGAGGAGCCGTAGCCAAATGTCATTTTTAACTGTAGCCAAAAGCCATTTTTGTACTAGTGCAAAGACACACCCACGGTACCAACAACTTGGTGATGGCACCGCCCACCCAACAACCGAACCGCAATCCGTAAAACAGGTACTCGAAACACACCCGTGGTACCGAGCCTGAGCGCTAACCGGACCTCTGCCAAGTGTCGTGACACCACACGAGCCCCTTCATAACTCAAGCCATTAACGTACACGTCCCTCTTGAAGTGGAAAGCTCCAAGAGGCGATCCAAGCGTAAGACGGTCTCCCAATCGCCTTACGTCTTCTTAATCAACCAAATATCACAACCACAACCTCACCAACCACCTCCATCATCCACCACAATCACATGTATCACAATATGAAACATAATTTGCCAATTATACAATCATCTCATGGATCTTGAATCTCAACATGCCACACATACTTGTAGTATCAACAATTGCTTATTCTCATGTTATAATGCACTTTTATTCACAATATGAGAATACTCATCAATTACCCATTTACATATTATAATGCAAACCCAACAATTACAATAACCCTTTAAGATGCAATTAACCACTAAGCATGTTACAATATATGTGAGACTAACTACAATATCAACATCAACATATACAACTTTCATATTATTGAAACCGAGTAGGAAAAACCTACTTTTTAGCATACTCCAATAGCTACTCAAAACCAACATGATTGCGTCTCATAAAACCGTTTCATCGTACACAAATCACAGAATAACTTTCACAATACATTCTATATACCTATATAAAACCAAACCTCTTATTAATACCCTTTAATTAACTTACTACTAATAATCACTAATTAACAACTCTCATAAAACCCCCCAAATCTAGAGTTTGAGTCTTAAATGAAAGTGTCGAAATTAAAAGGGTAAAGGTAGTATGTCACTCACAAGATGATAAGGAACAAGGAAAAGTATTTGAATCTTGCTAATTTTTCACCAATAGTTGTAAATCTTGAATTTTGGAAGGAGGGGTCATAGAGAGAGGTGGGGAGAGGTTTAGAGAGAAGTTTTTTAGGTATGTGAAATGAGAAAAACTGAAAATGGGAGTATATATACCAAGGCCCAACAACACAAAGCCCACACACGAAATATGGGTCTGAACCCGAGTCACTCGATCGACTGCTCGGAGGCACTCGGATGAGTGCACTGCCACTCGCTCAAGTGCACCAGCTATCGGCCTAGTGGCACCTAAAAAAAACTTGGTTTGGGCCCATAGAGTACTCGGTCCAGTCACTCGATCGAGTGAATGCCACTCGGTCGAGTACTCTGCTGTAATCGGCCGAGTGCACTGCTAAGAAACTACGGGTCTGCTGATTCAGAAGAAGGTTTAGAGTCATAAAGTCACCCGGGAATCCTTCTTTAGTGATGTTGTCCAACGAAGAGAACGTATAACATCTCACTTGGTGGGTTGTGTTGGTATTGGATTTGCTAGTGAGTAGTATGGAAGTAAGACAAAGTTTGTGGCACTGGTGTTATTTGTATTCGATAGTACTATGAAGTTCAGAGGCTTATTCTATGGTTGATGATATGTTGTGAGCTGCGTTGTTGAGGTAGGCGTTGTTTGGTGATTTAGTGAAAAGGTTAGAGGATAAGAGTTGAGTGGTATTGGTTGGTGGAGTGGTATGTATGCATGCTATATAGGTATGGGTGTGTGTAGATACCTCATTTCTGCACCTCCCGCAAACCACCCGGTGATGATTGGGCCGCATGTTTGGTACGCGGAACGATTTGTGACAGTTCGTAAGATTATCGTCAAGTGATTGCTCAAATATTTAATGTCGACCTCTTAGTTGTCATCTACGTCCTGATACGGTCGTTTTGGCAGTAATTAGAGTACATTCGGAGTCCGGGTCAAAAACCGTCTCCATTTTCTGATAACTGTTAAATCCCGAGTCGGAATGTTCTGGAATGTTCCGGATATTTCTATTCCATATTTCACAAATTCTATCTTTTGGCAAATAATATCCCGTAATATTCATAAGATAATCGAATTATTTCCGTCCTACCATAACTCAAACGCGGAAATCTTTCTTGACGGAGGAAACCTCACGGGAATAGACGCAGCAGTCTTTGCGCCTCTTCCAAGGGACGCGATGGTCGCTGCGCCTCTTCCCAGGCCCTTCTTTGCATGTTTCACGTATCTTTTTTATATCTTTCCGAGATTCACTTCCAAAGAGTATCCGAAACCCTATTCCTTCATGTGATTAGTATAAATAGGAGCCTTCGTTCCTCATATTTCTCACGCGAGTGTCCGCCCTTCTCTTCTCCCTTTGCATTCTAGACTTTGTTCTTACTAATTGACGCCTACGTGCTTGGACTTCCGACCACGTAAGCTCGGATCTTTCCGGGTACCAGCCTCTCCGTTGCATGACCGACCAATTTGACCAACTACACCAATAATCAACTTAATCAATCAATCGTTTTCCTCTTACGAGGGCACTCTCTTTGCATTCGCGTCGAGCATTCACTAATCGATATCTTAGTTCATCTCGTTTCGTCAACATGTAAGTCTGAGGGTGTATAATCCTTATTTATTTATTGTATTTTATTTATCGTATCACCATTGTAAGATTTATGTCGAATACACCATTAAAACCGATTTCTAAAACCGTGCTTTAAAACTGTGCTTTTGCGAATTTCCAGTAGACAGACGTTGAGAAGGGACGCAGCAACTGCTGCGCCTCTTCGAAGGAGCGCAGTCCCTGCTGCGCCTCTTCGTGAGGCTGCCGCAGTTCCTGCTTCTTTTCTTCTTCCTCGTCCTCTGTAATTCGCTTTCTTTTTATTTGTTATTTGTTTGTCTGTTAATTCTTTGATATAATCGTCACTGATAATTCACATGTGTATTGTATCACATAATTCATCATTCATTCATATGTTTAATTCATTAAATCCGACTTAAATCCCAATTAATTCATATTTGCGGGTTTTCGTCATTAAATTCAATTCCGGGTTGTAGAGATTCAATTTGTTCATATTGGGTTTCTGGAATTCGTCTTTGATATAATTTTCATCTGTTTATTCACATGTTCATCGCATATTCGTCATTAATCATCATGTTTAATCTAATAACTTGTTTAGTTAGTTTAATTCACTAATTAATCGTTAATTTCATGTAATTAATCCTTTTGCATCGTCTCATCCATGTTTTATCGCCTTTATGACACAATCATTCACATGTAATTAACCTGTTAATCACTTCCATCCGAGTCAAATAATTTAATCGATCCATAAAATTACCAATTAACATTAACGATTTGCAGTTCCGGCTTCACAGCCAGAACTCACCCTTGGAACAGACGCAGCAACTGCTGCGCCTATTCCAGAGGGCGCAGTCCTGCTGCGCCTATTCCAGGATGATTTCTGTCCCTGAACTCTGTTTCTGCCTTGACCTAGTTTAATTAGTCTATGTATTAACTAACTAATATCCGTAATATCGCTAATTCCTGTTCGTTAATTTCTTTATTTTATTCTTTTATTCTTTTTCTCAAATTATCCGTTTTAAAGGTATTTTCGACATAAATCGCCTATTCCAATGTAATTAATGTAATTTTCGTTATTGTATTTATAGTTATTGTATTTCTTTTATTGTTTGTATGTTTCCACATGTAAATCAACATTAAATTCCAACTTCGACCCAATTGTATGCTAATTACGTGTCTACCGACTTAGTATTAATTCTCACATGCTAGGATTAAAACTTGGATGTTGCATTGCATGCATATAGCCGACGATATATCGAGTACGAATAACTTCCCTAATCATTAGTAGAGGCCGCTATCGAGGCGGGCGGGATTAGGTGTTCGATCAAAAGAGCTTCCTAATACGTACCCTCACCCCTTACTCCAGATCTCCGTGAGCACCCGTGTTCATTGGCATCCACGAGAGTCATTCTAGACATAGAATGCTAAGGGTAACGATTGCTTAGTGTTCATGTCACTACTTTGTGTCTTGACATGACACGAGGTATTCGAACGGTTCCAATTTCCCATAAAAATTGGTGGCGACTCCTTACAAGATGCAAACGCTTGTTTTTCGACCTTCACCAAGCGCCCCCGTGGGCGGCCCGCTGTCCACAGTTTGGCGACTCCGCTGGGGATTATACACTTACGTGTAGCTAGGGTGAAACTCGAACAAGGTTAGGGAATAGTTTGTACAAGACAATTGTCGGTTCTCATAACTCGGTCTTCCTAGACCGTTTAACTCGGCCTTCCTAGGCCCAACCCAACCCATTCGACCAATCGTCCCGTCTAAACGGTCCTAATTCTTATTTGGGCCTAAGGATGGATAGCGATTGACGTCATCCATACCATGATGCTTACTCTTGTTTGTGTCAAGGGCCTTCACTACTTGAGGAAATGGACTAGGAATCGGCCTTACTCTTGTTTGGCACGAGCCTCTCCACAGACTTCGGGTTTGATGGTTTGGTATGGCAACCTACCCTTTAAACCAAAACCCTTCTAAATGCACTCAGCATCCCGTTATAATGCCTGTATAAATGTGTAAACCCTACGTGATCACCACTTCTAAACAAAACCATGACGAATTTTCAAAAAATCAAAATCCTTATTTTCAAACAAGAATTTCGAAATAGGGCCTTTAATTAGCGCAAAATCCGGTCAAAACTCCGTCCGTTTGTCGCGTCAAATTTCGGGCCACAAGCCCATTTCAAAACCTCACTTCGAGTCCACTCCTACAACTACACTACAGTTGACTAGGATACACATTTTCAAAGACCTGGTCTTTCTTCAAAATCCACTCAACACAAGTGGCACACACCCACTTCACGAGTCAAAACTTTTTTAGCAAGTGTGATAGAATGGTCGATCGTGTTTTGATTCGTCGCCGATCTCTTATCCAGTTTCCAAGATGCCCGGATCAAGTGATGAAACAAACCTCCAGCAAATTCAAGAGAGTAATGATCGAATCCTAGCCGCGCTAGCCCAAATGCAAATCACTCAAGAACAAACCTATGACCGCCTTGAACTTATCGAAGGCCGTATCTTTGATGTAGAGGGAAGGTTGCCTCCCCTTAAAGGTGAAGTACTACGTTTCCCCGATGACGAGTCTAAAGATGAGAATCCTATCATAGGAACAACTGCAGCCGAGAAGAGACTCCAATACCTAGAGGAGCAATTGATGTACCTTAAGGGGGATGACATTTATAGGGAAAACAATCGCAAATATGAAGCCGTCAATTCCAAATTGCCCACTAACTTTAGCATGACGGATATCCCTAAGTTTAAAGGACATGAGAACCCTTTGAACCACATCCGCGCCTTCAAGGATTACATGTCTATCAAAGGCATCAAACCCGAGATGTTCTTAAGGATCTTTCCTTCATCTCTTGACACCATTCCGAAGCAATGGTTCTACACTTTAGATCACAAAAAGGTCGCTACTTGGGAAGACGCCGCAATCGAGTTCTCGAAACAATACGCGGATAATGCCGAGATCCAAGTCAACATGCGTACTTTAGAGGTCCTTACCCAAAATGACAAAGAAGGATTCACCGACTTCCTAAGTAGGTGGAGGAAGACTAGTACTCAACTAGTTGAACGCCCGGATGAGGCCACTCTTGTGGAAAAGTTTGTGGATAATCTCAAGCCCATATATGCCAACCATTTGAGATATCAAAACATCAAGACTTTCAAAGACTTAACTGTACTAGGGACGCGAATTGAAGATGACATCCGTAAAGGACTCTTGTCCAAAACGGTAGGTCGAGGATATCAAGGGTCCACAAGTCGTTCATACGGCTCTACTAGCAAGACCGATGAGGTTAACCTTCTCGAGCCATCCAAGAAAACTACTCCACCAAGGAAATTCACAAACCTTGGGGATACGTACTCCAACGCTCTAAAAAGGCTAATGAAGCAAGGTAAACTCCAACCCATTGGACCTACTCCCGAACCCGAAAGAAAGTCCAAGTTCTGGGATGAAAATTCCTACTGTGAATACCATAGGGGCAAAGGGCACGACACAGAAAAATGCTACAAGTTGAAACACGTGCTTCAAGATATGATTGAAGATGGTCGACTCCCAATTCCACCAGGAGGTAAGCCAAACAACACTCAGAATCCTCTTGGAGTTCTAGCGATTACAAGTGACGAATCTACCTTAGATTGCTCACACCTCATTTCTCCTACCGAAAATGAAATTCATGCAATTGAGAAAGAAAGGCTCTACTCTACTATCTCCCCTACCATTTCCGACTTCATCACATGGGCAAGGAGTGTAGATAGACAAGTGTGGGAACTAGAAAACATGGTAACGGCCTTGCGCAATCCCAACGCAATACCTAAAGAACGCGTACCATTGATCTTCTCTCAAAATGCCACTATGCAAGAAGTAGTCACCATGGTCGATAAACTAGTCGATCAAATCATACGACTAGAAAGTGACATCATGAGAATGAAGGAACTAGCTGCAGTCAATGGGGTTTGGGCCGATGACGATGAAGACGAATACCTCATTGAAAACTCCTTAGTCAAGGAAATAGTCCAAAATGGTGAAGACCAAGATGTGGATCACCTAACTCGTTCGGGTCGCCCATATCAAAGCACTACTCAAAACGGTCCAACCAACGTCATCACACCAAATGACAACGAAGATGACCCCACTGATCATTTGCTCAAGCAATTACAGAAAACCAAGGCTGATCTTTCAGTCTGGCAACTAGTGGCAAGCTCATTTCCGCATCGCCAAGCTTTACTGCAAGCTTTGGCCAAATTGAATGTAGCGCATAACTCTACTCCCGAAGATGTAGTCAACTTGGTCTTCCAAGAATCACCGAAGCTAAGTAATCCTATTACTTTCTCAGATGAAGACTTTCCACCTTTTGGCGCTAGTCACAACCTTGCTCTATACATCACTGTCATTTGTCTAAAGAAGAATGTGCCAATGACTTTGGTAGACGATGGCTCCGCGGTCAACGTCATACCCCTCAAAACGGCATACAAACTAGGCATGAAAGAGTCGGATTGGACTCCCACCAATCAAGGTGTACGTGCATATGACGGTACACGACGAAAAGTGGTTGGACTTGCTAGCCTAACCATAGCCACGGGACCAATCGAACGAAAAGTTAACTTCCAAATAGTGGACATCGAAGCTTCATTCAACATACTTCTGGGAAGGCCTTGGATTCATGCTTCCAAATCAGTAACATCCACCCTTCATCAAAAGATCAAGATCCCACTAAATGGCAAAGTTGTGACGATCACTTCGTCACCCATCAAGGCAATAATCGAGAAACAATCAAACAATCAAGTCCTTGCGGATCCCATATACGAACTTGGGGGCTTCCAAAGTGTGAATGTCATAGAAAGTGAGTTGGCACCCTTATACTATAATCCCTACTCCAACTTGGTGGTCAACCACATACTCAAATCTCAGGGATACTTCCCTGGAATGCCTTTGAACCCAATTCGGAAGAACACCTTCGCACCATACAAGGAAGGCAACTCGACAAGGATACCACTTGGACTAGGGTACAAACCCACAAAAGAAGAAGTTCTCGAAATGCTCGCTAAAGTCCAAAATCGCAAGCACGTGGGAGTCCAAATGAGACCATATCTCCCCACTCTAAATGGGTACTTCAATCAAGAAGGAAGTTCATAATTCTTCCACGGATTTCCCGAATCTTGGCATTATCTTGAGAGGAAGTTAGCCGGAATCGAGATCTTTCACGATTGCTACTTCATTCCTTCCGAAACGGTTCCTACCGTCAAAACCCGTCAAGCACCTTGCTTCGACGAACAAGCTGTTAGCCTACTGTTTGGAGAAGATCGATTCATTAGGGCGCGCGGCAGACGAGATCATTACTATGATACTTCGGGACGATCGCTTCAACCCCACCGCGTTGATCACGGAAATCGACACAAAGCGGCGAAAGGATGGAGAAAATCTATCAAATGGACCAACAACTAAGGAAGACTCTTCAAGCTCACTACTGGAGAAGGAGAGATGTTCAAAGGAGAACCAGAAGACGATGAGTTCGAATCGGAGTCGGAGTCTGAGTCGGAGTCTAGAGAAGTCATTAGAGAGTCTACTCCTGTTGTCATCCCCACTCCCTTCGTTTCTCCTAGCTTAGCCTCGAGTAGTCACGGTAGTTCGGGAAATGTCCCAACTACTGTTCCTTTGCCACCACTGACCATGGATCAGTTGGCTTCTTTGTTTCAACTTTACTCAAATCTTAATATGAATAAATCAGGTTCTGCTTACTCTCTGTGTTCTTTCGAGTGCAGTGCATGTTTTATGATGATGCGAGGATGACCAAGACCCGGACTTGACCGAAATACCTCCCTACGTAGCCAAAGAAATATTACAAGAAGGGGAAGGGGGACCAGTAATAGAAGATACCGAACCCATCAACGTAGGAACCGAACTAGAACCCAAAGAACTTAGGATAGGGACTACCTTGAGCTCTACCGAAAGGGCCGATTTCATAGACCTCCTAAATGAATTCAAAGACGTTTTCGCTTGGTCCTACAAGGACATGCCAGGGATCGACAGGGATATCGCCGAACATAGGATTCCGATTAAGCCAGGTTTCAAACTCAAAACGAAGCTTCGACGAATGAGAACAGAATGGGCTCTAAAGATTAAGGAAGAAGTTGATAAACAATTCAAAGCCGGGTTCATCAAAGTTTCCGAGTATTCTGACTGGGCAGCTAACATAGTACCCGTACCCAAAAAGGATGGGAGAATCCGTGTTTGTGTTGACTTTAGGGACTTAAACAAAGCGAGTCCAAAAGATGACTTTCCTCTACCTCACATTGACATATTGGTAGACAACACTGCAGACCACGCATTACTATCCTTCATGGATGGATATGCGGGTTATAACCAAATCAAGATGGCCATGGAAGATATGCACAAGACCGCATTCGTCACCCAATGGGGAACATATTGCTATACAGTAATGCCATTCGGATTGATCAACGCCGGAGCTACATACCAACGCACCGCAACTACACTCCTACATGACATGATGCACAAAGAAGTGGAGGTATATGTAGATGACATGATCGTCAAATCCAAGGAGAGAAAGGGACATATTACGAACCTTCGCAAGGCTACGAAAGTACAACATGAGACTCAACCCCCAGAAATGCACATTTGGGGTAACATCTGGCAAACTCCTGGGATACGTCGTTAGTCAAAGAGGTATAGAAATAGATCCTTCAAAAATCAAAGCTCTGATCGAGATGCCACAACCTCAAACAGAAAAAGAAGTCAGAGGATTCCTGGGAAAAGTACAATACATAAGTCGATTCATATCGAAACTTACAATGATTTGCGAGCCTATCTTCAAGAAACTCAAGAAAACAGACCACACCATGTGGGATGATGATTGTCAAAAGGCGTTTGACCGAATCAAGGAGATATTGGCTAAACCACCAGTGCTCATGCCGCCACAACGAGATCAACCTCTTGGTTTATATCTCACAAGAATCGAAAGCGCCATGGGTGCTATCTTTGGCTCAAAGCGTAGGAAGTGAAGAAAGAGCTATTTACTATCTAAGTAAGAAGTTCTTGGAATATGAGTGCAAATACTCGCGACTCGAAAAGACATGCCTCGCTCTTGTGTGGGCAACGAAGAAGCTACGTCACTACATGCTTAGCTACTCCGTCAAAATATATTCCAAAATGGATCCAGTCAAATACCTCTTTGAGAAACCCGTCCTCAACGGACGTCTTGCAAGGTGGACTACGATGCTCTCGAGAATTCGACCTCAAATATGTGCCACTAAAAGTTATAAAAGGTCGCGCCGTCGCCGAATTCTTCGCGGAAAATCCTATCAACGACGCACAAACCATAGATACTTGGTCATTTCCCGACGAGGATATACTTCAAACGAGATGTAGACTCTGGGATCTATACTTTGATGGAGCATCAAATTTAAGAGGATTCGGAATAGGAGTGTTGCTCATTTCTCCTGAAGGTGAGCATACACCAATTCTTTGTCAAACTCGACTTCGAGGTGACAAACAACGCCGCAGAGTATGAAGCTTTGTCTCATTGGATCGCAAGCGGTAGTAAGCTTAGGCATCAAAAACCTCTGAGTACATGGGGACTCATCGCTGATCATCAACCAAGTTACAGGATCCTGGAAAATCCGAAGTGAAAGCCTCGCACCCTACCAGGCTAGGATAGACCAAGTCGCTCAATTCTTTGATCACGTAACCTACTTACACCTACCTCGGGAGGAAAATCAATTTGCAGACGCTCTTGCGAAACTGGCATCTTTGATAAATATGCCAGATCACATGATGGAAATGCCTTTGTGTATCGAACGACGATCAGAACCGGCTTATGTCCACCAAATCACCAATGAAGAGGAAATCGCACAGGAACCCTGGTTCCAAGCAATCCTAAATTTCAAGCTTAATGGTACCTATCCACCGGATATGGACAAAAGAGGACAACGTGCTATACGCCTATTAGCTTCCCAATACATCCTGATGCAAGGAGAGTTATACAAAAGAACACCTCTTGGTGTAGTCCTACGTTGCCTTGATCATTCACAGGCACGAAAGGTGATGGAAGAAGTCCACGACGGAGAATGCGGTCCCCACATGAGTGGGCCTATGATGGCAAAGAAAATCACACGTTTAGGGTATTATTGGACCACAATGGAATCCGATTGCATCAAATACGTGAGACATTGCCACAATTGCCTAATCTTCGGGAATGTACAACATGTCCCTCCCTCGTTGCTATACACGATGACATCTCCTTGGCCATTTTCCGCATGGGGAATTGACATAATCGGAAAGATAACCCCAGCCGGCATAGGAGGTCACTGTTTCATTCTAGTAGCAATTGACTACTTCACCAAATGGGTAGAAGCTGCTTCCTACACTGGTCTTACGGCTAAAAATATGGCAAAATTCATACAAAACAACATCATCTGTCGATATGGTTGCTCACATGAGATCATTAGCGATAATGGGTCACACTTCCAAGCTGAAACCGAGCAATTGCTAACCAAATATAAGATTAAGCATCACCACTCTTCGCCCTATAGACCACAGACTAACGGCGCGGTAGAGGCAGCAAACAAAAATGTTGTCACAATTCTCAAGAAAATGACTGACAACTAAAGAGATTGGCCAAGCAAGATACCTTTTGCCCTATGGGGATACCATACATCAGTTAGGACGCCCACTGGGGCTACTCCTTTCTATTTGACCTACGGCATGGAGGCCGTACAACCAGTCGAGCTAGAAATACCATCCTTGCGTATTCTACTAGAAAGCCAAATCCCTGAAGCCGATTGGAAGAAGGATAGATACGAAGAACTCATCCTCCTGGATGAACGTAGGCTACGCGCCTTACATAATGTCCAAACCTATCAAGCACGTATCAAACGAGCTTTCAACAAAAGGGTTAGGCCAAGAAACATCAAAGAAGGAGACTTAGTACTCAAATCGGTTAGAGCTCTTTTACCTGCCGACCCAAGGGGAAAATTCAAACCTAATTGGGCCGGACCATATCTAGTCAAATCCATACTCCCAGGGGGTGCGGTTAGAATCACAGACCTAGATGGGAATGAGTTTTTAAACCCCACAAACCTTGACCAACTGAAACGATACTATGCCTAGAATAGGACCACACATGCGCCTCGCGTAAACCCATGTGTCGCTCTTGTGGCACTAAATAAACGGCCCCCCGGCCCGGTGAAATAAGCTAAGTGTCACCATGCTCTTGCATTTTGACAAATTTGTCATCCTCATATCATCAAATAAACTAAATTCGCACCTTGAGAACAAGCAAAAGCTCATGCTTAGTTTCTATGTTCATTACAAGCTCTTGCTTCGGACAATTATTCTTTTACATTTACTCGAACTACGCGCAAGGGTTTGATTTCGCTTTTTTAAAGTGAATACGTAGGCAATCCTTCACAGGATTCAACCCATTATACCTAAAATGTAAATAGAAGGACATTTGCGTTGCATTTGAAATTCGACAAGAATAATAAAAGAAAATCACAACGGTTTCATAACCATTCAACCTTTTTTATTCCATTCGCTTTCTAATAATAATAGTACGTTACATAATAAAAATAGAATAGGCTAGGATTCTAAAAATCCCTCCTTTTTATTACAACAACAATAATAAATAATAATCAAATAATAAATAAGGACTCGGGCTATTCCTCCATCTTCCCCTTGCCCTTGTCACTCTTGTCATACTTCTTGTCACGACCTCGAGCCGGGCGCTCTTGCACCACTTCAGACCTAATCACCAACGGTCTTTCTCGAGGCCTGACTCTGCCATTCTTGCTAACCACCATTTCCGCAACAGGAGTAGTCTTTGATTTCTTTGAAGGGTGAATGACCTGAAAACCGGCTTCTTCTTCTCCTTCTGTCAGATGCTTCTCCTTCTTTTTCTCGCCCTCGCGCACCTTGTAGTCAACAGGTTCGCGTTTCCTTAGTCTCTCGCGCTCTTCCGAAGTCGCAGCCTTTCTCCACCTCAGATAGGAATCCGACACCCACAAAGCATTGGCGGAGAAACTAAAGAACCACATGTTCCTTTGGGCCCATTTGATAGCCCACTCTCTTCGGCTCTCTGTAGTAAGAGCCATAGCACTCTACGGGACGGTGTCAAGCCTCGGGATCGTCTGCTTCGGCCCAACTTGCCTCATCAATCTTTCCGGAAAGATGCATACCACGAACTCCAATCCCGGAATGCGCACGGACCTAGTGGGATCCAAAGAAGACACTCCAGTGACGGACTTGAGGTGCCACCACGGTACAACCCACCTAATCAACGGGCCATCATCATTCTTCAGCTTGTTCTTCCAATAGTCACAGACCCGGGTGAAGTCCACCATGTACAACCGCGTCCTCATCGCAATCATACGGGAATGATAGGAAAGTGCATGAACTGGGGGCTCGAGCAGTCGGAGCCATTCCATAAGCCAAACCTACCAAAAGCAGGTATTAGACACCAAACAACAACGAAAAAAAAAAAAAAAAACGAAAAAAAAAAAAAGAAGAAAGAAAGGTGTCTTTACCTGTAGGATGACGGGACTCCCCAAAAATGGCAGATCACGGTTGGATTTCCTATTATCCAAGCCCAAAATAATCTCTCCTAAGCATAAGCAAGCTTGGCTCCTGCGCAGCTCCATTTGCTCGATAAGGCACAAAAGACGAGGGTCACCTCTCAAGTCTTCATCAACATGCCCTTGGAAGACATACATATGCAACAAACAAAAGCCAAATGCTCTCCTCCTAGCAACATGAGAGACAGTAGGGTCAGCCCTGTTGATGAATCGATCAATAAAATCCAACATTCTCACGCCTTTCGGGGTAACTAGACGATCCACTTCAAGTCTGGTCAGTCCAAGCAAGTCTCTGAATTTGCTCTTATACCCTTGTGAAGTGGAAGGAATGGCAGGTAAATGTTCAGGATCCCATCCACCAATAGCAGCTATTTCTTCAGGAAATGGGCAAATGTCACCTCCCGGGAACGCGAAAACATGATAATTCGGGTCCCAATAGTCAAGGCAAGCATCCAAGAACGGTTTTACAATCTTAATGAGTTTCAAACTCAACAAAGACCCAAGGTTATAAGCGCCCATGTCATGCTTCTCCACATTCGAAAACTCGTTGGTCCATTCCTTTAAGCGGATCTCCAAAGTATTCATGATGACAATTCTCTCTTGAAGATTTATTTTGAGAATTTTATGTGAATAGACGAGGAAGAGACGGAAGAATTGTGTGAATTAACGCCCCGTCGACGCTTCTATTTATACTAATTGCTGTTTCCAAAAATCCGCCAGAACGGACAAGCTTGGGAACAGGCGCAGCACCTGCTGCGCCTCTTCAAAGGGACGCAGCTCATGATGCGCCTCTTCCCCAGTCTCACTTCTGTGATTTCCGCGTTTGGATCTTTCCTAATTCTATAACGAATAATTTCCTATTCCTACGGGATTTTATTTTGGTAAATACGAGCAGTTTACCATGTTTTAAGTTTCCTATTTTCGCGGGCACGCATTTCGAGGCGACATCGACACCTTCGCCATTTCATGACACTTAAATTCTTTTTTTATTCTTAGGAAATGAATTTCATTTTTTTTAGGAAGTAAATTTCATTTTGGGAAATAATTTTCTTTTGTTTTCATTTCAACATTTCATTTCTACACTTACAGATTTCTCTTTTTTCTTCTTTTTTTTTAGGGGGTAACCCTCCCTACCGTCCGGTCATTTCCGACAAAATTCTTACATTTTTGCATTTTTCGTGCTCTTTCGAGTCTCATTTTGCGCTGGTCAAAGGCCATATGTATAAAATGTATGTTTTGCGTGATTTCTATGTAAATTTCGGCAGCATGACGGCGTAAACCGTTGTCTACCAAACCTGTTCAAAAACTAACCTGCAGGTGCAAGCAACACGACCCAGCAGCAAAGGCACTCAGGCCATCGTATATACAAATGTACAAGCAAACTGGGGGCTTGCGCCCCGAACAAAGTCCAAAAGTCCAAGCAAACTGGGGGCTCGCGCCCCAAACAAAGTCCAAAAATGTTCGAAATCAGATGTCCAAATGTACAAAACTACACAGAAATACTGCTGGGCACCCTCCAACTCAGCAACCCTCGCCGCAAGAGCAGCAATCTCGGCATCCCGAAACTCGAGCTCCCTCAACAAGCGAGCTGT
Source organism: Silene latifolia (assembly GCF_048544455.1). Classification (NCBI taxonomy): domain Eukaryota; kingdom Viridiplantae; phylum Streptophyta; class Magnoliopsida; order Caryophyllales; family Caryophyllaceae; genus Silene; species Silene latifolia. The sequence goes on along the minus strand of NC_133526.1, from coordinate 71,884,113 downwards.
CTCCTCCCGAGACTGGGTCAACTCTCGCTCCAGCTCGCGACCAGCCTATAAACAGCAATAAATTGGCTCATGTCAATCAATTCAAACAAAACTGAAAATCAAAAATCAAAAGAAATCAAATGAGGTTCATACCTGACGACCTCGACCACCGACGAGTGCCTCGATGGCGGTAGCTCGTAGCCGGTTGGCCACCCTCCATAGTGCCACGAACCGAGATGGCGCGACCTGCATTTCAAAAGAAAGTCTTAGTAAATTGAACAAGTTCAACCAAATGTGTTCTTACACGAAAGTCATACAAGTCGGAGGCTTACCCTCCGAATCAGATGCTGCCAGTCATCTAAGCCAGCATCCGTCACAGCTACCTCAAAGTCACGCAACTCGGAGATCGTCGTCCTCCCAGTCGCGTCAGTGTACTCGAGGGTCTCGGGGTACTCTGGGGGCTCGATGCCCGCCGCCTCAACCTCCTGCAAAGACAAATAGCTCTCGTTAATCGATGATCTTTTGTCGCAATCCTCAAAATCAAAATCAAGAAAAAGTAAAAGATACTCACCACTACCGGCCAGTACGCCAACCTCCCGTAAAGGAACGCGAGAGTAGTCCTCGCCAGCGAGAAGAAGGTCGTCGCCACTAGCACCGGCCCGGGTCCGCCTCCCTCTCGGCCTCGAAGGCTCCTAAACATCGTCTGGGAGGATCGACGGGAACCGTCAACGCGTCCCGAGAGCACTGACGAGCCAAACGCTCGCCCAGATACCACACAGGACCCATCGACGTCCACAACAGCAGCCGACTCGGGCTCCTAGGTCGAAGGACCTCAGCGACAAAAGGAGGCGCTCCAGCGTACTCCGCCCAAGGTCTGGGCACCCACTGTGACAAGATAAGGCAATGATCATTCCTATGATCAAGTGAAGGCAAAGGATAAGAAATATAAATGAATACGAGTGGGATACTCACATTTGCTCGGTGAAGGGCGTTCACATCCCGCCGGTAGACATTGTGTGAAGAGCGCTTGCTCTTCGTCCGGCACATGACCCAATCCCTCACCACGGGATAGGCCTTCTCCAGCGGCTCCGTCCTCTTGGGCGCGAGACTCCGGAAGTAAGAGTACACCCACGCCCGTAAAACAGAATAATCAATGACGATCTTCCGTGATTCAATAAAGAAAGGAATTTACTTTGGTCTAAAGGAAGGTTCATACCTCCAACAGTAGTCCGGTCCGAAACGGCGCCGGGAGAAGTCCCCTTCTCCATCAACTCCGGACGAACCATGGCCCTCATGAAGCGGATGAGGACCGCAAAACCAGTGATGACCCGGTCCCGGCGTCCTAGGGAACTCGGGTCGAAAGAAAGGGAAGGAGCTTCGTCGATAGCCTCTCGCCCTTGTCTCCGAGGTAAATCGAAGACAGGAACCACCAAAGCCACAAACGAGCCCTCGCTCACAATTTGTACAAGGAGGAGGAGTTGTCTCCCTCCCATCGATCGTCACCAACGCCGGGGTCTTCCCCGCAAAGTAGTCTCGAACGTAGGTGCTGGGTACCAAACCCAAGATCGCAACAGCCTTCGGCGATAAGTTCCACCGATCAATCTCCTCGCCTCGGCCGAGTCCGCCCTCATGGCGGTCTCCGGCCACACCATCTCCTCGGTCCCACACGGCGGACGGAAATCATGCCGTAATCCTCGAGTAACTCCCACCTCACCGAAAGGCGGTGAAACGTGGAAGTCGTATCCCGAGAATCGATCCAAGAAAGCGCGGACCAGGCTAAGGTTAGCCCGCAACTTCCTCTTCACGATATCCCTCCAGACCTGAACTAGAGGACCGAACGCTCCACGCTCGATCATGGCCCTCTCCTCCGCCGACAGCTGCTCATAGTGCTCCATCGCCGTCGTGTAACCCGAGAATGACCTGATGTTCCCAGCCTCCTATAATGATTTGAAACAAAGCTATCTTTAGTTTTGAATGAAATTTGCAAGAAGTTTGGACAAAAAGAATGAAAGAGAATAGGTAATGAGTAGTGAATTCTTATTTACCAAACTCTTCACCGTCCTGTAGGACAGGTGACCCTCTGCAGCCCACACAAGGTGCCTACTCTCCCAGGTCTCAGCCCACGCAGGAGCTCCTCTCAGCTGACGACCTCCTCGCCCAACGTTGGCCCGTCTCGGGGCCTCCTCCTCCTCGACGGCCTCCTCCTCGTGAGCCTCGTCTCCAGTGGCCATCACCGCAGCGGTGAAGGCCTGCTCTAAAGCCTCCTCAATAGTACTGGCGTCTATCTCCATGGGAGTCCTCCCAGAAGTAGAAGCCTCATCACCTGCAACGTTGAAGTAAATTCAGGCCGCGTCACATGACGACAAGCCTTTGTTAAGGAGTTTTCGAGCCTTCAGAGCCCTGAAAACCCCCCTTTCCATGCCATCTTTGGCCATATTCCCGCCAACCCAATAACTCATGTGATAAATTGGGTCAAGTCAAGTCCAAGTCAAAGCCTAGTTCCAAGGTTCAAGTCGAAACTTCGGCAGCATTTCGTTATAACGGCGATTATGCCCTAGAAAGGTGTCCTGAAAAAGTTGTCACGAACCAAAATTTCGAGATGGTAGAAAGTTTACCCATCATCCAAGGATCCCAAATATCAAATTCCATCGCCAATGGGCAATCCTAAGGCTATTTTCGAAGCAATTTACGGTTCAGCTGTAAAAACCGTCTCAAAATTCATTCAAGGGCTCAAAACTCGATGAAAATTCGAAGCAAATACATGGTTATGTTCCTAACATTGCCTACTATCCATTTCTAACATCAATTTGGCATGGCAAATTCATTTGGGGGAAAAGCCCCAAATTTTCGATCAAAAGGGTCGAAAACCCTCGTTTTCGCGGCTCAAAATTCAAAAAATGTAGATGATTAATGCAAAATTGGAACACATACCTCGATTAGTCATGTTTAATGCGAGCTTTTGGATCAAACCTCGACAAAAATGGTGAAGATTTGAGAGAGAAATGAGTGAATTGTGTTTCGAAATAATGAAATACAATCCTTCTGAGTTCGCGTTTTTACGCAGAAATAGCCAAATTGGGGAAAAGACGCAGCAGGCGCTGCGCCTCTTCCAAGAGACGCAGCTCTTGCTGCGCCTCTTCCTTGTGTTCCCTCCATAAGGATTTTCAAAAATTCGTTATGAGTTCGTTATTTGTGGGCCCATCTTTGGTGCGCCTCTTCTTCAACGCTATTATATTCTTTTGGTCCGTTTCGATGATTTTCTTTCGTTTCGGCCCGCATTTTATCCAGTATGCAGCGATATTTTGCGAGTATTGCTCAAGATCATTATATCCAGTAGTAGTATTTTGCAAGATCGCTCACTCAAGATTTCTCCCACGACGATCTAGATGTTCCTAGTCGTCAAAATATTCCCCAAAGAAGAGTTTGTTTGAGACCGACGCAAGCGATTCAACCTCAAGTTTTGCCGAGTTCGCTTGAGACTAACGCAAGCGGATTCCCAGCAGATTTCTACCGACGTCCTGCCGCTTTCAATATTTCTTGTTTCCCCGCGGAGTTCGACCAAAGTTCCCTGTGACCCTAATGCCTTCGGACACCAAGTTATCTTGGACCAAAGAGTTTTGCCGAAGCGTCTTGATTCCGTTTTGCCGGGGTATCTCGGGTATGGTCTCTTCTTATGGCTGGTGAGCTTCCTTACGTAGTCTAATGGACTTTAAACGACCCTCCCCGATAGTCGACAGACTCTAAAATGTTCCGACGACAGGTCCTTGGTTCAGACCCCTTGAGCCGCCTCGCGTCGCCATAGTCGTCGGGTTGTAATCTTCGATTGACCTGATGGCTATACTTTGACTTTCGCCTTGTCCAAGCCTCGGTCAAAGTGGGGGCTCAGAGATACCTCATTTCGCACCTCCCGCAAACCACCCGGTGATGATTGGGCCGCATGTTTGGTACGCGGAACGATTTGTGACGATTCGTAAGATTATCGTCAAGTGATTGCTCAAATATTAAATGTCGACCTCTTAGTTGTCATCTACGTCCCGATACGGTCGTTTTGGCAGTAATTAGAGTACATTCGAGTCCGGTCAAAAACCGTCTCCATTTTTCGATAATGTTAAATCCCGAGTCGGAATGTTCTGGAATGTTCCGGATATTTCTATTCCATATTTCACAAATTCTATCTTTTGGCAAATAATATCCCGTAATATTCATAAGATAATCGAATTATTTCCGTCCTACCATAACTCAAACGCGGAAATCTTTCTTCAGCAGGAGGAAACCTCCTGGGAATAGACGCAGCAGGTGCTGCGCCTCTTCCAAGGGACGCAGTGGCTGCTGCGCCTCTTCCCAGGCCCTTCTTTGCATGTTTTACGTATCTTTTTTATATCTTTCCGAGATTCACTTCCAAAGAGTCTCCGAAACCCTATTCCTTCACGTGATTAGTATAAATAGGAGCCTTCGTTCCTCATATTTCTCACGCGAGTGTCCGCCCTTCTCTTCTCCCTTTGCATTCTAGACTTTGTTCTTACTAATTGGCGCCTACGTGCTTGGACTTCCGACCACGTAAGCTCGGATCTTTCCGGGTACCAGCCTCTCCGTTGCATGACCGACCAATTTGACCAACTACACCAATAATCAACTTAATCAATCAATCGTTTTCCTCTTACGAGGGCACTCTCTTTGCATTCGCGTCGAGCATTCACTAATCGATATCTTAGTTCATCTCGTTTCGTCAACATGTAAGTCTGAGGGTGTATAATCCTTATTTATTTATTGTATTTTATTTATCGTATCACCATTGTAAGATTTATGTCGAATACACCATTAAAACCGATTTCTAAAACCGTGCTTTAAAACTCTGCTTTTGCGGATTTCCAGTAGACAGACGTTGAGAAGAGACGCAGCAACTGATGCGCCTCTTCGAAGGAGCGCGATCCCCCGCCGCGCCTCTTCGTGAGGCCGCAGATTCTCGCTTCTTTTCTTCTTCCTCGTCCACTGTAATTCGCTTTCTTTTTATTTGTTATTTGTTCGTCTGTTAATTCTTTGATATAATCGTCACTGATAATTCACATGTGTATTGTATCATATAATTCATCATTCATTCATATGTTTAATTCATTAAATCCGACTTAAATCCCAATTAATTCATATTTGCGGGTTTTCGTCATTAAATTCAATTCCGGGTTGTAGAGATTCAATTTGTTCATATTGGGTTTCTGGAATTCGTCTTTGATATAGTTTTCATCTGTTTATTCACATGTTCATCGCATATTCGTCATTAATCATCATGTTTAATATAATAACTTGTTTAGTTAGTTTAATTCACTAATTAATCGTTAATTTCATGTAATTAATCCTTTTGCATCGTCTCATCCATGTTTTATCGCCTTTATGACACCATCATTCACATGTAATTAACCTGTTAATCACTTCCATCCGAGTCAAATAATTTAATCGATCCATAAAATTACCAATTAACATTAACGATTTGCAGTTCCGGCTTCACAGCCAGAACTCACCCTTGGAACAGACGAAGAATCGCCGCGCCTCTTCCAGGGCGCGATCTGCCGCGCTGTTCAGGATGATTTCGTCACGAACTCCGCTTCTGCCTTGACCTAGTTTAATTAGTCTATGTATTAACTAACTAATATCCGTAATATCGCTAATTCCTGTTCGTTAATTTCTTTATTTTATTCTTTTATTCTTTTTCTCAAATTATCCGTTTTAAAGGTATTTTCGACATAAATCGCCTATTCCAATGTAATTAATGTAATTTTCGTTATTGTATTTATAGTTATTGTATTTCTTTTATTGTTTGTATGTTTCCACATGTAAATCAACATTAAATTCCAACTTCGACCCAATTGTATGCTAATTACGTGTCTACCAACTTAGTATTAATTCTCACATGCTAGGATTAAAACTTGGATGTTGCATTGCATGCATATAGCCGACGATATATCGAGTACGAATAACTTCCCTAATCATTAGTAGAGGCCGCTATCGAGGCGGGCGGGATTAGGTGTTCGATCGAAAGAGCTTCCTAATACGTACCCTCACCCCTTACTCCAGATCTCCGTGAGCACCCGTGTTCATTGGCATCCACGAGAGTCATTCTAGACATAGAATGCTAAAGGTAACGATTGCTTAGTGTTCATGTCACTACTTTGTGTCTTGACATGACACGAGGTATTCGAACGGTTCCAATTTCCCATAAAAATTGGTGGCGACTCCTTACAAGATGCAAACGCTTGTTTTTCGACCTTCACCAAGCGCCCCCGTGGGCGGCCCGCTGTCCACAGTGTGAACTTTGAGGACGAAGTTCGTTTTTGTGGAGGAAAGACTGTAATACTACAGGTTTCTGAGTTTTGGGAACTCAGTCGAGTGTGGGATACTCGACCAAGTGGGTGATCGGGTGTTTGGAGTTTGGCTTCTGGAGTGTTAGCACTCGACCAAGCTTGTTGGTACTCGGTCGAGTATGTCAGGTACTCGGACGAGTGCCCGGTTCAGTTACGTTAATTTTCGCGGCTTTGGTTAAGGTGATTAGAGAAGTATAAATATCGTGTAATCACTTTCTAAAATCATTTTTCACAAATCTAAACTACGTTTCATTCTTCTCTAATCATCCTCATCATCTCCTAAGCCTAGATTGATCAATTGTGGGTTCTTGCATCTCGTTTCCGTGTCGATAGCATGGGTGACGATGTGGTACTCGTTGTGCATTTGAATGATTTGCTGCAGTGTAACGGATTGCGAAAATGTAGGGTTTTCCTACTCAGTTAATTGTATAATTCATTTAAGATTGATTGTGGTTGATTGTATAACATGTATCACTGGATTGAGATTATATCGTTGATTGGTATTATTGTTGTGCACCCATTTTTAGAAGATGGTTCCAACCTCATGTTCGCCTCTTGTGGCTCCCGTCACAAGGGGATGTGCATATTAATGATCTGGGTTCGCTCGTTGCGATGAGCGGGGATTTGGTCGGCAAGGCTGTGTTCCCCCACTGGTGGTGTGGGTTACCTGTTGCGATGGGTAACCTGGCAAGGCTACACACTTCGGTGTGTAGTCGGTTACTGGTTACTATTGGAGTTTGGAGGATGGTTACTACAGTTTGGATTGAATTGTGTATTGGATTTTGCATCTGTGATTTCTTATCTTGGTTATGCAGTTGACTGACCCCGTTTATTATTTTGAAAACTGTGGTGATGCATTCGGGGATGGTGAGATGTTGGTTTAACAGGTAATGGTTATGGATGTAGTTCGCGGGTTTTGGATGCACCGAGTCATCACCTTTTGTTTAGCTAGCTTCCGCTGTCGTTTAAACACTAGTTTCTTTTGGTTGTTTTGGTTTGTAAACAGTTTTGGTTTGACTTTGAGTTGTATTTGATTAAACAGTTTTGTACTTTTAATAAATGTTTTTTGATGGTCTATTTGATATACTTTACCTCGGGCAACCGAGATGATAACACCTTGATATGGTAAGGTGGTCTTGGTAAGGCACCTTGGTGTTTGGGGGTTAACATTCCGTTTTGGTGGTTGATCTTGTTTGGTGGATTATCTTAGTATTGGGTTTGCTAGTGAGTAATATGTTAGTGAGACGGAGTTAGCAGCATTTGTGGTTGGTATTCGGTAGTGTTATGGAAATAGTGTCGTGAGGCTATAATATAGTTGATACGATATCGTAAGCCGCATTGTGGAAGTAGGCATGGTTAGTGGAGTTAGTGTCGAGAACGGGGTAAGAGAGTTAAGTGTATGTGTACATGTTTTACAAGTTGGGGCTGAACTTCGGGGACGAAATTCGTTTTAAGGAGGGAAGACTGTAATACCTCAGGTATTCTGATCTTTGAGTACTCTATCGAGTTGGGGGTACTCTGTCGTGTAAGTTGTATTTAGATTTTGGAGTACATTCTGCTTAGGGTGTAGTCGATCGAGTAGTGGCAACTCGATCTGTAATACTACGGTTTTCTATGTCTATGGGTACTCTATCGAGTGGGGCTTACTCTGTCGAGTAAGTATGTTTGGAAACGAAACAGTAGTCTGCCTGATGGGTACTCGGTCGAGTACGTGTGACACTTGATCGAGTAAGGGGCACTCGATCGAGTAAGTCACTTACTCGATCGAGTAAGTTGGTCTTACGGGTTATTTTAGCCGGGTTTTGTTAATAACGCGTGATTAGTATTTAAGGGTTCCGTCATCTTTCTTAATCACTTTTCACTTTTCTAAAAACCTTTCACAGAGAGAAAAGAGTACGTTGTTTCATTCTTCGCATTATTATCAAATCCCAAAGGCTAAGTTTGTCGGATCGTCGTGTTCTTTACGCCGTTGAGTTCGTCGTGTCAAGGGTAAGATCCTTGTATAGTTTTTATATTCTTTTGTTGATTTTGTTTAAAACCCTAATTGGGTAGAATTGGGGGTTTTGGGAGTGTTATGTGGATTAGATGGTAATTGTATGAATATGTGTTTATAGGAGGAGGTTTCGTAGAGGAGCATTACTGATTAGCTGCTTGTGACGGTCTCGTGGTTGCTTATTCCAGGTAGGGTTTCCCTACTCGGTTATTGATTACATAGTGTGGTTGATGGTTGTTTATTGTTGTTGATGCATATCGTATTGGAATTGGTAATTGGTGATTGTTGTTGTATAATGTAGTTGGTTGTGATTGTTTGTCTGTGGTACTCGAGGTGCGTCCTCGGCTGAGTAGAGTCACTTGCGGGAGTGGCTTCACGCCCTTGATTCGCCCTCTGTGGAACCCGCCACATAGGGGATGTGCACATTAAGGAACGTGGGTTATCGCTTGGATGAGATGAGCGGGGCTTAGGTGGGAACGGCTGCGGTCCCCCACTGGCGGTGTGGAATACTTGTTGAGATGGGTATTCTGGCAGGACTACACACTTTAGTGTGTAGTCAGGTGTGTGGAGTTATGATGGAGATTGGGTGATTGTTGTATTGTTTCTGTTGTATTGTTTTTGTGTAATCAGTAACTGACCCTGTTTAAATGTTTTGAAAACTGTGGTGATCCATCGGGGGTGGTGAGCAGTTATTGAACAGGTATGAGATGGGCGCGCATGGATAGCTGGGTTGAGTCATCACGAGGTGTCTAGAAGTCTTCCGCTGTGTCGTTAAACATTTATTTACTTTAGTTGGTTTGACATTTTTGGGAAACAGTTCTATTTTCTTTAACAGTTTTGGTATTGGACATGTATCGCTTTAAATTTACTTAATAAAGTACGTTTCTTTGTTGTCTATTTGATATACATTACCTCGGGTAACCGAGATGGCAGCATTCATATGCTTTGGGTGGTCCTGGTAAGGCACTTAGTGTTTGGGGGTGTTACACGATCGAGTAGGCGGTACTCGATCGAGTACGTTAGTTACTCGATTGTGTGCCTTTGTTTTTGCGGGTTTTTCGCCCGGTTTGATAATAAAGGAAGGAGAGGTATTTATAAGCTTGAGTCGTCAGTTCTTTTTATTTTACTTTTCATTCCCAATGCTTTCTCAAGGAAAAACATGTACGACGTTCGATTCTCGCCTCTCTTTGCTACCAAATTAAGGGCTAGAGTTCTTTACTTTGGGGGGTTTCCATACCCTTGCGTCCGTCATCAATTGGGTAAGATTTCTATGTTGTTTTTATGTCAGTTTGTTAATATTAGTGAAACCCTAATTTGGGTATTTAGGGGGGGGGGGGGGGGAGGTTTGCTGTAATTGTTGTTGTGGATCGTAATTGTATGCATTATTGTTATAGGCGGTGATTTTGTAGAAGAGGCTTTTTTATCTGCTGCTGCTGTTGGTGGTGATTCCATTTCAGGTAAGGTTTTCCCTACTCAGTTATTGTATAATTGATTTAAGTGCTATGGTGGTTGAATCATATGATTGTTTCTATGGTTAATTGTATTTCTTGGTATTGGCATGATTATCAGTATTGTAGTTTTTGGTTGTAATTGTATGTGGTTCGCGAGGTGCTGTGGACATGGCCCACCTGCAGGTCTGATTCGATCTGCGGACATACAACGGTCTTTTTGAAAGCCACGCTCGGCGGCAAAAAGGTGCTTTCGACCGGATCGTTTTAGATCGGTCGGTTTCGTCTCGGTAAGGGTCTCGAAACAATTAGAGATGTTCGGAGTCGCCACCAAGCATTTGTGGGATGCTTGGAACCCGTTCGAATTCCACTTTTTACCTCGGTCAAATCGAAGCACAAAGCAGCGTTTGACATAGGTACTAAAGATAAGGAAATCGTCCCTCTTTAGCATCCTATCTCTAGAATGACTCTCGTACGCCCTGGATAAGGTCGTCCACTATCCAAAGTTTCTGAGTAAGAGGTGAAGGTACGTATTAGGAAGCCCTTTAATCAGACACCCAATCCCACCCGCGTTTAGTGGCCTCTACTGATCGATCTTAGTTGGTTGAATGCAAAAGTTGATAAAACGGTTTAAATGCATGAATGCGCATCCAATAATTTAAACCTAACATATGAGAGCTTTCTAAGTCGGTTGATTTAATCCAAGTATCAAGTATAAGATGTCGAGTTGGATTAATGGTTGATTTGCATGCAAGACGGAAATTAAACATCCATTTACCGTATTAGGTTTAGGGTGCATAACATGATCCATTTGTCTTAGTAAGGCATTTTGCAAATATGGTTTTGGATAATCAAATAGTCATCTGATCCGTCCTATATCCGGGTTAACCGGAGTCGGGATCGTCCTAGACTAATGCTGGAAGGGAACAGGCCCTGTACCAGACGGCTATATGAGGCGCGAGCCAGCCGGCGGTGTAAGGGGCCTCCCTCTGGTTTTGAAAATGAGAAATGGAGAGCCTGTTTAGGCGCGGGTTAGCCCACGGTTTATGTGCCGTGTTCTGACCTTTTAGAAAACGTTATAAAACGTGTTGAAAATGGGTATTTGAACCCGGTTTGATTTGAAAGGGTCGTTTAGACCGCATTTGTTGATTTGAAGAACTAGACTCGAATAATCATCATTATTTGATAATATTCGGTGTCGGGTTCGATTTGACAAACTTGATATGAATAGTTTTGAAAAATGATTATGGACTAATTGTTTTAAGTCCATTTGAATGTAATTAGTCGATACTCGTCATCGTACCCGGGTTAAAATCCGGCATGGTATGTAGAACCAAAGATGATTTTGTGTTGGTGACTAATATGTTTGTTTGGAAATGTAAAGATATGAAATAAAAGGCTTTAAAATACCTTCTAAATGTCATTAACCAAATATTATCACCGAAACACGGATTTAACCGTCATGGTATGAGGAACCAAGGGTGAAAAATGCTTTATGGTTAAAACATGTGAAATGAAACAAAAAGGTTTCGAAAATACTTGAAATGGTAAAAACCGATTACAAATATGAAAAATGAATTAAGGGAAATGACGAGAACAAACACGGTTGATTTCTGGTCTGAGTACCCCATTTAGGCGCGGGCCAGTTGGCGACCTAAGGGGCTTCTGCCTCAGACCAAAAATCAGTTTTGGCTCGTTTATTCCATGTTTTGGTTCATGTTATGCATGTTTTAGCATGTTAGAGTCATGAAACAAATGAAAACATAATGAAAGAGGATATTTACACCCTCATACTTACATGTTTTGTTATGGCGAGTGACCGATGTAAGTGTAACAACTCGTTTGATCGGAAAAAACTCGGTTTAAAACCATTTTGGTAAGTAAAAGAGTGTTTTAATAGTTTAGTGATGGTGTAGTGGTCGAAGTGGTCGGTCAAGTGGTTTAATGCACGATGACGGTACCAAACAATGTGTAAGGCTCGTGTTTACGATCGGTAGGTCGTAAATACGCGTCGGATTGTGACTTAAGAAGTCGAGTCGAGAATTTTTAGGGAGAAAAGAGGGGGCGGACACTCGCGTAAATCTCAAATGGGTGGCATTTGAGGGGTATTTATAGAAGAATAAGTGGTTGTGTGAGTTTTGAGTGACGTGGCCACCTGGGCTGCTCAAAGAGGCGCGAGCCACGTCGCGGGTCTTCGAGCTGTGTTGTCGCTTTCACAACAAACGCAATCATGATTTGTTCTATCCTAGGTTTTGTAGTCACATGTTTGGTACTTGACCAACATGAATCCGGGAAAACTTAAGGTAGAAGGTTTAAAATGTTTTGTTTTTTTGTGGTTCACTCGGTTTGACTCGTTGTTGGAGTCGGGATTTGAATTTTTGAGTCGGTTTTTGGTCCGGTGTCGGTTTTGACTCTAGTTAGTGTCATTGCGACCCCGTCGTCGTGCATTAAACACTCCAGGTATTTTTGAAATGTTTTATTTTCGAAATCGTTTTAAGTTTTCCGACGTAAAGTTGTACACAAACTGTCGATCAAACGCCGCGATTCCAAAACATGTTGTAGTCCGATAATCATCGGGTGTTTGTCGGAGTCTCTGCAGATAATGGGTATCTAGAGAGCCCCCACTTTGACTGAGGCTTGGACAGGGCGAAAGTCAAAGTAGAGCCCCCAGGTCAATCGAAGATTACAACCTGGAGACCCAAGCGACGTCGAGGCGGCTCGAAAGGATTCGGGCCAAGGACCTGCCGTCGGGAAGGGCGACGCCAAGGCGACTCGGGGGTACGAGTCAAGGACCTATTGTCGGGAACATTTTAGAGTCTGTCGACTGTCCGTGCGGGTCGTTTAAAGTCCGTTAGACTACGTACAAAGGTTCGCCAGCCATAGGAAGGAGTCATACCTGAGGCATCTTCGGATATGTCCTTCCACGTTTGCGGATAAAGGCTCGCCAGCTATGATAAGGAAATGTACCCGAGGCATCTTCGGGATCTGCCGTTGAAAAGTTGCGGACAAAGGCTCGCCAGCCATTGTTAGGAAATGTACCCGAGGCATCTTCGGGATCTGCCCTTGAAAGTTTGCGGACAAAGCCTCGCCAGCTGTGACAAGGAAATGTACCCGAGGCATCTTGGGGATCTATCCTTGAAAGGTTCCGGACAAAGGCTCGCCAGCTGTTGTAAGGAAGTGTACCCGAGGCATCTTCGGGATCTGTTCTTGAAAGGTTGCGGACAAAGGCTCGCCGGCTGTTATAAGGAAATGTACCCGAGGCATCTTCGGGATCTGTCCTTGAAAGGTTGCGGACAAAGGCTCGCCAGCTGTTGTAAGGAAATGTACCCGAGGCATCTTCGGGATCTGTCCTTGAAAGGTTGCGGACAAAGGCTCGTCACTCATGATAAGGAAATGTACCCGAGGCATCTTCGGGATTTGTCCTTGGACGTTTGGGGACAAAGGCTCGCCAGCTGTGACAAGGAAATGTACCCGAGGCATCTTCGGGATCTGTCCTTGGACGCTTGCGGACAAAGGCTCGCCAGCCATGGTAAGGAAATGTACCCGAGGCATCTTCGGGATCTGTGCTTGAAAGGTTGCGGACAAAGGCTCGCCAGCCATTGATACGGTCGGTTAATGGACCATGGGAGTAGCTGCGTTGAATGAGCTTGTTTTGAAAGTAGCGAACTCGTGATGTCGCTGGGGAAATAGTGAGTATGGATTCTCACTATCACTGTTTTTGGAATGAGTGGGTTCCGCGAGGAAGCCCCCTGCTGGTATTTGAAAGAATAGTGAATTTGGCATCTTCACTATTCGTCGTTTTTCTTTGAGCTTGAAGTGGCGGTTTTGATCGCCGTTTATTTTAATTTTGAAGGAAGATAACAAATTTTAAATCTGCTATTGCGTTTGAAGTGACGGTTTATATGCCGCCGTTGACATTTGATGGAAATAGTGAATTTGGAATCTTCACTATTAATTGAAGTGACGGTTTATGTGCCGCCGTTGACATTTGATGGAAGTAGTGAAATTCAAATTCCAACTATTATTTTAAAAATGACGGTTTTAATTGTTGTCGTCTATAATTTGGAGAAATAGCGATTTTTGAATTTTCGCTATTATTTTTGAATTTTTGAAGGAAAATGGTGAATTTTGATTTCACCATTATTCTTGAAATTGGCGGTTTTGATCGCCGTTTGCTTGAAAATTCTCGAAAATAGTGAATTTAAATTTTCACTATTCGATTGGAGGGACGGTTTATGTGCCGTCGTTTAAAGCTTCCGAAAATAGTGAATTTAAATTTTCACTATTTGTTTTTTTGAGAAAAATGACGACCTTTAATATCGTCAAATGGAAATTCGAAGTTTGTTATGTGGAAATTGGCCTAAAGCCCAAATTTCGTTGAAAAAGCAAGGGACGCCTGATTGAGGCGCGAGCCACCTGGCGAACCAAAGGGGCTTCCCTATTTTCTGTAAAAGACGCGAGGTCAGGCCGCATATCAACCATAACTTCGTCTTCTTCATTTCGACAAAACAAAGCGAAAATCGCCATTGAAGGACCTTCTTGCTTGTTCGAGTTCTTGCCTTCATCAACAATGTCATCTCAAGGTAAGTATTTCCTCTTAAATCCATTCAAATTCGTTGATTTTTAGCTTGATTGAATTAGGGCGAATTTTGCCCTAAAAATCGAATTGGGCGTTTTTGATTGAGCCCATTTTGAGTGAAATTGATGCTTGCATTAGGTTAGAAACCTGTTTAGGAGTATAGGAGTGCTTTTAGTTTGCATTTTGGTCCCCGTTCTCGCTCCCTAGGCTCGAAAAACGTGAGTGAGGCGAGAAACCGTCTCATTTCTCAATGCCAAGTTTATTTGCTTCGGTAGTGGGTCCCATTAAGTTGCATTGTAGTTGGGAAAACCCGTATTTGCCATTTAAGGACCTTCGTTGGATGTTTGTGGGCAAAATTGGATTTTTGCCTTTTGCGACGTTCTTACGTCTGACCAAATAAGTGCCTGTTTGGGCTTGAATTGAGTCAATTTGCCTTGAAATGGACCTTATTGGCATTTTAGGTCACCTTGAGGTGTGATAAAATCACGTTTGCCTTTTTGCGGTCGTTTTTGAATTTTTGACCGGTTTGGGCTCAAATTAGCGTATGAATTGCCTTTTTGAGCCGTAGAAAAATCCCCATTGTGCCGGGAATGTAAAATCCCCATTGTGTCGGGAATGTATTTTGGGTTGTTGGCGGACCTTGTATGGGTCTTGAAATGCCGTTTTTGTGATTTTGTCTCGTCTTTTGCTTGAAAAGAGGGGCGAGTCGTTTTTGTGTTTTTTTTTTTGTGAATGGTTTTGTTTGGTTGGTATTTCGGGCGGGATTGCCCTTGTTTTGCATTGCAGGTTGTGTTTTTTTGTTTTTGGATTTATCCATTTCATGTCGTCGTAATGCCGAAATTCCGGCTGACGTTTTTTGTTTGTAGGAGACTGTTCGGGACAGACTGGGTCTGTCGCTGCGACTCTAGAGGAGTTGTTCGGGTCGGGCCCGGTTAGCACTCCGGTTAGCACGCCTGCCGTGGTTGTGGAGGACGTTACTGAGGAGGAGAGACCTCCTGAGCAGACTGTTGGGGCCTCAGGGGCCGTCGAGGAGCGTGAGGAGCCCGTTGTTGGGGCTGTTAGCACCGGTAGAGCTCAGACTGGGGCTGAGGTGAGTACCTCCGGGAGGAGGGTTTCTTTGAGGGAGCGACGTCCTCGGGCGACTAGGCGGTCGTTGCGGGATGTCAACAGGGTCGTTGAGTTGGGCCTTATCCACCACGTTGAGTCTCGCGGCCATAAGAGGCGGAGAGCAGAGACAGCCGAGGACGATGCTGACGTCGCGAGCTGGAGAGCCAGGCGAGTTACGGCCCCGCGGGGGTTGCTTTTACGGGCGGCTCCTGAGTGGGTCGAGGGTTTTGACGGTAGCCAGTTGTTGCTTCGACTGGACCGACACCTTTCTTACCGTGCTCACGAGGGCATGGTGAGTCATTGGTCGGTCGGAACTATATTCTATCTTTCGGAACAATTGTCGTTGGAAGCACCTAGACCAAAACACAATTTATAACTTCACAAACAACTCTACAATTAGTAAAGAGGCAAGTAAAGGTCGGATCCCAAGGGACGGGAATTGAGATGAGATTTCTATTGAAACTAGTAGTGTCTTAGGGGTGTCACAATTAGGGTTGAATAGAAGATCACTAAACTAAATAGCAATGAAAGTAAACAAGCAAGATGAATTAAAAGGGTTGTAAACGATTGATAAAAAGCACTAGGGTATCATGGGGTCATAGGGGATTCATGGGAATTGATCATACAAACATGTTCTCAAATTATAAGCAAGCAATTATTGTTGTGATGGATTGAGTTCGTTGGTTTATATCTTACAATCCTAGGAAAGTTTGGGTCCCGGAGCCGAATCGATTAGATTGTACAACACCTACAAGTCGACTTAGTCTCCCCTACTCAACAACATGCATGGTCTAATGAGACTCGAGTTGGTTTATGTCTTACAACTCTCATTGAAAAGATAGGTGATGGATAAAAAATGTAAGGATTCATAGGCTCGCATTTCATCAAACATAACATGTGCATGAGTTGAGATCAAAACAAGCAAGCAAATAAACCATGAAAGCATATTAATTTAAGCATGAATCATTCCCCATGTTGGTTTCCCCTAATTACCCATTAACCCTAGCTAGGTGACTACTCACTCATTATCATGTTGAACATGCTAGCAAGGTTGTCAATCATACCAACAAAGTGAAACATGATGAATAAATGAAAGTAATTAGCAATAATTAAAAAGGGATTAAGAGAATTATACCTACTAATGATTCCAATAATAAAGCAAAGAATAAAAGAAGTACTTGATGCTTGATTGAGAGGTTGTCAATCTCCCAATAATAACCCAAATAATCTTCAATTACCCAAAATAAAGGATGAACAAAAGAGAGATTAAGGAAAAAAAACTTGTATTAAAACTTGATTAATTGTTGATTACAATATTAAAGAGAGATTTGATTGATATTAACTACACTAAAGATTGCTAAGAAGAACATGCTCTTCTAATTAGACTAATGGGGTATTTATAGTGGGGATTAGGTGTAGGAATTAGGGTTAACTAAGGGCTTAAATGACGATTAAGTCCCTACTTAAGGAAACACCGGTATTGTTGTGCTGCCTTGGAATCCATGCGTCTTAGGCACGGGACGGCCGGATTCGAGGGTCTCTGCCCGGGCGTCTTGGGGAGAAGACGGGCGTCTTCAGGAGTTGCTGCCCGGGCGTCTTGGAGTGAAGACGCACGAATTGTGAAGGTGGAGGACGGGCGTCTTCAGGACAATCCGCACGGATTGCTGTCCAGTCACATTTCTTCTTCCTTTCTTCCCTTTTCTTCAGAAAATCCTTGGGGATTTCCTCGGGGATGCAAGAATCTTTTCTCATCATTGCCCATTTACTATAGTATGTACAAAGGCCTTCTAATCTTGTCTCTCCTTGATGCTTGGTCATTGAATTCAATCAATTTAGTCTCATTTTGCCATGAAAATGCAAGGTTTGCACTCCTTTCCTACCAAGGACACAAAACCTCAAAGAATATGCAAAACAAAGGACTAAAGACAATAAATGACCCAATAAAAAGCATGGGAGCAAGGCTAATTCGGGGACTAAAAGTGCTCTAATTATGGTCACATCAAACATCCCCAAACCGAACCTTTGCTCGTCCCGAGTAAAGAGGTGACAAAGACTAGGACCAAAACTAACCTAATAACATAGCCGATATGAGACAATTAGCGGGTCTCACTCCGCCCCTTCAACTCACAACAAGACAACCATGAGGTAGGATGCCTTCTTGCAAGGCAAGGTGGGTCTTGCCAAAATGGCGATACATCCAAACATTAAGCACACAAAATCAAGTAATGGATGCATCTACAAAAGAATAGCCACTTTCCTCATCTAAGTGGCGGAAATTATCTACAAGGGAAGCAATTCAAGGGTACACGCTCCTTCATAGATGCAATTTGTTCAAACTACTAAGCCTAGAAGGATACCAATAAATCACCTCCAAGTTGTGTCAAGCTAGGGTACCTTTGTCCTCAATCGTTAAATGCTTTTGTCAAGAATAGACTCCCTATGGTGTTAGAAACACTGGAGGATCGCGGAATTCCCCCTCTTGCCTAGACAAGAAGAAGGGTCGTCCCCTCTCTACCATGCACAAAAATGGATACGATGGATAAAGGGATCAATAGAATTTGAGTTTCACTTTGGGAGTTTGCTTTCATTTTTGTTTTTCCCCCCAATTTCTTGTGGCATATAACATTTGAGAACATTTTCTTTTGCCATTTCTTTTTGAACATTTTCAAAGTCGCCCCATATGTAGTGAGGGTGGCTTATGTTTGAAGCTTTTAGGAGTTCTATTTTTGCTCCTCTTTTCATTTGATGCATTTTTGCAAACTTTTTTCCACTTTTCATTTCATTGAACTCAAATTGATTTCTTTTTGTGCCCATTCCCTTTGATGACAAAAATGTGGTAGAACATGGATGATGGATGGATGGATGCATGGTTTCAAGGGTCACCTTGGAATAAAAGGTAGCCAAGGAGTTATCACACCACAAGGTACTCTTGACTAGGCCTTAATCCATGGGTCAAAGGATACTAGCATGACACATCCTAGGGTGTTTTACAAGTATTCTAACAAGCAAAGTCTTAAGAAGAAAAAGCATCTACTAGGGCCTATATACACTTGTCAAACTTCCCAAGTAGACGGTTTCGCAAAGTTTTTCTAATCATGCAACTACATGCCATGATGCAACTTGCATATAAACATCCTAATGCAAATGATTCTACCAACTAATATGACATATAAACTAAATGCAAGTCCTAAGTTCACATTGTTTACCGCATCAATCAAAATAAAGCCACGTAGTCATTAACATAAAGAGGAAAAGGAGATTGGAAAGATCATACCATGCGGTCTTCATTATCCTCATGTCTCGGATGTGGCGTAGTCGATTAATGTGAACAAGGGTAAAACAAACACAATATATACAATAATATATACATGACTACACTACAAAGGAAATGAACTTGTTTTTGGTTTTTCAATTTTTCAATTTTTATGGTTTTTTGAAATTTTCAATTTTTTTTGGATTTTTGAATAGAAGTTAAGTTAGAATTCCCCATCCCTACACTAATATGGGCATTGTCCTCAATGGCCAAAATGATGGGAAATCATGCAAGCATGATGCATGAATTCTACACTAAATGCAAGCTACACTAATCTACACTACATGATGCATGGTTTTTGTTTATGACGGAGAGGATAATTTAGATTACCTCCCGTTGTGTATGTACTTCCCCAAACCGAGTTAGACATTATTTCTAATGTCCTAAGGTTGGTTGTAGTTCATGCACACACATGCAATGCATGAAACTAAATTTGTCATTTTGGATTTTTAAAAAGTGGGAACAATAAAATAAGAACACCTCAATGGGGCCGAGGTGTTAGTCCTCTATGTTGCTAGGACTCAACCAACCATGATCAAGATTAAATAATATACAATTTAACAAAACATAAACTTCTTTCATGAAACTTGAAAATTAAAGAGAGGAGATGAGGAAACTTCACTTAAGCTTGTGATGGGTGCCTCTCGCCCGCTCCACCTAGCTATGAAGAAAATCCTCTAGAGATCGGCATCATCTCCCTCTAGATCACTATCCCATATCTCCTTTGATGCATCACTCATATTCGGGTCCATGAACTCGTCCTCTTCACTTTCAAGCTCCATCGTGTCCCCTCCACAAGAATTGTTGCTCCCTTCCTCTTGTCTCCCGTTTGCCCCTTCATTTGCCCTCTCCGAATTGGGGAAGAGTAAGTCCAATTGTGCCCATGAGGGAAATGCTCCCTCCTCACTAATCTTTCCTTTTTGAACCATATCGTGGTATTGAGGATAGAGTGCATAGTAATTGTCCACGGTGGTTTCGTATTGGCGGAAGTGCAAATATTGTAGAATTCCCGTGACAAAGTCGTCACGGGGAAGGATGAAGGGGTTGGGATGGTTGTACGGTTGATAAGGAAATGGGTAGGGAGGCACTTTGATCTTCTCATCTTGAGATTGTTGCTCTTGTTGTTGTTATTGTTGATTAGGAGGTGGTGGTGCTTGCCTTGGTTGGGTTGGGTTTGGAGGGATGAGGTAGGATGGGATTGGAGACAAAGGTCCTCTTCTTGGGGAGATACGTGGTAGGCCGGTCATTGGAAGATAAATCGGATCGCTTCCTTTCGTTATCCACTTGATCCGCTTATCAACCCCCTCAAGGGTTATCCAATGATGATGAATAAGAAGAAGATCTTCATTTATCCTCGTGTTTCCCGAAAGAGGAGCATACTCATTATTCTCATTGAATCTCGGATTGAAATGCTTCGCACGCCTAGTAATGAGTCCTCCATTCACAATGGGTTTCATCCCATCATCATCACCATTCCTAAAATTTGCCCATTTTTCGAGTAGCACTAGAGGTGCATTGAAGTGGTACACACTTCTTCCTTGAATATTGAGGTAGGATTCCATAAACACAAGGTCTAGTTGATTCACAATGGCCGGATCTCGACGAGCAAGTAGAGTGCCGGAGAGGAATCGATAAGTAGGTCTCAAGATAGGATTTTGAATATGAAAAGTTAGACATTCCTTGGTGTGTATGAAATCCCGGCCGGTCATGGCCCTCCACAAAGGTTCAACACTATATTTCTTTGGCTTCGATGTCCGGGTAGGCGAAACATCGAGTCCAAGCACACTTGCGAATTCTACAAGGGTCATCATCCTTGAAACATTCTCCAACCTAAATTCTATGCATATTGTTTTGTTCAAGGTTGTAATCTTCAAAAAGCTCAAAAACTCAAGCACAAGAGATCGGTAAGTTTGTTCATACATGCGGAAAAGGGTAGAGAGACCAAATACTTCAAAGAGAGCTTCCACTTGGTGATAAATCCCAAGTTTCCTCAAGGTATCATGACATAAAAACTTAGTAGGGAGAATGTTCTTACTTAGAAGCCGGTGGAAGACTAGGCTTTTCACATTATTGATAAACTCAACATTTGAGAAGTCATCAAGTCTTGTAAGATCCACTATTTCCTCATGCTCCCTTCTTAATGTGTTAACATGGGAGGTAGAAGAACTTCCCCTCATCCTTGGTCTCCTCCCATTCCTAAAAGAAGATCTCCTTGGTGCCATTCCTTGATTATTGAGCTGGGATTTTTGATTTGTTAAAGAATAAAGATGCTCCTTGTGGATTGAGTGTTGCCTTTGAAACCCTAGAAATTTGGGGCTTTTTGCTTTTGTGGGGTAAAAGAGTGATTTGGATATGCTTTGGAGTCATAAGGAGGTGGGTTTTTATAATACAAGTGGAAGGAAGGGTGATGTGTCAGAAATTGTGTGGTGGGGTGTAATTAAATTAAGAAAAGTCGGGCCAAATTATCGTAGGAAGACGGGCGGATTCAAGAAGAAGACGCTCGAATTCAAGCTCCTCGGGACGGGCGGATTCTAGGTAAGACGCCCGGATTCTGTCACAGTTAATTTTCCAAAAATATGACGCCTCCAAGACGGGCGTCCCGACCGCAAGACGCTCGGATTCTCTGAAGACGAGACGGGCGTCTTTTCTCAAAGACGGACGGATTCTTAGACAGTGAAATTTCTTGAAATGCACAGGCAAAAAGACGGCCGTCTTTCTGCAAAGACGGGCGTATTCCTTAGGACGAGTGTCTTCCTTTCTGAGATGCTCGGATTCTTCCACAGTCCCAAAATTTCCAATTTCTTAGCTTAGCAGGTCGGACGGATTCTTCCCAATATGCCCGGATTCCAGCAAAACGGGCGGATTCCATTGAAGATGTACGGGTTCAAGCTGCGCATTTTCCTTTGATTTCTTTTCCTCTTATAAATGATTCCCCACACTTGAAGATTGGTTTCTTCCTTCATTCAAAATTCGTTAGTGACCCTCCCTCACTTACTCTCATGAAAAGAGCTTATGCTTATAATTAAAGAAATGCAATAAAATTATAGATACAAGTTAGAGGGTTAGTATATTTACAAGTGGTGGTTTAGGAAGGACTCCACCAAACTCTCCCCTTGATGGTTCTTTCAAGGATGAGGAGGCCCGAGGTAGGTGACCTCGACCTCTCCAATAAATGCTCCCTCATAGAATGGCTTCAACCTTTAACCATTGACTTTGAATTTGGTTCCATCTTCCGCCTTGATTTCAAAATCTCCATATCTTCCAGCTTCGGTGATCACGTAGGGACCCATCCATCTAGAGTTCAACTTTCCCGGAAAAAGTCGGTAGCGGGAGTTGAATAGAAGGACTTTGTCCCCTTTGTGCAAGGCCTTTTGTCTAATCCTCTTGTCATGGAGCAATTTTGTCTTTTCTTTGTAAATCTTGGCGTTCTCATAGGATTGTAGTCGGAATTCCTCCAACTCTTGAATTTGAGTCATCCTCTTTTGACCACTCAATTTGAGATCAAGATTAAGTGCTCGCATTGCCCAAAAAGCTTTGTACTCCAATTCAATTGGCAAATGACATGCTTTTCCATAGACAAGCTTGTAAGAGGAGGCTCCTATTGGAGTCTTATAGGCCGTCCTATAAGCCCAAAGAGCATCATCAAGCTTTATGCTCCAATCTTTTCGGGTCTTGTTCACCACTTTCTCAAGGATTTGTTTGATTTCTCTATTTGAAACTTCAACTTGACCGCTTGTTTGAGGATGATATCCCAAGCCGGTTCTATTTTGAACATCATACTTGGTCAAAAGAGATGCAAGTTTCTTCTCAGGAAAATGCGTTCCTCCATCACTTATGATTGCTCTAGGACCTCCAAATATTAGGAAGATTATCTTCTTGAAGAGCTTGGTGACCGTTTTTGCATCATCATTTGGAGTGGCAATTGCCTCCACCCATTTTGAGACGTAGTCTACAGCCACAAGGATGTACTTATTCCCATTGGATGTCACAAAGGAACCTTGGTAGTCGATCCCCCAAACATCGAAGATCTCCACCTCTAGAATGCCCCTTTGTGGCATTTCGTTCCTCCAAGAGATATTCCCCGTTCTTTGACAAGCATCACAATGAATGATGAATTCTCTTGTGTCTTGAAACATTGTAGGCCAATAGAAGCCCGATTGAAGAATTTTTGCAACGGTCCTCCTTGCTCCATGGTGCCCACCGTAGGGCGATGAGTGACACCCTTCCAAGATTCCTTGGACTTCCCATTGAGGGATGCATCTCCGGTAGAGCCCATCACTATATTCCTTGTAGAGGTTTGGGTCATCCCAAAAGTACCTCTTCACTTCGAATAGGAACCTCTTTCTTTGGTTGTGGTTCAAATTTGGAGGGAGTACTCTTCCAAAAATATAGTTAGCATAATCGGCAAACCATGGGGTGATGTGCCTTTCAAGTTGTGTTTGAATGGCCATCAAAATATCGTCCGTAAATGAGTCATTGATCGGAGTTTCTCCATGTTCATCATGAAACCGGATCCTTGACAAGTGATCCGCCACTACATTCTCGGCTCCTTTCTTGTCTCTTATTTCCAAGTCAAATTCTTGAAGAAGCAAAATCCATCTCAACAACCTTGGTTTTGCCTCCTTCTTTATCAAGAGATGTCGGAGAGCACGGTGATCCGAAAAGACAATCACCTTGGATCAAAGTAAGTAGGAACGGAATTTGTCTAAAGCATAGACAATGGCAAGAAGCTCTTTCTCGGTGGTATCATAATTCACTTGGGAGGGATCAAGAGTCTTGCTTATATAGTAGATGGCATGAAGAGCTCTTCCTAACCATTGCCCAAGAACCGCTCCAACGGCGTAGTTGCTAGCATCACACATAATCTCGAACGGTAGTTCCTAATTTGGAGGTTGAATGATCGGTGCCGAGATTAGTGCTTCCTTGATTCTATTAAAGGCTTCAACGCACTTATCAGTGAAAAGGAATTGGGCATCTTTAAGCAAGAGTTGAGTGAGGGGTTTCGCTAGTTTTGAAAAATCTTTTATGAAACGGCGATAGAAACCCGCGTGACCGAGAAAACTTCTCACCCCTCTAACATTCACGGGAGGTGGGAGTTTCTCTATCACCTCAACTTTAGCTTTATCGACCTCGATGCCCTTTTCCGAAATTAAATGACCCAAAACAATTCCTTCATTGACCATGAAGTGACACTTTTCCCAATTTAAAACAAGACTAACGTCTTCCATTATGGTCTCTAGGTAATCGGAGAAGACACTCATCATGCATCTTTGGAAAGTGGCGGGGGCATTACATAAACCAAAAGGCATCCTCCTATATGCAAAAGTACCATAAGGGCATGTGAAGGTGGTCTTATGTTGGTCATCCGGGTGTATAGGGATTTGGAAGAATCCCGAATACCCGTCAAGGTAACAAAAGAATTTGTTGGAGGCTAACCTCTCAAGCATTTGGTCAATGAATGGTAGGGGGAAATGATCCTTTCTTGTTGCGGAGTTTAATTTTCGATAGTCAATACACATACGCCAGCCGGTGATCTTCCTTGTGGGTATTAGTTCATTCTTTTCATTTGTCACTACCGTGGTACCTCCTTTCTTAGGTACCACTTGAACGGGGCTAACCCACAAAGAGTCCGATATGGGATATATGATTCCCGCATCAAGTAATTTCATAACCTCTCCTTTGACAACTTCTTGCATGTGGGGGTTCAATCTTCTTTGAGGTTGAATGGTAGGTCTATGGTCTTCCTCTAGATGAATTCTATGCATGCAAAAGTTGGGACTTATCCCCTTAAGGTCATCTAGACTATAACCTATAGCCTTCTCATGTTGTTTCAACACATCAAGCAATTTTCCAAATTGGTTCTCATCAAGTCTATCATTAACAATCACGGGTTTGGTCATTGATTCCTAAAGGTAAGCATATTTCAAATTTGGGGGAAGGGGTTTTAAAGTAGGAGTTTGTACCTCACTTTCCTCCTTTGGAGTTTCATTGAGAATTTGCTCCATCTCCATTAGGCATTCCATTCTCATAGCATATTCAACTTGTTCTTCATTCTCATCAATCTCATCACATTCGAATTCCATGATGGATTCCTCTTGCTCTTGAGCTTGTAAGATGTCTTTTAGGATGGATTGCTCATCTCTATAGGTTGTCATGCTTCCACAAGGATGTTATGCACTAATTCGGATTGTGCATGAGTGAGTTCTTTGTTAGCTAGAGCTGCCTCAAAAAGATCTCCCTCCAATTCCCAATACATATTTTTAGCCTCACTTGCTTCCAAGGCTTCCAATGCTTGCATGGGATCTTTGAAGAAAGGTATACTTAAGTGTTCCTCTACAAAACAATCTATAAGGTCCATCTTGCAAAATATCAAACAACTTGAAAGCAATTAGAACAAACCTTGAGGAGTTTTACTTCTCCAAGGCAAAGAAAGACACAACAAATAACAATATAAGAAAATCTAAATCAAGTTAACACCGTCCCCGGCAACGGCACCATTTTTGGTCGGTTGGAACTATATTCTATCTTTCGGAACAATTGTCGTTGGAAGCACCTAGACCAAAACACAATTTATAACTTCACAAACAACTCTACAATTAGTAAAGAGGCAAGTAAAGGTCGGATCCCAAGGGACGGGAATTGAGATGAGATTTCTATTGAAACTAGTAGTGTCTTAGGGGTGTCACAATTGGGGTTGAATAGAAGATCACTAAACTAAATAGCAATGAAAGTAAACAAGCAAGATGAATTAAAAGGGTTGTAAACGATTGATAAAAAGCACTAGGGTATCATGGGGTCATAGGGGATTCATGGGAATTGATCATACAAACATGTTCTCAAATTATAAGCAAGCAATTATTATTGTGATGGATTGAGTTGGTTTATATCTTACAATCCTAGGAAAGTTTGGGTCCCAGAGCCGAATCGATTAGATTGTACAACACCTACAAGTCGACTTAGTCTCCCCTACTCAACAACATGCATGGTCTAATGAGACTCGAGTTGGTTTATGTCTTACAAGTCTCATTGAAAAGATAGGTGATGGGTAAAAAATGCAAGGATTCATAGGCTCGCATTTCATCAAACATAACATGTGCATGAGTTGAGATCAAAACAAGCAAGCAAATAAACCATGAAAGCATATTAATTTAAGCATGAATCATTCCCCATGTTGGTTTCCCCTAATTACCCATTAACCCTAACTAGGTGACTACTCACTCATTATCATGTTGAACATGCTAGCAAGGTTGTCAATCATACCAACAAAGTGAAACATGATGAATAAATGAAACTAATTAGCAATAATTAAAAAGGGATTAAGAGAATTATACCTACTAATGATTCCAATAATAAAGCAAAGAATAAAAGAAGTACTTGATGCTTGATTGAGAGGTTGTCAATCTCCCAATAATAACCCAAATAATCTTCAATTACCCAAAATAAAGGATGAACAAAAGAGAGATTAAGGAAATAAAACTTGTATTAAAACTTGATTAATTGTTGATTACAATATTAAAGAGATATTTGATTGATATTAACTACACTAAAGATTGCTAAGAAGAACATGCTCTTCTAATTAGACTAATGGGGTATTTATAGTGGGGATTAGGTGTAGAAATTAGGGTTAACTAAGGGCTTAAATGACGATTAAGTCCCTACTTAAGGAAACGCCGGTATTTTTGGAAGGATGGGCATCTTTCTTGAAGCTTGAAGAAAACGAAGTTGTGCTGCCTTGGAATCCATGCGTCTTAGGCACGGGACGGCCGGATTCAAGGGTCTCTGCCCGGGCGTCTTGGGGAGAAGACGGGCGTCTTCAAGAGTTGCTGCCCGGGCGTCTTGGAGTGAAGACGCACGGATTGTGAAGGTGGAGGACGGGCGTCTTCAGGACAATCCGCACGGATTGCTGTCTAGTCACATTTCTTCTTCTTTTCTTCCCTTTTTTTCATAAAATCCTTGGGGATTTCCTCGGGGATACAAGGATCTTTTCTCATCGTTGCCCATTTACTATAGTATGTACAAAGGCCTTCTAATCTTGTCTCTCCTTGATGCTTGGTCATTGAATTCAATCAATTTAGTCTCATTTTGCCATGAAAATGCAAGGTTTGCACTCCTTTCCTACCAAGGACACAAAACCTCAAAGAATATGCAAAACAAAGGACTAAAGACAATAAATGACCCAAATATGCCCTAATAAGCATGGGAGCAAGGCTAATTCGGGGACTAAAAGTGCTCTAATTATGGTCACATCAGTCGTATTCCCTGGTTGAATTTTATCATCATTTTTGAAGTGTCAGGCCTAAA
Source organism: Silene latifolia (assembly GCF_048544455.1). NCBI lineage: Eukaryota > Viridiplantae > Streptophyta > Magnoliopsida > Caryophyllales > Caryophyllaceae > Silene > Silene latifolia. Next base: position 71,857,040 of record NC_133526.1, on the reverse strand, counting down.
TAGGCATTCTGACGTTGTCTGTTTTTGATTTCAGGAGATCGGCACCATGAGGACATTCTCGGGCTTTTCTACCTGCTTGGGTCTCTACGACGTTCTCCGAGCTGGGTCGAGGGCGTTGATAGAGAGGTCGGCTTTTGGGCCGTTGGTGGCCGCTTGGCGGGACATTCACAGGTCCTCGATTAGGGCGAACTTGTGTTTGATCCGCGCCATGTTGGATCGGTATTGGGACACGACGTCGTCATTCCACATGGAGTTTGGGGAGGTCGGCGTGACTTTAGAGGACTTCGCCATGGTATCCGGCCTTCCCTGCGGCGAGCTGCCCATTGAGTTTACCGCGACACCGGAGAGAGTGTCCTCTCCTGCGGTTACTGCTTTGATCGGTACTGCTTTGCGGGAGCCTTTCGACGTCACTCTGTACCTGATTGCGAGTTCGTACGTGAAGTACCACTTCACTGAGAGGGTGGCAGGTGTTGCTCCGGCGCCGTTGGCGATCCCGGAGGCAGAGGTTGAGGCCGACGCGAAGGAGGCGCGGCTGTGGTTGTGGTACTTCTTGGGTGCCACGTACTTTGGCGACAAGGGCGAGCGCTTGTCGACCAAGGTGCTTCCTCTTCTCACCGACCTTGACACTTTGGGTCGGTTTGACTGGGTTACGCCGGCTTTGGCGAGTTTCACCCGGTACTTGCACGCGGCGGTGCGTCTGGAGACAGTGGGAGCGGGTAGTGCTCCTGCTCTGGTTGGTACCGGCCTCATCTTTGAGGTACGAATTTTTTGTGGTAATTTTTTGAGTTTGATTTTGATTTTGGCAATTTTTGAGAAATTGGCTGATTTGTGTTTGCTGTGTTTGATTACAGGCTTGGTTGTATGCTTACTTCACTCTTCTACGTCCGGGGACTACAGACGGTGTTCCCTCGGCTTACCCTGCTGTGAGGGGTTGGACGGTGGCTCGGAAGAAGTCGACTAAGTCGACTTACGAGGACTGCAGGTGTCGCGTGAACAAGCTTCGGGTTGCTGATGTAAGTTTTCGTTTTCTTTCCCTTCTCCTTTATAGAAATAGATAGAGATAGGATGATTAGGTAGCTTATGTAGCCCCCAGTTAGCTGAATAGCTTTGCTTTAAATGCAGCTTGTTGGGCGGCCTTGGGAGCACTACACGGGTGTACCGGCTGCCATCAGGGAGCGTTTGCGGCCTCGCAGCTCTCTGCGTCTGTACTTGGAGACGGCGATTGAGCCGGTCTGGTACCTGGGTGAGCGTTTAGTTCGCCAGTGCTTTACCGAGACTTTCGTCGTGCCGGTTGACCCGCCTAGGGTGTTGTTCCAGGAGTCGACTCCTGATGAGGTTGAGGAGCACCTTCACGGTCGGGGAGGTGAGGAGCTGTTGCTGCGGGACGCCGACTACGACACCTTCCGGTTGTCGAGGCTTGCTTGGTACCCGATTGAGGTATGTTTTCCTCTTTTCTTTTGTTTTCATTGCCTCTCTTGATAGGAGGGTTTCTCATCTTTGATGTGGATCCAAATGGCAGGGAGTCGACCCGCTGATGAGGACTCAGCCCCAGCTTTCCCGACGGAGACCACTTTTCAGGGGCCGGGTGGCGAGGAGCTTCAGTTGCGCTTACCGGAGCCCGCGGCGGCCGAGGTGACCGATGCCGGCATGGAGTCGAGACTTATTGTTCTGAGGGTGAGTTCCTGACTTGAACATTTTCTCCGATTATACTTTGCCTTACATTGTATTGAAGGACATTCTTGTTTCGTAGGTGACGACCGTCGATCACGAACTTGTGTGAGATAGCTAACATTTGGAGGGTGCTTGCTGGTGACCTGGCTACGAGGGAGGCTCGGCTTTCTCAGGTACGTTTTGTGTGCTGTTTTTTTTTTGTATTTGGTGTTGTATTTCATGTTTTTAGATCTTGAGGATCTGTTATTGTGTTTTTCAGAGTTCTGCGGATCCGGCGGAGCTTGCTCGGGTCCGTGCTGAGTTGGAGGCGGCTAGGTCGATGATCGAGGCCCAGGGGTTGGGGATCACTCGTCGGGACCAGGAGCTGAGGCGTCATGAGGACGAGCTGCGGTGTCGAGACGCAGAGATTGCCTCCCTCAGGGCTCACTTGGCTGCGGCGCAGGAGCTTCGCGTCGTGATGGAGGAGGAGATGTTGGAGAGTTCTCCGGAGAGGGAGCCTGAGCAGGTGGTGGTGTCTGCGGTTGCGGCGAATCCTAGTGAGACCACGGCTGGTCCAACGGGAGACGTCGAGTAGTTTTGTAGTTTGTCTGTGTCTTGGACCCTTGTATGTACATATTTACATTTTGCGCGAGGCGGTTTGTATATATATATGTTTTTGGATTGTGGTTTATTTGTGTTTTTTGGCTTTTTTGTGTTATGTTTCGGAGGAGCGTTGCCGGCTGTTGATTCTCCTTTTGCTTTGCACCAGTTCCTGCATCGTTAGTTGTAGAAAACAGGCAACGGATAGCACATACGCAAAAAACGTAAACACGTAGAAGCATTTGGTTGAAAATCAAAAATTAACCAAGATGACTTGAAATTAAAATTTGAAATTTTGAAATGAATTGAAAATTCCATGACAAATCGTCACGTTCGGAATTCAAAAGGAAATGATTTGAAAATTTGAGCAATTAACTCGTGTCGTGAATTAAATTGCATCGAAATTATCGAAGATGACTCGAAAAAATTCAAACTCAAACCGTCGGGAAAGAATTTTTGAAAAAGGATTTTTGCCAGTATATTTGCTTTTTGAGGTCAAGACTCGAATTTCTGAGTGCTTGAATTTTTGGAGGAAGATTGACGTCGTGTTATCAATTTCCGATTTTGATTTTTGCCGGAAAATTGCGAAAAAGCGAAAAAATTTCGGAATTTTGACTGACGTGGAAACGATCCGTCGCGGATCCGTATGTTTAAAGCTGCGTCATGGAAACCGTGTCGGATTTCGTAAAACGCGAAAATAAGGAAATGTGAGTGTGAGGAAACACAAAATGTTCCGGATCATCCCGAAGAGGCGCGAGGTTCCTGGCGGGAGGTTTGAGGTGTCAGGAGAAAACACATGTTGAAAGAGACAAGTCAACAGCGGGAACTCTGGAGAAGCCCCAAATAGGCGCGAGCAGCCTGGCGATGGAAGCCGGCTCTCCCCTTTTTTCTGAAAAATGCGCTGATCATTTTGTATAAATAGGGACGTTTGCGCTTCATTGTTACATCATCCGAAACACAAAATCATCTCTACAAAACCTCTTCTTCTTCCACAAAAACATTTCATGGATGCTTTTGAGAACGCCTTGCGACAATGGTGCCGGGATTTGTCGCCTCCCGAAAAGCATCAACTCGTTTGCATGGGATTTGGTCAATTGTTGGTGCTTCGTCAAGTCAAGGTGCAACCTTCGTTTCTTGAAGCATGTTCTAGGTTTTGGGATTCGAAACACCATGTTTTCGTTTTCCCGAAAGGTGAGCTTTGTCCTCTTGCCGAAGAAGTTGGAGCCATTGGTGGGTGGTCGGGTTGTGCTCCGGTGCTTCCTCCGACTCGGTTGTGCTACAAGGAGAAATTCCGTTCCATGTTGGGCTTGTCCACAAGCCAAATCAACGTTCTTCTTGCTCTACATGGTGTGGACATGTTAGCTCTTATCAACATCTTTTCAAACCGATTAGATGTTAATGTCTCGGAGGTGGCTAGGAGAAGGGCTCTTGCATTTTGCCTTGTCCATGTGTACCTCTTTGTTGATGTCTTGAAGAAGGAGGGGCCAAGATGCCATGGTAGCATGACCCTTATTCATGAAATTGAGCAAATGGAGCATGGTAGAGATCCATCATGGTTGGTGCTTGGAGAGATTATCCAAGCTTTGGACAAAGAAGGCTCTTGTGGAGAAGCTCCCTCTTTTGGATCCCCAAGGATCCTCCAAGTGTGGCTATTGGAGAGGCTAAGGTATGTAGAGCCTCCGGTTAATCCTTCTTCTTACTCCTTTCGTCATCTTACCATGAGGAAGAAGTTGTACCCGGATAGTTTTGCTTCCACCGAGGCCTATTAGGCCGCAAGATTGGCGGAGGAGGGTGGTCCTCATATCCGTTGGGTGGTGCCGTGGTGGCACTTGAGGTCCTTCACGGGTTTTCCCGCTTCGGGTGCTAGTCCTCGTTCCTTGACGGTGGTGGGTTTGAAGGTTGTTTCCTTCATATATCCCGAAAGGCTCATGAGGTAAATGGGGCGTCAACAAAAGGTGCCCGCTCAAGATACTCTTGTCCAAGAGAATGTTTTCCGGAACTCCGAGCTTGTGGAATTCTTCGAAAGGTGGTGGGCCACTCGGCCGCTTTGGGAGGTGCCAAACCCTGTTGCCACGACATGGGTGACCCCCGCTTATGTCAAGTGGTCACGTGCTCCGTCCTTGGAAGAGAGATCCAAATTTCGTAAGGACGAGGTTGTCGATCTGAAGTACCGAGAGGTTGGCAAGGCCAACCGTGCCTTCTTTGAGGATTATGTTGATGGAGCTACTCCCGATGTGATGAGACCACCGAAGAGGAGGAGTTCCGGCCCCAAGGATATGGTGGGCCGTGCATTGGCTCGTCTTGGATCGAATATGGGGTCTTGTGCTAGACCGGAGGCCATCGCCGTCTTAGATCCGTTGAGGATCCGTCCCGAGGAAGAAGCCCATGCTAGGCGGGCCAACAAGAAGAACAAGGGGAAGATGTACCCCGAGGGAAAAGGCAAGGGTAGAATGGAAGAGTGAAGACCTCCATTACCCGTCTTATTATTATGTTGTATTATTGTTATAGGTTTTTATTATGTTGTACTATCTAGTTGTTGTGTGTTTTGTGCTAGTTTTATTATGTGAGGTGTGTTAGTTGACACCTTAGCTTTGACAAGTTGTAGACTCGCCGAGCTTCATTTGTTGTTGGAATTGTAATCCCTCCCATTATTAATTAAATAAGAGGATTTCTCGTGTAGAAAGTTGTGAATGCTTGTTTCTTCCATCCATTTGGTAAAGGCAATTCGATTTGAATCGTCCTAAACATTTGCACTTGGGAAAGTGGTATTTTGTGGAAAGGGAGAAAGGCTCATTTTTGTATGTTGGTGGGAAAGGGAATGGTTTTCCCTTTCTTCTTTTTTTTTGGGATGTTTTTGTATGTGGGTAATGTTTTTTTTTATGGTGGGGATGGTTGTATCCTTCTTGTGTAAGAAAGGACTGCCTACGTATCCACCTGAAGAGGTGAAATCAAACCATGATCGTAGTTCGAAATGTTTTGTGAATTTGATTTGGGTTTTGTGGTTGTATCCCTCGGGCATAAGAGGGACTGCCTACGTATCCACCTGAAGAGGTGAAATCAAACCATGCTCGTAGTTCAGGGGTTGTTTTGTTTTAGTGCAAATGGACGTTTCCTTTGACGGATCAAAAGACATTCGAAACGGGCAAGGTGCCGCGACTTAGACTCGATAAAACATGCAATTTCAAATCAGAATACGTTGAGGAACTTGACTTGAAAAGGGTTGAGGTCGTTGCTAGTTGTAAAACTAGGCTAGGTTGTTGGTTGCTAGGTTTCAAGGGTAGTACTTCTTGAGTTGGTCTAGGTTGGTCGGGTTTTTAAAGTCCTCCCCGTCTAGGTCACTCAGTCTCACTGCGCCCCCCGAAAGTATTTTCTTGACCAGGTATGGCCCGGCCCAGTTGGGCCTGAATTTTCCCCTCGGATCGACGGGTAATGGTGCTCTAACTGACTTGAGGACCAAGTCGCCCTCCTGGATGTTTCTGGATTTAACCTTCTTGTTGAATGCCCGTTGTATACGTCGTTGGTATAGCTGGACGTTGTGCAAGGCGTTGAGTCGCCGTTCGTCTAGGAGAGTGAGTTGTTCTTACCTTTGACGGGTCCATTCCGCCTCAGGGACTTGACTCTCCAGTAGGATGCGTAGAGAAGGGACCTCTAACTCTACCGGTTGAACCGCCTCCATACCGTATGCTAGGTAGAAGGGTGTGGTGCCTGTCGGTGTTCGTATGGAGGTTCGGCATCCCCAGAGTGCGAATGGGAGCTTGCTCGGCCAATCGCGGTAGTTGTCTTGCATTTTCTTGATAATGGTGACAAGAGTTCTGTTCGCTGCCTCCACCGCTCCGTTGGTTTAGGCACGGTAGGGGGATGATCGATGTCGTTTGATCTTGTACTTGTCCAGCAAAGCTTTAGTTTCCGCACGGAAGTGAGAGCCTTGTGATACCCGTCGTAAGGTGTCAAAAATAATATTTATATTTTCCAACTAAAACTATAGCTAGTGATAGTAAGGGTCGAACCACAGAGAGACAAGGTTGATTTTGTTTGCTATTTTTCAGTCTATAAAAGTAACAATTAATTGGGGGTTTTGAAATTGGTTGGCTAACAGGCTAATTGCAAAAATGAAAATTCTTAACAAGATAAAGAGAGGATCGGGAATTTCGGTTCACCATGGCAAGTAACAGGTCAGTCAAGCAGCAGAGATCTCATAATACGGTCTCAGGGAAAATAAGCTAATCTTGCGATCAAAGCTTAAATAACCTCACGGTCTAAAAATTCCCTAGAATTTATCAAAGTTTTCACCCCAGAAAAATTCTAAATCTAGCGATAAATCAATTTACCAATCTTTCGACCTAGCGAAGAAATCAATCGAAAGATGACAAGACCAATACGGAAGAACTCATGCTACACAACTATCCTAATTTAAAACCATGGCTCACCTCATTCCCAATCAAAGAATTACCTACTCTTAATCATGACTACTCTAATTGCGAAATTAATAAATAAGAACAAATTCAACATGATGGAATCTAACTAGGACAAAGGAGAGAAATTCAATACTGAAATTAATTGATGAAACAAGAATTAAAATAACAAGTGAAATTAAGAAAAGGAATAATTGCATAAAAAGCTTACTAATTGAATATCAAGAACAAAGCATTCGAATCAAAGGTTTCCGTCTCAAGCTAGATCTGAAAACTCAGTTTTTCCAGAATGAATAACATGACCTAAAAGTTGATGCGTGCTACTGATAAAAAGATACTGAAAGTTAATTATAAGTTGGGCTTTTAAAAGTCTAACACGGAAAATTAAACAACAGCTCGAAATCAGGTCGATCGACTGGGAATGCAGGTCGATCGACTGAACATACGGAACAGTAGCTTCTGTCTAAGCTCCAGTGGTCGATCGACTGAAAGGCTTAGTCGATCGACTGATAATGCTGTGCAGTGGCTCTTGATGCTTCCAAAATGACTCTTCACTCCTTGCACGCATCTCAAGGTGAGTGAATGAACTCTCCTTCCTCTTGGCTTCCCTGAACTCGCTTCAGGAGGACGAACTTGGCTTGATTTAGCCTACTTCCACGCATTCCTACAATAAATCATAGAAAATGCAAAGTAAACCGTTTCGGGAGAAATAGTAGCCTTAAGCTATCAATTATGCGTGAAAATACGTGCCAAAACCGCAGATAAAGTGTATAGAATATGCACGTATCAAATCTCCCCAAACCAAACCTTGCTTGTCCCCAAGCAAGCACTATGACCCGTATAAAAACCTAAATGGAAAGGAGAACATTTCAGGGCTAACTACAAGTCAATGCCAAACCATTTAATGCCCAAAGTCAACTACTGCGAAGTTTAAATCAAGCGAACAAATTTATGCATATCATAGAATTAAGTCGGGCGTTCGACCTTGCAAGACACATACAATCGGACTCTCCCGGATCGCTCTTCTCTCAGCAAAGCAAATGGTAAGATATTATGTAGAGAGAGGGAAGAAAAATATAGTCTCTCACCTAGACTGCGACCGACAAAACATGTATGCTTGACTAGTATGAATAACGATTCTATTTACCGTACATACGCATAACCACCGTCAAGGGCTATCACATGCCGAACTATTGCAAAATTTGGAAATGTGAGGCTAAGTGGGAAAGAAGAGGCAAAACAATTATGGGAAAGTGAAGGTAAGGGCCAAGCTAGTACCTAACGAACCATCAGAAATCAAATCCCGTTCTTCCAACTCAACAAAAAGAACATGCCTTTATTGACTAGGCAACTCACAAACCCAGACGGACGCCTCCAAATCAAGAGGTAAACACATGAGGCGTGTTTTATTTCAGCCAAGACTTATTATTTTCAAGACTTTCTCTTTTTTTTTTTTTTTTTCGAAAATTGAACTGGTGGTCGATCGACCAATGAGGGCTGTCGATCGACCACCCTGCACACTTCAGAACATTCTCGCCGGGTAATGACCTCTCCTCTTTTTTTTTTTTTTTTTTTTTTTTTTGAAATTTTTTTTTTTCTTTCTTCCTTTTTTTCAGGCTGAAGTAAATCCGTCACTTCTCAAAAATACCCGCTCCAACATTACAAGAGCGAACCAGAACAGCTTAAATCAACAAATTCCTCTACCACTCCCTAGCTTGGCACAATGGTAGGCTAAATATGGGATATAGTTGAGGGCAACTGGCAATTTTGGCTTATAGTGGAGTTAGTGGGGTAAAATGAGAAAGGGGAGGATGCAATAGTTCTCTAAACATGCAATACCGACCACAAACCAATGCGTATAGGCAATAAGAAATCAAAACTCATACACGTGCAAAACATGAAATGAAGGGAGTAACTACTCTCAATCCTAAATTAACCGGTCATAAATGTCACCAGTTATAGGCTCTATATCTCAGAAGGTATAAGTAGTTTGCCAAAAGTAATGAGTCAAGTTTAATTGCCCGAAATGGATTCCATAACGAAATTTGAGAGATCACTTTTAATTCTTGCTAAGCAGCTATGAAAGGGCAAGGAATGGCATATTTGACTAATAGAGCAGAATCATCATTAAAAACTCCAATCCGACTCAACTAAATGCAAAGGTAAACGTGATATTTCTGGTTTTTTATGCATTTTTCAATTTTTTCTTTGTTGTTTTTTTTTTTTGAATGGTGAAAATAAAACAAAAGCAAACAGAAATGCACTAAACATGTGACAGAAATGCAATAAATAAAAAAACAAATGCAGATGCAAAACAAAAGGCATATGCAAATACCCTCCCCAAACCAAAACGCACAATGTTCCCATTGTGCTCAACAGCAAATCACCAGCAGAAAAATGGGAGAATAAAAGCATAAAAGTAAAAGGAAGCGAAAAGAGAAAGGAAAACAACTCACAAAATACGACCTCCCCAAACCAGCCAAAAACGGGAGGTCACCGCATCTAATCTCCACCCTCGTAGGAGGGGTCACGTCCTCGTCGGACCCCGACTCACTCCTCCTCCTCCTCCTCGGCGGCAGGAGTAGCTCTCCGGAAACGGAGGGAGTGGCTCTCCGGAAGTGGAGGGACCAAGTAGTGGTGGCGTAGGAGGGGTCTCTAGCGGACGAGGGTAGCCACCCTCGGGGGAACAAAAGTACGAAGGGTGAGCCCGGTCACCCCTGGGAAGCATCCCCCCCCCCCGAGCCGGCTCGTCGTAGACCGGGAACAGGGCGATGGCCGTGTCCAATCTGTGCTCGTTGAAGCTCCTGCACAAATCACCCAAGACACGTGACATTGCCCTCTGGTCCATGACCGGAGGGACAACTAAAGGAGTGGGTGGTCAAAAAATAGCCGCACCAGCAGTAGGGGTGGTAGTGGAGGTAGGGGGTGCCTGTGAAGAGGAGGCACGAGCCCTCCTCGAAGTGCCAGCGGAAGGTGTGGCCGCCACCAAAGGAAGCCTGTAACTAGGCAAAGGTGGCCTAGCATCCCCCTCAACAGTGGTGAGGGGCAAGACAGGAGGGTAGCCGGTGACAGGGATGCGGTCACAGATGAAAGAGTCAATCTTCCACCGCATCTGTCTATCGACCCAATAGACACTCCTCGCGTAAGGGAGGTCCATAAAACGCAGCTCTGGGTCAATGGGATCCTCCTGTCGAGGGAAAAGTAAAACAAGACGGTTGGCGATACGTGTCACCAAACCGCCACAGGCAATGGTGGTCAAGGCGCCCGCACTTACAGTCTGAAAGTGCGAAGCGGTCAAGTAAGCAATGTTATAGATGCGGGCTCTCCGACGCTCAACGTTCAGATAACCCGCCAAAATTGAAAGCTCAATATTGTTAACATTATTCGACTCTTTACGGCCAAAAATGGTATTACCCATCAGCCGTAGAAAATAACGAAGAGGGGGCAAGTGAACGGAAGTGCCCGTTCTCCTCGACCCGTAAGTGTCACCAATGCAGGACCACATGGCCTGGTGAGTGTCAGAGGGGTCCGAGATGCTGCCCTCGGAACAAAGACCCAGAAAACCCGTAAAATCGGCAAGTGTCAGCGAATAATTAACATTAAAAAGTCGAAAGGAAATGCAGGGTTTGGTCTCATCAGCCTCAAAGGCTGCGGAATCAAAAGCGTAAGAGGAAAAGAATTCAAGGGTCATAACATAATATGTGAACTCAGACATGTCCACCAGACCTATCATACCCGTCCCATTTAGCAGGGACACGACCAACTCATAACGACCTAGTTTCTCCAAAGTTTCTTTATGGAGAAACCGGGTGTGTGACCTTACTGAGACAAAACAAAGAAAGAAAATTTAGCGCTGAATAGGTTTTTCAAAGATAACCTGCGGATAGTCAGGTAAACTATCCGTTGTGGTTTCTATCATCAGAGGCGGTCCGCGCGGCCGCTTAGCAGGCCGTTGGCTCGACTGTCCCTCTTGCATTGGCGCTTTTCCTTTTGTCATTGTGATTCCCTAAAATCATTTTCCCCAAATCGATTTTTTCGATTCAAGGGGGTCAGTGCTCGAAAAATTAGCATGGATCTTCAGCAAAACTCGAACAAATAGCATAGAAATAAGTTTAGAAGCATACCTTGATGATTTCTTTGAAGATTAAAGCAAGAATGGCAGAGAATGAGGCGGATTTGCAAGAGAAAACGCGAAAAAAAGGGGAAGGGAAAAGGGGTTTGCTCTTTTCTGAATTTTTTGAACAATGAAAGAATGAGGAAATAAGGGCTGAAACTTCCCTTATCGCCTGACCCTCGAACCGTGATCTGGTCGATCGACCGGTTTACTGGCCGATCGATCGTGATCCTTCATAATCCTGGCTTCTGGACTCTCCGTGGTGGTCGATCGACTATGTGTCCCAGTCGATCGACCACAAACCCATGCACAGTAGCTCTGCTCTCCTTTCTTCAGTCGATCGACTGAACATCCTAGTCGATCGACTATTTGAGCTGGCAATTGGAATTAAATTCGTCAAAATTCATTTTGCCATCAAAACTTCCTGTCTTTTTCTCGCAAAAATCCAGTAAACCACTTACGCACTTTGCATAAAATAAATTCCTGCAGAAATCATCAAAGGCGTACAATTTTCCCAAACCAAGAAATTGCAAATGCATGAAATGAAAGGAAACAAAACAAGAAAAACTTAAAATGCAAATTGAATGAAATAACAAAATTGAAATCCTAAGTTACAAAATAACTACAACCTGGGTTGGCTCCCGATTAAGCTGGTTTAAGAGGTCCCGCATGACCTTGTTACCTCACTTCTCATAACTCGATAGCGGATCGAAGTACAAAACCTCGACCTTCCCAACATATGCATCTGATCCATGGTAGTGCTTCACATATTGGCCATTTACCTTGAACCTTTCTCGGTGAGGTCTCCAATTCAACAGATCCGAACTTTGTGACAATTTGTGACCGTATAGGGGCCGGTCCACCTGGATTTCAGCTTACCAGGAAATAAACGGATACGAGCGTTAAAGAGAAGTACCTTATCGCCAATATGGAACTCGCGCTTTATGATTCTCTTGTCGTGCCAGCGCTTTGATTTCTCCTTGTAGATCCTTGCATTGTCATAGGCAGTGACCTAAATTCCTCTAGCTCATTCAGCTGTGTCATGCGTTTCTCACGAGAGAGGTTAGGATCCAAATTCAAATCACAAATAGCCCACCAAGACTTACGCTCTAACTCAACAGGTAAATGACATGTCTTACCATAAATCAATCGGTACGGTGACATCCCGATTGGCGTTTAAACGCATTCTATAAGCCCATAAGACATCGGCTAATTTGAGACTCAGTCTTTCCGTGATTTAGAAACAACTTTAGCTAAGACTTCTTTCAATTCTCTGTTAGAAACCTCAACCTGACCACTAGTTTGGGGATGATACCCCAAACCTCTACGATGTTGGACACCGAATTTAGTCAATAAAGCACTAAGTTGTTTCTCTTTAAAGTGCATTCCCCCATCGCTAATGACAACCCGAGGGACACCAAAACGAGGGAAAATAATCTTTTTAAACAATTTAATCACGGCTTTTGCATCGCAATGGGGAGTAGCAATAGCTTCTACCCACTTGGATACATAATCTACTGACTACGAGGATATATTTATTACCTTGATCGCTCGGAAAAGGTCCTTGATAATCGATGCCCCGGACATCGAAAATCTCGACCTCAAGAATGCCTACCTGTGGCATCTCATGTCTCTTGGAAATATTCCCCGATCTTTGACAAGCATCGCATTCAGCAAAAAAACTGCGACAATCTGCATGCAAAGTTGGCCAATAGAAACCAGATTGGAGTACCTTAGCTACGGTCCTGGACGGACCGTGATGACCACCATAAGCAGAAGAGTGGCAAGCCTCTAGGATATCCTTCACCTCCCACTGAGGTACGCATCTCCGGATGAGACCGTCTGCACATTCCTTGAAAACATAAGGATCATCCCAAAAATATTGTCTGGCATCATAAGCGAACCGCTTCTTTCTCACGCCATGAAAGCTCGGTGGTATCCTACCTGTCACAAACAAAGTTAGCAAAATCAGCAAACCAAGGGGTGGATAAGACCCTGAAGTAGTAATAGCTAACAAACTCTCATCGGGAAAAGAATCATTAATAGGCAACGAATCCTCCCTTTCGTCACCGCAGACGAGATAAGTGGTCGGCTACCACATTCTCTGCTCCTTTCTTATCTTTGATCTCCAAATCAAACTCCTGCAAAAGGAGTATCCACCTCAAAAGCCTCGGCTTCGCATCTTTCTTAATAAAGAGAGTCTTCAACGCTGCATGGTCAGTGTAAACAATAACTTTAGAACCTAACAAATAAGACCGAAATTTGTCTAGAGCAAAAACAACGACTAGAAACTCTTTCTCGGTGGTAAAATAGTTGACTTGAGCCTCATCCAGAGTTCGGCTCGCATAGTATATGGCATTCAAAGCTTTATTCTTTCATTGTCCCAGAAGCGCACCGATAGCATAATCGCCGGCATCACACATGATCTCAAATGGGAGGTCCCAATCAGGCGTAATTTGAATGATTGGCGCAGAAACTAGGGCCTCCTTTAACCGTTAAAAGCGACATGGCACTCATCAAGTAAATTCAAAGACAAAGCATCCTTAAGAAGCAATTGTGTAAGTGGTTTAGCAATTTTTGAAAAATCCGTAATGAAACGCCGGTAGAAACCAGCGTGACCTAGGAAACTCCTCACTCCTTTAACATTCACGGGAGGAGGTAATTGCTCAATAACTCGCACCTTTGCCTTGTCAACATGTATACCTTTATCGAAATCGATGCCCTAACACAACTCCCTCATTGACCATAAACTGACACTTTTCCCAGTTTAAAACAAGATTAACCTCTATACAACGCTGCATGACTTTATCAAGGTTAGCTAAACAACGATCAAAGTCACTGCCATAAACTGAGAAATCATCCATGAATACTTCCATAATATTCTCTATATAATCAGAAAAAATCCCCATCATGCACCTCTGAAAGGTAGCAGGAGCATTACACAATCCGAAAGGCATTCTACGATACGCAAAAACACCCTGTGGACAGGTAAAAGTAGTCTTACTCTGATCGTCCGGATGAATAGGGATCTGAAAGAACCCTGAATATCCGTCTAGAAAACAGAAAAATTTGTTAGAAGCAAGTCTTTCAGTCATTTGGTCAACAAAAGGGAGGGGGAAATGGTCTTTCTTAGTGGCGGCATTTAACTGTCTATAATCAATGCACATCCGCCACCCTGTCACTACTCGAGTTGGTATTAATTCATTTTTATCGTTTTTAACCACGGTAGTCCCTCCTTTCTTCGGGACTACCTGAACTGGGCTAACCCACTTGGAGTTGCCAACTGTATAAATAATACCCGCATCGAGTAGTTTCATCACCTCGGCCATAACAACTTCCTCGCATCTTTGGGTTCAACTTGCGTTGACCCTGTCTATAAGGCTTGTGGCCTTCTTCCAACTCTATCCTGTGCATACAAACATCGGGGCTGATGCCCTTAATGTCATCCAAAGAGTAACCCAAAGCCTTCTGTTTTCTTAAGTACACACATCAAAGCATACCTGGTCATCGTTAAGCTTAGAGCTAACAATAGTGATCTTACGCTCCGTATCATCTAGAAAAACATACTTAAGATTAGGGGAAGTGGCTTACGCTCGGCACCCTTACTCTCTACAAAGATAGACAGAATCGGCTTCAATGGTGTAGCAAGTGTTCACCAAGTTATCGTTGGCCAGGCTCAAAAGCATCTCATCTTCTTCCTCATTGAGCTCGTAGCTCTCCATTGAGGCAACCAAAGCATCGGCTCCTCAAAGATTCTCCATCAGTATTACCTGCACACTCATCCGAATGAGTTAGATCAGCTAAGGGATCCTTGGCTAAGGATTCCCTCCAATTACAAGTAACAATCCTATCAACAACATCAATAGAATAACACGTATCCTCATCGGCGAGGTTCGGTTGCCTTGTGAGCAAGATCGAACTCAATGGTGTCATCCCCTACCTCTAAGGTGATGGTTCAGCGTTTGACATCTATCACACCCATTTGTATGTAAGAACGGTCCGCCTAAAATGATAGGTATCCGACTATCCTCTGCAATGTCCAAAACAACGAAATCGACAGGAATAAAAAACTTACCCACTCGAACGGGTACATCCTCTAGAACACCTATAGGTCTTTGAGTCGATCTATTTGCCATTTGAACGGTAATATCGGTCACCTTAAGTCTACCAATGTTTAACCTTTCGCAAACGGAATACGGCATGACACTAACACTGGCCCCTAAGTCACAAAGGGCCTTTCCAATTACGTGGTTACCTATAGTGCAAGGAATTGAAAAACTACCCGGGTCCTTTAATTTAGGTGGCACATTAACTTGTGAAAGAACATTACATTCCTCTACAAAAGCAACATTACCATTATCACGAAAATTTCTCTTACGATTCAAAATATCTTTCATAAATTTAGCGTAAGAGGGTACTTGGGTAATTAAATCAGTGAAAGGAACCGTTACCTCGAGATTCGGACCATCTCCGAAACTTACCAAACTTACGCTCCACTTGGTAGCCTTCAAACGCTCCGGATACGGGGCGCAACACGGCCGTAGGATCAGTAACCTTCGGCTTCCGTAGGTTTAAAACCCCGTCAAATCATCAATGAGTGAAGAATCATGCAAACTAGTTGACGGAATTGCATCCGCTCTCGGAGATCCGATCGATCGACCAGTATGGGTGGTCGATCGACCATGTAAAGCCGGGCGTGAACAGTTCTGCTCGAATTATCGTCATCAGTGTCTCAGTCGATCGACTGAGGATGTTGGTCGATCGACTGGATGTGCTGGGTGTGAATAGTTTCTGATCAGAAACTATTTTGTCTGACAGTTCAGTCGATCGACTGGGAATGAAAATCGATCGACCTGAATTACTGGCATTCAGACTCGTTTTTGCATTAGAATTCAAACGAGCCTCTTCATCAATTTCCGAGTCTTCCTTTAGCTTGTCGGGACTTTCATAAGAAAGGCCACTTCTGAGATTTATGGCATTGATCGTCTCAACCGGCCCTTCACATTTAATTGAAGAGTTAGCGGCTTGCTTAGCCTCCATATTCTCCAATTGTTTCACAAAGTTCTGTGAGGACTCAATCCCGGCTGCTTCCATATTCGCCACTTGAACCAAAAGGAGTTGGACCATCTCCCTTAACTTCTCGATCTCATCTGAGTTTTGAATAGGAACTTCGACCTTCCCTTTGGAAGCTTCAGAAGTCTCGAGTTTCTCGAGACGGGTAGAAATGGAAGTTATAAGTGACACAACAGCAGTCATGTCTTCACTTTGCTTTCGTGACTTACCACGTGAACTTCCAAACTCGGCTTTATGGTCGCCATCTCCTCAATGGTGTTCCAACCTTTACTTTGACCGGTATTGTTTTGGAACCTACCATTAGCAGCTGCATCCAAAATAACTTTGTAATCATCATATAAAGCATTGTAAAATAGATTACAAAGATACCATTGCTGGAACCCATGATGGGGGACAGCTCGGACCAAACTTTTGAAACGTCCCCATGCTTCACAAAAATCTTCGTCGGCTCCTTGCTGAAAACTCGTGATTTTACTCTTCAAGGCATCAGTCTTCGAAGGCGGGAAGTACTTCTTGTAGAAGGCTAGTGCTAAAGATGTCCAATCGGTGACTCATTTGCTACTCTATCGAGGTAGCGATACCAATCTCGCGCCGAATCCTTCAAGGAGTATAAGAACATGAACCCCTTTACTTCATCTTGAGTTACCCCCTCCGGTATAGGTATTGAACAGCAATAGTCCGTGAAAATTTCCATATGTTTCAAGGGGTCTTCATCTGGTAGACCATGACCGGTTCCGTTCCACTAAATCAATATAAGAGGAACGAAACTCGAATTTACTGCTAGGTGGAAGGGGTAGGTAATCTGTTGCCCCTTTGGAAGGTGGTGCTCCTTTGGTGAAAATTATCATATATCGTAGCCATAACTTCCAAAATGAGAGTACTCAAGTCTTCCTCTCAAAAACCTGTCCTCTAATCGTGCACAAGCAAAACTAGAAGCAAAGGTAAGCAACGGCCTCAAGGAACAAAAGTTCCCTGAGACAAGGAAAATAAACTAAAATAAAGCAAAAGAATTTCACCGTCTCCCAAGACGGCGCCAAAATTTGATACCCGTCGTAAGGTGTCAAAAATAATATTTATATTTTCCAACTAAAACTATAGCTAGTGATAGTAAGGGTCGAACCACAGAGAGACAAGGTTGATTTTGTTTGCTATTTTTCAGTCTATAAAAGTAACAATTAATTGGGGGTTTTGAAATTGGTTGGCTAATGGGCTAATTGCAAAAATGAAAATTCTTAACAAGATAAAGAGAGGATCGGGAATTTCGGTTCACCATGGCAAGTAACAAAGTCGTCAAGCAAAGCAGAGATCTCATAATACGGTCTCGGGAAAATAAGCTAATCTTGCGATCAAAGCTTAAATAACCTCACGGTCTAAAAATTCCCTAGAATTTATCAAAGTTTTCACCCCAGAAAAATTCTAAATCTAGCGATAAATCAATTTACCAATCTTTCGACCTAGCGAAGAAATCAATCGAAAGATGACAAGACCAATACGGAAGAACTCATGCTACACAACTATCCTAATTTAAAACCATGGCTCACCTCATTCCCAATCAAAGAATTACCTACTCTTAATCATGACTACTCTAATTGCGAAATTAATAAATAAGAACAAATTCAACATGATGGAATCTAACTAGGACAAAGGAGAGAAATTCAATACTGAAATTAATTGATGAAACAAGAATTAAAATAACAAGTGAAATTAAGAAAAGGAATAATTGCATAAAAAGCTTACTAATTGAATATCAAGAACAAAGCATTCGAATCAAAGGTTTCCGTCTCAAGCTAGATCTGAAAACTCAGTTTTTCCAGAATGAATAACATGACCTAAAAGTTGCTGCGTGCTACTGATAAAAAGATACTGAAAGTTAATTATAAGTTGGGCTTTTAAAAGTCTAACACGGAAAATTAAACAACAGCTCGAAATCAGGTCGATCGACTGGGAATGCAGGTCGATCGACTGAACATACGGAACAGTAGCTTCTGTCTAAGCTCCAGTGGTCGATCGACTGAAAGGCTTAGTCGATCGACTGATAATGCTGTGCAGTGGCTCTTGATGCTTCCAAAATGACTCTTCACTCCTTGCACGCATCTCAAGGTGAGTGAATGAACTCTCCTTCCTCTTGGCTTCCCTGAACTCGCTTCAGGAGGACGAACTTGGCTTGATTTAGCCTACTTCCACGCATTCCTACAATAAATCATAGAAAATGCAAAGTAAACCGTTTCGGGAGAAATAGTAGCCTTAAGCTATCAATTATGCGTGAAAATACGTGCCAAAACCGCAGATAAAGTGTATAGAATATGCACGTATCACCTTGATCGATGATGATTTCGTGAGGTACCCCATATCGGCAGATGATGTTGTTTTGAATGAACTTGGCCACTTGTTTGGCGATCAAGACTGCATATGACTGTGCTTCCACTCATTTGGTGAAGTAGTCGATGGCGACGAGGACGAAGCAATGCCCCTTGGTGCCTATCGGGTTGACTTTCCCGATGATGTCGATGCCCCAGGTTGAGAATGGCCAGGGTGATGTCATGGTGTATAAAAGGGATGGTGGTATGTGCTGTATGTTGGCGAAGATTTGGCAATTGTGGCAACGTTTGACGTAGTTACGGCAATCAGCTTCCATGGTGGTCCAGTAGTAACCTAGACGCATGATTTTCCGTGTAAGCATCATTGCGCTCATGTGAGGGCCACATTCTCTGTCGTGAACCTCTCCCATGACCTTCTTGGCTTTGTGATGGTCAATGCAAAGGAGGAGAATTCCTTGGGGTGTTCTTTTGTAGAGTTGATTTTGGTTTATCATGAATTGTGATGCAAGTAAACGGATGGCTCTTTGTCCTCTTTGATCAGAGTTAGGAGGGAATTCGTTTTTGGTTTTGTAATTGAGGATGGCTTGGTACCAAGGTTCATCATGGTTTTCTTCGTCGTTGACAATAGCACAAATGTGAGCTGGCTCGCTCCTTATTTCGACACATAGGGGCATTGACGTCATGTCGTCAGGTATGTTGACGAGCGCGGCAAGTTTTGCCAGGGCATCAGCAAATTGATTTTCCTCTCGTGGCAAGTGGAAGTAGTCGACTTGGTCGAAGAACTCGGCCTCTTGATTGATCCTTGCTCGGTAGGGAGCTAAGCTGTCAGATCGGATTTTCCATGATCCGGACACCTGATTGATGATGAGCGAGGAATCGCCATGGACCCTCAATCTCTTGATGCCAAGTGTGATGGCTGCTTGTAGGCCGACGAGACATGCTTCATATTCAGCGGCATTGTTGGTGACGGCGAAGTCTAGCTTGACCGAGATCGGAACATGTTCTCCCTCTGGTGATATTAGAAGGATTCCTACCCCGAAGCCTCTCAGATTAGATGCACCATCAAAGTATAGGTCCCATGCGTCGGAGTCGGCACAAAGGATGTCTTCGTCAGGAAGTGACCATGTGTCGGTCGTTGGATCCTCGTTGACGGGATTTTCTGCCAGGAAGTCGGCAACTGCTCCTCCCTTGATAACCTTGAGGGGTACAAACTTGAGATCAAACTCGGACAGCATGAGTGTCCGCCTAGACAGCCTTCCGTTTAGTACGGGTTTTTCGAAGATGTATTTAACCGGGTCCATCTTGGAGTAGATGTGGACCGAGTAGCTGAGCATGTAATGCCGCAGCTTCTTTGTTGACCATACTAGGGCAAGGCATGTCTTTTCTAGTTGGGTATACCTCGTCTCGTACTCAATGAACTTTTTGTTGATGTAGTAGATGGCTCGCTCTTCGTTGCCGACTGTTTGTGCTAGCATTGCTCCCATGGCTGTGTTGGTAACAGTCAGGTATAGGGATAGAGGAATCCCCGGTCGAAGTGGCATGAGGACAGGAGGTTTGGATAGGATTTCCTTTATCCTGTCGAAGGCCTTCTGACAATCGTCGTCCCAATCGGTGTGATCGGAGGCACGAAGCTTTTTGAATATTAGTTCACAAATCATAGTTAACTTGGCAATGAACCGGCTGATATACTGGACCTGACCGAGAAATCCCCGAATCTCCTTCTCGTTCCTAGGCCGAGGCATTTGTTGAAGGGCTTTGATTTTGGTTGGATCAATCTCAATGCCTCTTTTGCTAACGACATGTCCCAACAGTTTTCCGGAGGTGACCCCGAATGCACACTTCTGAGGATTTAGTCTCATGTTATATTTCCGCAGACGAGCGAAGAATTTCCGGAGGGCATTGATGTGGCCGTCCCGTTCTTTCGATTTGACGATCATGTCATCGACATATACCTCTACCTCCTTGTGCATCATATCATGTAGGAGAGTGGTAGCGGTTCTTTGATAGGTCGCTCCGGCGTTGATGAGGCCGAAAGGCATGACCGTGTAGCAATATGTACCCCACTGTGTAGTGAACGCAGTTTTGTGCATGTCTTCCTCAGCCATTTTAATCTGGTTGTACCCGGCATACCTGTCCATGAATGATAGGAGAGCATGTTCGGCGGTGTTGTCCACCAGAATGTCAACATGTGGCAAAGGGAAGTCGTCTTTTGGACTCGCCTTGTTCAGGTCCCTGAATTCGACGCAAACCCGAATTCTTCCGTCTTTCTTTGGTACCGGCACAATGTTGGCCACCCAGTCAGAGTATTCAGACACTTTGATGAACCCAGCCTTGAACTGTTTGTCCACTTCTTCTTTGATTTTTAGGGCCCACTCAGGACGCATCCGGCGTAGCTTCTGTTTCACAGGTTTAGCTCCGGGTTTAATGGGTATCCGGTGCTCTGCGATTTCTCTGTCAATCCCAGGCATGTCTCTGTAAGACCAGGCGAACACGTCTTTGTATTCGTGGAGGAGGTCAATGAACTGCTGTCTTTCCGAGGGGTCCAGGGTTGTCCCTATCCTAAGTTCTTGAGGTGTATTGTTGGTTCCTACGTTAATAGGTTTGGTCTCCTCAATGATGGGGGTTCTGGTTTCCCGTTTGTCAAGTTCTTTGGCTAAGTGAGGTGGGTAGTCACTCAAGTCAAATTCCTCATAGTCATTCAGAATTGCATTGCAGTTAAATTGAGACGAGTCATAAGCAAACTTAGCGTTCATTAAGTTGACACGAGCGAAAAGCTCGGAAAGGACAGACATCTCGTGATCAGTCAGAGGCGACACAATAGAGGAAGTGGCCCCTGGAACAGGCTCCAGGTTGTCACCTTTCATGGGAGTAGGGGTGACCTTAGTAGACTAAGCCTCTGAATCAGCCACGACTTTATGATAAAACAGTGGGAAGGGGACCTTGACTGGGACATCCGGAGTGTTAGGAGCTACGACAGACTCTGACTCCGACTCAGACTCAGACTCAGATCCTTCTTCACTTCCCTCCTTGAACATAGGGCCTTCTCCAGTCGTTATCTTGAGAATGCGGCCCTGGCGATCGGTCCACTTGACGGTCTTCCTCCAGCCTTGGTTAGCTTTCTCCGGGTTAGTATTGGAGATCAAGGCGGTTGGATCAAATTAGTTGTCCTTCAGGGCGATGTTGATAATGTCCTCACAGTCGAGGTGTTTGATGTTATCTTCCCCAAAGAGGAGTGTGACGGCTTGTCCGTCAAGGCATGGTGACGGTTTGGATTCAGTTGATGCAGCTTTGATGTTGTCGGGGATAAAGTAGTAGTCCTGGAAGACTTCCACTCCCGGGTATCTAGCCCTGGCCACAGAATCATAGATTGGCTCCGGAAAGATGTGGTAGAGTTCAGACTCTCCCTCGGGGACAAAGTATCCGTTGAGAGTCAGGTGGTAGGGGCGGAGGATGACTCCGTGCTTCTTGCGTTTTCGGATTAGGAGGTTCATCTCCCGGATATCTTGGTCAGTAGGTTCGTACCCCAGTCCAAAGGGAATGTTGGGGACCTTAGCCTGTTTCAAGGGAGGCAATGGGTCCTTTAGTGGATTGAGCGGCAAACTCGGGAAGTAACCCTGACGCATCATGATACGGTTGACCGTGAGGTTGGTGAACGGGTCGCAATCAGAGGTTGCTGATTCATCAGATATGGCGTTTACGGCTTGGAAACCCCACATTTCATTGTCGTCCTCCACAATGGCTTGGGAGGCTATCCCCCTTCTCATAACTGCCTTGATTGAGGAAGCGGGAATCGTGATCGTTTTCCCGTTGAAGGGGACCCTGATCTTCTGGTGGAGCGTTAATGTGACCGCCTTGACGGCGTGAATCCAGGGACGTCTCAGGAGCATGTTGAAGGACGCGTCGATGTCAACCACTTGAAAACTGGTTTGTCGTTCTAAGGGTCCGGTTGCGACGGTCAAAGTGACTAGCCCAGCGACCTTGCGACGAGTGTCGTCTTAGGCGCGTACTCCTTGATTTGTTGGGATCAAATCAGATTCCTTGACACCCAGCCTGTAGGCCGTTTTGAGAGGGATGACATTTACGGCGGAACCGTCATCCACGAGGACCATTGGTATATTCTTTTGGAGGCATTGTACGGTGATGTACAGGGCCAGGTTATGATTGGCTCTGAATGGAGGGATGTCCTCGTCGGAGAAGACGACTGGGTTGTTCAGATCAGGGGCGTCCCTTGTCATGTGTGCCACTATTTCTTTTGGGGAAGAGGTGGAGGGAACGGTTAATTTTCCCAAGGCCTGCAGCAAGGCCTGTCGATGCTCAAAAGACGTTGCGATCAGCTGCCAAATTGAGATTTCGGCTTTTGCTTTCTGGAGCTGTTTCAGGATTAAATTTTTGGGGGCCTTTGGTTGAGTGTCCACCTCTGGGACGATTTGGTCATTCGTTGTTGGAATGACCCTTGGGTTGCTCGGATTTTGATAGGGACGTCCGGACCGGGTGAGATGTCCGATTTCGTTCGCCCGCTTCTCCTTCCCTGGGAGGATATAGACATCCTCAACATCATCCCTCCATATGCCGTTAATTTCGGAGTCTCGAGGATACCTTGGAGGGGTATTCCTCGGTGGGTAGTTCTTGTGGGGAATATTTTTGTGAGGGTGATTTTTATGGGAGTAGTTATTTTGAGGGTAGTTATTTTGAGGGTGATTTTCGTGAGGTCTATGCCAGAATGGTCGCGGGAGCAATCCATCCTGGGGGGGGGGGGTAGTTTTGAATGCTTGGGGAATTCTCCCTTGGGCGCGGTGCTGGGGTATTGAAGATGAGTAGACGGTAGGCGTCGTCGAGTCGGGTGATTCTTTCAGAGAGGCTGGCTATGGCCTCTTCAACTTGTTGAAACATTGTGAGCATAGTGGCAGCACTAAACACAAACACTCCGTCTGAAGGATCCTTTTCCAAAACATTCACCTCGTCGTCGATCGGCCAGATGAGGTGAGAGCAGTCTAAGGTCGGTTCATCGTCAGAGATGGCGTGAATTCCCAGAGGTTTCGTCTTGTTGTTCGGCTTAGTTGATGGGGGTATAGGCAAATCTCCCTTCTCAATCATGTCTTGAATGAGGTGCTTGAGTTTGAAGCAATTTTCGGTATCATGCCCTTTCCCTCGATGATATCGTGATGGCGTTGGGGTTCCAAAATCGGGACTTCTTGGCGTCGGTCGGATCTGGGGTGGGTCCGATCGGTTGTAGCTTCCCTTGGTCCATGAGCCTTTTCAGGGCACTTGCATAAGTCGATCCTATGTTGGTGAACACTCTCTGGGGGCGCTCGGTTTTCTTGGCAGATGGTTCGACGAGGTTGACCTCATCAATCTTGTTTGTCTGACCGTAAGGGCGAGATCCGGTTGAGGTGGATCCCTGGTAACCCCTGCCACTGGTCTTTGCTAAGACACCCTTTCGGAGGTCGTCCTCAATACGTGTCCCTGAATATGCGAGATCTTGAAAAGTTTTGATATTCGATACCTCGAGGTTGGCATAAACCGGGCGGAGATTGTTGACAAACTTTTCCACCGCAGAGTTGATTCGGCGACCATCGACCAATTGAGTACTCTCCCTCCTCCCGGGTTAGGAACTCGGTGAACCCTTCCTTGTCGTTTTGGGTTAACACCTCGAGAGTACGGGTGTTGGCACGGATTTCGACGTTGTCGGCATCTTGCTTGGCAAACTCAATGCGATTTCATCCCAAGTAGTAAGGTTTTTCGGGTCCAAGGAGTAGTACCATTGGCGAGGAATCGGCTCCAAAGAGGATGGGAAGATCCGGGTAAAGAGCTCCTGTTTGACCCCCTTAATGGCCATGTAGTCCTTGAAAGCACGGATATGGTTGAGTGGGTCCTCCACTCCCTTGAACTTAGGTACGTCAGTCAGGGTGAAGTTGTCAGGTAACTAATCCCCGACAGGCTCGAACCTGCGGTTGTTCTCAAGATGGATATTGTTACCCCGGGCTAGGAGTTGTTCTTCCAAGTGTTTCAGCCTCTTCTCAGTTTCAGTCAGAGGTGGGGTATTATGTTCCCCAGTTTCCTTGTTCTCCATGTAACACCCGCGAATTTCCCATTTTGACATTTAAAATTTATTAAACCGTTTAATCATTTTATTATATATTTTTGAATTATTCAATTTAATTAATTTTATGTCAAACACGATTTTTATAAACGTATTATATAAAAGCTCATTTTTTATAAAAATACGTACGATTAAATTATATCTTAAAGGCATGATTTATATAATAATATCCTGCTTTTACATATCATGTTTTATTTGTTGAATTCATTTGGTTTTATATGTTGGGCTCAATTGACTTTATGTATTGGACTCTTTTGGTCTTGTCTGTTGGGCTTCACATGGTCTAATAGTTGGATTTTAAATGACTATGTATTTGGGCCTCTCATAGCTTAGTTGTTGGATTTACAAAGGAGTCACTTGAGTTGGCCACATTCTATTCCGTAATTCCGTATAACGTAAATTATTCATTATCACTTGCTTATATGTTATTCAACCGGCATGCTAAACTGTAAAGTGGAATATTTATTAATATAATACAAGCATGAGATATTTACTATAAATATTTGTATGAGTCATATTCTTGATAATGCCTTGTATTGTTCTGTTGTGAGAGTCTTGGTCTTATCGGATACTAGGGGTGAGCTATAAGCCCTCTAGTTGCGATATGTGTGGACAGCGGGCCGCCCACGGGGGCGCTTGGTGAAGGTCGAAAAACAAGCGTTTGCATCTTGTAAGGAGTCGCCACCAATTTTTATGGGAAATTGGAACCGTTGAATACCTCGTGTCATGTCAAGACACAAAGTAGTGACATGAACACTAAGCAATCGTTACCCTTAGCATTCTATGTCTAGAATGACTCTCGTGGATGCCAATGAACACGGGTGCTCACGGAGATCTGGAGTAAGGGGTGAGGGTACGTATTAGGAAGCTCTTTTGATCGAACACCTAATCCCGCCCACCTCGATAGCGGCCTCTACTAATGATTAGGGAAGTTATTCGTACTCGATATATCGTCGGCTATATGCATGCAATGCAACATCCAAGTTTTAATCCTAGCATGTGAGAATTAATACTAAGTTGGTAGACACGTAATTAGCATACAATTGGGTCGAAGTTGGAATTTAATGTTGATTTACATGTGGAAACATACAAACAATAAAAGAAATACAATAACTATAAATACAATAACGAAAATTACATTAATTACATTGGAATAGGCAATTTATGTCGAAAATACCTTTAAAACGGATAATTTGAGAAAAAGAATAAAAGAATAAAATAAAGAAATTAACGAACAGGAATTAGCGATATTACGGATATTAGTTAGTTAATACATAGACTAATTAAACTAGGTCAAGGCAGAAACGGAGTTCAGGGACAGAAATCATCCTGGAACAGGCGCAGCAGGACGGCGCCCTCTGGAAGAGGCGCAGCAGTTGCTGCGTCTGTTCCAAGGGTGAGTTCTGGCTGTGAAGCCGGAACTGCAAATCGTTAATGTTAATTGGTAATTTTATGGATCGATTAAATTATTTGACTCGGATGGAAGTGATTAACAGGTTAATTACATGTGAATGATGGTGTCATAAAGGCGATAAAACATGGATGAGACGATGCAAAAGGATTAATTACATGAAATTAACGATTAATTAGTGAATTAAACTAACTAAAAAAGTTATTAGATTAAACATGATGATTAATGACGAATATGCGATGAACATGTGAATAAACAGATGAAAACTATATCAAAGACGAATTTTAAACCCAATATGAACAAATTGAATCTCTACAACCCGGAATTGAATTTAATGACGAAAACCCGCAAATATGAATTAATTGGGATTTAAGTCGGATTTAATGAATTAAACATATGAATGAATGATGAATTATATGATACAATACACATGTGAATTATCAGTGACGATTATATCAAAGAATTAATGGACGAACAAATAACAAATAAAAAGAAAGCGAATTACGAGAGGACGAGGAAGAAGAAAAGAAGCGAGGAAGCTGCGGCAGCCTCACGAAGAGGCGCAGCAGGGATCGCGCTCCTTCAAGAGGCGCAGCGATTCTTGCGTCTCTTCTCAACGTCTGTCTCATCGGAAATCCGCAAAGCGAGTTTTAAAGCACGGTTTTAGAAATCGGTTTTAATGGTGTATTCGACATAAATCTTACAATGGTGATACGATAAATAAAATACAATAAATAAATAAGGATTATACACCCTCAGACTTACATGTTGACGAAACGAGATGAACTAAGATATCGATTAGTGAATGCTCGACGCGAATGCAAAGAGAGTGCCCTCGTAAGAGGAAAACGATTGATTGATTAAGTTGATTATTGGTGTAGTTGGTCAAATTGGTCGGTCATGCAACGGAGAGGCTGGTACCCGGAAAGATCCGAGCTTACGTGGTCGGAAGTCCAAGCACGTAGGCGCCAATTAGTAAGAACAAAGTCTAGAATGCAAAGGGAGAAGAGAAGGGCGGACACTCGCGTGAGAAATATGAGGAACGAAGGCTCCTATTTATACTAATCACGTGAAGGAATAGGGTTTCGGAGACTCTTTGGAAGTGAATCTCGTAAAGATATAAAAAAGATACGTGAAACATGCAAAGAAGGGCCTGGGAAGAGGCGCAGCAGCCACTGCGTCCCTTGGAAGAGGCGCAGCACCTGCTGCGTCTATTTCCAGGAGGTTTCCTCCTGCTGAAGAAAGATTTCCGCGTTTAAGTTATGGTAGGACGGAAATAATTCGATTATCTTATGAATATTACGGGATATTATTTGCCAAAAGATAGAATTTGTGAAATATGGAATAGAAATATCCGGAACATTCCAGAACATTCCGACTCGGGATTTAACAGTTATCAGAAAATGGAGACGGTTTTTGACCCGGACTCCGAATATACTCTAATTACTGCCAAAACGACCGTATCAGGACGTAGATGACAACTAAGAGGTCGACATTAAATATTTGAGCAATCACTTAACGATAATCTTACGAACTGTCACAAATCGTTCCGCGTACCAAACATGCGGCCCAATCATCACCGGGTGGTTTGCGGGAGGTGCAGAAATGAGGTATCTACAGAGCCCCCACTTTGACTGAGGCTTGGACAAGGCGAAAGTCAAATTATAGCCATCAGGTCAATCGAAGATTACAACCTGACGACTATGGTGACGCGAGGCGGCTCAAGGGGTCTGAACCAAGGACCTGTCGTCGGGAACATTTTAGAGTCTGTCGACTATCGGGGAGGGTCGTTTAAAGTCCATTAGACTACGTAAGGAAGCTCGCCAGCCATAAGAAGAGACCATACCTGAGATACCCCCGGGCGAAACGGAACTGAAGACGCTTCGGCAAAACTCTTTGGTCTGAAGATAACTTGGTGTCTGAAGGCATTAGGGGTCACAGGGAACTTTGGTCGAACTCTGCGGGGAAACAAGAAATATTGAAAGCAGCAGGACGTCAGTAGAAACTGCTGGGGAATCCGCTTGCAATAGTCTCAAGCAAACTCTGGCAAAACTTGAGGTTGAATCTGCTTGCGTCGGTCTCAAACAAACTCTTGCTGGGGGAATATTTTGACGACTAGGAACATCTAGATCGTTGTGGGAGAAATCTTGAGTGAGCGATCTTGCAAAATACTACTACTGCTACCTGGATATAATGATCTTGAGCAATATCGCAAAAATCTTCTTTGCTTATTTGGATAAAATGCGGGCCGGAACGAAAGAAAATCATCGAAACGGACCAAAAGAATATAATAGCGTTGAAGAAGAGGCGCACCAAAGATGGGCCCACAAATAACGAACTCATAACGAATTTTTGAAAATCCGTATGGAGGGAACACAAGGAAGAGGCGCAGCAAGAGCTGCGTCCCTTGGAAGAGGCGCAGCGCCTGCTGCGTCTTTTCCCCAATTTGGCTATTTCTGCGTAAAAACGCGAACTCAGAAGGATTGTATTTCATTATTTCGAAACACAATTCACTCATTTCTCTCTCAAATCTTCACCATTTTCGTCGAGGTTTGATCCAAAAGCTCGCATTAAACATGACTAATCGAGGTATGTGTTCCAATTTTGCATTAATCATCTACATTTGTTGAATTTTGAGCCGCGAAAACGAGGGTTTTCGACCCTTTTGATCGAAAATTTGGGGCTTTTCCCCCAAATGAATTTGCCATGCCAAATTGATGTTAGAAATGGATAGTAGGCAATGTTAGGAACATAACCATGTATTTGCTTCGAATTTTCATCGAGTTTTGAGCCCTTGAATGAATTTTGAGACGGTTTTTACAGCTGAACCGTAAATTGTTTCGAAAATAGCCTTAGGATTTCCCATTGGCGATGAAATTTGATATTTGGGATCCCTGGATGATGGGTAAACTTTCTACCATCTCGAAATTTTGGTTCGTGACAACTTTTTCAGGACACCTTTCTAGGGCATAATCGCCGTTATAACGAAATGCTGCCGAATTTTCGACTTGAACCTGGAACTAGGCTTTGACTTGGACTTGACTTGACCCAATTTATCACATGAGTGATTGGGTTGGCGGGAATATGGCCAAAGATGGCATGAAAAGGGCGGTTTTCAGGGATTTGAAGGCTCGAAAACTCCTTAACAAAGGCTTGTCGTCATGTGACGCGGCCTGAATTTACTTCAATGTTGCAGGTGATGAGGCTTCTACTTCTGGGAGGACTCCCATGGAGATAGACGCCAGTACTGTTGAGGAGGCTTTAGAGCAGGCCTTCACCGCTGCGGTGATGGCCACTGGAGACGAGGCTCACGAGGAGGAGGCCGTCGAGGAGGAGGAGGCCCCGAGACGGGCCAACGTTGGGCGAGGAGGTCGTCAGCCGAGAGGAGCTCTGTGGGGTGAGACCGGGAGAGTAGGCACCTTGTGTGGGCTGCAGAGGGTCACCTGTCCTACAGGACGGTGAAGAGCTTGGTAAATAAGAATTAACTACTCATTACCTATTCTCTTTCATTCTTTTTGTCCAAACTTCTTGCAAATTTCATTCAAAACTAAAGATAGCTTTGTTTCAAATCATTATAGGAGGCTGGGAACATCAGGTCGTTCTCGGGTTACACGACGGCGATGGAGCACTACGAGCACGAGCATTTGTCGGCGGAGGAGGAGAGGGCCATGATCGAGCGTGGAGCGTTCGGTCCTCTAGTTCGTGTCCGGAAGGATATCGTGAAGAGGAAGTTGCGGGCTAACCTTAGCCTGGTCCGCGCTTTCTTGGATCGATTTTGGGATACGACTTCCACGTTTCACCCGCCTTTTGGTGAGGTGGGAGTTACTACGGAGGATTACGGCATGATTTCGGTCCGCCGTGTGGGACCGAGGAGATGGTGTGGCGGAGACCGCCATGAGGGCGGACTCGGCCGAGGCGAGGAGATTGATCGGCTGGAACTTATCGCCGAAAGGCTGTTGTTGCGATCGGGTTTGGTACCCGTACCTACGTTCGAGACTACTTTGCGGGGAAGACCCCGGCGCCGGTGACGATCGATGGGAGGGAGACAACTCCTCCTCCTTGTACTGGTGAGAGAGGGCTCGTTTGTGGCTTTGGTGGTTCTGTCTTCGATTTACCTCGGAGACAAGGGCGAGAGGCTATCGACGAAGCTCCTTCCCTTTCTTTCGACGACCGAGTTCCCTAGGACGCCGGGACCGGGTCCTTGCTGGTTTTGCGGTCCTCTTCCGCTTCATGAGGGCCATGGTTCGTCCGGAGTTGATGGAGAAGGGGACTTCTCCGGCGCCGTCGGACCGGACTACTTGTTGGAGGTATGAACCTTCCTTTAGACCAAAGTAAATTCCTTTCTTTATTGAATCACGAAAGATCGTCATTGATTATTCTGTTTTACAGGCGTGGGTGTACTCTTACTTCCCGAGTCTCGCACCCAAGAGGACGGAGCCGCTGGAGAAGGCCTATCCCGTGGTGAGGGATTGGGTCATGTGCCGGACGAAGAGCAAGCGCTCTTCACACAATGTCTACCGGCGGGATGTGAACGCCCTTCAGCTGAGCAGCGTGAGTATCCCACTCGTATTCATTTATATTTCTTATCCTTTGCCTTCACTTGATCATAGGAATGATCTTTGCCTTATCTTGTCGCAGTGGGTGCCTAGACCTTGGGCGGAGTACGCTGGAGCGCCTCCTTTTGTCGCTGAGGTCCTTCGACCTAGGAGCCCGAGTCGGCTGCTTTTGTGGACGTCGATGGGTCCTGTGTGGTATCTGGGCGAGCGTTTGGCTCGTCAGTGCTCTCGGGACGCGTTGACGGTTCCCGTCGACCCTCCCAGGACGATGTTTAGGGAGCCTTCTGAGGCTGAGAGGGAGGCGGACCTGGCTGGTGCTAGTGGCGACGACCTTCTTCTGCCTGGCGAGGACTACTCGGCGTTCCTTTACGGGAGGTTGGCGTACTGGCCGATAGTGGTGAGTATATTTTACTTTTTCTTGATTTTGATTTTGAGGATTGCGACGAAAGATCATCGATTAACGAGAACTATTTGTCTTTGCGGGAGGTTGAGGCGGCGGGCATCGAGCCCTCAGAGTACCCCGAGACCCTCGAGTACACTGACGCGACTGGGAGGACGACGATCTCCGAGTTGCGTGACTTTGACGTAGCTGTGACGGATGCTGGCTTAGATGACTGGCAGCATCTGATTCGGAGGGTAAGCCTCCGACTTGTATGACTTTCGTGTAAGAACACATTTGGTTGAACTTGTTCAATTTACTAAGACTTTCTTTTGAAATGCAGGTTGCGCCATCTCGGTTTGTGGCACTATGGAGGGTGGCCAACCGGCTACGAGCTACTGCCATCGAGACACTCGTCGGTGGTCGAGGTCGTCAGGTATGAACCTCATTTGATTTCTTTTGATTTTTGATTTTCAGTTTTGTTTGAATTGATTGACATGAGCCAATTTATTGCTGTTTATAGGCTGGTCGCGAGCTGGAGCGAGAGTTGACCCAGTCTCGGGAAGAGACAGCTCGCTTGTTGAGGGAGCTCGAGTTTCGGGATGCCGAGATTGCTGCTCTTGCGGCGAGGGTTGCTGAGTTGGAGGGTGCCCAGCAGTAGTTCTGTGTAGTTTTGTACATTTGGACATCTGATTTCGAACATTTTTGGACTTTGTTTGGGGCGCGAGCCCCCAGTTTGCTTGGACTTTTGAACTTTGTTCGGGGCGCAAGCCCCCAGTTTGCTTGTACATTTGTATATACGATGGCCTGAGTGCCTTTGCTGCTGGGTCGTGTTGCTTGTACCTGCAGGTTAGTTTTTGAACAGGTTTGGTAGACAACGGTTTACGCCGTCATGTTGCCGAAATTTACATAGAAATCACGCAAAACATACATTTTATACATATGGCCTTTGACCAGCGCAAAATGAGACTCGAAAGAGCACGAAAAATGCAAAAATGTAAGAATTTTGTCGGAAATGACCGGACGGTAGGGAGGGTTACCCCCTAAAAAAAAAAAGAAAAAAGAGAAATCTGTAAGTGTAGAAATGAAATGTTGAAATGAAAACAAAAGAAAATTATTTCCCAAAATGAAATTTACTTCCTAAAAAAATAAAATTTATTTCCTAAGAATAAAAAAAGAATTTAAGCGTCATGAAATGGCGAAGGTGTCGATGTCGCCTCGAAATGCGTGCCCGCGAAAATAGGAAACTTGAAACATGGTAAACTGCTCGTATTTACCAAAATAAAATCCCGTAGGAATAGGAAATTATTCGTTATAGAATTAGGAAAGATCCAAACGCGGAAATCACAGAAGTGAGACTGGGGAAGAGGCGCAGCATGAGTGCGTCCCTTTGAAGAGGCGCGCAGTCTTTGCTTTGTTCCCAAGCTTGTCCGTTCGGCGGATTTTTGGAAACAGCAATTAGTATAAATAGAAGCGTCGACGGGGCGTTAATTCACACAATTCTTCCGTCTCTTCCTCGTCTATTCACATAAAATTCTCAAAATAAATCTTCAAGAGAGAATTGTCATCATGAATACTTTGGAGATCCGCTTAAAGGAATGGACCAACAAGTTTTCGAATGTGGAGAAGCATGACATGGGCGCTTATAACCTTGGGTCTTTGTTGAGTTTGAAACTCATTAAGATTGTAAAACCGTTCTTGGATGCTTGCCTTGACTATTGGGACCCGAATTATCATGTTTTCGCGTTCCCGGGAGGTGACATTTGCCCATTTCCTGAAGAAATAGCTGCTATTGGTGGATGGGATCCTGAACATTTACCTGCCATTCGTTCCACTTCACAAGGGTATAAGAGCAAATTCAGAGACTTGCTTGGACTGACCAGACTTGAGGTGGATCGTCTAGTTACCCCGAAAGGCGTGAGAATGTTGGATTTTATTGATCGATTCATCACATGTGGTGACCCCTACTGTCTCTCATGTTGCTAGGAGGAGAGCATTTGGCTTTTGTTTGTTGCATATGTATGTCTTCCAAGGGCATGTTGATGAAGACTTGAGAGGTGACCCTCGTCTTTTGTGCCTTATCGAGCAAATGGAGTCGCGCAGAGCCGGACTTGCTTATGCTTAGGAGAGATTATTTTGGGCTTGGATAATAGGAAATCCAACCGTGATCTGCCATTTTTGGGGAGTCCGTCATCCTACGGTAAAGACACCTTTCTTTTTCTTTTTTTTTTTTTTTTTTCGTTTTTTTTTTTTTTTTTTTTTTTGTTGTTTTTTGTGTTTGGTGTCTAATACCGCTTTTGGTAGGTTTGGCTTATGGAACGGCTCCACCGCTCGAGCCCCGGTTCATGCACTTTCCTATCATTCCCGTATGATTGCGATGAGGACGCGGTTGTACATGGTGGACTTCACCCGGGTCCGTGACTATTGGAAGAACAAGTCAAGAATGATGATGGCCCGTTGATTAGGTGGGTTGTACGTGGTGGCACCTCAAGTCCGTCACCTGGAGTGTCTTCTTTGGATCCCACTAGGTCCGTGCGCATTCGGGATTGGAGTTCGTGGTATGCATCTTTCCGGAAAGATTGATGAGGCAAGTTGGTGGGCTGGGCGAGACGATCCCGAGGCTTGACACCGTCCCGTAGAGTGCTATGGCGCTTACTACAGAGAGCCGAAGAGAGTGGGCTATCAAATGGGCCCAAAGGAACATGTGGTTCTTGAGTTTCTCCGCCAATGCTTTGTGGGTGTCGGATTCCTATCCGAGGTGGAGAGAAAGGTGCGACTTCGGAAGAGCGCGAGAGACTAAGGAAACGCGAACCTGTTGACTACAAGGTGCGCGAGGGCGAGAAAGAGAAGGAGAAGCATCTGACAGAAGGAGAAGAAGAAGCCGGTTTTCAGGTCATTCACCCTTCAAAGAAATCAAAGACTACTCTGTTGCGGAAATGGTGGTTAGCAAGAATGGCGAGTCGGGCCTCGAGAAAGACCGTTGGTGATTAGGTCTGAAGTGGTGCAAGAGCGCCCGGCTCGAGGTCGTGACAAGAAGTATGACAAGAGTGACAAGGGCAAGGGGAAGATGGAGGAATAGCCCGAGTCCTTATTTATTATTTGATTATTATTTATTATTGTTGTTGTAATAAAAAGGAGGGATTTTTAGAATCCTAGCCTATTCTATTTTTATTATGTAACGTACTATTATTATTAGAAAGCGAATGGAATAAAAAAGGTTGAATGGTTATGAAACCGTTGTGATTTTCTTTTATTATTCTTGTCGAATTTCAAATGCAACGCAAATGTCCTTCTATTTACATTTTAGGTATAATGGGTTGAATCCTGTGAAGGATTGCCTACGTATTCACTTTAAAAAAGCGAAATCAAACCCTTGCGCGTAGTTCGAGTAAATGTAAAAGAATAATTGTCCGAAGCAAGAGCTTGTAATGAACATAGAAACTAAGCATGAGGTTTTGCTTGTTCTCAAGGTGCGAATTTAGTTTATTTGATGATATGAGGATGACAAATTTGTCAAAATGCAAGAGCATGGTGACACTTAGCTTATTTCAGCTGGGCCAGGGGCCGTTTATTTAGTGCCACAAGAGCGACACATGGGTTTACGCGAGGCGCGTGTGTGGTCCTATTCTAGGCATAGTATCGTTTCAGTTGGTCAAGGTTTGTGGGGTTTGAAAACTCATTCCCATCTAGGTCTGTGATTCTAACCGCACCCCCTGGGAGTATGGATTTGACTAGATATGGTCCGGCCCAATTAGGTTTGAATTTTCCCCTTGGGTCGACAGGTAAAAGAGCTCTAACCGATTTGAGTACTAAGTCTCCTTCTTTGATGTTTCTTGGCCTAACCCTTTTGTTGAAAGCTCGTTTGATACGTGCTTGATAGGTTTGGACATTATGTAAGGCGCGTAGCCTACGTTCATCCAGGAGGATGAGTTCTTCGTATCTATCCTTCTTCCAATCGGCTTGTGGATTTGGCTTTCTAGTAGAATACGCAAGGATGGTATTTCTAGCTCGACTGGTTGTACGGCCTCCATGCCGTAGGTCAAATAGAAAGGAGTAGCCCCAGTGGGCGTCCTAACTGATGTACGGTATCCCCATAGGGCAAAAGGTATCTTGCTTGGCCAATCTCTGTAGTTGTCAGTCATTTTCTTGAGAATTGTGACAACATTCTTGTTTGCCGCCTCTACCGCGCCGTTAGTCTGTGGTCTATAGGGCGAAGAGTGGTGATGCTTAATCTTATATTTGGCTAGCAATTGCTCGGTTTCAGCTTGGAAGTGTGACCCATTATCGCTAATGATCTCATGTGGGCAACCATATCGACAGATGATGTTGTTTTGTATGAATTTTGCCACATTTTTAGCCGTAAGACCAGTGTAGGAAGCAGCTTCTACCCATTTGGTGAAGTAGTCAATTGCTACTAGAATGAAACAGTGACCTCCTGTGCCGGCTGGGGTTATCTTTCCGATTATGTCAATTCCCCATGCGGAAAATGGCCAAGGAGATGTCATCGTGTATAGCAACGAGGGAGGGACATGTTGTACATTCCCGAAGATTTGGCAATTGTGGCAATGTCTCACGTATTTGATGCAATCGGATTCCATTGTGGTCCAATAATACCCTAAACGTGTGATTTTCTTTGCCATCATAGGCCCACTCATGTGGGGACCGCATTCTCCGTCGTGGACTTCTTCCATCACCTTTCGTGCCTGTGAATGTCAAGGCAACGTAGGACTACACCAAGAGGTGTTCTTTTGTATAACTCTCCTTGCATCAGGATGTATTGGGAAGCTAATAGGCGTATAGCACGTTGTCCTCTTTTGTCCATATCCGGTGGATAGGTACCATTAAGCTTGAAATTTAGGATTGCTTGGAACCAGGGTTCCTGTGCGATTTCCACTTCATTGGTGATTTGGTGGACATAAGCCGGTTCTGATCGTCGTTCGATACACAAAGGCATTTCCATCATGTGATCTGGCATATTTATCAAAGATGCCAGTTTCGCAAGAGCGTCTGCAAATTGATTTTCCTCCCGAGGTAGGTGTAAGTAGGTTACGTGATCAAAGAATTGAGCGACTTGGTCTATCCTAGCCTGGTAGGGTGCGAGGCTTTCACTTCGGATTTTCCAGGATCCTGTAACTTGGTTGATGATCAGCGATGAGTCCCCATGTACTCGGAGGTTTTTGATGCCTAAGCTTACTACCGCTTGCAGTCCAATGAGACAAGCTTCATACTCTGCAGCGTTGTTTGTCACCTCGAAGTCGAGTTTGACAGCAATTGGTGTATGCTCACCTTCAGGAGAAATGAGCAACACTCCTATTCCGAATCCTCTTAAATTTGATGCTCCATCAAAGTATAGATCCCAGGAGTCTACATCTGTTTGAAGTATATCCTCGTCGGGAAATGACCAAGTATCTATGGTTTGTGCGTCGTTGATAGGATTTTCTGCGAAGAATTCGGCGACGGCGCGACCTTTTATAACTTTTAGTGGCACATATTTGAGGTCGAATTCTGAGAGCATCAGAGTCCACCTTGCAAGATGTCCGTTGAGGACGGGTTTCTCGAAGAGGTATTTGACTGGATCCATTTTGGAATATATTTTGACGGAGTAGCTAAGCATGTAGTGACGTAGCTTCTTCGTTGCCCACACAAGAGCGAGGCATGTCTTTTCGAGCTGCGAGTATTTGCACTCATATTCCAAGAACTTCTTACTTAGATAGTAAATAGCTCTTTCTTCACTTCCTACAGTTTGAGCCAGCATAGCACCCATGGCAGTTTCAGTTACTGTGAGATATAAACCAAGAGGTTGATCTCGTTGTGGCGGCATGAGCACTGGTGGTTTACCCAATATCTCCTTGATTCGGTCAAACGCCTTTTGACAATCATCATCCCACATGGTGTGGTCTGTTTTCTTGAGTTTCTTGAAGATAGGCTCGCAAATCATTGTAAGTTTCTATATGAATCGACTTATGTATTGTACTTTTCCCAGGAATCCTCTGACTTCTTTTTCTGTTTGAGGTTGTGGCATCTCGATCAGAGCTTTGATTTTTGAAGGATCTATTTCTATACCTCTTTGACTAACGACGTATCCCAGGAGTTTGCCAGATGTTACCCCAAATGTGCATTTCTGGGGGTTGAGTCTCATGTTGTACTTTCGTAGCCTTGCGAAGAATTTGCGAAGGTTCGCAATATGTCCCTCTCTCTCCTTGGATTTGACGATCATGTCATCTACATATACCTCCACTTCTTTGTGCATCATGTCATGTAGGAGTGTAGTTGCGGTGCGTTGGTATGTAGCTCCGGCGTTGATCAATCCGAATGGCATTACTGTATAGCAATATGTTCCCCATTGGGTGACGAATGCGGTCTTGTGCATATCTTCCATGGCCATCTTGATTTGGTTATAACCCGCATATCCATCCATGAAGGATAGTAATGCGTGGTCTGCAGTGTTGTCTACCAATATGTCAATGTGAGGTAG
The DNA here is from genome assembly GCF_048544455.1 of Silene latifolia. Lineage (NCBI taxonomy): Eukaryota > Viridiplantae > Streptophyta > Magnoliopsida > Caryophyllales > Caryophyllaceae > Silene > Silene latifolia. Next base: position 71,819,952 of record NC_133526.1, on the reverse strand, counting down.
AGGAAAGTCATCTTTTGGACTCGCTTTGTTTAAGTCCCTAAAGCCAACACAAACACGGATTCTCCCATCCTTTTTGGGTACGGGTACTATGTTAGCTACCCAGTCAGAATACTCGGAAACTTTGATGAACCCGGCTTTGAATTGTTTATCAACTTCTTCCTTAATCTTTAGAGCCCATTCTGTTCTCATTCGTCAAGCACATTTTCTGAGGTTTGAAACCTAGCTTAATCGGAATCCTATGTTCGGCGATATCCCTGTCGATCCCTGGCATGTCCTTGTAGGACCAAGCGAAAACGTCTTTGAATTCATTTAGGAGGTCTATGAAATCGGCCCTTTCGGTAGAGCTCAAGGTAGTCCCTATCCTAAGTTCTTTGGGTTCTAGTTCGGTTCCTACGTTGATGGGTTCGGTATCTTCTATTACTGGTCCCCCTTCCCCTTCTTGTAATATTTCTTTGGCTACGTAGGGAGGTATTTCGGTCAAGTCCGGGTCTTGGTCATCCTCAGTATCATCATAAATGAATTGCACTCGAAAGAACACAGAGAGTAAGCGTAACCCGATTTATTCATATTAAGATTTGAGTAAAGTTGAAACAAAGAAGCCAACCGATCCATGGTCGGTGGTGGCAAAGGAACGATAGTTGGGACATTTCCCGAACTACCGTGACTACTCGAGGCTAAGCTAGGAGAAACGAAGGGAGTGGGGATGACAACAGGAGTAGACTCTCTAATGACTTCTCTAGACTCCGACTCTGACTCCGACTCCGATTCGAACTCATCGTCTTCTGGTTCTCCTTTGAACATCTCTCCTTCTCCAGTAGTGAGCTTGAAGAGTCTTCCTTGGTTGTTGGTCCATTTGATAGATTTTCTCCATCCTTTCTCTTTGTTTTGTGTCGATTTCTGTGATCAACGCGGCGGGGTTGAAGCGATCGTCCTGAAGTATCATAGTAATGATCTCATCCTGCGCGGCCCTAATGAATCGATCTTCTCCAAACAGTAGGCTAACAGCTTGTTCGTCGAAGCAAGGTGCTTGACGGGTTTTGACGGTAGGAACCGTTTCGGGAGGAATGAAGTAGCAATCGTGAAAGATCTCGATTCCGGCTAACTTCCTCTCAAGATAATGCCAAGGTTCGGGAAATCCGTGGAAGAGTTCTGAACTTCCTTCTTGAACGAAGTACCCATTTAGAGTGGGGAGATATGGTCTCATTTGGACTCCCACGTGCTTGCGATTTTTGACTTGAGCGAGCATTTCGAGAACTTCTTATTTTGTGGGTTTGTACTCTAGTCCAAGTGGTATCCTTGTCGAGTTGCCTTCCTTGTATGGTGCGAAGGTGTTCTTCCGAATTGGGTTCAAAGGCATTCCAGGGAAGTATCCCTGAGATTTGAGTATGTGGTTGACCACCAAGTTGGAGTAGGGATTATAGTATAAGGGTGCCAACTCACTTTCTATGACATTCACACTTTGGGAGCCCCCAAATTCGTATATGGGATCCGCAAGGACTTGATTGTTTGATTGTTTCTCGATTATTGCCTTGATGGGTGACGAAGTGATCGTCACAACTTTGCCATTTAGTGGGATCTTGATCTTTTGATGAAGGGTGGATGTTACTGCTTTGGAAGCATGAATCCAAGGCCTTCCCAGAAGTATGTTGAATGAAGCTTCGATGTCCACTATTTGGAAGTTAACTTTTCGTTCGATTGGTCCCGTGGCTATGGTTAGGCTAGCAAGTCCAACCACTTTTCGTCGTGTACCGTCATATGCACGTACACCTTGATTGGTGGGAGTCCAATCCGACCCTTTCATGCCTAGTTTGTATGCCGTTTTGAGGGGTATGACGTTGACCGCGGAGCCATCGTCTACCAAAGTCATTAGCACATTCTTCTTTAGACAAATGACAGTGATGTATAGAGCAAGGTTGTGACTAGCGCCAAAAGGTGGCAAGTCTTCATCTGAGAAAGTAATAGGATTACTTAGCTTCGGTGATTCTTGGAAGACCAAGTTCACTACATCTTCGGGAGTGGAGTTATGTGCTACATTCAATTTGGCCAAAGCTTGCAGTAAAGCTTGGCGATGCGGAAATGAGCTTGCCACTAGTTGCCAGACTGAAAGATCAGCCTTGGTTTTCTGTAATTGCTTGAGCAAATGATCAGTTGGGTCATCTTCGTTGTCATTTGGTGTGATGACGTTGGTTGGACCGTTTTGAGTAGTGCTTTGATATGGGCGACCCGAACGAGTTAGGTGATCCACATCTTGGTCTTCACCATTTTGGACTATTTCCTTGACTAAGGAGTTTTCAATGAGGTATTCGTCTTCATCGTCATCGGCCCAAACCCCATTGACTGCAGCTAGTTCCTTCATTCTCATGATGTCACTTTCTAGTCGTATGATTTGATCGACTAGTTTATCGACCATGGTGACTACTTCTTGCATAGTGGCATTTTGAGAGAAGATCAATGGTACGCGTTCTTTAGGTATTGCATTGGGATTGCGCAAGGCCGTTACCATGTTTTCTAGTTCCCACACTTGTCTATCTACACTCCTTGCCCATGTGATGAAGTCGGAAATGGTAGGGGAGATAGTAGAGTAGAGCCTTTCTTTCTCAATTGCATGAATTTCATTTTCGGTAGGAGAAATGAGGTGTGAGCAATCTAAGGTAGATTCGTCACTTGTAATCGCTAGAACTCCAAGAGGATTCTGAGTGTTGTTGGGCTTACCTCCTGGTGGAATTGGGAGTCGACCATCTTCAATCATATCTTGAAGCACGTGTTTCAACTTGTAGCATTTTTCTGTGTCGTGCCCTTTGCCCCTATGGTATTCACAGTAGGAATTTTCATCCCAGAACTTGGACTTCCTTTCGGGTTCGGGAGTAGGTCCAATGGGTTGGAGTTTACCTTGCTTCATTAGCCTTTTTAGAGCGTTGGAGTACGTATCCCCAAGGTTTGTGAATTTCCTTGGTGGAGTAGTTTTCTTGGATGGCTCGAGAAGGTTAACCTCATCGGTCTTGCTAGTAGAGCCGTATGAACGACTTGTGGACCCTTGATATCCTCGACCTACCGTTTTGGACAAGAGTCCTTTACGGATGTCATCTTCAATTCGCGTCCCTAGTACAGTTAAGTCTTTGAAAGTCTTGATGTTTTGATATCTCAAATGGTTGGCATATATGGGCTTGAGATTATCCACAAACTTTTCCACAAGAGTGGCCTCATCCGGGCGTTCAACTAGTTGAGTACTAGTCTTCCTCCACCTACTTAGAAAGTCGGTGAATCCTTCTTTGTCATTTTGGGTAAGGACCTCTAGAGTACGCATGTTGACTTGGATCTCGGCATTATCCGCGTATTGTTTCGAGAACTCGATTGCGGCGTCTTCCCAAGTAGCGACCTTTTTGTGATCTAAAGTGTAGAACCATTGCTTCGGAATGGTGTCAAGAGATGAAGGAAAGATCCTTAAGAACATCTCGGGTTTGATGCCTTTGATAGACATGTAATCCTTGAAGGCGCGGATGTGGTTCAAAGGGTTCTCATGTCCTTTAAACTTAGGGATATCCGTCATGCTAAAGTTAGTGGGCAATTTGGAATTGACGGCTTCATATTTGCGATTGTTTTCCCTATAAATGTCATCCCCCTTAAGGTACATCAATTGCTCCTCTAGGTATTGGAGTCTCTTCTCGGCTGCAGTTGTTCCTATGATAGGATTCTCATCTTTAGACTCGTCATCGGAGAAACGTAGTACTTCACCTTTAAGGGGAGGCAACCTTCCCTCTACATCAAAGATACGGCCTTCGATAAGTTCAAGGCGGTCATAGGTTTGTTCTTGAGTGATTTGCATTTGGGCTAGCGCGGCTAGGATTCGATCATTACTCTCTTGAATTTGCTGGAGGTTTGTTTCATCACTTGATCCGGGCATCTTGGAAACTGGATAAGAGATCGGCGACGAATCAAAACACGATCGACCATTCTATTACACTTGCTAAAAAACGTTTTGACTCGTGAAGTGGGTGTGTGCCACTTGTGTTGAGTGGATTTTGAAGAAAGACAAGGTCTTTGAAAATGTGTATCCTAGTCAACTGTAGTGTAGTTGTAGGAGTGGACTCGAAGTGAGGTTTTGAAATGGGCTTGTGGCCCGAAATTTGACGCGACAAACGGACGGAGTTTTGACCGGATTTTGCGCTAATTAAAGGCCCTATTTCGAAATTCTTGTTTCAAAATAAGGATTTTGATTTTTTGAAAATTCGTCATGGTTTTGTTTAGAAGTGGTGATCACGTAGGGTTTACACATTTATACAGGCATTATAACGGGATGCTGAGTGCATTTAGAAGGGTTTTGGTTTAACGGGTAGGTTGCCATACCGAACCATCAAACCCGAAGTCTGTGGAGAGGCTCGTGCCAAACAAGAGTAAGGCCGATTCCTAGTCCATTTCCTCAAGTAGTGAAGGCCCTTGACACAAACAAGAGTAAGCATCATGGTATGGATGACGTCAATCGCTATCCATCCTTAGGCCCAAATAAGAATTAGGACCGTTTAGACGGGACGATTGGTCGAATGGGTTGGGTTGGGCCTAGGAAGGCCGAGTTAAACGGTCTAGGAAGACCGAGTTATGAGAACCGACAATTGTCTTGTACAAACTATTCCCTAACCTTGTTCGAGTTTCACCCTAGCTACACGTAAGTGTATAATCCCCAGCGGAGTCGCCAAACTGTGGACAGCGGGCCGCCCACGGGGGCGCTTGGTGAAGGTCGAAAAACAAGCGTTTGCATCTTGTAAGGAGTCGCCACCAATTTTTATGGGAAATTGGAACCGTTCGAATACCTCGTGTCATGTCAAGACACAAAGTAGTGACATGAACACTAAGCAATCGTTACCCTTAGCATTCTATGTCTAGAATGACTCTCGTGGATGCCAATGAACACGGGTGATCACGGAGATCTGGAGTAAGGGGTGAGGGTACGTATTAGGAAGCTCTTTTGATCGAACACCTAATCCCGCCCGCCTCGATAGCGGCCTCTACTAATGATTAGGGAAGTTATTCGTACTCGATATATCGTCGGCTATATGCATGCAATGCAACATCCAAGTTTTAATCCTAGCATGTGAGAATTAATACTAAGTCGGTAGACACGTAATTAGCATACAATTGGGTCGAAGTTGGAATTTAATGTTGATTTACATGTGGAAACATACAAACAATAAAAGAAATACAATAACTATAAATACAATAACGAAAATTACATTAATTACATTGGAATAGGCGATTTATGTCGAAAATACCTTTAAAACGGATAATTTGAGAAAAATAATAAAAGAATAAAATAAAGAAATTAACGAACAGGAATTAGCGATATTACGGATATTAGTTAGTTAATACATAGACTAATTAAACTAGGTCAAGGCAGAAACGGAGTTCGGGACGTAAATCATCTGGGAACAGCGCAGAGATCGCGCCCTGGAAGAGGCGCAGCGATTCTTTGCGTCTGTTCCAAGGGTGAGTTGGCGTCGTGAAGCCGAAGCGCAAATCGTTAATGTTAATTGGTAATTTTATGGATCGATTAAATTATTTGACTCGGATGGAAGTGATTAACAGGTTAATTACATGTGAATGATGGTGTCATAAAGGCGATAAAACATGGATGAGACGATGCAAAAGGATTAATTACATGAAATTAACGATTAATTAGTGAATTAAACTAACTAAACAAGTTATTAGATTAAACATGATGATTAATGACGAATATGCGATGAACATGTGAATAAACAGATGAAAACTATATCAAAGACGAATTCCAGAAACCCAATATGAACAAATTGAATCTCTACAACCCGGAATTGAATTTAATGACGAAAACCCGCAAATATGAATTAATTGGGATTTAAGTCGGATTTAATGAATTAAACATATGAATGAATGATGAATTATATGATACAATACACATGTGAATTATCAGTGACGATTATATCAAAGAATTAACAGACGAACAAATAACAAATAAAAAGAAAGTGAATTACAAAGGACGAGGAAGAAGAAAAGAAGCAGGAACTGCGGCAGCCTCACGAAGAGGCGCAGCAGGGACTGCGCTCCTTCGAAGAGGCGCAGCAGTTGCTGCGTCTCTTCTCAACGTCTGTCTACTGGAAATCCGCAAAAGCAGAGTTTTAAAGCACGGTTTTAGAAATCGGTTTTAATGGTGTATTCGACATAAATCTTACAATGGTGATACGATAAATAAAATACAATAAATAAATAAGGATTATACACCCTCAGACTTACATGTTGACGAAACGAGATGAACTAAGATATCGATTAGTGAATGCTCGACGCGAATGCAAAGAGAGTGCCCTCGTAAGAGGAAAACGATTGATTGATTAAGTTGATTATTGGTGTAGTTGGTCAAATTGGTCGGTCATGCAACGGAGAGGCTGGTACCCGGAAAGATCCGAGCTTACGTGGTCGGAAGTCCAAGCACGTAGGCGCCAATTAGTAAGAACAAAGTCTAGAATGCAAAGGGAGAAGAGAAGGGCGGACACTCGCGTGAGAAATATGAGGAACGAAGGCTCCTATTTATACTAATCACGTGAAGGAATAGGGTTTCGGAGACTCTTTGGAAGTGAATCTCGGAAAGATATAAAAAAGATACGTGAAACATGCAAAGAAGGGCCTGGGAAGAGGCGCAGCAGCCCACTGCGTCCCTTGGAAGAGGCGCAAAGACTGCTGCGTCTATTCCCAGTGGAGGTTTCCTCTATTTGAAGAAAGATTTCGCGTTTGAGTTATGGTAGGACGGAAATAATTCGATTATCTTATGAATATTACGGGATATTATTTGCCAAAAGATAGAATTTGTGAAATATGGAATAGAAATATCCGGAACATTCAAGAACATTCCGACTCGGGATTTAACGATTATCGAGAAAATGGAGACGGTTTTTGACCGGACTCGAATGTACTCTAATTCTCGCCAAAACGACCGTATCGGGACGTAGATGACAACTAAGAGGTCGACATTAAATATTTGAGCAATCACTTGACGATAATCTTACGAACTGTCACAAATCGTTCCGCGTACCAAACATGCGGCCCAATCATCACCGGGTGGTTTGCGGGAGGTGCAGAAATGAGGTATCTACAATATGATCGTTGGGATTAATGTCCCCATTTGTACTCATGGTGAGATGCAAGCCATGAGTATGAATGTGACATTAAGGGTCCCGTATCATATGATGTTTGCATGATCATTCTTACTCTTATTGTGACTCAAGTGTGACATTTTACATTGTGTGACTACTTGACATTCCTTATTTATTTGCCCTCGGACATTGGGTCACGGTTAGGTGCCATTGTTTCCGAGTTGGGCTATTTTTCCTTCCGCCTCTTCGGACCGGGGGTCACGGTTCGGTGACAAGGTTCCGATTTGGGGTTACTCGACTTTCGGGCACGGTTAGGTGTACCATGTTTCGAGTCTTGGATACGATTTGGTATCGTGTGTCGAATCGGGTGTCGTCCATCCCGAGAGTCTGGCCAGGTTTAGACTAGGACCGTATTATGATCGTCGTCCTACCAAGAGGTTGGAGTCTAGAGGGTTTGTCTTGTTTGAGTTCATACTAAGTATATGTCTTACGCTTGTTGAGTCGTGTCAACATAAATGGGTTGACTTGGTGATTCTATTTCCTTGATTGCATATTCATCCTCATGCATCATGCCTATTCTACTAAGAAAGTATTATGCCTGTTTCACCATGATTGTTCATTATATCTCCTTATTCCTTATTGTTTGTATATGTTGCATGATTAATATGTTTGATTAAGTGTTGTTTGTTATCTGCATTTCGACATATTGTGGCTGGGAGAACCTTGAGTTACTCCCCACTGACTGTGGCGTTCATGTTTACATGAATGACAGGTTTTGAAGATGCTTACGTGGGGAAGACGTGTGGGCTAGCGAGAACTAAACCCTTGGACCTTAGTTTCTATTTTAGAAACCCTTGATTTGTTTATTCGTGGGATATCTTTTCCCCGCTTTCTAGACTTGGGTTGTATTAACCTAAATTTGTCTATCGTAGTATTTGTTTCATTTCGTTTTTTTTTTTGGCACCCGTGTTTTAATCTTTAACTAGTAATCTAAAGGTTTTTAAAATCTCATTAATTTCCGCATTAACTTATTAGTTATAGTTTCCGCTTTATCGCGAGGTGTCACAGTTGGTATCAGAGCATATGTTGCTCCCGACGCACACACGTGTACCCCAAATTTAAATTGAACTTGACCTTAAAATAATAAACTTGAGAGATGGGTAGGATGGGTAGACCTAGGACCTTATGTTGTAGTCTCTTTGTGATTGCTCTTTGTTAGATACTAACATGTTTGCTAATTGTCATTTAATGATTTTTGTATCCTTCGATCAATGACTGTGAGCTTACCTATGTGAAGATCAAGTGTTGGTGCCTATTGTCGAGCATTGAAGATTTGTTCAACTTTTGAAGAATGTTCCTTCTCCCTCGAAGTTTTCCTCCATCTTTATGTACCTTGCCTTGCTCTTTACTTCTTAATGTTCGCTTCTTCTAAACTCTCTTTTCTTGTTCTTTGGGAATTACTCTTGTACCCTCCTAACTTGCGTTTTGTTCCTTGCTTATCCTTTCTCTAAACTCCCCTCTGTTCTACTTTGAAAGTCACTCTTGTATTTCCTAACCTTGTCCTTTGTTCTCTGTTAAATTCTCCTTAACGCCTTTTTGATAGTACTCTTTCTTTTGAGGGATGTTGACCTTGATTGGAAAAGTTTGACTTTTGTGGAGTTTGTTGTGTTTGACCCTAAACCCTGGTTTTGAGAGGATTTGATGTTGGAAAGACTTAGGTAGTGCGATGAGACATACCTGATGGTTCTTATACCTAGATCCTTGATAAAGTGAGTATAATTGATTGGTGGATTCTTTGTGTTAGGGATGAGTTGCCTATGTGATTAAAGTTATAGAACTTGGCTTTGTTGTTTATGGTTGGGATTTGAAAGCTTAGTAGGTTGAGCGTCGTTACCTTAGGGGTAAACATGAGATAAGTTTAGGATATGAATTTGGAAGAAAACCCATTTTTTAGATGTTAATGATCCCGTATAGATTGGTGATGTAATTTGATGTTAATTGTTCCTCAAGAATTTTGTTGAGAAGTCTTCGTTAATTCATTCTTTGGTTTTTAAAACCTTGAGGTTGTGTCGAGTACTTGAGATGAAGAGATGCCGTTATACTTGAGTGGTAGATTTGCTTTAGGGAAATCCTAATATGTGATAGGATAGATGAACGAGGAGTCTAACCGATTTATCAACCCGTAAGCGAGCGTTTATTTTACCTTGACCCTTGTTTTGGGATTTGGTCGTTTTGTTAGGAAGGTACAATACCCTAATAAGTGAGACCTTGTTAGAGAGAACCTTGAGCCATAGGAAGCGTATAGTTTAAGCCTTAAAATCCTCCTTCGTACCATTAATCGTTTTCCTTCCCTTTGTTCACACCTTGGTTGGATTTAATTCTTAAGTATAAAAGTTTACTCGTTATTTCCTTGTCTTGAATACCTCCCTAATTCTAATATCTCTTACTGGTTGTTAACTAGTTATCTCTATGATTCAACTCTTTTAGTCTCATATCTTGACATGTTCATGTACCCCCTTGGAATTTCCTATCATTTCCTGACCTGGTTATTACTCTTGTTTCCTTAGTGAAGTGATGGCATTGTTGGCTACGTTGTAGAGTGAGTGAGATGCTCCTTGAGGTTTCTTTGTGAGTCTTGTTTTCGTCGAAGTTGGATTAGTAGAACTTAAGTTAGGTTGAGTAGGAAAATTCGTATGAGATACCTATTTATCTTTTTGGTTGGTGATCTTTATAATTTGGGGAATGTGATCATCTATGCTTGTGAATTCGGGTGTGAATAAGATTTTGTTTGGAATGATAGAAAGTATAAGGAACTTGGGATTATGATCTTTGATTAAGGATTTTACCATAGTGAGAACTCATAGTGGTCGATAGTTGATTATGAGTGTAACTTTTTAGTAGTTTCGATCTTGATCTTGTGGAAGTCGTTTGTAGATGTTTGAGGGTTGGGAGTGATGAGATCACACTTATGGTGGAGTATCTTGTTTCAGGGAATAGCTTAGGATTAAGTAACATAAGAGTTTTGAGGAAATCCTTGGGAGTGTTGTGGTCATAAGTTTTGTTGTTAGGAAGTTTTCGGAACCGCTTAGGTTGATGTTGTTATTTGAGGTTTGAGTACCTGGCGTTTCCTTGTTGTCTAATTTCCCTTCTTCCTTGACCATAAGCATTACCGTTCATACCTCTCTTCTTCGCTTCATCATAGCTCTTTTGATTAGTTAAGTTTGAACTCTCTTAACGTAATTTTGTTTTTATGCTATCTAAGTTACCTTCCTTTTTGTCCAACTTCTAAAGCTTTCAAGCTACCATTTTTGTTTCGTTGTTAAAAGTTTATGTCACGTCTGCAAACCTAACCTATTTTTAAAGATTTGAAAATGAAAATTTGATTTAATTCCATATTTGTTCCTTGAGTATAGACTTCTTTATCAAGATTTTAATCGCTAAACCCGAGATTTCTTTAAATTTTATCCAATTTCTGTTAACCTCGATCTATTTATGATTTCTTTGTCAAAGTTTAAGATTACATTTTCAGAAATTTGACTCCCTTTCGAGTTTAAAAGTGAAACCTTCATTTCTATTTTGGCTTTTACAAGAGAAAATTTGAGTGGATTGCCTTTTCTTTTGATTTTGACGTGGATAGGATGTTAGAACTCGTTATTGGAGACGTTTGATGACTTGTTCTACGCTTGTCGGCGGATGATTTTTGTTTTAAATCTGTCTTTGACTTGGAAAGTTAGCGTTCTTGTGTGCACGACAAGAGCAATTTCGTTCCATGAATGAGACTTGTACTTTTGAAAACCCTTCATAAATGTTTTGAAAGCATTTTGATTTTCGATTTATACAAATGACTTGCCTTTTGACCTTATCTTTGATTTGGAATGTGATGTTCTTGAATACGTAACGAGAGCACTTCCGTTCCTTTGATGAGAATCTGGTTCTGTCGGAAAATTTTATTTGAACCTTTTGAAAGAATTTTGATTCCTGCGATAAGTAACCTTTTAATGTTTTGGTTACCAATTTTAAAAGTCCAGTTTTATTTTATATAACCCTTCATTTCTACTTTCAAGTTTCGAGGACGAAACTTTTTAAAAGATGGGGTGATTGTAACACCCGCGAATTTCCCATTTTGACATTTAAAATTTATTAAACCGTTTAATCATTTTATTATATATTTTTGAATTATTAAATTTAATTAATTTTATGTCAAACACGATTTTTATAAACGTATTATATAAAAGCTCATTTTTTATAAAAATACGTACGATTAAATTATATCTTAAAGGCATGATTTATATAATAATATATGTATACATATTTTTGGTCGGATAATAATAGCGACAGTAATAATATTAGTTTCCGTCTCAAGTTAAAATAAACTCGAGACCTTATTCCGTCTAGCTATAGACCGTCACATTTCACCTTGCACCCACTTTAATCCGGACCAATCAAAAACCAACAACACATTCACCCAGCTTCAAAATATCTACTATTATCATTATTATATATTATTATTATTATTATTATATATTATTATTGTTGATGTTTTGTTTTGTGCGTGTCCCCAACCCCACACCCGCGTACTCCCTCCTTTCCTCATTTCTTCTTCTTCTTTTCTGAAAAACAAGAACCATACGCAGTAACAACCACAAAACAAACAGAGCCGTACCATCACCATTCTCGTCAACTCAAAACCCGGATCCCTCCTCCATTCCTCAACAAAATTCCATAATTATTGCACCATTAGCCTCCTCTCTTCTTCCTCCTCATTTCTAGGTAAGAAAGTCTTAATCTTGTTGAATTTTCGAAATGGGCATCTTTTTACAAACTCGGTTTGTGACCCATATTACTCGTTTTTCCTCCTTTCTAGTTGAAGACTGAAGTAAAGCTCGTGCCTTGGACGTTTTCACCCGAGAATTCGAGCAGATGAGGTAACGGTGATAGGTTACTCGACGATGAGTCGATATTTTCGCCCTCCTTATTCGACCTTTCCCTTATTCGTCGCAAGTTTGAGTCTTTTCTGTGTTTCTCATGTATGAAGTCGAGTTTTAAATACTTGTGGTTAATTCTCATGGATGTTGTGAGTCCTCATGGTTTAGCTTTTGTAACACAGTCGGAATTGTTTTTCGAAGTACAGGGTACGGTTTGATTTTCTTCCTTTTTCGAATGGATGTACATTCTGCTGGTTATTTTTCTGACCTTGCCTATGTGGGAAATGGGGGTGTTTATTCTTGGCCTGTGTATGCTCATCCCCGTCCCCAACCCAATTTCATTTTGGTCTTAAGTTGGTGTCAAAGGAGAGCTGCTAGGTGCAACCCCAGACCGTGACATTGCTGCCTCTGAGTTCTGTTTTGGAACGGGTTTTCTGGGCAGGTTTGAGACGAGTACGGGTCGAGTCTTGGAGATGGGTTGTCTGCATTTTAGGATTTGTTTCGAGTTGCTTGTACAGGTGGTCCGTATAATGCTATTGTCGGGTCTGTTCTGCCCTGTTTTGGGTGTTGGTTTGAGTGGTTGTGAGAGATATTTGAGGGTCGGATAGTGGTTGTTTTGGGTAGCAAGTGGGACTGTTTTCATACGCTAAAATGGGCTAGTTCGGGACGGCAAAAATGAGTTTGTTTGGGCAGAATTTTGGTTGTTTGTATACATGAACCTAAAGTATTAATATCCGTCTTGTTCATGCTTGGAAATTTGTGTCGAATTGGGTCATGAAATGGCTGTTTTTGGGTTGTGTATGTGGCTGGTTGTGAGGCCGTGTATGGCTGACTGTTGGGCCGCGAATAGGGCTGCCCAAATGGTCTTTGAGTCGTGTGTGGTAATCAGTGTTGGCGCGAATTACGTAGGTTGGAAACATTTAAATTTTCCTACTCGTGTTTTATATAATGTGACCCGTTAAATATCGTGCTTTTACATATCATGTTTTATTTGTTGAATTCATTTGGTTTTATATGTTGGGCTCAATTGACTTTATGTATTGGACTCTTTTGGTCTTGTCTGTTGGGCTTCACATGGTCTAATAGTTGGATTTTAAATGACTATGTATTTGGGCCTCTCATAGCTTAGTTGTTGGATTTACAAAGGAGTCACTTGAGTTGGCCACATTCTATTCCGTAATTCCGTATAACGTAAATTATTCATTATCACTTGCTTATATGTTATTCAACCGGCATGCTAAACTGTAAAGTGGAATATTTATTAATATAATACAAGCATGAGATATTTACTATAAATATTTGTATGAGTCATATTCTTGATAATGCCTTGTATTGTTCTGTTGTGAGAGTCTTGGTCCTATCGGATACTAGGGGTGAGCTATAAGCCCTCTAGTTGCGATATGATCGTTGGGATTAATGTCCCCATCTGTACTCATGGTGAGATGCAAGCCATGAGTATGAATGTGACATTAAGGGTCCCGTATCATATGATGTTTGCATGATCATTCTTACTCCTATTGTGACTCAAGTGTGACATTTTACATTGTGTGACTACTTGACATTCCTTATTTATTTGCCCTCGGACATTGGGTCACGATTAGGTTCCATTGTTTCCGAGTTGGGCTATTTTTCCTTCCGCCTCTTCGGACCGGGGGTCACGGTTAGGTGACAAGGTTCCGATTTGGGGTTACTCGACTTTCGGGCACGGTTAGGTGTACCATGTTTCGAGTCTTGGATACGATTTGGTATCGTTTGTCGAATCGGGTGTCGTCCATCCCGAGAGTCGGCCAGTTTAGACTAGGACCGTATTATGATCGTCGTCCTACCAAGAGGTTGGAGTCTAGAGGGTTTGTCTTGTTTGAGTTCATACTAAGTATATGTCTTACACTTGTTGAGTCGTGTCAACATAAATGGGTTGACTTGGTGATTCTATTTCCTTGATTGCATATTCATCCTCATGCATCATGCCTATTCTACTAAGAAAGTATTATGCCTGTTTCACCATGATTGTTCATTATATCTCCTTATTCCTTATTGTTCGTATATGTTGCGTGATTAATATGTTTGATTAAGTGTTGTTTGTTATCTGCATTTCGACATATTGTGGCTGGGAGAACCTTGAGTTACTCCCCACTGACTGTGGCGTTCATGTTTACATGAATGACAGGTTTTGAAGATGCTTACGTGGGGAAGACGTGTGGGCTAGCGAGAACTAAACCCTTGGACCTTAGTTTCTATTTTAGAAACCCTTGATTTGTTTATTCGTGGGATATCTTTTCCCCGCTTTCTAGACTTGGGTTGTATTAACCTAAATTTGTCTATCGTAGTATTTGTTTCATTTCGTTTTTTTTTGGCACCCGCGTTTTAATCTTTAACTAGTAATCTAAAGGTTTTTAAAATCTCATTAATTTCCGCATTAACTTATTAGTTATATTTTCCGCTTTATCGCGGGTGTCACACTTCAGGGTGTCGATACGGGTCTCGACGCGATCCAGGGTGACCTTAAGAGCGGTAAGCAGGCTGGCTAACTGATCAGTTGTGACATTTCTGTTGTTATCATTGTTGTTGTCGGACGAAGCTGAAGACGGGGCCATGGTTCTGAGGCAGAAAAACGGCTCACATTACAACTCAATCTGACACAGTTCCCAGACTGAACGCAGACAACACAAAGGACGAGACAAAGATCCGACTCAACAAGACGGGGCGACCGTGTGTGGTCCCTCGGTGCTGACTCGATTTATGACGTGACGGTGTTTGACCGAACCTCTGACACGAGTCCAATCATGACGGCGCGACGCCATTGGACGGGTCTCCTGGTGAGACGACTCATAAGTAAAGACCCATAAGTACGTTTGCTTTGACTCGATAGACACGAGGCGGAATTGGAATGGTGGACTGAAGTTTTCGAAAATAGAAATTTTCAAAAAGATTCATTTGTCGCTTTAATGGGCGTCTTCCGAAGATAGAGATCTCCGCAAGTCGATCAATTGAAAAGGGTTGTCTTAAGTTTATTTGCACAAGACGGTTTGAGTTTGAGTCGGCTCGGAAAACAGTGCATTGTTTCCCAAGACGGTTTTTGAAATTCAAAATTGTATGTTTTGAAAATCGAGTTTGAAATGTTTGAAGAGGTCTCGGGGATGGTGTATGGTCCTCGGGATCCCGAAAGTGTCTCGAGAAAAGGGTGTGTGCTTTTCTCGGGTTTTGAAAGAGCCATTTTCGACGCGAAACGGGTTAAAATCCGTGTCTAGACGCGGCGATTATAACGGCGTAGTGATTTTGAAACGGTTATACAAAACCAGATTTGAAAATCGTCATTACGACGGCCTAGAAAGGCGTGTTGAAATGGTTATACAAAACCGGGTTTTGAAAATCGTCATTACGACGGCCTAGAAAGGCGTGTTGAAATGGTTATACAAAACCGGGTTTGAAAATCGTCATTACGACGGCCTAGAAAGGCGTGTTGAAATGGTTATACAAAACCGGGTTTGAAAATCGTCATTACGACGGCCTAGAAAGGCGTGCATCGGTCGGCGAAAGACCGAGGTTTGAAATGGCCATTATAACGGAGCGAAAAGGGTGTTTTTGAAACTTTGAAAATGACACGGAAGGACTTATGATCAGATAGCACATAAGCACTCACAGTTCATTATATTATGCATTATGCTGACACGGGTTTTGGCTTAGAAGGGTGGGTTACACACCAAGCAATCAAACCCCGATTTGTGAGAGGGATACCAATCCAAATAAAATGTGTAAGGAGGGTGCACTAGCCTCGTGCTCGAAAGTGATGAAAGCTCTTTGACGAAACAGAAATGTATAACGTCAACGGTATGCTTGACTCAATCGGGATTCGAAACGCGGGGATGAGAAAACTCACGCCGACGAAACGAGCCAATTGGTCGAAAAGGGTTAGGTTGTGGGCCCGGACAAGGAACCCGACCGTGACCGTAATATCAATTAATGCATTCCAACCAAGACCTCGTTCAAGTCTCACCATCTAGGGATCACAAAGACGTAAGTGTCCTAGTAATCCCCAGCGGAGTCGCCAATCTGTGGACATGGCCCACCTGCAGGTCCGGTTCGATCTGCGGACATACAGCGGTCTTTTTGAATGCCACGCTTGGCGGCATAAAGGTGCTTTCGACCGGATCATTTTAGATCGGTCGGTTTCGTCTCGGTAAGGGTCTCGAAACGATTAGAGATGCTCGGAGTCGCCACCAAGCATTTGTGGGATGCCTGGAACCCGTTCGAATTTCACTTTATACCTCGGTCAAATCGAAGCACAAAGCAGCGTTTGACATAAGTACTAAAGATAAGGAAATCGTCCCTCTTTAGCATCCTATCTCTAGAATGACTCTCGTACGCCCTGGATAAGGTCGTCCACTATCCAAAGTTTCTGAGTAAGAGGTGAAGGTACGTATTGGGAAGCCCTTTAATCAGACACCCAATCCCGCCCGCGTTTAGCGGCCTCTACTGATCGATCTTGGTTGGTTGAATGCAAAAGCTGATAAAACGGTTTAAATGCATGAATGCGCATACAATAATTTAAACCTAACATATGAGAGCTTTCTAAGTCAGTTGATTTAATCCAAGTATCAAGTATAATATGTCGAGTTGGATTAATGGTTGATTTGCATGCAAGACGGAAATTAAACATCCATTTACCGTATTAGGTTTAGGGTGCATAACATGATCCATTTGTCTTAGTAAGGCATTTTGCAAATATGGTTTTGGATAATCAAATAGTGATCTGATCTGTCCTATATCCGGGTTAACCGGAGTCGGGATCGTCCTAGACTAATGCTGGAAGGGAACAGGCCCTGTACCAGGCGGCTATATGAGGCGCGAGCCAGCCGGCGGTGTAAGGGCCTCCCTCTGGTTTTGAAAATGAGAAATGGAGAGCCTGTTTAGGCGCGGGTTAGCCCACGGTTTATGTACCGTGTTCTGACCTTTTAGAAAACGTTATAAAACGTGTTGAAAATGGGTATTTGAACCCGGTTTGATTTGAAAGGGTCGTTTAGACCGCATTTGTTGATTTGAAGAACTAGACTCGAATAATCATCATTATTTGATAATATTCGGTGTCGGGTTCGATTTGACAAACTTGACATGAATAGTTTTGAAAAATGATTATGGACTAATCGTTTTAAGTCCATTTGAATGTAATTAGTCGATACTGGTCATCGTACCCGGGTTAAAATCCGGCATGGTATGTAGAACCAAGGATGATTTTGTGTTGGTGACTAATATGTTTGTTTGGAAATGTAAAGATATGAAATAAAAGGCTTTAAAATACCTTCTAAATGTCATTAACCAAATATTATCACCGAAACACGGATTTAACCGTCATGGTATGAGGAACCAAGGGTGAAAAATGCTTTATGGTTAAAACATGTGAAATGAAACAAAAAGGTTTCGAAAATACTTGAAATGGTAAAAACCGATTACAAATATGAAAAATGGATTAAGGGAAATGACGAGAACAAACACGGTTGATTTTCGTCCCGAGTACCCCATTTAGGCGCGGGCGATTGGCGACCTAAGGGGCTTACGCCTCGGACCAAAAATCGTTTTGGCTCGTTTATTCCATGTTTTGGTTCATGTTATGCATGTTTTAGCATGTTAGAGTCATGAAACAAATGAAAACATAATGAAAGAGGATTTTTACACCCTCATACTTACATGTTTGGTTATGGCGAGTGACCGACGTAAGTGTAACAACTCGTTTGATCGGAAAAAACTCGGTTTAAAACCGTTTTGGTAAGTAAAAGAGTGTTTTAATAGTTTAGTGATGGTGTAGTGGTCGAAGTGGTCGGTCAAGTGGTTTAATGCACGATGACGGTACCAAACAATGTGTAAGGCTCGTGTTTACGATCGGTAGGTCGTAAATACGCGTCGTATTGTGACTTAAGAAGTCGAGTCGAGAATTTTAAGGGAGAAAAGAGGGGGCGGACACTCGCGTAAATCTCAAATGGGTGGCATTTGAGGGGTATTTATAGGAGAATAAGTGGTTGTGTGAGTTTTGAGCGACGTGGCCACCTGGGCTGCTCAAAGAGGCGCGAGCCACGTCGCGGGTCTTCGATCTGTGTTGTCGCTTTCACAACAAACGCAATCATGATTTGTTCTATCCTAGGTTTTGTAGTCACATGTTTGGTACTTGACCAACATGAATCCGGGAAAACTTAAGGTAGAAGGTTTGAAATGTTTGGTTTTTTGTGGTTGACTCGGTTTGACTCGTTGTTGGAGTCGGGATTTGAATTTTTGAGTCGGTTTTTGGTCCGGTTTCGGTTTTGACTCTAGTTAGTGTCATTGCGACCCCATCGTCGTGCATTAAACACTCCAGGTATTTTTGAAATATTTTGAAACGTTTTATTTTTGAAATCGTTTTAAGTTTTCCGACGTAAAGTTGTACACAAACTGTCGATCAAACGCCGCGATTCCAAAACATGTTGTAGTCCGATAATCATCGGGTGTTTGTCGGAGTCTCAGCAGATACTGGGTATCTACAGGTGCGCCCTTGGCTGAGTGGAGTCATGATGAGTCATAATTATATACATATTTATGCCTCCCCTTAGTTACTTTTGATGCGGTTTTCGTGCTAGTTTATATTAATTACATGCCTTTTAAGCTAGAATGTCGATACTTCCGCTACTTGGTGTTTAATACAGGAATGATGCATTTATGGAGCAAGGGAATGAAATGAGCACCGCGGAGTGGGCATGAAGGAATACACGGAGCATGACACGGGAATCTAGAAGAATAAAGGAAGAGAGGTGAAGAAGAAAAGAGCTGAAACAAGGAGAGTCCTCGATCAAGCCTAAGCAGACTCGATCAACTGAGAATGTACTCGATCGAGTACACACTAGTTTCAGGGTTTTTCCGCAATTTCCTTAAGTCGGTTATGTTTTACTATAAATACCCAATTCATACCCTATGTTATTTTTATGCTTTATTTTACCTAGCTACGTATAATTTACCCTAGAAACTCTCTAAAAACTCTTAGTTTAGTCTTATTGTTATTACTTTCGGATCTACAACTCGTTCTACCTTAATTTGCTACGGTATTATTAATCTTTCTTCAATAGTTGTTCAATTGTTATTGTTCTTATTGCATGTCTTTACTTATGTCTTATATTATTATTGTTGTTGTTAATTCTCTCATCATGCATCGCTATTTTATTCATCTAGTGTGAATGGAGATCTAGGTTGTTATAAGGGGGATTAATTAATGAATTGATAGTTAAATTGCTTATTCGTTGTTGTTTAGTTTATTGTTCTTCATCTAGTTAGTTAATTACAGGCCAGGGTTAATTGACTAGTATAGCGAATTGAGACTTTTACCGACCGGGTTAGAATCAATATAGGTTGTGATAACTGAGTAGAGATAATTTAATGATAGCAACCGCATGTTAAATTAGATCTAAAGGGAATATTGAATCGATCGATCATATAACCTTAAACAGCGCAATTAGCTCTATTAATGAATTAAATATCACCCCCGGATGACTACCTAGTGAACTTGATCCCTAGACTCTTTAGTATTATTGAATTTGTCTTTTATTTACATCGCAATTAGTTTTAGCAAACCAATCAAATACTTCAAGAAAACGGTTACTTTAAGACGAACTTAAAATATTAGCAAATAGAACAATTAACTCGCCTCCCTGTGGATTCGGCCCTTTCTTGCCACTAGCTACCAGTTAATTATAATTTAGGATTTAATTTGATAGGCCAACAACTGAAAATAACCTTATCAAGTCATTTTCGGGAATGGCTTCACGCCCTTGATTCGCCCCTTGTGGTTCCCGTCACAAGGGGGATTTGCACATTAATGGTCATTGGGTTATTCGCTCTATGGTTTTGAGCGGGGCTTAGGTGGCAAGGCTGTGGTCCCCACTGGCGAAGTGGAATATCTGTTGTGATGGGTATTCTAGCAGGGCTACACACTTTAGTGTGTATTCAGGTGATTGGTGATGAACTGGAGTTGGAGAATTGTGCTTGTGTAATTGGATGTTGTTGTATTGCTTAATTTGATTATTCAGTAACTAACCCCATTTAAATGTTTTAAAAAATGTGGTTATCCATTTGGGGATGGTGAGCAGTTGTTTAGAAGGTAACCATATGGATAGCTCGCCGGATCTGGCTGGGATGGAGTCATCACTAGTCTTGAGTTTAGTCTTCCGTTGTAGTCTTATGACAGTTTCTTTTCTAGTTGGTTTAGTTTGAGAAAGTTTGTATCGTACGTTTGGTTTTGGTTTTAGGTTGTATGCACTTTAAACAGTTGAACTATAAAGTATGTTTCTTTATGGTCACTTTTGATATACTGTACCTCGGGCAACCGAGATGGTAGCATCTCCATATGTTAAGGTGGTCTTGGTAAGGCACCTTGGTGTATGGGGGTGTTACAGGGGGTGTTACAGAATGTCCACCCAATTCTTGTTCTACAATCTTCTTTCCAAGATGCATCAACAGAAATAAAAGTTGGAGTACACATACCTACGAATCCAATAAACGGAATCCAAACTCCGTTCACAGTATTCTTTTAATCCTGATAAAAAAAAAGGTCTGAACTAGAGGTGGAACCAAAATTCTTCTCATTGCGGATGCTAATGCTATTCAAAGCCAAAGATAGTTCAGAGTCATAGATTTTCAGGATTCCCATCAAATTATTAATTTCATTTCCAAAGCTAGCTTTATTTCCAGCGATCCATGATGAGTCATATTTATATACATTTATATGCCTCCCTTAGTTACTTTTGATACGGTTTTCGTGCTAAATTACAATGTTATTATGCCATTTATATTAGAATGTTGTTACTTCCGCTTTTTGGTGTTTAATGCAAGAATGATGCATTTGTGGAGCAAAAGAATGAAATGTAGCACCGCGGAGATGGCATGAAGGAATACACGAAGCATGGCACGGAAATCTAGAAGAATAAAGGAAGAGAAGTGAAGAAGACTACACGAAGAAAGGAGCTGAAACGAGAAGTACTCGATCAAGTAGGCAAGAACACGATCGAGTAGGTGTGTACTCGATCGAGTCCAGCTAGGCTCGATCGAGTATACCCAGGTTTGGCAGTTTCCGTGCAATTTTCTTACGTCGGTTTATCTTTATTATAAATACCCAATTCACGTCATAATTAGAACTTACGTATTATTTACCCTAAAAACTCTCTTAAAACCCTTAGTTTAGTTTTGTTGCTCTTATTTTCGGATTTAAGCACCCTCTAACTATGGTACTATTATTATTCTTTCCTTAATTATTAATCATTCACTTATTGTTCATCTTGTTAATGCCTTTAATCATGTCTTCTACTATTGTTATTGTTATGTTTATCACTAGTATGCGTAGCTAATTTATTTATCTAGGGTAAATGGCGATCTAAGATGTTAGAAAGGGGGATTTTATTAATAAATCAACAGTTAATCTGCTTATTCGTTGTTGTTTAGTTTATCGCTTGAATCTAGTTAGTTAACTACTAGCCAGGGTTAATTGATTAGTTTAGCAAATTGAGACTTTCACTGACCGAGTTAGAATCAATATTGGCTGCGATAACTGAATAGACTGACTTAATGATAGCGACCACCTGTTAAATTAGATCTAAAGGAAATATTGAATCGACCGATCATATTACTTTAAACAACGTAATTAGCCCTGTTAATGAATTAAATCTGGCCCCTAGATGACTACCTAAGTGAACCTGAATCCTTAGACTCTTTTAAAATATCTGAATTTAACTTTTATTTCATCGCAATTAGTTATAGTCAAACAAACCAAACCTCCAAGAAATCGGTTACCTTTAAGACAAACTTAAATATTAACAATCTAGAATAATTAACTCGCCTCCCTATGGATTCGACCCTTTCTTACTGCTAGCTACTAGTTAGTTGAGAATAGGATTTATTTTGAATGAGGTGATACGACTTTAGCCTTATTAAATTTGGCGTCGTTGCCAGGGAAGGCAACAATTTTTCTGTTTGTTTCTGTTTATTTTTGTCTTTTGTCTCAGGGAGCATCAGTTCCTTGAGATAGTTTGATATTTTTCTTATTTTTTTCGTATATGCCCAGGTCTAACAGTTTGGAGATTGTACCTTTTGATCCCGAGCCAGAAAAGACTTTTCGGTACGGACGAAAATTTCAAAGAAAAATAGGTCAAGTAGAAGACTTGAGTATACTTGACAGTGATACAGAGCACATATTTGCATCAGAAGAACCGTCCTACGAAGAGGACACGCCTATTTCTGACACCCCAGCACCCGTTCTTATATCAACAAAGATGCCTACTCTTTCCAGTCATTCTGAGCCTACTTTGGCTTCTATCACGAAAGGATTCAAGCTTCCCACTACTGACAAAGACACTTTTGAGATTCGTCCCTCTTATATCAATTTGGTGGAGCGAAACTTATTTGGGGGAGGAGCTAATGAGGATCCTACCAAGCATATGGAGAAGTTTACTGATTATTGTTGCTCCATTCCACTGACTGGAGGAGTAACTCAAGATCAAGTGAAGCAGGTTCTCTTTCCTTTTTCCTTGCGAGATGGAGCGGCCGAATGGCTCCGTGATTTAGATATGGAGGATCATGGGGTTACTTACTGGAATACCTTAGCTCTTGCATTCTACAAGAGAGATTCCCCACCGCAAAAAAACAAATACCTTGAGAAGTCAAATTACTAGCTTCAAACAAAGTCCCACTGAAGATTTGAAAGAAGCATGGGTTCGCTTCAAGAGACTAGTTTGTTCAGTCCCCCATCATGGTTTTCAGAAGTGGTTTCTTTGCAACCAGTTTTACAACGGGTTGTATGATGATCATCGAGCTCTACTTGATTCTTCAGCCAATGGGAGATTCCAAGATAATACCAATGATGATACTGCATGGAAGATGATCGATCAGATAGCTACCCATACTGCTAAGTATGGTAACCCCAGAGGTAGTACAAGAGGGGGTGGATCAGATAATATCGTTGCGGCACAACTGGAGGCCTTAACTGCTCAGATAGCCGAATTGAAGATATCCTAGTCCTTGGAAAAGCAGCAAACGCTTCATGCCATGGTTCAAAAAGAAGTGTCCTGTGAAAGATGTGGGATTGATGGCCACACTGCGGCCAGATGTATGAGTACAACTGAACAGGTTCATGCTTTTCAGTCATTCAAGCAATGTACTCCTTATTCCAACTTCTTCCCTGAAAGAGGTCAGAATGTATTCAATCAAGCCCCGCAGCAGAATGCCTATATTATTCCCAAGAATCGTGGTAATCAACCACAAGGGAATTTTTTCGAAAAAATCAAGGAGGTTTCTAGCAGATGCAACCTCCTCAACAAGCTCCAAGTAATGGGATGGCTGAGATGAAAGCTTTGTTGCAGCAAACTTTGATGGTTCAACAAAATCAAACGGCTTAAATTTCTGAACTTATAGCTCATAACAAGATATTAGACACTCAAGTTGCTCAATTGGCGGTTCAAAATCCCTCAAAACAGCCCGGCAATCTTCCTCCTCAAGGTAAACAAGCACATGAATAAGTTAATGCTATTTCACTGAGGAACAGTACTACTTATCAAAGTCCGGAGATGCCCATTGATGAAGATGGGGTCCCTTATATGCATCCTAAGCGATTGGGTAATCTTGAGTTGAGTGATGACGAGAAAGAATTAAGCAAAGATAAAACACGGGATAAGAAAAAAGACGAAAAAACGGAGAAAGTCGTGTGTACTCGATCGAGTACAGGTGGGCTCGATCGAGTACACACCCCAGAAGATAATTTTTCTCGTGTTTCAGCTACAGCATTGGAAAAAAAATAGGGTACTCGATCGAGTGACACCAAGACTCGATCGAGTAACCCCCCCCCCCTGAGTGGAGTTGATGTTTCGAAAAACCAAGAAAAAGTAAAAGAAGCTGAGCCGATTAAAATTCAACTACCTTTTCCACACCGACAACAAAAATCTAAGCTTAAACAACAGTTCGGGAGGTTCATATAGGTAGTAAAGAATCTTCAAGTAAGTGTGTCGTTTACTGATTTGGTAACTCAAGAGCCGGCGTATGCTAAGTTTTTGAAGGAGATCTTATCAAATAAGCGGTCTTTTGATGAAATTGAGACGGTGGCGTTCACTCAGGAGTGCACAGCCGCATTGCAAGCTAACTCGCCACCAAAGCTAATGGATGCAGGGAGGTTTTCTATTCCTTGTTATATTGGTAGTATAGCCATAGATAAAGCTCTTTGTGATTTAGGAGCTAGTGTTAGTGTCATGCCGTATTCTATATGCAAAAAGTTAAATATTTGTCAACTCCGTGTTACTAATATGACCCTGCAGAAGGTTGGCAGATCTTTAAAGAGCCCTATGGATGTTTTAGAAGATGTGCCAGTTAGAGTAGAGAAGTATTTCATTCCAGTTGATTTTATTGTAATGGATATGGCTGAAGACCCCCAAGTACTTATTATTCTTGGGAGACCGTTTCTTCACACTGCGGGAGCACTCATATATGTTAGGGATGGTAGTCTGACACTAAGGGTTGGGGATGATACTATTAAATTTGTTCTTTATATGATAACGGTTTAAAGCATCCCCATTCAGTAGCTTCATGTTATATGCTTAATGTTGTTGATCCCTCTATTAATGATTGCCCTGGTTATTGTTTGGCCAGGAATTCCTGGAGCGAGGAGGTGGATGAGATAGAGAGATTGATTTATGGAGATGAGCCTCATCCTGAGCCGGTTTACAACTTTGATGAAGATGTTAATTTAGAAGCTGAGCTGGATGCCTTGGAGGCCGAGATTTTTCGAGAGGAGCCCGTCAAAGTTTTTGAGGAAGCTCCTATGACGGATGAAGCACCCCATCTCCTTCCTACTGATGATTACCTGAAGAGCGATGAGTATACTTGCTCATATTTTATATTAGATTTTGAGTTGATGAGCCGGAACTTAATTCGTTGCTTATTTTATTTTCTTATACTTTTTATTGGTGCTACTTAAGTCTGTGTGTAGCACATGCATTACTTTTTTATTTACTTTTGCGTGCATTAAGTTGTATTGATTGTGCCTTGCATGTCATTTGTTTTTAAGTGCAGAAAACTGTCCGTTGGCAGAATACTCGATCGAGTACAGCCAGGCTCGATCGAGTACCCTTGTGTTGTCTGAAACGTAGCCAGATGATGATGGAATTGGGCGGTTGGTCATTCTCCCCTGTTTTTGCAGTTGGTTTGGGGGAACTCCTAAGCTTTTACCTGGTATTCTCTTACCTTGTATCTAATTTTATTGTATTATCTCTAGTTATTTCCCATTTCTTTTGTTACATGTGTCCTTTCGGTTGCTGGAAATTTTTTGTGTGATTGCTATGCTCTAGGCGTCACAATGAGGACACTGTGACATTTAGGTTTGGGGGAGGAGTCTTTAATTATGTTGTGTGATTTATTTCTGTTGTGTGATTTATTTATTGTTATGTGCATTTATATCAAAAATCCCATAAAAATTAAAAAAATTTCAAAATCCAAAAAAACATGTTTTTCCTTTGTTTTAGGTCGAGTCTTGGTGAATTGAATAACAATTGATGCGTGTCTTTTGTATAAGGTTTTTACCTCATTTTTACACGCATTTCTGTACTTTTTATGTAGCATCTAGCTACAAATACCCCCGAATATCCTACTTTGGTTCATTTTATGTAATTTGTAGGAATTGACCAAAGAGGAGCTAAACCAGGCCTTAATCCATCCCATTTGCATGCATTTATAGAGAATGAGGAGCCGGAGTTTGGAAATCTAACACTTGGAAGTCGCGTGAGCTGGATTCGGGAAGTGTTTCAAGGTCTAACGTGCTCAAACAGCTCGATCGAGTAGATTTTATGCTCGGTCGAATGCTCTATATACCTAAGGATGCTCGATCGACCACTTTCGAGTATACACAAGAGGAGACAAAGCAAGAAGTGCTCGATCGAGTAGTTTATTTCTACTCGATCGAGTGGCTTGGTATTAGTTTGGCTCGATCGAGTAGTTTATTTCTACTCGATCGAGTGGTTTGTCCCGCTTTAGTTATTTTCCGCCTAATTAATTTATGGGCTTTTGTAATTAGTCCATAGATTAGGTTTAGGATGGATTTTTCGTATAAGATAGAGTAGAGAGACTACGTTATTAGGTTTCTTCTCTCTTGGTTCGTTCATTTTTTCACTCGATACTTGCTACTGTGGAGTGGATTTTGCTCTTCTTTTTTACTTTGCTACTGAAATTTGGATACGATTGGTACTCTTGTTCTACTTTAATCTCTTAATTCTTAATCGTTTGCTTTAATTCCTTCTTCCCTTTACTGTTATCATAATTACTTTAATTCGATTATTGTTAGTTTTATTATCATGTTTAGTTTTAATTATCTATTTGTTGTTGATGTTAATTCGATAATGATGAGTAGCTAATTCCCCTCTGCTAAGACTATAGGGGATCCATAATTATGAAGGGATAGTAATTGATTTATTGGGTTAATGCTGGTATAGTCTTTGTTGTTTAAATGCTGCAATTATCTGTATCTGTCTAATTGATTCGACGCGATTAGGCATTTATATCTCAGTGATCCTTGACCTGGACCGAAAGGTTGGAAAAGGCGAGACTAGTAGCGAACAATAGGGTATTATAGTGAGGGCGAAAGCTAAACTATTTACGCTTTAGGGCGAATTGAGACCGAAAGGAGATATTCACTGCTCCTTAGGTCGTATTTGCATTGACCTGAGACCTAGATTACTTGACTGAATGATTATGGTGAACCGTCTGTCTTAGCTGTTTCTCTTTGTCTGCTTAATTCCTTTCTCTTATTTTATCTTCCCTATTCTTATTAGTTTAGAATATCACATTTAAAAACCCCCCAATTTGGTTACCTTGACGAACCTAGATTTAGCTGACAATTTCCTACCTCTCTGTGGATTCGACCCGACTTCCCTAGCTATATTAGTTAGAGCCAGTTGGTTATTTTTGACAGGTACGCGACAGACGTGTCAAATTTTGGCGTCGTTGCCGGGGAGGTGGCGCAATTTTGTTGCCTTAATTAGGTACACAAATTTTTAGGTACACAAATTTTTAGGTACACAAATTTTTTCCCAACTCACCTTGATTCCTAAACCACCTTCATTCTTAGGTACACAAATTTTTTCCCAACTCACCATGGGAACTTTAATGTAATCTGGACCTCCCTCCCATAGGTAGTTTCTGCAAATTGCATCAATCCTCCTCAAAACTCCTTTAGGGATGATGAAAACCGTGGCCCAATAGTTATAGAGAGTAGTCAACACTGAATTAACAAGGGTGAGCCTGCCTGCATAGGAGAGATGCCTTGTACCAAAGGTTCTAATCCTGGCTACAACATTATCAATAAGAACAGCACACTGTCTAACAGTGAGTCTCCCTGCAGACACAGGTACACCAAGGTACTTAAAAGGAACACTCCCCTCAGAAAAACCAGATACTTGCAGAATGTCAGATTTAAGTTGCTCAGAAACTCCATTGAAATATATATTTGACTTAGTAGAGTTCATCTGTAATCCAGTAGCAGCTGAAAATGTTGCAAAAGCACGAAGCAAGATCATGATAGAAGTAACATCTCCTTTTGAGAACATAAGAAGATCATCAGCAAACATTAAATGAGACAATTTGAGCTGACCACATAAAGGATGGAATCTAAATTTCATAGTAGAAGTCACATGATTCAAGACTCTACTCAAATACTCCATTGTAATGGTGAAGAGCAAGGGGGAAATAGGGTCCCCTTGTCTTAATCCTTTAGCCCCTTTAAAAAATCCAAAATTTAGGCCATTAAGCACCAGAGAATATGAAGCAGACTTGACACATTCCATAATTAACCTAATGAAATGTGGAGGAAAGTTGAGAGCAATCAGCATTTGATCCAAGAATCCCCAATCAACCGAATCATAGGCTTTTTTCAAATCAGCCTTGATCAAACACCTAGGAGAAATAGACTTCCTATTGTACAGACGAACTAAATCCTGACAAATCAGGATGTTTTCAATTATATTTCTTCCTTTGATAAACCCACCTTGAGTATCACTAATAATATCAGGTAAAACCAGTGAAAGCCTATTGCAAAGGAGCTTAGAAATCACTTTGTAGATGACATTACAACAGGCAATGGGCCTAAACTGAGTCACATCTTGAGGTAGCTCACACTTAGGCAGTAAGGTAATGAAAGTGTGGTTAATCTGTTTAAGAAGTTTGCCAGTGCGAAAAAAATCAGAGATGGCATCACATACCTCCTCTCCAACCACAGACCAAGAATCTTTATAAAATGAACTAGAAAATCCATCTGGTCCAGGAGCCTTATGATTAGGAATAGAAAACAAAACCTCCTGAATCTCTTTTTTATGGACAGGGGATAACAAAATTTGCCAGTGAGCATCAGTGCAAAGTTTGCCCTGCTGAACAACACTCTTGCAGACTGGAGAAGTAGAGGAAGCAGTCCCCAGTAAAGATTGATAATACTGCAAAAAAGCCTGCTGGATTTGATCACCATCATAATGTTCCTGACCATCCATATCAACAATTTTTAACACTTTATTCCTTGTATATCTCCCTTTCAGAATCTTATGAAAATAACCAGTGTTATCATCTCCCTGATTAACCCACGTAGCTTTAGACTTTTGGAGGAGAAAACTATCAGCAGCCTGTTGTAATTCTCTGTACACCTTTGCAGCTTCAATTTCTTGAAGGATAAGATAAGGATCAGATGGATTCTGCTTTAAACTAGTCTGCAAACTATCCAAATGTTTCCAAGCATGAATTGCATTGTTCTCAATATCAGCAAAAAGCTCCTTATTCAAATCTCTCAATGGTTTTTTCAAACTCCTCAGTTTCTGCACAACTTTATACATCTTTGTCCCCTGATAAGATACTTGCCAATGCTGTTGAACACAAGGGAGAAAACTTCCAACCTGACTCCACATAGTGAAATATTTAAAACTTTTCCTTCCATTCAAAACACTAGTAGAGTCCTGAATAATGCAAGGAGTATGATCCAGAAGACCTTCATTGAAGAATTGAGCAAAAGAATCCCTCCTAGCAGTTAACCAGTCCTGATTAACAAGAACCCTATCCAGCCTGGAATAGACACGCGTACTTGGTTCTTGCTTATTGGTCCAAGTATAAAGAGAGCCAGCAGCAGGGCTATCAATCAGACCACAAAGGTCAATACAATTCTGAAAATCTTCCATCTCCTCATTACTGGTTTGCCCACCCAGTCTTTTAGTGGGGGATAACACACAATTGAAGTCCCCACAGAGAACCCAAGGACCATGATACTGAGTAGACAAATGAGCTAAATCTTGCCATAAAACCTTCCTCTCATTGAGGTCATTATAAGCGTATATCATAGAGCAGTAAAATACAAAATTGAGACTAGAGTCAGTAACCTTCATGTGAATCATTTGAGCACTATAAAACAAGAATTGAACCTTAAATTTTTGAGGGTTCCAAAGAACCCAAACTCTTCCACCAGGGTGATAAGACGTGTTAGTAGTAAGAGACCACCCATCACAAATATTCATATGGACATGATTTAGAGACCTAGGTTTTACCTTGGTCTCAAGGAGACCAAATAGCCCTACATTATGAGAGTGCATAAACCACTTAACAAATTTCTGCTTGGTAGGACTATTTAATCCCCTAACATTCATAAACCCAAGATTATGCATTACCCCCCCGTGGGAGTAACACACTACCTTTCGTGCCAATTCCTACTTTGGGTGTAGCATTATTCATTGCATCCAAAAAAGTATATTGAGAGAGCTTCGAGGATTGTTGACCTGCTCTGATAATATCAGTCCTACTCAAGGAAACCACAGGTCTCAATGGCGTATTAACTTGCCCATATGTACCATCCTTATTCCAAACCACCTGAATCTGATGCTGAACTTCCTCAGGAGTAGCAGTAATCTCAGGAGCCAGAGGAGCCACAGACTGCACAACCTGTGGAGTAACAACAGAAGGTGGAGAACCAATAACCACAGTTGCCACAGTAGGACAAGTTTTTTTAGGTATCCATTTCTTAGAAGGTGGAGCATTCTTTTTGGGTTGGGGTTTGGGTTTCCTGCACTGTGAGCTTTCATGACCAATTCCCCCACAGTCCTCACAAAGCACAGGTTTCCATTCCCACTCCAAATTAACAGTAACAACATGTCCATCCACATCTAAAAATTTCACAACTTCAGGAAGCTTGACACCAAATGGGACCTCTACTAAAACCCTAGCAAAACTTAACCTTGTTTTCTCCAAAGTAGAGGGGTCACTTCTGAGATATGCACCAAGTTGTCCCGCAATTTTGGGTAAGCATTTTCCCCAAAATTTAAGCGGTAAATCATGAAGTTTAACCCAGACAGCTACATTCTTAACATCATCCTTAGTTAATTCAATATTAGGTTGCCAATCTCGCACTATTAACGGTTTATTGTCAAATAAGTAGTGCCCCTGTTTTAGTACAGCAACCTTACTAGCTTCATTCAGGAATCTTACCAAAAATATGCCATTCGGTAAAAAAGAAACCTTATCAACAGGATAATTAGCCCAAATTCGACGCGCAAAACCTTCAACTATTTCCCAGGGAGGGTTGGCTCCTAAAATGAAGCAATAGACTGAATTTTTCCAGTAATTCAACTCTTCCTGCACATCTTCAGCACTACACTGCATCAATCCAGAAGGTTCCTCTTCAATAGTCTCCAAAGTTTGCTTACGCTTCCCTTGCACTAACCATGTCTCTCCTGATTCATCAATTTCAACTGATTCAAGGTCAAAAGGCGCAATCCCAGTAATTGCATTGATATTCTTCGTCTTTGCACTTACTGAATCAGTCGGCCCATTCGTTGGGTTCTGGGTAGCAAGCACAGAAAAGGAATTGGATTTTTTTGGTGTTTTGGACGAGGAGGCTTGAGATCCTCTCGCCATTATTGCCATTTTTAGGGTTTCTAGCTTGCTGTTTACGATTTTCTGTTACAGATATTTTGTGAAATTTAGAGCTTTTCTCTCTCTAGCTTATCTCTCATCTTATAGTTACCATTGTAAATTCTCGTTTTTATTCGTTTTGTTGCTTTAATTAAGTTTGTCTCTCGTCTCAAGGAATTTATTCCTTGAGGCTGATCTCATTTCTGCAAAGTTTTGATTAGTTTTGCAGGTTAGTCATTGCTTTGAAAGTCTATTTGCCAGGATGCCTACGATTACTGAGCATATAGAGCCATGTGGTAGATGTGGCACGGAAGGGCATGACCCTATTGGATGCATGGAAAGTGTAGAGCGCGTCCTTGCTTACCAGAAATACATGCAGGGAGTTCCTTTCTCTCAGTTGTATGAAGAAATAAAGAATGTCTCTACCCCTTCCACGCCAGCGCCGCAACCGGTCTCTCCTTCTGCAAATGAAGAAATTGCCGAATTAAAATCCATTGTGATGAGCATATCACAACAGTTTGAAGAAAAGTGCAATAGGAAAGAAACGGTTATAGCGGAATTGAGAGAACAAGTCGCGCAGTTAACACTCGCGAAAGACCAAGCCGAGCTTCTACCGACGTGCAATCCAGTTAGTGCAACGAATTTCCAAGTTGGCCTTACTCATGAAGGGCCAAAAGTACCAGAAGACGAGGTTTTGATAGCTGAAGATGCCTCGGAGGATGATATAGACGAGTTTTTGCAAGAAATACTTGCTACGTGCAATGCAGACACTCGATCGAGTGAAAAACCAACTCAATCGAGTGAATTTATTCATCCCATCACTCAATCGAGTGATAATTATAGTCGATAAAGCATTGCAGAAGTTGAAGATGGTCGATCGAGTGATATCCTTACTCGATCGACTAAATTTGCTGAAGAAATCACTCGATCGAGTGATAAAGATGGTCGATCGAGTGATTCAAAAAAGGACATCACTCGATCGAGTAAGGGAATTGGTCGATCGAGTATATTGCAATGTGAAACAACTCGATCAAGTGGTAATTCTGCTCGATCGAGTACCAGAAGTGGCGGAGATCCTATTTTACTATCTAATCCCGCTACCGTGTCATCTTCCCCTGCTGTGGAGGTGTCACGCATTGATAAAGGTAAGGAGAAAGTTGCGGGTCCACTCATTGCTACCAGAGTGTCCTTCCCAGGTCGTCTGAAGGACGCAAAGATCGAGCGACAGTACGGTAAGTTTGTGGACGTCGTGAAGAATCTCCAGGTAACTGTCCCTTTCTCCGAACTTGTTATTTAGGTACCTACTTACGCTAAGTTTATGAAAGATAATGTGACGCGTAAGAGAAATTTAAGTGAATTTGAGACGATTTCATTTATGGAAGAGTCTAGTAATTTACTTTTGAATAAGGCTCCTCCAAAAATGAAAGACCCGAGCAGCTTTTCTATTACCTGTATTATAGGCAACTTGGTCATTGATCAGGCTCTTTGTGACTTAGGAGCCAGTGTTAGCGTCATGCCTCTTCCTGTTTGCAAGAAACTGAACATGAGTTATTTTAATGTGACTAACATTACCCTACAGATGGTTGATAGATCTGTTAGGAAGCCCTTAGGTGTCTTAGAGGACGTGCCTGTGAAAATAGGCAAGCTCTTCATCCCAGTTGATTTCATTGTTTTAGATATAGCTGAGGACACCCGGACCCAAATTATCTTAGGAAGACCATTCCTTTGTACAGCTGGGGCCGTTATTTATGTCAAACAAGGGCGTTTGACTCTTGCAGTAGGGGATGACGCGATCACCTTCAGTCTGTCTAGCACTTTGGCTCGGCCAATGATAGAGGATACTTGCTATTCGGTTGACATTATTGACGAGTCTATCTATGACTTCTGGTCGGGTTCTTTTATAAAGGACCCACTAGAAGCTCTTATGCTTTTTGATGAGTGTGCAGATAACCCAGACGACGATGACGCTGCGTTGGATTTGCTTGTTGATGATTTAGATGAGCATGAGGGAGAGCAAGTGGAACAAATGATTAGCACTCTTTGCTCCATTGAGGTAAAGGTACCGGAACGTAAGCCTCTCCCTCATCATCTTAAATATGTCTTCTTAGATGATACTGGGCAATTTCCAGTCATTGTTAGTGCTAAGCTTGATAACGATCAGCTGACTTCTTTGTTAGTTGTACTTAAGAGAAACAGGAAAGCAATGGGTTACTCACTGGACGATATCAAGGGGATTAGTCCCGATGTTTGTATGCACAGGATAGAGCTGGAGGAAGATCACAAACCTTGCAGGCAGGGTCAGCGTCGGCTGAACCAGAAGATGCAGGATGTTGTGATGGCTGAGGTAATGAAGCTGCTGGATGCAGGTATTATTTATTCCGTTGGTAATTCTAAATGGGTGAGTCCAGTA
The DNA here is from genome assembly GCF_048544455.1 of Silene latifolia. Classification (NCBI taxonomy): domain Eukaryota; kingdom Viridiplantae; phylum Streptophyta; class Magnoliopsida; order Caryophyllales; family Caryophyllaceae; genus Silene; species Silene latifolia. The sequence continues at coordinate 71,786,587 of NC_133526.1, read as the reverse complement.
CAGGTGGTCCCGAAGAAAGGAGGGACAACTGTTGTTAAGAACGAGAAGAATGAATTAATACCTACTCGAGTAGTGACTGGTTGGCGGATGTGCATAGATTACAGACAGCTCAATGCCGCCACCAAGAAAGATCACTTTCCCCTTCCTTTTATTGATCAAATGGTAGAAAGGTTAGCCTCTCATAAATTTTTCTGCTATTTAGACGGGTATTCAGGGTTCTTTCAGATCCCTATCCACCCAGACGATCAAGCTAAGACTACATTTACTTGTCCTCAGGGCGTTTTTGCTTATCGCAGGATGCCCTTTGGTTTGTGTAATGCCCGTGCCACCTTTCAAAGGTGTATGATGGGGATATTTTCAGAGTATATTGAGTCTATTATGGAAGTTTTTATGGACGATTTCAGTGTATATGGAAGCGATTTCTCTAACTGTCTGTCTAACCTTGAGAAAGTGTTGCAGCGCTGTATTGAGGTTAACCTTATGCTGAACTGGGAGAAGTGCCAATTTATGGTCAACGAGGGAGTTGTTTTAGGGCATTTAGTTTCTGATAGGGGAATAGAGGTTGATAAAGCAAAGGTGGAAGTGATTCAGCAATTACCACCTCCTGTTAATGTTAAGGGGGTGAGAAGTTTCCTTGGTCACGCTGGCTTTTATCGCCGGTTTATCAAGGACTTCTCAAAAATTGCTAAACCACTTACACAGCTGCTACTTAAGGATGCCCCTTTTGTGTTTACTGATGATTGTCTTTCTGCTTTTAAAAAGGTTAAAGCAGGCTTTAGTCTCTGCGCCGATCATACAGCCTCCCGACTGGGACTTGCCGTTTGAGATTATGTGTGATGCGAGTGACTATGCACTAGGAGCGGTGCTAGGCCAAAGGAAAGACAAAGCTTTGAACGCGATTTACTATGCGAGCCGAACTCTGGATGAGGCTCAAGTGAAGTACACTACCACTGAGAAAGAGCTGCTAGCTGTAGTTTATACCTTAGAGAAGTTTCGTACTTATTTAGTTGGGTCAGAAGTTACTGTTTTTACTGACCATGCAGCTTTGAGGCATCTCCTTGCTAAGAAGGAGGCTAAACCACGGCTATTGAGATGGATACTCCTCCTTCAGGAGTTTGATTTGCAGATTAAGGACAAGAAAGGAGCTGAGAACGTCGTAGCTGATCACTTGTCGCGACTGATGCGACAAGAAGGGGAAGATTCTCTACCTATTGATGATTCTTTTCCTGACGATACTTTAATTGATGTTATATCGTCTATTGTTAACCAAGAACCTTGGTATGCAGATATAGCTAACTTCGTTGTCAGTGGCAAGCTGCCGCCTGACCTTTCTCATCAGCAGAGGAAGCGTTTTCTGTACAACGCTAAGCAATACTTCTGGGATGATCCTTACTTGTTTAAGGAATGTGCAGACGGTCTCTACAGACGGTGTATTCCGCAGTGGGAGACCAAAGTAGTCCTGGAGGGCTGTCACTCCTCTTCATATGGTTGTCACCACGGTCCATCGCGCACCGTGGCTAAGGTACTTCAGTCTGGTTTTTACTGGCCTTCTTTGTTTGCTGACGCTAAGTCTTTTGTTTCAGCTTGTGATGCTTGCCAACGATCAGGGAACATTTCAAAGAGACATGAGATGCCACAAAATGGCATCTTAGAGGTTGAGATTTTCGATGTCTGGGGCATTGATTTCCAAGGACCGTTCCCATCCAGTAAAGGTACCAGGTATATCTTAGTGGTTGTAGACTATGTGTCAAAATGGGTTGAGGCAATTGCCTCACCCCATTGTGATGCTAAGACCGTGATAAAGATGTTTAAAAAGATCATATTCCCCCGATTTGGTCTCCCTAGGGTCGTCATTAGTGATGGGGGAATGCATTTTAAAGAAAAGAAACTCACATCTATTCTGTCTAAAGTTGGTGTCCAACACCGGCGTGGTTTGGGGCATCATCCCCAAACTAGTGGTCAGGTTGAGGTCTCTAATGGCGAGTTGAAAGAGATCTTGTCTAAGGTAGTTTCTAAATCACGGAAGGACTGGAGTCTTAAGCTAGATGACACATTATGGGCCTACAGAACTGCCTTTAAGACACCAATTGGTGCATCACCTTATAGGCTAGCTTATGGAAAATCGTGTCACTTACCTGTTGAATTGGAATGTAAGGCTTGGTGGGCAATTCGTGAGCTTAACTATGATCCTAAGTTGTGTGGTCAGAATCGTCTTTTGCAGCTAGATGAGTTGGAAGAGTTTAGGCTTAATGCCTATGATAGCTCGCGCATTTACAAAGAAAAGACGAAGAGATGGCATGACAAGAGGATTCTACCTCGTGAGTTTTATGTTGGGCAAAAGGTGCTGCTTTTCAATGCCCGATTGAGATTATTCCCTGGCAAGCTGAAGTCCAGGTGGAGTGGTCCTTATACGGTGGTACTGTTACCAAATTTGGATCCGTGGAGCTCGAAGATTCCGAAGGTCATAGGTTCAAGGTGAATGGCCAATATGTGAAGCATTACCACGAGGCGAATGAAACGGACAATCGTGTTGAAGTCTTGTATTTCGACACGCTTGACGCGCCAGTTATTTGATGCCAGAAAGGTCGTGCGGGACCTCATAAACCAGCGCTCTCCGGGAGGCAGCCCGAACTGTTTTATTGTACTTTTGTTGAACTATTTATTTTTCTTTAGCTTTATGTTGAACTTTAGACGCTGCTTTACGAACTCTTTATGCTTTCTTTGCTTTGCAATGCGTGTTTTGCAGGTTACTTCACTCGATCGAGTAGTTTTTCTACTCGATCGAGCGCTTTTTGAGGTATTTATCAGTCGATCGAGTGGTATTTTGCTCAATCGACCAAAGCAAAAAATGCATCTACTCGATCGACTGGTTTTCTACTCGATCGAGTCCTTCCATTTGCCAGTTTACTCGATCGAGCTGTTACAAGTTGCTCGATCGAGCAGTTTCGTCTTCCAGCGGCTGTTTTACGTCTATTGAGCTACTGCTTGACTTTCTTTGACCTCCCATGTTCATGGTCGGTTTGGGGAGGTCCCTCTATATGACGTTTTGTAAGTTTTCCGACTCCACTTCTCCTTGTCTTTTCAGTTTGCATTTTTTCCCTATTTTGGGTACAATGAGGGCATTGTACGGTTTGGTTTGGCGAGGTATGCATCCATATCTATGTCTGTCTGCATGTTTTCTTGCATTTTCGCCTGCACGTTTAATTATTTTCACATGCATTGTTATTTTAATTAATTCAAAAAAGTCATAAAATTCAAAAAAAAAATTCACGTTTAATTTGAGTCGGAACGTTTGAACATTGACGTTGCTTTGAACCCTTACTTGAGCCTTGCATATTCTTGACATTTAGTGGCGTGATTATGTGCATAATCTACGAGTTTTTGTTTCCTTCTTATCTGAACGAATAGACCTGATTCATTATGTCGTCAAGCTACATTACATTCTGAGGTTAGAGCTCTATAAACTGGTGACATTCATGACCGGTTTCATTTAGGATGTGAGTAGTACTCTCTTTAAGGCATGTAACATCAATCTGCATAAGCATGAGTCTAGTCTTCTTAATACCTGTATGCATTCGGTCTGTGGATGGTGACACATGTTAGGAGAGGCAGTTCCCTTTATTTCATTCTACCCATGAGCCTCACATAGCCAAATTGCCTTTTTGTCCTATTAACTACTTTCTATAATACTTCCTACCCTAGCTAAGCTAGTGACGAGTAGTTGTTGGAATGCTTTATTGCAGTATGGTTGTTTTATCTGATTTCAGAAGATGGTGGAAGAATTGAAGGGAATGTAAGAAGAGAATTGTTAAAAAAATGATGAAAAAATGGAACGAAAAAAAAAAAAAAAGAGCGGAAAAAAAAAACGAAATAAGAAAAGAAAGAAAAATCTTGTGTGAAGAAAAATGAGAATTGTATAATGATGTTCACTCCCATGCCTTACTTATATCTTACGGGGAGTTGACGAGTTCTTGGTGTTTTGTGAGTTTAGTGCATGGTTTTTGCACCGTTTCATCTTGTTATATTGAGTACGAAGTTGGGATGCAGTTTTTGTTTGGATCCGTTGTTGCTAGCCTGGCTATTAACTCCACATATCCAAATTCATCTTAGCCCCTTCTTACCCATTACCTCACTTACCCAAAAGTAAGTCCTCGGCATGTGTCTTGGTCACTAGTATGGTTGGAATGCGTATGTACGGTTGTAGAGATTTTATTCATGTTAACTGCATGCATGCTCTTATAGGTCGAGTTAGGTGAGTGTCTTACTTCTTTCTGTCCTTCACATATATACTCACCCTGTGCCTAAATTTGAGTGACGAGCGACCCGTGAGAGTCCGATATCTTTTGAGTCTTGCAAGGTCGACGGTTCAGTAAGTTTGAAACATTGATTTAACTCGTTTGCACTTTTCTTTTGCCACTCTGTCAGCTGTTGCATTAAATTGGTTTTAGTGGGAGATTTGTAGCTGATGCGTTGGTCCCGTTCCATTGTTTATTCTTAGTTGCATTCATAATTGCTTGGGGACAAGCAAAGGTTTGGTTTGGGGATATTTGATGGTGTCTTTTGTATAAGGTTTTTACCTCATTTTTACACGCATTTATGTACTTTTTATGTAGCATCTAGCTACAAATACCCCCGAATATCCTACTTTGGTTCGTTTTATGTAATTTGTAGGAATTGACCAAAGAGGAGCTAAACCAGGCCTTAATCCGTCCCATTTGCATGCATTTATGGAGAATGAGGAGCCGGAGTTTGGAAATCTAACACTTGGAAGACGCGTGAGCTGGATTCGGGAAGTGTTTCAAGGTCTAACGTGCTCAAACAGCTCGATCGAGTAGATTTTATGCTCGGTCGAATGCTCTATATACCTAAGGATGCTCGATCGACCACTTTCGAGTATACACAAGAGGAGACAAAGCAAGAAGTGCTCAATCAAGTAGTTTATTTCTACTCGATCGAGTGGCTTGGTATTAGTTTGGCTCAATCGAGTAGTTTATTTCTACTCGATCGAGTGGTTTGTCCCGCTTTAGTTATTTTCCGCCTAATTAATTTATGGGCTTTTGTAATTAGTCCATAGATTAGGTTTAGGATGGATTTTTTGTATAAGATAGAGTAGAGAGACTACGTTATTAGGTTTCTTCTCTCTTGGTTCGTTCATTTTTTCACTCGATACTTGCTACTGTGGATTGGATTTTGCTCTTCTTTTATACTTTGCTACTTAAATTTGGATATGATTGGTACTCTTGTTCTACTTTAATCTCTTAATTCTTAATCGTTTGCTTTAATTCCTTCTTCCCTTTACTGTTATCATAATTACTTTAATTCGATTATTGTTAGTTTTATTATCATGTTTAGTTTTAATTATCTATTTGTTGTTGATGTTAATTCGATAATGATGAGTAGCTAATTCCACTCTGCTAAGACTATAGGGGATCCATAATTATGAAGGGATAGTAATTGATTTATTGGGTTAATGCTGGTATAGTCTTTGTTGTTTAAATGCTGCAATTATCTGTATCTGTCTAATTGAGTCTACGCAATTAGGCATTTATATCTCAGTGATCCTTGACCTGGACCGAAAGGTTGGAAAAGGTGAGACTAGTAGCGAACAATAGGGTATTGTAGTGAGGGCGAAAGCTAAACTATTTACGCTTTAGGGCGAATTGAGACCGAAAGGAGATATTCACTGCTCCTTAGGCCGTATTTGCATTGACCTGAGACCTAGATTACTTGACTGAATGATTATGGTGAACCGTCTGTCTTAGCTGTTTCTCTTTGTCTGCTTAATTCCTCTTTTATTTTCTCTTCCCTATTCTTATTAGTTTAGAATATCACATTTAAAAACCCCCCAATTTGGTTACCTTGACGAACCTAGATTTAGCTGACAATTTCCTACCTCTCTGTGGATTCGACCCGACTTCCCTAGCTATATTAGTTAGAGCCAGTTGGTTATTTTTGACAGGTACGCGACAGACGTGTCAACAATGATGTTAAATTGCATTGTTTTTACATTTGAATCTCAAATAGTTGTCCATGTACATTGTTTTGACCCGTTATTCATGAAAACAAAGCTCATAACTGTAATACCCGACCATTGTGGGACCCGTACTTAGACCTTGGGATGTGTGATAGGGCCATTAGACTGATAACAGATCGCTCGGGAGAGAAGGATAGCCTTACACTAGACTTAGACTAGACCAAGTAGGGTTGCAGCGGATCGAGTAGGTCCACTTGGTCGAGTGAAGAGTATACTCGACCGAGTGAGTCCACTCGACCGAGTAGAGTACTACTCGGCCGACTGGACTCGGCACTCGGTCGCGTGACACTGTTTCAGAACACGAGATTAAACCCTTTTCTTCCCTTACCCTAAAATCATTTCTATCTTTCTCCTTATCTCTCCAAACTCTCTCCTTTCTCTCTAAACCCTCACAAACACCTACTACTTGGGATTCAATCTTGGATTAGAGGATTTTCCACCTTCCTCTTCATCTCCTTCATCTAGTAAGTAAAGATCTACCCTTTTCTAGTCATTCAAATCCCACTTTTTGGGGGATTTCGTTATGGGTAGTTAATTAGTAATTAGCATGTGTAATGGGGGTAATTAAGGAGCAATAATAAGGGTTTTAGTAGTGAATATTAGTATAAAATGTATTGTGATAGTTATTATGTGATTTGTATAGGATGAGACGGTTCCTTGAGACGGTTTCGGTCCGAATTCGAGTAGCTTGAGAAGATTGCTAAAAGGTAGGTTAATCCTACTCGGTTTCAATAATGTGGTGTTGTTATGTTGATGTTGTAGTTAGTCTCACATAATTAGGGCATTTTCATTATAACATGTTTAGTGGTTAATCGCATCATTAAGAGGATAATTATGATATGTTGGGAGTAGTTCATGTCTGGCAAAGGATCCGGTTGGCTTTCGGACCCGGCACGTCTGGGCGTGTCCCGGTACCTATTTGTGGTTGTTGGTACGTCTGGGTGTGTCCCGGTACCAGTGTGATTATCAGTATGTCTGGGCATGTCCCGGTACTGTGGTGGTGGTATTTGTTTGATAGCAGGTCATTCATATCAATAATCATGTTGCATATTCACACACTTGAGTCGTGTCACACTTTATTTATTTATTGAAACTGACGTGTTGTGTGTCTGTATAATTGTCGCCTATTTCTGGGGTAGCCTGTGTCGATCCATATGATATTTCCGATCATATGGGGAGCGAGTTAAGTACAGGTTATTTGGATAGCACGCGGGAGACAGGACGAGCTTGATGAGTCATGAGACGAGTATAGTTTGTTAGATGAGTGTAGTGGTCATGAGTTGTATTTTATATATTAGTTTATATTTGTAATAACTAAACTTGTTATTTATTTAATAAAGTTTCTTAATTTTAATTCCGATTTCACTACCTCGGGAAACCGAGACGGTAACATTCCCTAATTACCTTGGCCGGGTACGAAGGGGGTGTTACAAAGTCGTATCAGAGCGACGATTTTTGAACCTAAACCAATGAACCAAAATGATTCTAGATGTGTCTAATAAAATGAACCCGGCTTGAGTACAATGGGAGATCGGTTTTGGATGAGTAGGCGCCCTCATATCAAAACTAGTGCATGTTGTCTCGGTTGGTCACTACGTGGGTGATTAAGAGTATGGGTGAACGCTATGTGGAAAATTGTATAGTGGCATGATTGCATGAATATGTGAATTGCATTAAGTTCTTGATGATATAGTTCTTTTCCATGATGTATGAAGGTGTGTGGAAGTCGAATGCTAGGTTGTTAGGAGTAGTATGCTTAGAAATTGTTAGTATGTGTTGGTATGCGAATGATGACATTGCTCTTTAAATTTTGCACTGTGTGTTAATTGAGTGCATGTTAGTGTATTTGTCGTATATGATTGGTGAATTATGTTGGTAGAATAGTTATTAGTACTACGATAGTGTACCAAAGATGGTAAAATAGGGTGACATATAAACTAACTCGGGTGAGTCGCCGATAGCCAGTGGACTCCTGAACCTTCTCCTTGTGGTGTAGGGATTTTATCGTTCTAATTGGACTCGAAATTTTAAACCATAAGCAACCACTCTACCGAGTACGAGTCCACACTCGACCGAATAACTGTGCACTCGACCGAGTGGACCTTGACACTCGACCGAGTGGACCAATTTCCAGAAGATGGAAACATCCTGGAAAATAGGGCACTCGACCGAGTGAACTCGGCCACTCGACCGAGTGAACTCACCACTCGACCGAGTTGAACTGGGCTGGGATTTACACGAGTTTAATCCCCTTTCCTGCATTCCTTATCTTCTTCATATCTCATTTTCATCTCATTCAAACAACACCAAAATTTCTCTAACAATCATTCCAAAACTCCATTTTTGTGATTTGTTACTTGGACTAACTTTTTCACTCGAATTTTTCCGTCTCAATTCTCTCCTAATTAGCAATGTAAGTAGACCATTCTCCCTCTTGTTTCCTCCATCTTAAATTATTAATATCTACACTAATGTGCTCAAGACTTGTCAATTAATTTCATGTTTTTACTTAATTTATAGAATTAAATAGCTCTCTACATCATTATTGTTGCTAAAAATCAAATTTTCATGTCAAAAATGTGGTCATCATCGAGGAACACAAAATTACTTGATAAGGAACTTATATGTGGATTTTGGTGTTTCTTATTGTGTCTAGTTGGGTAACAAAGGCATAACCTTTTGTAGATACCCGTATCCGTCGATATTGGAATTTATAGAGAACCCGACAAACACCCGATGATGATAGGACACATGTATTCTTTAGTTGTCATTGTCATTATTTGGGCTCGTTTTACGATGTGGAATGAGCGTTGTCGACGGAGTATTTTATTAATTTAGATGATATTTAAATTAAAGCTTTTTTTAAGTGAATTCATTTTATTGTTTTAATTTGAATTTATTTTCTTAAATTTATTTTATTGAAAATAAAATATATTTTTTTGATTTGAAAAATCATTTATTTTAATGTGTTAATTGATTTGAAAAATCGAATTTGAAAATTTAAAACTCGTTTCAACCACGCGTTTTGGAGCTCGATTTTAGCTCGGTTTTTGAGCCCGTTTTCTTTACAAGTTGGCACGAATCTCGAGTACACTAACCAACCTAGACCTCTACCCATTCAACCCCAGTTCGAACCCCCATATCCACACCCAAATCTCGTCCTAAACACTCCCCAACACAGCCCAATTCCTTCCTTTACCCGTGTTTGTATAGCCCACCGAAAGCCCTTCTAAACCGACTCAAACTTGGTCCAAACCTGCAACCCATCACCACCAACCCGTGCTCCACATTACCCACAACAACCCAGCACCTAGAACACCATAAAACCCATCCAATTCCCGTCCCAAATACTCCACAAACAGCCCGCAACACAAGCAGCACCCCCCCCCCCCCTGTTTTGCGTGCTCAATCCCGAGCCCAAAACCCGCTCCAAACAGCTACCAAACCCGTGCCCATTAACCCTACACCATACCCTAGTATCCTACCCATATTACCTTAGCTTAAACACCAAGAAAACCCCCATACAAACACTAAAAACCCCACGAATTAGCTGATGGACAGCAGCTATGCGAAACAGGCCCGACTGCTTGTTGCCCTACTTCTACCCTTCGAAACTCCTTATAAATACCCCCCCATTCACCATACATTCATTCCTCTAAGTTATCCCCACAACATAATGCAAATAACAACCATCAATCGTCCAAAAAAACCCTAAACTAAAGCCGTGACAGCCGCTAGAAAACAGGGACACAAATCTTGTTTTCGAGTTTCTGTCGTGGTCTTTGGCCTTGATTATCGTGCACAAATCCTATTAAAACTTCTGGTTTGTTTCCATATTCACAAAATTCAGTCTTTCTAGTTTCCAAAACATCTTTCGGTTTGAAAAATCGTTGAGAAACGAAGTCGTGGTGAGCGATTGAAAATCGCTGCTCAAGTCTGCCTTTTGAACGTGTTTGTTTCGGGATTTCAAAATTCAATTTCAATTGTCTTCGTCGACGACGGCCCCTCGAGATAAAATCTATGATCGATTTCGACCCAAGACGGTGTCAACGATACATGTAGGTTGAGGGTGCATTAAAACTCCCTTCTCTCCTTTTTATTTCGTTTTTTTATTGTTTATTTACTAACCATTGTCTAACATCGTCTAACTAATATCGAAACTAGAATAGTTTGAGTATGAGTTAAAGTACCATTCCGGCACCCGCATTGACTTGAGATGGGAAAGAAATCCGCCATATCGGTCGGTCGTACACCCCGTCTCATTTACATATCCTCGTGTTGGAATAGGGCAATTTAATAAATCGAGTTTATTTAATTTATGTGTATTTATTTTTAACCATATAAAAATTGATTTTTTATGATTTTCCAGACCTATAATTTGTAATTTTAATTTAGGTAGATTTTCGTAATTTATTGCATTGATTTAGTATTTATTTTGTAATTAGCAATGTATTAATTCAAAACCCGCGCAGTGCACGGGTCAATTCTGAAATATTTCGAAAATTTCAGATCCGTGCAGTGCACGGGTTTGTCCAGGTTTTGTGTTTTAATTTGCTTCCTTGTTTGACTTTGTTTGATTAATCCTTAGTTTAATTAGTTTATGTTTTAGATTTTAATTTACTTTATTTATAATTTATATTGTATGTATGAGCTAACCACTAATGTTTGTTAATACATCTTATGCTAAGCGTAAGCCTTCCTATCCCTCTCTTTGGATGTGTTTTTCTAGTTTAATCAATGAACCTCACATGCTAAACCACTTCGACGAAGTTAAATGCATTTTAAACGACTTAGAATGAAATTCGCATGATAGGATTTAAATTCAATGGTTGCATACGCATGTGATATCTTTCCGAAATAGCCATCTTTCACCTAGTAGAGACCGTTATTGCAACGGGCGGGGTTGGGTGTTGTTTTAATGAAATTAAATTAACTTCCTAACACGTAAAGTCACACGAATTCAAATCTCTAAAATTGGTTTCTAAATTCCATTTAAAAATTTAGTGGCGACTCTTTTAAAATTAAAAATGTTTTGAAAAAGCAATTGAGTGGAGCGTTTTTCCATGGTCCACACCTTTGTTGTCATGGATGGATCTTGTTTAGTATGTGAAAATTTCATCTTGAAATTCCGTCTTAAAACTTCGAATTTTAGACAAGTCATGCCCAAATTTTTATTTTCATGAGTAAAAGTTGGTTTAATTACCTTATAAGACTACCATCCTAATTGGAAATATGGTATGTGGTCTCAAAATGAAATTTTTCCGTCTTGAAATTGATGCGTGTCATTTATATGATGTTTTACACCTCATTTTACACGCATTTCAGAGCTTAATTGTGTAGTTTATGCTACTATTTGCCCCATTTCGTCTACTTTCGTATTTTTATGTAATATTGCAGATTTATGCAGAAATGAGTAGATTTTGAGCTAAATCCATCCCCGAGTATCTTGCACTGCATTTGACGTAAAGTATTTGCTCAAGGAACGAGCTTGGTGCGCATTTCGAGGCCCGAAAGACAAGTCCACAAGAATTTAGAAGTCAAGTATCAGCTAAAGCAGTCGATCGACCGCTATCTATGGTCGATCGACCATACCACGACTTCCAGAAGCCACTGTTCAGAGCTTACCAGTCGATCGACCGGCCTCAGTGGTCGATCGACCAAGCCGCTAATCTGCGTGAATTAAAAGATCGAGAATAAGGAAGCCCAATGTGCATTAGGTTTTGCGAATAATGTTACGTTATATTCCTATATAACGTAAACTGACATTAAGCTTGAACCATTCAGTTTTTATTCAAGTTTTTAGCATACAGTTCTTTAGGAATTAATTAGGGTTCCGAATATTGTTTCGTATTCAATACAAGTTACTGTTTACATTCGTTTTCTGGATTCTATTCCTGCAATTCTTCCATTCGGTATTCTCCCGTTCTTATTCAGTTTTATCGCTTATATTTCGTTCATAGTATAGATTTTCTAGTTAGTTTCCCGAAGCCAATTATCGTTTATTGTTATTTGTTATTTAATTAATTTAAGCATGAATTCAGTAGTTTATTTCGTTTATATTGTTGTTGTTTTCATCAATATTATGAGTAGCTAATTTCATCGTGCTAGGATGTAGGGAATCTGTAGATTAGGCGGCAGTAGAATAGTGACCTGAATCGCATGTCGGTCGATCGACTGGGTTCCCTGGTCGATCGACTGGCCACGTGAGGTTTTGCTTCGTTTTAATTGATTTAAATTCTATATTTGACGAATCGAGTGCACGCGACTAGTTGAATGCTTAGTAATTGACTGACCCATTAGATCGAAAGATAGGGAAAGTTGTTAGACTACCAATTAAAATGACTAAACTATGTTAAGATCGAAAGATAGGTAAAGTTTAGGTTTTTAGTCACTTTTCAGGACGAGAGTCAGTACTAGTGATATTCGGGACCCGTAGCGAGATCGAAAGACGCTACTTGTTGAGAGTGGACCGAGAGGACCTCTTGTTTTCCCGCCTCATGTGTTTAATTCAGACCTACTTAGTATGCTGCTGCCGAAACTACAGTGAACCGACCATCTTAGTACCTTTTTTATATTTGATTTTATACATTTCATTAGTTTATTGCTCATTAGTTATAGACCAATTCAATCAAACCCCCACATAATCGTTACCTTAGACTGAAATTAGACAACTAATAATTACATCTGCCTCTCTGTGGTTCGACCATGTTACCACTAGCTTCTGTTAGTTTTAATAGGTATTATAAATATTATTTTTGGTACTCACAACGACGGGTATCAAATTTTGGCGCCGTTGCCGGGGAGGCAATTGTTCTAATTTTTAGTTGTTTTATTTTAGTCTGTTTCTTAGTTTAAGGGACATTCGTTCCTTAAACTTTTCTTATATTCTTTTTGTAGTTTCTTCTTATGCGCAGGTCACAGGGTGGTGAATTAGTACCGTTCAATCCTGAGATTGAGAAGACTTTGCGCGAGTTGAGACGATCATCTAGGATATTGCCGACAGAGGAAGAGCTGAGTACTCTGTCTAGTTACTACGAGAACGAGCTGTTCGAGGAGGATCCACCTTCATCTCCTATTTCTACTTCATCAGCTGAGACAGTCACTTCTCCAGATTTTCTAGAGATGGCTGAAGAAGCAACTATAGCCAGTCACTCGGAGCCGACAGCTGCAAATCTGTATAAGGGGTTCGAATTATCGGGAGCTGATAGAAAATTTGAACCGAAGCCTTCTTATATCAACTTGGTTGAGAGAAACCAATTCGGGGGAGCTGCAAATGAAGATGCAGCCAAGCATATGGAGATATTTATAAACTATCGTTGTTCTATACCCCCGCCGACCGGTGTGACCCAGGACCAGGTAAAGGAGACTATGTTTATATTCTCTCTTCGCGATGCTGCAAGGGAGTGGTACAGAGACCTGGACCGAGCTGCTAATGGGATCACCGACTGGAATTCGCTGGCCTTAGCGTTTTATAAGAAGTACTTCTCTGCCTCAAAGACTAATGCTATTAGAGCTCAGGTCACGAGCTTTAAACAGGGTCCTGACGAGAACTTTCACGAGGCATGGGTCCGTTTTAAGAAGCTGGTGCGAACTATTCCGCATCACGGGTTTGAGAAATGTAGTCTATGCAATCAGTTCTACAATGGGCTCTATGACGATCAGAGGGCTATCCTGGATGCGGCAGCCAGTGGCAAATTTCAGGAGAATATGGGAGAGACTAAGGGGTGGAAGATCATTGATGACTTGGCCACCCATAAAGCTGAGTATGGAAATTCCAGGGGAAATCAAAGGAGAGCTATTGAATCTCCTTCTGTACCTGCATTAGAGGCTCTCACGGCGAGATTTGATAAGTACGAGTTGGGAGGAGCTTCAAAAGGAGGGATCTACCATGTAAATCTTTGTTTGAGACGGTCCTTTCTGCCTCGTAAAAAGATGTGGAGCTGAGGGACATGTTTCATAAAATTGTCCTAGTCCCTTTGAGTCTTGTGCTGCCTTTCAACATTATAGGCAGACAAACACTTACTATGAGCCGAATGTCCATCCGAATCTGAGGTGGAGCAGCCAAAATGTCTTGAATCCGACTCAACCTCAGCAGCAGCAGCAGACTTATGTGCCCCCTCATAAGCAGCAGCAGCCATATCAAAAGCCTCTGTATGTTCCTCAGCAGCAATAACAATCCCAAAGTTCTGATTTCAATGAGTTGAAGAATTTGTTGCTGAAAGAGTCTCAAGCTAGAGAGGTCGGGATGAAGATGTTGGAGAGCCAAATTGCCCAATTGGCTAGCAAGAATACAACTCGAGCTCCGGGACATTTACCGACACAAACTGATCAAAAAGAGACCCTTAATGCTATCACTTTGAGGAGTGGGTCCACCCTTGAGGGGCCCATTATGGTTGAGGACGTCACTGAAAAAGATGAGGCAGAAACCAGCAAGAAGAAGGCAGTAACGAACAAAAACAAGAAAAAGACGATCAGCAGGTATGTCAGTCGACCGATCGACATACCTTGGCCGATCGATCAAGAAGTGCGACAAACAGTAGCTTCGGTCTGTTGAAGTCGGTCGATCGACCGACCAACTGGTCGATCGATCGATCGCATCAGCGATGGTGAACCTTTTCATCCTCCAATGCCTGATAACTTGAGGGACCACTTGTTTCGGGGTACGACTGCTCCGAAAATATTGAGGCAAGACCCAATTGCTGATGGGTCTGTTCCGGTTCAGAAGTATGACCCAATGACGATTAATGGCTCATTTTTGAGACGGTCTGAAGAGGGTTCGAGCTTCAACAAGGAGAAGGTAGTGGACTTTCAGCCTAAGTCCACCGATGCCGGCATGAGAGATTTAGAGGAGAGGGCTAAGTTACTTCTTTCAGCCCCCTATCCGGAGAGATTGGTGCCGACGAAGGAACAGGTATCATTTAGTAAGTTTGAAAATGTTGTTCGTAGCTTAAATGTGCAATTTCCTTTCCTTGAGTTAGTTAATCAAGTGCCTGCTTATATGAAATTCATGAAACAACTTTTGTCTAAGAAGAAGTCACTTGAAACTGTGCACACTGTCGCACTCACTGAGGAGTTATGCTCTTATTTGACCCATACTGCACCCCTTAAGCTAGAAGACCCAGGTAGCTTTTCAGTCCCATGTAATATTGGCACCTTTCCTATTGAGAAAGCCTTATGTGACCTAGGAGCCAGTATTAGTGTAATGCCTTTGAGTCTTGCTAGGAAATTAAAGTTGAATAGGTTTGCAGTCACCAACATGACCGTTCAGATGGCTGATCGTTCTACGGTCCAGCCAATAGGAGTCTTAGAGGACATTCTTGTGCAAATAGAAAAGTTTTTCTTCCCTGTTGACTTCGTTGTACTAGATATGCCCGAGGATGCCCACATTCCTATCATACTAGGTAGACCATTTCTGCACACTGCTGGTGCAGTTATTGATGTTGGTTCGGGTACTTTGAACTTTAAGGTAGGCAAGCATTCCATTGTCTTTGCCCAGACGGCTAGGAAGAAAGACCCCATGTGGCCCATCACTTGCAATACAGTTTCTGAAAAGAAATCTTATTTTATACTTCCTGATATGCCTATCTCTGTCCCTACTCCTGTTGTGACACCTCCGCCCCAGATTGGGAGCAAAGTGGAGGAAGATTCTTCTGTTTTAGATATTGCAGGAGCTGGTTTGGGGAAGGAAGAGCCACATGTTTCTCCAGCTGTGAAGGAGCCAATCATTCAAAGAGGCGGTCTAAAATGCCTTAGCTACGGCACTGACGAGGAACCTGATGAGGAGCCAGTCAAAGAAACGGAGTCTAATCTGGATTCCGACGAGTCCGAAGAGGCCATTGGATGGGAAGATGTCCGACATGTTGATCCGTTGAGTTCTGCGGACGCTGGAGCTGAGAAAATTGCAGCTGAGAAGATGAGCATTGTTGAGGCTACCTCTTGAAGCCAGAAGCCAACCAAGTGGGCCATTCCGTGGCTGTTCTTGATCAACTATTAGTTGATCACATGTTTTTTCAAACTTTCATTTTATTTGCTTTTGTTAGACTTTCTTTTTATTGTTTTGTGTGCGCGAGACTTCGCATTTTAAGTTTGTTTAGGATTTTAAGCACTTTAAACTTTACATTTGGGTTCTGCGCAATTTTGGGCACGTATTATTGTGCATTTGCAGGTTTATAGACCTCATTAGTTCAATTTATTGAGCTAATTCGACGAAATTAGAAAGTTACAGCAGCTATTCCAGTCGATCGACTGGCCAGTATGGTCGATCGACTGAGCTGCGATTTCCAGGAGCTTCTGTTCCTGTTCACCCTGGTCGATCGACTGGGTGATGTGGTCGATCGACCAAGTTCGCTGCTGTACCGGTTTTCGATCATTCCCCTGCTGTGTTTGATCGTTTTGCGGAATTGAAGGAGTCTTCCCTCCACTTTATTTTCCGTCTTATTTCTGATTTCTTCCATATTCTTAACTTTGCACATGATTTTACCATCCAAATTTTGTTTTCTCGATTTATGCGTGGTATTTGTTGTCTTTTCAGGTACTTTTTGGTAGCACTGCTGGCTACTGAAACCTCCTAGCTCACGCTGGTTTGGGGAGGTTTCCTTTTGCTGCGCTTAAAGTCTTGTGAGTTCCCGAGTTCCACTTCATGTCGTATTTACTTATTTTTTCGCAAATTCCCGTTTCTCTTTTATTTCATTACATGATTTTGCACAATGGGGACATTGTGCGATTTGGTTTGGGGAAGGGTTTTGCGTTGCATTTCAATTGCTTGCATTCACGTTTATATTTTTGTTTTGCATTGTTTTTTTTAATTCCTCTCTATATATACAAAAATTTCAAAAAATTTGCAAAATTTCAAAAAATTCAAAAATTAAATGTTTATTTTAGCATATAGGTTGTGTCGGAACGGTAGTATTTCAATGATGACATTGCATTTTGCATCTATTTTGCCTGAGCCTTGCTAATTGACATGTTATTAGTAGAATCATATGCATAGTCTACGAGTCTTCGTTCATTCTTGCTGGACTTGAGACTTGACTTTGATTTTTGGCAAACTACATCATATGTTCTGAGTTTAGAGCCTATAACTGGTGACATTCATGACCAGTTTATCTAGGATTGTAAGTAGTTGCTCCTTATGAGACATGCTACATAAATGTGCATAAATATGAATTTGATCTGCTTAATACCTGTATGCATTCGGTTTGTGTTTAGTTGACACATGTGGTAGAGGTTTTCCTTTATTCATTTTGCCCATAAGCTCCACACTGCCAAAAACAACCTTTTTGTCCCATTACTACATCCAACACATAGCCTGCCTTTGTCAAGCTAGTAGTTTAGTTGTTGGGATTGTTACTTTGTTTTTGGTGGCATATGCTCTTTTGAGATGTTGATGGGAAGATGAAAAAGAAAGGAAAGAAAGAAAAAAATTTAAAAGAAAAGAGAAAAGAGAAAAAAGATTCGAAAAAGAAAGAAAAATAGAGTGCTGTACTGTTTAATGCAGTCGATCGACTGCTCTACTTGGTCGATCGACTGATGCCCGATAAGACAAAGAAAAAAATCAATTCGCATAATTCAAAGTCCTTATTAAATGGCGATTTTTGCTCCCATGTTGCATTTATATCTTATGGGGAGTTGATTATATTGGAGATTGTGAGGTTTGTGCTTGCTATTAGCACCGTTTTATTGTTGATTTTGAGCAAGAAGTTGGATGTTTTCACATGGTTTTGTTTAGGTACTAGCTTGATCACCTATACCTCCACGTTCCCATAATTGTTTTGCCTCTTCTTACCCATTACCTCACATATCCCATATTTACCTCGGCATGTGTCATGTGTAGGGAAATATCCGTAAAATTCCCTTATAATTAAGGATTATAACGCAAATTTAACATGTGAATAATTGTCATAAACGAAAAACAAGAGAAAACGATAAGATAATAAAATCAACCTCGGGTCCTTTGTGAATTCGGCCTAAGAACAGAAATCAATATAGATTTCCTCCTAATCGTTGCACCCAAGATCGTCTGAGACTATGCCCCTTGTGCAAGAAATTACTCTCTAATTGCCTTGCAATATTGAGAGAGTTTTTGTGAGTTTTCGATGTGAGATCTAGGTTTTCAGAGAAAAATGCTCCAAAAACCTAATTTTTGTGCAAATGAAAATGCTTAGGTCAAAAGGAGAGAAGCCCTCTCCTTTTGTTAATCTCGTCCAAACCGTGTGCCAAGGAGGGAGTGGGCTTTTCCACTTTCTCCTTATTTAACTCGTGGTCCGACTCGAATCGCTAAAATGTATATGACGGGTTTTAATTATAAATCGTCATCCGTCATCGGATATTAAAATATCAACTAATAACATGACTCGGTCGATATATTAATACTTGTCCGACAATGACAATATTGTATAATTAATTAATTCAATATACATTAATTAAATATAATCGTTTATATTTAATTTACGAATTAACTGCTTAATTCACCTTAGCCATTATTATTTAATCCGTATTAAATAATTATCTCAACATCGCGTTTGACTAATTACTAGTCAATAACTCCGACTAACTGCTTAGTCATATTAGGCATCAACATGACTGTATTTTCATACTGTCACATCTCTCAAACGTATCCTATAGGTGTGACTTTTAGGGACCAGTTGATCACCGCCATCAGTATGACAATAACGTCAAACTTATCTAGCAAGCCAACCGTTATTGATAAACGTGGACCAACTGATAATAATACAAAAGTATACCCTTTAATCCTTTTAGAGATTTATATGTCATTGCACTAACTGTAGAGGACACCAGCCCCAACAAGCTCCCACTTGTCCGTACAAGTGTACGTGCAATAACGTTATCCGCACTAACTGGAGGACACCGGCTCCAACAAACTCCCACTTGTCCGTACAAGTGTATGTGCGATAACCGATTCTCATATTCATTTAAAATTTCTCCCACTCAATGTAAAACAATTTGCAGATCCGTATCCGCAAAGGTCGTATTTTACAATCGATCTGTATCAAGAGTGGTTTCCCCGACTAGAGAGTAACTTAACTGATAAAACGAATTCATATTCGAGCATGGCCATGTATTTCGATTCTGACTCCTCGAGTGGCCCCGAGAAATATCGAGTACACGATAAAGGCTGAATATTTCCTTCAACTCGACTCCTGCCGATCTAAGCACGGCATGAAATGACCCAGAAACAATCTACTTGGCCCCCTGTTACGGATGACCGTGAGAAAGAAACCAAAGTCACCCAAAATCTGCCTTAGTCTTAAGAGACAGTCGATAGTCAAAAGAATCGACTCTTAGGATCACCATGGAGCTCCTATCCACGACCTGGCACCGAATGTTATAAAACATTTAGGACTCCACGTCGTTGTCACAATTGTGTCCTACGAGATATCCGTATAACTCGCCTCTTTGATTGGTCAGTCAACCGTTTGACTTATGGCTCGTTGAACCCACCATCAACCAACGTCACAAAATAATTGCCACAGTTATCTGCTCACGTGGGCAATTAAGGACCAAAATATAATGTTTGTTCAGTTCACTTTGTGGTGTTCAAAAATGTCGTACAACTCCACATGAAAAACAAAATATATAAATATCAAAACGATGATGTCGTATAGAGTACACAAGAAAATGAATCTAATCCATAAAAGAGTACTACAACTCAGGAACACGTTTAATTCCCATGGAATTAACATGCCCTTCATGCTTATCTTGTCGTAATGGTTTAGTGAGAGGATCTGCTATATTATCATCTGTAGCAATCTTTTCTACCACTACCTCCTTTTGCTCCACGTAATCTCGGATTAGATGAGCTTTCCGTTGTACATGTCTAGACTTGTTGCTAGACTTAGGCTCCTTAGCTTGGAAGATGGCACCTCTATTGTCGCAATAGATGGTGATCGGGTCATTCGAACTAGGCACTACAGATAGTCCTTGTAAGAACTGACGCATCCATATCGCTTCCTTTGCAGCCTTCGACGCGGCATAGTACTCGGACTCGGTCGTAGAATCTCTTTGTAACACTTTGTTTGGAACTCTTCCAGCTAATGCAGCGCCATTAAGAGTAAAAACGAATCCAGATCGAGATTTCGAGTCATCTCGATCCGTTTGGAAGCTAGCATCTCGAATAGGTTGCGCATAGCTTTTGTTCGCCTCCATAAGTCAATGCCCAATCTTTAGTCCTCCGTAGGTACTTAAGAATGTTCTTGACAGCCATCCAATGTGATTCACCCGGATTTGTTGGAATCGACTTGTCATACTCAATGCATATGCTACGTCCGGACGTGTGCATATCATGGCATACATGATTGATCCTATAGCCGAGGCATAAGGAATTCGTGTCATGCGCTCTTTCTCTTCCGGTGTCTCTGGTGCCTGAGACTTGCTCAAATGCACCCCTGGAGCCATAGGAAGAAACCCCTTTTTGGAGTTAGTCATGCTGAATCTCTCTAGGATCTTGTCTATATAAGACTCCTGACTGAGAGATAACATCCGACGTGATCTATCTCGATAGATACGGATGTCCAAAATTCTTTGTGCCTCACCCAGATCTTTCATCTGGAAATGGTTTTTCAACCATACTTTTACCGAAGTTAAGAGAGGTATGTCATTCCCAATCAGGAGTATGTCATCAACATACAATATTAGGAAGACAATCTTGCTCCCACTCGACTTGATATATAGACATGGTTCCTCGACCGATCGAGTAAATCCATTTTCTTTAATCACTTGGTCGAAACGATGATTCCAACTTCGAGAAGCTTGCTTAAGTCCATAGATGGAACGCTTAAGCTTGCACACTTTCTTAGGATGTTCTGGATTGATGAAACCTTCGGGTTGTACCATGTAAAACTCCTCCTCCAAATAACCGTTTAAGAAGGCGGTTTTCACATCCATCTGTCAAATTTCATAGTCATGAAAAGCGGCAATCGCTAAGATAATCCGAATGGAACGCAGCATGACTACGGGTGCAAAAATTTCATCGTAGTGCAGACCTGGCACTTGGGTGAAACCTTTAGCAACTAGTCGTGCTTTATAGATATCTTGTTGACCTTCCACAGAATGCTTTATCTTGTAAAGCCATTTGCATTGAAGGGGACGAACCTTAGCAGGTAAGTCAACAAGATCCCATACGTTGTTCTCATACATGGAGTCCATCTCGGATTGCATGGCCTCAAGCCATAGCTTTGAGTCGGAACTAGTCATGGCACCTTTATAGGTTGCGGGTTCACTACTCGTTAAGAGCAGAATGTCATCTATGTCATGTTCCTCGACCATACCAATGTATCTGTCCGGAGGAATAGAGACTCTACCCGACCTCCTAGGTTCCTCGGGAATATTAACGCAAATAGGGATTGAAGGAACTGGTTCCTCCAATGGTTGCTCGGTATTTTGTTCTGGAATCTCCGACAGCTCGAAGGTTCTATTACTCTTCGCGTTCTCGAGAAATTCCTTCTCTAAGAATGTCGCACTAGCCGCAACAAATACACGTTGTTCGGTTGGCGAATAGAAGTAATGACCAAGTGTTCCTTTAGGATAACCTATAAAGTATGTCTTGACCGATCGTGGGCCGAGCTTATCCTCGTGTCTCCACTTGACATAAGCCTCGCAGCCCCAAACCCGTATAAAGGACAAGTTAGGGACCGTTCCCTTCCATAGTTCATATGGAGTCTTGTCAACAGCTTTAGACGGACTTGGTTAAGTATTAGAGCGGTGATGTAAGAGCATAACCCCACAATGAATCAGGCAACACGGTGTGACTCATCATGGATCGAACCATATCAATTAGTGTTCGATTTCTCCGTTCAGACACACCATTCAATTGAGGTGTTCCAGGTGGAGTTAACTGTAAGGCAATCCCACAGTCCTTAAGGTGTTGATCAAACTCGTGAGAAAGATACTCGCCACCACATCGATCGTAGTGTTTTAATCTTTCTACCCAGTTGGTTCTCAGACCCGATTCGGTATTCTTTGAATTTCTCATAGGACTCACTTTTATGCTTCATTAAGTAGACATAGCCATATCTACTCAAATCATCCGTGAAAGTGATGAAATACCTATAGCCTTCTCGTGCGGTGATTGACATAGGTCCACACACATCCGTATGTATGAGTCCTAATAGGTCGCAGCCGCGCATTCCAACACCTTTGAAGGAAATTCGAGTCATCTTGCCAATGAGACATGATTCACACGTGCCAAATGATTGAAAATCAAAGGCCGAGATAGCTCCATTCTTTATGAGCTGTTTTACGCGTTTCTCATTAATGTGTCCCATACGGCAGTGCCATAGATAAGTTTGATCTTTGTCACCAACCTTTAACTTCTTATTCATTACGTGCAATATTTCGGTGGTCTGATCTAAAACATAAATTCCATTCATGGAGACTGCCTTGCCATAAATCATATCGTGTAATGAGAAAATGCAGCTATTATTCTCTATTACAAATGAAAAACCAAGTTTGTCAAGTGCGTAAACCGAAATAATGTTTTTAGAAAGACTGGTACATAATAGCAGTTATATAAAAATAACTCAAATCCGCTTAGGAAGTGGATCACATATGTTCCCCTCGAGACGGCACCACTCGTGCTCCATTCCCGACACGCAGGTCCACCTCACCCTTTACGAGGGGTTCGATGTTTCGGAGGCCCTGCACATGATTGCACAGATGAGAACCACAACCAGTATCTAGTACCCAAGTTCCGTAACTTGCGTGGTTAATCTCAATCATATGAATAAAAGAAGAAGAAGAAGAAGAAGAAGACATACCAACAGGGTTAACACGACCTGCTTTTATGTCCTCATGGTATACAGGACATGTACGCCTCCAATGCCCAGTCTTGTGGCAATGATGGCATTCCATGTTACCGGTCTTGCTCTTTGTCGCGCCTGATGAGGTGCTCGACTCACCAGGCCCACTCTTACCTGATCCCGACTTCTTAAACTTCGGTTTACCCTCGCTAGGTCCGCTCGAGCTTTGCCCGACCCTTGCCCTTGTTTGACACAACGAGAACATCCTGTTTCAGGCTCCCACTAAACTTCATGTCCTTCTCGGTCTGTACGAGAAGGGAGTGTAGTGCATGAGGACTTTTCTTCAAATCATTCATATAGTAATTGGCTCTAAAGAGCGCAAAACCATCGTGGAGTGAATGAAGCATGCGGTCTATCACGATGTTCTCACTGATCTTACAATCAAGTGCCTCCAGTTTCTCGACATTCTCAATCATGCTGAGAATGTGTGGGCTAACCGGTTGGCCCTTCTGGAGTTTCGCCTCAAAGAAGCGACAGGTATGCTCATAGGTCACGATTCTCGGTGCTTTCGAGAATTCCTTAGTGAGCGTGGTGAAAATCTTGTTCGCACCTTGGGCTATGACGCGTTTCTGCAAATTGGATTCCATTGCAAAAATGAGTACGTTTTTAATCGCACCCGCTTCCATGACGAAATCGCTATACGTGGCGATCTCGTTAGCTCCAGCCGTGGGGCCTGGGTTTGGCGGGATGGGCTCTGTCAGATATTTGAGCTTCCCGTCAGCAATGGCAGCATTCCGTAATGCCGCCTCCCAGTCCGCGAAGTTTGATCCATCATTCTTCAGTCTAGTGGACTGATTCATCTGATTCATGAAGATCTGAAGCCAGGACTCAAGGTCCAATGTGGCACTTGGCATTGGGTCGTTCATACGGCCAGCCATTTTGTTATTAGCAGTTTAATTGATCGTGATCTACACTGAAAAAGAAAGGAAAAACAAAACGAAATAAGCAACTCATCGTGGTGATTTAAGTCTATTTAAAATTCATTTTTAACGTGTAGACTCATTGCACTTGTATAATCGATCTACCTCAAGAATTATACAAATGATCCCAAGACTCAATTTCCGTAAATTGATAAGCCAACTGTTTAGCTAGTTCTACCGTTAGAAATCTTGGTCGATAGATTTCCGTAAATCCTATCTATAGTCCACCATGATCACAAGATCGTACGAGTGACCATAGTGTTGAGATAAAATAGGTCAATCAGTTCCAACTTACCCGACGTAGAAGGGGTCATATTATGCCTACCGACGAAGAAGGGATTCATTGGAGTTTGACCTATAAAGACTATTCTCAATTTTTGTTTATACGAGGAAGATCCCACCAACTTAGTTTTAATTCATTTTAAGTGAACGAAAAACTAGCATTGCGTGAATGAATTAATTTAGGTGATGGCTTATAAAAACGTGTGATATCTGTATATCAAAGAAAACTAACGCGTAACCTCTATATGAGTCAGTTTTCATGCAAATATTAGGTGGTTTGGTTTTAGGCGGAATATGATGCAAACTATCGTTACGATGAAAAACATAAAAGAATGCAAAACGTAAATAAAATTCCTAGTGTGGCCTATCCTAGTAAAAAAGAACATAATACAACTTTGGAATCCACCGTTGGACCCGAGAAGCTTGTCTTGATGTTCCAACTTTGTCCATGCAGCGGGAGTGAGCATCCGATCTCCATCTTTGGTCTTCTCAAAATTACAATTTAAAAATTTACAAAATATAAACCTATTTACATTCTAAATTAAAACTGTAATTACAAAGAAAAATCCAAAACGGAGATGCGAGATCTCAAAATACAACCAAGACCGTGTTCCATCATTACGGTAACACGTTCTACTAAGGCCACACTAAGTTACAACCGTTTGTAAAATTAAATACGTAATAAAAACATTCAAGGCATTCAAAGGTAACGATAAATAAAAATGCATCAACTAAAACAAAAATTTATTCATGACATAATTCCGTAATTATGTTAAATTTATCCAAACCACCTTTTAACGATTAAAATTATGTGACAAAACCGCTTCTAACAACTTAATTTTAATTCATGATAATCCGTTACTTTAAATTGCTTTAAAATAACTAAATGGTACGTGAGTGAACCGTTTCACTATCAAACGAGTGCACAAAATCCGTATTGTATGCATTTTATGGCCGAAAAAAAATAAAACACGAAAATATTTTTTTTTTCTTTCTTTCACGGCTGGACCGTGAGCAATACATCAAAAAAATTTTTTTTTTTTATTTTTAGCAGCTCAAAACGTGAGCAACAACAATGCAAAACAAAATCGATTTGATAAAAACCAATTGCAATTTAAACCTAATCCGTATAGAATTAAATCTACAATTGTCAAAACCATAACATATTGCTAAAAAGATCAATTATAATAACAATATGCAAAATCAAATCGAAAACAAAACAAAACGATCATCGACTGATCAGACGGGAACCGCATGACACGGTTTTCAAGGCTGTCACGGTTTTCAAAAAAAAAACAGCCGTGAGGAAAAAAACAGTTTGGCCGTGTAAAAAAAATTTTGGCCGCACGGTTTTCAATGCAAAAAAATTATCGATTCAATTCGTTTAATTAAAAACACAATGAAAAATTTACGTGGCCTCGCTCTGATACCACTTGTAGGGAAATATCCGTAAAATTCCCTTATAATTAAGGATTATAACGCAAATTTAACATGTGAATAATTGTCATAAACGAAAAACAAGAGAAAACGATAAGAGAATAAAATCGACCTCGGGTCCTTTGTGAATTCGGCCTAAGAACAGAAATCAATATAGATTTCCTCCTAATCGTTGCACCCAAGATCGTCTGAGACTATGCCCCTTGTGCTAGAAATTACTCTCTAATTGCCTTGCAATATTGAGAGAGTTTTTGTGAGTTTTCGATGTGAGATCTAGGTTTTCAGAGAAAAATGCTCCAAAAACCTAATTTTTGTGCAAATGAAAATGCTTAGGTCAAAAGGAGAGAAGCCCTCTCCTTTTGTTAATCTCGTCCAAACCGTGTGCCAAGGAGGGAGTGGGCTTTTCCACTTTCTCCTTAATTAACTCGTGGTCCGACTCGAATCGCTAAAATGTATATGACGGGTTTTAATTATAAATCGTCATCCGTCATCGGATATTAAAATATCAACTAATAACATGACTCAATCGATATATTAATACTTGTCCGACAATGACAATATTGTATAATTAATTAATTCAATATACATTAATTAAATATAATCGTTTATATTTAATTTACGAATTAACTGCTTAATTCACCTTAGCCATTATTATTTAATCCGTATTAAATAATTATCTCAACATCGCGTTTGACTAATTACTAGTCAATAACTCCGACTAACTACTTAGTCATATTAGGCATCAACATGACTGTATTTTCATACTGTCACATCTCTCAAACGTATCCTATAGGTGTGACTTTTAGGGACCAGTTGATCACCGCCATCAGTATGACAATAACGTCAAACTTATCTAGCAAGCCAACCGTTATTGATAAACGTGGACCAACTGATAATAATACAAAAGTATACCCTTTAATCCTTTTAGAGATTTATATGTCATTGCACTAACTGTAGAGAACACCAGCCCCAACAAGCTCCCACTTGTCCGTACAAGTGTACGTGCAATAACGTTATCCGCACTAACTGGAGGACACCGGCTCCAACATCATGGTCATCTGTTTGGTTGGAATGCATTTGTACGGTTGTAGAGATTTCTTTCATATTATATTGCAGACATGTTCTTATAGGTCGTAGTTAGGTGAGTGTCACTAACAAAATGAATTCTTTCTATCTTACATATACTCACCATTCTTATTGAGTGACTTGAGCGACCCGTGAGAGTCCAATTTGATAAGTCTCTATAGTTGACGGTTCAGCAGCTTTTTGACGACTTCGTAACTCGTTTGCATGATTAGCATTGCTAATTGATTGTTAGTTGTTGCATTAAATTGGTTTAGGCTATTCGGTTTGCATTTCGCTCGGAGATTGAACTCGTTCCATTAGGTTTTAGGATCGAGTCTAGTTCTTGCTTGGGGACAAGCAAGGGTTTGGTTTGGGGAAGTTTGATGCGTGTCATTTATATGATGTTTTACACCTCATTTTACACGCATTTCAGAGCTCAATTGTGTAGTTTATGCTACTATTTGCCCCATTTCGTCTACTTTCGTATTTTTATGTAATATTGCAGATTTATGCGGAAATGAGTAGATTTTGAGCTAAATCCGTCCCCGAGTATCTTGCACTGCATTTGACGTAAAGTATTTGCTCAAGGAACGAGCTTGGTGCGCATTTCGAGGCTCGAAAGACAAGTCCACAAGAATTTAGAAGTCAAGTATCAGCTAAAGCAGTCGATCGACCGCTATCTATGGTCTATCGACCATACCACGACTTCCAGAAGCCACTGTTCAGAGCTTACCAGTCGATCGACCGGCCTCAGTGGTCGATCGACCAAGCCGCTAATCTGCGTGAATTAAAATATCGAGAATAAGGAAGCCCAATGTGTATTAGGTTTTGCGAAAAATGTTACGTTATATTCCTATATAACGTAACCTGACATTAAGCTTGAACCATTCAGTTTTTATTCAAGTTTTTAGCATACATTTCTTTAGGAATTAATTAGGGTTCCGAATATTGTTTCGTATTCAATACAAGTTACTGTTTACATTCGTTTTCTGGATTCTATTCCTGCAATTCTTCCATTCGGTATTCTCCCGTTCTTATTCAGTTTTATCGCTTATATTTCGTTCATAGTATAGATTTGCTAGTTAGTTTCCCGAAGCCAATTATCGTTTATTGTTATTTGTTATTTAATTAATTTAAGCATGAATTAAGTAGTTTATTTCGTTTATATTGTTGTTGTTTTCATCAATATTATGAGTAGCTAATTTCATCGTGCTAGGATGTAGGGAATCTGTAGATTAGGCGGCAGTAGAATAGTGACCTGAATCGCATGCCGGTCGATCGACTGGGTTCCCTGGTCGATCGACTGGCCACGTGAGGTTTTGCTTCGTTTTAATTGATTTAAATTCTATATTTGACGAATCGAGTGCACGCGACTAGTTGAATGCTCAGTAATTGACTGACCCATTAGATCGAAAGATAGGGAAAGTTGTTAGACTACCAATTAAAATGACTAAACTATGCTAAGATCGAAAGATAGGTAAAGTTTAGGTTTTTAGTCACTTTTCAGGACGAGAGTCAGTACTAGTGATATTAGGGACCCGTAGCGAGATCGAAAGACGCTACTTGTTGAGAGTGGACCGAGAGGACCTCTTATTTTCCCGCCTCATGTGTTTAATTCAGACCTACTTAGTATGCTGCTGCCGAAACTACAGTGAACCGACCATTTTAGTACCCTTTTTATATTTGATTTTATACATTTCCTTAGTTTATTGCTCATTAGTTATAGACCAATTCAATCAACCCCCTACATAATCGTTACCTTAGACTGAAATTAGACAACTAATAATTACATCTGCCTCTCTGTGGTTCGACCCTGTTACCACTAGCTTCTGTTAGTTTTAATAGGTATTATAAATATTATTTTTGGTACTCACAACGACGAGTATCAGAAATTTGGGTGAAACTCTTGGAAACTTCCTAAGTAGCCATGAACAACTTGGATTTTGTCTTAAAAATGGTTTGAGAGTGTTGATAAGTTAGGATTTGATGGTCATTATTTACACTGTGAGGTAAATCAATAAATTTTCATCTTAAAAATGTAACTAATTTCTCAAAATTTGACACTAGCCATGTCAAAAAAACTTCTTTTTGATGTTCACTACATGGTTAACTATTAAGCTGGGGAATTGGGAGAGTATTTCATCCATTTTCAAAGTTAGTTCTAAGTCTCATCTTTCCCTTCTATGTCTTGTTGTGTGCCTTCTCTTGTAGCATGTCAAGGAACACGAGGAGCAACCGTGGGAGAAACAACCGCCAACCCCAACCCGAACCGGCGGCCCCACTTGCCATTACCCACCCGGGATACTCGGGGTTAGAGTTTGAGAGCGACCTCATAATAATACCTTCCTAGCCCTCACTGAGAGGCGTATAAACGCCACTAGGTGTGTATCGGAGAATGCCTTAGAAGCCTTGGGGATAGAAGTGCAAGTGCATGATATTTTTAGCGTACTTGGCATGGCGCGGTTGTATAACTTGGCGGAAATAAGCTACCGCAACCTTACCTTAGAATTCTTGAGCTCTTTCCTCTACAATCTAAAAGACCATACCGTGAGCTTTTGACTCAAGAACACCTCATTTCACCTATCTAGTGATGTCTTTGCGAAACGGTTAGGTGTAGGAAAAAGGACCACCCTTACTCTTGACAAGGTGGGGAAGGAAATGAAAGCCACCAAATACATCGATCTCTATACGGGTAACCGACACACCGATGTTAATGCCATGAAAATAAACGACGTGGAGCACCCCGTTTTGAAAGTTTTCCTTTGCCTGATGATCAACCTCCTTTATGAGAGAAAAGACCCTAGTAAACTCAACTCCTCGAAAGTACTACTTCTAAGCTCCTACCTCAATCCATACTACGAAAGGCGTTTTTACTTTAGCCT
Source organism: Silene latifolia (assembly GCF_048544455.1). Taxonomy (NCBI): domain Eukaryota; kingdom Viridiplantae; phylum Streptophyta; class Magnoliopsida; order Caryophyllales; family Caryophyllaceae; genus Silene; species Silene latifolia. The sequence goes on along the minus strand of NC_133526.1, from coordinate 71,757,150 downwards.
CGTGTCTATAGTATGCTTAGCATTTGAAAGGATGACCAAGTCTGACAAGTGCTCCTTTGATTGTGGCGCCCTAGTGACTAGACTAGTCAAGAACCTCTTGGGTTATGAACCGGGGGCTATTGATAGACCCATGAGTACGGAGGTTCGATACTTCGACATTGCCTACATGAAAGGCATGTTTTGGGTTGTGGATAAGAAAGACAAAAAGGGGTACTCGTGGAGGGTGAACACGGGCTTATACATAAAGCTTCCCACAAACGGGAGATTGGCCGAAACCTCCCACTTACCCGAGCTAGCCCCACCTTGCCCTCCAGCCCGATCCTACCTCGTCCCCAAAAACCTTACCTACACCAATGATGGTGAAGCGGTGCAAGGGGAACCAACCCCGCAACTCCTTTCTAACCCTCCTAGGACTTCTCCACATGCCCCATCGTCCTCCTATGTGCCTATGCCCTTGCCGCCCTTTGATCTCCCTAGACACTCCACTTACGCCCCGTACTCTTCTTTCATGCACGAACCTTCATCACACCATGACCCTCTACGACACTCCATGCACATGCACGAGTTCACCTATAACCAAGGGGTAAGGCTGACCGAACGCCCTAGCTTTTGGTCCGGGGATGGGAACACTTCCGGGGTATTCAAGGCTTATGGTATTCAACCCTCGGATTGGGTTCATAGGATTCCTCATGGTGACGGACATTTTCTTGGTCCTTGGGCGGGACCGCACTATACCACCGGGATTTTCTTTAATGATGCTCATCAAGGTGGAGGCTACCAAGAGAATGTGGGTGGTGACTACCGAGATAATGTGGATAGTACCTACCAAGAGGGGGTGGGAGGTGTCTCTCATGAGGGTGGGGACAACGTTTTATATGGAAGTGGGAGTGGGGGAGGAGCATCTAGTTGGGCACCGAGGCTTATGGAGTATCATGGCCGCTATGTCAACGCAATAGTAGAAAATGCGACGATGGACACCTTGAGCGGTACAAGGAGTGAGGAGCTTAGCACGCGAAGGGAGGAGTCACCGGTGAACAACCAAGGAGCCTTGGTTCGGTGGGTGAAGAGGCTTGGCAAGAGAAGGAAGTCCTCTTCTTAGTCGTGTTTACTTATATGGAAGCTTGTTTGACCTTGTGTCGGTTGAGTCTCGAACAATTTATTTTCCTGTGTTATAAACTCAGCCATAAGGCCAAAGCCTAGTAGATGTTGTGTGGTAGGATGGTTTTATGATCACCATTGAGACCCTTTGCAAGTATACTCGACCATAGGTAAGCTTAAAGATCATAAATGACCGGATTTAAGACTACCATGTGAGACTCATCCGAGTGCCGTTTTCACTCGACCGAGTGGCGGACCACTCGACCGAGTGACCTATTTCACTCGATCGAGTGAGCCGAAAACAGACCCTGGGAACTTTCTGTAAAGACCCGTACTCGACCGAGTGACACCCTCACTCGACCGAGTGACACCCTCACTCGACCGAGTGACATCCCCACTTGACCGAGTAAGTTTCCACTCGACCGAGTGGACTGTTTTGACCTTGTTTTGACAATTTTGACCCGACATGGATTGAGTACCTTTGATTTATGACCCTACCGGTCTCCTAATAGTTGTGTAAGCATAGAAATCATTAACGAATAAATTGGAATGAGTTGTTTACGTTGGTATGTGTCGCTTTGTACATTGTGGTACGAAATATGTTTAGTTGATGGATGAGATCTAACATGTTTAGTAAGAATAATAATGATGCGGTAATTGGTAAGCGTATGCAAGAATTCTATGAGTCTTATACATGATCGAGTCTTGTGACGACTAGAGTGGGATGATATGATACGAGGATGGATAAGAACACGTGCATGATCATGTGGTTTATGCATAACATCAATTAGTCGGGAATAAGGAATATGGAAGAAAGTGAATCACAATAGATGAGGTACTCGACCGTGTTACGATTATTATGTACGGAGTCATGGGTTATACATGTATACCTAGAGTCACGAGCTATGCACGATATGACTGGACCTTAGCCATGATAGTGGGAATGAATGTTGAGCTTGACTTATACTCGGACCCATGAGCCTAGATCGAGTGAATAAGAGAATCCTTCTCGCGAGAGATCGAGTGGTGAACTTCGGGACGAAGTTCTCTTTTAGGGGGAGTGAATGTAACATTTAGGAATAATAAAGAGCATGACAACATAAAAGAGCACGTACGGTAGAGACGAGTGAATGCTTGAGGAAGAGATTTGGGAGTTAGACATGACACGAATGAGACATAAGAAAGTGTTAAGGAAAAGTGAGAGTGAGGCGAACTTCGGGGACGAATTTCATTTTTAAGGAGGGAAGATTATAATACCCGACCATTGTGGGACTCGTACTTAGACCTCGGGATGCGTAAGAGGACCATTAAACCGATAAGAGATCACTCGGGAGGGAAGGATAGCCTTACACTAGACCTAGACTAGACCAAGTAGAGTTGCAGCGGATCGAGTGGGTCCACTCGGTCGAGTGAAGAGTATACTCGACCAAGTGAGTCCACTCGACCGAGTAGATTACTACTCGGCCGAATGAATCCACTCGACCGAGTGGACTTGGCACTCGGTCAAGTGACACTGTTTCAGAACACGGGATTAAACCCTTTTCTTCCCTAACCCTAAAATCATTTATATCTTTCTCCTTATCTCTCCAAACTATCTCCCTTCTCTCTAAACTCTCACAAATACCTACTTCTTGGGATTCAAGCTTGGATTAGAGGATTTCCCACCTTCCTCTTCATCTCCTTCACCTAGTAAGTAATGTAACACCCCCATAGGTCGGAACCCTTTCCATTAGGCATCCCCAACGTATGGAAGCATTACAAGATTTGGTTTCCCAAGCTTGTAATGCGAACAATCAAGTAAAGAAGTGTTCAACATTAAATTCAAATAGCTAAGTCGTAATAAGTTAAGCGGTTACAAATTTAAGGGATATAAAAGTCATCCCATTAGTACAACCAAATTGAAATAAGGAGTTTAATTGTCAAAAAGCTAAGATAAACAAAAGTGGTGACGAATAATGAAGGCCGCTCCCCAAGTCCTCGAATCTATCGTGCTAACTTGTCAACACTGCTCTCCATATGGGCAGAAATCACCATATGGTTCACCACAAATAATTCAAAACCCAAGTGTTAGCTTAACGATATAAATGTTCAATGCATGCAATACTAAGCTTATCTATTCATATAACAATGCAAGGTAAGAACCAACAAAGTATGATGATACATATGAGTCACCCTCCAACATACATCCCCACGAACCAGTGACCGGGACACGCCCATGACGCCACTATCAACACAAGGTACTCGGAATGCGTCCGTGGTACCGGGCCCGAGTGCGACTCGAGGTCCCTGCCAGACGTCGTGTCTCACCACACGAGTCCCTCCATAACCCAAGTACTAAATGTGCACATCCCCCTTGGAATGGGAAGCTCCAAGGGTGACTTGAGCGAAAGACGGTTTCACAACCACCTTCCATCTCCAAAATCGTAACCAATAATCCTCCAACATCCTTCATTGTCAACCAAACCATGAACAAACCAAACAAGTCCAACCAACACAACTATGTAACCATATTAGCAAAACAAGTATAATCATGCTCAATTCTTCACTAATTCATTTCTTCTCATTTAATTGCTCTTTTACATGTTATAATGCAATAATGTAATCATCCTTGTGACAATTTACCATACTTATCTTCACCTAATTACCATAAAGTCATCTTATGTGACAAACCCTAATTACCAAAACATGTTATAATGCAACTATCATTAGACAAATATAATTAATGATAATAAATGCACAATTAAACACACACATATCATCATAGCTAAGTAGGGAAAACCCTACCTCAAACTTATCTTCACAAATCCACAAGCTACTCACTAGAAGTGCTCCTCAATAAAGCTCCCTACACATATTAATTACTACAATCATTACTACAAACCATTATAATAAATCTACTAATTAAACTCTTTAATTATTCCTCTGAATTCTCATAACCTAATTAATTATGAGGTAGTATACTATGATAATTAAGATTACTAAGATAATATTAGAGGAAGTGGAGTATAAATCGACTTACAAACAAGATGGATGAACAAGGGGGCAAGGATTCTTCACTTGGATGCTAGGGTTTTTGAGATGATTTGTTGGTTAATATTTTAGAGAGATGTTGGCGAGTTTAGAGAGTGGTGGAATAGTGTTTTGGAAGGGTTTTAATTAGGTGGGAAAATCTGAAGAGATAAGGCACGAAACCGACATCTCACCAAACAAACTTCCAGTATAAGCTGTATTCGACCGGCACTCGGTCGAGTGGAGTGGTCGGTCCACTCGATCGAGTGGGGGTTGCACTCGGTCGAGTGGATGGTCACTCGGTCGACTGACTATTTTTATAGGCTTCCAGCTTACTGCCAGATGGTACTCTGTCCTTCACTCGGTCGAGTGGGGCTTCACTCGGCCGAGTAAATCGTCTACTAGGTCAAGTCTCAGTCTTTATAATTGTGAGGTATTACAGTAAAGATCTACCCTTTTCTAGTCTTTCAAACCCTAACTTTTGGGGGATTTTGTTATTGGTAGTTAATTAGTAATTAGCATGTGTAATGGGGGTAATTAAGGAGCAATAATAAGAGTTTTAGTAGTGAATATTAGTATATGATGTATTGTGATATTTATTATGTGATTTGTATAGGATGAGACGGTTTCGGTCCGAATTCGAGTAGCTTGAGGAGATTGCTAAAAGGTAGGTTAATCATACTCGGTTTCAATAATGTGGTGTTGTTATGTTGATGTTGTAATTAGTCTCACATAATTAGGGCATTTGCATTATAACATATTTAGTGGTTAATCGCATCATTAAGAGGATGATTATGAGATGTTGGGTGTAGTTCATGTATTGGTTATTATTATATGTTGAGGAGACGTAAGATGGTTGGGAGACCGTCTTACGCTTGAGTCGCCTCTTGGAGCTTCCCACTCCAAGAGGGATGTGCACATTAATGGCTTGAGTCACGGAGGGACTCGTCTGGTTGAGACACGACGTCTGGCAGGGGATCCGGTTGGCTTCCGGACCCGGTACGTCTGGGCGTGTCCCGGTACCTGTTTGGGGTTGTTTGTATATCTGGGTGTGTCCTGGTACCAGTGTGATTATCAGTATGTCTGGGTGTGTCCCGGTACTGTGGTGGTGGTATTTGTTTGATAGTGTGTCATTAATATCAATAGTCATGTTGCATATTCACACACTTGAGTCGTGTCACACTTTATTTGTTTATTGAAACTGACGTGTTGTGTGTCTGTGTAATTGTCACCTATTTTCGGGGTGGCATGTGTCGATCCATATGATATTTCCGATCATATGGGGAGCGGGTTAAGTACAAGTTGTTTGGATAGCACGCGGGAGACGGGACGAGCTTGATGAGTCACGAGACGGGTATAGTTGGTTAGATGAGTGTAGTGGTCATGAGTTGTATTTTATTCATTAGTTTATATTTGTAATAACTAAACTTGTTATTTATTTAATAAAGTTTCTTAATTGTAATTCCGATTTTACTGCCTCGGGAAACCGAGATGGTAACATTCCCTTATTACCTTGGCTGGGTAAGAAGGGGGTGTTACAATAACCCAAGTCTTGACCGTATTTGACATGCCTTATGCTGATTAGGTTTGACAAAATTATGTTGGTAAATTACTTAAATTTCTGAAGTCTATAGAGCTTCTTAGGCCAGGAACCTCAATAAACTGGTCTCATTTGTCAAATAGGGTTGAGTGTGGTTCTCCTTGTGGAATGTGTAATATCAAACTGCATAAGTGTGACATTAGTTTCTTAACTTTTACACGCTCATGTGATGAAGTACATGAGGATAGGCGGTTCTTACCGTTCAAATAAGTCTTACATTCCCTTTTGTTTAGCCCGTTTGAACCCTTGTAGCCGTTTCATATCCTATTTCTATTAGCTACAATCCTAGAATTTGCCGACCTTATCGGGATAGTCGCGGTTGCTTGTTTATCATGTCTATTTTGCTACTATGGTTAGGGTTGGGGCTTTTATTGTCATTTGTGGGTGTAGTAGAATTTATTAGCAATTGTGTTGTATCCCTTATGTTAAAAAAAGAAGTAAAAAAATAGAAATTCGAAAAAAAAAGAGAAAATTGAAAAAAAAAACAAGAAGAAAAAGAAAAGAAGAACAAATATGCTTCATTGTCATTTGTTAAGGGAACAGGAGGTTGGTTACTAGAGTCTAATGTATTGTTGGAGAGTAGTTCTTTTGACTCTCATGTGTTGTCAAAGTTGAAATAATTTCTCTAGTTTGTGCTTATTGTCATAGATTTGGTTTTTGGTTTAGCGCTGCGACTACCGTCTTAGACTCACATATCCATACGTGCCTTGGCAGAATTCACTTCTATACCATTTCACCTTATTGTCCTTGATACATGTACTTTTATCTATATTGTGAATGCGTATTAGTTGGAAAAATTTCTATCACATTAGATTTCATGCATGTTTCATAAGTTGAGTGTTCTACTTCTTTCTATCTTCACATATAACTCACCCTTACATACTTATGAGTGCATGAGTGAAATCTGCGAGAATCCGACTAATTTGTCTTGCAAGATCGAAAGGTATTTGGCGTTTGTCTATAGTACGGTGACATGAGACTTGAGCTACGTTTTCTGTCACTCGTGCCTTTGAATTTGTTTTATTGGTACTCCTTGGTCATACTTTATTATAGATATGGATAGCTTGAGATTTGTATGTGCATCAACATTCGCTCTGAGTTGTTTATTTGCCATTTCTATGATTGCCTTTTGTATTGTTTGATGCTTTGCTTGGGGACAAGCAAAGAGATGGTTTGGGGGAGTTTGATGAGTCATATTTATATACATTTATATGTCTCCCCTTAGTTACTTTTGATACGGTTTTCGTGCTAAATTACATTGTTATTATGCCATTTATATTAGAATGTTGTTACTTCCGCTTTTTGGTGTTTAATATATAATGCAGGAATGATGCATTTGTAGAGCAAAAGAATGAAATGTAGCACCGCGGAGATGGCATGAAGGAATACACGAAGCATGACACGGAAATCTAGAAGAATAAAGGAAGAGAAGTGAAGAAGACTACATGAAGAAAGGAGCTGAAACGAGAAGTACTCGATCAAGTAGGCAAAAACTCGATCGAGTATACCCATATTTAGCCGTTTCCGCGCAATTTCCTTAAGTCGGTTTATCTTTATTATAAATACCCAATTCACGTCATAATTAGAACTTACGTATTATTTACCCTAAAAACTCTCTTAAAACCCTTAGTTTAGTTTTATTGCTCTTATTATCGTATCTAAGAATTCTCTAATTACGGTACTATTGTTAATCTTTCCTTAATTATTAATCATTCAGTTATTGTTCTTCTTATTATTGCCTTTAATCATGTCTTCTACTATTGTTATTGTTATGTTTATCACTAGTATGCGTAGCAAATTTATTTATCTAGGGTGAATGAGGATCTAGGATGTTAGAAGGAGGATTTGATTAATAAATCAACAGTTAATCTGCTTATTCTTTGTTGTTTAGTTTATCGCTTGAATCTAGTTAGTTAACTACTGGCCAGGGTTAATTGATTAGTTTAGCAAATTGAGACTTTCACCGACCGGGTTAGAATCAATATAGGCTGCGATAACTGAATAGACTGACTTAATGATAGCGACCGCGTGTTAAATTAGATCTAAAGGGAATATTGAATCGACCGATCATTATACTTTAAACAACGTAATTAGCCATGTTAATGAATTAAATCTGACCCCTGGATGACTACTTAAGTGAACCTGAATCCCTAGACTCTTTTAATATATCTGAATTTACCTTTTATTTCATCGCAATTAGTTATAGTCAAACAAACCAAAACTCCAAGAAATCGGTTACCTTTAAGACAAACTTAAATACTAACAAACTAGAATAATTAACTCGTCTCCTTGTGGATTCGACCCTTTCTTACTGCTAGCTACTAGTTAGTTGAGAATAGGATTTATTTTGATTGAGGTGATACGACTTTAGCCTTATCAATCCAAATTGCTCCAATGAGGCTTACGAAGGAGTTAATCAAGAAATCTCTTCCATTCTAGATGATAGAAAAGAAATATTTATCTTTACAATTTATCTTAACAATTTCCGCAGCCGCTGTTAGATGATAGAAAAGAAATAATTCATTTAAAAGCAATGTTAATCCAACTTATTAATCTAACTCATTAACCCTACCCAATTAACCACCCACTGTTTAAAAGCAATGTTACCATCCCAATCAGTCTTAATGCCCAGATGACTCGCTTTCCATAGCCGCCTGGCAATTTGGCAATCTTTGAATAAGTGATCCATAGACTCAATAGAAAACTCCTCTCCGCATAGCTTACAACATATATCAATAGCAATATTTATCTTAACAATTTCCGCAGCCACCGGTAATGTATCAGTAAGAATTTTTCACAAGAAAATTTTCCACTTTTACGGGCACGGTAACTTCCACAATTTCTTCTTTATAAATCTCTTACCACCATCGAAGAGCCGTACCTTATCCTTGATGGTAGCCTTTAGATCCATAAAGCTTTCATGTGCAACTCCACGGCCCGTCTTCACGCTATATTGCCCATCCCTAGTTTTCGGCCAAAAACAACAATCATCTTGTTGGTTTGTGGGGAAAGAAATTGCCAAAATCCGCTCTCCAGACGCGTCATCAAAAAACGCTGTAATCTTTCCTCTATCCCAGTGGTAATTACTCATTAAATCCTTAACCTTAATTTCCATTAGGTCTGGATTGTTCGCAAGCATTCCCTCATTATACCTCGAAGAAGGGGAAAAACCATTTACCCACTTAGTAGCCTAGGCATTAAGCATCGAAGATAAACCAGGCTTTCAACCCAGATGAATGTTACACTATTAAGCCTCTCCAGGTACCCTGATGGATACATCATTATCCATTATAGGAAGGGTAGTTATCAGAAGAATACCACTCCTTTGAGGACAATAATTAACATCCAAGCCATTCAGAAATTGAAAGAGCCTTGCCTATTCCTTTGGCTTGTTAAGGACATCAAGAAAAGAACTCACTTCATCTATAAGTATGGTAATTATAGGATAATCATTTAAGTTCTCAAAGTACTCAGTGACTGGTTTCTTATTTTGTTTCAATTCATAGAGATCTTTGTTCAATCTGTATTTCCTAGCTTCATTGCTCACCTGAGTAGTATTAACCCTTTAACATCTTCTAAATCTCCTTGGCAAATTGGGTGTACAAGATGATCATTTAGATGGATTCGCTTACATTTTGTAAGAACCAAGATATCACCAGGCTATTAGCCATATCTCAGGCCTCCATTTTTATCTTGTCAGTCTTATGTCTTTTAACAACCAGTGACAAAGCCAAGTTGATTCCTCATTCTTGAATCAAACCCAAGATATTAGGAATCGAGTTCCAAATCATACTAGCCTAATCTAATTCCTGATTCCATACCCTTATACGAACCAAACGGGTCGTCACGACCACTCACATAATAATTTGTCTTATAGCATTATTCATTTTTAAAAATTCCAAAAAAGAATAAAGGAAAAATGCACGCGGTGCCCTTGAACTTTCGATTTTTGCCCGAAATACCCAATTTTTTGTTCCGGAAAACTTAAAGAGGCTATAACCCGTGTTTACGAGCTTAGAAAGTGACGATTTTTTTTTTCAAATCGATTATCTTTCCGAGAACTACGATTTGAAAAAAAAAATTGTCGTATTTGGATCCCGTAGCTAGGAGTTTTTGTACGTCAAAGTTTTATTTACCGAACAAACTTTGAGTGACCATCTCTCTTTGTCACGAATTCCAAACGCGACAATTTTTTTTTTTCAAGTCGTAGATCTCGAAAAGATAATCAATTTGAAAAAAAAAATCGTCACTTTCTGAGCTCGTAAACACGAGTTATAGCCTCTTTAAGTTTTCCGGAACAAAAAATTGGGTATTTCGGGCAAAAATCGAAAGTTCAAGGGCACCGCGTGCATTTTCCGAAGAATAAATAATGGGAATCTACACGTGGGACAGAGTATGGTATCTCCTCGTCAGTTGAGTGTCACCATCCCACTCCAATCCAATAAGCAAACATTAAACAATACACTCAGCAACTCCATCATTCATCATTATTATTGGATTCCAAAACTCGCACTATCTTACGCCATTAAAGTCCACTTTTTGTTTTCTTAATCACTAAACCCATTTCATATCTTTGATTGTAGTATGTTCATGGCAGCAATTCTTAGACAAAAATCCCTGCAAAAATGCACAAAGTATCAGTCTTTTATAGCAAGAAGATTATCAACAATTTCAACATCTAATTGTAATTCTAATGATGTTGTTTTGGAAGCACCAAAAATCCCAAGTTTTGATTACAAACCAAAAGAATACAAAGGTCCATTAACAGATGATGTCCTCAAAAAGCGCAAAACTTATCTGGGTCCTTCTATATTTCACTATTATCAAAACCCTGTATGCATCTACACTTTTACTGGCATTCTTTCTCTTCTTTTTTTGTTTAATCTGCTTAGTTTTGCTACTAATTTACTTGCATTCTTTCTTTATTTGTAGATTAATTTTAGTATTATGATCTATGTTTGCTTTTATTTGATTTAGTTTTGTGTTGAATTTGGATTGATTTCATCTGGCTCTTGTAAATTGAATCCATTTGTGCATGACCGTCTTACGATGTGCCATAATCTGCCTAAATTACAAGTACAATCTGGGTGTCAATGTATCATTAGAATGATGATCATGCAATATTAGTAGGACAATTACTTAATGTGGAGGTAGATGTTCTTGTTGTAATTCCTGTAATTCTTCTAATCAGCATGATCAGAGTATAATGGCTTCAGCATATATACTCTCCGTCATGCATGTCTCTTAAAGTTGACATTAAAATTAAAAATTGATAAGTAGTTCTTAATTTACCCTTAAGGGCTTGCTTGGAATGACAGTAATTATTAAGGGAGTAATAGAGCTAAAATGAACTAAAAAAATGGAGGGAAGGGATGGGGGTTGGAGATAGAAATGGATAGAAATGGGGAAATATAGTGTAATACTCACTCCATTGGAGTAATCGTTCCCTACCTCTCCCCCAAGTAATTCCTCCCTCACCTCCTCTTTCCACCCTCCACAACCACCACTAACCACCAATCTCCTCCTATTGCTTCTTATTTTAGCTCTCATTACTCCCTTAATAATTACTCCCATTCCAAGCAAGCCCTAAATACTTTTGGCATGCTATAGGGTGATCGTATTGAGGTCAGAGAGCAGTACCAAAAGTACATAAACTTTTCCGAACAACCAGATCAAGGACCAAGTGTTGTAATTAGTTAGTACAAAGAAGGAATATAATAGACCTAATCAAATAACCCGATCCAACTATCTTACACAGATAAATCGCGATATATTGGACTTAATTAGTTGTTTTGGAAACTTACATTTGTTTGATCTAAACTGATCGAGTACAAGTGTCTCTCCCTTGTCTGACTGTCAATTGTCTGACACGAGTAACTTTGGAAAAAAAAAAAAAAAAAAAGTAAAATTTGAGAAACATAGACTCAACTGTATGAAAGGGGTTATGCTGAATCATCAATGTTATTGCCCTGCTCTTTGTAGTTCTCGTTAACTCTGTAGCGTATGTTTTTAGCTCAATATTGTGGAGGGCAAGATGCAATATTTATTTGATGAGGCGGGAAGACGCTATCTGGATGCATTTGCGGGGATTGTCACTGTTTCATGTGGACATTGCCACCCTGAAATTCTGAATGCTATAGTAGAGCAAAGTCAACTTCTTCAGCATGCTACAACTATCTACTTACACCATGCAATTGGTGACTTTGCGGAAGCATTGGCGTCCAAGATGCCTGGAAACCTTAAGGTTCCTTTTCCTATCTTATATCACCTGCTCTGTACTTTTAAATTAAATGCATGTGCCTATCTGCTCTTCACTTCTGCTCTGTTCTGCAATGGACCATTGTTTGTTGTCGTAGGAAACTATGTTTACTTTTAAATTGCTGCTTTGATTGCCCTTGAGTATCTAGCTTTTTTGGTTAAGCAAAAACTCCGTCTTGCTAATTTTACATGATTTAAAGTTCATTATATGCTCAAGTGAGATCAGGTCTTGTCCGTTATTTATTCTCTCATTTTGTTTCTGCTTTTGATGTTCGGAAATTGCTAGGTACAATGTCTTTTACCTTTTGTTTAGCAAAGATTTTGTCATTTTGGAGGTTGGGCTCATAAGACACCTTTCAATTACTTTGGTGATATCATGATTCCCATTCTACCTTCAATCAAATATGATTGTGCAGGTTGTGTATTTTGTCAACTCGGGAACAGAAGCAAATGAACTAGCTATGCTGATGGCCAGACTTTATTCCGGTAATCATGGCATGATTTCATTGAGAAATGCCTACCATGGTGGGAGTGCTGGTACGATTGGATTGACAGCCTTAAACACATGGAAATACTCAATACCGCAGGTTCCTCTCCGTTTTTCAGTTTATATAGGTCGATTTTCTTTTGGGAGAGTCTAAAATTAAACTTCACTGCCACATTTGCTAAGTTAGTATTTATAGTTGAAAGTGCTTAGTTTGCCTCTACATACTGTAGCATCAAGTTGCATTTGATAAATGATGGAGGCCTAGAATTGATTAGCTTTCATCATATGCCATTTACTCTTACCACTTTGATGACTTTGGGCTGAACCCTGTAAAGTACTTAAATTTCTCCATAGGTCATCTCACAGTAATAAGACTTATTTCCTGAAACATGTTGCTATGAATTAGATCTTTTAAGATTGATTGCACATGGTGACATACATCATGTGGATAGGCTAACTGCATTTGTCTCTGATAATTTACACACGTGTACTTTATGCAGGGTGACATTGATCATGTCATCAATCCAGATCCTTACCGTGGCATATTTGGTTCAGATTCTTCTGCCTATGCTAGGGACGTTCAAGATCACATTGATTTTGGAACGTGTGGGAAAGTAGCTGGATTTATTGCTGAGACGATTCAGGTTAAACCCTTTGCTTGATGTTTGAAAAGCTTTTGTATTCAGCTAGTTTAACAACTCATTTAACTGTTGTTTTGACTTACATATGTTTTGGGTTGCATTTAGGGCGTGGGAGGAGCAGTTGAACTAGCTCCCGGATATCTGAAACAGGTGTATGACATCGTACGCAAGGCTGGAGGAGTCTGCATTGCAGATGAAGTCCAAACTGGATTTGGGCGGACGGGAAGCCACTACTGGGGATTTCAAACACAGGGGGTTGTTCCCGATATTGTGACAATGGCAAAGGTTTGTTTTCTCATCAGCCTCCCCCTAGTTCTTGTTGTATACATATATAATGTGATCATTTTGAAAGCCTGGCACGTATCCGTTTGTTTAATTGGTTATTTTGTTGTGATGTTGAAGGTTGGATTTAATATAATGCGTGTTTAAAACAACACTACAGGGGATTGGCAATGGTCTACCATTGGGAGCTGTGGTGACTACACCGGAGATTGCTAGTGTCATGTCACAAAAAATTCAATTCAACACTTTTGGTGGGAATCCTGTGTGCTCTGCAGGAGGGCTTGCAGTCCTAAGGGTAATTGACAAGGAGAAACGCCAAGAACATTGTGCTCAAGTTGGCTCCCATTTGATTGAACGCTTGAAACATCTTCAACAAAAGCATGATAGTATGTGCTCTTGAAATTTCATTTTCTACCAAAAACATTAAACATCATTGTTACTTATGTTCTTTGCTATATTTTTGCTGGTGATTTGTATCAAAGGATGTGTCCTACAGTGTTGTACTTTGATCACACATTTTACAGCTTTCACTTGACCCACAAGTCACATCTCTTCAGTTGAATTACTCGGTGTACAAACCTGCTTTTACTCCCATGATTGTGGCAATCATAGTTGAGTAAGCTATGTTGGTGAGGTAGAAAAACCAGTCATTGAGATCTTATTTTGAATGCAGTAATCTCGGAAAATGTGTAATCTTCCGACCATAAACCCTCACTACCGGAATTTTCAATGACCCTATACATTTCCATACTATTTCTGCACGCCAAACATCATGTACACCTACACGCTGTTTCTTTCCTTTGTTGGGCTTTTTAATGTGTCCTTGATGAAATGCTCTATAGGTTTGTCGATCGTTAGAGTTAAATGAGCTCCCTTAATACATTATCACATGTCTGAATTTATCATTTGCTTGGATTTTTCTCTCTCTCAGTTATTGGTGATGTTAGAGGAAGGGGGTTGATGGTGGGAATAGAACTGGTTACAGACAGGGCAGCGAAAACTCCAGCCAAAACAGAAACTGCTATTGTGTTTGAAAAACTAAGAGGTAAGTGAATATCAGAGTGCACGTACTTCAATAGCTTCCTACTTGTATCTCTTTACTGATACTTGCAGTTGTCGGATCTTTTTTCTCTATGAAGAGCTCGGTGTTCTGGTCGGCAAAGGGGGACTTCATGGAAATGTTTTCAGAATAAAGCCTCCGATGTGTTTCACCAAAGATGATGCAGGTGATCATATCTTCTATCCTTTATTATAAAGACAAGTAGTTTCGGTGTCCCACTCAATAGTTTTATATTTAAATTCCGCAATCTCTTCTTAGTCAATAGTTACCATTTCCGTTTATAATTAAGTTGTTACCTAGAAAATTAACATAAAACTCAAATGAGATCGTTGTATGCGTCCTACAGACTCACTTGAGTTATAATGTAACTTTTTGAGATTAAAATTTAAGTAAATAAACTCAAAAACTTTATTTTAATACTCAAAAACTATAACATCTGATGTACTACATCAGATGTATAATTCACTTACTGCAAAAACAATGATAACTATAGCAGTGCAACTCCCAACTGGACCGAGTTTTCAAACGGCATATCTTCGACTTAACTTTCTAAATAAGTTGTATTAATGCTTTTTATAGCTGATTCCACTTTAATTATCTAATGATTTTTGTTTACTTGGTAATATCATGTCTTGCTATACAGATTTTCTTGTTGATGCATTGGACTATTCATTGTCAAAGTTGTAGACACCAGCTTCCTAAGAAAGAACCGATCTTACTTGAGGTGACCGCAGTTCCACGGTTTACTAGTACCGATCATTTCTAGCTTCAAACTAATTAGCGGGAGGATGTATGGGATGAGGCTCATTGCAGGCAACTCTCGAGGACGACATGGATCATGAGGCTTATTTCTACAGTTCCTTCTTAGATTGCGCTAATTTTATAGGATTTGTTTTTCAAATCCTTTCCTCCATTTTACAGTTGGATATTTGCAATCTTATCTTTATTAATACAAGAACATTTAAAGCATCATCATTAACCCACGTCATTATATGCAGTTTTTTTTTTTTTTTTTTTTTTTTTTTTTTTTTTTTTTTTTCATTTCCTCAAAGAATTAGTAAAGGTGGGTCATGTTGAGAAAACATGAGAATTAATTGTTTTGGTTGACTTTTACATCCGTGTTTACAACTTAGTAAATATTTTGTACGTTGATTAGTATTATTTTCATTTTCAATTTTAACAAATCAAGTAAATCAGATAAATGACATTCTAAAATTAGTTACTTTAAAGAATCTTTGGAACAATATGACCAAAAATGTTAGTTAAACTATATCAAGTAAATCAAATAAAGTTATATCCCTTTTTAATTTTGTACATACAGAACATCAACATTCACTTACCGTCAATATTTTTACGCAATTGTTAAATCCCGCACACAAATTTACTATATCTTACACACTTTTCCTCTTTTTTCCAACCTTACCCTTCTTTGAAAATCTTTGTTAAAACAAGTTTTCTCTTTCTCTCTCCCCCCTCAAACCCTAACCAATCTTATCTTTATTAATACAAAAACATTTAAAGCATCCTCATTAACCCACGTTATTATATGCAGTTTTTTTTTTTTTTTTTTCATTTCCTCAAAGAATCAGTAAAGGTGGGCCATGTTGAGAAAACATGAGAATTAATTGTTTTGGTTGACTTTTACATCTGTGTTTACAACTTAGTAAATATTTTGTACGCTGATTAGTATTATTTTCATTTTCAATTTTAACAAATCAAGTAAATCAGATAAATGACATTCTAAAATTAGTTACTTTAAAGAATCTTTGGAACAATATGACCAAAAATGTTAGTTAAACTATATCAAGTAAATCAAATAAAGTTATATCCCTTTTTAATTTTGTATATACAGAACATCAACATTCACTTACCGTCAATATTTTTACGCAATTGCTAAATCCCGCACACAAATTTACTATATCCTACACACTTTTCCTCTTTTTTCCAACCTTACCCTTCTTTGAAAATCTTTGTTAAAAAAAGTTTTCTCTTTCTCTCTCCCCCCTCAAACCCTAACCAATTCGTTAATAATTTGACACTTATAAATCTTAATTCGTACAAATAACATGTAAATTTTCCGTTTAATTGTTAATTTCATTAGTTTACATCTTTTAATTGATTGAATTAATGTTTTTTTATAAGTGTTTTTTTTTTAAATTAGGGTTCAAAAAATTGATATTGAAGGGAGTGGTTGTGGCGGTTGTATTTAGTCGTGGTGGTCGAGACTTGAGAGGAAGGAGACGATAAACATGGAATTGATATACACTCAAAAAGACAACAATCTATCGTGAATCAGCATGTCTAATTACCCAAATTGAAAACAAACCCTGCAAATTCATATATCTAAAAATGAATTCGTCTGTACGGGTGATTGTGGTTCATCTCATAAGTACTTAGGCCCTGTTCTTTTGAACTTAAAGTCACTTAATTTAAGTTCACTTCAGATCCTATAAGTTCAGTTCAATTCAGATCAGATCCTATAAGTTCAGTTCAGTTCAGATCCTATAAGTTCAGTTCAGATCCTATAAATTAAGTTTAGAAAAGTTATATACAGATATTATTTTTAGAACCGACACAAAAACATTTGGCATTATTAATTATTCGATAAATATATACATTATTATTTTTTTAAAAAAATTATCACTCTTCTCATTATTTTTTATCGTAATGTAACCGTAGTATAATGTATAAACAAACCAATGTATATAAAGCGGAAAAATGTTATTATCTTACCTTGTGTTTTAGACTATGTTTTCTTATCAGTGTAATTTCTTGTAAATTTTTTATTTAATCTCAATAAAAGTTTGTGTTTTTATAATAATAATAATAATAATTTATAAATAATACATTTCGGTATCTCAGGATGCGGAGGCTCGGGTGGCTGCTTACATTTTTACTAGACTTAGCTTTGTTGTTGCTAAGGGTGTGGGAGCCCAGCTTGTTTCTCGGCTCCCCACCAATTTCATGTAAACTTTTGTTTTCCATTTAATGAAAGATGCGCGCATCCT
Source organism: Silene latifolia (assembly GCF_048544455.1). Lineage (NCBI taxonomy): Eukaryota > Viridiplantae > Streptophyta > Magnoliopsida > Caryophyllales > Caryophyllaceae > Silene > Silene latifolia. The sequence goes on along the minus strand of NC_133526.1, from coordinate 71,739,707 downwards.
TCCATAAAATAATAATAATAATAATAATAATAATAATAATAATAATAATAATAATAATAATAATAATAATAATAATAATAATAATAATAATAATAATAATAATAATAATAATAATAATAATAATAATAATAATAATTATTATTATTATTATTATTACGTTAAATTAACTTAAGTTAATTTAAATTCAGATCGTGTAAGTTCAGTTCATATCCTAAAAGTTCAGTTCAGATCCTATAAGTTCGATTCGTCGAGATCCTATAAGTTCGATTCGAGATCCAATAAGTTCGATTCGATTCGATCCTATAAGTTCGATTCGATTCGGATCCTATAAGTTGATTCGATTCGATTCGAGATCCTATAAGTTCGATTCGATTGAGATCAGCTCCGTTTCAGTCCAAAAGAACAGGGCCTTAACCTGTCTAATTAGCAATCAAAAGACTTCACTGATAACATCACTCAGATGCTAGATCAAATTTGGATTGATTCAAGACTATCATGTAATCTAAACACAATTTTCTTTCCAAAAATCTCTGACCTCCACTATGGCAGCCCCGCCATCGACCTAATCCCATACCGTCTTCGCCATCGACGTCCACCCAACCACCCACTCCCCTTCTCCATTGCCGGTCTGCTGGTGGTGCGGCTGGAGGGCGGATGTTACGTGGCCAGTGGCCTCCCCTCTCTCTCCCTCTCCTAAGTGTTATTTGCGGGTAAGAAATGAGAGGGACAAAGTCGGAAAAAGTAGAAAAAATTGTGTAGGATTTAGTAAAAATTGTGTTGGATATAGCACGTCCCTATTTTTAACGATAACCATATCAATATCAACATACCAAAAATATTAAAAATAAGAATTATTCTAAAAAGTTGATTTAAAGCAACAAAAAGAAAAAAATGGCAAAAATACGAAATAAAAAATACAACAAAATTCTAGCATAAAAATTAATTGATGAAAATTTTAATTACTGTAAAAAGTAACTATTCAAGAGTTTATGAGTAAAGCTGCACATAAATATTATTTGAAAAAATCGCTCCAAATAATAATGACATGATTAAAAATGGGGTATTGAAATTGCAAAAGAAAAATACCATATAGATTACTTAACATTCACAAAAGTACGAGTAATGATAGGCTTTGGGGACGGTCATGATGGGGTTTGGGCTTGAAGCAATGACTATAATAATTAAAACTACAAAACTCACCTTAAAATGTATAATCTTGCCTAATAAAACAGTTATTTCGCTGTATATGATAATAAGGTTGCTATTTTCCAAGATTGGTGTTTAGTTGTTTATACATGTTTAACAATACGTTGCATCACAAGTGAAAATGGGTTGACAACTCTGATTTATGAGTGAGTTATGACAATGAAAAATGCATATATAATGAAGAAAATTTTGAGATTTTTGTATCACCATTTAATTATGATTGTATATTGTAACAGCGTTATGATATTTCAAATTTATATAGGTTCATTGTGTTTTGATATACTTTGAATATAAACGGTGTTGTTAATATTACAATATTTTTAGTACGTCGGTGATATACTCATATACATATTCAGTAATTGCATATGAAACTTGTAGACACCTCATTTCTGCACCTCCCGCAAACCACCCGGTGATGATTGGGCCGCATGTTTGGTACGCGGAACGATTTGTGACAGTTCGTAAGTTTATCGACAAGTGATTGCTCAAACATTTATGTCTACCTCTTAATTGTCATTTACGTGCCGATACGGTCGTTTTGGCAGTAATTAGAGTACATTTGGAGTCCGGGTCAAAAACCGTCTTCATTTCCTAAAACCGTCAAATCCCGAGTCAAAGCTATGTGCTTGTCTACCTAAGGTTAGGATGTCATAAAATGTCATGATTATATCTCATTTTGAGTCTCATGTCACTTCTTTAGGCTAAACTAAAAGTTTACATTACAAAATGTGCATTTCATTTAGCTAAAATGATAACTCGACCTTTAGGCCCGTTTTACGAGGCGATAACAACTTTTTTGGGTCAGGCCTATTTCACAGAAAGTTCTATATCTCTTTCTTAGATTTCCAACGCCACCGAAATCACCTTATTCCGAGTCTTGTAGAGAAAGTTATGCCTAAAATACGACAGTCTGTCAAACGCGCTTTCTTGCGCAGGAGGAACCCGCTGAGGAAAGGACGCAGCAGATGCTGCGCCTCTTCCAAGGGACGCACTGCTTGCTGCGCCTTTTCCTCAAGGTTTTCTTTTTGTCCAAGTTTCCGTGTTTAACCTAAGTCGGTTATTTCCGGATCTTTCTCTCCTTTCCTAAACCCTAATTCCGTGATTAGTATAAATAGAGATCTTCGGTCTCACATATTTCTCACGCGAGTGTCCGCCCTTCTCTTCTCCCTTTGCATTCTAGACCACGTTCTTACTTTTTGGCGTCTACGTGCTTGAACTTTCGACCACGTAAACTCGGATCTTTCTGATTACCAGCCTCGTTTTGCATGACCGACCAATTTGACCAACTCCACAATCAATCAACTTAATTAATCTAATCGTTTTCCTCTTACGAGGGCACTTTCATATTTGCATTATAGTTCGAGTCGAGCATCGCTAATCGATAACTTAGTTCATCTCGCTTCGTCAAACATGTAAGTCTGAGGGTGTAAATCTCTCTTTTGTTATTGTTATTTACTTTTTGTATCATCAATTGTAAGGTTCATATCGAATATACCAATTAAAATCGATTTCTAAAACCGTGCTTTAAAACCTCTATTTACGGATTTCCAGAAGACAAACCGTCGAGAAAGGACGCAGCAACTACTGCGCCTCTTCGAAGGAGCGCAGTTCCTGCTACGCCTCTTCGTGAGGCTGCCGCAGTTCCTGCTTCCTTTCTTCTTCCTTCGTCCTCTGAAATTCGTTCGTTTCTTATTGTTTTCGTTTGTTTCTTGTTAATTCTTTGACCATAATAGCATATTAATTTTACATGTATATTAATTCTCATCGTTAACACATGTAATTCGTCATTAAAATCCGACTTAAATCCCTTATAATCCAATATTTGCGGGTTTTCGTCATTAAATTCAATCCGGGTTGTAGGAATTCAATTCGTTCATATTGAGTTTCTGGAATTCGACCTTTGATATATTTTCATCTGTTTATTGTCATGCTCGTCATTAATTCATCATATTTAACCTAATTAATTTGTTTAGTTCATCAATTTGCTAATTAACCTTTTAACCTTGTAATTAATTAGTTCTAATTCGTTTCATCCATGTTTTATCGCTTTTATGACCGTTAATCATATGTAAATAATATGCTAATCACTTTCATCCGAGTCAATATCATTAATCAATCATTAAATTCACCAACGAACATTAACGACTTGCAATTCCGGCTTCACAGCCAGAACTGAGCCAAGGAACAGACGCAGCGACTCCTGCGCCTCTTCCAAGGGACGCAGCTCTGCTGCGCCTGTTCCTGGCTGATTTCTGTCTCTGAACTCCCGTCTTGCCTTGACTTAGTTTATTAATTACGTATTTAATTAACTACTAATCGTATTATCGCCCTAATTCATGTTCGTTAATTCCTTTATTCTTTCTCAAATTATCCGTTTTAGAAGTATTTTCGACATAAATCAATTAATCCGTTGTAATTATTGTATTTATTATTGTATTTCTTTTATCGTATTTCTTGTATGTTTTCACATGTAATCAATCTTAATTCCAACTTCGACATCAATTGTATGCTAAATTACTTATTTCACCGACTTAGTATTAATTCTCACATGCTAGGATTAATCTAATGGATGTTGCATTGCATGCATATAATCGACAATATATCGAGTATAGACGATCTTCCTTAATCATTAGTAGAGGCCGCTATCGAGGCGGGCGAGATTAGGTGTTCGATCAAAAGAGCTTCCTAATACGTACCCTCACCCCTTAATCCAGATCTCTGTGAACATCCGTGTTCATTGGCATCCACGAGAGTCATTCTAGACATAGAATGCTAAGGGTAACGATTGCTTAGTGTTCATGTCTCTACTTTGTGTCTTGACATGACACGAGGTATTCGAACGGTTCCAATTTCCCATAAAAATTGGTGGCGACTCCACAAAATGCAAACGCTTGTTTTCCCAAGCGCCCCCGTGGCCCATGTCCACAGTTTGGCGACTCCACTGGGGATAATACACTTACGTGTAGCCAAAAGGGTGAAATTTGAACAAGGTTAGGGAATAGTTTGTACGAGACAATTGTCGGTTTTCATAACTCGGTCTTCCTAGATCGTTTCATTCGGCCTTCCTAGGCCCAACCCAACCCATTCGACCAATCGTCCCGTCTAAACGGTCCTATTTCTTATTTGGGCCTAAGGATGGATAGCGATTGACGTCATCCATACCATGGTACTTACTCTTGTTTGTATCAAGGACTTTCACTACTTGAGGAAATGGACTAGGAATCGGCCTTACTCTTGTTTGGTACGAGCCTCTCCACAGACTTCGGGTTTGATCGTTCGGTATGGCAACCCACCCTTTAAACCAAAACCTTTTAAATGCACTCAGCATCCCGTTATAATGCATGTATATATGTTTGTATCATATGTGATCACCATTTTGTAAACAAAACCATTTTGTAAAATAAAATCCTTTTCAAAATAGCGCAAAATAAGCCTAAACTCTGTCCATATATTAAGTCAAACTTCGGGCCTAAAACCAATTTCAAAACTAAATACAAAACAACAACAAAAATAACGAAAAAAAAAGGTCCAAAAAAAAAAACGAAAAAAAAAAGTCCAAAAAAGAAAAGAAAAAAAAAAACCAAAATATAGATTTTCAAACCGTGTAAATGTGAATGTGTAAATTCAATTGGGCTAAGTTAGAGTCAAAGTTCAAACCGACTATGTCCTAGTCGAAACTCTGTCGAGTCATAAACCCGTCTCCTTTTACCTTTTGGGTCTTTTCAAATTCAAGTCAAGTCCTAAGGCGTCACGCCGTCATTTTGGACTCCCTACCCCAATTCAGTTAGGATCTAAGCATTTTCGACACCTCGAGTCACACATTTCGAGGCTCAACACACGAGTCTCAATGGGCCTCATATTCGGTTCTAAACCACAACAGTCTTCTTAACACCTATAAGCAAACCTCGAGTCCAGAATCAACATGTGTCGCCAATCCCGTCAATCAAGTCAACCACATAAATGTCACTCTGTCAAAGTCAACACTCGAGTCTAAAGGTCAAGGTCAAACACCGTGAATCCAAACACGAGAAGTCACTCACGACATTTCCTGGATTCACAAGTCAAGAGTCTAGTCATCTCGTCTCGTCATGTATCCTTTGTTTGTTGCTCTAGTATGCATGATCCCATGTCAAATCAAGTTGTAATGCACGTCATTTTCTTCTCGGTAGGAATTCTGCAATTTCCAATGAAAGTGTTCAAAAATGTTTATCTGTCAACGTCAAGGGACTAAGTGTTGCAATCATTAAGCTTCATGCCACCATCGAAGACTTGAGCGCTCGTGTCATCAATATGGAAAAGAAGATAGATGTGATGAAACATTTACCATCTTCTCATACCCCAAGGCCAGGGCATAGCTTCAAGACAACTCACCCATCTAAGAAGGCCAATGAAGGAAAGGGAGTTAACCTCTTACAAACTCCACCCAGAAGGCCGGGACGAGCTCATAGGGAATTCCATGACCTCGGAACCACATATGAAGTAGCTCTACAAAGACTGATTTCCCAAGGAAAACTTCATCCAATTGGTCCTACCTCAGACCCTGAAAAGATATTCCCTAGATGGAAGGGCGATTCATATTGTCAGTACCATCAAGGTAGGGGACACGATACGAAGGAATGCTTTTGTCTAAAGCATATTATTCAGGATATGATCGAGGATCGCAAGCTTCCTGTGCCACCTTCCGCCAAGAAATCCAAGAAGACCGACCCTCTTGGGTCCAATATCATTAAACATGATGAAGAATCATTCCTGGATTGTTCTCATATCCTCAATCGTCATGATGACAAAGAAATCTATGTCCTCGAAGACGAAGATATCCAAAGTGGAATGCTCATGCTTTCCATGGCCTTCGACAACAAATTTTCCAAAATAGAGGGAGTTATTGATAGTTTAAACTCTCGACTTTCCAACATAGAAAACCAGTTCGCCGAAATGGGTAAGAAGCTTGATGCCCAACCTCTCAAAATGAAAAGTGTCCAGCCAAACCCTCAACTTGACAGTCATAAGGAGAAAGCAACAAATGGACAATCTATTCTTAGTTCTTCTCATCCAAGAACCAAAATCAACAAAGGCAACCTCATGGATCCTTCGTCAAAGAAACCTAACAACCCTCCGAGGCCATTTACAAATGCTTCCGAAAATAAGGGCACACCTCCTAGGAAATTTACCAACATTGGTATTAGATACGCCGATGCCTTTCATAGACTCATGGAACAACGAATGTTGAAGCCTATAGGACCTACGCCTGACCCAGAGAAGAAATCCAAGTTCTGGGATGAGAATTCGTACTGCAAATACCATAGAGGCAAAGGGCATGATACAGAGAAATGTTACAAATTAAAAAACGTCATTCAGGATATGATCGAAAGCGGGAGGTTGTCCCTCTCAACCTTTAACCCACAAGGTAGCTTAAGCGATCCTCATGGATATGCAGCTTATCAGGAAACTTTTCTTGACTATTATCCTTTCAGTGTTCCCAATGATGAGGACGAGGTGCTCAAATGGGTGAATGCTCAAAGCCGGATGTCGAAGCCAGTTGCTGGAAGAGTAAATGTTCAAGCGTGGGCCGATGATTACGAGTCTAGATCTAAGATCGCGTCAAAGTCCGAGTCCGAGTCTTAGGCTTTCTATCCTATAATTTTATCATAGTGTCTTTCTTCGTGTCCATTTCCATTTCTACTGACAACCTGGGGGCTGTCCCACGAGTCACATGTCTTTTCGAGTCTATGTTAAGTACATTCATTATTCATTTCAATAAAAGTACACTTTTCAATCCACATATTCTATCCTATCTCTTCCTTTACCTTTTCCTGTGACAACAAGAATTGATTTGAGACATTTTAAAATGAACAACAACAATCACACGTTCAAAGTCGATGTGAGTACACTTAGATGATGTTCCATTCCAAGTTGTAGAGGACCTGAAACTCCGTGTTCTTTCTTTACCTATTCCATGTCTGGCAATAGAAACCACAATATAACCCTAGTCTACGACGAGCATATCTCAAGAGATTCTAGGACGAATCCAGACCGTCTCCCTTATTAGCGATCCATGACGGAAGGCAAGCCAATTCCCCACAATAAACAACCCGTGTTACTAAGGACCAACCGGTTTCACACCAAAGGTGCTAGTCTAACCCAAATCCATGGTAACAAGAAAATCCAAGACAATACGAGCCGTGATCAAAGACAAAGGCTCAATCAAGAAAAACTGATCAATAGCCAAGGCCGCAGTTATGCCCGTAATCGAAGACAAAAGAGTCAAAAGAATAAGGCTCAATCGAGCAAGTCAAGTCAATATCCAAAGTCACAGTTATCTTCAAAACACGAATAAAAAATCTGAGCAAGAAGCCGAGATATATTCTAGACCAAGAATCTGAATCTGAATCAAGAACAAGTCTGAAATCAAATGCTGAACGGAATACTCCTGAAGTCTATATAAAATCAAGTTACAGTATAGAATCAAGACATCAATGAAGATGGTCAGCTAGCACCCTCTTTTAGCCTTTCACACATCACACACCCTAAGTCCTTCTCGAGACCGTTACAGGGAGATAGTTAGAAATTTTGAGAATCCTCTCAAGCTTGTCAAATATACCCATCCTTTAGGGCCAAGACTTGGAAATTTGAACCCACGTCATTTTAACCTACCTATATGTGCTCAGGCTACATCAAGCCAACAGAATCCATTTCCAAGCCACATTACAAGCCATAACCCCATCAAGCCTTAACTCCACAAAAATCTGTGGGGTAATATCCGTATAAGACCCTTTAAATTTAGGACTATAACGTAAATTTAACATGCGATTATCGTCATAAAACATAAATACAATAGAGAAACGATAAGGAACAAGAATCAATCTCGGGTCCTTTGAAATGCGGCGTAAAGAACAGAAATCAAAGTAGATTTCCTCCTAATCGTTGCACCCAAGACCGTCTGAGACTATGCCCCTTGTGCTAGAAAGAATTCTCTAATTGCCTTGCAATATTGAGAGAATTTTGTGAGGTTTTCTGATGTGAGATCTAGGTTTCAGAGGAATAATCTCCAAAACCCTAGTTTCAGTAAAAATGAGATGATCACTTGCAAAAGAGAGATGCCCTCCCTTTTGTTCACTCGGTCCGTGGGTTTCATGGGGAGTGAGTGGGCTTTCCACTTTCTCCTCATTTTAACTCATGGTCCGACTCGTCTCGCTAAAATGTATACGACGGGTTTTCAATTATAAATCGTCATCGGTTATCGGTTTAAAATATCAACTAGTAACACGACTCAGTCGATATATTAATACGTGTCCGACAAAGACAATATTGTATAATTGATTGATTCAATATACATTAATTAAATATAATTGCTTATATTCAATTTTCAAATTAACCGCTTAATTCGTTTTCGCCATGATTATTTAATCCGTATTAAATAATTATCTCAACATCGCGTTTGACTAATTACTAGTCAATAACTCTGACTAACTGGTTAGTCATATTAGGCATCAACATGACTGTATTTTCATACTGTCACATCTCTCAAACGTATCCTATAGGTGTGACTTTTAGGGACCAGTTGATCACCGCCATCTGTATGACAATAACGTCAAACTTATCTAGCAAGCCAACCGTTATTGATAAACGTGGATCAACTGATAATAATACCAAAAGTATGCCCTTTGATCCTTTTAGAGATTTAAATGTTGTTATACTAACTGTAGAGGACACCAGCCCCAACAAGCTCCCACTTGTCCGTACAAGTGTATGTGTAATAACGTTATCCGCACTAACTGGAGGACATAACTCCAACAAACTCCCACTTGTCCGTACAAGTGTATGTGCGATAACCGATTCTCATATTCATTTAAAAATTTCTCCCACTCAATGTAAAACAATTTGCAGATCCGGATCCGCAAAGGTCGTATTTTACAATCGATCTGTATCTAGAGTGGTTTCCCCGACTAGAGAGTAACTTAACTGATAAAACGAATCCGTATTCGAGCATGGCCATGCATTTCGATTCTGACTCCTCGAGTGGCCCCGAGAAATATCGAGTACACGATAAAGGCTGAATATTTCCTTATCGACTCCTTCCGATCTAAGCACAGCATGAAATGACCTAGAAAAAATCTACTTGGCCCCCTGTTACGGATGACCGTGAGAAAGAAACCAAAGTCACCCAAAATCTGTCGTAGTCTTAAGAGACAGTCGATAGTCAAAAGAATCGACTCTTAGGATCACCATGGAGGTCCTATCCACGACCTGGCACCGAATGTTATAAAACATTTAGGACTCCACGTCGATGTCACAATTGTGTCCTACGAGATATCCGTATAAATCGCCTCTCGTGATTGGTCGATCAACTGGTTGACTTATGGCTCGTTGAACCCACCATCAACCAACGTCACAAAATAATTGCCAGAGTTATCAGCTCATGTGGGCAATTAAGGACTAAAAATATAATGTTTGTTCAGTTCACTTTGTGGTGTTCAAAATTGTCGTACAATTCCACATGAAAAACAAAATATATAAATATCAAAACGATGATGTCGTATAGAGTACAAACGAGAATGAATCTAATCCATAAAAGAGTACTACAACTCAGGAACATGTTTAATTCCCATGGAATTAACATGCCCTTCATGCTTATCTTGTCGTAATGGTTTAGTGAGAGGATCTGCTATGTTATCATCGGTAGCAATCTTTTCTATCACTACTTCCTTTTGCTCCACGTAATCTCGGATTAGATGAGCTTTCCGTTGTACATGTCTAGACTTGTTGCTAGACTTTGGCTCCTTAGCTTGGAAGATGGCACCACTATTGTCACAATAGATGGTGATTGGGTCATTCGAACTAGGCACTACTGATAGTCCTTGTAAGAATTGACGCATCCATATCGCTTCCTTTGCAGCCTTCGACGCGGCATAGTACTCGGACTCGTCGTAGAATCTCTTTGTAACACTTTGTTTGGAACTCTTCGAGCCGATGCAGCGCCATTAAGAGTAAAAACGAATCCGATCGAGATTTCGAGTCATCACGATCCGTTTGGAAGCTAGAATCTGCGAAACCGGTTGCGCATAGCTTTTGAGGGCCTCCATAAGTCAATGCCCAATCTTTAGTCCTCCGTAGGTACTTAAGAATGTTCTTGACCATCCAATGTGAATCACCCGGATCTTTGTTGGAATCGACTTGTCATACTCAATGCATATGCCACGCCCGGACGTGTGCATATCATGGCATACATGATTGATCCTATAGCCGAGGCATAAGGAATCCGTGTCATGCGCTCTTTCTCTTCCGGTGTCTCGGGTGCCCGAGACTTGCTCAAATGCACCCCTGGAGCCATAGGAAGAAACCCCTTTTGGAGTTAGTCATGTTGAATCTCTCTAGGACTTTGTCTATGTAAGACTCTGATGAGAGATAACATCCGACGTGATCTATCTCGATAGATACGGATGCCCAAAATTCTTTGTGCCTCACCCGGATCTTTCATCTGGAAATGGTTCTTCAACCATACTTTCACCGAAGTTAAGAGAGGTATGTCATTCCCAATCAGGAGTATGTCGTCAACATACAATATTAGAAAGACAATCTTGCTCCCACTCAACTTGATATAGAGACATGGTTCCTCGACTGATCGAATGAATCCATTTTCTTTTATCACTTGGTCGAAGCGATGATTCCAACTCCGAGATGCTTGCTTAAGTCCATAAATGGAACGCTTAAGCTTGCACACTTTCTTAGGATTTTCCGGATCAATAAAACCTTCGGGTTGTACCATGTACAACTCTTCCTCCAAAAAGCCGTTTAAGAAGGCGGTTTTCACGTCCATTTGCCAAATTTCGTAGTCATGAAAAGCGGCAATCGCTAAGATAATCCGAATGGAACGCAGCATGACTACGGGTGCAAAAATCTCATCGTAGTGCAAACCTGGCACTTGGGTGAAACCTTTAGCAACTAGTCGTGCTTTGTAGGTATCTTGTTGACCTTCCACAGAATGCTTTATCTTGTAAAGCCATTTGCATTGAAGGGGACGAACCTTAGCGGGTAAGTCAACAAGATCCCACACGTTGTTCTCATACATGGAGTCCATCTCGGATTGCATGGCCTCAAGCCATAGCTTTGAGTCGAAACTAGTCATGGCACCTTTATAGGTTGCGGGTTCACTACTCGTTAAGAGTAGAATGTCATCTATGTCATGTTCCTCGACCATACCAATGTATCATGCGGAGGAATAGAGACTCTTCCCGACCTTCTAGGTTCCTCAGGAATATTAACCGCAGCCGGGATTGAAGGAATTGGTTCCTCCAATGGTTGCTCGGTATTTGGTTCTGGAACCTCCAATAGCTCGAAGGTTCTATCACTCTTTGCATTCTCGAGAAATTCCTTCTCTAAGAATGTCGCACTAGCCGCAACAAAAACGCGTTGTTCGGTTGGCGAATAGAAGTAATGACCAAGTGTTCCTTTAGGATAACCTATAAAGTATGTCTTGACCGATCGCGGGCCGAGCTTATCCTCGTGTCTCCACTTGACATAAGCCTCGCAGCCCCAAACCCATATAAAGGACAAGTTAGGGACCGTTCCCTTCCATAGTTCATATGGAGTCTTGTCAATGACTTTAGATGGACTTCGGTTAAGTATTAGAGCAGTGACGAGAAGAGCATAACCCCATAATGAATCGGGTAATACCGTGTGACTCATCATGGATCGAACCATATCAAGTAGAGTTCGATTTCTCCGTTCGGACACACCATTCAACCGAGGTGTTCGGTGGAGTTAAGCGTAAGGCAATCCCACGAGTCCTTAAGGTGTTGATCAAACTCGTGAGAAAGATACTCGCCACCACGATCCGAACACAGTGTTTTAATCTTTCTACCCATGAGGTTCGTACCTTTCGGTATTCTTTGAATTTCTCAAAGGTTTCACTTTTGTGCTTCATTAAGTAGACATAGCCATATCTACTTAAATCGTCCGTGAAAGTGATGAAATACCTATAGCCTTCTCGTGCGGTGATTGACATAGGTCCACATACATCCGTGTGTATGAGCCCTAATAGGTCAGCAGCGCGCATTCCAACACCTTTGAAGGAAATCCGAGTCATCTTACCGATGAGACATGATTCACACGTGCCAAATGATTTAAAATCAAAGGTCGAGATAGCTCAATTCTTTATGAGCTGTTTTACGCGTTTCTCATTAATGTGTCCCATACGGCAGTGCCATAGGTATGTTTGATCTTTGTCACCAACCTTTAACTTTTTATTCATTACGTGTAATATTTCGGTGGTCTGATCTAAAACATAAATTCCGTTCATGGAGACTGCCTTGCCATAAATCATATTGTGTAATGAGAAAATGCAAGAATTATTCTCTATTACAAATGAAAAACCAAGTTTGTCAAGTGCGTAAACCGAAATAATGTTTTTAGAAAGACTGGGTACATAATAGCGATTATATAAAGATAACTCAAATCCGCTAGGAAGCTGGATCACATATGTTCCCCTCGAGACGGCAGCCACTCGTGCTCCATTCCCGACACGCAGGTCCACCTCACCCTTTACGAGGGGTTCGATGTTTCGGAGCCCCTGCACATGATTACACAGATGAGAACCACAACCAGTATCTAGTACCCAAGTTCCGTAACTTGCGTGGTTAATCTCAATCATATGAATAAAAGTAGAAGAAGAAGAAGACATACCAACAGGTTTAACGCGACCTGCTTTTATGTCCTCATGATAGACAGGACATGTACGCCTTCAATGCCCAGTCTTGTGGCAATGATGGCATTCCATGTTTTCATTCTTGCTCTTTGTCGCGCTTGATGAGTTGCTCGACTCACCAGGCCCACTCTTGCTCGAACCGACTTCTTAAACTTCGCCTTACCTACCGCTAGGTCTGCTTTAGCTTTGCCCTTACCCTTGCCCTTGTTTGACACAACGAGAACATCTTGTTTCATGCTCCCACTGAACTTCATGTCCTTCTCGGTGCATACGAGGAGGGAGTGCGATTCATGGGGACTTTTCTTCAAATCATTCATATAGTAATTCGCTCTAAAGAGCGCAAAACCATCGTGGAGTGAATGAAGCATGTGGTCAATCACAATGTTCTCGCTGATTTTACAATCAAGCGTCTCCAGTTTCTCGACATTCTCAATCATGCTGAGAATGTGTGGGCTACTGGTTGGCCCTTTCGGAGTCTCGCATCAAAGAAGCGAGTGGTATGCTCATAGGTCACGATTCTCGGTGCTTTCGAGAATTCCTTAGTGAGCGTGGTGAAAATCTTGTTTGCACCATGGGCTATGAAGCGTTTCTGCAAATTGGGTTCCATTGCAAAAATGAGTACGTTTTTAATCGCACCCGCTTCCATACAGAAATCGTTAAACTTGGCGATCTCGTTAGCTCTAGCCGTGGGACCTGGGTTTGGTGGGATGGGCTCTATTAGATATTTGAGCTTTCCGTCAGCAGCGGCAACATTCCGTAATGCCGCCTCCCAGTCCGCGAAGTTTGATCCATCATTCTTCAGTCGAGTAGACTGATTCATCTGATTCATGAAGATCCGAAGCCAGGACTCACGGTCCAATGTGGCACTTGGCATTGGGTCGTTAGTTGGACCTTGACCATTTCGTTATAGCAGTTTAAAAATTCGTGCTCTACACTGAAAAAGAAAGAAAAACAAAAACGAAATAAGCAACTCATCGAGGTGATTTAAGTCTATTTAAAATGTATTTTAACGTGTAGACTCAAACACTTGCATAATTGATCTTCCTCAAGAATGATACAAGTGATCCCAAGACTCAATTTCCGTAAATTGATAAGCCAACTGTTTAGCTAATTCTTCCGTAAGAACTCTTGGTCGATAGATTTCTGTAAATCCTATCTATAGTCCACCATGATCACAGGATCGTACGAGTGACCATAGTGTTGAGATAAAATAGGTCAATCGGTTCCAACTTACCCGACGTAGAAGGGGTCATATTATGCCTACCGACGAAGAAGGGACTCATTGGAGTTTGACCTATAAAGACCGTTCTCAATTTTGTTTATACGAGGAAGATCCCATCAACTCAGTTTTAATTCATTTTAAGTGAACAAAAACTAGCATTACGTGAATGAATTAACTTAGGTGATGGCTTAAAATCGTGTGACATAAGAATGTCAAAGAAAACTAACTCGTGACCTCTATATGTGTCAGTTTTCATGCAATAATTAGGTGGTTTGGTTTTAGGCGGAATATGATGCATATTATCGTTACGAAAAATAAATAAAAGAATGCAATACGTAAATAAAATTCCTAGTGTGGCCTATCCTAGTAAAAAGAGCATAATACAACTTTGGAATCCACCGTTGGACCCGAAAAGCTTGTCTTGATGTTCCATCTTTGACCTTGCAGCGGGAGTGAGCATCCGATCTCCATCTTTGGTCTTCTCAATATTACAATTTAAAATTTACAAAATATAAACCTATTTACATTCTAAATAAAAACTGTAATTACAAGTGAAAAATCCAAAACGGAGATACGAGATCTCAAAATACAACCAAGACCGTGTTCCATCATTACGGTAACACGTTCTACTAAGGCCACACTAAGTTACAACCGTTTGTAAAATAAATAAATACGTAATTGAAAACATTCAAGGCATTCAACAATAACGATAAATAAAAAACATCAACTAAAACAAATTTATTCGTGACATAATTCCGTAATTATGTTAAATTTATCCAAACCACCTTTTAACGATTAAAATTTATGTGATAAAACCGCTTCTATCGGTTTAATTTTAATCTATTACAATCCGTTACTTTAAATACGCTTTAAAATAACTCAATGGTACGTGTGTGAACCGTTTCACAATCATAGCGAGTGTACAATATCCGTATAAAGTACATATTAAGGCCAAAAGAAAATTTAAAACAAAAAGGATAAATTTTCAAAGCTGCCAGAACAAAAATCCCTCGATCCAGGGACAAAAGTGCTCGATCGAGGAACAAAAGGGCTCGATCGATCGAATCGCTAGTCGATCGAGAGGTATGCTAATCGAAAGTAATCGATCGACAAGATCGAGGTCGATCGAGGGCTTTATCAAGCAAATGCTCGATCGAGTACGAGGACTTCTCGATCGAGCGTGGGGTTTTGAAAGTGGTCGATCGAGTACAAAGCAAGGACTCGATCGAGTAAAACAAGACAGAAAAACCTCTCGATCGATTAAAACAAGCTCGATCGAGAACAGAAGTTTCTGGAAAAACAAAACCCTCGTGAAAACAGTTTTGTCGAAACAAAACAAACGCAATTTTGATCAAAACCGCATCAAAACAATTTTACAATCTGACAAAACTTGACATATTGTTATAATCTCCGTATAAAATAACAATATGCAAAAGAACAAAACGAAAAACATGAATCAACCGGGTAAAACATGTCACGGTTTCAAAAACCGCAACAGCCGAGAGAAAATTGCTGTTGCCGCACGAATTTCAAGACAATAAAAATCGTTTCAAGATCGTTTTTATGAAAAATCACAATGAAAATTTACGTGGCCTCGCTCTGATACCACTTGTGGGGTAATATCCGTATAAGACCCTTTAAATTTAGGACTATAACGTAAATTTAACATGCGATTATCGTCATAAAACATAAATACAATAGAGAAACGATAAGGAACAAGAATCAACCTCGGGTCCTTTGAAATGCGGCGTAAAAGAAGAAATCAAAGTAGATTTCCTCCTAATCGTTGCACCCAAGACCGTCCGAGACTATGCCCCTTGTGCTAGAAAGTACTCTCTAATTGCCTTGCAATATTGAGAGAATTTATGTGAGGTTTTTCGATGTGAGATCTAGGTTTCGGAGGAATAATCTCCAAAACCCTAGTTTCAAGTAAAAATGAGATGATCACTTGCAAAAGAGAGATGCCCTCCCTTTTGTTCACTCGGTCCGTGGGTTTCATGGGGAGTGAGTGGGCTTTCCACTTTCTCCTCATTTTAACTCATGGTCCGACTCGTCTCGCTAAAATGTATACGACGGGTTTTCAATTATAAATCGTCATCGGTTATCGGTTTAAAATATCAACTAGTAACACGACTCAGTCGATATATTAATACGTGTCCGACAAAGACAATATTGTATAATTGATTGATTCAATATACATTAATTAAATATAATTGCTTATATTCAATTTTCAAATTAACCGCTTAATTCGTTTTCGCCATGATTATTTAATCCGTATTAAATAATTATCTCAACATCGCGTTTGACTAATTACTAGTCAATAACTCTGACTAACTGGTTAGTCATATTAGGCATCAACATGACTGTATTTTCATACTGTCACATCTCTCAAACGTATCCTATAGGTGTGACTTTTAGGGACCAGTTGATCACCGCCATCTGTATGACAATAACGTCAAACTTATCTAGCAAGCCAACCGTTATTGATAAACGTGGATCAACTGATAATAATACCAAAAGTATGCCCTTTGATCCTTTTAGAGATTTAAATGTTGTTACACTAATCGTAGAGGACACCGGCCCCAACAAGCTCCCACTTGTCCGTACAAGTGTATGTGTAATAACGTTATCCGCACTAACTGGAGGACACAACTCCAACAAACTCCCACTTGTCCGTACAAGTGTATGTGCGATAACCGATTCTCATATTCATTTAAAAATTTCTCCCACTCAATGTAAAACAATTTGCAGATCCGGATCCGCAAAGGTCGTATTTTACAATCGATCCGTATCTAGAGTGGTTTCCCCGACTAGAGAGTAACTTAACCGATAAAACGAATCCGTATCCGAGCATGGCCATGCATTTCGATTCTGACTCCTCGAGTGGCCCCGAGAAATATCGAGTGCACGATAAAGGCTGAATATTTCCTTCAACTCGACTCCTTCCGATCTAAGCACGGCATGAAATGACCCAGAAAAAATCTACTTGGCCCCCTGTTACGGATGACCGTGAGAAAGAAACCAAAGTCACCCAAAATGCCTTAGTCTCAAGAGACAGTCGATAGTCAAAAGAATCGACTCTTAGGATCACCATGGAGGTCCTATCCACGACTGGGCACCGAATGTTATAAAACATTTAGGACTCCACGTCGATGTCACAATTGTGTCCTACGAGATATCCGTATAAATCGCCTCCGTGATTGGTCAGTCAACCTGTTGACTTATGGCTCGTTGAACCCACCATCAACCAACGTCACAAAATAATTGCCGAGTTATCAGCTCATGTGGGCAATTAAGGACTAAAAATATAATGTTTGTTCAGTTCACTTTGTGGTGTTCAAAATTGTCGTACAATTCCACATGAAAAACAAAATATATAAATATCAAAACGATGATGTCGTATAGAGTACAAACGAGAATGAATCTAATCCATAAAAGAGTACTACAACTCAGGAACATGTTTAATTCCCATGGAATTAACATGCCCTTCATGCTTATCTTGTCGTAATGGTTTAGTGAGAGGATCTGCTATGTTATCATCGGTAGCAATCTTTTCTATCACTACTTCCTTTTGCTCCACGTAATCTCGGATTAGATGAGCTTTCCGTTGTACATGTCTAGACTTGTTGCTAGACTTTGGTTCCTTAGCTTGGAAGATGGCACCACTATTGTCACAATAGATGGTGATTGGGTCATTCGAACTAGGCACTACTGATAGTCCTTGTAAGAATTGACGCATCCATATCGCTTCCTTTGCAGCTTCAGACGCGGCATAGTACTCGGACTCAGTCGTAGAATCTGCTGTAACACTTTGTTTGGAACTCTTCGAGCCGATCTGCAGCGCCATTAAGAGTAAAACGAATCCAGATCGAGATTTCGAGTCATCACGATCCGTTTGGAAGCTAGCATCTGCGAAACCGGTTGCGCATAGCTTTTGAGGGCCTCCATAAGTCAATGCCCAATCTTTAGTCCTCCGTAGGTACTTAAGAATGTTCTTGACAGCCATCCAATGTGAATCACCTGGATGCTGTTGGAATCGACTTGTCATACTCAATGCATATGCCACGTCTGGACGTGTGCATATCATGGCATACATGATTGATCCTATAGCCGAGGCATAAGGAATCCGTGTCATGCGCTCTTTCTCTTCCGGTGTCTCACGGTGCCGAGACTTGCTCAAATGCACCCCCGGAGCCATAGGAAGAAACCCCTTTTGGAGTTAGTCATCTTTGAATCTCTCTAGGACTTTGTCTATGTAAGACTCCTGACTGAGAGATAACATCCGACGTGATCTATCTCGATAGATACGGATGCCCAAAATTCTTTGTGCCTCACCCATATATTTCATCTGGAAATGGTTTTTCAACCATACTTTCACCGAAGTTAAGAGAGGTATGTCATTCCCAATCAAGAGTATGTCGTCAACATACAATATTAGAAAGACAATCTTGCTCCCACTCGACTTGATATAGAGACATGGTTCCTCGACTGATCGAATGAATCCATTTTCTTTTATCACTTGGTCGAAGCGATGATTCCAACTCCGAGATGCTTGCTTAAGTCCATAAATGGAACGCTTAAGCTTGCACACTTTCTTAGGATTTTCTGGATCAATGAAACCTTCGGGTTGTACCATGTACAACTCTTCCTCCAAAAAGCCGTTTAAGAAGGCGGTTTTCACGTCCATTTGCCAAATTTCGTAGTCATGAAAAGCGGCAATCGCTAAGATAATCCGAATGGAACGCAGCATGACTACGGGTGCAAAAATCTCATCGTAGTGCAAACCTGGCACTTGGGTGAAACCTTTAGCAACTAGTCGTGCTTTGTAGGTATCTTGTTGACCTTCCACAGAATGCTTTATCTTGTAAAGCCATTTGCATTGAAGGGGACGAACCTTAGCAAGTAAGTCAACAAGATCCCACACGTTGTTCTCATACATGGAGTCCATCTCGGATTGCATGGCCTCAAGCCATAGCTTTGAGTCAGAACTAGTCATGGCACCTTTATAGGTTGCGGGTTCACTACTCGTTAAGAGTAGAATGTCATCTATGTCATGTTCCTCGACCATACCAATGTATCTGTCTGGAGGAATAGAGACTCTTCCCGACCTTCTAGGTTCCTCAGGAATATTAACCGCAGCCGGGATTGAAGGAATTGGTTCCTCCAATGGTTGCTCGGTATTTGGTTCTGGAACCTCCAATAGCTCGAAGGTTCTATCACTCTTTGCATTCTCGAGAAATTCCTTCTCTAAGAATGTCGCACTAGCCGCAACAAAAACGCGTTGTTCGGTTGGCGAATAGAAGTAATGACCAAGTGTTCCTTTAGGATAACCTATAAAGTATGTCTTGACCGATCGCGGGCCGAGCTTATCCTCGTGTCTCCACTTGACATAAGCCTCGCAGCCCCAAACCCATATAAAGGACAAGTTAGGGACCGTTCCCTTCCATAGTTCATATGGAGTCTTGTCATGACTTTAGATGGACTTGGTTAAGTATTAGAGCGGTGACGTGAGAAGAGCATAACCCCATAATGAATCAGGTAATACCGTGTGACTCATCATGGATCGAACCATATCAAGTAGAGTTCGATTTCTCCGTTCGGACACACCATTCAACTGAGGTGTTCCAGGTGGAGTTAACTGTAAGGCAATCCCACAGTCCTTAAGGTGTTGATCAAACTCGTGAGAAAGATACTCGCCACCACGATCTGAACACAGTGTTTTAATCTTTCTACCCGTGAGGTTACGTACCCTGTTCGGTATTCTTTGAATTTCTCAAAGGTTTCACTTTTGTGCTTCATTAAGTAGACATAGCCATATCTACTTAAATCGTCCGTGAAAGTGATGAAATACCTATAGCCTTCTCGTGCGGTGATTGACATAGGTCCACATACATCCGTGTGTATGAGCCCTAATAGGTCAGCAGCGCGCATTCCAACACCTTTGAAGGAAATCCGAGTCATCTTACCGATGAGACATGATTCACACGTGCCAAATGATTTAAAATCAAAGGTCGAGATAGCTCAATTCTTTATGAGCTGTTTTACGCGTTTCTCATTAATGTGTCCCATACGGCAGTGCCATAGGTATGTTTGATCTTTGTCACCAACCTTTAACTTTTTATTCATTACGTGTAATATTTCGGTGGTCTGATCTAAAACATAAATTCCGTTCATGGAGAGGCGCCTTGCCATAAATCATATTGTGTAATGAGAAAATGCAAGAATTATTCTCTATTACAAATGAAAAACCAAGTTTGTCAAGTGCAGAAACTGAAATAATGTTTTTAGAAAGACTGGGTACATAATAGCAGTTATATAAAGATAACTCAAATCCGCTAGGAAGCTGGATCACATATGTTCCCCTCGAGACGGCAGCCACTCGTGCTCCATTCCCGACACGCAGGTCCACCTCACCCTTTACGAGGGGTTCGATGTTTCGGAGCCCCTGCACATGATTACACAGATGAGAACCACAACCAGTATCTAGTACCCAAGTTCCGTAACTTGCGTGGTTAATCTCAATCATATGAATAAAAGTAGAAGAAGAAGAAGACATACCAACAGGTTTAACGCGACCTGCTTTTATGTCCTCATGATAGACAGGACATGTACGCCTTCAATGCCCAGTCTTGTGGCAATGATGGCATTCCATGTTTTCATTCTTGCTCTTTGTCGCGCCTGATGAGGTGCTCGACTCACCAGGCCCACTCTTGCTCGAACTCGACTTCTTAAACTTCGCCTTACCTACTGCTAGGTCTGCTTTAGCTTTGCCCTTACCCTTGCCCTTGTTTGACACAACGAGAACATCCTGTTTCATGCTCCCACTGAACTTCATGTCCTTCTCGGTCTGTACGAGGAGGGAGTGAAGTTCATGGGGACTTTTCTTCAAATCATTCATATAGTAATTCGCTCTAAAGAGCGCAAAACCATCGTGGAGTGAATGAAGCATGCGGTCAATCACAATGTTCTCGCTGATTTTACAATCAAGCGTCTCCAGCTTCTCGACATTCTCAATCATGCTGAGAATGTGTGGGCTAACTGGTTGGCCCTTCTGGAGTCTCGCATCAAAGAAGCGAGTGGTATGCTCATAGGTCACGATTCTCGGTGCTTTCGAGAATTCCTTAGTGAGCGTGGTGAAAATCTTGTTTGCACCATGGGCTATGAAGCGTTTCTGCAAATTGGGTTCCATTGCAAAAATGAGTACGTTTTTAATCGCACCCGCTTCCATACAGAAATCGTTAAACTTGGCGATCTCGTTAGCTCTAGCCGTGGGACCTGGGTTTGGTGGGATGGGCTCTATTAGATATTTGAGCTTTCCGTTAGCAGCGGCAGCATTCCGTAATGCCGCCTCCCAGTCCGCGAAGTTTGATCCATCATTCTTCAGTCGAGTAGACTGATTCATCTGATTCATGAAGATCCGAAGCCAGGACTCACGGTCCAATGTGGCACTTGGCATTGGGTCGTTAGTTGGACCAGCCATTTCGTTATAGCAGTTTAAAAATTCGTGTTCTACACTGAAAAAGAAAGAAAAACAAAAACGAAATAAGCAACTCATCGAGGTGATTTAAGTCTATTTAAAATGTATTTTAACGTGTAGACTCAAACACTTGCATAATTGATCTTCCTCAAGAATGATACAAGTGATCCCAAGACTCAATTTCCGTAAATTGATAAGCCAACTGTTTAGCTAATTCTTCCGTAAGAACTCTTGGTCGATAGATTTCTGTAAATCCTATCTATAGTCCACCATGATCACAGGATCGTACGAGTGACCATAGTGTTGAGATAAAATAGGTCAATCGGTTCCAACTTACCCGACGTAGAAGGGGTCATATTATGCCTACCGACGAAGAAGGGACTCATTGGAGTTTGACCTATAAAGACCGTTCTCAATTTTGTTTATACGAGGAAGATCCCATCAACTCGATTTTAATTCATTTTAAGTGAACAAAAACTAGCATTACGTGAATGAATTAACTTAGGTGATGGCTTAAAATCGTGTGACATAAGAATGTCAAAGAAAACTAACTCGTGACCTCTATATGTGTCAGTTTTCATGCAATAATTAGGTGGTTTGGTTTTAGGCGGAATATGATGCATATTATCGTTACGAAAAATAAATAAAAGAATGCAATACGTAAATAAAATTCCTAGTGTGGCCTATCCTAGTAAAAAGAGCATAATACAACTTTGGAATCCACCGTTGGACCCGAAAAGCTTGTCTTGATGTTCCATCTTTGACCTTGCAGCGGGAGTGAGCATCCGATCTCCATCTTTGGTCTTCTCAATATTACAATTTAAAATTTACAAAATATAAACCTATTTACATTCTAAATAAAAACTGTAATTACAAGTGAAAAATCCAAAACGGAGATACGAGATCTCAAAATACAACCAAGACCGTGTTCCATCATTACGGTAACACGTTCTACTAAGGCCACACTAAGTTACAACCGTTTGTAAAATAAATAAATACGTAATTGAAAACATTCAAGGCATTCAACAATAACGATAAATAAAAAACATCAACTAAAACAAATTTATTCGTGACATAATTCCGTAATTATGTTAAATTTATCCAAACCACCTTTTAACGATTAAAATTTATGTGATAAAACCGCTTCTATCAGTTGAATTTTAATCTATTACAATCCGTTACTTTAAATACGCTTTAAAATAACTCAATGGTACGTGTGTGAACCGTTTCACAATCATAGCGAGTGTACAATATCCGTATAAAGTACATATTAAGGCCAAAAGAAAATTTAAAACAAAAAGGATAAATTTTCAAAGCTGCCAGAACAAAAATCCCTCGATCCAGGGACAAAAGTGCTCGATCGAGGAACAAAAGGGCTCGATCGATCTGAATCGCTAGTCGATCGAGAGGTATGCTAATCAGAAAGTACTCGATCGACAAGATCTTGGAGGTCGATCGAGGGCTTTATCAAGCAAATCTGCTCGATCGAGTACGAGGACTTCTCGATCGAGCAGTGGGGTTTTGAAAGTGGTCGATCGAGTACAGCAAGGACTCGATCGAGTAAAAACAAGACAGAAAAACCTCTCGATCGATTAAAACAAGCTCGATCGAGAACAGAAGTTTCTGGAAAAACAAAATCCTCGTGAAAACAGTTTTGTCGAAACAAAACAAACGCAATTTTGATCAAAACCGCATCAAAACAATTTTACAATCTGACAAAACTTGACATATTGTTATAATCTCCGTATAAAATAACAATATGCAAAAGAACAAAACGAAAAACATGAATCAACCGTGTAAAACATGTCACGGTTTCAAAAACCGCAACAGCCGAGAGAAAATTGCTGTTGCCGCACGAATTTCAAGACAATAAAAATCGTTTCAAGATCGTTTTTATGAAAAATCACAATGAAAATTTACGTGGCCTCGCTCTGATACCACTTGTGGGGTAATATCCGTATAAGACCCTTTAAATTTAGGACTATAACGTAAATTTAACATGCGATTATCGTCATAAAACATAAATACGATAGAGAAACGATAAGGAACAAGAATCAACCTCGGGTCCTTTGAAATGCGGCGTAAAGAACAGAAATCAAAGTAGATTTCCTCCTAATCGTTGCACCCAAGACCGTCTGAGACTATGCCCCTTGTGCTAGAAAGAATTCTCTAGTTGCCTTGCAATATTGAGAGAATTTTGTGAGGTTTTCTGATGTGAGATCTAGGTTTCAGAGGAATAATCTCCAAAACCCTAGTTTCAGTAAAAATGAGATGATCACTTGCAAAAGAGAGATGCCCTCCCTTTTGTTCACTCGGTCCGTGGGTTTCATGGGGAGTGAGTGGGCTTTCCACTTTCTCCTCATTTTAACTCATGGTCCGACTCGTCTCGCTAAAATGTATACGACGGGTATTCAATTATAAATCGTCATCGGTTATTGGTTTAAAATATCAACTAGTAACACGACTCAGTCGATATATTAATACGTGTCCGACAAAGACAATATTGTATAATTGATTGATTCAATATACATTAATTAAATATAATTGCTTATATTCAATTTTCAAATTAACCGCTTAATTCGTTTTCGCCATGATTATTTAATCCGTATTAAATAATTATCTCAACATCGCGTTTGACTAATTACTAGTCAATAACTCTGACTAACTGGTTAGTCATATTAGGCATCAACATGACTGTATTTTCATACTGTCACATCTCTCAAACGTATCCTATAGGTGTGACTTTTAGGGACCAGTTGATCACCGCCATATGTATGACAATAACGTCAAACTTATCTAGCAAGCCAACCGTTATTGATAAACGTGGATCAACTGATAATAATACCAAAAGTATGCCCTTTGATCCTTTTAGAGATTTAAATGTTGTTACACTAACTGTAGAGGACACCAGCCCCAACAAAATCAAGCTCCAGAAATTTGTTCATCAAAGCCTCTTATTACCAAGCTCCACATTCCAAATATCCAATCCAGTTTCACCTTGACCAAACACGGAGTCTTCAAATACTTTACTAACTAGGACGGGACATACCCATATCATCCTTAGGGTCCACTTTTGAGTGTGCTCACACGACAAGGAAATTTTTTACAAAATTAATTATACCTCTTTGGTCTATGATCAGAGGGAGTTATCTCAAATCGATTCTTTGAGTCACCAAAGGAATATTACCCTTGTGACCCCTGCACTTTAAGGTCCTAACAACATAAGCTTAGGCACACACTTGAACTACGAACATGGTTTGATTTCACCTCTTCAGGTGGATACGTAGGCAGTCTTTTCTTACACAAGAAGGATACAACCACAAAACCCAAACAAAATTAACCAAACCTCAGAACTACGATCTGGTTTGATTTCACTTCACGTGGATACGTAGGCAGTCCTCAAGGACACAACCATCCTCACTTCCAACCTTCAATCTCAATTATCAACCATCTCAACCATAAACCTTCAACCTCCATTTCAACCTTCCAATCTCAATTAACAACCCTTCCACAACCAACACTTGTATACTGGGGGCTCCTTAATGTCGCCCAACCTCTTTTTTTACCAAAGTCCAGAGTCATCTTCTCATCCTGGGGGCTTCTCTTCCAAGATGTCACCCTTCCTTTATTCCTCTAAGTCTAGCTAGTACTCGGTCCGGACAATGACAAAGGTCTTAGATCAATTCTCCAAAGTCATCGTGCCTCAAGAGGGGCCTCTTTTACAGCAAGCGGCGACAAAAGTTGTCCCAGTAAACAGATGATCCATGGCTCATGCCTTGCCTTTATATGCCTTCATCATTCTTGCAATTCTTATACCTTTGGAACTGATACGCATTGTCACTCACACTTGGCTAGGGGTTGCGCATACTTAAACAAAGTCTGTCAAAGTCATCCCTGTGTCACGTCAAACCTAAGTTAGAGGCGCGTCAGTCAAACCTAAGTCTACATTTCGCGTCACGTCCTATAAGGTCTATGTCATGTCAAGTTCTATGTCTAAATCCCATTGAATATGCATAACGCATTACAAACGACAAACTTCTTTGAACAAGTTTTAAACGACTTTTAAAAAGAAACGACTTTTGCAAAGCCTATGTGTTTCCTCATTCGAGGTCCATGTGATAATCGCTTACGTGCATATATTAGATTGCATTGTTGTGTGGCTACTAACCATGCAGGTAAGTATCAGAAGCAGTACTTCATCAAGACCTCGCTTGCCATAACGAGCGAATACTCTTTGACAGGTGTTTCGACACACCTCTATTTTGTTCCCCCAATGAGAGTACACGAACAGACATTCCCTCTCGAGACATGGAGATCAGTTTCCCAGATTTATTCCCCAACGAGAGTTTGCTTGAGGACAGAGACATGCAGATTCCCTAGAGTCATCACCCAACGAGAGTTTGCTCGAGGACAGAAACATGCAGATTCCCCAGAATCATCGTTTTATTCCCCAGTGAGAGTTTGCTTGAGGACAGAGACAGGCAGATACCCCCAGGTGATCCTTCATCCCTTTAGGTAACTCCTTTTCAGGATAAACCCTTCATATCTTTCAGGTAACCCTTTTCAGGATAAACCCTTCAGATCTTTCAGAAACTCGCCTTAATCTTTCAGACAACCCTTCAGATAACCTTCGTATATTCAGATAACTTTTAGATAACCCTTTCAGGATAATCCCTCCTTCAGCCTTCCTCCCTTCAGATAATCCTTTATTTCTTCAGACACTTCAGGATAATCCTTTCAGTAACCTTCAGATAACCCCTTTTCAGTTAAGTCCCTTTTCAGTCCTTTAGAGAGAGTTGTCCTTCAGCCTTTCCTTTAGTGAGAGATAGCCTTCAGAGTTAGCCTTCGGAAGTGTTAAGAAGTTTCTTCAGAATCCCTGTGACCCCTAATGTCTTCAGACACCAAGTTATCTTCAGACCAAAGAGTTTTGTCGAAGCGTCTTCAGTCTTGTTTCACCCAGGGGTATCTAAGGTATGGTCGCTTCTTATGGCTGGCGAGCCTCCTCACGTAGTCTAATGGACTTTAAACGACCCTCCCCGATAGTCGACAGACTCTAAAATGTTCCCGACGACAGGTCATTGGCTCAGACTCCTTGAGCCGCCTCGCGTCGCCATAGTCGTCAGGTTGTAATCTTCGATTGACCTGATGGCTATACTTTGACTTTCGCCTTGTCCAAGCCTCAATCAAAGTGGAGGCTCTGTAGACACCTCATTTCTGCACCTCCCGCAAACCACCCGATGATGATTGGGCCGCATGTTTGGTACGCGGAACGATTTGTGACAGTTCGTAAGTTTATCGTCAAGTGATCGCTCAAACATTTATGTCTACCTCTTAATTGTCATTTACGTGCCGATACGGTCGTTTTGGCAGTAATTAGAGTACATTTGGAGTCCGGGTCAAAAACCGTCTTCATTTCCTAAAACCGTCAAATCTCGAGTCAAATCTATGTGCTTGTCTACCTAAGGTTAGGATGTCATAAAATGTCATGATTATATCTCATTTTGAGTCTCATGTCACTTCTTTAGGCTAAACTAAAAGTTTACATTACAAAATGTGCATTTCATTTAGCTAAAATGATAACTCGACCTTTAGGCCCGTTTTACGAGGCGATAACAACTTTTTTGGGTCAGGCCTATTTCACCGAAAGTTCTAAATCTCTTTCTTAGCTTTCCAACGCCACCGAAATCACCTTATTCCGAGTCTTGTAGAGAAAGTTATGCCTAAAATACGACAGGCTGTCAAACGCGCTTTCTTGCACAGGAGGAACCCGCTGAGGAAAGGACGCAGCAGATGTTGCGCCTCTTCCAAGGGACGCAGTGCTTGCTGCGCCTTTTCCTCAAGGTTTTCTTTTTGTCCAAGTTTCCGTGTTTAACCTAAGTCGGTTATTTCCGGATCTTTCTCTCCTTTCCTAAACCCTAATTCCGTGATTAGTATAAATAGAGATCTTCGGTCTCACATATTTCTCACGCGAGTGTCCGCCCTTCTCTTCTCCCTTTGCATTCTAAACCACGTTCTTACTTTTTGGCGTCTACGTGCTTGAACTTTCGACCACGTAAGCTCGGATCTTTCTGAGTACCAGCCTCGTTTTGCATGACCGACCAATTTGACCAACTCCACAATCAATCAACTTAATTAATCTAATCGTTTTCCTCTTACGAGGGCACTTTCATATTTGCATTATAGTTCGAGTCGAGCATCGCTAATCGATAACTTAGTTCATCTCGCTTCGTCAAACATGTTAGTCTGAGAGTGTAAATCTCTCTTTTGTTATTGTTATTTACCTTTTGTATCATCAATTGTAAGGTTCATATCGAATATATCAATTAAAACCGATTTATAAAACCGTGCTTTAAAACCTCTTTTTACGGATTTCCAGAAGACAAACCGTCGAGAAAGGACGCAGCAACTGTTGCGCCTCTTCGAAGGAGCGCAGTTCCTGCTGCGCCTCTTCGTGAGGCTGCCGCAGTTCCTGCTTCCTTTCTTCTTCCTTCGTCCTCTGAAATTCGTTTTTTACTTATTGTTTTCGTTTGTTTCTTGTTAATTCTTTGACCATAATAGCATATTAATTTCACATGTATATTAATTCTCATCGTTAACACATGTAATTCGTCATTAAAATCCGACTTAAATCCCTTATAATCCAATATTGGCGGGTTTTCGTCATTAAATTCAATCCGGGTTGTAGGAATTCAATTCGTTCATATTGAGTTTCTGGAATTCGACCTTTGATATATTTTCATCTGTTTATTGTCATGCTCGTCATTAATTCATCATATTTAACCTAATTAATTTGTTTAGTTCATCAATTTGCTAATTAACCTTTTAACCTTGTAATTAATTAGTTCTAATTCGTTTCATCCATGTTTTATCGCTTTTATGACCGTTAATCATATGTAAATAATCTGCTAATCACTTTCATCCGAGTCAATATCATTAATCAATCATTAAATTCACCAACGAACATTAACGACTTGCAATTCCGGCTTCACAGCCAGAACTGAGCCAAGGAACAGACGCAGCAACTGCTGCGCCTCTTCCAAGGGACGCAGCTCTGCTGCGCCTGTTCCTGGCTGATTTCTGTCTCTGAACTCCCGTCTTGCCTTGACTTATATTAATTACGTATTTAATTAACTACTAATCGTATTATCGCCCTAATTCATGTTCGTTAATTCCTTTATTCTTTCTCAAATTATCCGTTTTAGAAGTATTTTCGACATAAATCAATTAATCCGTTGTAATTATTGTATTTATTATTGTATTTCTTTTATCGTATTGCTTGTATGTTTTCACATGTAATCAATCTTAATTCCAACTTCGACATCAATTGTATGCTAAATTACTTGTTTCACCGACTTAGTATTAATTCTCACATGTTAGGATTAATCTAATGGATGTTGCATTGCATGCATATAATCGACAATATATCGAGTATAGACGATCTTCCTTAATCATTAGTAGAGGCCGCTATCGAGGCGGGCGGGATTAGGTGTTCGATCAAAAGAGCTTCCTAATACGTACCCTCACCCCTTAATCCAGATCTCTGTGAACATCCGTGTTCATTGGCATCCACGAGAGTCATTTTAGACATAGAATTCTAAGGGTAACGATTGCTTAGTGTTCATGTCTCTACTTTGTGTCTTGACATGACACGAGGTATTCGAACGGTTCCAATTTTCCATAAAAATTGGTGGCGACTCCACAAAATGCAAACGCTTGTTTTCCCAAGCGCCCCCGTGGCCCATGTCCACAAAACTATATTACAAATCGAAAATCTTAAATACGGCTAATCGTTATTTTAAACATTATTCAGAAATATCAACACTTGAAACTGCAATTCCGTGCAATTTGCACGGGATTAAAACTAGTAATACTTTGAAAGAGGAATACATTCTTCAGCGCATTATTGAGTTTTATAAGCAACTTAGCTAAAAATTAAGGGTATTGCTTTTTCACATACGCCTTTTACTCTTTCACATACGTAATTTACAAGGTTACCCTTCTCATTTCTTCATCCTTTTCCCTAACAAATCAATTATTTCTCTCCCTTCCCTAATCCCCTTCACCCATCTACATTAACCACCACACACCTCCATTAACCACCATCTCGCCGGCCGCACTCCCCACTCCCCGCCACTCCGGCCGACACCAGTCCCTGCTCCGACCTCGGCCAGCCACCCCTGCACCGGTCTCCCTTCCCCTGCGATCGCCGCACTCCCCTCCCCCCCTGCGATTTGAGTCCGGCTACCACCGCACAACCCTCCTTTGACCCACCACCGGCTACCACCGCCACCATTATTATTATTATTATTATTATTATTATTATTATTATTATTATTATTATTATTATTATTATTATTATTATTATTATTATTATTATTATTATTATTATTATTATTTACTTAAATTCTACAGTACACCTAACTGTCGTATTCACTAACTTTCATCGACCAAAAATGCGTCCCTGCTAAAGTAAGACCGGACAGCTAATAGTAAAGAAGTCATCAGAGTTAACACAATAAAATTGAAGGGAGACCAGTGCAGGGGTGGTTTACAGCTCATAATCAAGTTCTTTTGTGTATCTCTGACTTTGGGTTAGCCAAGCTTCTGGTTCATCAGAACCACACTACTACTGCTGTGAGAGGAACCAAAGGGTATGTTGCGCCTGAATGGTTCAAGAACAATCCGGTGTCTGTGAAGGTGGATGTGTAGAGTTTCGAGGTTCTGCTGTTGGAAATCATTTGTTGTCGAAGGTGCGTACGCATAGACGTTATTAAAGACGAGTGTGAAATTTTGACAGATTGGGCATTTGACTGTTACCGTTCTGGAATGTTAGATTGTCTTATGAAGGATGACATGGAAGCACTGAATGACAGGCCGCAACTAGAGAGGCTTGTGAAGGTTGCCCTTTGGTGCATTCAAGAAAACCCGGAACTACGACCAACTATGAAGAGGGTTACTCAGATGCTAGAGGGAGTTGCTGATGTTCCTGGTCCTCCATGTACGACATCATTTTCTGTTCATTTATCAGCTTGATGCCCTGGTTTACTAATTACTAATCAGTTATCGTTCCTGTATAGAACAATGAAAATGTAATAACTACTCGTACATGCCTGGTTCTTTTAAATTCATTTTTCCTGTGTAGTTGGAATTTGTTTTGCTTGTTCAGTACTACCTTTGCTTTTGTTTGAACTAGGAACTGTACGCCTTTTGTGTTTTAGCTCAGGTTTTATCGTATGAACTGTATCGATTGAAATTAACCAGGTTAAATACGAAAAACAATACCTATTAGTAAATGAAATTGAATATTTTCACAGTGAATATGAAATGAAAATATAAATATAAATATAAATATAAATAACAAATGAGTATCTAAATATTTTTCTAAAATAATACGTGATAGTACTAAACTAAACTATTACAAGTCATCTAATTCAATGGTTGTTGTCCCATTGTTCGATTTGGTTGGAACTTGTTTTTGATAAAGCGTTAATCTATCTTGAATCTGATTCAGATATCGAACATCACCAAGCGAGTAAAGCATTGGTAATGGACTCCTACTTCCAAGTCGTACCTACAAAAATCATTAATATAGTATTTTAAGACGGTGTAACACAATTATAAAAACATTCAAGCATACAAAAATAATTACATAAACTTACCCATACAAAATGTTCCAGGGCTCGAAGGTAAACCATTGAGAAAATTCTTCTTGGACCATGTTCATCTACATTTGTTGCTTTCGTTGGTAAACAAGTCATACTCTAACGGCGTGACAAACCCACAAAAATTGCATTATAACGATTGGCAGCAACAAGCAATAACTCAGTGTCAAACCAATATGGTCGCAAACATTGTCCCCCCGAAAAAGAAACCCTATCGCAAAGGGCAACAAAATTATTCACACCAGCAAAAATATCAGTATAGAACTCCTTGTTACTCTCTAGCTCATCCAATAAATCACGTCTTACCTTTAGCCATTCATTTTCATCGCCATAAATATCTAAAGCAATACATCGGTACCCGCAATTTCCATCACCTATGACATTCACCCAGTCCGTTATCCAACTTACCATGATATCACATAAATCTTCCGGCCACTGAAATGGTGTACTACTCTTTGTAGGAATCTCTTTCTCCTTTGCGTATTTAACATAATAATGTATTTACATATTACCTGTTTGTGGTAACATTCCCAAAATGTAGGATGTTGTTAATCCAAGCGGACATGAATCTCTCTTTATATAGATCAAGCAATGTCTCTTTCAAATATTTTTTCAATCCCGGGACAAACCGGTATTTTTCGAAACATATCCTCTCATTTTCCAAATATTCAGCCTCAGTTGCAGAATTTACCAAATTTTTCCATATCCCTTTTGCGAATGCTTCACCCCTTGAACCATTTTTTGTTACTCTCTTTACCCAAGCCTCCACGTCTTTTTCTATGTGACGTCTACATAGCAAGTGTCTAGCATTTGGAAAATATTTCTGAATGGCATTCATTAACGCTTTTTCTTTATCAGTCACAAAAACTATCTCCTCATCTGTATCTAATACTTCCCTGATACACTTAAACGCCCAATCATATGCCGTCCCCCTTTCATTTTCCAGGAACCCATAAAATACAGAGAAATTTTTATTTACTGGTGAAATACCAACAATTTCCAATAGCGGCATCTTATATTTGTTCGTGTTGTACATACAATCAACAATAAGGACAAATGGATAATGTTTCAACAGATTTATTGAATCTGGATGAGCGAATAAGAGATCAGTTAGCTCATATGTACCTTTTTTCTTCCCGGGAATCGTTTTATGAAAGTGTAGATAACCATGAGCATCGGCAAGTGTTCGTAATTGTTCCGATGATGTGCGATTTCCTCTCACCTTTTTCTTCTCTCTGGCCCGTACATTGTATACTTGTTTTTGCGTAACTTTATAATTCTGGTTACGTAACTCAATCAATATATTCACCACGGGAACTTGACTTGCAGTCATTCTCATAATAATTTCTTTGACTTTAGGATTTAAAATTTCATCCTTTTCTACAAGCTTGTGATTATGCATACCGTTAAGAACAAATAACTTCCACGTACCGTCTGGTTGCCCAATACCTTTCAATATAAATGGACATAGACAACTTTTTATGCCAGTTAAACGTTTGCTAGATGAAGCGTTTATATTCGATCGGTACTGATATGGTTTAGATCGGTCACAAAAAAGTCGTTGTTCACCAAAACCACCACTTCGCTCTTCGTGATAAACTTGTAAACGGATATGAACATTATGTAAAAGACCAATTCTTTTAGTTTCTGTTACTAGTTCGGCACATGATTTGAAGGTATGTTCAAGAGTGAAAACATGAGAAGTGTCAACCATATCATCGGCAAAATGCTCAAAATCATCAGCGTCCTACAGTTTCCAAATAAACTACATAAATAAATTAATCTACTTAAAAAGTAAAAAAATCAAACGAAAACTAAAAATAATCAGTAAAAAAAGAAATATTATTATTCAAAAAAGAACAAACTAATTATGATTTTACGAAAATAAAATTCAAGACAAGTTATACATGCGAAGTTTCAACCGTATCGTATAAATCTCGCAAAATGTTCAAAATCATCACCGTCCTACAATTTCGAATAAATAAAAATAAGTAAATTAATCTACTTAATTAACACAAAGATCAAACTAAAAATAAAAATAATCAATAAATAACTATTAAAAAAACAAAATTATGAATTTCTAAAAATAAAAAACTAATAATGATTTTCGAAAAAAAAAAAAAAAAAAAACGACTGAACAGACGACAGTCACCCTCCCCTGCACTCCCTTTTCCCCGGCAGTCCCCCTCCCCTGCAACTCCGCCACCCCTCACCCTCCCCCGCAACGCCCCACCCCTGCAACTCCGACCACCACCCTACCATGACCGGCCGTTCTGACCACCGACCACCACCCTGCACTGCCCTTCACTGCTCCGACCCTCCCCCGCACTCCACCTCCCCCGCACTGCCCTTCACTACTCCGACCACCGACCACCACCCTGCACCATACTCCTGCTCCGACCGCCGTCGTCCACCATACTACCTGCTCTGAACACCACAATCCACCGCACAAATCACTATGCCTTCCACCACCAACATAATTGATTATAAACCCAATTTTAGATCAAAATAATTAATAAGAAATAACCAACATAATTGCTAAATAAATTAGTATTACTTCATTAATTGAAGAATTGTAATCCATTGTTCAAGTTTTAGAAGATTAGGTTTTAATTTTAGGAGAATGGTATATAAAAAACCTAATTTGTTTAGATTTAGGAAAAGGGTAGAGTATGGAAATTTTATGAAAAAAAGTATGTGAAAGAGTAAAAGGCGTATGTGAAAGAGCAACACCGAAAATTAAAAGTATTACAATTAACACAAAGGATTATTTCATAGGAACAATCCATCCTATGGATACCCTGCAAATATCACTCCATCCTATCCGTAATTCTAATTAAATCCATCCTATCCAGTATCCACTATTCTTCCCATAACAAACTTACTGAAAATTATGACCTCTTATCTTAGGTAACCTCCTCTCTCCTCGGTATTTAAATATTTTTCGACTAATTTTCTTCCTTTTTTTTTGGGACACCATAATCAATAACTTCATAAACAAAATCCACAAAAGAAAAAGAACATCCGTTGACCCAACAACTTCTTCCTTTCTCTAATAAACCCAACATCAACTAACGATCCTTTTCCCTTGTTAACCTAGTTATTACTAATACAGTTCGCAGAATTAATCGCAGCATTACCACCAACAAATCTATGATTAAGGAAGCTGAAATGAGAGGAATTAGGAGCAGGGGTAGAATGGGAATTGTTCTCAGATCTTGGGGAAGTGAGAACGGGGTCGATCTCATGGTGGTGGTTGGTGGTGATGTAGTCGGCGGAGGTGGAGGTGGTTGTGTTGGTGGGGCGTTTGAAGGAGGGAGCGCGACGGGTGACGGAGGTGGAGAAACGAGGACTGTTGTTGACTAATTGAGCAAGTGGGGTACCGACTCCGCCATTGTTGTCGGTTGAGCTGCTTCGTTTGTGCTGGTATCCCATAATATGATGATGGTGAAGATGAGAGAGTGACGGAGATATTGGTGATTGGTTGATCAAGTTATTGATTATGGTGGTGGTGGCGCTGACTAGCCGAATATGGTTTCTACTTTCTATGAGGCAGATTGAGGTGTTATGGTATAGTGTTCGTTGCTGTTAACCTGAAAATAACAAGGGTGACCTGTTATTCAGGTTGCCCGTCTCCTTAGACTGTTATGGGAAGAATGGTGGATAGAATGGATTTAATTGGAATTACTGATAGGATGAAGTGATATTTGCAAAGCCACCCATAGGATGGATTATTCCTATGAAATAATCCTAACACAAATCCTCATTAAAGTTGTTGGAATAGTAAGGGTCTCACAAGTCACAACTGCTCGTTCGCGTGCTCCTGCAATTCCTAAAGCTAAAGCAATCTTATTTTGATTTTGTATTCTTAATGGAAACTAAATGTAATGTTAGTAATGTTGACCGTACCCTATGTTCCAATCTTTTGGCTTTGCTAAGTGTATTTGTCCCGTGTCCTAAATTTCATGGGATGCCGTATCATGTATCAACAAATACCAACCAACCACCACCAAAAATTCACCCTCACTGACAGGCCTGAGGTGGGCCCGTTCACCGGCATTCCCGCCTTGCTGCCGACGTACCAATCCGACTCCGATTAGGTGGTGGCAAATGCAAATATCATTGTTAATCCAATTTTGGAAACATTAGAATTGTAAATTGTTCCTACAACCCCCTTTACACCAAAAACAAAAATAACCGCCAAAACAATTTGAACCTAACTATATTTAAGATGCATTAATCCGTGTAACGCACGGGCAACATCCTAGCATGGTATTAAATGGAATGATCAAAGTTAGGGATGGTAATGGTTCGGGTTGGATTGGGTTTTGCAAGATCCAAACGCGATCCACTTACTTATTGGATAACCCGATCCATATCCAAAATTTTAAAATTCATACCCGATCCATTATACTTTTTTCAAATCCATACTCGATCCACCATATAATCCAAAATCTAATTCGAAACTTGATTTACTATAAAAAAAAAATGTATCTATATCTATCTATCTATCTATATTAATAAAGGATGCTTTTTTCGAGCGTTTACAGAGTCTCCAACTTTTGCAAACTACTAAACATTAATTAAATTAAAATCTATTTATAAATAAATGTATTTAATCAATTTAGTTTGTGTAACCATTTTTTAATCATCCAGCTAAACTTCTTATGTGTTTCACTTGAACTGCAAAAAGACTAAGATAAAATTATTAATTAATTAATTAATTAATTAATTAATAATTATTATTATAGATATAATTGTAATTAAAGACTTTTGTTCCCAGATCCTAAACCAATTCAATTGGTACCCAAACACCTGTTCCTAAGTATAAATATGTATATATACTCCCATGGTATTTCTAGACACCCTCCCCCTGCCCATATCACTGATATTCACGTTTTTGTTTTGATCTTCTTTATTATAGTCAATTCTACTATTTATTTCATGTGTGAATCATACTAATTATTAATTGTTAGTTTCTTTTTATTATTGACAGCTTGCTATGTGGATTGCAGTGAGTGATGGATATATATAAATAGAGAAGGTATGCACTATAATTTGGTTTAATCTTATACTTCATTGTCTCCATACTATATTGTGATAGGTTTTGCTGTGTTGAATGTGATTGTTTAATTTGATACTCCATAATATATGAAATTAATATATAATCTTAATAGTTTCTTTTATAATTTAATATTATCCTAGAGATTTGTGATTTGAATTGTTTTTCGCTTACGATATTTAATGGTACTTTTTATAGAAAATGTTAAAGATTAGAATAATCAAGATTGATCACCAAGATGAAGATTCGTGAGTGATCATGACACTAGGGAGGCACATTACATCCTCAAAATACAAGAGAATTGCAGAAATATAAGATGAAAGTTTGAGAATTAATTTGAACATTGTATGAAAAAAGGATGCGTATAACTTGTTATCTACTTGGTATGCATGCATATAATATTTAATACGAGTACATGATATGATTTTAAACGGAAGCCAAGAATTTTATTAAACATATAGTAAAAGTTTTTTTTATTTATCTATTGGAGTAAGGTCCGGATTTCATGACTTTTCCACTTTATGAACTATTTTTTACTCCCTCCGTCCCCGTGAATAGTTTACCGTTACTTTATTTTTGTGAGAGGAAATAAAGTAAGTATAAATTATTAACTGGGACGGAGGGAATACTGAATATGCTATTTAATCGAGATATTGTGGATGAGTAAGAAAAAGATATCTTACAATTTGATTAGGTTTCCAAGTTTGATTTTTAATGTGAATGCAAACCAGCGAAACTGATGAGCTTGACTCGAGAAAATTTCTTAGAATTTGGCGTTAACAATTACTTCTCACGTTTTATTGAGTTTTTTACGTTTACTTTTTACACAAATATATCTATATTTTCATATGTTGGATTACCAAAATAACCTCATGTATGCCCACAATTTTACTGTCATTGCAATCACCAAAGGAGTAATAATAGGGGTAGTTTGGTCAATTAGTTGATTAAAGAAGATCCGTATAAGGAAACGTACACAATCAAATAAAATGTCCCAAAACGAAATACGCAAAGAACTCAATGGAACGGAGGACCTACAAATAATAGGTGAATGCCAATATTAATATGATACAAGTAACTCATGTACTAAATAATTCCTATATTGAGCTTAGTCCCCATAATGTAATACGTGCAATTTTAAGACTCATGAGCAATGTATTACACTCCGTAAGTTTTGAGTAAAAAATTAACTTTGTTTATTCATCTTTCATGAAAAAATGTATTATGATAATAGTTCAATCAACATAGAATTAGCATTTGAATTGAATCTTTTCATGAGTAGGATGTGATATGGTGGTTTCCTATATCATGATGAGGTTTACTAAATGTTTATAAAACCAAATATTACAAGTGGTTCGTGCATCGCACGGGCATTAAATCTAGTATATTATTAAAGGAAGTTTTTTTCGAGCAATTCTAGAGAGTCCAATTTCTCGGAATCACTGAGTCTCCAACTTTTACAAAATTATCCAATTTTTAGTTACTAATATAAATATCTAACTAATGTTAATACAACTTTGACTTCAATTCTTTGTGCCATGAATCTATACAATTTAATTAAAAGGTTAGATAAAAGCATTAAATTAAATTACACATGGCATTAGTATTAAATTAAAATCCACATGGCTTTAGCATTAAATTAAAATACACATCACAACTCACACATTAATTCCTACACATTTTAGTCTACTACTCCGTACTAAATTTATTTATCTATCTATACTATATAGTTAAAAAGCAACTTAACACATTAAATTTTTTGTCATATAGGATTATCATAGTTAAATTCTATTAATTTATATTGGTTAATATTAAGGTTATTTTAGAGTTATTTTGTTAAAACTCTCTATAAGGTTTATTAATATTTTTTTTGAAATCATAAAATCATGATTAAACCTATACAATATAGTTAAAAGACTACTTAAAAACATTGAATTTTATTGCATCTGACATATACAATAATATTAAAAAATTCTTTCAAAATAAAAAATTGGACGACATGTTGAGTGTTTAATTAATGAGATTTTCTATTTTCATAACCATTAAATGTTATTTCATGTGGCATTTTCATAATATCTTAATTTGTAGTATTGATTATCTCACCATTACACGTACACTTTGATCCCTTGATTCTTTTATCCTTTATACAATAATATTAAAAGACTTCTTTCAAAAAAAAAAAAAAATTAGAAAGCATATTGGGTACTTAATTTATGAGATTTTTCATTTTTTTTAGCTATATATCCCTTGGATTTCGCTGCCGGCGAATATTGTGACAGATTTTCTAGCAATACCCAGCAAGTCCGGTGAGAGCGTGTTTATCTTTGTGTTATATCCTTAAACAAATTTGTTGAAGTTTGTGGGTTTGTTTATTAATAGTTTTTTTCCCTTCGATTATTCAGTTTCTTGAAGATTTGACTCGATTTCAGTCATAACTGTTATTTGTGTATTGTACAGTACATTGGTTTCATTTTGTTTGGTTATTTCTCATTCTTAGCTACAATAGTACAATATGGGTTAGTATCATAATTGTCTTTAACACCATCTCATATTCTCATATGAGAATTTCTGTTTATGTATTTATTTGTTATTGTAACTACTACATTTGTGGCATAGATGTTATTGCCATCGTCAATCCATTTGGCCCTCCTTTTGTTTAGTGACTTTGGTTTTGTTATTTTGTCAACGATTAATAGATGGCAACTTTTGCTAAGGTTGATTGAATAAGAATGTTGAATTCGATTTCATTTTGCAATTAAAACGACCATTATCCCTCACATTTGTGTTCAGATTCTTAATTACAAGGTTTATTGTATCATTAATGAGGTAGCAATTTTTATGTATTGGTAAGTAAAATTAGCCTAAGAAAAACTGAGTTCTTTATTTTCTTATAAACATACAAAACACAAAACAAATAAATCATTTAAATTAAATATTATGAACATTATTAAACATAAACATTACTAATTACTCATACATCATCTTGTAGACATTCAAAAAAATTTAAAATGGACAACCATTATTATTTGGAGCATTGTGAATTTTGATTCATCTCCATATGATTCTATAAGCAGTTGTTCTACTTTTAATTTTAATGGATAAGTAATTTGATAACAATTACGAATCATATTATTAATTTTGTTGTCGTAAAAATACTCCCTCCATTTTTTATTGAAAAATGTGTTCTCATTTTCTGAGTCTTTTCATTTTTTAGATACTTATTACTCCCTCCAATTTTGATTATATGACGTTTTGTCTATATGCACAAGAATTAAGATATGCATTTACTCTACTTTTTTTTTTATCTCTCTTCATTTACTTAAAGTATATGTGTAAGACTAAGATTAACCAGGTATGAAGAAGCGTCTGAAGTTATAGTGTAGAAAAACGAGGGTGAGTGACTCACCTTAAGACCTTACAAAGTATTTTGTGTAGATAAAAACGGGTCTTATTTATTGTGAGGATAAAAACACAATTACTCATATTTTTTGTTTTTGTTTCTTTATACCTATGGACAAAAATGGTAATGTTTTGAGCTACTAAGCAATGATCTCCTTCTACTCTTATAGCGAGTCTTATATCTATTTGTACTACGATTTAAGTGGCAATTTAAATTCATAAATTAAACACGCGGGCATACATTGTAAAAGTACACTTTGAAATCCCCTTGATCATCTAACTATTATGCCTCTTTGTTATCCTATCCCAATCCAACCATTAAATTCTCAAATAAAAACTTCATTATATCGAGGTTCTCCATCTTCTAATGCAATAAGTTGAGAAGTAGCATAATTTAGAGTAATAAAGCAAGCACTGCAGAATATGTGAAAAAAATATTGTCAAAAAACTTCAAATTATGTTATTACTCCGTATTAACCAAAATGGAGGGACCAATATAAAACTTATTTATTAAATAAAACAAGAAAAAATATACAATGATTCACACTATAATCAATAGTCAAATTTTAAAAAGCAATTCTTTCTACGGGCCCGTGCTTTTGCACGGGCATTAAAACTAGTTAAAGTTTAAAAGGGGTTATAATTAATCTCTTTAATTAATTAATAAGATGATGATACTAATTAGGACTATTTATAGGACTCTTTATATAGGTTACTATATCGACAAAAATTCACAGGATAAAACTCAAAGCTATGTCTATATCAAGGACTATTTTGTTGTTTTTAATTTTGACAGATATAATTTCTAATTTCTATGCTTTTCTTTGCTCAACAGGATATTAACTCCACATGAGATGCATGCATTATTTTGTGTTATGTTTCACTTTATTTTTGCATGTTTGTAAAGATTATAATGTTGCTATCAATATCTTGATGTTTTTAAGATTAATTTTTTTTATATGAATCAGCAAGAAATTGATTATATTGTACGAGTATTGATTTATGTGTTGCATAAGAGTTCTTCGACTTCTTTACAAGGTATTTTGATCTTTTATTCACTATTTTTGCGAAACTACAGTTTATTGAAGAGATATTGGAAAGAAATATTTTCAATTCATTAAAATTGAGACAGATATATTCCTATTTAATAAATAGGTGGTCAGTAGTTATTGCGTAAGATCGTCTTACACTTTTAGACTGTCCCATCGTATAAAAAGATAACCCATTAATAGCAATAAATGAACAATCTTTTTATAAAAGTGGACCGTTTCACATAATGAGACCATCTTATACTATAAATGTGATAGGTGGGGGATATTGACATGTTGTGGCAAGACCTAAGAAATTCGCATCAATATTAAGAGATGAATCTAAACAACTATGATAATAGTATAATACACAACTTAGTTCAAACTTTCAATTAGTCATTGACTCATGTAATAGGAATATATAATTTTTTAATACATCTTCTTTTCCATACTAGACTTTTTATGCTGGGTAATGGTTCGAGTCATACTTATCTTTCGCTAATCGGAGAGCCAAAATAAGAATTTTGATGATCTAAAAATTATAAAAGGAATACGTGATCAGTGCAATTTTATCATAATAGTGACATCTTAATATAAAATATAAAATAAATAAATAACAAGTAGAAACTTTTTATTTAGTATGATTAGATAATTAATTATAGCACTAATAAGGTTGTAAATAAGAATTTTGATATTAGTATACGTGAGATAACTCATAGCTAAGACCATGCCCAAGCAAGGTCACCAACCGGGTCGTGACCTTGTTGGGTCATGCTAATAACGTAATTAGCGAGTAAATCGATGTTGTTATTGGTGATCTTGAGTTATTCAAGGCCAATTGGTGCCCTTGAATTGAGAAGAAGTTGAAGGTTGGTGACCTTCCCCATGTCGCATTTCTATTGGTTTACAACAAATGAAAGGACAACCCAAACAAAGAGGACGGAAGATTTAATATTTCAAATAAAACCGTCAATTTTAATTCGATTTTTTTTTTTTTAAATGTACACTGTCCAAAATTAAATTACTTAACATATTTGAGTAGTTTTTATTTTATTAAAATGACAAAAATAACTTAATTATAGTAAATAATGATTGTAAAAGTAAGTGGAAAAATGATTGTAAAAGTAATTGAGAGGTTTTGGTGGGGTAGTGAATGTGGTAAATGATTGTAAATGTTGGAAAGTGGAAAAATGATTGGGTTGGTGACCTAGGTCGTGACCTTCTGCTTGGGAGGGTGAAAGTGGGTCAAGATTGATAAGGTGTGATTAAGAGAAAAATTTTTGGTAACCCAGTTAGTGTGACCTTCTGCTTGGGGATGGTCTAATATTAATTAATTGTATAACCCATCAAGTCTTAATGACACAAAAAGAGTTATTGACCTTATTGAAGCTAATAGAATATTCAACAATTGATTATGACTTAACCATCATGTTAAGGCTAAGTTTATCCACATACTGAATATGAGTCTTAACAACAGTAAAAATGACCCACTTTATCATTAAGAGTTAACTCAGACTCTCTTATTTATTCCACTTTATCCCTCAAACCTATCAAAAGTATCAACAATAATAAATAGAATCCACTTTTACACACACAATACACTATTCACGGGTCTTAAAGTGGGTCTTGAATTTCCAAGACCCACCCTCAGACTTCTCAAGAGTAGTATTAGCTTTATGCATAAATTCTACAAATCTCATGCAAGTCTGAGCGTCAGACTGTTGTTCGTACCAAGCTTCGTACCCGGTTAAACATAGTCTAAGGCATTTAGATGAGTTTTATAAAAAAAAAATCCAAAATAGACGTGTATTATTAATAAATAATAAATAGCCTTCAACTATTTTACGAGTAATCATTTATTATGACTTAAACATCTAAAGGTACTAAATCATCTTTCTATACTACTATACTATAAAGATAACCTTTGATAGTTTGATATGAAAAAAATACATAACTCAAAATATTGTAAAATATACTCTAAAAATAACTTGTGCATCGCACGAGCATGATCTCTTTATATATAGACTATTATTAAATTGAGTTTTTTTAGTGATTATAGAAAATCCAGCTTTTATAGAATATACTTTCGATCGATGTAAGAGACTCCAATTTTTACGAAATACTAAAAAGAGTTGTAAAAGACTATAACCTATTTGAATTTGTATAGCTATAAATA
Organism: Silene latifolia; assembly: GCF_048544455.1. NCBI lineage: Eukaryota > Viridiplantae > Streptophyta > Magnoliopsida > Caryophyllales > Caryophyllaceae > Silene > Silene latifolia. Next base: position 71,696,774 of record NC_133526.1, on the reverse strand, counting down.
CAGGAATTTATGTGAATGTGTGAAGCAAATAACTGCAAAAGATGGAGTAGAATTGATTGAGGAAATATGTAAAATATAGAACAAAGTAAGTGTTCTCTAAGTTTTACATTTGTATATGCTTTAAGCGAAAGCTGATATCATAATCCCAAAATGTAATTACTTAAAATAGAATCGTACTATGCGTATGATAATGTTAACTTAGGTTTTATTATGAGAACTAAATTTACAAATAAACGAGTATTAACAATAAACAATCTTTGACAATGCGTTATGTGTTAAAGAATACAAAGTATTTTTTCAGTTAATTTTTTCCTATGGATTTTTATAGTTATAGTTTTGTACAACAACTCTGATTTTATATCTACAATATTATAACGATTAGGATGACATTATTTAACCAATATGATTTTATATCTACAGTCTTTACTCATGGATAAAAAAAATTCGTGGGAAATACATATGAGGGAAGGCTACGGCCTTAGTCCCTATCTCGCTCTGCCACATCTTAGCTTCTTTGGTTTTTGTTTAAAGGACTCAAAGTTTAGCTTTAATCTGTAGATTTTACCGGAGTATGATTTTTGTAACTATTGAAATATTTAGTTTATCTAGGTGTTTGTGTAGGTTGACAATCTTGACATATGGATGACAATGTTAGTGGACTCACAGTCTTATAAAAATTTTCAAATTGTCAAATTTAATGAAATAATAATGTATTTTGTTTCATTATCTGACTTAGCAAAGCGTCTTGCTTGTGACGGCCATTATCCGTCACAAGCTTGTGACGGATAGTGACCCTCTCATACAATGACATAGCTAGGACTGGGCCAGATCGGGCCATGGCCCGGGGTCCTTTCTACATACTACGTATGATATATGTATTAGAAAACAACAAATATGACATGTTGGTCAAGTGGCACAGTTGGCCAAAGCAATTCTAACAAGGATATGCCATCTAATGGTCTAGTGTTCGACTCTACTTATATCATTAGTGGGTTTACGATTCGTTCGCTATTTTTTTTATTTGTTCCATACACATTCTTTAATAATTTGTAAATTTTTCATATAATACTTATTTAATAATTTGTAATTTTGTATTCATACATTTTGAGACATATTGAGGAGATAAGTGTTATCGAAAACAAATAGCATGTACTATAAGAGATTTAATTTCGTCGACATATTTAAGTCAAAGACGAAAAGATTAATTTCGGCCCCACCTAAGATTCGGTTCTGACTACGTCCCTGCTCTCATAATATGCAAATGAGAGGGCAAGTGGGGCGCTCCATATTCGTCCCACCTACCCTCCCACTTGCAATTGTGTGAGAGGGCCACTATCCGTCACAAGCTTGTGATGGATAGTGTTCGTTACAAATGAGCGACTTAGATAGGTGTTTGAACAAGTTGTTCTCCTCATTACTTTTCCTTTTTTTCACTCCATTGTCGTGAAACGATCTAATGGTCCGAACTTTAAGTATTGGATGGTGATATATGGGAGAAATACTATATAAAAAAGAATTTAGAGGTAATGGATCATCTATTACTTTTAGGTAATGCAAAGGACCCTAACTCGTGTTTGAGGGGGTTGGATTACAGATAACAATGCAATCTTCGGGATTTTTGACACATTTGCGGTATTGGCCCAAACTATAGATTTATAGTTCTTATGTCAGCAGGTTCACATGACGATTCATATAAAATTAGTCTATGGACGAGTCAATCATACACAAGTACATACTTAACTGAATCCTACGACTAGGCCTGTGCATCGCACGGGCATTAAATCTAGTATATATATATAAAAGATGTTTTTTTTCCAAGCACATGGTAATCTCCAAGATTTCTAAAACACTCTAACTATAATAATTATCTTAATTTGTAAATATTAATCTAAAAATAATTTAATATGATAAAAATAATAATTTAAAATTTTCAATAAACTAAAACTCCATAATAATTTGTTACTAAAATTCCTATAACAATAGAACTCTTATTGTACCTTAAAAGCACCTTAGAAGTAGTACGGTGAAACTCTTTCATTGTATATATAATACGGAGTAATGCCAGTTACGTATATGAAGGCAGCATACCTTGCGTATCCAACTACCATCAACTTCAATTCAATAGTACGTGAGTAATAATGCTATGGTTTAATCATGTTAATGTTCAATGGGTACTTGATTTCAATATGGTTGTCATATAAACCTCCGTAGACATCTATTTTTTTTTGTCTTCTTATTATACGTGATCGTGTGTGGTTGGCGAATTCGTTTTGATATTTTTACTAAAACGCTATCTTTTTATCAATGCAGTTTATACGTTTTGATTTAGCACTATCAACGAAGCAAATTTCAACAGGCTGACCATATGGTAAGTTTTACTTTTTCTATATTTATTTAGGTCGACCATATATATCCTCTCCACTCTTTCATAAATATGGCCATACGGGTATGCAAGCTTTAATTCAATTTTATTTGATGGATCTTTTTACTTCACATAGTAATTTTTTTTATACAGTTCATGGATTCGATGCATGCCTACCTACGATCAATATAGGTACGCTTCTAATATTTTCGAAATTTATCTGAATATATTACATGTGTATATAATCATCTTTTTCTATTGAATGAACACAGGAAAATTATTGAGAGAAGGGAAGATATTACGTGAAGGATAATATCAATTTCTCCAACCATATACGGAGTAATTGAATATAGCTTATAGCTTATTGGTTACAAGTTTTTATTGATTTCTATAAACCTCGTGTATTTTATTTCTTTCGATTAGGATTATACGTTGATTGTCAATTAAAATGAATCTTCATACAATTTAGAAGCTTTTGTATTTAATTCATTCTTTCAAAAACGTCAGTTGCTTGCCTATGATTTTATTTGGTAGACCAATGTTGTTTGTTAGTTCTTACAACACTATCAATGAAGGGACATTCACTTTTAAATTATATGGATTAATTTAATGGATGAGAAAAAGAAGGGAATATTATAGTTGGATCAAAATATAACAATGACATATCTTTTGCGGCATTTACGAGTAATGAAAACAAGAAATATTATCTCGAGAGCGATTCCTATCATTTTTTCTTGTCGTCAATATATATAAAAAAAATTATGACACTCTTCTACGTAACAAAAACATGAAGCGAATTGCAAAAATAACAAGTGGATGGTAAATTGCAGCTTTAGCTCTATCTTAATCATACATTGAAATCGATGTGGTGTTATTGTAAGTGAGTGTCTATAATTCAAAATATGTTCACACTTTAAAGTAACAATGTAAGATAGAAAATCACGCACATTGGTCTTGATAGCTATGTATTCAATCACTATTTGGTATCACAAGTAGAGGTGGCAATCGGGTCAGTCGGGTCGGGTTTGGGTCGGGTCACGTCGGGTCGGGTCATATCGGGTTCGGGTCATATCGGGTCAGCATACCCTTTCGGGTCGAGTCGGGTCGGATTCGAGTCGTTATCGGGTCGGGTCATTTCGGGTCAAATGATGTATCAGGTCGGGTCGGGTTTGGGTCGGGTCATTATCGGGTCCGATAACTTAATCGCATTACTATAATTGTTTACCATTAAATTTAGTTTTTAACCTATTATTTGGTTTAATTAATCCATTACTAAGTCAAATATATCAATCTAAACACAAAATTACTTTCATTTTGATCAAAATTAAGCTTAATAATTATCAGATCATCAATTTAATCGGGTCAGTATCGGGTCGGGTCAATATCGGGTCGGGTCTGGGTCGGGTTCGGGTCACTGGTAATCGGGTCGTGTCGGGTTACAGGTTGTCATCGGGTCGGGTCGGGTCGGTTTCGGGTCACAATATTTTCGGGTCGGGTCGGGTTGGGTTTGCTCGGGTTCGGGTCGGGTCACTCGGGTCGGGTCAGACTTGCCAGCTCTAATCACAAGTTAGTTGCTTGATGTAGGTATGTCGTTTGGCACAAATTTTTATTTAAAACGGATATATCCGTCTAGAGCTTAAGACGAGTTAAGTAATACGAATAAAACAAAACAACTCAATTATTTTTTATTTATACTGAATTTTCTTTTAACGGTATCACATGATTGAGAGGGGGGATCAAAACATCGAATGAGTGTTCGCCCAAAAAATTCCATAGCAATTAGAGGTGAACCAACCCGTGCAACGTACGGGCACGAAATCTAGTTATCTTATATGAAAAAATTAAAATTTTGAGCTTAATTTGAAAAATATTTGATTGGATCGGGTTCGGATATGAATGGATCGGGTTTGCATAGGGTTCGGGTTTTCCAATAGTAGATTTGGATATGGGTTTTTAAGTAGACCTGGCAAAAGTATACCGAACCCGAAAAACCGATCGAAAATACCTGAATCGACACCTGACCATACACCCGAAAGATATAACTGAACTTCACCCCGAAACCTGAATCGACCTGAATTGATTCGAAATCGAACCGAATATGTAATATCCGAAATAGACCCAAAATCGAATGAACCTGAACTGTTTCAACCTGAATTATTTTAATCCGAACCGATATATACCGGAACCGATTTCAACCCGTAAATTGATGACAAAAACCCAACATTGAAATCCGAAATGACCCGAATGTACCTAGACGTCACATCTAGGGTGTCTTTTTGTACATGAGTGTCACCCATTTGACGTCAATGAATTAATATTATATCGTAGTTATACAAAAAAAACATTATTTATTACTATTTTTAAAAAAATTATTCGTATTGTATCCAATATTTTGAATAAAGACTTAATCCTTTTACATCTGATCCGATTATAACCTGACTCGAATCTCATCTGCTCTGATATTAACCCGACTCGAACTTTATTTGCACCGATATTGACCCAACTCGAACCTGAACCGATCCAAAATATCTACAACCGATTAAAAGTGAAAACTGAATCAAACCTGAGTTGAACCGAACTGAAATCGAAAAACAAAATAAACCGAAATAACCCGATCCGAAAGAACCCGAACCGAAACTGATCTGATTGACCCGTTTGCCACCTCTATTTTTAAGTAGTGGATCGATTATGGATTTTTAAAAGGTGGGTTTGGATCGAATTTTCTCCTTCGGTTCGATTCGGGTTCGGTTCGGTTTGGGCCACAATTGCCATCCCTAATCAAAGTTAGGAACGAGTATTATTTTTCCAGCTGTCCAAAAAAAACGACCACAATTTGGGTGTTGATTCTCAAGGCAATTTTGAAGACTTCAAGATCATCTCAACTTGGAACAACTTGACCAAAGAGAGCTTCCTAAAAGAAATTACTCCATAAAATAGCAATTAGAAAAAACCAAGTAGAAGAAGGTTCATCTGTAATTTTACATTCGAACAAAAATTTACTCTGGAGACTTGCCAGCTAACATCATTCTCAATAATTCCCAAATACAGAGTAGAGATTATTACAATGAGGAATGAATTACAAGCCAACAAGACAACCTGATTTGGTGATCCAATGTCTATTGCCCGACACACAGTGACACCGCATCATTTAAGTAGACTGCAAGACAGTGAGGAAAAAAGATTGACCGGGATATGTCCCAGAAGACTGTCTCAAATCCCCGGTAAGAAGGCCATTATCTGATTGCGACAACTCCCACAGCAGCTGGTAATTCGACAAATCATAGGTCCCTGGAGTGAATACACAGATCTGGATAGGAATTTCTATTGTGGATAATGGTTCTAGCTTCAACTTGGTCGCACTTGACCCAGACCAGATGAATGGGGAGACGCTCTCTGGAACCCATTTCCGCCCAACTTGAATGGGTGCTAAGGCATCGGAATTGATCTTTGTATCTGTAGCCAGGGACACATCATGCCATCCAACTTGATTTTCTGAAGCGGCTCCACTTGAATTATTACTTGATTGGCTTGTGATAGGACCAGAATCATTAGTATTCATGCGTACAAAAACTGCAGAATCTAGAGAGTTGTAGATGCTAAGCCTCAAACTTATTTCACAGAATGAGTTGGTGAAATCATGGTGAATTGTACGGGGCCCGCTCATCAACCAATAAAGAGGACCGTTGTTCGCAACACTACCGAGAAAATAGAGAGGTTGGTTAGTAAACCATGGATTGACAACGAAAGATTGAAAGATGCAAATAGAGTCACTAAAAACGATCAGCATCTTACCTGCATTGACATGCATGATGAGTAAAAATACGAGAACGGTCAGCAGTATCGGTGCTGGTATCAGCTTTATGTGGATAAGATATCAATATGAAGTCGACAGTTTCTGAACATCTCTGCTCGTGACAAAAGAAAGAAACCATGTCAAATGTATTACATTGTCAAAGTACTTATCATCCCCACACCAATCTAGAACCGGTTTCTGAGAAAAAACATCAGACATAGAAGGTGCCGGAAATAAAATATTTAAAAACATTACAGACAGCCACAAGTGACATAGCACAGCTGTGAAGCTGCACATGAGGAGTCTCAACATGTCAGGCAAATAAATAGTTGAATAGGTAACCACTACTGCAACACAACACCACCACTAAACCATCACAAAGAAGTATTGCCGTCAAGTCAAAACTCAAATGTGGTACAAGTGTGACATCCAACTTTCCAAAACCCCTAAATACTCGCTCAAATTTGAAATGGACATTTTATATGTAACAAAAAAGTAAAGTTTGACCTGTTCGGTTGTTCCTTCATGCAATCTCTCATGGTGATGGAAATCACTGATAGGTGAACTAGATACATTAAACAAATCTTCATTGTCAACTTGAGCTCCTAACAACACATGCTTTCCTTGGGTAACATGGGAAGTAGCCTCATCTTCCGATAATTTTGCTTTCTGGCCATTCTGACGATTAAAGAAACATCAGTCGAAAAGGAATACTTGGAAAAACATAATTGTGCTTTCTAGCCATTCTGACCATTAGATTTCAGAGACTCAGAAGCTTAAGAAATTCATTGATTTAAAAAAACATAATCTGCTACTGACCTGTAGCCTGAAAAAGCATGATAATGATTGGCCTGCCATTATTGGTGATGGGATGTTCGCTGGTTGGAGCATTGTAATATCCCACTGCTCCCCTAGGCATGACAATTGATGAATCTCAAAACTTTGAGAGCTAGCTTTATTTACAACATCCATGTGAACAAGGAATTCCCGTAATCTTGAAGGGCAATGACAGATTTTGAAAGACACATCCAATGATGGTAGGACCTAGTAAATAAAAAACATCTGCATGATCAAATCCTTTTCGATACAAAAGAAAAATAGTTACCAATAAATTTCACTTTTGCAGTAAACCAGTGATATCTCATATCTAAGAAATAGACTATATTGCCACAATACTTGATACGGAAAACGCAAGTGGAAATAAGAGCAGTAAAAGGCAAAAACTTGGCCACGAGAATTTATTGACTACATTTGCTATACCAGTTCTTTACAACATCCACCTTTTCTAGTTTTTTTATACCTTTTTCCTTCAAAACTCACTTTACAAATTTCAATACCAAAACCTAAGCCAATATTCAATTCTGGTCCCAAAAAAAAAACTATTTTGTGAGTTATCAATTATACCCCTCTATTGTAAAATTTATCCCAGTTCTACCTTCCCCCAATTGTCATAAAGTTCCATCTTTCTAACCTATCTTCATTAATTTCAAGCCATTGGAACTTATAGACTATTGACGAAGTACATTATTCTTCTTCAAGCTCTCATTTTTCTGTCTTTTTTTTTTTTAATAATATACGTCATTGTTTAATTTAGTTTCCTTCACATTTCTGGGCACACTCTCTTCTCCTCTGCACTTCGTTTCTTTTCTCACCATAACTAACTCACCAATGCAGGAGATGGATGCTGAGGATGGACTCCAGCAAAGTTGAATCTATTCAATAGAGACTAATAGCTTTCAATTCCATTCATAAGTAAGTAACACCTCAGTCAACAAGTATTACATATAAGATTATTAAATTAGAATGTACAAAACTGAGAACACATGTCACCGATTGAAATAAGCTACCTGTAAACAGAAACGTACAATATTTAGACATAATAAAGTATAATGGTTGAAACGACTTGAGAACTAATTAGCCCATTCCTCTAATAATTGTCTGAAATTGTCCTTTGTTTGAAAAGTATCTCCCTGGAAATTCCTCACAAATTAAAAAACCTTTTCAGATTTTTGATTTAGGTTTAATAGGGGATCTTGGATAAAAGTTTGAGAGGGAGGAAAGTATGTGAAGAGAGGAGTTTGGTATGGATAAATAAAGTAGGGAAAATTAGTTTATGAGAACAGAAGTCCATTAAAAGGCCTAGGTTCTGAAAAAAATGAAAAGATTTGGAGTTTTAGAAAATGGGATAGAAAAGGTGTTACTGGGCCATAACTAAGAGATCCAGGAGAAAATTCAATATAATATGATGTGATCCAGTGTATCCACTCTCAAGCTAACAGATTCAAAAATAGCAATTTCTTAGATTTTGATGACAAAGGTATAGACTATAGATAAATCATCTTTTTTTCTAGAGTAAATAGATCAATCTTCTTACTCTCCCATAAAGGGAGCTGATGGACTAACTGCATATACAAAACAATTAAGCTCTTTCCACTGTTCAGAGTTGTGGGATAGGCAAAAGAAAATTTAATGTCCCTACTTGACTTTGGTGGTCAACCCAAGGTTACCGAATTCGCTCGGTGCCCTATGAATCGCGAATTGTTAAAAGCGAATTCTATCATGTTGCTTACTGAAAATACATATAACACCCACATTCTATAAAAGCAAATGGTGAATTGGTAAGGACGTATTCATAGCGAATTCGGTAACCATGGGTCAACCATTGTCAATTAGACCGCTAATTTCTCCAAATATACAGAGTTATCAATGTAAAAAATGTAATTTTTGATTTATCACAACAATTATATTTGAAATTTATAACTGTAATTTGTGAGAAAATATTCAACCATTGAATTTTGTGGTCAACCAATGCCCAATTAGACCATTAATATCTCCAAATATATGCAGAGTTATAATAAAAAAAAGTAGTAATCTTATGATTAATAAAAAACAATTATATTTTGAAAAAGTTGTAACTGCATTTGTGAGTCAAATTTGGTCCAACTTGACATCATTTGATCATGAAGTGTAACGGGACAATATAAATGGGATGGAGAGTGTAAAAGAAAACACAGTAACAGATTTCAGCACACAATAGACAGTTGTCTACCTCAAGATTGTGACACATACGAAGGGTACGATATCTCATGAATCCAGATACATCTGCCATCTCATAAAAAAATGATATTTGCAATGAGATAGTTCCTGGAGAAGCAGCTCGAAACCATATGGGCCACAAAACTGGATCCTCACCATTAATAATCAGTTCCTGGAAAACAACCACAGATAGATGGACAAGTAATAAGCCTCATAGCGAAAACAGATTGTATGAACAAGTACCACTGCCAAAAATGAACTTCTACTACAGACCTCGGGGAATTGGAAAAATGAAGACGATAAATCACCCAGAGCAGCCTCAGCATGTTTTTCTGTCCGAAGACAAGCAGGAAAGTCCATGTTCAAGGTCTCAGGACTTCCTAAAGTAAGAAATCTGGGATGGTTGATCTGTACTTTCAGATTCTGCAAGTGAAATCTCAGATAAGTTGCTATAGATGCAGAAACAAATGCATATAACTAAGTCCATATCCATGAAAGAACCTTCAAAATATTAGTACTTGGAAGGGTGCATATCATTCTTTTATTGGTTTCACCATGAAGGCCAAAAAGTGCCATGGATGCCAGTCACAGAAAACGGTTATGAACGCGTGTTTATAAAATAATTAAGCAATACTTCCTGGGTAAAAGCGTAAAAATCACTACCCAATGCCTTAAAGGCAACAGATGTTGGATGTACCCAACCTTACCTGGTAAATGACCCAATGTCTCGAGTAAATTCCATAAAGCATGCTGTTAGAAAGTGATTTTCCTAACTGACGACCTTGACGTTTATGCACATTAAAGATTGTGGAAGTAAAATCAAAGGTATTTGAGATCAGTTACGCAAATTTTGGGAGTTATGTTGGGCAACAGGACAGTCAAATACAAGCAAATAAAGAACAAACATGAAAAAGAGGACAGCAGTTGAACCGCAGGGAATTACAACATAGCTTATGATAATAATTTAACAATAATTGACCTACAGCATTTTCCGTAACTTAACCAAATCAGAATAATGTAATCTCTTAAACAAGTTGAAAACTATAAAAAGAAAAAGCATTTGCACACATCACACATGTAAAGACACTTTCCTCCAATAAATTAGGAAAGTCTTCAGGTTAAAGAAAATGATTAGCTTCCATTCTCTATCATCAAAGATTTTGGAGAGGAAAATTGTAAGACAAAAAGTCAATAAAAAAGAAAGGGCATCTTATGTACTACCACTTGAAATAGCGTTTGTGAAACTGAACCCATACCACTTGTATAGGATATAGTCACATAGATATCTGAAGGTTATATACATACCTTCACTGGCAATTCAGATTGGTTTCTCAATTCCAGAGAAAGACAAAGCAACTCCCCAAGATAAGATTTTCTAGGCAGGTGGTGAATTGTGCCTTCGAGCCTTGGAACAGACTACGATCCAGAAAACATTTTAGCATAATGATAAGCATGATAAGACATAAAGTGAAGACCTAGGAGACAATTTGAGAACCTTTATGACAAAGAACTTCAGCTCATCTGCATACGATTGCTTGGGTTTCTTTCGTTTAACAATATTTTTCTTTACTTGTTCAGACTGAAAAATCTGAAAACCAACCACAGAACCTGATAATTTCCACCGAACTCCAACCAGTTTCAGCATCCCTTCTACTCGGGGAGTAACGGTCAGCTGTACCTGAAAACATAGAAGGAATTGACGAGTGAAAAGTTGATAGCATAAAAACTAAAAACTTGCAAATATTAAGAGAACTACAAAACTGCACAATCTGACAGCAAACAACGACAACATCAGAGCCTTAATCCGAGAATGATTTGGGGTCGACTAACATAAATCAACCTTTATAACCGTCACTGACAGGTTGCACACCTAAGAGAATACAATGAGAGAAAAAGGAAAGAGAGACAAGGGAAGGGGAACATGATAAAAAGCCTATCTAAACTTATAGGTGTAGAAGTCACCAAGAAAGAAAAACTCCTTTTTCTGTTTATAAAAACCTGAACAAAAATATCAATTGATAGTAATAACTAAAAAATAATAATGATAGTATACAGATAAGTGAAAAAACAAAGTGTAAACTGTAAAGAATGTCAAATCAACTCAAAAATGGGCATTCCTGTAAAGCATGATAAATTACAGTGATTTTAGTAAAAAAAGGTTTAGAAAGTCAAGTAAACAAAATTTGGTCCTCCAACCATGGCTACTACTGCTATAAAGTAGAACTTACAACTAGTGTTTCACCACCATTGAGAGTAAAGCCCGCTTCCGAAAATGTAAATGGAAACCCATCCGCATTTCCTTCACTGAAACCATGGACCAACATCAAGAAAGATACACGTGATTAATGTTGATCACTAGGAAAATAAATAATAACAGTATTTAGCAGGGGCATACAGCCTTACCATCCAACAATTAGTTCCCTAAGATGCTCATCATTTTGCAACTCAGAGGAAGACCCGAGTTCATCTATAGTGACTTGAAAAACAATCGAGATAAGTCATCCATAGAGAAGAAAGCAAGGACGCCCAGGAAAATATACAACAGCGGAAGAATACTATTTTCATACCCTTTTCCATTTCTTCTCTCGTCTTGAAGTACTTGCATATCAGTGAAACATTGGAAACTACAATTGGGATATGTAGAGGGTTTTTAAACCCTATATCAACCTTAACTGCTTCTGCAAGAAAAAAAAAAAAACTTAAAACAAGAAATTACATTTCATGTAGCAAACCCCTACTAGTAATGGTCTGCACAGAAAGAAAAGAGGAGTACATGGGCGGACCCAGATAACTGAGCTCGAAAGGCAGAATTTCAATAACTAATTGGATGTGTAGGAAAAACATCAAATATGCAATCTCTACGCAAAACAAAAAAAAAAAAAAAAAAAAAGTTTTTTGCAACTACCAAGCCATGAACATGCAACCCATCAGCTGATGGTCCTTTACCCTTGGCCCTTGGGAGTTGGGACTTGACCACATACGATATCATGCAATTTACTACTCTGTAGATCGCATATAATTTCTAGATATTTAAAACAGATCAAGGGGCTGTATTCTGTAGTCCTCTCCCAAATTCACATGTGTGTCCTCCCTATTGGTTATAATTACAACATCATCAACAACAAAGCCATAGTTCCAAAATGGTTGAGTTAGCTATCATAAACCATCATCGTAAAATGCAAATATATTAAAAAAAAAAGAAAGAAAAAAGGAAAAAATAAGAACAAGTAGTTGACGGGAGTAGAGAAGTGAAAAGGTAAAAGTAGGATAGAAAACACAAGGGAAAAATCTAAGGAACGAGGTCTAATGTGTAACGTGCAACTAGGGCTGTAAATGATCTGAGCCGGCTCGGTCAAAGCTTGGCTTGTGCTCCGTCAAACCAAGCTTGGCTTATGTTCGGTCAAACCGAGCTTGGCTAAATTTGAGCCGAGCCCCAGCTCAGCAAGGCCCGGCTCGGAAGCTCGTTTGGGCTCGATTAATTTTTTTTTTTTGTAAAAATTTGTATGTTGTAATATTAATTTTATTTTTATATGTTATTTAGGCATTTTATAAGTATATTATCATTTATAATTTTTTTGTATATTATAATCTTATTTTTGTAAGAAAATATCTATATTTAGTTAGGTTTAAAAGGGGAGATAGTGAAAATAATACAATGACAAAATGAGCTCGATTCGAACTCGAGCCGAGCTCGAGCTTCAATTTTTTAGGCTTGACGAGCTTCGAGCCGAGCCTGGCGGGCTCGAGATCAGATTAGTTTTCAGATAATCTTAATGAAATATGTGCATATAATCTTTTTCAGATAATCTTAATGAAATTGGCTAAAAAGTAGATAAACAAAGAAGAAATAAATCTGAAAATTTCTGAAGAATCATTAGAGAAGACCTTGCAAAAGAGAACAACGAAAAGAAGCAAAAGGTAAGCTTTCAGAATAAGAGGAAAGTAAAAAATATCAAATAGGATAAGATATAATCTCAAGCCATAAATTACAAAATTTTCTCTCTCAACTTGACCATAAAACCAGGGATACATACACACCACTCTCGAATCTCAACCGCCTTCATCTAAATATACTAGATCTTATTTTACCACTCACAATCTCATCACCTCCCCACTCTTCACGAATCTTATCCGGTCTAATCTCTACCGTATTTAATCTCCAATAAACACCTACTATCTTATTAATTATCTCATTTACTAACCAATCCTTTCTTGTATCACCACACAACTAACATAGCATGTTACTCTTCCCCGGAATTCATTTTATGAAGCACTCTTTGACATATAGGTGCGGTGCTATGCGAACCTTTTGTTGTGCAGTAGAAATTTTCCTTTGATCTACGAGGGAAGATAGAATAGGATCACAAAGAAAGCAAGTACCACTCTTCCACTTCTACCAACATGTTTTAATTCTAAAAGCTACATCTTTATCGGACTTCCATTCTTTTGTATAATAGATCCAAATAGCAGAAACAGTCATCCTTTGTGTCGTTGATCCAACTACTAAATAAGTCAAAACTATTTCCAAACTCCAACCAAGGTAATCACTTATATACCCCCTCCCTGATTGTACCACTTCTAAAATTATACTCCAACAAACATTCACCGATAATAAATACGACAAAGAAAAAAGTTTTGAAGAGAAAATAAAGACAGCCTAGCATCGTTAATCTTAGACTGGCAGATACGAACTGACAGTAAATGAACAGTTTGTTGGATAACAAGACCACAATGTGGTGAGATTATTGTTGGTTTACTTTTTTATTCAAATGTGTCAATCGATAAAAACATCTTTTAGGCTCACAGTCAGCTCTCAAATTACTTCCCAAGTCTCTATCAAACAAACAAACAAAAGCCTCTCTATTGATATGAATGTAACCATGAATGTAAGATAATGTCTTCAGTTATACTGAGCAAGTATATAACTTTTTTAGCAGCAAACAGAGCACATTGAAAAAAGTCGGTACTATTTCTGTGACAAGGTTGCACATATCCCGTTCCATTTACTTGGAAAGAAATGCACTTCAATACTTCATAGAGAAAAACATACCTCATGCATCAACGTAAAATAGTATTCCGTACAACTCATGACTCAGGCAAGGGAAAAGAAAACTAAACAGCTTCAAGCCTTCAAGACTCAAAAGCCAGAAATTCTAATAGAGCAAGTCCATCTAACTAAGTTAAGGGCTGGGCAGGAAGCACAATGACACAATCCAAAACCATCACCATGAAAAACATTTTTCTGCTTTAAAAAGTATTATAAATCCACATGTGACCACATATCCCTTCCTCTTCCTATGCAAGTTTCCTATAGAAGTAAATCTTCACATTTAAGAAATGAACCAACAATCTTTTGACATCTTTTGACTAGATCTCGCACAGATGTACATGTGTTCTTCAACCATTTGTTCCTAAATTAAATAGTTTTACGAAAGAAATGTTGTTCTTCACAATCTCAGCCATTTCTACATCAATATTAAGTCTATAACTGACATGTATTAAAAATCATTATAGGTATCTTGAATGCAGTAGAAACAGAACAAATACACAAATAAGTTACAGCTAAAGTCTCATACCTCCAGCAACACATATATTGGACTCTTTGTACTTCTTTGAAACAAGCTTTGTATGTAACTCCAACCAGTTAGTCTTGGCAGTTGATAATGGTGAAACCATGTCTTCTTCCAAAGACCTCCAAAGGCTCTCTTTTACGCTTACCTATGATTGAGAAAGAGAGAGCACATCAATCCCACCGCCATAGAGCAGGAGAAAACTGATATGAAACAGGGCATTTGAATTGAAGCAGAATATTTAATAAACATATGAAGGTTTGCAAACTCACAGCTGTAGGAGAAGCATATGTACGATGATCTTCAAAAACAACTCTAATCGAAGGAAGCTTTACAACAGGCAAATTAAGTCTACAAACTTCGAATGTTTTTCCTGTTTTCTGAAACAACGAAAAATAGTGTCATAAAAGCTAGAAAATGACTGCCAAGCGTTGCTGACTTTAATCCCAAATACAAGGTAGTACATTGACAGCCAAAAGGAAGGAGTTATAGGCATTACTAGACCAAAACTGGAGAATCTCCACAAATTCTATTATAAGGATATGGCTATCTTGTCTGCGGTCCGAAATATCTACTTATATGCTAATGTTAAAAGTTAGTATTAAGCAATATACTTCAGTAACATGAGCTACCTGAACAAGCTCAAGAAAATCCCCAAGAAATATTTCTTGCGCTGCCTTAGATTGATGAGTACAGTCCAGAACTTCTACCATGTGCTGAATAGCCACATCAAAAAATCCAAGCAAGGCAAACCACCTGACCATCAAATGAAATATGAAGATGACATCCAATTAATTAAAACACGAGCAGTACCAATCCATCAGAACTAACATGTATTGTATTCAACTTACTTTCCCAGTTGGAAATGTATGTGATCTCTAATTAAACCCCAGTGAGTCCCCTTGAATACAGAAAGAGCAGTTTTATATGCCCGGATTGCATGCTTCATCTGACACATCAGCTTATACATTAAAAGAGGATTTGTCTGGAGGATACAAATATGAAACATTGTCTCAGCCTTTAGGAGGTACCTGGTCACACTTTTTGTAGGAATCACCTGAAAGAACAAGATGAAATCCATACTTCCGTAACATCGGTGGCTCTGACGTTAAGTAGCAATATGACGCTTGCTCAAGCAACACTGCTGACTGCAGTGGTTCCTGAGGAAGTTGGCAGGTGTTTAGTACACTGAAAAAAAGACAGAAGCAAGCTGGTGAAAGAAAGAGATACTACCTCACCAGAAACACGGAAGTAAACATTGGCTGCTTCCTTATGCTGATCTCTGGCTTTCAACATTTCAGCCCACCAAAGCCCACAGCGAATGGCATTTTGCTTACCGCTGGGCCCAAGTTTCTGCCGTAGAAAGATTCATCAGATAGTTGGTTATAAATGTTATACTACTTTCAGACACCAACAAAACCATCTTGATAGCTCAGAAGAGCTTGCTTAATGACGTACCAAGTATGTAATGAATGCACTCTCCATGCAGTATTCTGCTTCCTTTCTGGCTTGATCCGACATGAAGTATGCCAATGCCATCATTTCCTGGAATGAGCAAGTCACATCACAACCAAAGTGTGGTTGAGGACAAGAAGGGAAAGAAAAGTTTCTGACGAACAGGGCCTCTAGTAGAATAAAGCAGTAAGCAAGGAGCATGTAAAAGAGATTGGGTGCCATAGGCCCATAACCAGATTACTGGCAGTCACAATGAACATATAGACAACAGTGGTGTTAGAAAAGGGTATGCTGTTACCTGTACACCAGCATAGCGTTTCCAGGCTTTGTCAAGCTTGTAATCTGTAGAGATAAGCCGGTAGTTTGACAACGCAAGCTCATAGTCCCGTAGCATGAAGGCATAATCGCCCAACACTCTAATTTGAGATTCAATGGAGCTAAATGTATACCTTCAAAAAGACAGGAATATTTTAACTATAAAAAATAATGGATCAGCAAATTCGATGCATACAAAGCATTTTCATACACTGGACCATCTGGAGTATCTGGTATATCTTCCTTCCCTTTTCTCCACCACAAATTTTTTATTTGATTCCTAAAACCTTTCCTTGTAGCGGAAACCTAAGCAAAGTAGTGAAAAGCACAACATACGAGAAAACTAGTGTTAAACACATGATACTAAGTAAACATTGACTCATGGAGATCAAAAGAAACTAGAAGGAACAAGAAAGTTAATTAACTGAACACCTGCTGATTTAGTGCTCGTATTTTTTGCTCCATGTGTGGAATTATGTGTTTTGTCGTTAAATCTTGCATAAGGACCTTTATCTGCTCAGATTTGGAAAAATACGTTCAAAAGACATAGTTACATCTTTAACAAAATATGTATGAATGATGGGCCAGAGAGACTACAACATCACCTCATCAATATCATCAGTGTTAAGAAAACAACCCAAATTGTCCTTGAATGAATCGTCTGATTTCTGCAACTCAGAAAATAAACGAGAATTAAGGAAATATTCAGAAAATAGGAGTGAGTGAACATTTTAGCTTGTTTAAACACCAAGTTATTTCGCTATGATTTTCCAAAAAAATACACCTTTTAAACAAACAAACACTAAGAAGAATCTAGGGGAAAGTATGCGTCACAAACCTCACAAGAAAACCGCCCTAGTATTCCATCTGTTTTCAAGAAGACAACACTTGCTATTTTGATGAAATAATGCCATAAAAAAATGTTCTTAAGCAGTATTTAACCAAGATCTAATATCCATTCAATTCAACATACTCTGACTTGGCTCACAAACGATCCTTTCCTCGTGACCACTCCAGACCATTAGCAATTGCCAAAATTAATGATAGTCGGATACCTAACTAACAAGCAAGATGCCACCAGCTAAGTTGAGCTGGACCGCTAACCAGTTCACCTGTGTTTGTCTTGACTAAGATTTTGGCTTGTTTTAATAATCAATATCAACAATGCGCATCTATCGCATAGAATGCTACACTGTTGCGAATATATCCAACAACTAATGAACAATAACTCCTGAAAGTTTGTCTTTGGACGTGTATAAAAGAAGTCATACTGTTAATGCAGGGTCTATGGAGAAAAAGAGGAAAAAATATGCATTTGTAAACTAATTAATTCGTAAGGAAAAATTAGTTTTCTAATTTTTGCCATTTTGCAGGAAAAAAAAGGTTTCATACTTCATTGGTATTCAGAACAATGTAAAGAATGAAACAGATTTATTGAAGAAATAGACGACGACAACAACAACAACAACAACAACAACAACAACAACAACAACAACAACAACAACAACAACAACAACAACAACAACAACAACAACAACAACAACAACAACAACAACAACAACAACAACAACAACAACAACAACAACAACAACAACAACAACAACAACAACAACAACAACAACAACAACAACAACAACAACAACAACAACAACAACAACAACAACAACAACAACAACAACAACAACAACAACAACAACAACAACAACAACAACAACAACAACAACAACAACAACAACAACAACAACAACAACAACAACAACAACAACAACAACAACAACAACAACAACAACAACAACAACAACAACAACAACAACAACAACAACAACAACAACAACAACAACAACAACAACAACAACAACAACAACAACAACAACAACAACAACAACAACAACAACAACAACAACAACAACAACAACAACAACAACAACAACAACAACAACAACAACAACAACAACAACAACAACAACAACAACAACAACAACAACAACAACAACAACAACAACAACAACAACAACAACAACAACAACAACAACAACAACAACAACAACAACAACAACAACAACAACAACAACAACAACAACAACAACAACAACAACAACAACAACAACAACAACAACAACAACAACAACAACAACAACAACAACAACAACAACAACAACAACAACAACAACAACAACAACAACAACAACAACAACAACAACAACAACAACAACAACAACAACAACAACAACAACAACAACAACAACAACAACAACAACAACAACAACAACAACAACAACAACAACAACAACAACAACAACAACAACAACAACAACAACAACAACAACAACAACAACAACAACAACAACAACAACAACAACAACAACAACAACAACAACAACAACAACAACAACAACAACAACAACAACAACAACAACAACAACAACAACAACAACAACAACAACAACAACAACAACAACAACAACAACAACAACAACAACAACAACAACAACAACAACAACAACAACAACAACAACAACAACAACAACAACAACAACAACAACAACAACAACAACAACAACAACAACAACAACAACAACAACAACAACAACAACAACAACAACAACAACAACAACAACAACAACAACAACAACAACAACAACAACAACAACAACAACAACAACAACAACAACAACAACAACAACAACAACAACAACAACAACAACAACAACAACAACAACAACAACAACAACAACAACAACAACAACAACAACAACAACAACAACAACAACAACAACAACAACAACATCAGAGCCTTAATCCCAAAATGATTTGGGGTCAGCTGACATGAATCATCCTTTAGAACCTTCCATGGGTGAACGCACACCTCAAAATGCGAATAGGAAAGGGAAAATGAAAAACAAAGGGAGAGCGAAAATGAAATGCAAAGTCAAGTTAAACTTACAAGTTTTAAAATCGAATTTCGGGTTTCTTTTATAAAAACTTAAGGTTTAAATCGAGAGAAAAGATTAAAACGATTTTGAAAACCGAAATAGAATTAAGGATCCAGAATGCCTTAAAAGTAAACCAAGTAAAATATATAAGAAAGTGGTTGGTAAAAAAGTGTAATAAAGGAGAGAAGAACAAATAATTTAATTTTTTTAAATTAAATAAAAACACTAAATATGTCAGAAAAACATCAAATACTAAAAATCCACATGTATCCTTTCCCTCCATTGTGCCCTCTCCGTCACCATACTCTCCTCAAGCCCCAGAAATCTCATATCGTGCTCTATCACTCTCAACCATGTCTGTCTCGGTCTTCCTCTACCTCTAGGGACCTTTTCTGTTCTCCAAGTCTCCAGCCTCCTAACTGGTGCGTCCATAGGTCTCCTTCTCACACGGCCAAACCATCTTAGTCGGTTTTCCATCATCTTGTCCTCTATTGGCGCCACTTTTACCTTTTCCCTAATCACCTCATTCCTTAATCGATCTTTCCTTGTATGTCCGCACATCCACCTTAACATACGCAACTCCACCACACTCATCCTTTGAATGTGACAATGTTTCACGACCCAACACTCGGAACCGTAAAGTAAGGCAGACCTAATTGCCGTGCGATAAAATTTTCCCTTTAATCTTTGAGGCATATCTTTGTCGCATAAAAACCCTGAAGCACTCTTCCATTTCAACCATCCCGCTTTAATTCAGTGAGTCACATCTCCGTCTAACTCCCCATCTTTTTGAATAATAGATCCTAGATATCTGAAGAAAACTGATCCCTCAACCACATTCCCATCGAAAATAATACTCCCCGCATCTGTCGATCTCAACCCCGCCACCTTAGTGAACTGACACCTCAAATACTCAGTCTTACTCCTGCTCAGCCTAAACCCACGAGTCTCCAAAGTCTGCCTCCACAATTCCAACTTTCTCTCCACCCCCTCTTTCGTCTCATCAATCAACACAATATAATCGGCAAACATCATACACCAAGGGATGTCGTCCTGAATATCCCTTGTCAACTCATCCATAACTATAGCAAAGAGAAAAGGACTAAGTGCAGAACCTTGATGCACCGATGGTAATGGGAAATTCTTCTGTTCTCCCAACATTAGTGCGAACACTTGCACTAGCCCCCTCATACATGTCCTTTATGAGGTCAATATATTTTTGAGACACACCCTTTCTCGCCAAAGCCCACCAAAGTACTTCTCTTGGTACCCTATCATATGCCTTTTCCAAGTCAATAAAAACCATATGCAAGTCCTTCTTCTTGTCCCGATACTCCATCAACTGTCTCATGATAAAAATCGCATCCATAGTCGATCTCCCGGGCATAAATCCAAATTGGTTATCCGAGATGTCGACACATCTCCTAAGCCTTTGCTCGATTATCCGCTCCCATAACTTCATCGTATGACTCATAAGTTTAATTCCCCGATAGTTGGAACACTCTTGAACATCACCTTTGTTCTTGTACAAAGGGACAAGAGTGCTTCTCCTCCAAGCTGATGGCATCTTGTTGCTCCTCCAAATCTTGTTGAAGAGCATGGTTACCCATTCGATCCCTTTCTCCCCGAAGCACCTCCAAACTTCTATGGGTATACCATCAGGTCCCTCTGCTTTCTTTGACCCCATCTTCCTTAACGCCTTTCTAACTTCACTCTTTTGTATTCTACGCACAAATTCCCGATTAGCCATGCTTGGTGTTACTTCTACATCCCCAAAACCTTGCTCCTGATGTCCATTGAATAAAGTATCAAAGTAAGAACTCCATCTTGCCTTTATTTCGTTATCCTGAACAAGAACCTTGTCGTCCATATCTTTCACACACCTAACTCTCCCAATATCTCTCGTCTTTCGGTCTCTTATGCGAGCCAGTTTATAAATATCCTTCTCTCGTGTCCAACGTGGCATACACTTCTTGGTTAACTTTTGCCCTCGCATCTCGTACTGCCTTTTTAGCTGCTCGTCTAGCCTCCTTGTACTTTTCAAAGTTCTCATCACTCATGCATTTCCCCAAAACCTTGTAACATTCACGTTTTGTCTTTATCGCTTGTCTCACCTCATCGTTCCACCAAGATGTGTCCTTACTTGATGGTCTATTCCCTTTAGATTCCCCTAACACCTCCCTCGCCAAATCCTTTACAACATGCTCCAATTTATCCCACGTTGCATCAATATCTTTCTCCTTGCAATCCGACCAAATATCGCTACTTCCAACCTTATCCAAAAACGCTTGTTGGTTTTCCCCTTGTAGCTTCCACCACTTGATTCGTGCCTCACCGATTATCTCTCTTCCTAAAGTCTCTCTTGGACAAAATGAATTTGGTTTGCTCAGTGTTACGGCTCACTTAACGTTTTTCCACGAATGCTGCTTCAGACTAACAATTGGCTATAAAAATTAAAAACTAAGGTTCAAAAGCTCTAACAACTCACATTACCCTTAAACATTAGTTTAATTTATTAGCACAGCATTTCAGCCATTCGTTAAATATCTTAACCAAATTGGCTGTGCCTGCAAAACGTCCCCCAACATCACTGAAATGCCCGAGTGAAATGTGCTAATGTGAGTTTTATGACATGATAATAAAAATAATTAAGAACCCTCAAACAAAACATCACTACTAAAAGAAGCAATGTGCAAGATGATGTAAAAGGTGAACTGCTAATTTTACACTTACAAAAGAAGCCCATGGATTAGCTTCACCTTCAACTGACACATCCTTTGAAGAATTGATACATAGAATTTGGCAGTCGTTTGAGCCAAATGTATTTCTCATCTCCATCAAAATCTTAGATGCTCTGAAATGGATAAGAGAACATAACTAGTCATCATCCAGATCTCTTCATTACAAAAACCATTGACAGGACAGAAGCTCACCAAAGAAAAAGTCATTGTATGAGCTATTCTAAAGTACAGGCCTCTCACTGGGGGAGACGTCATCAAAATAACAGGCTCTCTATAGTCAATAAAAAAACTTATTCGGACAACTTAACAGCTAGAAGCCGGGAGCTGGATAAAATTTCCCAGGTATTTTAAAATATTGAGAACAAAATATATTCGATGGTAAGACTTCACTAGCTCTCACCCCTCCTCCACGAATGCCTGAACATCAACGTCAAATGAATAGCTTTCTCATATATGAGGTACGCATAGAGAAGTTCTAGTTCTACCAACATTTCCTCAGATTTAAACTCCACAGATGTAAAATAGCAACAATTTGCAAAGTCGTGTCACGTGTGCACTAGTGTCTTTGTAAACTGAACATGAAAACAGAGGCATCCATGTAGCAGTTTCATGGAAATCCACCAAAAGGCCAAAAGCACTTACTTATCGGGAGGACCATCTTGATTATCATGTAGTACCACATAGTGCTTGAGAATTTTTGGATCCATCACACCTTCATTCAGAAGAGAGGGTAACTTGTTTGTGTTGAAAAGGTCAACAAATTTATTTATGGGAGCTTCATCCTTTGAGGAAACAACCAAAAGACCTGCACAATTTTGAAGAGAAGTTACAGGATATACTTTACTTGCATTTTTATCTTTTGAATCATTATCACTGCCTAAACAGGAATTTAACCAACATAAGGCTATCTGCCTAGGACCAGAAGTCGATAAGAAGCTCACAAGTAACAGGATGATCAAAAGCTTCGTGTTCAGAAAAAGAAGAGGCACGTATAAGCTCTTCATTAAACAGCTGGAACCATGATGGCAATGCCTCTGACTTTAAAGCTGCAATAATTGTACCAAGTTTATTAGTTTTCAATAGCTGTTGTTCAAATACAGTCATCACTCATCACCAATGTTAAGGTTTCTACAACACCCACAAAACTACGGTCAATCAATTCAATCACAGATATGAAATATTGTAGATATCTGAACAGACTGAAATTTTGAGCTGTCATTAAGCCTCCTTTTCAACAATAATCCCCCCCTCCCCCTTTTCTTCATACGGCAAGATTTGATTTTGCTGTAGGAAATTATGATGAAGCACTATATTCTAAGAAAAGCAGGACTCACATGTCGACGTATTTTCATGGTCATGTAGATCCGAACAAGTTTCCTGTTCCTCCTTGTTTCCAGCTTCAGTAACAACTTTGTTCAACTGCTCTTTTGCTGCCTAGTTGAACAACATCACTTTCAGAAACAGAAAACTTACGTACATCTGACAAGTGACAAGTGACAAGTGACGAGTGACGAGTGACAACTCTCAATTAACCTTAAATTGAGACTAAAAAGGCTCAAAATACCTAAACCACATCCTAGCAAGCTATTTAGATGGAGAAATGTGCAGCCATATCCTGAATTCCGACCACATTCGTTGGCCTGTAAACTATTCTGGGAAAGAAGGAAAACTACTGTCTCCAAAACCAAAATTGCGTATTGGATATGAAAGGATCCAATCGAGGTGTTTGGTAAAGATAAAAAAGGATGCCAAAAATTGCCGAAATTTTGCATATCGGATAAAAAAGTAAACTCACCTCTGAAACATTAAGTGCATGTTTGGTAACATATGATCACAATTGCAGTGCGATACGTTGTACATAATAGAGACCTTGTGACATACAAAAAATGAAAAGGGAGCTGACTGACATTTAGTAAATTGTAATTGAGTTGACTTAAAGTAGTCGCATAAAGCTGGACGCCTTACAATTACACAAGATAACTTACATGAACCTCGTTACATGACTAGGAGTAATACTATTTACAATTTATAATTTCCATATAATTACATGTCCATTGAGTAAGCTATAAGTAACTATAGTCTACTATAGAAACATGATCTTCATTACATTGTAAAGCTCATAACAAAAAAAAAGGCAAACATGCATGGTATGAAATTAACTATTAATGAAGGGACACCTCCCACAGAAAGTAATTCAAAGCCAACATAGGCCAGAATCAGAATATACCTCAAAATCTAGCCTTCGAATGTCAGAAGGGTAGAATAGTCGTAACTTAAACTTTTGAATCCTGTAAGGTTGATCGCTTGCTGTCCGCACAGGCACTGAACAATTCATGCAAACCACATAGTATCGTTTATTTAAGGTTTAAGAACCAAAAATCAATAACACGAACACGAACACCAAAATGTCTGGTCCGACAACCATTTTTTACTAAAAAGTACGAGCTATGTAATCGTGTAATAGTGTACTAAGTAGAAAAAGGTCAATGTTACACAATCTTAGTAAAATGAGCATAATTCATAATGAGGTCGATGCTAAACATGCTCCTGATGAGATTATACAGTCTGTGACCCAATTTCAGCTTGTAACAGTTGTAAGAGTGTCATGAGCATCATTTGTGGAGTCAGGTTTGAGATTTTTTTCAGTCCTATTTAACCTTTCAAGTGACAGATGGTGCAAGAGTTTTATTTTGGCGCGTTAAAATGCCCTATTTCCTAAAAAATAAGCCATTGTTGAGAATGTTGTTTTATGGGAAAACAACCGTCATCATTGGAATATAATGTTCTTTAGGTTTCTCAATGATTAGGAGGAACCCTTGTTCTAGAAAATTTGGAGTTACTTTCCTCTGTTAAGATTTTGCAACAAGGGCCAAGGGGCTGATAAGATAACCGTCATTGTATTTTTGATGATGTTGCCTCTCCATATCAAGAGTTCATATTTCATGTTTTGAGGTTATTGTATATTTGGAGAAATATGCTTCACCTAAATCGAAACTAGTCTTTTCTTCTTTTTGTAGATAATATCACACCTAGGGTGTCTTTTTGTATGGAGATGTCACCTCTATGACGTTTTTTTTTGTGAATGGATGTCATCTCTATGATATACTTCTGTACATAGCCGTCACCCCCTTGATGTCTCTAATTGTTATTAATCTTATTTATTTGTCGACATGAAAAAATAAATAAAAGGGAAATAAAATAAATAAAGGTGATTGAGGGAAGATAAGGAGTGGTGAAGGGAGGATGAAGGACTAATAGGGAGAATTATTGTTCCCATATAAGGATAATACAATACCGAGGGAAGGTTTGTAACTATTACTCACTTAAGGGGGTTGCCATTATTCTATCTTCATCTTCTTCCTCTATAAGCACCACCATCGCCTCCTACTTTTCTTTTTTTACTTTTCCCCCATTGCTCTCCTAACAATGACCGCAAATCCAAGAGCTTACCGCTATGTGGCACGAGCATGCTTGGATGTTTTTATAAATCTAGTTGGATGATTAGATTTCTAGCAGGCTATACAATCCTTAGAAATTGCACACTCCTCTACATTGAAATTGCACACTACCAAACGAATACGAACTACATTAGAAATTGCACACTCCCCTACATTGCGAGTCCATTGAATACTTGACAAAAAAAAGGCAATACAATCCTTCTCCAGAAAACACATTTTAGAAAAATTTAAACGGCAATTCCAACTAAAATTATGCAATTCAGCTGTTGAACCATCAACACAGTCACTCAAAAAAGAATAATTCAACAAGCGCTCTTGGTCCCAACTCCCAAACTAACACGAATCTCAGGCCTCTTAATCAACATTTCTACGACAACGACTAGAAATCAGTAATCACAGTACAAATTGCAAATCAATTGAGCTAAATCAGGCAACATAAAGTATCTCCAAGAAGGCAAAATCAACGAAATCCGCAATACAGTAGAAAAATGAAAAGAATAGATACCGTCGATGTTATTGAAAGCGGAGAAAGGTGAAAGCAAATGAAGAAAAGAGAAGCCATTTTTTCGACAGGATTGTTCAACAAGAGGAGTAGAAAGGAGCATAACAACAGGCGTGATATCCTCCATTAACATCTTGCCGAGCGTCGTCTTGGTCGGATCCATGGACGACATTTTTGTTGAGATTGAGATTTACTGAGTGATCTATGTGTATGTTTGATTTGGTTGAGTTGACCTTCCTCTTAGAAAATGGTGGTTTGCGAAAATGAGATCGTTGCAATTTGTTCACGATTCATCATCGAATTAGCTAAGCTTTCGAATTAGCTAAGCTTTTGTTAATGGAGACTGGAGATAGTGTGTGTGTGGGCTACGGAGAACAATTTTGTTTGGTTGGGCTTTTTAGAAGGGTCCTGCTATACGTCGTCGACAAATTACTAAATATCGTCGACAATTAACGTAAATTTTCAAGTTTGTCCTCCATATCATAACTCCATATCCGTCTCACCAAAATGCAATTTCCGTCTCAAAACACAAATGCAATTTCCGTCTCACTAAAACACAAGTCACCGTCTCACTAAAATATTTCAAACAAAAAAAAAAGTCGGGTTTTGTAATTAACAACATGAACGGGAACGATTTTAACAACGATTCCAACAATGAAGCTAGTAACGAGGTTAGTTTACGATTTAGTTTTGTTAAAAATTTATGTTTTATTATCGTTTGAATCCCGAATTAGGATAGATGCCATGAATGTAGACGGAATTATGATAGAATTTGTGACGGATTTATTTGAAAAAGCAATTAAAAAAAAAAAAAAAAAAAAAAAAAAAAAAAAAAAAAATTACACGAAGCCGGGCACGGACGAAGAGAATTTTCGTCCGGACACAGTCTTGGACGAAAAATTCTTTTCGTCAACATGGGCAACAGACGAAAGAATTTTTCGTCAGGGCACTGGTTTTGGACGAAAATTTCTTTCGTCAAGGCCCATCGTGTTTTTTTTTTTTTTTTTTTTTTCCTCCTTTTGTATAAAACAATTAAAATAATTAATTCCCGTCTTTGTATTATATTATTTTAATTTTTAATTTTTTCCGACAATTCAAATAATTAACGAATAGTCTCGTCTTTGTATTATATTATTTTAATTTTTTATTTTTTCCGACATTTCAAATAATTAACGACCGTCTTTATATTATATTTTTTTCATTAATATTTCTGACTCATTTTTTTCATTAATATTTTTTATTTACTCCGACTCTTTCCGAAGCAAATAATTAATTAATAACTAATTTATTGAAATGCGTGCGCGGGTGATTAACGATGGAGACGGTATTGATTACTCAGATCATTTTACGACAACCAGATTTTTTGCATCTAGTATTGAAGCGTTTAATTGGGCATATGAGATCGGGCTCCGACTCGGGTTTGGTATAAAAAAGCAAGCAACAAGAAAGTTGGTCGTAACACGAATTTGAGACAACGTTATTTTGTTTGTCGGATGGGTGGAAAAGGTCCCGTAAATAAGGATGCCGATTCTTTAATGAGGGTAACACGCTACCGCGTGGTGCAATTGCAAATTTTCAATGAAAGTTGTTGAATTAGAAGAGAATAAGTGGCGGCTTGTGATGAGATCCGGGTTTCATAATCATGGTTTAACGTTGTATTGTGACGGCGACAGATACTTTGCAAAGTTTGATGACGAGGAGTTGGCTTATATCGATGCCCAAGTTAGAGCTCACGTTAGGCCGGCAATTATTAGTGCGGGTTTGCATCAGCGGAATCCGGAAAAGTCAAGACCTAATCGGCGACAAATCTACAACCGTTCTCAGAAAGTAAGGGCCGAGGAAAGAGAAGGGAGAAACCGGCTGTGAGATGTTAGCACTTGCGGTTCAAAGATAAGTACGTTCATTATTGGGTCGCGATCATGAGACCGATGAGCTAACCCACGTGTTCATGGCTCATCCAGAAGCCGTTAAGATGTTTCGATCATACTATTATGTGGTACTGATCGATTCCACGTACAAGACAAATGAATACCGTCTTCCGCTTGTTGAGATGGTTGGAGTCACACCCGTCGGGAAGAGCTTTGTCATCGCGTATGCTCTTGTGACGCATGAGTCCGAGGAGAAATATCTGTGGGTACTACGGAAACTGAAGGCCCTGCTCAATGATGCCGTTCAACCTATTGCTATTATTCGATTGCGAGGGTGGTTTGTTGAACGCGATTCCCATTGTTTTTCAGTTCGTCTCACTTGCTATGTCTTTGGCATATATATTCTAACGTGGAGACGAAAGCACTTGATATCACGAAACAGGATAATTGGGCTAAGCACGTAACTTTTACCTTGTTTACTGCGGTTGTCAAGGCGGAGACCGAAGAAAAGTTTAATGTTGCGTGGGGCAAATTGGCGAGGAATGGGCGGGAGTGGCGGCTTATATTGAGAGGCAATGGTTCCCGCACTTGGAAAAATGGGCCAAGTATAGAACGAACAAGATAACTCATTTTGGGAATACTTCTACATCCCGGGTTGAGTCGGCTCATGCGAATTTGAAGAGATGGTGAATAGCGCTTGGCGGCGATTGATAGCATCGGATTCGGTTTCATTCTTTGATGGAAACGCAACATGTTGAGATCCGACACTCGTTGGAGTTATCTAGATCGAGGCGGTTGACGGGGATTCAGCGATTATTTTCCAGACTTTCTTTAAAAATATCAAAGAATGCCATCTCTGAATTGCGTAAAGAATTCGAAAGAGGTGCCAAGATGATGGAAGATGCCTTGACGATCGATTGCGGTTGTGTAAAGGCTACTACACTTGGTTTGTTATGTGCTTGTTCACTACATCGCATT
Source organism: Silene latifolia (assembly GCF_048544455.1). Lineage (NCBI taxonomy): Eukaryota > Viridiplantae > Streptophyta > Magnoliopsida > Caryophyllales > Caryophyllaceae > Silene > Silene latifolia. Next base: position 71,667,763 of record NC_133526.1, on the reverse strand, counting down.
GCTAGAAACGGATCTCGGGTCCCTGTTGATGTGTTACATGCATTTTGGAGGAAGTTGGAGTTCGATGGTTCGGAGGCAATGCCGACTTGTGACGATGATCGATTGGAGGAGTTGTTCGATGAAATTCGGAATGCAGATCCGAGTATGAGATCATCCATGTTCGATGCCCTTTACTCTCAGATACATCCGGAACAGGAGGATGTAAACGAGCCTCGGGTGAACGAGAACCCTAGAGGACGTCCGAGTAGGGGAACTCGTAGAGATCCGTCCGCCGTTGAGCATGCACGGGTTCGTGTTCGAGTAGGTACTCCGTCTTCCCAACGTACTCCGTCTAGTACCCCCCGTTCTACTCCGACGGTTCCTGTAACTCCGTCGTCTACTCCCCGTTCTACTCCGTCGGTTCGTTTTACTCCGTATAGAACCCCCCGGTCCACTCAAACGGGCCCCGGTACACCGTCTACCACTGCTACCACGACTACGGGGAGTTTCGGCACAACGTATTGCGCACCTCTTGAGGTCGACTACACCATTGGTGATTTGAGGTATTTTCCTTATCGTGACTTCCTGCCTTCATTTTTTCACGAGTATGTAGAAGCATGGTTTAATCCTTACGGAGACGGTCATTGTGGTTTTCGAGTTATCTCACATCTTTGTTCGGGGTGACCAATCTCATTTCACGATGGCTAGAACAGATTTACTTAGGGAAATTCGTAGTCCCGATTACCGTGATCATATCTATGGCCCAGCGAGATTTGATGCGGAGGTAGCTAGAATTACATTTATGGATCAGATACCGTGTGGCTCGGGTAATTGGATGGACGGTTTCGATCTATATGGTTATGCTACGATGTACAATTGGGTGATATGTTGTATTTCTGCATTTGACGATCGAGAAGGTCAGCGACATTGGAATGGTAGTTTTACTTATTTGCCTTTACGAGCCCCCAGGTACGTACCCCATATGGTGTCTTATGGGTATTACATGCGGGAAACCACTATTTGCGGCTCCGGGTACGCCCCTTGTCACCTATGCCTCCATTAGCCCCTTGTTGGGTACATGATGCAAGCGTAGATCATTATAATAGCCTGTATCGACATCAGTTTCGTGTATGGCTCGAATTTGCGAGTTCATCTTAGCTTTTATTGTATCTTTTATATTATATATCCGAATATTGTACCTTGTATTTTATTTTATTTATCCGATTATTGTAGTTTATTATCTTCTGCATCCGATTAAATGACTTAAAACGTAATTTAATTAAAACAATCCTTAAAACACAATTTGACATATTTTAATTAAAACATTCCTTAAAACGCGTTTTGACATAATTAAAACATAAACCAAAAAAAACATAATTAAAACATACCATACCCTAAATACCAAACCCTAAATAGCAAACCCTAAACCCTAAACCCCAAACCCCAAATCCCAAACCCTAAACCCTAAACCCCAAACCCTAAACCCTAAACCCCAAACCCTAAACCCAAACCCCGAACTTAATTATCTTCCGATGATGAAGATGACGATTCCTTATCTTCTTCATGATCTTGAATCTCAATTTCTTCAGGTTGGGTAGACATATATTGAGTCAACAAATCATTCAAGTAGAGATAAAGAATTCCTTGCCCCGACACTCTACCAGCACATAAGTCTGATAGTCTTGGGTAATCGATCACGGTGAGAATGCGCTCAAAATATGTAAAGATATCACTTTTCAACCTACGAAACTCCCACATCTTCTCGTTTAGTACTTCATCAGAAACAACCTCATCTCTAACTGCTGGAGTTAGAACATGATCCGGATTTCCTTGTAAAATTATACAGAGGGTCCCAATTGGAGGTTCTTCAAGCATGCGCCATACAGTGTCACTGGGAACCACTGATTCAAGACGCTCAATTAGAATTGGTAAATTTTGAACAATTAAATCGATTCTTATTTGATAAACTACGATTTTTGAGCATTTGTGAGAACCATTTTAGGATTGGATGTTGTGAGTGAATAATTAGTATTGTAGTGAGTGAAGATGATTTGGATGTTGTGATTGAAATTGACATAGAATGGCCTATTTATAACCTATTAATTGTAACGGTTATTTTTGAATTACAACGGTTATTTTGAATTATAACGGCTATTTTGAATTATAACGGTAAAATTTGAATTATAACGGTAAAATTTGAATTATAACGGCTATTTTTGAATTATAACGGTAAAATTTGAATTATAACGGTAAAATTTGAATTATAACGGCTATTTTTGAATTATAACGGTAAAATTTGAATTATAACGGCTGTTTTTGAATTGTAACGGTTATTTTGAATTATAACGGTAAAATTTGAATTATAACGGTAACATTTGAATTATAACGGCTATTTTTGAATTATAACGATAAAATTTGAATTATAACGGTCACATTTTTCCCTATATAAACATCTACATAATGTTGTAATTTTGCACTCATCTTCAACCTTTTCTATTTTCCAATCATCTTCATCATCTTCCATTTTCTTCTTCAAATCTTTACTTATGTCAACATCATCCTCAATGTGGGGAACCCGACCAATTGAAGGCCTTGATTTTAAGAATCAAATTTGCAATCGTTGTCAAAGAAACGCTATCATCATGATTTCCGGGACAGCTACTAATCCGAAGAAAGCTTTTTTTAAGTGCGTACCTTGCGATCGTTTTGTGTCGTGGTTGACTGAAGATCATTTAACAATAACAAAAAAGTTGAATATAGCATGTCAAGATGAAGGTGATGATGCATCAAGTGGAAATGTCATGAAAGAGCAAGTGATAGGTATAAAAAAGGAGATTTCGGAAATGACAAGGATGATGAAGTTTTATTTCAAGTGTATCTTGTATTTGTTTGTTTTCATTATGTTGGCCATTGTCATGAAGTAGTTACTATTTCCAGAAATGTATGAATTTGCATCAGTTGCTATGTATTCAAGAAATTTAAGAAATTTAAGAAATTTTGAATTTAAAACCGTCATGTTTTTGAAATAAACAACGTTCAAATAGTCAACTAACATAATCATCCAACATAAAAAATGTCTTCAAAACCGTACAACATAAATGAAAACAAACACAAACTAGTCTCCCGACTACTTATCATCCTCTTCATCGCTATCAGTGTACACACCATCCGATCTACGCCGAACAACATCACCGGGTGTTTGACGAGGTCCTCGCGACGTATGATATCCCCGACCCTCTCAATCAATGGGTCGACGTTCTTCATCATCTTGCGGAGGAAGGCAAGCTGTTTCTTGTCATCCTTAATTTTTTTGGCCTCGTAAAACTGAAACATTACAGCACGTGCAGTCTGCAAATTGACAAGAACAACTAAAACATTATAAACATTATCGAGGAACAGTAAGAAAGTTAAACAATAATTACAAGAACTGTAAGTAATATTATTACCTCAGCAGGGATATCAAAATCCTCATGTGGCGCGGGGGCATCACGGTGGTCGGGATCAATGATCAACGGGTGAGAATTCCCATTATACCAAGTCACATAACTGCTCCGTCTCACCCGGAAACTAAGCGGTCTCGATTTACGAGAAAGTGAACCACGTGATCCTCCCAAAGCAATCCCAAAGATGATCGTCTCCGCAACCCCTGACCCTAACCTCGTACCCTATCCCCCGGCTGGACGATGCGCTGTCAATCTCATAATGGGATTGGGTATGATCTGCACATACCCAAACTGTCGTAAACACCGATCAGGCTGGTACGGCTCCGCTATGTCCATGAAACGAATACAACCGGTATACAAAGTACGAGGATGATACTGCTCCTGACGCGGTCCGTACGGATCCCACCTAATGGAAGCACAAGTAAGCCCATCTAACAACCTCCGATACTCCAACAATTTCTCCGCATTTTGAGCGAAGGGACCAACGGATCTCCAAGAACACGACCGAGGCTGAGTAGGGTCAATTACCAAAGGTGGACCGGGTCTGAACATAGGAAAATACTCATAGATCCACGATTGCAACAAAGTCAAGCAACCACCAATAGTCTTCACACAAGCACGTGAAGCCACCCCCAACTGTCGGTGTGGGGTAATATCCGTATAAGACCCTCTAAATTTAGGATTATAACGTAAAATTTGCATGTGAAATATTGTCATAAACGAAATACAATATAGAAACGACAAAGATAAAGAATCAACCTCGGGTCCTTTGTAGTGCGGCGTAAAGAACAGAAATCAACAGAGATTCCCTCCTAATTGTTGCACCCAAGACCGTCTGAGACTATGCCCTTGTGCTAGAAATGCTTTCTAATTGGCTTGCAATATTGAGAAAGCTCTTGTGAGGTTTTACGATGTGAGATCTAGGTTTCAGAGAGAAATGATCTCCAAAACCCTAGTTTTTCTGTAAATGAGAATCGCTAGGTCAAAAGGAGAGGGAGCCTCTCCTTTTGTTGCCTCGGTCCGCGGGTCATGAGAGGAGGGAGTGGGCTTTCCACTTTCTCCTCATTTAACTCGTGATCCGACTGATCCGACTCCACTCGCTAAAATGCATATGACGCGGTTTTTTATTATAAATCGTCATCGGTTATCGGCTATTAAAATATCAACTAATAACACAGGTTAGTTGAAGTATTAATACATGTCCGACAAAGACGATATTGTATAATTATATTCAATATACATTTAATTAAATATAAAACGGTTATATTCAATTTACGAATTAACTGCTTAATTCGCCTTAGCCATTATTATTTAATCCGTATTAAATAAAATATCTCAACATCATATTTTGACTAATTACTAGTCAAATAACTCGGACTAACTGGTTAGTCAAAATTGGCATCTACATGACTGTATTTTCATACTGTCACATCTCTCAAACGTATCTTATAGGTGTGACTTTTAGGGACCAGTTGATCACCGCCATCTGTATGACAATAACGTCAAACTTATCTAGCAAGCCAACCGTTATTGATAAACGTGGATCAACTGATAATAATACCAAAAGTATGCCCTTTGATCCTTTTAGAGATTTATAAGTCCTTGCACTAACTGTTAAGGACACCAACCCCAACAAGCTCCCACTTGTCCGTACAAGTGTATGTGCAATGACGTTATCCGCACTAAGCTGGAGGACACGGCTCAACAAACTCCCACTTGTCCGTACAAGTGTATGTGCGATAACCGATTCTCATATTCATTTAAAATTTCTCCCACTCAATGTAAAACAATTTGCAGATCCGGATCCGCAAAGGTCGTATTTTACAATCGATCTGTATCTAGAGTGGTTTCCCGACTAGAGAGTAACTTAAGCGATAAAACGAATCCGTATCCGAGCATGACCATGCATTTCGATTCTGACTCCTCGAGTGGCCCCGAGAAATATCGAGTACCGATAAAGGCTGAATATTTCCTTCAACTCGACTCCTTCCGATCTAAGCACGGCATGAAATGACCCAGAAAAAATCTACTTGGCCCCCTGTTACGGATGACCGTGAGAAAGAAACCAAAGTCACCCAAAATCTGCCGTAGTCTCAAGAGACAGTCGATAGTCAAAAGAATCGACTCTTAGGATCACCATGGAAGTCCTATCCACGACCGGGCAACGAATGTTATAAAACATTTAGGACTCCACGTCGATGTCACAATTGTGTCCTACGAAATATCCGTATAAATCGCCTCTGTGATTGGTCAGTCAACCGGTTGACTTATGGCTCGTTGAACCCACCATCAACCAACGTCACAAAATAATTGCCAGAGTTATCAGCTCATGTGGGCAATTAAGGACCAAAAATATAATGTTTGTTCAGTTCACTTTGTGGTGTTCAAATTTTGTCGTACAATTCCACATGAAAAACAAAATATATAAATATCAAAACGATGATGTTGTATAGAGTACAAAAGCGAATGAATCTAATCCATAAAAGAGTACTACAACTTAGGAACACGTTTAATTCCCATGGAATTAACGTGCCCTTCATGCTTATCTTGTCGTAATGCTTTAGTGAGAGGATCTGCTATGTTATCATCTGTAGCAATCTTTTCTATCACTACTTCCTTTTGCTCCACGTAATCTCGGATTAGATGAGCTTTCCGTTGTACATGTCTAGACTTGTTGCTAGACTTTGGCTCCTTAGCTTGGAAGATGGCACCACTATTGTCGCAATAGATGGTGATCGGGTCATTCGAACTAGGCACTACAGATAGCCCATGTAAGAATTGACGCATCCATATCGCTTCCTTTGTAGCTTCAGACGCGGCATAGTACTCGGACTCGGTCGTAGAATCTCTTTGTAACAGTTTGTTTCGAACTCTTCCGGTGACTGCAGCGCCATTAAGAGTAAAAACGAATCCAGATTGAGATTTCCAGTCATCTCGATCCGTTTGGAAGCTAGCATCTGCAGAATCGGTTGCGCATAGCTTTTGAGGGCCTCCATAAGTCAATGCCCAATCTTTAGTCCTCCGTAGGTACTTAAGAATGTTCTTGACAGACAACCAATGTGATTCACCTGGTTCTTTGTTGGAATCGACTTGTCATACTCAATGCATATGGCACGTCCGGACGTGTGCATATCATGGCATACATGATTGATCCTATAGCCGAAGCATAAGGGATCCGTGTCATGCGCTCTTTCTCTTCCGGTGTCTCTGGTGTCTGAGACTTGCTCAAATGCACCCCTGGAGCCATATGAAGAAACCCCTTCTTGGAGTTAGTCATCTTTGAATCTCTCTAGGACTTTGTCTATGTAAGACTCGATCGAGAGATAACATCCGTCGTGATCTATCTCGATAGATACGGATGCCTAGAATTCTTTGTGCCTCTCCCGGATCTTTCATCTGGAAATGGTTTTTCAACCATACTTTCACCGAAGTTAAGAGAGGTATGTCATTCCCAATCGGGAGTATGTCGTCAACATACAATATTAGGAAGACAATCTTGCTCCCACTCGACTTGATATATAGACATGGTCCCTCGACCGATCGAGTAAATCCATTTTCTTTTATCACTTGGTCGAAGCGATGATTCCAACTCCTTGATGCTTGCTTAAGTCCATAAATGGAACGCTTAAGCTTGCACACTTTCTTAGGATGTTCTGGATCGATGAAACCTTCAGGTTGTACCATGTACAACTCTTCCTCCAAAAAGCCGTTTAAGAAGGCGGTTTTCACATCCATTTGCCAAATTTCATAGTCATGAAAAGCGGCGATCGCTAAGATAATCCGAATGGAACGCAGCATGACTACGGGTGCAAAAATTTCATCATAGTGCAAACCTGGCACTTGGGTGAAACCTTTAGCAACTAGTCGTGCTTTGTAGATATCTTGTTGACCTTCCACAGAATGCTTTATCTTGTAAAGCCATTTGCATTGAAGGGGACGAACCTTAGCAGGTAAGTCAACAAGATCCCACACGTTGTTCTCATACATGGAGTCCATCTCGGATTGCATGGCCTCAAGCCATAGCTTTGAGTCGAATCGGTCATGGCACCTTTATAGGTTGCGGGTTCACTACTCGTTAAGAGTAGAATGTCATCTATGTCATGTTCCTCGACCATACCAATGTATCTGTCCGGAGGAATAGAGACTCTTCCCGACCTCCTAGGTTCCTCAGGAATATTCACCGCAGCCGGGATTGTAGGAATTGATTCCTCCAATGGTTGCTCGGTATTTGGTTCTGGAACCTCCGACAGGTCGAAGGTTCTATCACTCTTTGCATTTTCGAGAAATTCCTTCTCTAAGAATGTCGCACTAGCCGCAACAAAAACACGTTGTTCGGTTGGCGAATAGAAGTAATGACCAAGGGTTCCTTTAGGATAACCTATAAAGTACGTCTTGACCGCTCGCGGGCCGAGCTTATCCTCGTGTCTCCACTTGACATAAGCCTCGCAGCCCCAAACCCGTATAAAGGACAAGTTGGGGACCGTTCCCTTCCATAGTTCATATGGAGTCTTGTCAACAGCTTTAGACGGACTTCGATTAAGTATTAGAGCGGTGTGAGGAAGAGCATAACCCCACAATGAGTCGGGCAACACGGTGTGACTCATCATGGATCGAACCATATCAAGTAGTGTTCGATTTCTCCGTTCGACACACCATTCATTTGAGGTGTTCCGGTGGAGTTAAGCGTAGGGCAATCCCACGAGTCCTTTAGGTGTTGATCAAACTCGTGAGAAAGATACTCGCCACCACGATCTGAACGTAGTGTTTTAATCTTTCTACCCAATAGGTTCTGTACCCTATTCTGGTATTCCTTGAATTTCTCAAAGGATTCACTTTTGTGCTTCATTAAGTAGACATAGCCATATCTACTTAAATCGTCCGTGAAAGTGATGAAATACCTATAGCCTTCTCGTGCGGTGATTGACATAGGTCCACATACATCCGTGTGTATGAGTCCTAATAGGTCAGCAGCGCGCATTCCAACACCTTTGAAGGAAATCCGAGTCATCTTACCGATGAGACATGATTCACACGTGCCAAATGATTGAAAATCAAAGGCCGAGATAGCTCCATTTTTGATGAGCTGTTTTACGCGTTTCTCATTAATGTGTCTCATACGGCAGTGCCATAGATACGTTTGATCTTTGTCACCAACCTTTAACTTTTTATTCATTACGTGTAATATTTCGGTGGTCTCATCTAAAACATAAATTCCGTTCATGGAGACTGCCTTGCCATAAATCATATCGTGTAAAGAGAAAATGCAAGTATTATTCTCTATTACAAATGAAAAACCAAGTTTGTCAAGTGCAGAAACTGAAATAATGTTTTTGGAAAGACTAGGTACATAATAACAGTCATATAATGACAACTCAAATCCGCTAGGAAGCTGGATAGCATATGTCCCCTTTGAGATGGCAGCCACTCTTGCTCCATTCCCAACACGCAGGTCCACCTCACCCTTTACGAGGGGTTCGATGTTTCGGAGCCCCTGCACATGATTACACAGATGAGAACCACAACCAGTATCAAGTACCCAAGTTCGTAACTTGCGTGGTTAATCTCAATCATATGAATAAAAGTAGAAGAAGAAGACATACCAACAGGTTTAACACGACCTGCCTTTAAGTCCTCATGATAAACAGGACATGTACGCCTCCAATGCCCAGTCTTGTGGCAATGATGGCACTCCATGTTTTCATTCTTGCTCTTTGTCGCGCCTGATGAGGTGCTCGACTCACCAGGCCCACTCTTACCTGAACCCGACTTCTTGAACTTCGGTTTACCTACTGCTAGGTTTGCCTGAGCTTTGCCCTTACCTTTCCCTTTGTTTGACACAACGAGAACATCTTGTTTCAAGCTCCCTTTGAACTTCATGTCCTTCTCGGTCTGTACGAGAAGGAGTGCGTTCATGTGGGGTTTTCTTCAAATCATTCATATAGTAATTCGCTCTAAATTGCGAAAAACCATCGTGGAGTGAATGAAGCATGCGGTCGATAACAATGTTCTCGCTGATGTTACAATTAAAGGTCTCGACTTCTCGACATTCTCAATCATCTTTGAGAATGTGTGGGCTAACTGGTTGGCCCTTTTCGGAGTCTCGCATCAAAGAAGCGAGTGGTATGCTCATAGGTCACGATTCTCGGTGCTTTCGAGAATTCCTTGGTGAGCGTGGTGAAAATCTTGTTTGCACCATGGGCTATGAAGCGTTTCTGCAAATTGGGTTCCATTGCAAAAATGAGTACGTTTTTAATCGCACCCGCTTCCATACAGAAATCATTAAACTTGGTGATTTCAGCGGCTCTAGCCGTGGGACCTGGGTTTGCCGGGATGGGCTCTAATAGATATTTGAGCTTCCGTCGCCAGCGGCAAAGCATTCCGTAATGCCGCCTCCCGGTCCGCGAAGTTTGATCCATCATTCTTGATCGAGTAGGCGATTCATCCGATTCATGAAGATCCGAAGCCGGGACTCACGGTCCAATGTGGCACTTGGCATTGGGTTATCGGTAGAACCGACCATTTGTTATTAGCGAGTTTAAAAGTTCGTGATCTACACTTTGAAAAAGAAAGAAAAACAAAACGAAATAAGCAACTCATCGAGGTGATTTAAGTCTATTTTAAAATACATTTTAACATGTAGACTCTCGCACTTGCATGATTGATCTCCCTCAAGAATGATACAAGTGATCCCAAGACTCAATTTCTGTAAATTGATAAGCCAACTGTTTAGCTAATTCTTCCGTAAGAACTCTTGGTCGATAGATTTCCGTAAATCCTATCTATAGTCCACCATGATCACAGGATCGTACGAGTGACCATAGTGTTGAGATAAAATAGGTCAATCAGTTCCAACTTACCCGACGTAGAAGGGGTCATATTATGCCTACCGACGAAGAAGGGACTCATTGGAGTTTGACCTATAAAGACCATTCTCAATTTTGGTTTATACGAGGAAGATCCCATCAACTTAATTTTAATTCATATTAAGTGAACGAATAACTAGCGTCTGCGTGAATGAATTAATTTGGGTGATGGCTTAAAAAACGTGTGACATGAGAATGTCAAAGAAAACTAACTCGTGACCTCTATATGTGTCAGTTTTCATGCAATAAATAGGTGGTTGGGTTTTTAGGCGGAATATGATGCAAATAATCGTTGCGAAAAATAAATAAAAGAATGCAATACGTAAATAAAAAAATTCCTAGTGTGGCCTATCCTAATAAAAAAAAAAAGAACATAAAACAACTTTGGAATCCACCGTTGGACCCGAGAAGCTAGTCTTGATGTTCCATCTTGATCCATGTAGCGGGAGTGAGCATCCGGTCTCCATCTTTGGTCTTCTCAAAAATTACATTTAAAATTACAAAATATAACCTATTTACATTCTAATTAAAACTGTAATTACAAGTGAAAAATCCAAAACGGAGATACGAGATCTCAAAATACAACCAAGACCGTGTTCCATCATTACGGTAACACGTTCTACTAAGGCCACACTAAGTTACAACCGTTTGTAAAATTAAATACGTAATGAAAGGCATTCACAAGCATTCAAAATTAACGATAAATAAAAATGCATCAACTAAAAACAAATTCATTCATGACATAATTCCGTAATTATGTTAAATTTATCCAAACCACCTTTTAATGATTAAAATTCATGTGATAAAACCGCTTCTATCAATTTAATTTTAATCAAATACAATCCGTTACTTTAAATATGCTTTAAAATAACTTAATGGTACGTGTGTGAACCGTTTCACAATCATAGCGAGTGTACAATATCCGTATAAAGTACATATTAAGGCCAAAAGAAAATTTAAAACAAAAGAATAAATTTTCAAAGCTTGCCATAACAAGAATCCCTCGATCCAGGGACAATAGTGCTCGATCGAGGAACTATAGGGCTCGATCGACTGAACTTCTAGTCGATCGAGAGGTTGCCAAACAGAAAGTACTCGATCGACAGTACTGGAGGTCGATCGAGGGCTTTTATAAGCAAATCTGCTCGATCGAGTACGAGGACTCCTCGATCGAGCAGTGGAGTTTTGAAAGTGGTCGATCGAGTACAGCAAGGACTCGATCGAGTAAAAACAAGACAGAAAAACACTCGATCGATTAAAAACATGCTCGATCGAGTACAAAAATTTCTGGAAATGCAAAAACCCTCGTGAAAACAGTTTTGACGAAACAAAACAACCGCAAAATTGATCAAAACCACATCAAAACAATTTTATAAACTGACAAAACGTGACATACTGTTATAATCTCCGTATAAAACAACAATATGCATAAAAACAAATCGAAAACAAGATGAATCAACCGTGTAAACATGTCACGGTAAAAAAAAATTTCTGCCGTGTATACTAGGCACGGTTTTCGAGACAAATACAATCGTTTTATGAAAAATCACAAAGAAAATTTACGTGGCCTGGCTCTGATACCACTTGTGGGGTAATATCCGTATAAGACCCTCTAAATTTAGGATTATAACGTAAAATTTGCATGTGAAATATTGTCATAAACGAAATACAATATAGAAACGACAAAGATAAAGAATCAACCTCGGGTCCTTTGTAGTGCGACGTAAAGAACAGAAATCAACAGAGATTCCCTCCTAATTGTTGCACCCAAGACCGTCTGAGACTATGCCCTTGTGCTAGAAATGCTTTCTAATTGGCTTGCAATATTGAGAAAGCTCTTGTGAGGTTTTACGATGTGAGATCTAGGTTTCAGAGAGAAATGATCTCCAAAACCCTAGTTTTTCTGTAAATGAGAATCGCTAGGTCAAAAGGAGAGGGAGCCTCTCCTTTTGTTGCCTCGGTCCGCGGGTCATGAGAGGAGGGAGTGGGCTTTCCACTTTCTCCTCATTTAACTCGTGATCCGACTGATCCGACTCCACTCGCTAAAATGCATATGACGCGGTTTTTTATTATAAATCGTCATCGGTTATCGGCTATTAAAATATCAACTAATAATACAGGTTAGTTGAAGTATTAATACATGTCCGACAAAGACGATATTGTATAATTATATTCAATATACATTTAATTAAATATAAAACGGTTATATTCAATTTACGAATTAACTGCTTAATTCGCCTTAGCCATTATTATTTAATCCGTATTAAATAAAATATCTCAACATCATATTTTGACTAATTACTAGTCAAATAACTCGGACTAACTGGTTAGTCAAAATTGGCATCTACATGACTGTATTTTCATACTGTCACATCTCTCAAACGTATCTTATAGGTGTGACTTTTAGGGACCAGTTGATCACCGCCATCTGTATGACAATAACGTCAAACTTATCTAGCAAGCCAACCGTTATTGATAAACGTGGATCAACTGATAATAATACCAAAAGTATGCCCTTTGATCCTTTTAGAGATTTATAAGTCCTTGCACTAACTGTTAAGGACACCAACCCCAACAGTCGGTACATGAAGGCAAGTACACCGGCTCCCCAAGCGTAGTCGTGTACACCATCAGCATCATACACTAAAGAAAACAACTGAGGACGTAACCTATCACCTGATTTGTCGACAAAAAGTGTCGACCCCAACACCACAGCCAAAAACCCCTGAGCAAAAACAACATCACAATTAGCTCTCGCCGTTTCACAAACTGCATCTACCAATATACCCCCACTCTTGTAAATAGGGACCTTCTTCTTAGAGTTTAACGGCAACCTCAACTGCTCTGATGAAATCCCAAAAAAGTCACAAACATACATAAAGGGATCCGCCAACGTCCCGTCATTATTCTCCACCTTACAACAGTTACCATCAACCCGAACGCCTAAGATCTGCGCAACATCGTGAAGGAGTATGGACATCTCCCCAAAAGGCATGTGAAAACTGTTGGTGTCGGGTTGCCATCTCTCAACAAAAGCAGAAATAAGGGGCATGTTATAATTCTCGGCCATGGAATCTAATAGGTGAGAAAGACCAAGTCATCGCCATAAATAGTCTTAACGGCGGGAGGGAGTTGCCAACAACTCAACAACCTCGTCTTACCAAACCGGTGGTAACCGTCGGTCGGTCGACCGGCCTCATTAGGAGTCGACCATAAGGTGTTGGCAATGTGGCCCCCAAAGCTAGGAATCACGTGGGGAAAGTCAGGACCACCAGGAACACGATGATCGATCAACCAAGAGACATCCTTACCCGACTTCTTCTTCGGAGCCACCACACTACTAGAACTACCATCCGACCTCCGCTGGAAACGCCCCTCCTCATTCCGTCTACGTGGCACCCTACGCACTCGCTCAATACCCGCCTCCTCCTCACCTATCACATCACCAGACCGAACCAGCTCCTCCTCCACCCGCTCATCAGTCCACGAATCGGTACTACCATCTCCAACCTCAAACTCAAACTGGAGTCCCTTTCGAGCTCGAACGTGACGGTCATTTCCTCCACCGGCCATCTATTCCAAAAAATAAGTTTAAGTAAATTAAAAATTAAAAAAAAAAAAAAAAAAAAAACCGGAACGGGGTTTATTAATAATAATTAATTAATATTTTACGTAAACTAAACGAGACGCAACAAAATTATATTTACAACAACTTGATTACTTAAATTAATAAAACAAAGAATTTATAAATATAAGTTTATGTAAATTAAAAAATAAATAAAAAAACAAAATATCCCCAAAAGAAGTTTATTAGTAATAATTAATTTATATTTTACATCGACAAAACGAGACGGAAAAAATATATATTTACAACGACTTCGCCACGAACGACAATTATTATAAAAAAATTATATTTTACATCGACAAAACAAGACGGAAAAAAATTTATTTTTTAAAAAAAAAAAAAAAAAAAAAAAGTAACGAGAAATTCTAAAACAAAAAGAAAAAAAAAATAAAAAAAAAAGAGGAATGGGCCAGACGAAGAATTCCTTCGTCCAACACCAAGCCTAGACGAAGGAATCCTTCGTCCATGGGCCATATGAGACGAATGGACTGTTCGTCTGGCCTGGGTCTGGGACGAAGAACCCCCACGTCTCAGCCCAGTTTTCGTGTTCTTTTTTTTTTTTTTTTTTTTTCCGATTAATTGTTTCGATTATTCCGTTTGATTTTCGCGTAACACGACTACATCCGATTGAATTCAAAGCATCTATCCTAATTCCGTGACTAATTTGGCATCTATCCTAATTCCGTCACACATTTACAAACTAAGCAAAATACTACAAAAAAATTTAATCCCAAATCACATACCTTGTTGAATGTTTGAATTCGTGACGGAAATGATGCGGTCGATACGTTTGTGTCGGGTTTTTTTCTTCAAAATCTGACTCGGGTTGTTTTTTTTCAAAAATTGGAATGTGATAGGTAGTTTTTTAATAAAAAGGAAAATATTAGGGGGAGTGTGAGGGAGGGGCAAATTAGGAAGTTCATTAAAATTGTCGACGATATTTAGTAATTTGTCGACGACCTTTAGCAGCCAGGTTTTAGAATTCAACCATTCACATGTTTTAGGCCCTGTTCTTTCTGACTTATTTTCAGCCCACTTGATTCGGCTCGATTCTATTCGATTCACTCTATTCACTTGATTCGGCTCGATTCAATTTCAGCTCGGCTCTATTTAGTTGATTCGGCCATTGACTCGGCTCACTTGATTCAAACTCTACTAAATTCAGCCAATTTCAATTTTGCGAATCTTAAACTTAATAACTTTTATTAATACTATATATTTGTTATTATTTTGGAAATGTTAAACTTAATAGTTTTTATTAATATTATTATTGTTGTTTTATTATTATTATTATTATTATTATTATTATTATTATTATTATTATTATTACTATTATTATCATCATCATCATTAATTTATTATTAATTAATCATCCACATTATTGTTATTATTATGAATATTATGGTTATTAAAATCAATAATATTCATATTAATATAATTAATACTATTATTATTAATATGAATATGAATATTAATTAATAATAATATTATTAATAACATTGTTAATTTTAATATTACTATTATTAATACCTAATTATTTTTTCATATACGAAACTTACTCTTTCACATACACTTTTTCATAACGTTCTATTTTGTACCCTTTTCACCTAAAACAGAATGAAGTGAACTCTTAAATCAATATTTTTCCCTAAAACTTAACTTAATTGCTCAAATGATTTAAAAATTACAAGATGGATTCTAATTTATCAAATAATAAATTAATTTACTTGTTATCAATTATTAATATTATTTGTTGAGTTTTAATTAATCAACCAAATTTTATATATTTGTTGAAGATGAAATTAGGGTCTGTCGATTTTTATTTATCTAATTAATTAAATTAGGATTGTTGGTGCTTCGTGGTGGCTACCTAATCAGTCAAATTAGGATGATAAACGGCTAGACTTTTAACATCAATCTAGCAAATTGATGCTCCATTATTTTACCTAATTAGATTGATGGTGAACCGTGGTTCATGGTGGCTACCTAGTTAATCACTCAAATTAGTATAGTTACTAGTATTAATGTTAATATTATTATTATTAAAGTTGTTCTTCTTCTTCTTCTAATAACAATAACAGTAACAGTAATAGTAACAATAACAATAACAATAACAATAACAATAACAATAACAATAACAATAACAATAACAATAACAATAACAATAACAATAACAATAACAATAACAATAACAATAACAATAACAATAACAATAACAATAACAATAACAATAACAATAACAATAACAATAACAATAACAATAACAATAACAATAACAATAACAATAACAATAACAATAACAATAACAATAACAATAACAATAACAATAACAATAACAATAACAATAACAATAACAATAATAATAATAATAATAATAATAATAATAATAATAATAATAATAATAATAATAATAATAATAATAATAATAATAATAATAATAATAATAATAATAATAATAATAATAATAATAATTATTATTATTCTAATATTTATATTTAATATTAATATTATTTGATTCAATTCGAGCATTCGGCTCAATCGGCTAGTTGATTCGGATCTATTGATTCATTTGATTCGAAA
Source organism: Silene latifolia (assembly GCF_048544455.1). NCBI lineage: Eukaryota > Viridiplantae > Streptophyta > Magnoliopsida > Caryophyllales > Caryophyllaceae > Silene > Silene latifolia. The sequence continues at coordinate 71,651,273 of NC_133526.1, read as the reverse complement.
CTTAGCTCCATTCGATTCGATTGGCTCGGCTCCATTCAATTCAGTTCAGCTCGGTTCAGTTCAGCTCATCTCCATTCAGTTCATTCGATTCGATTCGATTCGATTCAGCTCCATTCATTGATTCGATTCGGATTCGGCTCTAAAAAGCCAGAAAGAACAGGGCCTTAGACTCTTCCTACATTTGATAGTTTCGAAATTTAACAGACTACTCACTCATGAAAAATTACGGGGTTGATTTAAATTTTCAGAAATTAAATTTATGAGTTGTGCTTTTTCACATACACATTTTACTCTTTCACATACAATATTTACAATACATGTTGATGCACATACAAATCCCAAGCTATCCATATCTGTAATGACCAAGGTGTACCAATAAAACAAATTCAAAGGCATGGGTAATAGAAAACGCAGCTCAAGTCTCAAGTCATCGTACTATAGACAAATGCCAAATACCTTTCGATCTTACAAGACAAATTAGCCGGATTCTCGCGGATTCACTCATGCACTCATAAGTATGGGTGATTTATATGTGAAGATAGAAAGGAGTAGAAGCACTCACTCAACTTATGAAACATGCATGTAATCGAATGTGATAGAAATTTCTCCAACCAATATGCATTCACAATATAGACAAAAGTACATGTATCAAGGACAAAAAGGTGGCAAATAGGCAAATGGTATGAACTGGTTTGTGCCAAGTCACGTATGGATATGTGAGGCTAAGACGGTAGTCGTAGCGCTAAACCAAAACCAAAACCAAATCTATGAAAACAGATACAAATAAACCCAACTTAGAGAAATAATCTTGACTTTACAACACATAAGAGCTTATGAAGTACTCTCCAAATATGCATTAGACTCTAGTAACCAACCTTCTGTTCCCTTAACAAATGACAATGAAGCATATATATTTTTCTCTTTTCTTCTTTTCTTTCAATTTTTCGAATTTCTTTTCTTTTTTTTTTTCTTTTGCTTTATATTTTTCTTCTTCTTTTTCCAACATAAATGATACAACACAATTGCTAAATAATTCTACTACACCCACAAATGGCAATAATAATCCCAATCCCAACCATAGTAGCAAAATAGACATGATAAACAAGCAATTGCGACTGTCCCGATAAGGTAGGCAAATTCTGGATTGTAGCTATTAGATGGGATATAAAACGGCTACAAGGGTTCAAACGGGCTAACAAAATAAGGTAATGTATGGCTTATTTGAACGGTAAGAACCGCATATCCTCATGTACTTAATCATATGAACGCGTAAAAGTTAAGAAACTAATGTCACACTTATGCAGTCTGATATTACACATTCCACATAATATAATCAAAATCATGCGCCTTCACTTTAGTTTCTACAAGACTATAGAGCCCAATATTATTCTGATGCAAAAACTTCTTGACATTCATTTATTTATTGAGCCCATTTATTCCCCTAACATTCCATGCACCAATACTATTCATGAGACATTTCACCAGGTGGTTCCTCTTGTCTCACATTCCTTTGATCCTTACCCTTTGGACTCACAGATAATGCTTTAGCATATGTCCTGCTTGGAGAGACATCACCCCTGGTCTGATTATGCTCTTGTCTTGTTAACTGTTGTTTAATTGGAACAGGGGTAATGAGAGAAGAGTCAACAAAGCGAAGTAATTTTGCCGAGAATATATAACGCGCTCGTTTAAGACCTTCAAACTCAAGTCCAATGGGTTTTAAGTAGTCCTGTCAAACAGGCCGGGAAGGTCGTGCCACGGGATGAGTCATATGGATCAGATCAGAATACAGAGCAAATTATACGAGTTACGGGTCGAGTTAGGGTTAGAATTAGGGTCACAACCATGTTTCTGACACCTTTAACTTTACAATTTTTAAGCGAAAAAAATAATTAAATTTTTTAAAACTAATCAAATTTAATAATAATAATAATAATAATATAATTATCTTGATCACTTTTAGTACTTATTTTAAAGTATTTATAAAAGTTAAATTAGTTTAATATTTTTTTAATTAATAAATGATATAAAATTGATTTTTTTAATTTAAAATACTAAAATAATTTTTTTATATATTATTTCAAATATAACATATAAATATTAATAGTCTTGATTTATATTTGACCAAATGGACCGAAAGGGTCCGGTCGGGTTTCGGTCCTAAAATAGCGGGCCATTTCGAGTCGGGTCAATCAGGTAGCAGGTTAGGATTAACACATCTAGAAAAAACGGGTTTGGTCGAGACAAATTTTAACAGGAAAAGATAACTTGGGGATTCCAATATGCTTCACGTCTAGCAGGTTAGGATTAACACGTCCTAAAAGGTTTTGTAATTCATAGTATAAGCATGCTTCATGTCAAGATTTTTAAACAAAGCTTTAACTCGTTTTTCAATTCCAATATGCTTCAAAGAATCATGATTAATAAATTTGGTGGTCTTCATACCTTTGGCTCTAAGATAACCCAATTATCCCATTGTTTTTTACTAGCAAAAATAACTTGGGGATAAGTTGGATCATGCCATTGCGGTGTTTCTTGCATCTCGACATCCTCCGCAGCATGGGATGCCTCCGCTTCACCTCTCCTCCTCTTTGAAGCAACTTGTGTAGTAGCTTTCTTAGGAGCCATTTCTGAATTTTTAAGACACAAATTTCATCTTAACGCAAGCAAATATTCATCCAAATAAGCATAATAGAACAAAGTAGTGAACTAATTCATCCTATAAACATTAATAGAATACAATTTAATCAATTTTTAGCATAAATAAGTACCAAATCGATTTCCCCCACTTAACATCATGCAATAGATAAGTTATAGTTAAACGTTTACAAGTTGTGGGATGCAAATACCATCCCGATAGTTATACAACCATATTGAAAAGTAGGAGTTTAATAGTCAAAAACTAAGATAGACTCAAGTGATGACGACAAGTGAAGACCGCTCCCAAGCCCTCGAATGAATCATGCTAACCTGTCAACACTGCTCCCCATATGGGCGGAAATCACCATATGGTTCACCACAGATCATTAAAACCCAAGTGTTAGCTAAATGATAAAATGTTCAATGCATGCTAACTAATCTTACCTACATATGACAATGCAAGGTGGAACCAATAAGGCACAATGAGAGATAAGAAATCTCCCTCCAATATATATCCACACAACCGGTGATCGGAACACGCCCACGACGTTACTAACATACACAAGGTACTCGGAACACGCCGTTGTACCCGGCCCGAGTGCGACTCGAGCCCCTGCCAGACGTCGTGCCTCACCACACGAGTTCCTCCGTAACCCAAGTACTAAATGTGCACATCCCCCTTGGAGTGGGAAGCTCCAAGGGTGAATTGAGCGGAATACGGTTTCCCAACCGCCTTCCGTCTCCAAAATCAGAACCAAAGATCCTCCAACATCCTCCAATGTCCACTAAACCAAGAACAAACCAACAAGTCCAAATAACACAACTATGAAACCATAATAGTAAGACAAGTATAATCATGCTCAACTCTTCACTAATTCATTTCTCATCATTTAATTGCTCTTTAACATGTTATAATGCAATGTAATCATCTTTGTGACAAATTACCATTCTCATCTTCACTTAATTACCATGAAGTCATCTTATATGATAAACCTTAATTGCCAAAACATGTTATAATGCAACTATCATGAGACAAATGCAATTAATGACAATAAATGCACAACTACACACTAATATCACCATAGCTAAGTAGGGGAAACCCTACCTCAATCTTATCTTCACCAATCCACAAGTTACTCACTAGAAATGCTCCTCAATGAAGCTCCCTACACATATTAATTGCTACAATAAATACCACAACCTATTACAATAACCATACTAATTAAATCCCCCTTAAATATCCCCTTTAATTCATACAACCTAACAAGTATAGAGAAATATACTAACTAAATAAGATTGTTAAGATAAGAATAAAGGGAATAAGAAGTGTAGATCAACCTACAAGGCAAGAATCTCCTCAAGAGAATAAGGGTTTTGAGAGAGTTTGTTGGTGAGGAATTTAGAGAGATAATGGGGGAGTTTAGAGAGTGGTGTGAATAGTATTGGAGAAGGGTTTTGTGTGGGAAATCTAAGATGATAAGGTTCCGAAAGCGACATTTCACCAACAAATTTCTCGTATAAGCCGCACTCGACCGACACTCGGTCAAGTGGCCGGTCCACTCGATCGAGTGGTACCTCCACTCAGTCGAGTGGATGGTCACTCGGTTGAGTGACCGACTTTACAGGCTTCCATAATACTGTCCAGTGGCACTCGGTCCTTCACTCGGTCGAGTGGGGCTCCACTCGGCCGAGTGAATCGTCGACTTGGTCGAGTCTAGTCTATATAAATGCGGGTTATTACACCAATGATATCCAACACAACACAACAATGACCATACATGGAAAATGCAACACAACACCAATTACATGACTCATCATGAACTCAATCCCAACATATCATGGATAAAACTTCCTCAAATACCAACATGTTATCCCAATCGACTCATACATAAAAATGACAATGCAAGACACACAAATATGCACACAAAATATTGAAACTGAGTAGGATAAACCTACCTTTTAGCATTCTTCACAAGCAATCCAATTAATAAGCAAGATCCGTCTCATAAAACCGTCTCATCCTACAATACCACATAATAACTATCACAAACCATCCTACACTATAACACAATACAAAACCTCTTATTATTACCCATATTACACATACTAATTACTAATTAATTACCCAAATCAAAAGCCCCAAAAGTTAGGGTTTACTACAAGATAAAAAAGGTTAGATCTTGACTTACAAGGTCGAAAGGATGATGAATAAGGTGAAAAATACCCTAGAGCATGCTTGAATCTTCTAATATGGTGTTTGTGAGGGGTTTAGAGAGAAGGGAGAGAGTTTGGATAGATAAGGAAGAAGATAGAATGAATGAGGATAAGGGGATAAGATTTCCTTATCCCCTGTTCTGATCAGCGCCACTCAGTCGAGTGGCGAGTCCACTCGGTCGAGTGTCACTCACTCGGTCGAGTGCCGAGTCCACTCATTCGAGTGAACCTCACTCGGTCGAGTGCGACGCATTTCTCAGCAATGACCATTTTTCGTAAAACAGTCTTATCTCACTCGTCTCTTGGTCATTTTGGGCGTGTGACCTACCATTGGAATTGTAAAAGAACAAGATATCACCTCCAATTGAAATCACATCAATATCATGTCTAGATCTCAAGTTTTAAGACGACTCTTCTATAAGCGGACATTATAACAACTCCACTAAGTCTAGTATAGGTTATACTAGGTCCCCTTTATAGTCATAATTCACTCCCGAGTGGTCTCTCGTCTAGCACAATGTCTTATCACGCAGCTTAAGGTTCCTTTACGGGTCCCAAAATATTCGGGTATTACACGTGATCTCTAGTGCTTGCACATATGATGGGAAAAAGCTATGAAAGCTACATTTCCTACAAAATACAATAAAAACAAGCAAAGACACTAGAACACGGAATTAGCTCACAAATACACTAATAAAAGTGTGATATTCAATCAAAACTGAGCTAAAATAGGAGGTAAAGTCATATATAAAATGGATGATACCGTCGTTTCAGTACCAAAAATAAATACCTAGATACTACTAACAGAAGTCAGCGGTAAGTAGGGTCGATCTCCACAGGGAGGCGGTCACTATTCACTTGTCTACTCGGTCTATCTAATGTCACAAGATGGGGGGGGGGGGGGTTTAATTGTTTAAACTAAACTAAATAAGATAAAGGCAAGAGAAGAGGGATAAGAGAAATTAACAGGAAAAAGAAGGGACTAGGATATCGGGTCATCAATGAACGTCAGTTAATTGCAGTTAAGGTCACAGGTTAGTCAATGTGTCGGTCTAAGGGGCAACGAATATCTCCTTCCGGTCTCAATTCGCCCTAAAATGCTATTAGCTTAGCTTCCGCCCTCACTAAAGCATCTTATTGTTCACTGCAGGTCTCACCCCTTCCAACCTTCCGGTCTAGGTCAAGGCTTACCAAAATTAAAAGGCTAATTGCATCGATTCAACTAGCAAGATACAATTAAGGGCAGGGATTAGCAACAAAGACAAAACCACAACGACAACCTATAAAACTAATTAGCAACTAACATTCATTCATTAACTTCCCTAATCCTAGCAGAGAGAATTAGCTAAACATGGTAAAGGGAAGAACAGAAATAAAAGGGAGAGAAATAAACATTAAATAAAATGAGAGAAAAGAGAATTAGTTACAGTAGATCCGGAAAATAAAGAGAAGAACAAAGTAACAGGAGAAAAGCAGCGTTCGATCCAGTATTAGATGATCAGAGATGTCGGGGAAGAGATAGGAAGAGAGTTACAAATGACGTCCTACCTTCCTATTTATAAGAAAATTGGATTTATTTGACCTAATGACGAAATAAAACTAAAAAGCCCAAGCCCATAAGCGATTCCACTTGATCGAGTGGTTTAAAACGACTCGATCGAGCAGAATCAGACTCAAACCTTTCGATCGAGTAGAAAATCTCCTCGATCGAGTGAACACTAAAAAGACACTGTTCGATCGACCATATAAAGTACTCGATCGATTTATTATTTGATCTAAAACCACTCGATCGACTAGTAAACTACTCGATCGAGTGAAATATGACTCCAACAGCTACTTGTTTGTTAGTTTTCAGCTTTGACTTGTCCTTTTAGCTCCCGGAACGGCTTCACGCATCCCATAACAGCAACAATTCCGCTCCAAATTCACTCTTCCTCAAAATGCATGCAAAACGGACGGTAAAAAAAAGCTTGATTTCACTACTTTTTGGTCCATTCCTGCAAATAAGACAAAACAAAGCAAAGTAGCATATTCGGGGCATTTCGTAGCATAAACTACGATAATAGCATAGAAATACGTGCATAGAAAGGCCAAAAAGGACTATATAAAATGCACGTATCAAATCTCCCCAAACCAAACCTTTACTCGTCCTCGAGTAAACTAAATGCAAACTAATGGAACGGAAAAGATAACTCAGAGCTAGCTACAAATGCCCACTTAAACCGATTTAATGCAAGCAAACTAACACTTATAGCAAACAGTCAAATGCAAACGAGTTGTAGGATGTTTATAATAAAGCTGAACCGTCGACCTTGCAAGACCTTTAATAATGGACTCTCACGGGTCACTCTTCTCTCATGAAGCAAAGGGTAAGCTTACATATGTAAGAGAGAAAGAAAAATAGTCGCTCACCTAGACTACGACCTACATAAACATGCATGCAACTAATATGATAGACAATTCTAGCTACCGTACATACATTCCAACCAAACAAGATCCTGTCACAGCCGAGGGCTTACAAAAATATGGTAAAGTGAGGCAATGAGTAAGAAAAGGCAAAACATTTATGGTAATGTGGAGGTATAGGCGGCCAAGCTAGTACCTAAACAGAACCATGTAACAACATCTGATTCTCACTCAATTATAGAATTAAGCACGAGTGCCCTTCAATTGGCACAAAACTCACCAAACCGAACTGAAAATACTCCTCAATAAATGTAAATAAAGCATAGGAGTGAAACCGTCAACAAACATTTTTCCATTTTTTTTTTCTTTTTTCTATTTTTTACGGTTTCTTTTCTTCTTCTCTTTTCGAATTTTTTTTTCTTTTTCTTTTTCACGTCTTTTTTCATCATCCTCCTTTTCTTCATCAAATACCAACTCCAAATCAATGGATACAAGCCAAACTTGGCACAATAAATTATATACCGCAAAACAATCTAAACTAGCTTGACAAGGCAGGCTAAATTTGGAATGTAGCTAAGGGTCAACAGGCAAATTTGGCTAATGTGTAGTTAAATGGGTAAAAATGAAAGAAAGGGAAATTTGTAAGCACCTCCCTGCATGTGACACCAACCACTAACTCGAATGTGTGCAGGCAAAAAGCAATTGAATTTCATAAATATGCAAATTAATGAAAAAATTATGCAAGGAGTAACTACTCACAATCCTACATGAAACTGGTCACAAATGACACCAGTTTATAAGGCTCTAAATCCTTAGAAATTATAAGTAGGTTTCCAAAATTTCAGGTCAAGTCTATTCGTTCAGCTAAATTTTAACATTAACTCGTAGATATCCAATAAGACAAAACTAAAAAGATAATAGTTCAATGCGTATTATTCAGCATAACAGATGCTTCTTGTGTGAGGATGCTGAGGAGGATCTTAATCATTTGTTCTTCAGCTGTCCTTTTAGCAGGCATTGTCTACGGCTTTTGGAAGAATGGCTTCAGGTGTGCATCCCTAGTCATGAAGTCATTGATTGGTGGTTAAATGTTAGAGCTAGATCCCTCTTGAAGAAACAGGTTCTGGCTGCTGCAATTGCTCAGTTGATGTACTTGATTTGGAGAGTTAGGAATTGTTGTAGAGTGGAGTCTGTAATCCCTCTCCCTGTTGTCCTTATAAAACAGGTGAAGGAGACAATGCATATGAAAATGAGAGGTAGCTTAGTCACTGTTCGACATAGAGGTACTGAGGAGTGGCTAAGTAGGGTTGGTTTGGGTTGTAATTAGCTAGAGAATTGTTGTCTCTAGCTCACAAATTGTAAGTTTGGCTTTCTTAATATATATACTTACCTTTCCCAAAAAAAAAAAAATGCAAGGCTTAAGCAAAAAGACAAATTACAGTGCAATTTCATCATTGAAATCTACCGTTCCGACTCAACCTATATGCTAAAATAAACGTGAAAGAATTTTATCAATTTTTTTTTATTTTTATGGGATTTTTGAATTTTTTATTAAAAATAAATAACAATGCATACAGAAATTAAACGTGACAACAGAAATGCAATAAAAACAACATGCAGACACATAAATGGATGCATAACCTCCCCAAACCAAACCGTACAATGCCCTCATTGTACCAAAACATGGAAAGGAAATGCAAATTAAAAGAGAAAGAGAGTAAAAACGGAAAGCTCACAAGATTGCGCGAATAAGGGACCTCCCCAAACCGACCATGAACATGGGAGGTCGCAAACAACTGCCAAATATCGTCATAAGAAGCGAATCCAAGTCAAAACCACTCGATCGAATGGGAATAATGATCGATCGAGTGGAATGGGCATCAAAAACAGCTCGATCGAGAGGAATAGTGGTCGATCGAGGACTTCTCTCTTTGCAGGCACTCGATCGAGTAGAATAAATGCTCGATCGAGTAAACTTAGCAGCAAAAGCCCTCGATCGAGTACAAAAAGTACTCGATCGAGTGATCCTTAGTATATTCCTGCAAACACGCAATAAAAACAGCCAGCAAAACTAACAAAGCAAGCTTAGCCGAATAGTCTATGGTACGAAGACCGATTATTACAACTAAAATGAAATAAAATGCAATGTTTGAAAAACAACTAAAATAAAAATCCGGGTTGCCTCCCGGGTAGCGCTAGTTTCAGACAGGTCCCAGCTCGACCTTCTTTTCTTCGAGCCTCTATTTAATTAGCCTGGTCAAAACAGCTCAAAGCGCGCAGCAACCGATCAAACAGCTGCGCATGTGCTACACAAAAATGTAAGTAGCACCACAGTGGAATAAAGATATAGGAAATAAAAATATAAAACTTTTTAAGCCTAACAAATTTCCTATGAGAGCTCCTAAATTTGTCAATAAAATAAAGGAGCTCAGGAGCAATTAATAATGATTTAGGGCTCCATTTCAGATTAACAAGTTTGTGACGATAAGTACGGTGAAAAACTATTAAATTACTCGTCCAGCTAGAAGGGGGTATAGTATTAAAATACAAAGCATGAGTCGAATGAGGGAATGCACTATTTAAACAAACAATAATAGAATTATCGTCTACTACCTCGGGTTGGTTGCTCTCAATGTCGGAATCATTGACAAAAGAATATATTACCTCATCCGTGTGAGGAGAAATCACTGACTCAACTGCCTCCTCTGTGGAAACCGTCCCGTATATCGCAGCCTCAAGCGCATCTAGCTCGGCTTTGAAAAGGGGAGACTCACCATAACCGTTGTCATCATCAAAATTGTCGTCTAAAACGAACCCAAGTAACAAATCATTGCTCTCGCTGGCCAAACTACTCAATCGAGCAGAATTATTACTCGATCGGCAACTTTCCTCTTGATAATCACTCGATCGAGCACTTGGAACAACTCGATCGAGTACTCCCTCTAAACAGCTGTTCGATCGAGTGATGCAAACTACTCGATCGACCGTTTCTTCAAGAATTTCACTCGATCGACCACTAAAATCCACTCGATCGAGTGAAAAGTGCTGATCAGTGCATGAATCTTCGTCTGAAGCGTCACTATATGATAGAACTTCGTAATCCGAGTCATAGAAATCGTCATCAACATTAGGCAACACGGTTTCTTCATGGGAAAAACCGCTCTCTGCGTCGGTAACGCAGGCTTCTTCTAGTTGCCTAATTTTTGACTCAGCAGCTAACTGAGCTATTTCAGACTCGAGCTCATCAATTTGCGCACAAACTTGTCTATCATATTCTTGCCTTTTGAGTGCAAGTGCCGTCATCAAAGATTTCAGCTCCGCAATCTCTTCTTTCTGTCTATCAGGAGGAGGAGCTTCTTGTCGCGGTGGCCAGATAAATGGAGGTTGTTGGTAGCCTCGTTGATAGGGCAGATGTGGCGGCACAACTACAGAAGGTTGACTAGCTCGTCTATGCTGCTTGAATGCGTAAACCTCGTCATTTTCTGCCATGCAAAAAGCTGCATTATGCTCAGCAGCACCACATCTCCCGCAGTAAATCACTTGCTGTTCCATATAATGGAACATAGGTGACGGGTCAAAGGTACTCAAGCCTTCCCTTTGATGATCTTTTACCTAGAACTGTCTAGGTAAGACCTGTAGGGCCTATCAAAACAGCACTAAAGAAAAAGATTAGAACGGCCTCAAGGGAAAAATCCCTTAAGGCTAAAAACAGACAAAATTAAACAAATAAATAAATAGTTGCCTCCCCGGCAACGGCGCCAAAATTTGATACCGTCGTTTCAGTACCAAAAATAAATACCTAGATACTACTAAGAGAAGTCAGCGGTAAGTAGGGTCGATCTGCACAGGGAGGCGGTCACTATTCACTTGTCTACTCGGTCTATCTAATGTCACAAGATGGGGGGTTTTTAATTGTTTAAACTAAACTAAATAAGATAAAGGCAAGAGAAAAGGGATACGAGAAATTAACAGGAAAAAGAAGGGACTAGGATATCGGGTCATCAATGAACGTTAGTTAATTGCAATTAAGGTCACAGGTTAGTCGATGTGTCGGTCTAAGGGGCAACGAATATCTCCTTCCGGTCTCAATTCGCCCTAAAATGCTATTACCTTAGCTTCCGCCCTCACTAAAGCATCCTATTGTTCACTGCAGGTCTCACCCCTTCCAACCTTCCGGTCCAGGTCAAGGCTTACCAAAATTAAAAGGCTAATTGCATCGATTCAACTAGTAAGATACAATTAAGGGCAGCGATTAACAACAAAGACAAAACCACAACGACAACCTATAAAACTAATTAGCAACTAACATTCATTCATTAACTTCCCTAATCCTAGCAGAGAGAATTAGCTAAACATGGTAAAGGGAAGAACAGAAATAAAAGGGAGAGAAATAAACATTAAATAAAATGAGAGAAAAGAGAAAGGAGAATTAGTTACAGTAGATCCGGAAAATAAATAGAAGAACAAAGTAACAGGAGAAAAGCAGCGTTCGATCCAGTATTAGACGATCAGAGATGTCGGGGAAGAGATAGGAAGAGAGTTACAAATGACATCCTACCTTCCTATTTATAAGAAAATAGGATTTATTTGACCTAATGACGAAATAAAACTAAAAAGCCCAAGCCCATAAGCGATTCCACTCGATCGAGTGGTTTAAAACGACTCGATCGAGCAGAATCAGACTCAAACCTTTCGATCGAGTAGAAAATCTACTCGATCGAGTGAACACTAAATAGACACTGTTCGATCGACCATATAAAGTACTCGATCGATTTATTATTTGATCTAAAACCACTCGATCGACTAGTAAAGTACTCGATCGAGTGAAATATGACTCCAACAGCTACTTGTTTGTTAGTTTTCGGCTTTGACTTGTCCTTTTAGCTCCCGGAACGGCTTCACGCATCCCATAACAGCAACAATTCCGCTCCAAATTCACTCTTCCTCAAAATGCATGCAAAACGGACGGTAAAAAAAAAGGCTTGATTTCACTACTTTATGGTTCATTCCTGCAAATAAGACAAAACAAAGCAAAGTAGCATATTCGGGGCATTTCATAGCATAAACTACGATAATAGCATAGAAATACGTGCATAGAAAGGCCAAAAAGGACTATATAAAATGCACGTATCAATGGACACATCACACAAGCACACAGCAGAAGCTAGATTTGTTCCTCTACGAATCCTTCACCTAATAACAATCACAACAATTCTAATTACAGTCATACCAAACCACCTTTTCCCCAAATCTAATCATTAGGACAAAACCCTAAAAGACAAGTCTAATCAAATGATAAAGTACTAGCGACTTACCGACGAACTGATGCGAAAGAGATGAACGAAAGACTCACGAACGATCAATTGCCTTGAGAGTGATTAAGGGTGATTAAAGGAGTGAAGAACGCAATTTAGGTTTTGGTAAAATGAATTGTAACTATTAAACGAGTTTTATATAATCTTTAATCACCTTTAATCAAACAGCGGAAATTAATCCCGTGAGACCGGTTACTCGGTCGAGTAGCCCTACTCGGCTGAGTGTTCCTGGACATTAACCTCACCAGAAAACACGCGACACCCTACTCGACCGAGTTAGCCCTATTCGGTCGAGTAAACTAGACTCGGAAAACCGTGGTATTATAGTATTCCCTCCTTAAAACAAACTTCGTCCCTGAAGTTCACACCCATACCTACATAGCACGCTCACATACCACTCCCCAACCAACACCACTCAACTTTCATCCTCCAACCTTGACACCAACTCAGCCAACAACGCCTACCTCAACAACGCAGTTCGCAACATAGCATCAACCATAGGATAGTCCTCCTACCTTTGATGAAACCACCCTGGTTCAAACTAATAACCTCTGGCAACACCTCAGCCAGCCTATTGCAAATTAATTTAGAGATACATTTCTATAAAACATTGTTACTTTTACTATTCAAATGATTGATTACTATCATATAACTATATCCAATGTTACTACAATTCTTTTGTTACTGACGAAATTACTTTTACTAATTAGGCATGCAATTTTAAGAGGATTATATATTTATATAAATATATTACATATATATATATATATGCATTAAATCAAATCGAAAGAATTATGAAATATTATATATTATGGAATCTACCTTGAATTATTTATAACCTACTTATTATATTTTTGTATGTTAAATAATTAACATCGCTATATATCTAATAAACTATAGACTTTAATAAAATTGCATGGATTTTAAATTTAATATATAATTTTATGATGATAATAATTAATATCATAAGTGTGCATGTTTATACTAATTAATTATTTTATTTTAAGGAAATTGGTCATCTTCTAGTATTCTATAAATATTTAGGAAAATTATCATGCATCTTGTTTCTTTTAGTCTCCTTGAAATTGACCATCTTAGTTAATTATTTTATTTTAAGGAAATTGATCATCTTAATTAATTATTTTATTTTAAGGAAATTGACCATGTTTAGGAAAATTACCAAGCTTCTATATAATTTAATTTTAACCCAAACTATGTAATATTTGCATTGGAATCCCTTAATCGGGTCCATCACACGATGCTATTGATTTAAAACTATATAGTATAATTAATTTGTATAACTTTCTTTAATTACATTAAAGTCCCTTGGTTTCTAGATTTAATATATAATATTGATATGATTTGGTTATAAAATTACCACATACGAGAGAACTGATGTTTATATATATATATATACATATATATATATATATATATATATATATATATATAGATTTAGGATCCGGTGAGAACGAACACTCGGTGAGAACGGTGAGAACGAACATGAACCATAGGATTAAAAACAATCTAAGGGCCTGCAATAAAACAAAATACCAATCTCATTGTTAAACAGCCAACATTACCAACCCATTATTAACGATACGACATTACCAGCCCATTAACAACACACTAGTACACCAACATCATTCATCCCCATCAACCACCACCACCGGATTCCGGCGATCAGAACTCACGCAGACACCGACCTTCGACATAGAAGCTACTGAAAGGACGCTGACGAGAAAACCTCCACTATCGTCGCCCTTATTCTGCATTCCATCGCCCCTATTCTGCATCCCTAAACGTCGTGGGCTGAGTTGATGTTGTTGTTGGTCGACACGAATTCAGGCGAGTGAAAGTGGGAGTACAGATTTGGAGATCCAAAATGGGTAGGCGATTTTTGATTTGTGGGTTTGTTTTTAATTGCATTAATTTGATTGATTTTGGGTATGTAGTTTTAGTACTGTGTTTTAATTACTCCCTCCGTTCGTGCTCGATCAATTAATCTCCGTCAGGAAACTTCGATCATCAGTCGACGCCCTTCGTTAGTTTCCCGTCTATTTCGATGTATCTACACCAATTTTTAATGTATCTTAGGACTATTTTAATGTATCTAACATAGATACACAAAATTAATCATTAGGTACACTAAACTTGGTTTGAGATACATCAATAAAGAATCCAGATACATCAATAATTTCGTGTGTAAGGAGGGCGTCGGTGGGGTTGGGTCCACCAGATGATGTCGGTAGAGATGACGAATGGGTCCGTCGACAAGCACATAGCAAGAAATCTGAGGGAGGCAAGGGGAATATGTGCTCCGAGGATGTCGCGGCAGAGATGATGTCGGCAGAGATGATGTCGGCAGAGATGATGTCGGCAGAGATGACGAATGTGCTCCGAGGATGTCGCGGCAGCTCTGCCTAGCTCCGGCGAGGTGCTCCGACAAGGTGTCCGACGATGGATTGGGTGGTCGATATGGATGATGAAGGTGTTAGGTTAGATTGTACTGTGTGGGGGGAAATCTGAGGGAGGCAAGGGGAATATGTTTTTATATTAATTTTGTTATTTTGTATTATTGGATTTTAATCATATGAAGACGCGCGTGAAATTTGGTTATAAAGGTCGTTCTCACCGTTCTCACCGAGTGTTCGTTCTCACCGGATCCCACCTCTATATATATATATATATATATATATATAGAGTCGAATCCCGGTGAGAATTAACATTGTAACGTGAGAACGACCTTTATAACTAAAATTTCACGCGTGTCACTGTTGGTCACAAGTCACAGCCAAACTTGATCTGTCCCAATTATATTCCCATCACCACCATTCAAATTCCCCCATCACCACCTACCACTCTGCCGTCGCCACTTACCACTGCCGTCATCGCCGGCGAGAAACATCAACAACTCCGGCAAACCACAACTTCCCTGATACTGGCACAACTACTCAAGACCTCTATCGTCTACCAAATCCATTTCACGCACGCAGCAGCCAATCAAGTTGTCCGTTACCGTCGGCATCCCACCACCACTCCGGCAGTACGCAGAAACACCGTGCACCAGTCGACTCGACTCCTCTCACACGCAATACACGATCAGCAGACATCTCCACACCACTGTCGACGATGCCGATGCCGGCCTGATTAGTCTGAGCCGACAATTTCAGTTGAGCACTATCCATATAATATGTGTTTTTTAGATAATATTACTGCTAATACAATCAAATACATGTTTGATTTCTCTCAAGTTTTTATCTCTTTCCCCTGATTTTGACATTTATCAAGTGATCATTAATCAAGTTTGTGCCTTTCCTTTAATTTGATTAGTCGTTTATGTATGCAAGGTATTTGTCTAATTGTGAATTCATTGTTATTGGACCACCAAGAAAGCAAAGAGGTCGGGAAAGTGATGATATTTGACAAGAAAGCTTAGGTGGTGATTGCAGATCTTGTTCCTTTAGTGTTTTTGTATGTTTGCAGCCGCTAGTGTATTTTCACTGGACATGTTATGTCCCAACTTTGTTATTAGATACCTTAAACTACAAGTTTTTGATTAGTTAAATAAATTAAATATATCTCGCAAAAATCTCGTAAAAAGTGTATATATGATAAAGAAAAGTGTACCTACATTTTTAAAAAATGTATATAAAAAATTAGATAAAAAAGTGTACCTACTATAGAAAAAAGTGTATATAGAAATTAGGTAAAAAAGTGTACATAGGATAGAAATAAGTGTATCTATATTTCTAAAAATTGTGTATACACTTTTTTTCCATACTTCTAGATACATCTTTTGACAATGTAGATACGCTTTCTACTTGAATTATAGATACATTTTTTAACAATGTAGATACACTTTTTTTCATTCTAGCTACATTTTTCTCGAACATATGATACAAGAAATACAGACTATATATACGCAAAATATTATTCTAGATACACAAAAGTCAACCCAAAATAAAATATTCGAATCAATTAAAAATTTCTCAATTACAAACCCTAATTTTAGAAAACCCCCAAATTAGAAACCCTAACTTCCAAAAATCCCCAAATTACACACCCTACTTTCAAATCACCACCACAACTACCACTGCACCACCACCACGTACAAGCACCGTCGTCGGAATCAACTCACTGACCAACCCTGTGTCGCCTGATTCAACATTGCCCAACTTACCTGAGTTACCACCGTCCACCACCACTCACCAACCACTACCACTTTTGCGTCATTCCTGCCGGCGACATTACCGACTCCCTTAAGCACCACGAAATCACATATACGATCATCGTGAAAGTCGTGTACTGTGGTGAGAGTAGTTAAGACGAAAATGAGAGAAAAGAGAGGGAGACTGCGGCGTCGCGCATTCGGAGAAGACTCACGACGGGGATGGTCGTGGTGGTGCTTGATCGGAATGTCGCAGTAGAGATGGAGAAGAGAAAGAGAATGGTGGCAGGGGTTGTCGCAAAGGAGTTATCGTCGGAGGTCGTGATGTTAATCAGTCTTCCTTCTCCCTTTGTACTCCGGCAAGGTGGCGCTGTACTCCGGCGAGGTGGCCGACGACATGTTCGGTGATCGATAAGAATGAAGGAGGTGTGGGGTTAGATTGAAAATTGAAATGTGAGTGGGAAATCTGAGAGAGTCAGGGAGATATATTTATTATTGGGTTTTTATTATGGGTATTTGTGATCGTTCTCACCGTTCTCATTCGGTTCGTTCTCACCGAATCCTAAATCTATATATATATATATATATATATATATAGAATTAGGATCGCGTGAAATCCTATCTTTTTGAGTCAAAGTGAGTAAAACTTATGTATCACCCGTTATACACAAAAGTATCACGTTTTTTTTTTCAAAAAAAAAAAAAAAAAAAATTTAATTTTTTTTTTTTTTAAAAAAAAAAAAAAAATAAAAAGGCTAATGATATTGTTTAGTATAACATGTGATATCAGATCGAGTCTGTGAGTGCGGTAAAAAAGTATATCATGAAGTTATACAAAACAATATCACATGTGTCATAAAACAATATCACGGGTTATATTATACAATATCACACAACTGAACTTAACTCCGCCTTTCACCATCTTCTCTTTTACCTGATCTTGCTGGCACTCTTCATAATGCCAAAGCTCTTATGTAAAGTTTAGTTGTCTGGGTCTAAGTTCAGCATTGCAAACAGCATATGGTTACTTGAGAAATGCACCTGCTGTGCGTAGCTGGCCTAGTGCTCTTATGCATGCTAGGATTATGCCCATCCACATGATCATTTGTTCTCTTGTTCAAAATTAGCTAGCCACAATAGACACCTTGCAGCGTAGGGGAATCCAGATGGTTAGTTGATGCTCTCTCTGTAAGGGTGCTTTAGAAAGCGATTATCATCTTTTTTTTTTCAGTGTTCATACTTTTCTGCAGTGTGACCAAAATTGTTGGAGTAGATGTGCACTCCTAATGTTGGTATCAGCTTGTTGGAGGTGTTGGAAAGATCAGGGATTCAGGGGAAACATTGTAGGTGGGAGCAAGCATGGTTTCAAACCATAATTGTTGCTGCTGTGTACCAGTTGTGGACAAAACTAAATGCAAATACTTATCAAGTTAGGCAGGCCACTATTGAAGTAATAATTCGTAGGATCTAACTTTTAGTTTTTGTTCGTATGTTAATGTGGGATAATCCCAAGTATTGGTTTCTCATATAGTCGCCAATAAACTGTAGACTATAATGACTTGGATCTTTTAATACAAGGAGTCAATGACTCATATTCCTTGATGTTGAAACATAATACAATAATGCAAAACGCCTCAGTGAACCGTCTCTGCTTCTTGCATTATGGAACAGCTGCTAGACGATGTAGTTCTTAACATAATAACATAGAGCATCACTCTGATTAAGTAGCAGATCTATTATAGTAGTTTTCATTATTCGTGATATTATTGTGTATAGTGTGTGATACATAAGTGGACTCATGGGACTCAAAAATATAGGTGGACTCACCGGATCTTGCCTCTATATATATATATATATATATATATATAGATTTAGGATCCGGTGAGAACGATCACTCGGTGAGAACGGTGAGAACGCACTATATTCATGAGAAGATATATACATATATATAAGGTACTTTTTTTTTTTTTTTTACCAAATCTCAGATACACTTTTGACTATCGTAGATACACTTTTTACCATAATTCTATATACACTTTTTAATAATGTAGATACACTTTTTTTTTTTGTTTTTTTTTTTTTTTACCGAATCTCAGACACACTTTTGACTATCGTAGGTACACTTTTTACCAGAATTCTATATACAATTTTTAATAATGTAGATACACTTTTTTTTTTTTTTTACCAAATCTCAGATACACTTTTGACTATCGTAGATACACTTTTTACCAGAATTCTACATACACTTTTTAAGAATATAGATACACCTTTTTCCTATCCTATATACACTTTTTTTCATCTTAGGTACATTTTTTACCTGAATTTTATATACATGTTTTGATGATGTAGATACACTTTTTTCTATCCCAATATACACACTTTTTACCTAAATTCTATATACACTTATTAAAAATGCAAATGTACTTGTTTCTATCAAAAATATTCTTTCTACAAGATATAATTACGTGTACACAATAAAGTTTAATAGATACACTTAAAATCCCATTTTGTTACATCAAAATTTCATCTATCAATAAGTGAAATTCAACATCGATGACTTTAATCACAAGCAGGACAATAATGGAACAAATAAAGACAAAAAAACTAAAGTAATCATGACATAAGCATAATTACATACAATAATTTCAGAATATAAATGAATCAAAACAGTCGAAGTTCAATCAAACGAATTCCGAAGATTAAACCAAATCAGAAAGCTAAAAAAGCATTGAAATGAGAAAGAGTACTGAAGCCATAGCCAAGAAATAGATGAATAGAAATGGAATCGTCCATTTAGGGATAATATTGAAGTTTGTGATCGTCTTAATTATCAGAATAACAAATTTTCAGCAGCGGGATCGGAAAACAAAGTTGGTGCGAGTTGCTTAGGTAGGTTGGTTTGTGCTTGCGTGATCTGCGTGGCCGTCTCCAACAACTACTACGCCGGACTCAGACGACATCCTCGTCGGACACTCTCCGCGATTTTATGCCTGATCTGGTTGTGTTTGCATCGGAGGTACGGTGGCAAAATTACCAGTGAAGAAATTAGATACGCCGGCGAACCGTTTGTACGACCTTTCGACCCATATCTACCACGCCCGCCGGAATCGTCTAAATTGTTGTTTGAGTGGTGGTGGTGGTTATGGTCGTGGAGGCAATTTTATGTGGTTGCCGGTGGTGATAATGGTGTGTGGTGTTGCCGGTGATGTCGACGGTGATGGCGTCTACCGGTGGTGTTAACGGCGAGAGGTGGCTATCGGTGATATCTATTGCGGCGGTGGCTGCTGGGCGGTGGCTGGCTGTGATTTGTGGTTGTAGGTCATATTAGTTTGGAATTTTGGATGAAGATGATATTGTATATAATTAGATATAGGGTGGGTTGTGTCATCTCAGCCTTTAATCTCACTCTCATCCAAAGGAGGAGAGTCACCGGATCTTGACTCTCTATATATATATATACATATATATATATATATATATATAGATTTAGGATCCTATGAGAACCCTCTTCCCATGAGAACCTCATGTTCAGAACTTTTGTACCAAAGGTACAACAATATTATACGTCAGTTCAGAACTTTTGTACAAGAGGCACAACCCTACTATAAGTTCATTATTATGTTGTTTTACTGTTATGACGAATGCAAAAATACTTGACACCAAAAATTTGTCTTCTACGAATTAAATGAAACACAATGTACTGATGATTAATGAAATACAAACTTAATTATTCAACCCCACAAAAAGATACCATAAGTTAATAATGATAAATACTGTAAATGGCAAGACTACTAATGGTTATCATCTTCGCCATCCTCGTCGTCGTTCAATCCTATCCTCGATCTACTCCGTTAGCTGACCGCCGTCGCCAGTTACCAAACCACCAACAGCTGCCGCTACTCCACTCACCGCCACCATACCTCCCATCGCCGACGATATATATATATATATATACACACACAAAATTATTAACTATTTTTTAGCATTATATTGAAGTATATAAGAACAGAGTTAGTTAAAGTTAGTTATAAACAGAATTAGTTAAGTATTAACCATAGTTAGTTAGAGAATGTTAGTTGGTGTATGTCGGTTTATACACTATATATATACATGTAATCATCAAACAGAAAACACAATTCTATGATATGAAATATACATTACACTCAATCAATTCAATGTTTACAATAACAACAATACAAGATTATTGTTTGTTTCACATGGTATCAGAGCCTTGATATTCAAGAATTGATCATACGCTTCCGCACAATCACAACAATATTCATTCATCTTCATCTTTTGTTCATCAATCATCGTTCCTTTTTTTCATCACAAATCCTCTTTTTCATTTGTTTTCATCTGTTTCTCTTTCTTTTATCACAAAATTCATTAACAAATTGTTACCAAATTCATAACCCATCATGCCTGATCAAAATCAATCTTCTGATCCTTATGAGTACTATGATGATCCACTCTATCTCTCATCTTCTGATCAACCTTTTTCTCAGCTTACTGCATCTTTGTTTGATGGCACTGATTTTCTCAGCTGGAAACAAGACATTCTCATGGCATTAGCAGCGAAGAATAAGGATGGGTTTATCAATAGCACCTTGCTTAAGCCTGCCAGTACTGACAAGAAGTTTCATCAGTTCATTCGCTGTGATCTTATGGTTCTCAAGTGGATACTTAACTCCATTGACAAGCCTCTGCGAGAAAACCCGAAGTATATCAGAACAGCAAAGGAGTTATGGGATGAGATAATGGAGAGGTATGGACAGTCAAATTTTATTGAGATTTATCAATTAACACAAGAATTGAATTCTGCAACTCAATATAATGCCTCTATAATTGAGTATTATAGCAAGGTTATAAACTTGTGGGAAACACTAGAAAGTTTGGATCCTGTTCCAGGCTGTTCCTGTGGTAAATTAGCTTCTTGCACATGTACTTTGCTTAAAAGAATGCATGCTAGAGATCAACAAGCAAAATTGATTAAATTCTTGATGGGATTAAACTCTGGGTATGACACTGTACGTACACAGATTCTTTCTATGGATCATTTACCTTCTTTGAGTAAAGTTTTGGGCTTATTACAAAAGATAGAAAAACAAAAACACCTTACTGATGTTGTTGAAAATCTTTCTGATGTGAATGCTTATACGAGTTACAAACCTTCTGATGTGTCTCATAAGTTTCACAAATCAGGCAGTCAGTCTGATAATAATGATCCACCAAAGTATTGCAGTCACTGTAAAATGAACAATCATAATCTGGATGATTGTTTTTGGGTCAACAAGTGCACTTCTTGTGGCAAAATAGGTCATTCAGTTGACAAATGTTTTCATGTTGTTGGGTTTCCTAACAAGAATACTAAGGGTAATGGTAAGATGCCTTACAATAAGCATGGTCATAATCCTAATGTCAAGAAAACAGCAAATAATGTGGATACTCTTGAAGATTTCTCTCCTCTGGGTAATGATGATGGGGCTGGTACATCTCAGACTCAACCTGTTCAGTCTATGTCCTTTGATTCTTCCATGATTGATGGTTTGGTAATTTCTGTAGTGGATCAAGTTCTACAGAGGATTTATGATTCTAAGCCTGGACTGTCATCTTCTAATTTTGCAGGTATACTTCACTATGCTCATTCTGCTACTTCTAACTTGTTTCTTAATGATTGGATAATAGACACAGGAGCATTTGATCATATGACATATAATATTAATTTGATGCATAATAAGACTATTTTGAAGGTTCCTATATTGATTGGTTTGCCAGATGGTACTACTAAAGTTGTTAAAATTATTGGTGATGTTTTGCTAACACCTGCTATTACTCTGAAGAATGTTTTGTTAATAGCTGACTTTAGACAAAATCTGTTATCAGTTAGTAAATTGCTTGATAAAAACAACTTAACTGCTGTTTTCCTGTCTAATTAAATATTGTTCATTTCAGAACCATTCCAGTAATAAATGTGTTGCAACAGGAAAAAGAGTAGGAGACTTATATAGGTTTCAGACAGCTGATACTCAGTCTCTAGTACAAAAAATTGCTGCTGCTTAAAGTTTTTATGTGACACCCCGCGATAAAGCGGAAAATATAACTAATAAATTAAAGCAGAAATTTATGAGATTTTAAAAACTTTTAAATTACTAGTTAAAGATTAACACGCGGGTGCCAAAAGAAATGAAACAAATACAACAATAGACAAAATTAGGTTATTACAACCCAAGTCTAGAAAGCGGGGAAAAGATATCTCACGAATAAACAAATAAAGGGTTTCTAAACTAGCAAACTAAGGTCCAAGGGTTTTGTTCTCGCTAGCCCACACGTCTTCCCCACGTAAGCATCTTCACAACCTGTCATTCATGTAAACATGAACGCCACAGTCAGTGGGGAGTAACTCAAGGTTCTCCCAGCCACAAAATGTCGAAACACAGATAAACAAGAACATATTAGAACATCGTGAATATAACTATTTGATGCAAGCACTCAGACATGAGACGAACATTCAAAACAGGCGTAGTCAATCATAGATAAGGCATATGATACATCCAACTTTGAAAACCAAACAACATACAATACATGAAATAGGTCTACTAACATCACATAATAAGCAAAGCATCCGGCTCAGAGGCTACCTTTAAAGCATGTCCGAGACACAAGTCCTTAAGTACCTTGGCTCAGCGGTTACCTTTAAAACATGTCCAAGACACGACCTCTAAAGTATCTGGCTCAGCGGTTACCTTTAAAACATGTCCAAATACTACAAACAAGTGCCCGACTCAGAGGTTACCTTTAAAACATGTCCGAAGCACAACACATAAAGTATACGGCTCGTGATTTACCTTTAAAACATGTCCAAATACTACAAACAAGTACCCGACTCAGAGGTTACCTTTAAAACATGTCCGAGGTACAACAAACAAGTATCTGGCTCAGCGGTTACCTTTAAAACATGGCCAAATACAACAAACAAGTGCCCGACTCAGAGGTTACCTTTAAAACATGTCAGAGGCACAACAAACAAGCACATAGAACGGGATTATTAATGTCACATTCATACTCATGGCTTGCATCTCACCATAAGTACGGATGGGAACATCAATCCCGACGACCTTATCGCAACTAGAGGGCCTATGGCTCACCCTTAGTATCTGATAGGACCGAGACTCAGGGACGGGATGATTAATTATGGCCTGCGTCACCATAAGCACGGATGAGAACATCACTCCCGACGAATCATATCGCAACTAGAGGGCCTCTGGCTCACCCCTAGTATCCGATAGGACCAAGACTCAGGGACGGGATGATTAATGTCACATTCATACTTATGGCCTGCATCACCATAAGTACGGATGGGAACATCACTCCCGACGTTCATACCGCAACTAGAGGGCCTCTGGCTCACCCCTAGTATCCGGCAGAACCAAGACTCACACAACCGAACAATACTAGACATTATCTAGAGTACGACTCACTACAAGTAACTACTTATAATAAATATCTCATACTTGCATTATATTAATAAATATTCCACTTTACAATTTAACATGCCGGTCAATTAAAATATAACAAGCGATAATGAATAATTTACGTCACATAAAAACCGAGATAAAATATGAATAACCAAATATGAATAGCCAAATATGGATCATTTAGAAGTCCATACCCTCCTATTAGATTAGTCCCATAACCAAAGTATGAGTACAAGCCCAAATCAAGACACAACCCAAACTCAAATTAAAGAAGAATGTTGTGATAAAAAAATTGCCATCACGATTTCTGTAAAAGATCCATGCCTATTATTCCAAAGCTACAGGGAATTTCAAGGACACCCATGTGGCCATGTCACAAACTTGCAGCATAATGGGGTAATCTGAAGTAAGCTTCTTGGGAGGATTTCTTACACCAACTTTGTGAAATTTTTCAAGCAACTCACACAATTTTCTCTACTGTAAATAAAAGAGCATATGAAGCACACCCCACAAGCATCCCCTGATTTCAAACACCCACACAATGAGACCCATCCCACAACAAAGCAAAAGAAGGCAAGTGAAAATAGTGTTACGGAAAATGTCAGTCAATCAAACCCAATCAGTTACATTATATCTTCTCCATGTTAGAAGCCTCTCCTTTTTAGTTAACTACTTACCCTTCCATTTATATGATTAAGTGGTTGGACCACCAGGTGACTATAACGCCTAAACATGACAATCATTGGACCATTAAATGGGGAATGGAATGCACAACAATTGGTCGGACAAGCACGCATATGTCAATACTCACAAATAGAAAGGCTTATAAATTAAGACGGAAATGAAAGCAAGGTTGATACGGAAATGAAACTCAACTAAAACATGAATAACACCCACCAAGCTCATCCCAACCATGCTCGAAAATCCATGTAAAACAGTCCGGTTCAAACGTCATTTTGAGAGAGAAATTCGCTCGGCTAGCATATACTCTTTACTCGAAGCCACATGGAGAAAACAAACTATAAAAATACCTTAATTAAGCATGTAAAATAATTAATAACACCACACAATCACCCACACATATGAGAGGGATATAAAGAACAAAACTTTATGACAAATCCTATATATATATATAAAACTGGGTTGAAACGTTGTGGATGCGCCACGTGTCAACCCAGCATTAAATACAGTATTAATTACAGCTAAACATTAAATATAAACATAATAAATGCTGTATAAATCTCAGCAAAATATTAATTATAGTTTAATAAATTTTATTATAAAATTACATTAAATAATTATGATAATTTGATACTAAATTTATAAAAAAATTATTTTGATAAAAATTCAAAAATGTGAATATTATGTTCATTGCGAAAAATGCTTTAAATTGAGTATAATTTTCAGTATATTTATTGAAATATTTTGATTTGTAGAGATGATTAAAGTGAGTGTCTCATAATATTTTATGTTTACATAAAAAGACATTTTGAGAAAGTTGTAAAACTTAGACCATTAAATCCTAATAAAAATATATTCGGAAGAGTCATTGTATTTCTTAAAAACATAACTTAAAGAAAACTACTAAGAGATGAGTTTTTATGTGGGAATGAAAAAAAATATATATTGCGAAAAATTGAATACATGTGAGATTTTGATAGGTTTAAAATTTGAATAGTGTGATAACGAGTATGTGTACGAGTATGTATGTACGCAGTGATCGCGAGTGCATTTGAATATTCAAAATAAATGTAATGATTATTAAATAAAATAGTATTATAAACGATATGAAAAAGTAGAAAAAACGTTAATTTCTTTAATATCTTCAACTAAAATATGTATACGTCAAATATAAATATTGATTATGACTAGCTAAATATTACTTTTAGTTAAATATTCTATAGGTTATCTTTTAAATACTTTGAAGTTAAACCTCAAAAAATATTATTCGAGAACGTTTAACCTATTTTATTTACAGGTAAACTCTTAAATATCATTTATATATAGTTGTTTAAAAATATGTCCATTGTGAAAAATCTATGTCTTAAGTATGTTCATATGTCCATTATTACATAATTGTAATTAGCAATAGACAAAGTGACTATGTGAAGAGTATCTTGATAAAGGTATTAAAAAAATCTCGAAACTACTATGCCACACAAACAACAAAAACTAAATTGTGTAGATTGCATTTACGAGAATTGCAGTTAATAAGTAAAATATGTGGATCGCATTTAAGTGAATTACAACATTCAACTCACGATACATTCAACAAATGAATGTGGTGACTGGTGAACATCATTTAGCCAAAAAGATGAATATTTTGTACACGAAAAACCACATAGATCGTTAAAATTGTTGCCTCATAAATTTTTCTTCCCATATTCAATCAATTCTTTGACCAAATTTCTTATATAAATAAATTTTCAGTGATTTCCCATACAATCACCAATTCACCACCACATAATTGAACCATAGTGTTACTATATAAATAGTACTATTTGTTCTTGGGTGATCTCATGCATTGAGATTTGGCAATTCTTTTAAATAAAATCTAACACAAAAACAAATGGAAAGACAATTACTTTGCAAACGAAGACGGGAATTTCAGTCACGGTACAAGTGTACAACAACCACCACCAGCGATAATAAAAAGAAGCATAAGAGTTTATTGGTTAGGTAAGTAAATTGACGGGAATTGGTATCCTCTTTGTGTTCATGTTACTAATTTAATCAAACATTTATAAAAATTGACAAAACTTGACAGAATGTTATTTTCTCATTAAAATTGGAGTAAAAAAATATATATAGTATAGTAAATTAAAAGTTACTCCATTTTAAAATCCATGTTTTTTATATTACTCCCTTATATAATTTTTTTCTAAAATTATTTTCCTTTAGATGCACTTTTATCAAAAATTGTTTCAAAACACCAACTTAAGTTATTTATTCCGTCAATTTATAAACTTATTCTGTTTGTGGCTTAGCCAATTTATACTTTGAAACGTATAACAATGGAGAATAAGTTTACAAACAGACGGAATAAGTCACGTAAATTTGAGTTTTGAATCAATTTTTTATAAAAGTGCATCTTAAGGGAGTAATTTTAGAAAAAAATTATATGAGGTGTTAATTTAAAAAAACTGAATTTTAAAAGGTAGTAATTTTTAATTTACTCATAATAATAATAATAATTGGGTTATTTGCTTCTTATGCATTCTTTGCATTATCCTCAACTTCAAATTTTGTTCCACGTTCCAAAATCTTCAAATTTTGTTCCACATTCCAAAATCTATATATAATTAATGGAATGTTATTTTCATTTAGTGAAAATTATACAAATTTCGAATTAAAAGGATGAGTGTTATAATAAAAATGAGGCATTAAATTACAAAGAGGGAGTGTTATTGGAAACTAGACATTAAAGTATAACTCAATTCATATGCAACGCATGACTAAGAAAAAATTATTATTACTAATTATTTAACTAATGTTTCCTCTATAATTAAAATGATTTGAATTTGTTAAGTTTACTTCGTCATCAGAAGTGTTGAATCAATCGAGCACGAAAAAGGGAGGCAAGAATGTTCTGTTTTATTTTTCTTTACACTGATTAGTGAGAAAGTGTGCAAAAATGTGGAGATTAAGGTGTGTTTAAATTGTATGCAATGTATATGCCTCCAATACATTCATTACCTAGATAGATAATGTCAAGTTTAGACAAAGCATTACAGTGACACACAATTCAAGGGTTTATCAAATAGAACCTATATAAAATTTTACTAATAATGGAGAATTTTAGCCTTTTTTCAAAACTTCCAAATGACAGTATAAAATAACAAAGAAGATAACGAAAGCTCTGCTCACGATTCAACCGTGCTACCATGCATGTAAGTTTTTAATTTAAAAAAAAAATAGAAATCCTAATTGTGCTACTACCATTAGCAATGTATTAATTTTTTACTTCTCTCCAGTAAAAGCTATCTTAATATACTTTGTTTATATAGTTCTAACTTCTAAGATATGAAGAATATTTGCATGGAGGAGGAGATTAGAAACAAGATTTGTACCAAATATTTCTCTCATGTAATCGAAGGATTTACAAGGTGAAGACCAGATTGTATCAAGAGTTTATTCATGTAAAGGAAATTTAATGGCTAAGAAAAAAGGAAATTTAATGGACTTTTTAGTTTTATAGTAATTATCATTGTCTTTTTTAGTTTTATGTGAATTGTTTCTTTTTAATTACCTTGGAAATTATGGAGTATTGTTGATTTGTAATATTGTAACAAAATTCTCCAATTTTTTTTCTTAGTATGTTACGACAACAATAGTTAATTATTAATCAATATAGTTATCTTATCATTATTGTATTTTTTTTAGAATAAATCTAAAAATAAATTATTTTAAATATCATCTTTAGTAATAACAACAAAGATATAACTTGAATATAAATATCAAGAGATAAATTTTATATTGTAGGAATGAGCCAACTATAAAGGATTTGAATAATCGCAGTAAAATTGATGATTATTAAGTGCAATTATGTTATAAAGGGCGTGAAAAAAAAGGAAAACATACTACATTTTATTATAATTCTCTTCACGTAAATATGTATACGTCAAGTATAACCCATTGACAAATATACAGATATTTGAGAAATGTTAATCTATTTTTATTTATTACTGTATTAAATATTTAATGTAATATATAAATTATATTATTCTTTTTCAACGATAATAACAATATATACAAACAGGCCGCGCGAAGTGTTAACCCAGCCTTAAATACACGTATTAATTACAGTTGAAATTAAATACAAACATAGTTAATGCTGTATAAATCTCAGCAAAAAATTAATTATAGTTTAATAAATTTTATTATAAAATTATATTAAATAATTACGGTGATTTGATTCTAAATTTACTAAAAAGTTATTTTGATAAAAAATTTAATTAAGTTTATTGTGAAAAATGCTTTCAATTGAGTATAATTTTCATTATATTTATTGACATATTTATTTTGATATGTAGAGATGATTAAAGTGAGTGTCTCAAAATGTTTTACATTTACGTAAGAAAACATTTTGATAAAGTTATAAAAACTAGACATAACATGAAAAACAAAAAAATAAATAACTCCCTTCCCCTATCATGTGATAGGTCTCTCAATAACGCGATTGAGAGACCGTCTCTCTAAAGTTTTTGTGTATTTATAAAACGTTGATCATGCATAATTAATTATCACTTATTATTTTTAATTAAAACTCTTATGTATTTTATTTTAAAACATTGAAGTTAAACCTAAAAATATTAAATTAGAGAAAAAATTATTTATAAGAGAAAATATTGAAGGTCATATATGAATTATATAATGTTTCTTCAATTATAATTATAAAATATTAAAACAGGCCGCGCGAAGCGCGGGATACTACCTAGTAAGAGTATAAGACCGGGTTAAAGGGGCGAAATTTCGACTCTTTGTCGAGTAACCTATCACCGTTACCTTATAACTTTCTCAATGAGCACGATTTCTGACTCAACTGCTCCGGGTCTTCAAATCCTTCATCAAAGGGCAAGAAAAAGAAAGGATTGAGGCAAAAATCGAGACTTTTATAAGACGGCGAAAAACAAAACCGTCACAAAAATGAGACTTTAT
Organism: Silene latifolia; assembly: GCF_048544455.1. NCBI lineage: Eukaryota > Viridiplantae > Streptophyta > Magnoliopsida > Caryophyllales > Caryophyllaceae > Silene > Silene latifolia. The sequence continues at coordinate 71,621,394 of NC_133526.1, read as the reverse complement.
TACCTTGAAATATGAAGGGGGAAATAAGGAGGAGAATGGAGCAAGAATTAAGGAAAAAGGCTGAGAAATGAGGGAGAAATCTGAGTTTTGAAGGTCGACTAAAAATGGTGTCTTTTGCTCTGTTGATTTCTGATGAATGTCCTGCGTGCTACTGTTGTTGTTGCAATTAGAAAGAGAAGAAGGGAGGTGTGGGGACGGGAGTATATATTAATAATAATAATAATAATAATAAACATATATAAAAGAGATATTTTAGGGGTAGAGTGTAAGAGGGTAGGTGAGCGTGTTGTCGAATTCTGGTTGGTCCGGGTTAAAACAGGTACAAAGTGAAATGTGACGGTCTATAGCTAGACGGATGTTGAGACGAGAATTATTACTATTACTGTCACTATTATTATCTGACCAAAAATGTGTATACATTTATTCTTATATAAATTATACCTCAAGAATATAATTTAATAATACGTATTTTTATAAAAATGAGCTTTTATATAATACGTTTATAAAAATCGTGTTTGACATAAAATTAATTAAATTGAATAATTCAAAAACATATAATAAAGTGATTAAACGGTTTAATAAATTTTAAATGCCAAAATGGAAAATTCGCGGGTGTTACATTTTAGGCTCTTCTGGCATTGATTCAATTTCTGAAAATTTTAATAAAGTTGTTAAAGATGTATATTTACTTTATTTTAGACTTGGTCATGTTTCAATAGATAAACTGAATGTTATAAATAAGAATTATGCAATAAAATCTACTAATTTTCATTGTGAAACCTGTATTCTTGCTAAACACCATTAGTTACCCTTTCCACTTAGCAATTCCAGAGCTTCTTATTCTTTTGAGTTACTTCACATGGATGTTTGGGGCCCTTATAGAGTTCCTGCCCTATCTGGTGCTAAGTTTTTTCTTACCATACTTGATGATCATACAAGGAACACCTGGACCATCTTATTTCAAACCAAGGACCAAGTACATGCACTTATCAGGGATTTCTTTGCTTATGCAGAGAGACAATTTAAGGCTCTCATTAAGACCATCAGAAGTGATAATGGTAGTGAATTTTTACACCAAGCTTGTGGTAATTTGTTTAAAGAGAGAGGGATCATTCATCAGACTAGTATTGTTGGTCGACCACAGCAAAATGGTCGTGTGGAGAGGAAACACAGACACCTCTTAGACACTGCTAGATCCTTGAAAACACATGCTAAATTACCTGTTAAGTTCTGGGGTGATTGTCTTTTGATAGCCACTCATTTGATTAATTTAATGCCTGCTGCTATTATTAATTGGAAAACTCTATATGAATTTCTCTTTGGTCGTTTGCCTGATTATAGCTCATTAAAGGTTTTTCGTTGTTATTGTTACTCCTCCATGACCCCAACTTATTCTGATAAGTTTGGCATAAGGGCTAGAAAATGCATATTTCTAGGATACCCTCATAATCAGAAGGGCTATAGGTTGTTTGACATTAAAAAAAAAAGAAAACTTTTTGTTGCCAGAGATGTTTTCAAAGAAGATAAACATTTTATATAGTCTTTTTAAGTCTTTTATGCACGTATTTCTATGCGATTCTCGTGGTTCTATGCTACGAAATGCCCCGAATATTCTACTTTGGTTTGTTTTGCTTTATTTGCAGGAATGGACCTGAAAGTAGCGGAATCAAGCCTTTTATCGTCTGCTTTGCATGCATTTGGAGGATGAGTGGATTTGGAGCGAAAATACTGCGGTTACGGGATGCGTGAAGTCATTTCGGAAGCTAAATCACCAAGTCAAGGCTGAAACTAACGAAACAAGTAGCCGGCTGAGTCAAAGTCACTCGATCGAAGGCTTTTATGGTCGATCGAGTAGTTTTTGATAGCAGAAGACTTCGATCGAGTGAAATCCATGCTCGATCGAATTGCGCATAATTGGAGTTTCTTGATCGAGTAGGTTTTCTACTCGATCGAGAGGTTTTGCTATGATTCTGTTCAATCGAGCAGTTTAAAATGGCTCGATCGAGTAGTTATCTATTGGGCTCGGGCTTTTTCTGTTTTATTTCGTTTTTAGGTCAAATAATTGTCTTTCCTATAAATAGGAAAGACGACAGATGACTTAATACATCACTTCATACATTACTTTTATCATCTCATACACTCTTAAACACTGTTTTTCTCTCTTAATTACTGTTACTTTGTTCTTGCCTCTCTTTACTCCGGATCTTAACTTGTGATTCTCTCTTTACTCTCTTTAATTTGCAATGGTTATTATTTCTTCATCTCTTGTTATTGCCTTATTAGATATTATGCATAGCTAATTTCTTTAATGCTAGGATTAGGGGAGTCATGGTAGTATAACAATGATGCGATAGTTGGTTAGTAGATTTATTGTGAGAATTGTTGCATTAACAACTTAATTATAATCGTTTAGTTGAATGCATGCAACTGAACTAGTTAATTTGGTTAAGTTCAATCCTAGATCGGAAGATTGGAATGAATAGACCTGTTATGAGCATTAGACTACACTAGTGAGGGCGGAAGCTAAGCTAGTAGTATTTTAGAGCGGATAGCGGACCGGAAGGACTTTTCCTTTACCCTTCTCACATTAGATCGACTGACCTACCTTTAGCTGACTTGTGCATCTATCATGATAACCCGACATCCTAGCATTTTTCTCCCTTTTTACTCTCTCTCGACCCTTACTTTTATTAGTTTAGTTAAATTACTCAAAACCCCCATCTTGTGACCGTAGACGGACTGAGTTAACAAGTAGATAGTGACCGCCTCCCTGTGGAGATCGACCCTACTTACCGCTGACTTCTGTTAGTAGTATTAGGTATTTATTTTTGGTACTGAAACGACGGTATCAAATTTTGGCGCCGTTGCCGGGGAGGCAACTATTTTATTTACTTGTTTCTTTTCTTCTGTTTTTAGCCTCAAGGAATTTATTTCTTGAGGCAGTTCTCATCTTTTTCTCTAGTGTTGTTTTGATAGGCCCTACAGGTCCTACCTGGACAGTTCTAGGTAAAAGATCGTCAAAGGGAAGACTTGAGTACCTTTGACCTCCACCTATGTTCCATCATATGGCGCAGCAGGTGGTTTACTGTAAGAGATGTGGTGCTGCTGGGCACAATACCAATGTTTGTTTGATAGGGAACGATGAAGTTTGCGCGTTTAAGCTGCGTAGACAAGCCAGTCAACCTTTTGCAATTGTGCCGCCACATCCACTTTATCAACGAGGCTATCAAAAGCTTCCATTCATTTGGCCACCGCAACAACAAGCTCCTCCTCCTGATAGACAGAAAGAAGAGATTGCGGAACTGAAATCTTTGATCAAGACACTTGCATTTAAAATGCAAGAGTATGATAGATATACGTACGCTCAAATCGATGAGCTTGAGTCTGAAATAGCTCAGTTAGCCGCTGAGACGACCTTTAGGCACGCAGAGAGTGGTCTTACCCATGAAGGACCCGAGTTGCCTATCGACGCTGATGATTTGTATGACTCGGAATGCGATTATCTATCTGAAAATGAAGCAAGCTACGAAGATTTCTGCGCTGCACTAGAACAATCACTCGATCGAGCTAGTAATAGTGCTCGATCGAGTGAAATATCTGAGGAAGTGTTCGATTGAACAAACAATTTCACTCGATCGAACAGCAACTATAAGGAATATCTCGATCGAGCATGTTCTTGTGTTCGATCGAGTAAAAATCAAGAGGAAAGCTCTCGATCGAGTTCTGTCTTTACTCGATCGACTACTTTGGCCATGGAGAGCAATGATTTGTCACTTGGGTCCGTTTTGGATGACGAATTTGCTGAAGACAATGGTTATGGTGAATCTCCCCTTTTCAAAGCCGAGCTGGACGCGCTAAAGGCTGCGATATATGGGACAGAACCCACCAAGGAGGGTAACGCGAAGGTAGCTGAGTCAGCGATTGTTCCTAGGACGGAAGAGGTAAAATACTCTTTTGTCAATGATTCCGACGTTAGGGGCGACCGACCTGAGGTAGTTAATGATAATTTTATTATGTTTGATAGTAAAATACCTCATTTGACTTATGTTTTCTGTTTTGATGCTCTACAACCTCCTGGTGAGACGAATAAGTTAACGATTTTTCACCATACTAGTCACCAGAAATTCGTTAAACTGAGACGGTACCATAGATTACCTTTAAATGCTCCCAAGCTCTCTTATTTTCCACTGGCGGATAATTTGAGCTTTTATATTCCGCCCGTAGCTGGAGGGCAGGATTACTTTGTGGATAAATTCGGGAGCTATCATAGGAAATTCGTTAGGCTCAAATGGTTACATGTTTTAATTTCCTATTTTATTTTTATATTAGGGTGCTACTTACATTTTTCTGTAGCACGTGCGCAGTTATTTGATCGATTGCTGCGCGCCTTGAGCTATTTTGAGTGGGCTCAATTGAGCTTGCTACTGAAAGAAAAGAAGGTCGAGCTGGGACCTGTCTGAAACTGGCGGTGACCGGGAGGCAACCCGGAGTTTTAATTTTTAGTTGCTTTTCAAACATTTTAGTTGTGTGTGTAATAATTGGTTTTTAAACCATAGACTAGAACAGTTAAGCTTGTTTTGTTAGTTCCGCGGGCTGTTTGTTGCGTCTTTATAGGAGTCTATCGTGGATGGCTCGATCGAGTACTTTATATACTCGATCGAACTGTTTAGATGCCCATGTCACTCGATCGATCATTCTATCATTTCGATCGAGTGCTTTTGCTTGGATTCGCTTCCAATGACGCTATTCTGAGGCTGCCGGCGACCTCCCACGTTGCTGGCTGGTTTGGGGAGGTCCCTACTTCGCGTATTCTTGTGAGTTTTCCGCATTTCCATTCTCCTTTTTAGTTTGAATTTCCTTTCCCTATTCTTGAGTACAATGGGGGCATTGTACGGTTTGGTTTGGGGAGGTTATGCATCCATATCTTTGTCTGCATATTATTCTTATTGCATTTCTGTTGTCACGTTTAATTTCCGTATGCATTGTTGTTTATTTTCATAAAAATCAAAATCTCATAAAAATTAAAAATTTCATAAAAATTAAAAATTCACGTTTATTTTAGCATATAGGTTGAGTCGGAACGGTAGATTTCAATGATGAAATTGCACGGCAATTGTCTTTTTGCTTAAGCCTTGCAATAACTATTATCTTATTAGCTTTGTCTTATTGCATATCTACGAGTTAATGTTGAATTTAGCTGAACAAATAGACTTGCACCTGAAAATTTTGGCAAACTACTTATAATTTCTAAGATTTAGAGCCTTATAAACTGGTGTCATTTATGACCGGTTTCATGTAGGATTGTGAGTAGTATACTCCTTGCATAACATGTTCATTAATTTGCACGTATATAAAATTCAATTGCTTTTTGCCTACATACATTCGGGTTAGTGGTTGGTGTCACATGCAGGGAGGCGCTTACATTTCCCTTTTCTTTCATTTTTACCCATTTAACTCCACATTAGCCAAATTTGTCTCTTTGACCCTTAACTACATCCTAAATTTAGCCTGCCTTGTCAAGCTAGTTAGTGTATGTTTTGCGGTATATAGTTTATTGTGTGCCAAGTTTGGTCCGTGTTTCATTATTGGGAGTTGGTAATTTATGGAGGAAGGAGGATGACATATATGAAAAAAAGAATTGAAAAATGAAAAAAAAACGTGAATCGAAAGAAAAAAAGAAACCGAGAAAAGAAGAAAAAGAAAAAAAAAAGATGTTTCATTGTTGACGGTTTCACTCATGTGCTTTATTTATATCTATTGAGGAGTATTTTCGGTTCGGTTTGGTGAGTTTGAATGCCAAATATGGGTGTTGTGCTTAATTTTAATGGATTAGAAATTGATATGTTCCATTTGGTTCTGTTCAGGTACTAGCTTGGCCGCCTATACCCTCACATTTCCAAAAATGTTTTGCCTTTTCTTACCCATTGCCTCACTTTATCATACTTTTGTAAGCCCTCGGCTGTGACAGACCTTGTTTGGTTGGAATGTATGTGTACGGTAGCTAGAATTGTCTATCATATTAGCTGCATGCATGTTTATGTCGGTCGTAGTTTAGGTGAGCGACTATATTTCTTTCTCTCTTACACTCATATGCTTACCCTTTGCTTCATAAGAGATGAGTGATCCGTGAGAGTCCATCATTAAAGGTCTTGCAAGGTCGACGGTTCACCTTTATTATAGACATCTTACAACTCGTTTGCATTTGACTGTTTCGCTATAAGTGTTAGTTTGCTTGCATTAAATTGGTTTAAGTGGGCATTTGTAGCTAGCTCTAAGCTTTCTTTTCCGTTCCATTAGTTTGCATGTAGTTTACTCGAGGACGAGTAAAGGTTCGGTTTGGGGAGATTTGATACGTGCATTTTATATAGTCTTTTTAAGTCTTTTATGCACGTATTTCTATGCGATTCTCGTGGTTCTATGCTACGAAATGCCCCGAATATTCTACTTTGGTTTGTTTTGCTTTATTTGCAGGAATGGACCTGAAAGTAGCGGAATCAAGCCTTTTATCGTCTGTTTTGCATGCATTTGGAGGATGAGTGGATTTGGAGCGAAAATACTGCGGTTACGGGATGCGTGAAGTCATTTCGGAAGCTAAATCACCAAGTCAAGGCTGAAACTAACGAAACAAGTAGCCGGCTGAGTCAAAGTCACTCGATCGAAGGCTTTTATGGTCGATCGAGTAGTTTTTGATAGCAGAAGACTTCGATCGAGTGAAATCCATGCTCGATCGAATTGCGCATAATTGGAGTTTCTCGATCGAGTAGGTTTTCTACTCGATCGAAAGGTTTTGCTATGATTCTGTTCAATCGAGCAGTTTAAAATGGCTCGATCGAGTAGTTATCTATTGGGCTCGGGCTTTTTCAGTTTTATTTCGTTTTTAGGTCAAATAATTGTCTTTCCTATAAATAGGAAAGACGACAGATGACTTAATACATCACTTCATACATTACTTTTATCATCTCATACACTCTTAAACACTGTTTTTCTCTCTTAATTACTGTTACTTTGTTCTTGCCTCTCTTTACTCCGGATCTTAACTTGTGATTCTCTCTTTACTCTCTTTAATTTGCAATGGTTATTATTTCTTCATCTCTTGTTATTGCCTTATTAGATATTATGCATAGCTAATTTCTTTAATGCTAGGATTAGGGGAGTCATGGTAGTATAACAATGATGCGATAGTTGGTTAGTAGATTTATTGTGAGAATTGTTGCATTAACAACTTAATTATAATCGTTTAGTTGAATGCATGCAATTGAACTAGTTAATTTGGTTAAGTTCAATCCTAGATCGGAAGATTGGAATGAATAGACCTGTTATGAGCATTAGACTACACTAGCGAGGGCGGAAGCTAAGCTAATAGTATTTTAGGGCGGATAGCGGACCGGAAGGACCTTTCCTTTACCCTTCTCACATTAGATCGACTGACCTACCTTTAGCTGACTTGTGCATCTATCATGATAACCCGACATCCTGGCTTTTTTCTCTCTTTTTACTCTCTCTCGACCCTTACTTTTATTAGTTTAGTTAAATTACTCAAAACCCCCATCTTGTGACCGTAGACGGACTGAGTTAACAAGTAGATAGTGACCGCCTCCCTGTGGAGATCGACCCTACTTACCGCTGACTTCTGTTACTAGTATTAGGTATTTATTTTTGGTACTGAAATGACGGTATCACTTATCAATAATCTATTTCTGATGTTACACATTCTTTAGTTAATCTAGCTTCATCTACTTTGCTTATGCCTGTATCATCAACACATGATCTTCCTAACACTAATGACCAGACTCCTTTACATTCTACTGATTCTCCTCACACTAATAAGACACATAATGTTCCTAATACTGACAATCAAATAGAATTTGATTCTGGACCAATCACTGAAACAATGTTACACAACCAATAGTTAGGAGGTCCATTAGACCTAGGCAACCTTATGTGGTTTTGCAACAGTACCATAGTCCATTAAAATTATCAGGTCAGCAGTCCACTGCTGGTTCAGGAACAAGCACTTCTAGTGCACTTCACACATGTGTTTTGCAAAATTTGCAGGGTTTTGGCACCCAGTATACAGCATTCTTGGCTAAAGTTTTGCAAGAACATGAGCCATACACATATACACAAGCTAGAAGGGATTCAAGATGGATTGAAGCTATGAATAAAGAGCTTCAAGCATTAGAAGCTAATCAAACATGGGAATTGATGGAATTGCCTAAAGACAAGAAGACCATTGGCTCTTAGTGGGTTTTTAAAATTAAATATAAAGCTGATGGTTCTGTAGAGAGGTTCAAAGCACGGTTGGTAGCAAAGGGGTATAATCAAGTCAAGGATAGAGATTACACTCATACCTTCTCACCTGTAGCAAAATTCACTACTGTCAGGACACTCTTAGCTATTGTTGCTGCACAAGGATGACCGTTATTTCAGCTTGACATCAACAACGCATTTCTTCATGGATTTCTAGATGAATAAGTCTATATGAGACCCCCCCTGAGAGCTATAAAGTGCAGATTGGACAAGTTTGCAAACTAAAAAAGTCCTTGTATGGCCTCAAGCAGGCATCAAGGAAATGGAACAAAGAGTTAACAAAGTATTAGGTAGGTCAGGGCTTTATTCAATCCAAACAGGATTATTCCCTATTCACCAGATATAATGAGGTCACAATGAAGTTTTCTGTTGCCTTAGTATATGTAGATGATGTTCTTCTGACTGGTGATGATGCATCAACTATTACAACAACTAAGGCAGGATTACATGAGACATTCTCCATTAAGGATTTGGGGGCTGCTAGATATTTTTTGGGGCTAGAAATCTCCAGAAATAATACTTGTTTATTAATAATCCGGAGAAAGTATACTCGATATATTGCAAGATTTGAATATGGAGAATACAACTGAGGCAAAGTTTCCAATGCAAAGAGGACTGAAGCTTAGTACAGATGAAGGAGAAGTACTTGAAGATCCTGAGAAGTACAGGCACTTAATTGGCAGGTTACTTTATCTTAACATCACTAGACCAGACATCAGTTACTCAGTTCAGCACTTAAGTCAATTTGTCAGCCAACCACGCAAGCCTCACTTTCAAGCAGCTCTACATGTTCTGCAATATCTCAAAAGAACAGTGAACACATGACTCTTCTATAGTGCCGATTCTAGTCTTCAACTCACTGCTTATACAAATGCTGATTGGGGGCAATGTTCCTTTACTTGCAAATCATTGAGTGGCTATTGCCTTTTTCTGGGCAAATCACTCATTTCATGGAAAACAAAGAAACAAAAGACTGTTTCTAAAAGCAGTGCAGAATCTGAATATCGCAGCATGTCATATACCAGTTCAGAATTGGTTTGGTTAGATGGATTGTTGAAGGATTTCAGAATAGTGGTTCCTAATAAACCTAGTCCCTTGTTTTGTGATAATCGTGCAGCACAACACATCTCTCTCAATCCAGTGTTCCATGAAAGAACGAAACACTTGAGCATCGACTGCCACTATGTAAGGGACAAGCAAGATGAGGGTTTCTTAATCACTAAACATATCAGGATAGGACTACAATTGCAGATATCATGACAAAAGCTTTAGGAGCAGATCAACACCATTTTTTATCAACCAAGCTTGGATTAGTTTTTTCCCCAAATCAAGCTTGAGGGGAGAATATTGAAGTATATAAGAACAGAGTTAGTTAATGTTAGTTATAAACAAAATTAGTTAAGTATTAACCATAGTTAGTTAGAGAAAGTTAGTTGGTGTATGTCGGTTTATACACTATATATATATATATATATATATATATATATATATATATATATATATATATATATAGGGTCGTACAAAGTCAGTTAACTATTATTTTTGCATTTAACTGTACGAACTTAATGAAAGCCATTAGATTGAGTCAAATAAAAGGCCCACAACCGTACAATAAATTCCCAAAATTAAACCCCATGTTTCCCAAATCTATCCTGTACTCTATCCTCCATCGACCCACCTCACTCACACACCTACCTCAACTGTTGCCGACGCCGACGATCTTTGTCGACCACACACCGGCGACTGCAAGTCCAAAGAGTTGATCCCATCGTTACTGCAAATCTGGGCATAGCTCATAGCGGTGGTCGGAATTGCTGGTTGTTGAAGGAGCACGGTTCCAGGTTCGGTTCAATTGAATTTGACGGAGGAGTTGGTGCTGATGAATTAGAGCGGTGGTCGGAGATGATGGTGAGGCGAGTTGTTAGTGGTTCATTGGTGATGTTGTAATGAGGCGAAATTGAAGTCGCTGTGGTTGCTGGTTGTCGAAACGCGGAGGTCTGGGTTGCTTGTGGAGGACGAACTGCTCGTGGTGATGTACGAAGCTTGATGCGGTTTCAGGTACACGGATTCTGAGGCAAAGGAGGAGCAGGATGGTAGTCATGGTGGTGATATGTGAATGAAGGTGATGAATGAATTGTAATTTGGGGTTGATGTATGGTGATGGAATTTTGATTGGAAATGAATCTGATGATAGTAACGGATCAATTTATGGAGATAAAGGTGAAGAATGACGGCAAGGAGAAATATATTGCGGCGAGAAATAAGAGAAATAGTGAGATGAGGTAGCCGGAAAGGTCCACGGTTGTTGGCGTTGTCATCAGCGAGGGTGGTGTTAGGGCGTGGTTCTTATCTAGTTGGATTGGTATCATGATGGTGGTGTTGGTTCTCCCGTCGTTGCGGTCTTGTCGAGCCATGGGTTACTCGGGTCAATTACACATACTGATTGTGTAGAGGTCTGCTCTGGTAGTGGGTGAACATGGTAGCGAAGGAGGCATGTCCTGAGCCGCTGGATTGTGGTGTGGTGGATTCAGAGTTTGGTGTTCTGCTAGTGCTTGTCTTTCGGTAAAACTTTGCGAGTATTCGACATGATACGACACTATGATACTTCATTTTGGACCAAAATGTTGAAAACTTAGCATAAAATAGCTGTATTAGATACGCCGCATTGTGTGGACATTTGCAGAGTCAAATTTAAAGAAACATAGCTCATAGCAAATTAGACGCAAGATACAAGTATACAACCGGAAAATACCAACCGGAAAAAAACCTACAATTTTCTACATACTCTGTAAATTTTTTTTAAGAGAAACTATAAATGTAACTAAAATCTTTCTACCTTACAAAAAACCATACAAATTACATGTAGAACTAATTAAAGAGTGTATCTAGTTAGCTAAAGGTATGTATATGGTAATTTAAAGAAGTGTATCTAGCTAACTAAGGGTATGTATCTATTTACTCAAAGAAGTGTATCTGTCCAACTAAAGGTATGTATCTCATTAACTTAAGTGAGTGTATCAGGTGCCAAGCGATATGTAAATTCGGAGGAAGGAGTAATGAACTAGTAGTACTAAGGTACTCAGGTATGATCTTTGTGCAAGAATACAAAGGAGTACACAATATTATCAAAAAGGAAAAAACAAAGGAGTATACTATTTATGTAAATTTTGTGCAAGGTTTGGTAAATATTTAGCAATTTTAAAGAGTGTATCTTACTTGTGTAGGAAGAAGGAGTATACTAAACGTATATATCTAGTATTTCCTCAAAAAAAGAGTATGTATATAATAAATTTAAAAAAGTTCCATAATAATTCGTAATTTTAAAGAGTGTATCTAGCTAACTAGAGGTATTTATCTAGCAAGTTAAAGTAATGTGTCTAATTTAGTTAGAGGTAAGATCTCAAAGAACTTGAGGGTGTATTTTATTTAACAATTTAAAGGTATGTATCTTGCAACTTCAAGAAGTGTATCTAGCTTGCTAGATATATGTATCTAGCAACTTAAAGAAGCGTATCTAACTAGCTAATTGTATGTATCTAACAACTTAATGAAGTATATCTAGCAACTTATATAGTACATGCAAATCGTGAAGTCTAAGATGCGGGGATAAAGGACGACAACGTTTATGGTTCCCAAATCCTCAATTATTGGTCCATTTACTTGTTTTTATTTTGGCACTAAATACAACCTTTTACTCCCTCCCATTCATAATAAACCTCCCCATTTCCTTTTTCGGTTATTCACAATAACCTCCCTATTTTCTTTTTTGGTAAGTGTTTGTGTGGTCCAAATTTAATTGTATGGTGGGGTAGTGTATTTGTGTGGTCCAAATTTAATTATATGGTGGGGTAATGTGTTTCCTTAATTTTTGTGCCAAAATGAAATGAGAGGTTTATTATGAATGGGAGGGAGTATATCCGATTATTTAGCCATAATTTTTGCCTTTATTATATGGGGAAAACATTAAACACACACTTTTCGCCTTTTTACTTAGCCAATAAAAATGTATTTTCAATTATTCCTTTACTTTTATTATTATTACATTGTTAGCTAGATATACTCCCACGAGATTGTGTATCCGGGTTCCCTTATAAGTATATCCGGAGTAACTTATAGTAGTGTATCTACCTAGTTAAAGATATGTATCTATTAACTTATAGGGGTGTATCTAGCAGCCTAAAGGGGTGTATCTAGCTTGCTAGATATATGTATCTAACAAGGTAAATGAGTGTATCTAGCTTGCTAGAGATGTGTATCTAGTAAGGTAAAAGAGTGTATCTAGCTTGTCAAATGAGTGTATCTAGCAAGATAAAAAAGTGTATCTAGCTTGTCAAAGATGTGTATCTAACAAGGTAAATGAGTGTATCTACCACAAAGCATCAAAGATGTGTATCAAATGAGGTAAATGAGTGTATCTTATGAGTGTATCAAACATCGTAGATATGTATCTTCAAATTGTCGAAGGAGTCAGATCTAACAACGCAAAAAGAGTGGTATCTAGCTATGTATCCCGTGGTAATACCATGTGTATCCATACCAATATTATGCGATTTGGCACTAGTCATTGTCTCATCCCATTCAGGAATATTAGTAATAAACCACCATCTTCAGTTAATAAAAGCAGCAACGAATATTTGATTCTTTGGCCAAAAGAATTAAGTCCCTATAAAACACCTTTAAGTGGTAGCAAAAGACGCTCGTTTCTAAAGATTGTCTCTAATACACAATAAACAGTTTCTAGATCAAAATTCACCATAAAAATAGCTATTACAAAATCATCATTAGTTCAATGCATCACATGTTCCTGAATCATGTCTATGGCTGTTTACATGGGTAGCCTAAGCATTGAACGAAAACTTATCAGTTCACTCATGTGCAGGAAGGAGGTGGAAGACGAAATGACGATACAACATTGAAGCTGATCCTTGTACTATGCCTGTTAGCAAGTAGTATTCTTAGCTAACACTATTTCCCTGCAATACTAACCTTATTATATGTACCTACCCCATCCTACACCAATTTTTCCATCACTGTAAAAACAAACAGTGCATACCCGACATATAGCATTATCACATCTATAACTATAGACGGACACCGACCACATACCAGCCACCACCACCACATCACTACCACCGCCGTCGCCACCATCATTGCCGCTACAACTACTGTCACCACCACGCACAGGCGGTGTACTACCCACAATGCCGTCACCACTCACCCACAACAACAACCTGAACTACCACCGACCGCCACCACCACGAATCAATTGTTTCATACACATGGCATCAACCACTCCACCACCAGGCGTCGGAGGCGGCCACCCACACCACGACAGGGTTACCATTCCTGCAAGGATTCAACTACTATCGTCAATTCATCACCCCCACGCCTATTCTGCTTCTTTCCCTCACCTGAAGTCGTTCATCACCAACAGACGCCTCACCCTTTGACGACGTATGTTCAACCAGTCCCATCCGACGCCATATCTCATCCCTTTCTTTCAATTTAAAAGGTAGATTTAAAATAAAGGAACAAAAAATTCTAAAAATTTATCCTACCATTCAACTAGTCGGAAAATTCCGACCAATAAATGTTAGATGTCAGGCGTTTCTTGTCTACTAGCGACATCGTCGTCAATTTTGGCTGATCGACGGCGTTGGTCAGGAACGGAGATGAGCTTTTCGCTGATGACGGAGATAAATGGGGAAGAGAAAAAGGAGGGTGAGAAACAAAGACAACAGAGTTGTCGGAGTTTTCAGGCTAGGACTAGCGGTCCGTCGCCGGCGAGGGGTTGTGGGTAGGTTTGGTATGGATGAGAGAGGAAAGAGTATGTAGATGTAATTGTGTGCCAGAAAGTAAATGAAAGGGTCCTGTGAATTGTTACATCTGAGATATTAGCGCGTGAATGTTATACTTGAGCTATTTTAAATTAGTTCGTAAGTTTCGCATGAACTTTAGGTTCACATGTGAGGATCCATATATATATATATATATATATATATATATATATATATATATATATATATATATATATATATATATATATATATATAGATTTGGGATCCGGTGAAACACCCATATAATGGTAACCGTGAGAATCACTTATAATTGAACCAAACTTTGTAATTAACGCGGCCATCACCCAAACCCGTCCAACATTTTCATTTTACAACTTACCCTTTTCACTCATCTCCCTTTCTCTCTCTTCGCGACAAACGTTCTAGATCCTTCCTCCATTTTCGAGCATCACAAATCTTCCGATCAACTTCCTCGTCCATCAAAATCTTCGACGCTTTTTCCGAACAAGATCTTGGTAATTCAACGAGGTAAACTTCCGATATTCATGATTAATTTTTAGCGAAATTAGGGTTTACGTGTTTTCGTGTTTTTTTGTCTTTGCAATTTTTATGTCGCCTAAATTAGTTGAAGTTATGCTTTCATTAATATTTTATAGTCGGAATTATGAATTATGTTTGTCAAATTAGGTACATTAGTTGAAATCATGAAATTAGGAGGCGATTTTGCGAAATTAGGGTTTCGGTGTTTGTGTTTGTAATTTTTACATTTGTCGACCATATTAGTTAAATTAGGGTTTGGTGAATTCGATTGGGGAAACTTGGAAATGACAACGACTAGAGACTAATAATTCAATTGATAAACCATACCCGAAATTAGGGTTTTGAGTGTTTTCTGTGTTTGTAATTTTTACATTTGTCGACCATATTAGTTGAATTTACGCCTTCATTAATGTGTTACGATCGGAATAATGAATTATGTTTGTTAAATTAGGGTTTTGGTGAATTCAATTGGGGAAACTTGGAAATGAGGGTTGGCAGATTCTTAGTTGAAATCATGAAATTAGGGGTGAACTTCCAAAATTATTGCTAATTACGCTAATTCATTGTCATTATATGGCAGATTCTTAGATTTGTAGTCTTGTTGTTCACATTTTCGCTAATAAACCTAATTACGCAATGATCAAACCCCGATTCCCCATGTTGTTGATGTTTGTTTGCGATTTTCTACTAAAATTGTTTACATCTCAAGCTCAAACAATGCATACTAAGTAAAGCTACTAACGTTAGTAACTATTCCACTGAGTCAAGTAACTTTTTACATATTTTCTCCATTTACAAGTATTCCTTCTTTTCAATTCTGCATACAGAAACATTAAAAAATGGAAAATTGGTGCAATGGTTGGGTAGTCAATCGCGAGGAAGTAGAACAAGAACTTTTTATCCAACATTATGTCAAAGAGAAAACTGAGTCTCTGCCTTACCTTAATCAAGTTACCAAAGTGGAGTTCACTGATCGTCGCAATCAGTCAAGAAATGATGTCTTAAGTGAGCCACATCTTGTGTTACAAATTTTCAATCACCTTGATAAATGCTCTGATAGGGCAAACATGGCCAATGTCGCTTATTGTGGGCTAAACTCTTTCTTTTCTTCCCGTATTCACCTGGTGTCTTTGATAGCTTACCTGCAAACTTTGCGATTTAATGACATTAATGGCGTGAGGATAGTGCGTAGTCATGGTAGACTAATTTCCCAAAGATGCAAGTGTTTTATGACGGGTAATATGGCAGCCAAATTCATCATGCATGTACACCAACGAAGAAATGCTTTTCAGAACACACATCTCAATCCACTTAATGACAGTCAAATTAAGCAAGTTGATGAGATGTTACGGGATATGCCACCTTTGTTACATGAAGAAGCGAAATCAATAGCAACATCTTTACTAGCTCGTCGAAGGTTGTCTTATGTTGAAGTCGTTGATTTGACGTAGGTCTATCATAAGTTTGTACAACTTTTCGCCAACGAATTGTATTTGTACTTTCTCGGGGGGCTTTACTAATAATTATGTAATTAGTTTTGGCATTTTGGATTGTAGAAGTTGTTATGAATGTTGGTTTGACACATATATATATATACATTTTATATTTTTGGTTTGACTTTCTGACTTATGTTCTTTCATTTCCCAATTTTACTTAGTTTTCATCTGTATTCATCAAGTATTATTACGCTTTTTACTATTGTTTTGCAACATAATTAATTAATCGTGAAATCTGCAATCTACATTCATTATAAACATGTGATTTGTACAATAGTTTGTCTTTCAATTTGTCTTTATAATTTCCTGAAATGATTGATAGATATGGGGCGAAAGAGTGTTGCATCAAAGAAAAAAGTTCTACCAAGAGGAGGACGGTCAGTCAAAGATTATTTTTCAGCAAAATCGAAAGCTGCCACAACTAATTCTGTTGACCCAAGCAATTTGAGTAAGAAATTTAGTTCACTCTTGCACATTCATGAAAACAAAATTTCTTATCAGTACATGACGTCACGTTGCACACGCATGAAAGAAAAATATATGTACATTAAACAACCCTCAACCCTTTCCATGACCAGATTAAACAACCGGCAACATATGTTTATTAAAAAATTGTGTATGTGCATGACAATGTAGAGTATGTGCATTAAATAGTCTTCTACATGTATAAAAAATAAGGGAAAGGGTTGAGGGTTGGATTAGGCGGATCCGCGGTAGCGGTCCGCCTAATCCAACCCTCAACCCTTTCCCGTCCCGTTTTAGGATACCCGGCCACCTACTTTAAATCCCGTCCCCAAAAAAGGGTTCACTCATCCCCTCTAGGGTGTCTTTTGGTCTCGCGGCTGATAATGTGAGAAAGGAAAGGGTTGAGGGTTGGATTAGGCGGATCCGCGGTAGCGGTCCGCCTAATCCAACCCTCAACCCTTTCCCGTCCCGTTTTAGGATACCCGGCCCCTACTTTAAATCCCGTCCCCAAAAAAGGGTTCACTCATCCCCTCTAGGGTGTCTTTTGGTCTCGCGGCCGATAATGTGAGAAGGGAAAGGGTTGAGGGTTGGATTAGGCGGATCCGCGGTAGCGGTCCGCCTAATCCAACCCTCAACCCTTTCCCGTCCCGTTTTAGGAAATCCGGCCCCCTACTTTAAATCCCGTCCCCAAAAAAGGGTTCACTCATCCCCTCTAGGGTGTCTTTTGGTCTCATGGTGATAATGTGAGAAGGGAAAGGGTTGAGGGTTGGATTAGGCGGATCGCGGATGGCGGTCCGCCTAATCCAACCCTCAACCCTTTCCCGTCCCGCTTTAGGATACCCGACCCCTACTTTAAATCCCGTCCCCAAAAAAGGGTTCACTCATCCCCTTTAGGGTGTCTTTTGGTCTCGCGGCTGATAATGTGAGAAGGGAAAGGGTTGAGGTTTGGATTAGGCGGATCCGCGGTAGCGGTCCGCCTAATCCAACCTCAACCCTTTCCCGTCCCGTTTTAGGATACCCGGCCCCCTACTTTAAATCCCGTCCCCAAAAAAGGGTTCACTCATCCCCTCTAGGGTGTCTTTTGGTCTCGCGGTTGATAATGTGAGAAGGGAAAGGGTTGTGGGTTGGATTAGGCGGATCCGCGGTAGCGGTCCGCCTAATCCAACCCTCAACCCTTTCCCGTCCCGTTTTAGGATACCCGACCCCCTACTTTAAATCCCGTCCCCAAAAAAGGGTTCACTCATCCCCTCTAGGGTGTCTTTTGGTCTCGCGGTTGATAATGTGAGAAGGGAAAGGGTTGTGGGTTGGATTAGGCGGATCCGCGGTAGCGGTCCGCCTAATCCAACCCTCAACCCTTTCCCGTCCCGTTTTAGGATACCCGGCCCCCTACTTTAAATCCCGTCCCCAAAAAAGGGTTCACTCATCCCCTCTAGGGTGTCTTTTGGTCTCGCGGCCGATAATGTGAGAAGGAAAGGGTTGAGGGTTGGATTAGGCGGATCCGCGGTAGCGGTCCGCCTAATCCAACCTTCAACCCTTTCCCGTCCCGTTTTAGGATACCCGCCCCCTACTTTAAATCCCGTCCCCAAAAAAGGGTTCACTCATCCCCTCTAGGATGTCTTTTGGTCTCGCGGCCGATAATGTGAGAAGGGAAAGGGTTGAGGGTTGGATTAGGCGGATCCGCGGTAGCGGTCCGCCTAATCCAACCCTCAAACCTTTCCCGTCCCGCTTTAGGATACCGGCCCCTTACTTTAAATCCCGTCCCCAAAAAAGGGTTCACTCATCCCCTCTAGGGTGTCTTTTGGTCTCATGGTGATAATGTGAAAAGGGAAAGGGTTGAGGGTTGGATTAGGCGGATCCGCGGTAGCGGTCCGCCTAATCCAACCCTCAACCCTTTCCCGTCCCGTTTTAGGATACCCGGCCCCCTACTTTAAATCCCGTCCCCAAAAAAGGGTTCACTCATCCCATCTAGGGTGTCTTTTGGTCTCATGGTGATAATGTGAGAAGGGAAAGGGTTGAGGGTTGGATTAGGCGGATCGCGGAGCGGTCCGCCTAATCCAACCCTCAACCCTTTGCCGTCCCGTTTTAGGATACCCGGCCCCCTACTTTAAATCCCGTCCCCAAAAAAGGGTTCACTCATCCCCTCTAGGGTGTCTTTTGGTCTCGTGGCTGATAATGTGAGAAGGGAAAGGGTTGAGGGTTGGATTAGGCGGATCCGCGGTAGCGGTCCGCCTAATCCAACCCTCAACCCTTTCCCGTCCCGTTTTAGGATACCCGGCCCCCTACTTTAAATCCCGTCCCCAAAAAAGGGTTCACTCATCCCCTCTAGGGTGTCTTTTGGTCTCGCGGTTGATAATGTGAGAAGGGAAAGGGTTGAGGGTTGGATTAGGCGGATCCGCGGTAGCGGTCCGCCTAATCCAACCCTCAACCCTTTCCCGTCCCGTTTTAGGATACCCGGCCCCCTACTTTAAATCCCGTCCCCAAAAAAGGGTTCACTCATCCCCTCTAGGGTGTCTTTTGGTCTCGCGGCCGATAATGTGAGAAGGGAAAGGGTTGAGGGTTGGATTAGGCGGATCCGCGGTAGCGGTCCGCCTAATCCAACCCTCAACCCTTTCCCGTCCCGTTTTAGGATACCCGGCCCCCTACTTTAAATCCCGTCCCCAAAAAAGGGTTCACTCATCCCCTCTAGGGTGTCTTTTGGTCTCGCGGCTGATAATGTGAGAAGGGAAAGGGCGGTCCGCCTAATCCAACCCTCAACCCTTTTTCGTCCCGTTTTAGGATACCCGGCCCCATACTTTAAATCCCGTCCCCAAAAAAGGGTTCACTCATCCCCTCTAGGGTGTCTTTTGGTCTCGCGGCCGATAATGTGAGAAGGGAAAGGGTTGAGGGTTGGATTAGGCGGATCCGCGGTAGCGGTCCGCCTAATCCAACCCTCAACCCTTTCCCGTCCCGTTTTAGGATACCCGGCCCCCTACTTTAAATCCCGTCCCAAAAAAGGGTTCACTCATCCCCTCTAGGGTGTCTTTTGGTCTCGCGGCTGATAATGTGAGAAGGGAAAGGGTTGAGGGTTGGATTAGGCGGATCCGCGGTAGCGGTCCGCCTAATCCAACCCTCAACCCTTTCCCGTCCCGTTTTAGGATACCCGGCCCCTACTTTAAATCCCGTCCCCAAAAAAGGGTTCACTCATCCCCTCTAGGGTGTCTTTTGGTCTCGCGGCCGATAATGTGAGAAGGGAAAGGGTTGAGGGTTGGATTAGGCGGATCCGCGGTAGCGGTCCGCCTAATCCAACCCTCAACCCTTTCCCGTCCCGTTTTAGGATACCCGGCCCCCTACTTTAAATCCCGTCCCCAAAAAAGGGTTCACTCATCCCCTCTAGGGTGTCTTTTGGTCTCGCGGTTGATAATGTGAGAAGGGAAAGGGTTGTGGGTTGGATTAGGCGGATCCGCGGAGTGGCGGTCGCCTAATCCAACCCTCAACCCTTTCCCGTCCCGTTTTAGGATACCCGGCCCCTACTTTAAATCCCGTCCCCAAAAAAGGGTTCACTCATCCCCTCTAGGGTGTCTTTTGGTCTCGCGGTTGATAATGTGAGAAGGGAAAGGGTTGAGGGTTGGATTAGGCGGATCCGCGGTAGCGGTCCGCCTAATCCAACCCTCAACCCTTTCCCCTCCCGTTTTAGGATACCCGGCCCCCTACTTTAAATCCCGTCCCCAAAAAAGGGTTCACTCATCCCCTCTAGGGTGTCTTTTGGTCTCATGGTGATAATGTGAGAAGGGAAAGGGTTGAGGGTTGGATTAGGCGGATCCGCGGTAGCGGTCCGCCTAATCCAACCCTCAACCCTTTCCCGTCCGCTTTAGGATACCCGACCCCCTACTTTAAATCCCGTCCCCAAAAAAGGGTTCACTCATCCCCTCTAGGGTGTCTTTTGGTCTCGCGGCTGATAATGTGAGAAGGGAAAGGGTTGAGGGTTGGATTAGGCGGATCCGCGGTAGCGGTCCGCCTAATCCAACCCTCAACCCTTTCCCGTCCCGTTTTAGGATACCCGGCCCCTACTTTAAATCCCGTCCCCAAAAAAGGGTTCACTCATCCCCTCTAGGGTGTCTTTTGGTCTCGCGGCCGATAATGTGAGAAGGGAAAGGGTTGAGGGTTGGATTAGGCGGATCCGCGGTAGCGGTCCGCCTAATCCAACCTTCAAACCTTTCCCCGTCCCGTTTTTAGGATACCCGGCCCCTTACTTTAAATCCC
Source organism: Silene latifolia (assembly GCF_048544455.1). Taxonomy (NCBI): domain Eukaryota; kingdom Viridiplantae; phylum Streptophyta; class Magnoliopsida; order Caryophyllales; family Caryophyllaceae; genus Silene; species Silene latifolia. The sequence goes on along the minus strand of NC_133526.1, from coordinate 71,600,546 downwards.
GTCCCCAAAAAAGGGTTCACTCATCCCCTCTAGGGTGTCTTTTGGTCTCGCGGCTGATAATGTGAAAAGGGAAAGGGTTGAGGGTTGGATTAGGCGGATCCGCGGTAGCGGTCCGCCTAATCCAACCCTCAACCCTTTCCCGTCCCGTTTTAGGATACCCGGCCCCCTACTTTAAATCCCGTCCCCAAAAAAGGGTTCACTCATCCCCTCTAGGGTGTCTTTTGGTCTCGCGGCCGATAATGTGAGAAGGGAAAGGGTTGAGGGTTGGATTAGGCGGATCCGCGGTGGCGGTCGCCTAATCCAACCTCAACCCTTTCCCGTCCCGCTTTAGGATACCCGGCCCCCTACTTTAAATCCCGTCCCCAAAAAAGGGTTCACTCATCCCCTCTAGGGTGTCTTTTGGTCTCGCGGTTGATAATGTGAGAAGGGAAAGGGTTGTGGGTTGGATTAGGCGGATCCGCGGTAGCGGTCCGCCTAATCCAACCCTCAACCCTTTCCCGTCCCGTTTTAGGATACCCGACCCCCTACTTTAAATCCCGTCCTCAAAAAAGGGTTCACTCATCCCCTTTAGGGTGTCTTTTGGTCTCGCGGCTGATAATGTGAGAAGGGAAAGGGTTGAGGGTTGGATTAGGCGGATCCGCGGTAGCGGTCCGCCTAATCCAACCCTCAACCCTTTCCCGTCCCGTTTTAGGATACCCGCCCCCTACTTTAAATCCCGTCCCCAAAAAAGGGTTCACTCATCCCCTCTAGGGTGTCTTTTGGTCTCATGGTGATAATGTGAGAAGGGAAAGGGTTGAGGGTTGGATTAGGCGGATCCGCGGTAGCGGTCCGCCTAATCCAACCCTCAACCCTTTCCCCGTCCCGCTTTAGGATACCCGACCCCCTACTTTAAATCCCGTCCCCAAAAAAGGGTTCACTCATCCCCTCTAGGGTGTCTTTTGGTCTCGCGGCTGATAATGTGAGAAGGGAAAGGGTTGAGGGTTGGATTAGGCGGATCCGCGGTAGCGGTCCGCCTAATCCAACCCTCAACCCTTTCCCGTCCCGTTTTAGGATACCCGGCCCCCTACTTTAAATCCCGTCCCCAAAAAAGGGTTCACTCATCCCCTCTAGGGTGTCTTTTGGTCTCGCGGCCGATAATGTGAGAAGGGAAAGGGTTGAGGGTTGGATTAGGCGGATCCGCGGTAGCGGTCCGCCTAATCCAACCCTCAAACCTTTCCCGTCCCGTTTTAGGATAACCGGCCCCTTACTTTAAATCCCGTCCCCAAAAAAGGGTTCACTCATCCCCTCTAGGGTGTCTTTTGGTCTCGCGGCTGATAATGTGAAAAGGGAAAGGGTTGAGGGTTGGATTAGGCGGATCCGCGGTAGCGGTCCGCCTAATCCAACCCTCAACCCTTTCCCGTCCCGTTTTAGGATACCCGGCCCCCTACTTTAAATCCCGTCCCCAAAAAAGGGTTCACTCATCCCATCTAGGGTGTCTTTTGGTCTCGCGGCTGATAATGTGAGAAGGGAAAGGGTTGAGGGTTGGATTAGGCGGATCCGCGGTAGCGGTCCGCCTAATCCAACCCTCAACCCTTTGCCGTCCCGTTTTAGGATACCCGGCCCCCTACTTTAAATCCCGTCCCCAAAAAAGGGTTCACTCATCCCCTCTAGGGTGTCTTTTGGTCTCGTGGCTGATAATGTGAGAAGGGAAAGGGTTGAGGGTTGGATTAGGCGGATCCGCGGTAGCGGTCCGCCTAATCCAACCCTCAACCCATTCCCCTCCCGTTTTAGGATACCCGGCCCCCTACTTTAAATCCCGTCCCCAAAAAAGGGTTCACTCATCCCCTCTAGGGTGTCTTTTGGTCTCACGGCCGATAATGTGAGAAGGGAAAGGGTTGAGGGTTGGATTAGGCGGATCCGCGGTAGCGGTCCGTCTAATCCAACCCTCAACCCTTTCCCGTCCCGTTTTAGGATACCCGGCCCCCTACTTTAAATCCCGTCCCCAAAAAAGGGTTCACTCATCCCCTCTAGGGTGTCTTTTGGTCTCGCGGCCGATAATGTGAGAAGGGAAAGGGTTGAGGGTTGGATTAGGCGGATCCGCGGTAGCGGTCCGCCTAATCCAACCCTCAACCCTTTCCCGTCCCGTTTTAGGATACCCGGCCCCCTACTTTAAATCCCGTCCCCAAAAAAGGGTTCACTCATCCCCTCTAGGGTGTCTTTTGGTCTCGCGGCTGATAATGTGAGAAGGGAAAGGGTTGAGGGTTGGATTAGGCGGATCCGCGGTAGCGGTCCGCCTAATCCAACCCTCAACCCTTTCCCGTCCCGTTTTAGGATACCCGACCCCCTACTTTAAATCCCGTCCCCAAAAAAGGGTTCACTCATCCCCTTTAGGGTGTCTTTTGGTCTCGCGGCTGATAATGTGAGAAGGGAAAGGGTTGAGGGTTGGATTAGGCGGATCCGCGGTAGCGGTCCGCCTAATCCAACCCTCAACCCTTTCCCGTCCCGTTTTAGGATACCCGGCCCCCTACTTTAAATCCCATCCCAAAAAAGGGTTCACTCATCCCCTCTAGGGTGTCTTTTGGTCTCGCGGCTGATAATGTGAGAAGGGAAAGGGTTGAGGGTTGGATTAGGCGGATTCGCGGTAGCGGTCCGCCTAATCCAACCTCAACCCTTTCCCGTCCCGTTTTAGGATACCCGACCCCCTACTTTAAATCCCGTCCCCAAAAAAGGGTTCACTCATCCCCTCTAGGGTGTCTTTTGGTCTCGCGGCTGATAATGTGAGAAGGGAAAGGGTTGAGGGTTGGATTAGGCGGATCCGCGGTAGCGGTCCGCCTAATCCAACCCTCAACCCTTTCCCGTCCCGTTTTAGGATACCCGGCCCCCTACTTTAAATCCCGTCCCCAAAAAAGGGTTCACTCATCCCCTCTAGGGTGTCTTTTGGTCTCGCGGCCGATAATGTGAGAAGGGAAAGGGTTGAGGGTTGGATTAGGCGGATCCGCGGTAGCGGTCCGCCTAATCCAACCCTCAAACCTTTCCCGTCCCGTTTTAGGATACCCGGCCCCTTACTTTAAATCCCGTCCCCAAAAAAGGGTTCACTCATCCCCTCTAGGGTGTCTTTTGGTCTCATGGTGATAATGTGAGAAGGAAAGGGCGGTCCGCCTAATCCAACCCTCAACCCTTTTTCGTCCCGTTTTAGGATACCCGGCCCCATACTTTAAATCCCGTCCCCAAAAAAGGGTTCACTCATCCCCTCTAGGGTGTCTTTTGGTCTCGCGGCCGATAATGTGAGAAGGGAAAGGGTTGAGGGTTGGATTAGGCGGATCCGCGGTAGCGGTCCGCCTAATCCAACCCTCAACCCTTTCCCGTCCCGTTTTAGGATACCCGGCCCCCTACTTTAAATCCCGTCCCAAAAAAGGGTTCACTCATCCCCTCTAGGGTGTCTTTTGGTCTCGCGGCTGATAATGTGAGAAGGGAAAGGGTTGAGGGTTGGATTAGGCGGATCCGCGGTAGCGGTCCGCCTAATCCAACCCTCAACCCTTTCCCGTCCCGTTTTTAGGATACCCGCCCCCTACTTTAAATCCCGTCCCCAAAAAAGGGTTCACTCATCCCCTCTAGGGTGTCTTTTGGTCTCGCGGCCGATAATGTGAGAAGGGAAAGGGTTGAGGGTTGGATTAGGCGGATCCGCGGTAGCGGTCCGCCTAATCCAACCCTCAACCCTTTCCCGTCCGTTTTAGGATACCCGGCCCCCTACTTTAAATCCCGTCCCCAAAAAAGGGTTCACTCATCCCCTCTAGGGTGTCTTTTGGTCTCGCGGCTGATAATGTGAGAAGGGAAAGGGTTGAGGGTTGGATTAGGCGGATCCGCGGTAGCGGTCCGCCTAATCCAACCCTCAACCCTTTCCCGTCCCGTTTTAGGATACCCGCCCCCTACTTTAAATCCCGTCCCCAAAAAAGGGTTCACTCATCCCCTCTAGGGTGTCTTTTGGTCTCGCGGCTGATAATGTGAGAAGGGAAAGGGTTGAGGGTTGGATTAGGCGGATCGCGGTGGCGGTCCGCCTAATCCAACCCTCAACCCTTTCCCGTCCCGTTTTAGGATACCCGACCCCCTACTTTAAATCCCGTCCCCAAAAAAGGGTTCACTCATCCCCTTTAGGGTGTCTTTTGGTCTCGCGGCTGATAATGTGAGAAGGGAAAGGGTTGAGGGTTGGATTAGGCGGATCGCGGTGGCGGTCCGCCTAATCCAACCCTCAACCCTTTCCCCGTCCCGTTTTAGGATACCCGGCCCCTACTTTAAATCCCGTCCCCAAAAAAGGGTTCACTCATCCCCTCTAGGGTGTCTTTTGGTCTCGCGGCTGATAATGTGAGAAGGGAAAGGGTTGAGGGTTGGATTAGGCGGATCCGCGGTAGCGGTCCGCCTAATCCAACCCTCAACCCTTTCCCGTCCCGTTTTAGGATACCCGACCCCCTACTTTAAATCCCGTCCCCAAAAAAGGGTTCACTCATCCCCTCTAGGGTGTCTTTTGGTCTCGCGGCTGATAATGTGAGAAGGGAAAGGGTTGAGGGTTGGATTAGGCGGATCCGCGGTAGCGGTCCGCCTAATCCAACCCTCAACCCTTTCCCGTCCCGTTTTAGGATACCCGCCCCCTACTTTAAATCCCGTCCCCAAAAAAGGGTTCACTCATCCCCTCTAGGGTGTCTTTTGGTCTCGCGGCCGATAATGTGAGAAGGGAAAGGGTTGAGGGTTGGATTAGGCGGATCCGCGGTAGCGGTCCGCCTAATCCAACCCTCAACCCTTTCCCGTCCCGTTTTAGGATACCCGGCCCCCTACTTTAAATCCCGTCCCCAAAAAAGGGTTCACTCATCCCCTATAGGGTGTCTTTTGGTCTCGCGGCTGATAATGTGAGAAGGGAAAGGGTTGAGGGTTGGATTAGGCGGATCCGCGGTAGCGGTCCGCCTAATCCAACCCTCAACCCTTTCCCGTCTCGTTTTAGGATACCCGGCCCCCTACTTTAAATCCCGTCCCCAAAAAAGGGTTCACTCATCCCCTCTAGGGTGTCTTTTGGTCTCGCGGCCGATAATGTGAGAAGGGAAAGGGTTGAGGGTTGGATTAGGCGGATCCGCGGAAGCGGTCCGCCTAATCCAACCCTAAACCCTTTCCCGTCCCGCTTTAGGATACCCGGCCCCCTACTTTAAATCCCGTCCCCAAAAAAGGGTTCACTCATCCCCTCTAGGGTGTCTTTTGGTCTCGCGGCTGATAATGTGAGAAGGGAAAGGGTTGAGGGTTGGATTAGGCGGATCCGCGGTAGCGGTCCGCCTAATCCAACCCTCAACCCTTTCCCGTCCCGTTTTAGGATACCCGACCCCCTACTTTAAATCCCGTCCCCAAAAAAGGGTTCACTCATCCCCTTTAGGGTGTCTTTTGGTCTCGCGGCTGATAATGTGAGAAGGGAAAGGGTTGAGGGTTGGATTAGGCGGATCCGCGGTAGCGGTCCGCCTAATCCAACCCTCAACCCTTTCCCGTCCCGTTTTAGGATACCCGGCCCCCTACTTTAAATCCCGTCCCCAAAAAAGGGTTCACTCATCCCCTCTAGGGTGTCTTTTGGTCTCGCGGCTGATAATGTGAGAAGGGAAAGGGTTGAGGGTTAGATTAGGCGGATCCGCGGTAGCGGTCCGCCTAATCCAACCCTCAACCCTTTCCCGTCCCGTTTTAGGATACCCGACCCCCTACTTTAAATCCCGTCCCCAAAAAAGGGTTCACTCATCCCCTCTAGGGTGTCTTTTGGTCTCGCGGCTGATAATGTGAGAAGGGAAAGGGTTGAGGTTTGGATTAGGCGGATCCGCGGTAGCGGTCCGCCTAATCCAACCCTCAACCCTTTCCCGTCCCGTTTTAGGATACCCGGCCCCCTACTTTAAATCCCGTCCCCAAAAAAGGGTTCACTCATCCCCTCTAGGGTGTCTTTTGGTCTCGCGGCCGATAATGTGAGAAGGGAAAGGGTTGAGGGTTGGATTAGGCGGATCCGCGGTAGCGGTCCCCCTAATCCAACCCTCAAACCTTTCCCGTCCCGCTTTAGGATAACGGCCCCTTACTTTAAATCCCGTCCCCAAAAAAGGGTTCACTCATCCCCTCTAGGGTGTCTTTTGGTCTCGCGGGTGATAATGTGAAAAGGGAAAGGGTTGAGGGTTGGATTAGGCGGATCCGCGGTGGCGGTCCGCCTAATCCAACCCTCAACCCTTTCCCGTCCCGCTTTAGGATACCCGGCCCCCTACTTTAAATCCCGTCCCCAAAAAAGGGTTCACTCATCCCATCTAGGGTGTCTTTTGGTCTCGCGGCTGATAATGTGAGAAGGGAAAGGGTTGAGGGTTGGATTAGGCGGATCCGCGGTAGCGGTCCGCCTAATCCAACCCTCAACCCTTTCCTGTCCCGTTTTAGGATACCCGGCCCCCTACTTTAAATCCCGTCCCCAAAAAAGGGTTCACTCATCCCCTCTAGGGTGTCTTTTGGTCTCGTGGCTGATAATGTGAGAAGGGAAAGGGTTGAGGGTTGGATTAGGCGGATCCGCGGTAGCGGTCCGCCTAATCCAACCCTCAACCCTTTCCCCGTCCCGCTTTAGGATACCGGCCCCCTACTTTAAATCCCGTCCCCAAAAAGGGTTCACTCATCCCCTCTAGGGTGTCTTTTGGTCTCGCGGCTGATAATGTGAGAAGGGAAAGGGTTGAGGGTTGGATTAGGCGGATCCGCGGTAGCGGTCCGTCTAATCCAACCCTCAACCCTTTCCCGTCCCGTTTTAGGATACCCGGCCCCCTACTTTAAATCCCGTCCCCAAAAAAGGGTTCACTCATCCCCTCTAGGGTGTCTTTTGGTCTCGCGGCCGATAATGTGAGAAGGGAAAGGGTTGAGGGTTGGATTAGGCGGATCCGCGGTAGCGGTCCGCCTAATCCAACCCTCAACCCTTTCCCGTCCCGTTTTAGGATACCCGGCCCCCTACTTTAAATCCCGTCCCCAAAAAAGGGTTCACTCATCCCCTCTAGGGTGTCTTTTGGTCTCGCGGCTGATAATGTGAGAAGGGAAAGGGTTGAGGGTTGGATTAGGCGGATCCGCGGTAGCGGTCCGCCTAATCCAACCCTCAACCCTTTCCCGTCCCGTTTTAGGATACCCGACCCCCTACTTTAAATCCCGTCCCCAAAAAAGGGTTCACTCATCCCCTTTAGGGTGTCTTTTGGTCTCGCGGCTGATAATGTGAGAAGGGAAAGGGTTGAGGGTTGGATTAGGCGGATCCGCGGTAGCGGTCCGCCTAATCCAACCCTCAACCCTTTCCCCCGTCTGTTTTAGGATACCCGGCCCCCTACTTTAAATCCCGTCCCCAAAAAAGGGTTCACTCATCCCCTCTAGGGTGTCTTTTGGTCTCGCGGCTGATAATGTGAGAAGGGAAAGGGTTGAGGGTTGGATTAGGCGGATCCGCGGTAGCGGTCCGCCTAATCCAACCCTCAACCCTTTCCCGTCCCGTTTTAGGATACCCGACCCCCTACTTTAAATCCCGTCCCCAAAAAAGGGTTCACTCATCCCCTCTAGGGTGTCTTTTGGTCTCGCGGCTGATAATGTGAGAAGGGAAAGGGTTGAGGGTTGGATTAGGCGGATCCGCGGTAGCGGTCCGCCTAATCCAACCCTCAACCCTTTCCCCTCCCGTTTTAGGATACCCGGCCCCCTACTTTAAATCCCGTCCCCAAAAAAGGGTTCACTCATCCCCTCTAGGGTGTCTTTTGGTCTCGCGGCCGATAATGTGAGAAGGGAAAGGGTTGAGGGTTGGATTAGGCGGATCCGCGGTAGCGGTCCGCCTAATCCAACCCTCAAACCTTTCCCGTCCCGTTTTAGGATACCCGGCCCCTTACTTTAAATCCCGTCCCCAAAAAAGGGTTCACTCATCCCCTCTAGGGTGTCTTTTGGTCTCGCGGTGATAATGTGAAAAGGGAAAGGGTTGAGGGTTGGATTAGGCGGATCCGCGGTAGCGGTCCGCCTAATCCAACCCTCAACCCTTTCCCGTCCCGTTTTAGGATACCCGGCCCCCTACTTTAAATCCCGTCCCCAAAAAAGGGTTCACTCATCCCATCTAGGGTGTCTTTTGGTCTTGCGGCTGATAATGTGAGAAGGGAAAGGGTTGAGGGTTGGATTAGGCGGATCCGCGGTAGCGGTCCGCCTAATCCAACCCTCAACCCTTCGTCGTCCCGTTTTAGGATACCCGGCCCCTACTTTAAATCCCGTCCCCAAAAAAGGGTTCACTCATCCCCTCTAGGGTGTCTTTTGGTCTCGTGGCTGATAATGTGAGAAGGGAAAGGGTTGAGGGTTGGATTAGGCGGATCCGCGGTAGCGGTCCGCCTAATCCAACCCTCAACCCTTTCCCGTCCCGTTTTAGGATACCCGGCCCCCTACTTTAAATCCCGTCCCCAAAAAAGGGTTCACTCATCCCCTCTAGGGTGTCTTTTGGTCTCGCGGCTGATAATGTGAGAAGGGAAAGGGTTGAGGGTTGGATTAGGCGGATCCGCGGTAGCGGTCCGCCTAATCCAACCCTCAACCCTTTCCCGTCCCGTTTTAGGATACCCGGCCCCCTACTTTAAATCCCGTCCCCAAAAAAGGGTTCACTCATCCCCTCTAGGGTGTCTTTTGGTCTCGCGGCCGATAATGTGAGAAGGGAAAAGGGTTGAGGGTTGGATTAGGCGGATCCGCGGTGGCGGTCCGCCTAATCCAACCCTCAACCCTTTCCCGTCCCGTTTTAGGATACTCGGCCCCCTACTTTAAATCCCGTCCCCAAAAAAGGGTTCACTCATCCCCTCTAGGGTGTCTTTTGGTCTCGCGGCTGATAATGTGAGAAGGGAAAGGGTTGAGGGTTGGATTAGGCGGATCCGCGGTAGCGGTCCGCCTAATCCAACCCTCAACCCTTTTTCGTCCCGTTTTAGGATACCCGGCCCCATACTTTAAATCCCGTCCCCAAAAAAGGGTTCACTCATCCCCTCTAGGGTGTCTTTTGGTCTCGCGGCCGATAATGTGAGAAGGGAAAGGGTTGAGGGTTGGATTAGGCGGATCCGGGGTAGCGGTCCGCCTAATCCAACCCTCAACCCTTTCCCGTCCCGTTTTAGGATACCCGGCCCCTACTTTAAATCCCGTCCCCAAAAAAGGGTTCACTCATCCCCTCTAGGGTGTCTTTTGGTCTCGCGGCTGATAATGTGAGAAGGGAAAGGGTTGAGGGTTGGATTAGGCGGATCCGCGGTAGCGGTCCACCTAATCCAACCCTCAACCCTTTCCCGTCCCGTTTTAGGATACCCGGCCCTCTACTTTAAATCCCGTCCCCAAAAAAGGGTTAACTCATCCCCTCTAGGGTGTCTTTTGGTCTCGCGGCTGATAATGTGAGAAGGGAAAGGGTTGAGGGTTGGATTAGAAGGATCCGCGGTAGCGGTCCGCCTAATCCAACCCTCAACCCTTTCCCGTCCCGTTTTAGGATACCCGGCCCCCTACTTTAAATCCCGTCCCCAAAAAAGGGTTCACTCATCCCCTCTAGGGTGTCTTTTGGTCTCGCGGCTGATAATGTGAGAAGGGAAAGGGTTGAGGGTTGGATTAGGCGGATCCGCGGTAGCGGTCCGCCTAATCCAACCCTCAACCCTTTCCCGTCCCGTTTTAGAATACCCGGCCCCCTACTTTAAATCCCGTCCCCAAAAAAGGGTTCACTCATCCCCTCTAGGGTGTCTTTTGGTCTCGCGGCTGATAATGTGAGAAGAGAAAGGGTTGAGGGTTGGATTAGGCGGATCCGCGGTAGCGGTCCGCCTAATCCAACCCTCAACCCTTTCCCGTCCCGTTTTAGGATACCCGGCCCCCTACTTTAAATCCCGTCCCCAAAAAAGGGTTCACTCATCCCCTCTAAGATGTCTTTTGGTCTCGCGGCTGATAATGTGAGAAGGGAAAGGGTTGAGGGTTGGATTAGGCGGATCCGCGGTAACGGTCCGCCTAATCCAACCTTCAACCCTTTCCCGTCCCGTTTTAGGATACCCGGCCCCCTACTTTAAATCCCGTCCCCAAAAAAGGGTTTACTCATCCCCTCTAGGGTGTCTTTTGGTCTCGCGGCTGATAATGTGAGAAGGGAAAGGGTTGAGGGTTGGATTAGGCGGATCCGCGGTAGCGGTCCGCCTAATCCAACCCTCAACCCTTTCCCGTCCCGTTTTAGGATACCCGGCCCCCTACTTTAAATCCCGTCCCCAAAAAAGGGTTCACTCATCCCCTCTAGGGTGTCTTTTGGTCTCGCGGACGATAATGTGAGAAGGGAAAGGGTTGAGGGTTGGATTAGGCGGATCCGCGGTAGATGTCCGCCTAATCCAACCCTCAACCCTTTCCCGTCCCGTTTTAGGATACCCGGCAACATATGTTTATTAAACAATTGTGTATGTGCATGACAATGTAGAGTATGTGCATTAAATAGTTTTCTACATGTTTTAAAAAAAAAGGGAAAGGGTTGAGGGTTGGATTAGGCGGATCCGCGGTAGCGGTCCGCCTAATCCATCCCTCAACCCTTTCCCGTCCCGTTTAATACCTAGCCTTCTACATTTAATCCCGTCCCCAAACAAGTGTTCACTCGACCCCTCTACGGTGTTTTTATTTAAACAACCTTGTACATGAATGAAAAAACATAGTATGTGCATTAAATAGTCTTCTACATGTATGACGAAGCACTATATGTGCATTAAAATTTTACACCTGTTGCTTTGCTATTTGATGCATTAATGCTAAAATTTGTCATTTTATTTGAAATCTTTGAAACATTACTTCACCAAAAACTTCAGTACATCACCTAATTAATGTTGTTTAACATTTGTGAGATGATGGGGATGTCTTCTCGAAGCTTGATTGACAACGAAGCTACTACAACAGAAACTTGAGTTGACAAGGAAGCTTCTAAACAAAAACAGTGACAAGGAAGCTACTAAAACAGAACCACTGTTGTTCGCGTCGAGTGAGTCCTCGTACTAAAAAACCAGTTGATGAGGATGTCTTACCGAAAGATGTTGAAGAACCATCTACCAAGAAAAGGAGAGTGTCCACTGTTACTGATAAGAAAGATGCTAGAAGCGGTTCTAGTAAGAAAGGAAGTCCACATAGGAAGTGTGGTAAAGATTATGATACGTTGGTAACTAGGATGAGTCCTTCTTTGATAATTAATTTTATCAAGTCGAACCCGTCTGAGAAGCAAATTGAAGCTATTAAGAGCATGGGTTTTGGAGAGCTGTTAAAACTTCAGTCGGAAGAAATCCATGGCCATTTGGCTAGATGGATTGTGGAGTCTTTCAATCCATTCAGTTGTTCGTTGATGAATGGGGATTTGACTATCACGGATGAGGATGTCTACCTTGTCACAGGAATTCCTATGGGGCCATTAGATATTAATCCGGTTGGGAGGTCTTGTAAAGAAGAGGGTTATTTAGAGGTGTCCAGGAGATTTAAGGACCAATTTAGTACCACGAGATATTACCAAGAAGGTTTTACTAGAGAAGATGATTGAGCGGCGGGATCTTTGGAGATGATTTTAAGAGGAATTTTCTTGTATACATTACTTACTGTTCGTTGATGGGGGTAGCTAGTGATTATCCCAAAGACTCGTATATTAAGTTTGTCCGTCCGATCGTGCGATGTACCTAAATTTAATTGGTGCAAGCTTGCACGAGTCAACATGATTGAAAATGTCATTTCCTGGAAAAAAAGCGTGACTAAAGACCCTGGTACGTCCTTTAAGGGACCAATTCTCATTTTCTGTCTTATCTACTTGGATAGAGTCGTTTTCAAGACAAGAACGGTCGTTCGATCTTTCCCTTTGTTAGCCAATTGGTCTGACGAACGTATCAGAGAGAGGGTGAAGATGGAAAAACATGATGCAAATTGTTTTGAAGAGGGGCGTGTAGAAGACAGATTTGTTTATAAACCACCCGTGTCAAACCGACAAGCGGGTTGATGATGCGATGACGACACGGGGAAAGGAAAATGTTGAGGGTCTTTGGAGTGACAACAAAGGGAAAGGGAAAGGTTGAGGATCTTGAAGAAGGAGGTCCCGTTCATAAGAAAACAACAGATTGTATCAAGGTTTTAGCGGGGACTGCTGTTACTCTTGCAGACTGTTATGGTGCATTCTCAAAGGCAGTCATGCAAGCAAAGTTTGTGGTTCCTCATATGGAAGCTGTTGCAAAATGTCGACTTTGCGATTCGTTATTTGAAGGGTTTTCACTTTGTGACAAAGTAAAGAAGAATCGAGATGGAAGAAGAGGAAAGAAAGGACGAGGAGAAAGATGACCATGAATTGGAGCAAGATGAGAGAAACGATGAGGGTACAGTGGAGGATAAATTTGATAAGGTCAAGGAGAAAGATGACCATGAAATGGAGGAAGAGGAGAGAAAGGACGAGAGTAAAGTGGAGGAGAGGAAGAAGTATGTGGATTATATGGACTCTGATGAGTTTTACAACGATCCCAACATCTTGGCTGATTTAGAGGGGATTCTGAATAGTGCATATAACCGTGTTGGTGAGGCATTTAAAGAACACCAAGTTACGAAGGAAAAGATGGACAAGGAACTCATGGAGGGACCATCTTTCAGTCTCTTTCACGGTGAGGATGCGTTATATACATCTCAAGAGTTCCGCGAAGCACAGAGGCCTGGTGATATGTGTGATGTTCCCCATGCGAGCACGTCAACTGCACCTGTCATTCCATCCCCTCCCCGTGCAACAATGTCAGCTACACCTTCAATCCCATCCCCTCCCCGTGGAAGCACTCCCGCTGCACCTTCTATTCATTCCCCTCCCCGTGCAAGCACATCAGCTGCACCTTCCAATCCATCCCCTGCATCACCAATACTTATCTCGTCACAACTGTCATTGAATGAATCTCCAATTATGCCTTCTTCTCCGCTTGTAGAACTGTCCCCAACCGTCCCCTCCCAGACTCGGAAGTGTAAGAGGAAAGTTGAGTTACACGGCGTTTTTCGTTCACCTTTCTTCATACGAAATGTGAACGTGATGGATGCCTTGAGTCGATCTGAAAAAGCGATGGGTGACTATGCATTTGCCGTGACTTAGATGAAGGGTATGTATTAGTCTATTAATTTTGCTTTTATTTTCTTCTTATTCAGTATATGTATTATATTTTCTTTCTATAACACTAAGGTTTTATTTTTGTAGCGAGGTTACGTTTCGGCGTGGCGGCAAGATTCTTACACGATATGATATGAAGACCTTGCTATTTGGTGGTAGCGTTAACATCGACGTGATCAATGTGTGGTGTGATTATCTGAATAATGGAAACAGGTTAAGAGATCGTAGATCAATTTCCGTCTCTTTCTCTTTGAAACAATCGATGTAAGTTTGATATTTAAATTTTGTTGGTCTAAGTTATCAACTTGTACCTTTTTATTCTCTAATACGGGTCACCTAATTGAAACAACAGATAGCCTCATTGGATATCAACTATAGAGACGTGAAATTGGTAAGTTGTTCAATATTTTAAAAGTTTTAAAAGTACATAATTAAATAATATACAAACCCAACTAACCATTGTTTGACAGGTTTTATTCCTGTTGTTGCACCAGACCCACTTCTTCATTGTTTTGATATTGATCATAACTTGTATGAAGTTATACACCCGTGTGATCCAGGATGTGTAGATTTTCATGCCAGTGTTCAATATGTGGTATGTTTTCACACCGTTTGGCAATAAGTATGTTAAATGTCTGATTTAATTCTTATATAGCGAACTTATTTGCTTGGCATTGTCTTTGTCTAATGAAGAAAAGCAGTTAAGTGCAAAGCTTTCTTCCATGATTCCCAAGTGCATGCTACATATTTTGTAGTAGCCAAAGAGTATGTTCCGAATAAAAGTTTTTCTGTCGAGCGTGATACTGGAATTTACATGATGCGACATATGGAGACGTACAATGGGAATAAGTGTCGGTATACTTTAAAAAGTGCTCAAGGACGTAAGTCTCCATTATTTAAGTCAAATTTTTAGTTGGTGTTTCTATATTTCGACGCTTGAAGCCATCAACATGCATGTATTAGCTTTGTTCTTTCATGAATCAGCCTTGTATGTGTATTAGATATGTAGGTATGTGTATTAGATATGTAGGTATGTGTATTAGATATGTAGGTATGTGTATTAGATGTGTAGGTATGTGTATTAGATATGTAGGTATGTGTATTAGATGTGTAGGCTCTGCGGTTGATTTTACTTTATATCATTGTTCGAGAAGCGATGTGAAGCGTTACATTGTGAGGGTTTGCAATGAAATTTTGACTTGGCAAGACAACATCGTGAAAGATCAAGTGACGTCTAAAGCAAAGGCTTACAAGAATGGCTGTGTGATTCGGTAATCAGAAATCTATTACCAACAATGCTTCTCATTACTATATGATGACTCCTGGTTTATTAAAAGTGTGCTATGGTTATGTAATTGTTCTGTGTTTTCCCTTTTTCTCCCCGGGAATGAAGTTCCACGAGACTTGCCCTATCTGAGATGAACACTTGATGAATTTTATTAGGACAAATGTGGCAAATAAGGAGTAAGTTATCACTGACCATATAGCATCTTTTTGAGTTGTTTTTGTCCACTTTCTTTGTTGTGTGTGCATCTAATTACAATATGTGCATTATTAGTGACATTGTTGTAGACACTCCATGGCTGCAAGTAACCCAAGAAGGAATGTCGACTTTGTTTGGAGGAAAATGGATCATGGATATGGTAATTGACCTTGTTGGTCTTCGTTTAACACTTGAAAGACCAAGTCTTGTGTACTTTCCGACAATAATCAAGGTATTCATATTCATCCTTAGTAACCGCTAATGTTTCTACTTGGAATTACCAACATTTTTCACAAATTTTCTCAACTTTCAGGATGTTGTCCCTAAAAACAGTTTTCAAAGTCAGTACATTAAGCTTCAGTACTTGCCCAAAAGTCTAACCAAAGCTAAACCGGTAATTATCCCGTCACTTTTTAATTTTATTATATCGACGGAATTTACTACTTTGAAAGAACTTAATTAAGTTCTTGCCCAAGAAAGAACTTTATTAAATATCTGTCTAACTGTTTGTATATTATACCGTCGAACCGGTAATTATCCCCTCACTTTTTCATTTCCTTATGGGCGTTTTTGCAGGCTTTCTTCCCTTCTTGTGTTGACCGTGAACATTGGTTTGCTTGCGTGTCGACTTTGTTAAAAAGACCAACTTTATACTTGACTCAAACTTGCCTAGGCGTCCGGACACAAGATGTAAATTTTTAGTTGAAACGGTATGATTATATCCGTATGCCTTAGGGGTTTGTTACCTCAATTTTGTGTTGGTTTTCCTTCGCTTTTATATTATTGTGTTTTCCTTTTTTTGGTTTTTTGTAGTTATTTCCTGCTTTGGAGATTATTGCAAGAGACTTTCCAGGATACAAAAAGCTGTTGCAAATAAACAATTTTCCGTTTGTGACTGTGGATGTGCCTCGACAAAAGAATGGGTACCTTACTTGTTTAAACTATACTCTACTCGTTTTAAATATTTTCGATGGGCTACACACCATTTTAAAGTGTTTAACAAATTTCCTTATTTCAAAAGGTATTCTTATGGAGTCTATTTTTTGAAGTTTCTAGAAAACTTGAGTTGTCAATCATTATGGTCCGATCAGACTTGTTACGAGGTAATGATGTCTAAACCAAGTTATATTAGTCAAATATTATTCGGCATATTTTATTGCAATACTTTCAATATTTTTTGGTGAAATGTAACACTTTCAATATTGTTGTCAAATATATATGCAGAATTTGGATGAATATGGTGAGAGTAAGATTGTAGATCTTATCAGATGGGAGGAAAACAAGAGAACGGTAATAACAATATCTTCCGAATGCTTTATCTAATTTTGTTTCTATTATTTTCCAATCATTTAACTGCAAGACTTTCAATATTGATGTCAAGTGACTTTAAATGTAACAATATTTCCCTACCTTTTTTTTGTAGGATTATACCTAGGTGTTATTTTTGCAAGAATATGGTGAGAAGGCGTTGTATGTGCTTAGCAACTGGGAGTGGCAGAGAACCTTCTCATTGTCTTTTGTTGATTCTTTGATTTGGGCAGGCATTAGTTTGTTTGTGGACTAAATTTGTAGGTTGCAGATGTGTAGGTATTCCAAGTAACTTTTGCGTGTATGGAAGACCCTCCTACGTGCATGAGAAGGCGTTGTATGTGTATGCAATACCTTTCTACGTGCATGTAATTTGTCGACTTTCGGGTCTGTTTAACGAGACTCGAGCGTGCCTGAGGAGGCGTTATATGTGAATGGAAACACTTTTTTAGCGTGTGGGGCACAATTATGTTACTAGATTATGGCCTTTTTAAATGAGACTTGTAATGAGAATTACCCCATTTGTCAGGGTGTTGTTTTTAAATCCCAAAGTAACTTGCATATTTACATGCATGAAAAGGCGTTATATGTGTATGGAACAGCCTTCTACATGCATGAAAATTTTCAAAACAAAATTACTTGCATTATTTAGAGTTCCCAATGTACTTTGAGCGTGCCGTACTGGGCCGTGCC
Organism: Silene latifolia; assembly: GCF_048544455.1. Classification (NCBI taxonomy): domain Eukaryota; kingdom Viridiplantae; phylum Streptophyta; class Magnoliopsida; order Caryophyllales; family Caryophyllaceae; genus Silene; species Silene latifolia. Next base: position 71,583,966 of record NC_133526.1, on the reverse strand, counting down.
TAAAGTGCTAATAGGATTGGCCCGACTTCTTCAATAATCACTCACATTTAAGTTTCGAGACTTGAAATGAGAATTAAAACCCACATTTAAGTCACATTTTATTGTTGGCATAAAATGATCACATGTTTCAGCTTTTAAATTACCAAATTTGGAGAAACAATTATCACGTGCATAAAATGACCTCGTACGTGCATAAAATGATCTCGTATGAACATGCCATGTTTGCCAAGGGAAACACATGTATCATAGATGAAATCCATGCGCATGGAATAACCTTTTAGTTGCATGATATTTAACAGCTTGTCATACACGATGATGATTCAACTAATCACATTTTATTGCTGGCATAAATTGATCACATGTTTCAGCTTTCTAATTACCAAATTTGGGGAAACAATTATCACATGTGCATAAAATGACCTCATACGTGCATAAAATGAGCTTGTATGTGCATGTCATAATTGCTCAGAGAAACACATGTTTCCTATTCTTAAATCGAATCACAATTTCATCTTCTCAAATATACAATTTAAGAATCGGGAAGCCTCCCGTTACATTTATTACAAAACAATTGTTAACTTCTCAAATGATGCTAAAAAATAATCCTAAAAACTTCAATGATGCTCAAAAATAATCCTAAAAACTTCAATGATGCTCAAAAACAAGTGTTGACTTCTCAAATGATGCTCAAAAATTCCATTTGCACAGTCCAATTCCTCGCAAAAAAAACTTCAATCTCACACATAAGAAAGCAAATGTCAACAAAGATAAAAATTAGAGGGAAACAAAAAGGGTAAAAGTAGAAAACTTGCGCTAATAAGAGACATCACTTACTCGACTATTTGTCAGTGATCCTTTGGTCGGTCACAATTCCTGCTATCGTGGTTCGCCATCTGCCCACAAGCCTTGCATCTTCTTAGTGGTTTCTTATTGACTTCCCCTGCTCTTTCTCTTTGTGAAATCATTCTTTTTCCCGAGCCTTTGTTTTTGCATTGTCTTGGCGGCAAAATTGTAATTTCGCTAGGCACACTTGTACCCAAGAGCATTCCAATTTCCGCATTTTTGTCCCTTTTCTTTCCAATACTACTATTACCACCATCATCAGCGACACTACTTGTTGTTTCTGCAAGTACCCTTTCCTTGAACTCGCGTAAAATGGTTAGTAACTCATCACAATTAACAGGACTCTGTTCAACTAGTGACACACAAGTGAACATTTCGACCACAATTGATCGGTTTGTTCTTTTGTGCATCGACCGATCTGCAATCGCAAGCAACTGCCCATCAGAATTGAATATTGGCTGGCAGGTTGCTAGTTTGCTCCACCTATTAAGTAGGTATTCGCTTGGAATTTTCTCAAAACCATAATCTTTAAGGACACAGAGAATATGTCGACAAAGTATTCCATGTCGTTCAAATTTCTTAAATCGCATACTAGTTTCACTTCATTTGTCTTATAACCCACCTTATAGTCTTTCTTTCTCTCACGATCCTTGACATCTATGCAGAGAATTGCATGATTCTTATCTTTTTGTTTGTCCCCAATGGCACATGTAAAGCATCTTGCTTTTATTTCCACTTTGAACTCCTCGAAAATTCTCGGAGTGTAGGTTTCAGCTGCATGCTTTTCCGGTCTAGAGGAGTAGCCAAGTCGGAAATGAGTACTTAGATTGTGCAATCAGTTTCGATTGAGCCCATCGTTGTGTATCCATTGCACTCTCAAAGCGCATCCAAAATTCAACAAGGGTCAAATTTGGATTAGTGAAATTGCTAAAAAAATGATTTTCTGACTCGGACCTCGAGGTGGTTCTCATCAACCCTCCTAATAACAAGTCACGAAAGTAAGCTGGAATCCAAAAATGTCTAATGCCATACTTTTCCTGAAGCCACTCATTATCCGACAACCCATGAGCTTCCACAATGGCTGTCCATCTTTCCTCAAATTCAGCAGGCTCCACATCTTCGCCCCAAACACATGAGTTTATCTCTTTCAAAAACTCAGTTTCTCTACATATAACAGGCCCTACCTTCTCTGGCAACTTCTTCAATATGTGCCACATGCAATATCTATGTTGCACTTTATCTTTAAAGACTTTCTTAAGTCCTCCTTCTATCCCCAAATCTTCGTCAGTTATTATACACACAGGATAACGACCCCCCATAGCTTCTAGGAATTTCGTAAATAACCAAGCAAATGACTCCTTGCTCTCATTAATAAGAAGCCCAGCCCCAAAGGTCACACATCTCTTATGATGATCCACCCCTGTGAAAGGGGCGAATATCATTCTATACTTATTTTTCCTAAAGGTAGTGTCAAAGGATGTCATATCCCCAAATAACAAATAATTTTTTATACTAATAGGGTCAGCCCAGAAAACATGTGACAATCTCCCTTTCTCATCTACCTCAAAGTCAAAGTAAAAGGATGGACACATTCTTTTTATTTTCATAAAATGCTCAATAAGCATTTGAGCATCCCCTTCTGACAAGAACTTTTTGATATCCCTTGAAAAGTTTTTAAAGTCTTCCAATGAAGCACCCACATTCTGATAACCTCTGACATACTCCTTAAACATCCTATAGGTCATAACTGGACCTTTGTTAACCTTTGAGTTGTCAACTATCATTTTTTTATGAACTATATTCAATTCTCTCGTTTGCGTCAGATGTACCATTGTTAATGGTGTAGCTGGCATATGATTATGCCCTTCACCAAAACCATAAATTTGGTATTTACCGTTAGCAATTCGTTTAAACTTAATCTTAGCAAGGCAACCTACCCTAGTACTTTGCCTACGGTGTTTTTTGCCTTTGGCTTCACATTCTCCAGCCTTATTACACAAACAAGTTTTATGTGTAGTAGTGACACCTGTTTATTCTTTTGTGAGCCTTTCCTAGTCACAAACCCACATTCTTTTGCATATGCTTCATAAAAAGCAATACCGAGTTCAAGTGTATCAAAGACCATACCAATAACAGGCTTGAGATGGGTAGGACAACCAAAAATCCGATTCATGTTGCTTGAACCGGACGCCTCCTCCTCCTCCTCCTCCTCCTCCTCCCCCTCCTCCTCTGCATCCTCTATTACCTCTGCCTCCTCTATTACCTCTGCCTCGTCTACTACGTTATCTGCAAATGTGATGAAATTAAAGTAGAGTTAGGATTTAGATTTCTTTGGATAACTCAAGTATTCAACAAAGACACGATTATATAGAACAAATCTCGATCATTCACAGATTCATGTAATTGTACCTTGTACGATTTCGGGAACATCAATGTTAAGGGCGAGATATTTCGATATTGATTGAGATGCAATAACTTCAACCATCTGTCCTTCATTTGTAATGCCATTTGTAATGACATTAGAAGAATCAGCGACCCCATTGAACTAAGAATGTCATTCTTTGCAATAACGACGACTTAAAATTAAAATCGACAATAAAATCATACCAGGTAATTATTACTACAACTAAATTTAGAATTTTTGATGCACATATCAATAATTTGATACACGTAGCTAATAGTTTGACGATTGTAAAACCTGTCTAATTCATAAAACTGAGCCAACAATATCACGAGTTCAACCAATTTAAGCAATTTCTAATTTTAAAGAACCCTAATTTCTCAAATTACGAAACCCTAATTGCTCAAATTCAACAACTTTAATCGATTAACTGAAAAATTACAAACAGATCAAATCAGAACCCGTAATTTTAATCGATTAATTGAAAAATTACAAACAGATCAAACGATAAACCCTAATTTTAATCGATTAATTGAAAAATTACAAACAGATCAAACTATAAACCCTAATTTGACGCACATAGCAACAATTTAATGCACGTAGCTGATAATTTGACGATTGTAAAACATGTCTAATTCATAAAACTGAGCCAATAATATCACGATTTCAACCAATTTAAACAATTTCTCAAATTACCGAACCCTAATTTTCAAAATCAACAAATTAATCAGCAACTTCGAAATATTACCTTGAATTAAAAGGTTCCATTCATGAAGGACGCGTCGAATAGGCAGATCGTTGAAGAGATTGATGGATCAGTAGTTGAGGATCAATGGTGTTGTGAAGATGGTAATATTCGAGGAGAGAGAAAGAATGATGAGAGGGAAACGAAAATTGGAAAATGACGGAGTTTAGAATGTTTAGGGGCAGGTGGTTGATTTGCGATTTTTGCGCGTTATTATTGGTATTAGATTAGATTAAGGTGGTTCTCACGGTTCTCATTATATGGGTGGTTCTCACTGGATCCCGACCCTATATATATATATATATATATATATATATATAGGGGCGGGTTCAGGTACGAACTACCTTAACGTACGAACCGTACGAACTCACTACAAACCAATTTTTTTTTTTTTTTTTTTTTTCAGATACATTTTACTACCTTATGAGATACACTTCATATTAGATACATTTTAGAGCATAACAAGCTACATTTTTTCAACATTAAAATTATAGATGCACTTTTAACTTTTTTAAACTAATTTTTTTGCGGATACATTTTATATTATTTGCGGATACACATGTCACTATCGTCAGATACACATGTCAATATTCTCAGATACGCATATCAGTACGGCCAGATACGCATATCAATAATCTCAGATACGCATATCCGTGCCAGATACGCATGTCAATACTTTCAGATACACATATTGTATGTGTATCCAGTAGTATTCATATACGTATCTAGTAGTATTCATACACGTATCCACCGCCAAACACAACTTCCCACCACCAACCACCACCACCACCACTACCAACTGCCACCACCACCACCACCAACTGCCACCACTAACACCCCACCGCCGCCACAACCCACCGCCACCACCACCACCAACGTCATCGCCATCATTACATTCTAACCAGCTACGGAGATTAAAACAGCGAATTCTATACAACTGAACTACACTACACTTCAGATTCTGAGAGCTTGGCGAAGACTACGACTATCCCTGCATCTTCCAGTCACTAATGCCTATAATGCAGTACCTTCGACACATTCTAAAGAAAACATTGTACGATTACTACAAATGACAGGGATGCCAATTTCTAAATAGATCACAATCCGCCACCTCTACTAGTCTACTTCCGAATTTTCACCACTTAGATTCATCAATTGTGAACTGTACACCCAAACGACACTTCTTTTACACCATTTTTTCAAGACCACCACCATGACCAACCTCCCATCACCACCACCACCGTTTCCCCTCGTCGTCGGCGATCCACACAACCACCAGGGATAATAGGAGATACAACCATTGGCGGCGCCGACGACGAATTTCCCGAGAAAAGCTCACCTGACTGAGTTCGGAAATGTACAACGAGTTCAGCTATGTAATTAATTTTTCGAAATGCCTTGTGGTAAATTCTAGATCTGCCTTCAAAAAATAAAAAAAAAATTGTAGATCTAAAATTCACCCATCGTCTTTGTCAAAACCCGACATTCGAGCTCGGCACCATTGTTGCTCCTCCAACCTCCGATCAAAACCCAACTTCAAGTACCTCAAATTCGGCCACCATTAAAGCCGACTCCGCTGCACAATCAACCGTGCTCTTCAACTGCTGCCGCCACATCAGAATTGACGCCCCACTGCAAACCAGAAACAAATGTAACCATCATTTATGATCTATGCGCCATTTCAATGATTCGGTGATTTGTTTGATTTGGACTGCATAAGTTGGCTTAGTTAGTTAGAATGTGTAAAGGTGATATTTCAAGTTAGCTTAGTCAGATCTCGTCGGCAAACCACCATTGCTCGATTTTTTGAAAATAGTCGACTTTATTGTCACCGACGACGAGCGAAAACAGGCGGTGGTGATTAAATCTGGGGGAAAGAGAGACGGACAAAGATGGGTTGGAAGGAAGCGCCGTCGTTGTACGAGATCTGATGGTGGAGCAATGATGGTATGCCGGCGAGGTTCACGCCGGAGCTCCGGTGATGATATGGTGGTGGTAGTTTGTTGAATAAGAATAAAATGAGTGAGTTTTGGGGGTTAGTGTGTGGGTGGGGGAGAAATATGAAACGCAGGAAGTATTTAACAGCCTTTTATTTGTTTAATCTAAGGGCTGAGAAGGAGTTCGTACGGTTCGCACCGTAATTTAGTTCGTACGGGATCCTGATTCTCTCTCTCTCTCTCTATATATATATATATATATATATATATAGAGAGAGAGAGAGAGAGAGAGAGAGAGAGAGCAAAGTTCTTCTAAGTCCCTTTTTTTTTTGAGTCCATAAGTCCCTCCCACAACCCTTGGATCATGCATGGTGGAAGGTTGAGATTGAAAGCAAAAACCACACTTAATACTAATGAATTCACTTCTCTCTCTAGTTTTAATAATACATTCACTAATTCATTATCATACACAATTAACACCACCTTTTGTCTTATACTTCAAAGTTTGTGAAAATTTTGTTAACATTTTTTCTGTTTCGGTTTTTTCCGTTTTTTTTTTTCGAGACAAGTTTTCGACATTTTAGGATTTTACGAGTGTAATTCTAACAGCAAAAAGTGTAATTTTAAGGAATATTTTTGAGAATTTAGCGTTTTACAAGTTTAACTTCAATCTTTTCCGAGTGATTTTAACGAATAATATTTTGAATTTTTGTAATTTTATCACAAGTTATTGTAATTTAGCATTTTACGAGTGTTTTTTTAATGACAAAAAGTGTTATTTTAGTCCAGATAAGTGTAATTTCAGTCCAATGAGATTGTTATTTTTAGTCAAGGAGAATGTAATTTTAGTCCAGAAAAGTGTAATTTTAGTCCAGAAAAGTGTAATTCTAGTCCAGAAAAGTATAATTTCAGTCCACTGAGAATGTAATTTTAGTCCATTGAGAGTGTAACATTAGTCCAATGAGAATATGAGAATATGACCAAGTCCATTGAGAGTGTAACATTAGTCCAATAGAGGTAAGTGTAATTCTAACAACAAAAACTGTAATTCTAACAACAAAAAGTGTAATTCTGACAACAAAAAGTGTAATTTTATCCGAAAAAAGTGTTATTCTAGCAAAAAAAAAGTGTAATTTTAAAGTAAAAAAGTGTAATTTTAATGAAGAAAAGTGTAATTTTAACAGAAAAAAGTGTAATTCTAACAACAAAAAGTGTAATTTTAGCCGAAAAAGTGTTATTCTAGCAAAAGAAAGTATAATTTTAACAGAAAAAATGTAATTTTAATGAAGAAAAGTGTAATTTTAACAGAAAAAAAGTGTTATTCTAGCAAAAAAAAGTATAATTTTAACAGAAAAAAGTGTAATTTTAATGAAGAAAAGTGTAATTCTAACAGAAAAAAGTGTAAGTGTAATTTTAACAGAAAAAAGTGTAATTTTAATGAAGAAAAGTGTAATTCTAACAGAAAAAAGTGTAATTCTAACAGCAAAAAGTGTAATTTTAGCCGAAAAAAGTGTTATTCTAGCAAAAAAAAGTATAATTTTAACAGAAAAAAGTGTAATTTTAATGAAGAAAAGTGTAATTTTAACAACAACAAAAAGTGTAATTTTAGCAGAAAAAGTATAATTTTAACAGAAAAAAGTGTAATTTTAACAAAAACTTAAAAAAACGAAAAAATTAGATCTAAAACTTTATCGACATTAACACCAAATCTGATTTTTGTTTAATATGAAAAAAAAGGAAAAAAAGAATAAAAAACGTGTAACTTAATAAAGGAAAAACAAAAAGCGTGTAACATCTACAAACAAAAACAAACAAGTATGACCCAAAGGAAAACAAACACATCTGACACAAAGGAAAACTACAAAGGAAAACAAACAAATCAAAAGAGTGCAAAAACAAAAAGACAGACAAAGCCATCAGAAAAGTCACGAGGACAAAATGATGTAACTAATGTCAAGATCTCGTTTTTTTGTTTTTTTGTTTGGTGCGGGATTTGATGTGGTTGTGTGGTGGTGGAGTTGTTGGCGGCAGAGGAGGGTGGCCGTCGTTCGGTGTACTGGTAGTGGGTGTGGGTGGCGGTCATGGTGTACCGTGGTGGTAGGGTGGCCGTGAGAACTGGTGGCCGTCTGATCTGGAATGAGAAGAAGGGGAGGGAGGTGGTGGGGCTGGTGGATGTCGGGTGGGGGAGATGATATGTGTTGGTCGGACAGAGAAAAGGAGTCGGGTGGTGGCCGTTGTCTTTGGTGTGAGGAGAAGGAGGCGTGTGTGGTGCGTGGGATCTGGTGTTGTGGTGGTGGTGCGGTGGTCGACAAGGCGCATTGGTGTGGTGGTGGTGGGTGGGCGTAGGTGGTGCGTGGGGTGGTGGTGGTGGGGTGGACGCGGCACAGTGGCGGCGTGGGTGGGAGAAAAAGGGGGAATTTTGGGATTTTTTTGTTTTTGAATTTGTTTGTTTTTTTAGAGAGGAGAGGTTTTTGAGAGATAAAAAATGGGTGAAATTATGAGATATGAGAGAGAAGTGATGTTTTGGAAAAGTATATATATTAAATTAGTAGTTAATTAGGAAGAGTTAGTGATTAATTAGTATAGGTAGTGAGAGAGTGGGTTTAATGAGCTTTAATCCCTCTTTTTTTGCTTTCAATCTCAACCCTCCATCTTCCTCATCCAATGGCTCTAAAGGGAACTTATGGACTCAAATGTAAGAGGTGGACTCAAATGATCTTTACACTATATATATATATATATATATATAGAAATAGGATCATATGAGTTAGGTTTTTTTGGTGAGTTACCCCTCTGAATCTGAACCACTAATCTAATCTAAGATGGATGGCTGAGATTAGATCTTACCCAACCTACAAATACCCACTTTTCCCTCAATCTCCCCCATTATTAGAAAAGACCACTCTCTCTCCTCCTTCCACCTCTAAAAAACCTGAAAAAAAAAAAAAATAAAAGAATCGATATAAATTATGAAATTCAATCTTCATCAATTTCGTTCAAGTTGTAGGCTACAAACTCAGTCTTCATCATACTTGTCCAAATTCGTCATCAATTATGGAGATTTCATCGTCACTTTCGCTTCATCTTCGTATTTCTCTTCAATTTCACTATGGTAAGTACTAATTTTGTTTTTTCTAGATCTAATTTGTGCGTTTTCATTATCGTTCTTCGTTGATTTGTTGTATATTCGTTTGTACTTATGTCTTTTGTTGTTAAATTACTTGTTCTCTCATTTTTTTTTGCCAATAATTTATAAGGTTTTGAGTTTGAGATGAGAATTCTAAATGATTTTGTGCATTTTCATGTTGTTTGTAAGGTGTTTGAGTAGGTTTTTTTTTATTCAATTCTGTTTCTATAGCTTTGATAATTTCTCGGATTTTATGGTTAGTCTGTTAATAACAGTTATTATATTACTTTAACCGAGTTATTGTATTATTCAAACTCAGTTATTGTATTTTGTAGTTACTTCTTTTGCTATTTTAGAATATATTATGTTAATAATAGTTATTGTATTGCTTTAACCGAGTTATTGTATTATTCAAACGTAGTTATTGTATTGTTTTAGCTTAGTTGTTTCAAATTAGAGTTGTTGTAAGATGGCATCTTCTTATATAATCTGTTTAAGTTGGTTATAATAATATTACATCTCAATTATTGTATTGTTTTAACTTAGTTATTTCAATTTGGAGTTATTATTGTGGTCTTATATAATATGCTTATAGTCGGTTATAATAATATGCTTTATTTCTCTAAAATATCCAGTTATTTTATAGTCGTTTTACGGTTATTTCAATACTTATAGGTGGTTATTGTATATCAGTTGCATAGTTATTTATAACTTACCCCCTTTTTGTTTTTATTTCTTTAAGTGAGTTTTTGTTGTCTGTTGGTTCAACCCTCATCAATCGGCAAGACATGGTTCTCGTTGGGAAGAAATACTGGTGGAAGAAACGTGGAAACAACAGCAAGACACGGTTCTCGTTGGAAGAAATATTTTAGACGTTGTATCGGAGATAAATATATGTAATATTTGAGAAGTTACTATTGTTAGATGTATTATTTGAAATGCATAGATGTAATTATGATGATGCTTAGATATAATTTGTTGGAGATGTTTAAGTGTAATGTGTTGGAAACAAAATAGTTATATAATGAAAGTAAGTTGGTTTTTTTTAACCTTGTTATATATATTATTATTTCATTTTTCAGATTTTGCTATTGCATTAACCAATCTCAATTATTGATTGAATGAAAATGATTAGTTATGCAATTAAACAAGATAAACAAACACAAGATAAAAATTTAAATATATTTGAGTTTCATATCAATACAATAACACGATTTACTTATTACAATAATTGAGTTTCTACATTACAATAACTATAAATACCAAAGTTTTACATTACAATAACTGAGTTTCTACTTTACAATAACTGTAAATACCATGAAACATTATTCTCAGTAAACAACTAAGTTAACTCTAAAATAACTACATTTCTTCATTAAAATGACCAAGTATATACGTCAATTTTTCCATTGAACGTCAATTATCCGCATCTATCGTGATTCCACCTGAAAATCACCAAAAAGCAAACTATAACTTATCAGAACACCCAAGAAGCAACTATAAAATACAATACATGAGTTTTGATAATACAATAACTGGGTTAAAGTAATACAATAATCGAGATGTAATGTTACGACAATTAACGAGTGAACATGAAATTTAAACATATTTGAGTTTCCTCTCAATACAATAACACAATTTATTCATTACAATAACTGAGTTTCTACATTACAATAATTACAAATACCAGAGATTCTCCATTACAATAACCGAGTTTATACATTACAATAACCGAGTTTCTACATTACAATAAATTGGGTTAAAGTAATACAATAATCGAAATGTAATGTTACGACAATTAACGAGTGAACATGAAATTTAAACATATTTGAGTTTCATCTCAATACAATAACACAATTTATTCATTACAATAACTGAGTTTCTACATTACAATAATTACAAACACCAGAGATTCTCCATTACAATAACCGAGTTTATACATTACAATAACCGAGTTTCTACATTACAATAACTGAGTTTCTGCATTTGAATAACAATTAAATAACCACGTTTCTTCATTACAATAACTGAGTTTCTAAATTTAACTAGACATTAACAAACAGTTGGTGTGCTAATCTAGATTACCAACAAATTTTCAGGATTATGATAATAAATCATCAATCAAATGTCAAAAGTATGATAAACAAGCATACTAACGGAGTAGCAATTGAAATAACTCGCAAAATAACAGTTATAATCTACGCTTACCTTCGTTTTGTCGATTTGCGCTAGGGTTTCTTCAAATTTTGGGCAAAAACTGACGATTCTTGCGTGTATCAAACAAATTGAATGAAGATAATGAATTAATTTCGTGTTTTCGACTTGAATTACTCCGGTTTCGTGAAGATTTGATTGGATTATGCCATGAATTTGAAGAAAATAAGAAAAAAAGAGGTGAAGAATGAAGAAGGCAGGAGAAAAAAAGGGAAACGTAAGATTAAGTGGAAGAGAGAGAAGAAAAAAAAAGAGTGTGTATTTTTTTTTGTTATAATCTTAGACAGAAGACACAATTCTATGATATGAAATATACATTACACTCAATCAATTCAATGTTTACAATAACAACAATACAAGATTATTGTTTGTTTTTCACATTATCCATGGAAAACCATTGAAAAATTGCACGCAACTTTGCCATGTTCACCAACAATTTTATGGTCTTTTCTCTTATTTTACTTCAGTTTTCTATGCTGCCAAATAAGTTCTGATGCAAATGCATTACGTCAAAACTGATTGAGCAGCAGAATAACTACTTGAACAAAAGTATGATACATAATTATTAGGAAAAATTACAAATTACCACCATGTATTTACGTATTTTTACAAATAACCACCATGTATTTGCATTTTTACAAATAACACCCAAACTATCATGTATACTCCCCAATCACCACCGTATATCTACCTTGAGACCCGTCTTTGTTATTTTCCGACTCGTTAATTAACGATTTATGTCTAATACCCATATTACCCTTTCCCTACATTACTCCTTGTCCCCAAAATCATTCCAGATCATTTGTGTAATACACCCAAATCACATGAATCCCTAACTAAATCCCCAAATCCATAGATCAATTGCTTACAATCAACTGACACCCAAAACCATCGATCAATTGCGCACAATCTTTCAATCTCAATCTGCTGAAGGGCAAGAAGTTGAAGGTTATTGGTTGCAAAAAATGCGGGATGAAAAATCAGCAGTATGCCAGGTTATATATAGCATCTCCGACGAAAATCGATTCAATGCAGAGACAATACTCGATTCAATTCTGGGACGAAAACCGTTTACAAAAAATGGACGAAATTTAAAAACGCAAACCGGGACTAATACATCTCGGTTTCGATTCCGAGCCCGACCTTGGTGTTGCTCTAATGATGGTTTAAGCTACGGCGACTCGAATGGTAGTCAGAATGGTAGATGCCGGGTCTTGTCACCGAATCGGAATCGAACCAAGTAATGGCAGCCATTGGTGATGGTAGTACAGATTTGTGAAGCGAGGGTAGCTTTGATGGTGGTTGTCAATTTAATTACGGAGTATATGATGGATTGGTGATCAAAGGAGATTAATTTAGGATTGGATGATAATGGTATAAGCTTAGTGGTAGCCTGTAGATAGTCAGTAAATGGTGTGAACTATGAAGATGCTGACTTGTGATCAATTGATCATGGATTTGGGGATTTAGGTGATGATTTGGGGGATTTGGGATTCATGTGATTTGGGTGTGATTTTACAAAATGATCTCGAATGATTTTGGGAGTAAAGCGTAATGTAGAGAAAGGGTAATATAGGTATTAAACATAAATTGTTCATTAACGAGTCGGAAAATAAGAATAACGAGTCTCGGGACAGATATACGGTGGTGATTGGGGAGTATACATGAAAGTTTGGGTGTTATTTGTAAAAATGCAAATACATAGTGGTTATTTGTAAAACTACGCAAATACAGGGTGGTTATTTGTAATTTTTCCTAATTATTATTGTGAAAGATAAAATCATCGAAATATTATCACAAATTATCATTTAGGACGGTATATCTGTCTTAACCTTAAGACTTTAAATGAGTAAGACAAAAAGAAAGTTTCTATGCATGGACTAGCAAAATAATTGTCATATCTAGTCAAGTGAGGTATTATTGCTAACACGTTTTATTTTGAAGATGGATATATCTGTCTTAAGAGTGACCTATTGCTAAAAACTTTGAAGTTTGAAAATATGAAAGGAACATTGACTTTGATATTGAGCCGATATACGATTGTGGAGATGATTATCAATGAACTGATATATAGAGAGTTGTGTTGGTCACGTTTGACGGTCTGTTATGGAGGAAAATAAGAAGTAAATATAAGAGGTAGAAATATAAATAAATGTGAAAAATGGAGTAAAAGAGGGGACATCCCATGATCCAAGAAGCTCATGATCCCAGAAGTCCTTTTGTACGCAATGTTTGAGTTTGTAATTTGTAAAGTTAGTGGTGTAAGTGTAAACATTCCTTGTTATGGAGAAATCACTTGCATCTAGCTAGCTAATTAACTTCTATGCACACGTGAGATTGTGAGACCCTCCCTTAATCTTCTCCTACTCCTTTCTCACTATATCTTCTATTCCACCATGGCACTTCCCGCTTCCGTATTAAATACCGGTTTTTGTCACGATCGTGATATCAGTTGTAGCGGCCGATCTTGTTAACTGTGACCAATATCATCTCAAAATATGGTAAAATGATATCTTGGTAATCTTCAAAACTTTTATAACTCGGTTGCTTATTGTTGTTGTAGCCGATAATATTATGAAACCATGCCATGATGACAAGTTTTTCTTCTAAATTGGCAGTGTAACTTCACTAAGGTGGTATTTCAACTTTTCAAGAAAAATAGTGTTCATTAATGCGAAACAGTAGTCGTTTAGTCACACATAGTTAGCTTAACATGAATTCGAGATAAGAAACACTCAGGCTTACATTAAGTGTTCTTTTTATTTTTTCAGTTAGTTAGAAACAGTGGCGAATGTTGAAAATTTTCTTTACATGGTGTGATGAAAATGTAAAGCTTATTTTTAAATAAAATAAGTAATAATTTTTTTTTATTTTTTAATAAAGTTGAACAAAATTCACGCAAAAAAATCGTCTTTCAGTGTCCTAAGACCCCGAATTTATACACATGGATCCGTCACTGTTAAAGAGTTCGCAATCATATTTGTCTAGGATAAATCCACAAACATTAACATATATGATAGTTTATAAACCATGTATGTATCACAAATCAGAAACTCTCTTTTAAGGGAAGAAACTTGAACTTACCATACCGAAAAATAAATAATCCCTACAAAAATGTGAACTCTGAGACTCATGAAAATGCATGAGAACATTTTTACACTAAAAATTTGAAGAAACCCATAAATTCCCCACTTGACATTTACCAAATCGTACAATCCCTGGGATTGGAGCCCTTCAAGAAGAAGCATTCCCAATTGGTATTCTATAATACAAAATTGATGATCAAGAAAATATATGCACAAAACTGTCTGGTATTCTAAGTAAAATTTGACTAATCTCACACTTATCTCAAGGTAATTGCATCCCACGTTAGCTATCCTTCCCCTAATAGAACCAATTATGCTTCGACACGTGTCTCATAACCAGGCACGCCGTATTAGCCTACGGAAAACTGTTTCGGGTCGTCTTTCTATCCTTAATTGGTGACCCGCCCAATACAATACACCTTCATGTGCACCATATTGTATGTTCCCTTTGCTCCTTCCCAAAACACTCCACATTTTGCTCTCATTACAAAATCTTACCCTCAAGGGCCTCAACCCCTCAATCATACATTGACTATTACTTTTAGTTTTAAGATATAGAGCAGTTATTTTGAGGGAAATTATGAAATCAAACCCGATTTCACGGTTAAAAATGTACCATGACACCTCGTTACTGAAATAGAGCAGCATTTTCAACGGTGTTTAAAAATTGAGTAAACATATTATAACTGAAACGAACGGAACGAAGCTCAAATTAAGTAGAAATTTAAAACACATTCTTACATGCAATATTTACAAAATATCAAGCATCATGTTTTCAATGTCTCATGTTTTTATTGTGTCATGTAGTCTGAATTTCTGATCTTGGAACTCCAGCCATGAGTTTAAACTTTTGATTGATATGGTTTCTTAACAATGAAGCGATGTGGAGAAATTGACTGGCCATTTTTCACAAGTTACTATATTGCGGAGTATTTATTGACGGGTAATATTGTCCAAGCATAAATTAAGCAACTCATAAGCAAAGCAAAACGCACTTAGGCAAGGGTAGAATAGTCTAGCAAAATTATGCAAGCATTCACCGGCGCCACCCGGTGCCTCCCTATCATTATCCAATCTTATCTTTATTAATTCAGAAGACAATACTCAATCCAGAACGTGCCACCTCATTAATTCAACCCTTTTTTTTGGAAATTCATGTTATGGTGGGATCCGTTAGTGTGCAAAGGAGTATATTTCTTCAGAATTCCGCCAATACAAATATCCTACAAATTCCATCGTAGAACAAATACTATGAAATAATTTTATACATTCCGAATAAATGAAATTAATGGCATATAAGCGGTATGAATTACAAATCGGAATAAATGAAAATAATACTATGAAATAATTTTATACATTCCGAATAATTTGATAAAACTATATTTATACATATGAAATAAATTTACTGACAACGAGTCCAAAGCGATAATAGCCCAAGCTTTACACTTTGATTTTATTTGTATACGGATTATTAATTTTATTTTAACAATTCGAAATTTTATGATAAATACGACATCTTTGAATTTGTTAGTTAAAAGTAAGAAATATTTAATTATCAAAACAAAATACGAAGTACAGTATTATTTATCTATCCATGTACTTCATTGTATATGGGCTTACTAGCACACACTAATTTCACAAATAAATCATATAAGCTTTGACATTCTGACGTTACACTAAGCTGTGTTAAAGTAGATTATTAAATTATATTTCTTTATTCGGGGTGTAAAGTTTTTTATGTATGCAAATTTTATTTACAATAGTATATTACGTTATTTCCTCTTAAACCATTGCATTTGAACACGTATTTGAAACAAGTGTAAACATTAATTATGTAGATCGCTGATTTAGACCAACTAGATAATTACAATAGAAATGCAAAAAAAAAAAAAAAAAAAAAATCATCCAAAATCATTAATACCGGCCCAAATACATACCCGTGCAATTTTACACGGGTTTAAAACTAGTTAATTATAAGGATATATTTATTGGACAATTGAATTAGAAAATGAACTGTCTAGGCTCTTTGTCTTTTTTTTTTTTTTTTTTTTTTTTTTCTTTGGTGCAATTAGCTTTCAATTAGCATGCAAATGTGAAATGTGTGAAAATGGAAAAATAATGCATCATTTGAGACAATTGTATATTTTACATACACGACCTAATATCCATTTAATTAAATAAGAACTACGATATTAATTGGTTGAATTTTATGCATAAAACCGGAATCCATTTTTGAAATAATGGTCACAAATAAAATATTTGTCGTTTTGGGTCGGTTTTGAAAATATTTGTCAAAATGGTGTCCACGTAGGCTCGGAATTTCTGGACCTAAAACACGCCACTAACAATGGCGTGTTTATAATGAGTACGGAAAGAAATTTCATTAAAAAATGGACTAAACCAAACACGCCATTGGGAATGGCGGGTTTCGGAGGGGAAACACGCCACCCCTAATGGCGTGTCTTATGTAATTTTTTTTTTTTAAAAAAAAAAGTTTAGTCAGTTGAGGAAAAAAATTATTGTAAAGACACGCCACTACTAATGGCGTGTTTCCTTCACAAAACACGCCATTAGTAGTGGCGTGTTTTAGGTCTAGAAATCCCGAGCCTACGTGAACACCATTTTGACAAATATTTTCAAAACCGACCCAAAACGATAAATATTTTATTTTTGACCATTATTTCAAAAATGGACTCATAAAACCGTCTCATATAAGTTTAAAGAAATTACGATTCGGTTACCCCTCACTTTCCTTGAAAAAAGGGCCCAAAGCATATGTAATTCTACAGAATCCAAGGTAGCATACTCCCCGTATAATTCACCTAATTGTTTTAATTTGTAAGTTGTACATATATACACTTTATCTTACTTTTCATTAACATTTGCTTAAAGAAAAAACTTGGCAAATGTTTAGAGGCTAGGCAAAATTGTAATGGAAAGAGGATGGAGGGACATATCTCCTAATTGTCCTAGGTGTGGTTCATCCAACACCAAGTTTTGCTATTACAACAACTATAGTTTAACACAACCTAGGTACTTCTGCAAAGGATGTAGAAGATATTGGACCAAAGGTGGTTCCCTTCGTAACGTCCCGGTGGGTGGTGGTTGTCGTAAAAGTCGGAGATCACGGTCGTCCTCCCTTAGACTAGTGTCAGCATCATCAAATCATCAAAATCACCATGGTGCCACACATAGAAGTAGTAGCACCCCCATTTTTAGCCATGTTGGTACAAATAATATTCATGTTCTACCCCTTCATTCCTACGCTTCAGATGGAAATTTGAGTAACATGGTTGAATCAAGTACACAATCGACCAACTCCGAAACTCCTACAATTGATCTAGCGGTTGTTTACGCAAATTTCTTGAACCAAAAGGCCGGTTCTGACGATCAATTGAGATCTTCTACTCCGTTCTGTGATGGTAACACAAATGAATCAACCATAATGCCTAGTGAGTTCATTAGCCTACCAAATGTTCACTTTTCAAGTATACCGGACGCGACAACTATCGTACCTAGTACACAAATGGTAAATATCATGGAGACTAATAATCTACCCTTCTCACAAACATTGTCGTCCTTTCTTCAATTGAGCAATAACCAGCATGATCATAATCAATATTTCGACGCGACCAATTTTGACAATTCGATTCATCATCAACACCATGAGGATGCATCAATTCGACATGGGTTAGAGTCGGAGTTGCCCCCGTTGCCAGGAGAGTCATCATCACAAAACCATCAACACATGCTATGGAATTCTTCTAATAATAATGATGATAATTTGCAAGAATCAAGCAAGCTTCCCGTGGAATTAGAACAAGATGCACAATTTTCCAACCTTTTCATTGGGAGTTGGACAATGAGTCCACTTGACTTGCCAAGTTTCGAAACATCCACGTCTCCCTCCAAGCCTTGACGCACAATTTCTTAGCTTTGCTCATGTTTTAACTCGCTATTTTATTCCGGTGAGTACAAAATTTATTAGCTTGCTTGTTGAGTAAAAATGTGAGTGAATTATGTGAATGAATCTAGGAGGAAGTTTTGTTTATAAAGATTATTTTTCATGCACTATATATATATATATATAGTTTTAATACTCTGAGCATATATAAAATGTATAGAAAGGTTAATTCTTGTGTCATGAAATAATATAATGAATTTTGTTATAATTTATTTATGCATTGCGTGTGATATACCGAGTAGATGAGAATTCTTAGTTAATAATTTCTTGAATTGAGATATTGATCATAGACATATACAGAGTATGTCAATAAGAGTATGGTGGTTTGAAGAATTCTGATCATGAGAGACGGATGAAAAACCCGCTGTACTAGATCATTATACTTGGATATATATTTGTCGAAGATGGTTTGACTAGCAATTTGTCGAAGATGGTTTGACGAGCACTCGAGCTAACAAAGCAAGCGGGTGTAAAGTGTAAACAATACATTTTGAAGTTTCTACATAGGTCTATGTTAGAATAAGTTTACATATTTTATTATTTTGTACTGCCTCCGCACATAAGTGTACACCCCATTTCTTTAATACTCCTTTCGGTTTCGGTCCACACTAATGATAACATCGGGGAATATGGGTTATTAAAGAAAATGGGGAAAAGTGAGGGGTAAAGTTGGAGAGTTTGATTAGGGCCACTTGAATAATGTAATGTTTAATTAAATATTGAGTACAGTGAGTGGGTAAGTGGACTATTTGATGATAAACATGTAAATAGGTAGCATGTAAAAGGATAACTTAGTCATTTTTTAGGCGAAATAAGGTATGTTATCATTGGTATGGATTGTGCGTTTTAGGTAACTGTTACCATTGGTGTGGATCGAAGGGAGTATATGTGAGAAATATTTTATTGAAATGAGACGAACATAAGTGTGTGGAGGGAGTATATCATTTTCTTCCTATTTTGTAGGTTGTATTGTTAGCAAATATCCCGTGTAATTAGGAAGTCAATATGGCATATTGAATCTACAAAAACCTTTGTTCATATCAATAATAATTCACCGATTAACTTTCCTACATGGTATCAACTTTGTTTAGGTTTTAATCGATCCATCGCTTCCGCCTCCCTTTCGTTTCTTTCACGGCAGATCTCCCTCCCCTGACGACGTCACTCAAATCGACCTCTCGTCACCACACTATCGTGCCTGAAACGAAGGCCTCTTGTTCTTCTTCTTTTCACCCGACCCTTGACGTGACCAACATCAAGAACCATGTTACCGTCATTCTCGGGATGAATAACGACCAATATCCTCTTTGGGTTTCCTTATTTACGAATTATGCTAAATCGAGTGTTGCATCACATCATCAAAGCAAAATCCAGTAGTCCTAAACCGCCGTCCACTGATAACGAAAAAGAGATATGGGAAGTGCTTAACGCAACGGTCCTCCAATGGATCTATGGAACGATCAATAATGACCTTCTCGAGACTATTGTTGAAGAAGAATCCACTGTCATGGCCTGTTGGAATCAAATTCGAGATATTTTTCTCGATAATCAACATTCACGGGTTGTTACTCTCGAACAAGAGTTCTCCCACACCGCTATGTCAGATTTTCCTAATGTTGCTGCCTATTGCCAACGACTCAAGAGTTTGGTCGATCAACTGAAGAACGTTGGTACTCTTATGACCCATACTTGTCTTGTTCTTCAACTTGTTTCCGGCCTCACTAAAGCGTACCATGGGTGAGCACACTGATTCGACATGCCAATATTCTTCCTCTCGTTTACCGTGCTCGCTCTTCTCTCACACTTGAAGAGGCGGGTTTCGCCATAAGAGCCGCCACAAATGGTTCGTCCTCGGCTCTTTATGCTAAGTCTAATACTGATTAGCCAGGATTTGGTAAGGCTCTATGAGAGGAAAAGTGTTTCCCCTAGGTGCTTGATGAAAGTGGATCTCAGGAAGGCCTATGATTCTATAGAATAGTCAAAGTCATGAGTTCTTTCATGGGAAAAGAGGTTTAAGACAGGGAGATCCAATCTCTCCCCTGCTCTTTACCTTGTGTATAGAGTATCTGAGTAGATTGTTGACAATGGGGAGTGGGTTGCCTCACTGCCTGGGTTTAAGTTCCACCCTCTGATACTGTCGTTATGTACCAAAAATAAATACCTAGCTACTACTAACAGAAGTCAGCGGTAAGTAGGGTCGATCTCCACAGGGAGGCGGTTACTATTCACTTGTCTACTCGGTCTGTCTAATGTCACGATTTGGGGGTTTGAATTGTTTTGACTGAACTACAAGATTAAGGCAAGAGGGATAAAGACAAGAGAAATTAATAAGAGAAAGAGGACTAGGATTTCGGGTCATCAATGAACGTCAGTCAAACGCAGTTAAGGTTACAGATCAGTCGATGTGTCGGTCTAAGGGGCAACGAATATCTCCTTTCGGTCTTAATTCGCCCTAAAATGCTATTAGCTTAACTTTCGCCCTCACTAAAGCATCCTATTGTTCACTGCAGGTCTCACCCCTTCAAACCTTTCGGTCTAGGTCAAGGCTTACCTAAATTAAAAGGCTAATTGCTTCGAATCAACTAGCAGTATACAATTAAAGCGGTGATTAACAACATGGACATAACAACAACGACAAATCTATAAACCTAATTAGCAATTAACATCCATTCAATGAATCACCTAGCCCTAGGAAAGGGAATTAGCTAGACATAAATAAAAGAGCAAGAACAAGGGAAGGGAGAATAATAAACATTAAATAAATTAAAGAGAAGAGGGAGAGAAAGAATTACAGAAATAGATCCGGAATTAATAGAGGAACAAAGTAGCAGCAGTAAAAGTAACGTATGTGGTGTGTGAGATGGTTACAAATGACGTCCTACCTCCTATTTATAAGAAAATAGGATTATTAATTAACCTAATGACGGATTAAAGCAAAAAGCCCAAGCCCATAAGAGAATCCACTCGATCGAGTGATTTAGAACCACTCGATCGAGCAAATCCGAGCTCAAACCGTTCGATCGAGTGAAATAACCACTCGATCGAGTAAACCTAAATATGCAACTGTTCGATCGACCATATATTCTATTTGATCGACTATTATTTGATCTAAAACCACTCGATCGACTAGTAAAGTACTCGATCGAGTAGAATCTAACTTCAGCAGCTTATAATCTCGTTAGTTTCCAGCTTTGACTTGTCTTTTAGCTCCCGAAATGGCTTCACGCATCCCAAGACAGCTATATTTCCGCTCCAAATTCACTCTTCTCCTAATGCATGCAAAATGGACGATAAAAGGCTTGATTTCACTACTTTCTGGTCCATTCCTGCAAATAGAGCAAAACACACCAAAGTAGCATATTCGGGGCATTTCGTAGCATAAACTATGATAATAGCATAGAAATACGTGCATAAAAAGGCCTAAAAAGACTATATAAAATGCACGTATCAAATCTCCCCAAACCAAACCTTTACTCGTCCTCGAGTAAACTAAATGCAAACTAATGGAACGGAAAAAATAACTCGGAGCTAGCTACAAATGCTCACTTAAACCAATTTAATGCAAGCAAACTAACACTTATAGCAAACAGTCAAATGCAAACGAGTTGTAAGATGTTTATAAAAAAGCTGAACCGTCGACCTGGCAAGACCTTTAAAATTGGACTCTCACGGGTCACTCTTCTCTCATGAAGCAAAGGGTGAACATATATATGTAAGAGAGAAAGAAAAATAGTCGCTCACCTAGACTACGAGCCACATAAACATGCATGCAACTAATATGATAGACAATTCTAGCTACCGTACATACCTTCCAACCAAACAAGGTCCGTCACAGCCGAGGGCTTACAAAAATATGGTAAAGTGAGGCAATGGGTAAGAAAAGGCAAAACATTTATGGGAATGTGGAGGTATAGGTGATCAAGCTAGTACCTAAACAGAACCATATGACAACATCCATTTCCAACTCAATTATAGAATGAAGTATATGCCCTTCATTTGGCACAAACTCACCAAACCGAACTAAACATACTCCTCAATAAATGTAGATAAAGCATAGGAGTTAAACCGTCTCATACAAATCTTCCTTCTTTTTTTTCGAAATCTTTTTTTCATTCTTTTTTTTTCCGGTTTCTTTCTTTTTCTTCACGTTTTTTTCTGTTTTTTTTTCATTCTTTTTTTTTTTTTTTTTTTTTTTTTTTTCATTTTTCACGTTTTTTTTTCATCAACCTCCTTTTCTTCATAGATTACCAACTCCAATTCAATAGATACGAGCCAAACTTGGCATAATGAAATATATACCGCAAAACATACACTAAACTAGCTTGACAAGGCAGGCTAAATTTGGGATGTAGCTAAGGGTCAACAGGCAAATTTGGCTAATGTGGAGTTAAATGGGTAAAAATGAAAGAAAGGAAATTGTAAGCACCTCCCTGCATGTGACACCAACCACTAACCCGAATGTATGCATGCAAAAAGCAATTGAATTTCATATTTGTGCAAATTGATGATACATGTTATGCAAGGAGTAACTACTCACAATCCTACATGAAACCGGTCATAAATGACACCAGTTTATTAAGCTCTAAAACCTCAGAATTTATAAGTAGGTTGCCAAAATTTCAGGTCAAGTCTATTCGTTCAACTAAATTTTAACATTAACTCGTAGATATGCAATAAGACATAGCTAAAAGATAACAGTTTAATGCAAGGTTTAAGCAAAAAGACAATCGCAGTGCAATTTCATCATTGAAATCAACCGTTCCGACTCAACCTACATGCTAAAAATAAACGTGAAATTTTTCAATTTTATCAATTTTTTAATTTTTATGAGATTTTCAAATTTTATAAAAATAATAGACAATGCATACATAAATTAAATATGATAACAGAAATGCAATAAAAACAATATGCAGACACAGATATGGATGCATAACCTCCCCAAACCAAACCGTACAATGCCCCCATTGTACCAAAACATGGAAAGGAAATGCAAACTAAAAGAGAAAGAGAGTAAATACGGAAAGCTCACAAGATACGCGAAGGAGGGACCTCCCCAAACCAGCCAGCAACGTGGGAGGTCGCTAAACAGCTCAGATATCGTCGTAAGAAGCAAATCCAAGTCAAAGGGCATCCAAAACAGCTCGATCGAGAGGAATAGTGGTCGATCGAGTTGTTCTCTCTTTGCAGGCACTCGATCGAGTAGAATGTAAGCACTCGATCGAGTAAAACAGCAGAAAAAGCTCTCGATCGAGTACAAAAAAGTACTCGATCGAGTAATCTCCAGTGTATACCTGCAAAACGCAATAAAAACAGCCCGCAAAACTAACAAATCAAGCAAAACTGAAATAGTCTATGGTACGAAGACCATTTATTACAACTAAAACTGAAATAAAAAGCAAAGCAAATAAAAATAAGTCTCCGGATTGCCTTCCGGGTAGCGCTAGTTTCAGACAGGTCCCAGCTCGACCTTCTTTTTCAACAGCTGCTCCAATCAGTCATAATCAAAACAGCTCAAAGCTCTTAACAGTAGATCGTACATCTGCGCATGCGCTACACAAGAGCATAAGTAGCACCAAAGTATAATAATAAAATAGGAAATTGAAATAATTAATCGTTTAAGCCTGACAAATTTCCTATGGCAGCTCCTAAATTTATCCACAAAATAGAGGAGCCCAGGAGCAATTGACAATAAAGTAGGGTCCCGTTTCAGATTAACGAAATTGAAATGATAAGGACGGTGAAAAATCGTTAAATTATACGACCTACTGGGAAGGGGCAAAGCATTAGAATTCGAATCATAAGTCAAGTGAGGCAATGTACTATTTAAACAAACAATAATAGAATTATCGTCTACTACCTCAGGTTGATCACTCTCAATGACGGAATCATTGACAAAGGAAGATATTACCTCTTCCGTGCTAGGAGCAATTACCGACTCAGCTGCCTCCTCGTCACCCTCCTCAGTGGATTTCATCCCGTAAATCGCAGCCTCAAGCGCATCCAACTCGGCTTTGAATAGGGAAGATTCACCATAACCGTTATCATCATCAAAATCGTCATCGAAAATGAACCCACATGACGAATCAATGCTCTCGCTGGCCAGACTACTCGATCGAGTAGAATTATCACTCGATCGAGAGCTTTCTTCGCACAAACCACTCGATCGAGTGGTTAAATCTGCTCGATCAACTTCCTCCTCATATAATTCACTCGATCGAGCAATGTGGACTGTTCAATCGAGTGGGTTAGGCTGAACCGTGGTGAAGTACTTGAGAAAAGCTTCATCTTCGTTATCACCTTCAATTTCCGAGTCATAAATGTCTTCATCATCACTAGACAACTCGTGCCTTTCATGGGACAGACTATTGACAGGAAAAACAGCATATTCCGTCTCCGAGTCGCTATAATCCAACTCGGCAGCTAATTGAGCTACTTGAGATTCAAGTAGCTTGAGGTGAGCTTCTTTAGATTTATCACTTTCTTGCATTTGAAGCATGAGTGCTTCTAATATAGACTTCAGCTCGGCAGCCCCTTCATTCTCTTCAACGGGAGAAAGGGTTTGTTGTTGCGGTGGCCAGACAAAGGAAGGTAGATGTGGCGGCATAACTACAGAGGCATGGCTAGATCGTCCCCAAAGCCTGAACTCGAGGACCTCGTCATTTTCTGCTATGCAAAGGGCTGCATTGTGCTCAGCAGCACCACATCTCCCGCAGTGAGTCACCTGCTGCGCCATATAATGGGACATAGGTGACGGGTCAAAGGTACTCAAGCCTTCCCTTTGACGATCTTTCACCTAGAACTGTCTAGGTAGAACTTATAGGGCCTATCAAAACAGCACTAAAGAAAAAGATGAGAATGGCCTCAAGGAAAAAAATCCCTTGAGGCTAAAAACAGACAGAATTAAACAAATAAATAAATAGTTGCCTCCCCGGCAACGACGCCAAAATTTGATACTGTCGTTATGTACCAAAAATAAATACCTAGCTACTACTAACAGAAGTCAGAGGTAAGTAGGGTCGATCTCCACAGGGAGGCGGTTACTATTCACTTGTCTGCTCGGTCTGTCTAATGTCACGATTTGGGGGTTTGAATTGTTTTGACTGAACTACAAGATTAAGGCAAGAGGGATAAAGACAAGAGAAATTAATAAGAGAAAGAGGACTAGGATTTCGGGTGATCAATGGACGTCAGTCAAACGCAGTTAAGGTTACAGATCAGTCGATGTGTCGGTGTAAGGGGCAACGAATATCTCCTTTCGGTCTCAATTCGCCCTAAAATGCTATTAGCTTAACTTTCGCCCTCACTAAAGCATCCTATTGTTCACTGCAGGTCTCACCCCTTCCAACCTTTCGGTCTAGGTCAAGGCTTACCTAAATTAAAAGGCTAATTGCTTCGAATCAACTAGCAGGATACAATTAAAGCGGTGATTAACAACATGGACATAACAACAACGACAAATCTATAAACCTAATTAGCAATTAACATCCATTCATTGAATCACCTAGCTCTAGCAAAGGGAATTAGCTAGAAATAAATAAAAGAGCGAGAACAAGGGAAGGGAGAATAATAAACATTAAATAAATTAAAGAGAAGAGGGAGAGAAAGAATTACAGAAATAGATCCGGAATTAATAGAGGAACAAAGTAGCAGCAGTAAAAGTAACGTATGTGGTGTGTGAGATGATTACAAATGACGTCCTACCTCTTATTTATAAGAAAATAGGATTATTAATTAACCTAATGACGGATTAAAGCAAAAAGCCCAAGCCCATAAGAGAATCCACTCGATCGAGTGATTTAGAACCACTCGATCGAGCAAATCCGAGCTCAAACCATTCGATCGAGTGAAATAACCACTCGATCGAGTAAACCTAAATATGCAACTGTTCGATCGACCATATATTCTATTCGATCGACTATTATTTGATCTAAAACCACTCGATCGACTAGTAAAGTACTCGATCGAGTAGAATCTAACTTCAGCAGCTCATAATCTCGTTAGTTTCCAGCTTTGACTTGTCTTTTAGCTCCCGAAATGGCTTCATGCATCCCAAGACAGCTATATTTCCGCTCCAAATTCACTCTTCTCCAAATGCATGCAAAACGGACGATAAAAGGCTTGATTTCACTACTTTCTGGTCCATTCCTGCAAATAGAGCAAAACACACCAAAGTAGCATATTCGGGGCATTTCGTAGCATAAACTACGATAATAGCATAGAAATACGTGCATAAAAAGGCCTAAAAAGACTATATAAAATGCACGTATCAGCCTCTCTGCAAAAATTTAAAGTTGAATCATCTTATGTTTGCTGATGATTTGCTTTTATTTTGTAAAGGTGAGGTGCAATCTATTTGTATTATTATGTAATTGTTTAAGAGGTTCTCTACTGCTTCTGGTTTGAATATCAACACTGACAAGTCAGATTTCTATTGTAATGGTATGCAAGCTGATGTGGTCCATCACGTGCTTTAGGGCACAAGTTTTAAGAAGGGTGGGTTGCCTTTTAAGTATTTAGGAGTGAATATTTCACACAAGAGATTGACTAAGAGTGATTGTAATATTTTGGCGGATAGGATGATTAGTAGAATAAGAGGTTGGAACAGTAGGAAAATTTCCTATTCAGGACGTTTAATTTTGGTTAAATCTGTGCTGTCTACTATTCATACCTATTGGTCCCAAATTTTTTGTCCTGCCTATTGGAGTGATGGATAGGATCCAGGCTCTGTGTAGGAATTTTCTGTGGGAAGGAAGTGATAAATACTCTAAGGCTCCCCTGGTTAGTTGGAATGTGTTGTTTAACTCTAAAGAACATGGAGGGTTAGGTCTGATTGATAGTAATCAGTGGAATGTTGCTGCCATAGGGAAGCTTGTCTGGTGGCTGGCAACTAAACAAGATCATTTGTGGATCCGGTGGGTTGACAATGTTTATCTGAAGGGTAAGGATTGGATGGTTTATGAGCCTACTCCCTACAGCTCATGGTCTAGGAGAAATATTTGTGAGGTGAAGAACTTGTTTAAGCTAGGTTATATTCAGGGCAACTGGTGTGGAGATGGCCAATACACTATTGCTGCAGGTTATGACTGGTTGAGACAAGAGACTACGATGAAAGTTCAGTGGTATAAAGTTGTCTGGAATAGGTTTAATACTCCTAAATGGTGTCTCACCATGTAGCTGAAGCAACACCAGAGACTTCTTACACTTGATCGACTAGCTAAGATGGGTATGGAGGTGCCAACAGAATGCTTTATTTATGGTAGAGAACCCGAGACACATACTCATTTATTCACTAAATGTGTTTATGCAATGAAATGTTATCAACCGGTTGCAGACTGGTTACATGTTAATGAAGGGGATATAGCTGACTATGACAAATTATTGAAGATTCATGGCCAGACTATTTTGATCAGGCAGATCATTATGGCAGCTGCTGTAGGTATTATTTATGGGATCTGGTTGAATAGGAACACCTGCACGATTGATGGATATGTAATGCATCCTAGGAAACTGGTTCATCGAGTTAAGGAGGATTGCAGGAGACGAATTTTGGGGACTTTTCAAGGGGAAATGAAAATGAATGATATATTATGGTGTAGTGTGATGGGTCTTAAGTAAGATTTTTTTGCTAAGATTGTATTCAGTTAAAAACAGGCACACAAATAGAGGCAGTTGATGTAAATGGTTGTCTATTTGGACTTTGATATAATATATACTAACATTCCACCAAAAAGTCTGGTATTGATGCTGCGTCCTCCTCCATACTTGGTCAACCTCTGTATCTTCCACAGGGTAAAAATAATAAGGGTAATGGTAATAAGAAGAAGGGTAAGAATGGGAAAGGAAACAATGGTGGTGCTCGCTCTCCAAGCTCAATCGTGACTGGAGGAGGCGAGTCATCCACTACTCTTGTTCCTGCCGCTGCTGCAACACCTTGGCCAAGAGTAGGTTATGGTGGTTGACCGTGGAATCCTTCTCCATGGGGATACCCTCCATGTCCCTACTCACTACTACAAATACAGGCAACCATAACGGCCCTTTAACAACGATTATTCACGAAAATCACAATAGACGTTGTAGAATGTATGGCGCGAATTTTACTAAAATCAATTACAACGGGTATGGTTATAAAACCGTTGTTATTTAAGTTTTAACAACGGGTCACACATGCACAACCGTTGTTAATAATTTGGCGCAAAGTTAGTGAAAAGTAATCACAACGGTTATTTTTGAAACCCGTTGTTAAAACTTATTTAACAACGGGTGTTTTTTACAACCGTTGTTAAAACATATTTCACAACGGTTGTTGTTTAATAACCGTTGTCAATACCTTCCATACTATAAACCACACAAACAGAAGTCTGCTGCAGCCACAAAACATAACCCTTAATACACAAACACAAACACAGCAGACAAACAAACACAAAACACACACTCTCTTTCTCACTTTCTCATCGTCGCTTTATCTTCTCGCCGTCACTGTTGATTTCATCGTCTATTATGTTCTGTATTTATCAGGTAAATCTCGCAAATCCCGTTAGTTTCATCGTCATTATTTTCTTTTTCTATTTATTTCTTTTGCATGTATGTGTTTTTATCGACCATTATGTTATTTGAATCTAGTTAGTTAGTAAAACAATGAAGAAGCAAGATGAAGAAGCAAGATAAACATAATTAATATATATATATATATATATATTTATAAATACATAAATTAAAAAAAAAAATTACATATATAAAAATGCAATTCTTATATTTTCATAGAGGATCTTATTCTGCTCTATCGTATCCGTCCTCTCCTCCTTGGCTATTTGGAGATTCCGTTCAGCAGTTGCTATATCGTCATATAGCCGCAATCGCTCGTCCGCTCCGTCAAGCCATCTTCTTTGGCGTGCTTGATGCGGATCGAGCATCCGCAAGGTAGCTCTGAAACTTTCCTCAATATGGAGGAACCAGGCGGATGAAGTTGTTGTTGTTCTCGATCATGGTAAGAGTCTTAAGGATGAAATCATTCATTTTGTTGGAGTTTTTGGAGTTTGTTTTGAAAGATTAAGTAGAGTTTGTTTTAGCTTGATTAGGGTTTGGAGATGAATATATTGAGATAATGGAAATGTTAGTTGAGATAATGCAATATATTTATACTAAGCAATGTGTGGGTTGAGTTGCTTTTTAATTAATATATATGTTAGGAAGTTGTGCCATAATCATCATCATATCTCTCAATAATGCTGCTTCAAATCTTATTACTAACCCTTCTCATTCCATATTATCCGTTCATATGTACAGTGATGTCAGTAATAATGCATGCATCGGAATTCTAACGGGCCGTAATTATGCATGCATCTAGTAATATTTAATTTAATTTTTTTTTTATTTTTTAAGAACAAACAACAACGGTTATTTACAAAAAAACCCGTTGTCTTTAGTTATAACAACGGTTTTGTATATTAAAACCCGTTGTTATAACTTTCCCCCCAAAATTGAGTCACACTTTCCACAACGGGTTTTTATTCATAAAACCGTTGTTAATAGTTTTAACAACGGTTTCCTTATATAACAACGGTTTTTGACCGTTGTTATAGCCTGTATCTGTAGTAGTGACTCTACCGCTCCATAGTCCCGTGTAATACCCCTAACTTTCATAGCTGTACACTCGGCCGAGTACAGCAGAGTACTCGACCAAGTGGCCCTCACTCGACCAAGTGAGTGGACCAAGTGCCCTCCGGCTTAAACCAAGATCTGCTTGTGTCTTACTAGGCCGAGTGGCTAGTGCACTCGACTGAGTGGCGGTGCACTCGACCGAGTGCCTTCATACACTCGACCGAGTGTACGGTTTCAAGCCCAATTTCCACGTGTTGGGCTCCCTGCTTTGGGCCTTGCTATATAAGCTTTCATTTCAATTTTCTCCTTCATTTTTACAAACCTGAAGCTCTCTACACTCTCTCAACCACCCATAACTCTCTAGAATCTTCTCCATACACACTAGCAAGAAAACCAACCTAGATTTGGAGGGATTGTTCACCAAGCTTGATTCTTTCTTATTCCTTTTCCTTTGTAAGCTAACATCTATCATTCTCTTTTAATTTTATATTGACCAAAACCCTAAAATTTGGTGGTTTCTATGAGCAGTATTAATTTGTAATTATAATTAGTTTTATGGGTAATTGATGGGTAATAATAAGGGATTTTATATCATAAAAGAGGATATATAGGATGTGTTGTGATATTTAATATGTGATTTGTGTAGGATGAGACAGTTTTATGAGGCGGATCTTGCTTGTTCCGAGTTGCTTTTGGAGTATGCTAAAAGGTAGGATTTTCCTACTCCGTATTGGTAATATGGATGCTTATTTGTGTGTCATTTATCATTGTTTCCATGATTAAGGTAGAATTGCACCTTATTATGATATTAAGGATTGTTACGAGTCTCATATTAAGGTCGGAGTTGCATTATAGTACGATAATGAGTTATGTCGACGTTAAGAGTCGGAATCTTTGTGGAATTGCTGTCATGGCATATTTAGGATCGTGTCTCATGAGATGTCGCATATTTGATTGGTTATGTTACATATTACATACATGTGATCATTGTGGAAGTTGGAGGATATTGTGATACTTGGTTGTTGAGGAGACGTAAAACAGGTTGGGAGACCGTCTTACACTTGGGTTGTCTTTTGAAGCTTCTCACTCCAAAAGAGACGTGTACGTTAATAACATGATAATGGAGGGGCTCGTGTGGTGTCACAACACCTAGCAGGGGTCCAGTTGGCACCCGGGCTCGGTACCACGGGTGTATCCTGAGTACCTGTTTTACGAACCGCAGTCCGCCTGTTTGGTGGCGGTGTTGCGATGCCGTCACAAGGATGTTGGTACCATAGATGCGATTCTGGTACCGGTGTAGTGGTTGTAGAGTTGGGTGGATGAAGACTTGTGTGCTTTCGTGATGCATATCATATTTTGTGATACTACGGTTTTCTGGTCCTTAGTTACGCAGTAGAGTAGGTAGTACTCGACCGAGTAAGTCGTCGTGTGACTTCTGATCAGGTTACTGTCTAGGAGCACTCGGCCGAGTAGTGAGATACTCGGCCGAGTACCCCAGGTACTCGACCGAGTACTCGGTCTGACGAGATTAATTTCCGTGGTTTTGTTTATAATAAGTGGAGAAGTATATAAATCGTTTCCTCAGTCTTTTATCATTTGATATTATTTCTAAAAAAACACTTTTCAGAAAAAGAAGAACGACCTTCTACTGCTTCTCCATTTATGTAAGCAATTCCAAGCTAGTGTTCTTTATTCCTTGAGCTGTTCGCATCTAGTCTCGCGTCAATCGTTGGTAAGCTTTATACCCTTGTTATTTTAGTATCTTGTTTATGTTTTGGCAAACCCTAATTGGGTGATTTGGGGGTTTTGGGTAGAAATCGGTTTATGATGTGTAGTTGTTGTTTATTGTTGTAGGTGATAATGTGGTACTGTTGTACATTTGTATGATTGGCTACAGTTATAGTGGATTGCGAAAAGGTAGGGTTTCCCTAATCAGTTGCCTGATTAATTGAATATAAGTTGATGATGGTTGTTTTACTGGAATGATTACTATTATTGTTGATATTGTATTTTGGATTTGGCATGTTTATATTAGTATTGTGAGTTTGGTTGCTTGGTGTATCTGTGGTTTGCGAGGTGCGCCCTCGGCTAAGTGGAGTCATCATCGGGAATGAGTTCACGCTCTTGATCCGCCCCTTGTGGTTCCTATCAAGAGGGGGATGTGCACATTAATGGACATGGGTTATTCGCTCTTAGTGTGAGCGAGGCTTAGGTGGTAAGGCTGTGGTCTCCACTAGTGGTGTGGATTACCTATTGTGATGGGTAATCTGGCAGGGCTACACACTTTAGTGTGTATTCAGTGATTGATGATGAATTGGAGGTCGGAGGAATGTGAATTGTTGATTTCGACATTTATTGTCGTTTTCTTATATTGGTTATTTAGTGAACTGACCCCGTTGTTGTTTTACAAAACTGTGGCGATCCATTTGCGAATAGTGAGTAGTTGATTAGCGGTACTTCTATGGATAGCTCGCGGGTTCTAGCTAGAATGGAGTCATCACTTGTTTTGGAGTCTTTAGTCTTCCACTGACAGTTGTTCTAATTTTGGATATTTTGGTTTTGCCAGTTGTAGTACTTTTGGTTTGTTTTTTCGGTTGTATACATTTAAACAGTTGAACTTTAAATTATGTTCTTTTATGGTCACCTGTGATATACTTTACCTCGGGCAACCGAGATGATAGCATCCCCATATGCTAGGGTGGTCTTGGTAAGGCACCTTGGTGTGTGGAGGTGTTACAAAGTGGTATCAGAGCGATGATTTTGGAATCTAAAACAAATGAACCAAATGAATACAGGGTGTAAATAAAATGAACCCGGGTAGGAATTGTTTGGAGCTACCGCAAAGGTTTGGGAGACGTCCTAAAATCGCAAATTGCCCTTACAATTTCGAGCCGGTCACTACGGGGATGTCTTGGGATTCGTTATGTGTAATGCGTTGTTGTTGTGTGATAGAATGGATGCGATTGTTGGCTTGAAAAGTTTATATGATATGGAAATGATGAGGGATATGATGTGATATGGCATATAGCTGAACATGACTTATAGCACACATGTATATTGTATGTTGTGCTTGATTTACATGTTGGTATGATAAGATCTTATCTAGTATATTGGTTTTAGAGGTATTGAGTTGTTATTGTCTGTGTTGTTGTTGTTTAAGTTGTTTGGGTAAGAAAGATTGATTTGTAAGAAGTCCGATTTTGGGAAGGCTGTCTTTATATGGTCGCAAGTTGAGTTCTAGAAATGATATTGATGTGATTCCAATTGGAGGTAATAGCTTGTCCTCTTACGATTCTAACGATATGTCACACGCCCAAAACGACCAAGAAACGAGTGAGATACGACTGTTTTACGAAAACTGGGCGTTGTTGAGAACTATGTAGGAACTCGGCCGAGTAGGGCCAAATCCGCCGAGTAGCTTGCGAATTCGGCCGAGTAACCCATATTCGACCGAGTAAAATTTCGGTGATAAATTGGGTCAGCTTCTGGAGTCGAGGAACTCGGCCGAGTTGTATAGTTACTTGACCAAGTGTCCTGTACTCGACCGAGTACGTCATGTACTCAACCGAGTACCTCTTTAGGCGATCGTTTTGAGTCGGTGGCTATGCTCTTACATTTGCTTTGAGTCGTAGGTTATTTGCACACGTATTTCTTGGGTCTTAAAGCATTCTTTTACATATTTGACAGTCCTGATACGTAAGTTACCAAATACTATGATGTGAAGAATACCAGCTTATGAAGGATATGTGTTTGGTAGGGAGAACATGGGTACATGTGATTGTGATGGTTAGTGGAAAGAATAAACGAAGTTGACGAGTTATTGAGATAAGGAGCACATTCCGTGAGCTATGGTGAGTGAATTAGTCATTGGCTTAAGTGGTGTAGTGATGACCGTATATGGTCGAGTGATGATGAGAGTGGTAATGTAAATTCGAGGAATGTTAAAAAGAAAATTTTGAAATGAGGGATGTGAAAATTATGGTAATTTGGGATATATAGTGATTTCTGGAGAGAGATAATTATGACGATGTTGGGTGAGGAGATGTGTAATGGAAGGTTGTGATGAAAAAAAAAAGGAAAACATTGGTGTCTAGTGAGCTTAGATCGAGGGATGCCGCAATGAGGATTTGTATGTAGTAGTCGTTATGGATATTTGTATTACTAGAAGGTGAGCCTAGTGTATAATTATTTGGAAGGTCACGGGATGAAGTGAATTTTGGTTTTTTAGAATTATTAAAAGAAGATGTAATCAATTAAGAAGAAATTATTGAGTGGGTGGATCTATCGGTGGAGAGTATGAGTGAGAAGCATGATGAGAGAGATTGTTGATAAGAAATGAATGAAAGATAATGATATAGGCTAATGGAATTTTTGATTTTTGGAAGTAATGGGAAGAGAAGGATGATGGTGAGTTGAGTGTTCACAAGAATTAGCGGACACGAAAGTAAGGAATCATGGAGTTGTGTGATACTATCATGAGGGTGTGAGTTAAGGGATATATATAAATTGCAGGACGACTTGTTAGCCATGAGTTTTGATGAATTAACGGAGTAAGAAGTTGGTAGAGTATTTGCATGGTATGAAACTATGGTGGTGAGCTAGGGGACGATATAATCAAGGATAAAATTTGAATCGTTGTTGAGGTAATTTTTGTTGATGGATTTGATGTTCGTTATTTGGGATGATAACCAAAGAGAGATAATGAATTGTTATATTTAGAGGTGATTGTAAAAGAGTAGTGATACGAAAGATGGTGGTGTTGTCACTAGTGGTTACAGGTGATGTTAAATAATGAAGTGAGCCATTCGAAAGAGATATATTCTTTTTTTGTAGGGACTGGAGTATAAGATGTGAATATAGGAGGCGTTTGCCAGTAATTGAGCATTAATGTTATGGTTACTTTGGTCGGGTGGTGGTAGCTATGCGAATTGGAAGAAGGTGTTATAAAGGGGCATATTAGTTTAACCTCCTGTGAAAGATGTATTTAATCAAGTGGAACTTACGTGATCAGGATTGACTAGTTAGATTTGATTATGGGTCTATGATGTGTGGAAGTAATTGTGCGAGGTTCTTACCTCATGAGTAGTGGTATGGTACGATATTCATAAATTTGTTATCTGGTTATTCCATGTAACATGATTTGTGGTTGGATGAGTCATGAGATGATCGTTGTATCGGGACACTGTTTATTACTAATGTGGTTATTGTGTTCCGGGTTGCGATTCGGGAACGGTACTCTGTGTTACGATGTGGGTACTTTTGCGCTGCGGTGCGCCTGTTGGTGGCGGTGTTGCGATGCCGTCCTCTGTTGTGGTAGAGCAGGCTGGATACTTGTGAAACGAACTTCTGAAATTATATGTTAGCCTAGTATGAGCATATAGATTGTTATTTTGTTTACTGTTGTTTCCTGTGATTTCGGCTTGTGGGTGAGAGTAGAGTATAGTATGGAAGAGAGTTGCGCATGTGGTTGTTGTTGTCATAGAACAATGATACTTTGTTGATGGGACATAGTTGTGGGATGTTGTGGGAATATTTTCGATCTTGTTTTAGATGGGGCATTGTTGACATAGTTGTGGCATGTAATTGGAGGAGCATGTGTATACTGAGCTGGAGGCTGCACGTGGTTCATAATCTTTATTGGGGCAGTAAGTATGGAGTGTTGCGAATTAGTATCATGTCAAATTATGGACGAGGTTGGCGGCAGAAAAAGGGAAATTTGAAGACCTAGGGAATGTGTAACAATTTATGGATCGTGGGTGATGTTGTGGGGTTAGGTGCGTGAATAGGGAATAATGTGGTTGTGCGGTAATGTGAAGAGTTGAAATAATGGTTATGCTGAGGGTTTTTTAGTATATGTTAGGTGGTGAGCGGAGTGATTAGAGGTATGGAACTGCTAGAGAAAGAGAGCCTTGGATATGGGAATGGTTGCAATGTATTGGAAGTTTTTAGTCTTGCTTTAGAATGAAGATGAACTTGTGGTTGACATTATTAAAAGTAAAGGATATGTTTGTAGTAGTATGTATTTTATATGTATGGTTATGGACTAAGGTTGTAGGTAAGTATGGTTGCGATAGTGTTAATGGTTTTGGTGGTGACGTTTATGAGTGTGAGTAAATTTCAAGGACAAAGTTCATTTTAAGGGTGGTTGAATGTAACATCTCGCTTGATAGATGGTGTTGGTATTGCATTTGCTAGTGAGCGGTATGGAAGTAAGACAAAGTTGGCGGCGCTGGTGTTGTTCTTATTCGATAATACTATGGAATTAGGAGGGCTATTCTATGGTTGATGCTATGTTGCGAACTGCGTTGTTGAGGTAGGCGTTGTTGGGTGAGTTAGTGTCAAGGTTGGAGGATGAAAGTTGAGTGGTGTTGGTTGGTGGAGTGGTATGTGAGTGTGCTATGTAGGTATGGGTGTGAACTTCGAGGACGAAGTTCTTTTTAAGGACGGAAGACTGTCATCGCTCGGTGGATTGTGTTGGTATTGGATTTGCTAGTGAACGGTATGGAAATAAGACAAAGTTGGCGGCTCTGGTGTTGTTGGTATTCGATAAAACTATGGAGTTAGGAGGGCTATTCTATGGTTGATGTTATGTTGCGAACTGCGTTGTTGAGGTAGGCGTTGTTGGGTGAGTTAGTGTCAAGATTGGAGGATGAAAGTTGAGTGGTGTTGGTTCGTGGAGTGGTATGTGAGCGTGCTATGTAGATATGAGTGTTAACTTCGAGGAAGAAGTTCGTTTTATACGGAGGTAACACTGTGATACAACGGTTTTCTGGTCCTTAATTTCTCGGTATAGTAGGTAGTACTCGACCGAGTAAGTTGTCGTGTGAGTTCTGGTCAGGTCACTGTCCAGGAGCACTCGGCCGAGTACCCCAGGTACTCGACCGAGTACCCGATCTGACGGGATTAATTTCCGCGGTTTTGTTTATAATAAGTGGAGAAGTATATAAATCGTTTCCTCAATCTTTTATGTTATAAAATAGAGAGAGGAGAGAATTGTAGAGAGAAATTAGAGAGAATATAGAGAGAGAGACAGAACAGTCTATTATTCCATTATAAGAGGGTATATATACACATATAATGAGGGTAGAGATTCCATAAGATAATACACTCTAGAATATTCTAAGATATGGATATCCATATAATATTATACTATAATATTTAATAACACTCCCCCTTGGATGTCCATTACTGAAGAAGATGTCTCGTTAAAAATCTTCCAAGAAAAATCCCGTGGGAAAAAACACTAGTGAAGGAAAAGAGTACACTAATCTTCAAACACGTATAACATGCTGCCTCGTTAAAACCTTTCCATGGAAAACCCACTGGGATAAAACCATGGCTAAGGAAAAAGAGTACAACGCGTGTTACTCCCCCTGATGATCACATAACTTGATAAATCTTGAAATGATCCATGCTTTGACATTACTTCTTGATGATCGTTGAAGTAGTATCCATTGGGTTAATAAACTTGAATTTTCGATCAATAGAAATCCATGACAGCTTCGATATAACATTTCTTTGAGAACTCACAATCTGGATATAATCATTTCATAATAACTCTTGTATCTTCATTTCAAATCATACCTCCATAATTATGATAGAGTTTCCTTAATAGATGATATATAACATTATGTCTAAAATAATTGTCATCTCAACAATCATGATGATCATGACTATAGCGTAATAATGCGCTTATAATGCTACCTCGTTAAAAATCTTGCTAGGCAAAACCCGTTGGGACAAAAAAACCTTTGAGCGATTTTCTTTGCTAAATCACATATGTATGGATTGACATTCTCCTTGTAGATTTTAACTACGTTATTTTTCAATCGTTATGGTACTTCTGGACCATAAACTAATTTCACATGCTTAGCATGACTAAGCTCATTTAAATCATTATTCTCATATGCTCAAACTTCAGGTTGAGACAATAATAATTTCCTTCAAGTAACTCTACAGGAGTTTGAATTTTCCATTTTGGAAATAATCACGATAATAACCTTTTAATCGTGTCGTAGAGGTTCATATATAGTCACGACTTCCCAAAATTCAATTAACCAAACATCATCATTTGATGATCGTTTATAAGAGGCTCCTATAGGGAGTTATCCTCGTTGGAGTATCTCATAAGATAACACTTCTCTTTTTGAAACATTTATCAAAATATAACGATATAATTAATCATGTGCATGCAAATGATATGTAACTAATTCTAAAAAACATTCTAAAACAATGCAATAATGTATATATATTAAAACTAATTAATATGCTAAAATGATGAACTTAATATCTAAATGCACACTCGATAATGCAAACTGTACAGTTTTCTTTCCCAATATTAATAACTTAAATTGACTTCATGTCAATAACTGGACATCTAGTCCATGAGCTCATTTATAATCATATATTATATACCGACAATCAAAATGGACTTAAAAATAAGATCCCCATTTTCTAGTCCATTAAACTCCGCGCGCAAATGCATATCGGTTCCTTAACCATATCGATATAATTTCAACATCTCGTGATATTGTCAGTACTGAATCAGTGATATCTGAATATATTTGGTACCATTCCTTTTCTACATAGGCCATCTATTATCATTCAGATATATGTCACTTCCGGGACATCCAAATTACT
Source organism: Silene latifolia (assembly GCF_048544455.1). Classification (NCBI taxonomy): domain Eukaryota; kingdom Viridiplantae; phylum Streptophyta; class Magnoliopsida; order Caryophyllales; family Caryophyllaceae; genus Silene; species Silene latifolia. The sequence continues at coordinate 71,545,411 of NC_133526.1, read as the reverse complement.
TTACCCCATAGGAGTACCAACTGCCCATGCTTGCCATTTTCTTATTATTTGAAATATGTGAACCGATATGACTTTCACACTACCTTTCATGTGTGATTATATTCCAATTTGGCAAGAATCTAATTTTTCATTACACATATTTTATATGACTAATTTATTGTTCGCTATACCACATATAGGGCTAAACTGTCTATAATTAAGTCATAGATTTCAATGTATGAACATATTATATTTTGATAAGGTGATCAAAGTGGTATCATAATACATCTTCATAACCAAATGAATACCATCATTTCTAATTCCATGAACCTCTACTAGATGTTTTCATATTGAAAATAAACCGCTGAACTTCATATTCAGTTGGGGATAATTTACTTGTTTGTTTTTACCAGCTTTTCCTTATCATTCTCCTCCTAAGGTGGTAAAAACCATAACCACCTTAGACCTTAATTTCTCATATCACCGATGATAATTTATATGAGCATTTTTTGTACAATAACAATATAATGCAGTTGGATTTTATATATGCTGAATCACAATGCCCGATTCGGAGACTAACGATTTCATGCAATAATTAAGTTGTGATTTCCACATAATAACAACTCAGAAAAATTAATATGTGGCTACAAGCCACTAAATATAGTGTCAATCCATACATGAACATTTAAGTTCTTTATTACACTCTGAGTAGTTGTTAGATCTCCAATATCAAATATACCCAATCTCCGTGTAATGTCCTGCCTTTAATAAATTTACACGAGAGAGTGTCATCACTTATATTTTTCTTAAGATACACTTCAAGTTTATCAAAACGGGTATAATAAAAACCCGGATGGCCTTAGTTGTCACATCTTAATTATTTTATGTCAACTTTCTTAGTTTGCTCACAATCCATGACAATCTTTCATAAGAATAAAATGTGTCTCAATTACTTATCATATACCATATTTTAATTGACTATATTTCTCATGCTAAACTTGTAGTTAACGATACTTTATTCAACCGGATAAATGATGTGACATATGACACAATAGGTATCTCATATATGTAGGCAAAACTCATCTATATTCCAATGGAATATATATTCCTTTTTGAATATTTTCATATGAGCAATAATTATAATCGTCAACAAATAAAATGATGACATACTCATGCTTATCACATCCTTTTAATGTGTTGTATAGCATGATGATACATGTAAATTGACCACAATTCAACTTATAAATCAATTATTCCCTTCAAGGTTGATAAAATATTCAACAACTCTCAAAATAGTTGTACTGTTCAACCATTCTCCAAATATCATATATTGGTCACATGATCACTTTTATTTCTTGACTAAAGTAAATGTCCTATTTCATATGGAATATTAGTGTTTTAAAATAATAAACACATCACGTCCTCGTATTTTACCAATAACGGTGGCATAATTTTCTCCAACAAAATCATAATTTATTAAATCTCATATGCTATAGTTTTATATGCCGTTGACAGCCAATTGAATAACCCCGAGTTTATTCTAGTTTTAATAATCATCATATGATAAATGTGAATTGCAAACACTGTGAACTTCAGGCCACAGTTTTAATATCTGTAAATATTATGAACTTCAAGTCATAATTTTGTATATGTAAATACTATGAACTTCGGGTCATAGTTTCATTATTTGCAAACACTATGAACTTCAGGCCATTGTGTGAATGTCAAAATTTCAACCAATAAATAATTTTCCTTTCTCATATCAAATTTCGAGCATATATAAGTCTTAAACGACTTTTCATGAGATATTTCTTTTATGAGATATTGTCATTTCTTTCAATGAACAAATTTTGGCTCAATAAGGCCACACCATTAAGCTCAGTTAAGGCTTCTTTACTTGGCTCATCAAATGTCACATTATTAGGCTCAATTTAGGCCGCAACATTAGGCTTATCATAATGCGGCCATGTTCTCGATCTCTGTCACCGGCAGAGTCTTTATGAGATGTCACATTCACTTCCAGGAATGGATCAAATTTCATATTTCATTATACTGTTCAACTTCAGGTGAACAAGAATCAACTCGCAAATAAATTTGGCTTTTCATCAAGACCGCTTTATTAATTTGAAACTCAAATGCGGTTAAAAAATCGCAGCTGTGAACTTCTGGCCACTAGCATTTACACGTGGACTTCTGGCCACTTATACTTATACAATATGAATATATTGTATTGATGAGACGGTGTTAAAGTATTGCACACCTTTAAAACTTTGAACTTCTGTCCAAACTTATGATATGGACATATCTCCCATCTTTATAATATAAATCTTTTGGAACTTCAGGTCGAAAATAATATGACATGTTCTTTTCAAAAATTGATGACCGAATATATGAAACTTCGGGTTTAATAATATGTAGAATATACAAAACTAATTTGATAAGTTACACATATATATAATAATGTGTAAATCACTATGTGATACTTCGTCTAAAACAAACCGGTTGTCTAATGCATTAAAATATGCGCCAAACCAATAATAATCACAACCATGACTTAATAATCAAACCATGATTTCACCCTACACAGTTAACACATGCATAGATGTAAACAATTTTAATACAATACAATACAATATCAAAAATTAGTATGAAGAACTTATTTAAACCTATACCAAATATACACAAACAGTTGAAAATTTTACTTACTCCCCGTAGTAATCAGAGCGGAAACAAAGTGAGATAATACTATAACTTCAATTTTAACAATCCATGACAAAAGCTGTTCTATAAAAATTTAATCTCCAGTTTGAATGATGATTCACCATGAATCTCACGATAGTATTATACATTAGCATGAGTGGAGCAATTAAGCATAACATCATACGAAATTTATTAACTAAGATACTAGAACATGGTAGCAAAACCAATACACTGATAATGATGGTAATACTGCATATCAAAATCAACCTAACAAACATACTACAGAGGATAACGTTACGGAAAATAAGATTTTACTCAGTATAAGGTAATCCTAAAACTTGCTAAAGACTAATCCAGAGTAGAACGGTACAAAATTCTAGTGACATAAATTATGCATTAGAACTACGAATTTCTTTCTACAATTTCCAAATTGTACGAAACTAAATTATTTATACTGTTCTATATAACCTGATAGATAGTTGTGATAAAAACATACCTTATTCAATTGAATAATAAAGTAGATCTGATATGAACCTCCCGATTATCAGATCTTGATTAGCAGAATAAAATAATAAGATCATATATAAACCTCCATATTATCAGATTTAAAAAAATAAGTAATCGTCGTTAATTTTATTTGCCCATACGGTTAGGTTCGTGCTGATAACGTGTTGTAAAATAGAGAGAGGAGAGAATTGTAGAGAGAAATTAGAGAATATATATATATAATATATATATATATATATATATATATATATATATATATATATATAGAGTGAAAGATCCCATGAGTCTAAAGATCTTAGATGAGTCTAAAGCATATCAATAAGAACCGTTGGATCTTATTGATCCAACCGTCCTGATTATGACACGTGTCTTAATTTTAAAAAAAAAAAAAAAAAAAAAAAAAAAAAGTAGGGCTACGATATATTAAGAACGACACATTCATTAATCCTCATAAATTTTCACTTCCTTTTCTCTCTCTAAAACGCTTGTCTCTCCCTCTAAAAAACAACGCGCATCAATTATTTTGAAGAGTGATTCAAAGTTTCTTCAATCGCCATTCTTTTCAAAAAAATCTTCCCTAATCTAGTTAATTTTCTCTAAAATCGAGCATATATCTACAAAAAATTAATCAAGATCTTCAAAAACATTCAGAAAACAACCGTTTCTCATCTAATGAAGAGGTATAGATCGCTCTCTAATTCGTTATTTCTTATAAAAAATTGTCGCGATTTATATGTTCTTTGCATGTTGTTGTTGTTGTTGTTGTTGTTGTTGTTGTTGTTGTTGTTGTTGATGATGATTATATTAATTGATTTAGGGCTAATGTTTTGTTCGAATCGATTAATTGATTTTTGGCAAAATATTAGGTTTAGTTTGCATCCTGGAGTTGTTGATCTTGAATTATATAACTAAATTGTCAATTAATTGTATGTTTTCCTTTTCGATTTGAGAAATTGAGAAATTAATTCTCGTTTTTGTTTTCGTAGCTATTAAATTTTGTGTTATTTCATATATATTCTACTTTTCGCCTAAAAATTAGGGTTAATAATTTGTAGAAACTGAGTAATTAATGTTCGTTTTTGTTTTGCATAGTATTGATTCTATGTATTCATAGTGTTTGTTAAAAAGTTAGAGTCGTGACAGTGTGAAATTCATAATTGGATTTGTTTTCATGAAAATTGGGGAAAAATTGTGACGATTAAATTAACTTTCGTAAAATACTCGACATCTTTTTCGTAACATTATTATTTGTAACACGATAAAACTATTTCTTTGTAACATTGTTATTGTAACATTGTAAAACTATTCTTTGTAACATTATTCTTGTTACATTAATATTGCATGCTATAATGTAGTTATTATTGAGGAATCGTCAGTTACTGTTGAACTGAACTTGAAATATTATTACAACATTTTAAATTTGATATTGTGTGATTTAACCCAATTAATTAAATTTGTTCGTATAACATTGTTATTAACTCACAAGAGATGTTGATCATTAATCATCGACCATCAGTTTTCACATATATTTTAATTATTAATGCTACAATGTTTTGTTATCTAGTTACCTTAAGATTGTATTGTTATTATGCTACTTTATTACTGATAATATTGATCCACATTAGACTATATGGCCTGTTTGAAAAAATTAGGTTCCGATTTGTTAAAACCGAGTAACTCGAGGATTAAATTAGCTTTAAGTAAAATACTCGACACCGATTCTTCGTAATGTCGTTATAAAGTAACATTATTACTACATGATAGAACTGAAGTTGATATCTTGTTACAACATCGTATATTTGATGTTGTGTAGTTTTTCCAATTAAATTTGATGGTTTTAACATTTTCAAAAACTCACAAATGATTATATCGTAAAATTATTCTTGTAAATTATAACCAATGATTGACTTAACGCCTTTCGCATATGTTTTAGTTAGTAATGGTGAATGTTTTGTCTTGAATGTTAGAATATTTGAAGAAGAAGGTTTGGGAAATCAAGTAAGATAAAAAAGGCGCGCAAGGAGATAGTACATACAAAAAGAAGGAGCCACTCCTAATCGAGTCATGAAGATAGGCATGAAGAAGGCGACATTATTGAAGTTGAAATGCTACTTGAGACTCATTAATAACATTGTAGTCGATTTTGATGTGTGAATATATGATGTATACATCTTGTAAATATTTCACATTGCTCTTGTGTGGTATTACAAATCATTTAAGCATATGGTAGTCCGCATTCACTTGATTTTTATTGTTGAAATAATTAAAGTTGGAACTTTTAACATTGTTTTCGTGCTACTTTGATGAATCAATGTTGTTACAGTAACATCATTACAATATCATTGTTACTTTTTGAGTAATGACGTTACAAAGAATACCGTTACTTTAAAACTAAAAAACGAAATAATCCCTACATTTACATTTTAGAACTACTTTATACACCGTCTTATATTGTAAACAAACTAAATTAATCTTTGTAACATTGTTGCCAGGTTATTTTAATGAATCACTTGTTATAGTAACATTGTTACATTAATATTGATCCGCCTTTGATAAATCAATTAATGAAACGATGATGTTACGAAGAACTTTATATTACAAATAATAATCGTATTACTCGATGAATGATGATGTTACAAATAACACTATTACTATAACGCGAAAGAACAAGGATTAGTTGTATCAAAAATATGAGGAACGCATACAATAAACAACATTAGACTATATGCATGGTCTGTTTGAAAAGTTGACAATACATTCTTAAAATAACTAAATAGGCTATATGGGATTCGAACCCATACCTTTGTACAAGCTTTGCACATTGCTCTCCCATTTGAGCTAATAGCCTTTAAACTAACGACTCAAACTTTCAAATCAAATGAATAACAATAAAGGTATCCTCTTCCTACAAGCTTAAACTTTACAATGATATAATAATACTCATTATTCATACGGAGTTAAACTCTTTTTCAGATGGCGTAGATGCAAAGATTGAACCGACAAAACATACATCTCTAATGTTTGTCGATAATAAATGATAACATTATAATGAAACAATTTCATCAAAAGAAGGTGCTAAATTAACATAATACAATTATAAAGATATTAGAATACGGTTTCCCTATTACTGTAATAGTGTTACAGTAACACTGTTACAGTAACGTTGTTACTGTAAGAGTGTTACAGTAACCATGTTACAGTAACGCTATGTGTCGAGTATTTCGCAAACGCTAATTCAATCGTCACAATTAATTACCCCAATTTTCATGAATAAAGTCCAGGTATGAATTTCACAATATCATAACCCTAATTTTTTTGACAAACACTAAGAACACATATAATACACAGTAGATAATAACAAACAAGTCAATCTGATCTGTACTGCTTAATGCGAATAAGAGACAAAATTACAGTGCAAAAAAAGATCGCAAAGGAATCGCATAATAATGCAATTAATTAACATCACACGACTAATAAACTGGAAGATGCGACTACAAATTGCAAGATCTGAAATCAATTGAAGATATTAACATCGCAGGACTAATAAACATAAAATCGTCAAACGAAAAAAAAAATCTCAAAAGTAAAGGAGTAATGAATTACATACCTGATTACATATAATTAATTGAATTCAATTGATTCAATTGAGCGTGTTCATTAAATTCGCGAGCAATTCGTGTAATATCATTGAAGGTTTCTAGCAAAATCGATTGTGAATGTTAGATTGAATTTGCGATTGTTGATTTGCTGATTAAATTATGCGAAATCGTAAAAAGAGGAAAAAGGCGAGATAGAAGAGATCTGGTTTAGAGAGAGAAACTGATTGTGAATTATGAGGAGGGGAAGCGTATAATTAGGTTTATATAGGTAGGTTATGATTTGTGAGGATTAATCCCAGCCGCTGATTTATGTTAGATCTAATGGTTGAGATTAAAATGCTAGACTCACCTAAGATACCTAGACTCACTTGATGCAATTTATATATATATATATATATATATATATATATATATATATATATATATATATATATATATATATATATATAAAGGGGCGGGTTCGGGTACGAACCGACTTACGGTGCGAACCGCATTTAACTAGCTTATTTATACTTTTTTTTTTTTTTTTTTTTTTTTTTTTTCAGATACATTTTACTACCTTATGAGATACACTTCTTATTAGATACATTTTATAACATAACTAGATACACTTTTTTCACACTAAAATTATACATGCACTTTTACACTTTTTTAAACTAATTTTTTTACGGATACATTTTATATTTTTTGCGGATACACATGACATTAAAGCCAGATACACATTATAATATTTCTGGATACACAAATTTATACTTTCGGATACGCATCGTATTAATACCGGATACACATGGTTATACTGCTTGGGATACACATGTATCTCGTATTAATACCGTGTGTATCTGGGGTGGTATTTTGTGTATCCACTTCCACCACCGTCATCATAGCCCCCACTACCACCGCCAATGCCCCCACCACCACCACAGAACCACCAACGCTGCCCAGACCACCACCATGTACCGCCAAGACCACCACCAAGCACTGCCAAGACCACCACCAGCACCTGGGTTGACACTAGCAGCAGCAACAACATACGACCACCACGCAATAAAAAATCGGATTTGTACCGCTAAACAACACCACCATACTCACACCACATCAGACTTGTACCGCTAAACCACACCACCATACGACCATCACGCAATAAAAAATCAGATGACGCGCGCCGACTACCATCATCACTCACACCAGAGGCCGATTAAGCCTCTAATTTCCATTGCAATTGGTACCCAGATACATATATAGACTCTCCACGACATTAAAAATCGAATTCTAATTGCCAGATCTAGAGGAGAATAACACTAGGATCTGAAAATAATACCGTCGAGGCTTCGTCGGCATCAGGTAGTCTCCTTTTTCATCAGGTAGTCTGCCGAGCTGTCTAAGCTTGCTGCTAATGCTTTCTTGGCACAGAGGATTTCGTCTGTGAATGCAATGTCTGCACTTTGTGAAGCAACTGGCGCTGACGTGGCTGAGGTTTCTCATGCTGTTGGGAAGGACACTAGAATTGGATCAAAGTTTTTGAATGCTAGTGTCGGATTTGGTGGGTCTTGCTTCCAAAAGGATATTTTGAACTTGGTTTACATCTGTGAATGCAATGGACTTCTTGAGGTGGCTCATTACTGGAAGCAGGTTATCCTGATGAACGATTACCAAAAGACCCGGTTTGTTAACCGTGTTGTTGCCTCCATGTTCAACACCGTTGCTAACAAGAAGATTGCAATCCTCGGGTTTGCATTCAAGAAGGATACCGGTGACACTAGGGAGACCCCAGCCATCGTCACTCACACCAGAGGCCGATTAAGCCTCTAATTTCCATTGCAATTGGTACCCAGATACATATATAGACTCTCCACGACATTAAAAATCGAATTCTAATTGCCAGATCTAGAGGAGAATGACACTAGGATCTGAAAATAATACCGTCGAGGCTTCGTCGGCATCAGGTAGTCTCCTTTTTCATAAATGCAATAGATGAAATACGACAAAGAGGATTGCCAGAAATTTGGCGCCGACAGCAGTAGATGACGACTTCGTCATGTCGTAGTTCCGGTCGTCGCCAGCAGTAGATGAAATACAAAAAAGACATGACCGGAGTTGAAGAAATGACCACCGGTGATGGAGTTGCGGTGGTAGCCGGCGAAGTTCAAGTCGGAGCTCCGACGACGTTAAGTGGTGGGTGATGGTGGACAAGACGAGGGATGTGGGGGTTTGGTTTTGACTATGGAGAGAGAAAAGGTAACATGGGAATGGAAAATAAGCGCGTGTGTCTGTGTGTTTTGGTTTTTAAGTCAGTTCGTACAGTTCGCACCATAATTTGGTTCGTACGGGATCCTGATTCTATATATATATATATATATATATATATATATATATAGGGTCAGGATCCGGTGAGAACCACTAACATAATGAGAACCGTGAGAACCCTTACTAAATCATCATCAAATCTTGTTCCGAAAGTTTTGATGTATCATTTACCATTAGTTTAGTTTATTCAAACACATTCTTAAGTATAACTAAAGAAAATTTAATGATTTTATGAACAAAATATAAACTTAATGTACATAAATATAATTAGGTATACTAAAACGGCTATAGATGCACGAAAACGAATACTAGGTGCATGAAAACTGTTACATGCATGAAAATGATTATTAGGTGTATGAAAATAACAGGCTCTAGGTGCACGAAAACGAGTTTTAGGTGCGCGAAAATTGTCGGATACATGAAAATGAGTAGTCGGTGCATGAAAATTAATAAAATGCATCTCGCCTCGATTTTCGTCACTAGTTTATACTTTTTAGACCAAGAAATATGTTATCTAGCCATAAAATTCTATGCCGAATCCAAATATGTCATCATTGTTTTAAAATTAATTCCATAATGTGGAGTTCTCATGGTTCTCATTATGTTGGTGGTTCTCACTTAGGATCCCAATTATATATATATATATATATATATATATATATATATATATATATATATATATATATATATATATATAGAGAGAGAGAGAGAGAGAGAGAGAGAGAGAGAGAGAGAGAGAGAGAGACAAAACAGTCTATTATTCCATTTTGAAGGGGTATATATACACATATAATGAGGGTAGAGATTCCATAAGATAATACACTCTATAATATTCTAAGATATGGACATCCATATAATATTATACTATAATATTTCATAACATTTTATTATTTGATATTATTTCTAAAAAACACTTTTCACAAAAAGAAGAACGACCTTCTACTGCTTCTCCATTTATGTAAGCAATTCCAAGCTAGGGTTCTTTATTCCTTGAGCTTTTCGCATCTAGTCTCGTATCAATCATTGGTAAGATTTATACCCTTGTTATTTTAGTATCTTGTTTAAGTTTTGGCAAACCCTAATTGGTTGATTTGGGGGCTTGGGTAGATATCGGTTTATGATGTGTAGTTGTTGTTTATTGCTGTACGTGACGATGTGGTACTCTTGTACATTTGTATGATTGGCTGCAGTTATAGCGGATTGCGAAAAGGTAGGGTTTCCCTACTAAGTTGCCTGATTAATTGATTATAAGTTGATGATGGTTGTTTTACTGGAATGATTACTATTATTGTTGAGATTGTATTTTGGATTTGACATGTTTATATTGGTATTGTGAGTTTGGTTGCTTGGTGTATCTGTGGTTTGTGAGGTGCGCTCTCGGCTGAGTGGAGTCATCATCGGGAAGGGCTTCATGCCCTTGATTCGCCCCTTGTGGTTCCCGTCATGAGTTGGATGTGCACATTAATGGACATGGGTTATTCGCTCTTGGTGTGAGCCGGGATTGGGTGGTAAGGTTGCGGTCCCCACCGCTGGCGTGGATTACCTGTTGCAATGGGTAATCTGGCAGGGCTACACACTTTAGTGTGTATCCATGATTAATGATGAATTGGAGGTCGAAGGAATGTAAGTGGTTGATTTGGATGTTTATGTTTGTTTTCTTATATTGGTTATTGAATGAACTGACCCCGTTGTTGTTTTACAAAACTGTGGTGATCCATTCGGGGATGGTGAGCAGTTTATTAGCAGGTACTTCTATGGATAGCTCGCGGGTTCTAGCCAGGATGGAGTCATCACTTGTTTTGGAGTCTTTAGTCTTCCGCTGACAGTTGTTCTAGTTTTGGATATTTTGGTTTTGCCAGTTGTAGTACTTTTTGTTTGGTTTTTCGGTTGTATACATTTAAACAGTTGAACTTTAAATTATGTTCTTTTATGTTCACTTATGATATACTTTACCTCAGGCAACCGAGATGGTATCATCTCCATATGCTAGGGTGGTCTTGGTAAGGCAACTTGGTGTGTGGGGGTGTTACATATTCTTGTTCATGTCGTGTTTCAAGTATCTGTATTATTGAAACTGACGTGTACTGGTTGTGTGTAATTTTCGCCTGCTTTAATTGGGGAAGCCTGTGATGAACCATATGATATTTTCGATCATATGGGGAGCAGTTTGAGTACAGGTTTGCTTTTTGTAACTTGCGGGAGACGGGACGAGCTACGGATAATTGAGGTCGAGTTGCATAACTAGATGTTAGACGACATAGATGGTAGTTGAGTTGTATAATGTATACTTCACACTTGTTATTCATTTATTAGTATGTAATTCATTAAACATGTCATTTATATATAAAATGTTACTTAATTGTAGTTCCGATTCATTGCCTCGGGAAACCGAGATGGTGAAATTTCTCGATTACCTTGGCCGGGTAAGAAAGGGGTGTTACATTTCGTCCTCTTTGAACCGAACGTCCTTATGTGCCTTGACAACAAGCTTTCACGGCTGAAAATCTTCCTACTCAGAGCGATATTGAACAAGCAATGTGTACTTTGGGCATTCAACCTCATGACCCGCGTTGGTACATGGATATTGGAGCAACATCTCATATAACGTCGGACACAGGTAATCTCTCATCCTCTGTTAATTCGACTATTAATAATGGTAATCTTGTTGGAATTGGCTAAACTATACCGATTAAAGGATATGGAAACCTTAGCTTAAGTACCTCGACCAAACCATTTGCACTCAAAAATGTCCTTCATATTCCTGCCTTAGTCAAAAACTTAGTTTTCGTCAAAACATTTACTACCGATAATTCCGTGTCAGTAGAATTTGACCTCTTCGATTTTTGTGTGAATAATTACAAGACGGGGACGCGTCTAATGAGGTGTGATAGTTGGGGCGAGCTTTATACAATAAGGTCCTTACCATGTTCTTCCCTTCAAGAGTCGTTCACTGCACTTGCTCCGTCTATGTGGCACGCACGTCTAGGCCATCCTGGGACCCCTGTTTTTAGTTCTTTTAGAAACAATAATTTTATTCCTTGGAATGGTGTTTCAAAATAATTTATTTATTCTTCTTCTTGTTTTGGTAAAGCCGTTAAATTACTGTTTGTGAGCTCTCATACTAAAACCTATTTGTTAATCGACATTATTCATTGCGACCTATGCACTTCTCCAGTTCTAAGTTCCTCGAGTCATCGCTATTATCTGGTTTTTCTCGATGATTTTACAAATTTTGTTTGGACATTTAATTTATCTCATAAATCTCAAGTCTATTCAATTTATGTAAAATTTCGACAATCTCATAAATCTCAACTCTATTCAATTTATGTAAAATTTCGACAATAAACAATTTGAGTGAGAGATTAAAACGATCCAATGTGACAATGGAAAATAATTTGACAATGCTCCATTTTGGGATTTGTGTGCTAAATTTGGCGCCTCATTTCGCCTATCATGCCCATACATATCCTCTCAAAATGGTAAAGTTGAACGTAAATTTGCTTCATCAATAATATTGTTCGCACCATCTTACTAAATGCGTCGGTCCCTCCGTCATATTGGCATCACGCTCTTAGTATGGCCACATATCTATTAAACGTCTTACCCAATATTCAAATATATTATGTCACACCAACATATAATCTTTATCTCAAACATCCATCTCACACTAGTATTCGTGTCTTTGGTTGTCTTTGCTACCCGCTTATACCAACTCCTACACGACACAAACTCAAGGCTAGGTGTGACACCCCCATACTCCGAGTGCCTTACCAGGACCACCCAGGTATAAGAACGTCACCATCTCGGTTTTTCGAAGCAATGATAATCAAATGACAATAACGAAACATAATTTAGATAGCCAAGCTGTTTAAAGTGATTACAATACCAAATCCAAACTGACAAAAGGTAAAATACATGTTCTCAAAAACCAAATGTCTAAACAACTAAAACGTGACAGCGGAAGACTCTAATCAGCTCGTGGTGACACATCCCAGCTAGCCCAAAAGCCTTTAGTCAAACCTGCTCAACAACTGCTCACCCTCCCCGAATGGATCACCACAGTTTTTAAAACAATAAACGGGGTCAGTACTAATCACACAATACAATCACAATAAGACAAGTAACAAAACAGCTCAACCGTCACATCAACCCAAACTCCATAATAAACTCCTCATCACTGACTACACACTAAAGTGTGTAGTCCTGCCAGAGTACCCATCGCAACAGGTACTCCACACCGCCAGTGGGGGACCACAGCCGTTCCCACCTAAGCCCTGCTCATCTCCATCGATCGATAAACCCAAGTCCATTAATGTGCACATCCCTTCTGTGGCGGGTTCCACAGAAGGCGAATCATGGGCGTGAAGCCACTCCCGCAAGTGACTCCACTCAGCCAGGGACGCACCCCGAAGATCACAGACAGATACAATCAACAACAATCAACAACGATAATATTCAACAACCGTCACAATACCAACATTATACTTTAACAACAATCACAATCAAATCACCAATCCACATCATGTGAATAATACTGAGTAGGGAAACCCTACCTGGAATGCAAACACACACAGCAGACGATCTTAGCAGCTGTCTCAAAACCTTTCCTCTACGAATCCTCCTCCTATCACACAATCATACAATTACTACATACACAACTAATCATAAAACCCTCAATCCCATAAATTAGGGTTTAAACAATCTTAACCAAATGCTATAAAATTTGTATGTAGGACTTACCCTTGACGCAAGGATCACAAAGACACAAAGAACAATGAAATCCGACCTCTCAAGCTCCGAGATTTGCCAATAATGCGGATGAAGAGAACAATGTAGTTTCAATCTCCTTTATGAGTGTATTAGGTTTGTAAAAGTGTTTAATAAAGATGACGACATAATATATATACTAATCCACATTATTAACATAACCCGTCAAAACATAACCCGTCAACTGAGCTACTCGATCGAGTAACTAACGTACTCGATCGAGTGCCACTTACTCGATCGAGTGCCAAGGCTACTCGATCGAGTACCCTACATACAGAATACTATTTCGTAAATCAAAACACCCTTACTCGACAGAAAGGCCCACTCGATAGAGTACCCAGAGACTCATAAAACCGTAGTATTACATTCTTCCCTCCTTAAAAAGAACTTCGTCCCCGAAGTTCAACCACAACAAAATAAAGACATGCTAACATAATCCCGACGCAACAACAAAAACAAAACTCAATATAAAAGCTCTAACACATACTACCAACCCACTCTTAACCCGACTCAAACCACTACTAACTATACTAAAGACAACATAAAAAGATGCAAAAACTCTTCGCGATCATCTCCTACCCCCCTAAAAGAAACAAGGTTACGTCCCCGTAACCATACATACCTGATAAAAAAGGAACGGATAGCGCTCTCTCATGGCCTCCTCCGCCTCCCATGTAGCTTCCTCAACCTCATGATTAGACCAAAGAATCTTAAGCAAGACCGTCTCACCATGTCTAGTCTTCCTAACCTTCCGGTCAAGAATCTGCTTAGGCACCTCAAGGTAAGACAAGGACTCATCTAGCTCTATGTTCTCCGCCTCTAACACATGTGACGGATCACTCACATACTTTCGCAGCTGAGATACATGAAACACATTGTGTACTCTAACTAAAGCAGACGGTAAAGCCAAACGATAAGCAACCTCTCCAACCCGGTCTAAGATCTCATATGGTCCTATGAACTTCTGACCTAGCTTGCCTTTCTTACCAAATCTCATGACCCCACGCATAGGAGACACTTTCAGAAAAACCTTGTCCCCAACCTGAAACTCTATATCCCGGCGATGTAGATCTGCATAACTCTTTTGTCTATCCTGAGCCGCTCTCATCCTCTCTCTGATCAGCTTGATCTGCTCAACCATCTCATGTACCATCTCTAGTCCTAAAAGCACTACCTCAGCACTGTCGTCCCAACGGATCGGACTCCTACATCTCCTCCCATATAAAGCCTCAAATGGCGCCATGCCAATACTGGTGTGACAGCTGTTGTTGTAAGAAAACTCAATCAAATCTAACCTGTGTTCCTAGCTACCACAAAAATCCATCACACAAGCTCGTAACATATCCTCAAGAGTCTTGATTGTCCTCTCTGTTTGACCATCTGTCGCAGGATGAAATGCTGTACTCATCTTCAATGTCATTCCCAAAGACTCCTGCAACTCTTTCCAAAACCTTAAGATAAACCTCGAATCTCTGTCAGATACTATGTCTTTAGGCACCCCATGTAATCTCAGCACATTCTTCCGATAAGCCATAGCCAATTGTGCCTTAGTCCATGTATCTTTCATTGGCACAAAATGAGCTGACTTGGTCAGTCGGTCCACTATAACCCATATCATGTTGTTACCCTGCTGACTCTTTGGCAAACCTACTATAAAATCCATAGAAATGGACTCCCACTTCCACTCAGGTACCTCTAAAGACTGAATCTTACCTTGTGGTCGTCGCTGCTCCCCTTTAACTCTCTGACATGTCAAACAACGGGTCACAAACTCAGCAGTTTCTTTCTTCATCCCAGGCCACCAGAAAGTC
This sequence comes from Silene latifolia, assembly GCF_048544455.1. Classification (NCBI taxonomy): domain Eukaryota; kingdom Viridiplantae; phylum Streptophyta; class Magnoliopsida; order Caryophyllales; family Caryophyllaceae; genus Silene; species Silene latifolia. Next base: position 71,529,744 of record NC_133526.1, on the reverse strand, counting down.
TTCTTTAAATCCTTGTACAGCTTGTCACCCCCTGGATGTACCGAATATGGTGTACAATGTGCCTTTGTCATGATTGTCTTTTTCAGCTCGTCATCATTAGGGACACACCACCTCCCATCAAACCTCAAACTACCATCTGTATGAATAGAGAATCTAGACACTGTCCCTTTCTCTACTCCAGCTCTCCACTCCACCATCTTGGGATCCAACTCCTGTTTACCGCGAATATCATCATAAAGATCAGGCTGCACTGTTAAATCTCCCATGGCATCCCCTTTCTGGATCATATGTATCCCAAACCTCCCAACCTCATCTCTCAATCTTATCAACGATAAAGTTGTACACAAAGAATGTACACTCTTCCTGCTCAAAGCATCTGCAACTACATTGGCCTTCTCTTCATGGTAAATAATATCCATGTTATAATCGCCAATCAACTCCATCCACCTCCTTTGTCTCATGTTCAACTGCTTTTGAGTGAAGATGTACTTGAGACTCTTGTGATCTGAAAATACCTTAAAGGTCACCCCATAAAGGTAATGTCTCTAAATATTGAGAGCAAACACAACTGCACCAAACTCCAGATCGTGTGTAGGATAATTCTCCTCATAAGGCTTCAATTGCCTAGAAGCATAGGCAATGACTTTACCGTTCTGCATCAACACACATCCCAAACCATTCTTTGAAGCATCTGTATACACTTCAAAGTTCTCACTCCCTTCAGGCAATGCTAAGATTGGAGCTGTGGTCAAACGCTCCTTTAATGTTTGGAACGCCGTCTCACAACTCTCATCCCAACGAAACCTGTTCTCTTTCCTCATCAAAGCTGTCATAGGTCTAGCAATCTTGGAGAAATCTTTCACGAACCGTCTGTAATACCTAGCTAAACCCAAGAAACTCCCGATCTCAGCTACATTCTTTGGTGCTTCCCACTTGGTAACTGCCTCAATCTTTGCTGGATCCACAGCTACCCCTTCCTTAGAAATCACATGCCCCAGAAAGGCAACTTTCTCCAACCAGAACTCACACTTGGAAAACTTGGCATACAAATTATGCTCCCTCAAGGTCTGCAACACAATCCTGAGATGCTCCTCATGCTCCTCCTTAGTCTTAGAAAAGACTAAGATGTCATCTATGAAAACCACCACAAACTTGTCCAAAAACTGACTGAAGACTCTGTTCATCAAATCCATAAACACTGCTGGTGAGTTAGATAAACCAAACGGCATCACTACATACTCATAATGGCCATACCTCTATGTGAAAGCTGTCTTTGGTATGTCCTCCTCTCTAATCTTCACCTTATTGTACCCCGACCTCAAATAAATCTTAGAAAAGACTGCTGCACCACTCAACTGATCAAACATGTCATCTATCCTTGGCAAAGGGTACTTGTTCTTCACCGTCACTCTGTTCAGCTCCCTCTAATCTATGCACAACCTCAAGCTCCCATCCTTCTTTTTCACAAACAGAACTGGTGCTCCCTACGGTGATACACTAGGTCTAATGTATCCCCTCTCAATCAGATCATCTAACTGCTTCCTGAGCTCCTCCAACTCCTTAGGACCCATCCGGTACGGTGCCTTAGAGATTGGTCCCGTCCCCGGTTTCAGCTCCACACTGAAATCTAATTCCCTCTTCGGTGGTAACCCCAGAATCTCCTCTGGAAAGACATTTGGAAACTCCCCAACAACTGGTATCTGCTCAACTGTCGGACTCTCCATCCTGTCATCTCTCACATGGCACAAGATCAACGGGCACCCTTTCCTCAGATAAGACTTCAAGGTCACAGCTGCAATCAACTTAACTTTGGGTTTGACCATAAACCCACGATAAGACACACTAATCCCCTTAGGACCTCTCAGAGAAACTTTCTTTTGATGACAATCTATCTTAGCTTTGTACTTTCCCAACGAATCCATCCCGACTATCATCTCAAAACCGTCTAAAGGAAACTCTAGCAAGTCTACAGGTAGATCAACTTGCCCAACTAACATGGATACATCTCTATACAACCTCCCACATGATACAGACTCACCCGAAGGTATAAAAACTTCCTCCGTTACAGACTCATACTCTCTCAAACCCAACTGTTTAACATGACTCGAAGATACAAACGACTGAGATGCCCCCGAATCAATCAAAACAAAGGTATAAACACCATTAACAAGAAAAGTACCAGTGATAACATGAGCGTCGTCCTCAGTTGCTTTCTTCTCCATCATAAACAGCTTTCCACTGGTCTTTTACCCTCCTCCCTGGACAGTACTAGCTGAAGTAGCCGGTTTAGCACCCGACCCCTGATTGTTGTTGGTGTTTGTAGCTGGCTTCTGATAAGAATTACCGCCATTGCGGTTACCTCCACCGTTGTTGCTCTGACCTCCCCTGCTGTTCCATGACCCAGCCGGTTTGTTGCTCGCATAACTCTGTGCCGGCCCCTGTGAAAAACTTCCCTGTCCCGGCCTCAGGAAACCCCCACTCACCGCACTGGTTCACTCATGTCTCTTGTGGCCTACACCGCCACAGTTAAAACAGGTCATCCGCCAGCTACTACTACTATTCCCACGGCCACGCCCATAGGAAGCCCCAGCACTAAACCCCGAGCCAGATGAATATGCTCTAGCCTGAGTGTGGTTACCCTTCTTGTAGTTAGATTGGCCTCCACTCTCGCTCTCAGCCTTTCTTTTCTCAGCACCTCTCTCCCGGGTCATCTCCACCAACCTCTCAGCCCTCTCAGCTCTCTCATAAGCTTCCTTAACATCTGTAAGGACTCCCACAGGTAGCTTCTCCATGATCTTGGGGGTCAACCCCTTCTCAAATCTCAGAGCTAGCTTCTCATCACTCAACCCCATATCCTCAGCATACCTAGCCTTCTCATTAAACAGTCGGTAGTACTCAGTCACCGTCATATCAGGTGCCATCTTAAACCCATCAAACTCCTCTTTCAGCTCACATGCTCCGGCACGAACTCTCGTCTCATAGCCTTTCTAAACTCTTCCCAAGAGGTAGCAGGTAACCCCTGCCTCGCATACATATCTCTAGCATTCACCTTTACCTTATCCCACCACTCTCCTGCCGCCTCCCTCAAGTAGAATGCAACTTGTTCCACTTTCATCTCATCCGGGCAGTGCACCAAATCCAGGATGTTTTCCATCTCTCTATGCCAATTATCCAGAAGAATTGGCTCCCCGGTCCCCTTGCACTCTTTCGGGTTAAACCTCACTATGTAGAGACTAATCTTTGAATGATCAACATCTTTATCCTTCCCCACTCTCTTCAACGCATCTGTGAGAGCATCTTGGTGCTCCAACATCTTTACTATGTCATCGACTGACATACTCTCAGCTCTAGCATAAAGGGCGTTTCTCTTTGGCGGCATCTTGTAACTATATAAGAAAAGGTAGATATAAACACGCATACTATAACCCAAAACACGTATATAGCCTTCACAGACCCCACTCGATCGAGTACCAGAACACACTCGATCGAGTTGAGGCTACTCGATCGAGTGCCCATCCTACTCGATCGAGTGCGTCGACTCCAAAACCTAATCAGACCTCTTGATCATAAACATACTCGACCGAGCTGACTAACCACTCGATCGAGCGTCCCCTACTCGATCGAGTGCCCCTATGTACTCGATCGAGTACCCAAAAACACGATTCTGACCAGAAAACATCAAACTACCTACTCGACCGAGTTACACCCACTCGATCGAGCACCTCACCTACTCGATCGAGTGCCCCCCACTCGATCGAGTCATGCAGACTCACATACACTACCCGCATGTTTTTCTCACTTTCCCAACATAATATACAAGTTTTATAATTTCAACAAAATAACCATAACTACGCATGCATTTCTACACAACTCTTTATAAAATCAACAAATCAATTTACTTCATATTATCAAAATGCCATATTATAACATACATCATGCTTTTCATCCATTTCAACATATGAATCACACATCTTTCATCTTCTACTCCATATTTTCAATTTTCCACATTCAACATCCAACGATTTATTACACATGCCACTATATACACATACAAACCAAAAGACAACACATACGACCCTGACATATACCCCATGTGACCGGTTCAAAATTGCAGGGCGAGTTCGCGGCTTTAGGACGTCTCCCAAGCCTTTGCATTAGTTCCTACAACTTATACCCCGGGTTCATTTTAATTGACTCCCTATGTTCATTAGTTTTATTAGTTACAGGTTTCAGGATCGTCGCTCTGATACCACATTGTGACACCCCCATAGTCCGAGTGCCTTACCAGGACCACCCAGATATAAGAACGTCACCATCTCGGTTTCCCGAGGCAATGATAATCAAATGACAATAACGAAACATAATTTAGATAGCCAAGCTGTTTAAAGTGATTACAATACCAAATCCAAACTGACAAAAGGTACAATACATGTTCTCAAAAACCAAATGTCTAAACAACTAAAACGTGACAGCGGAAGACTCTAATCAGCTCGTGGTGACACATCCCAGCTAGCCCAAAAGCCTCTAGTCAAACCTGCTCAACAACTGCTCACCATCCCCGAATGGATCACCACAGTTTTTAAAACAATAAACGGGTCAAGACTAATCACACAATACAATCACAATAAGACAAGTAACAAAACAACTCAACCGTCACATCAACCCAAACTCCATAATCAACTCCTCATCATTGACTACACACTAAAGTGTGTAGCCCCGCTGAGTACCCATCGCAATGGTACTCCACACCGCCGATGGGGACCGCACTGCCGTTCCCACCTAAGCCCTGCTCATCTCCATCGATCGATAAACCCAAGTCCATTAATGTGCACATTCCTTCTGTGGCGGGTTCCACAGAAGGCGAATCATGGGCGTGAAGCCACTCCTGCAAGTGACTCCACTCAGCCAGGGACGCACCCCGAAGATCACAGACAGATACAATCAACAACAATCAACAACGATAATATTCAACAACCGTCACAATACCAACATTATACTTTAACAACAATCACAATCAAATCACCAATCCACATCATGTGACTAATACTGAGTAGGGAAACCCTACCTGGAATGCAAAGACACACAGCAGACGATCTTAGCAGCTGTCTCAAAACCTTTCCTCTACGAATCCTCCTCCTATCACACAATCATACAATTACTACATATACAACTAATCATAAAACCCCCAATCCCATAAATTAGGGTTTAAACAATCTTAACCAAATGCCATAAAATTGGTATGTAGGACTCACCCTTGACGCAAGGATCACAAAGACACAAAGAACAATGAAATCCGACCTCTCAAGCCCTGGCATTTGCCAATAATGCGGATGAAGAGAACAACGTAGTTTCAATCTCTTTTATGAGTGTATTAGGTTTGTAAAAGTGTTTAATAAAGATGACGACATAATATATATACTAATCCGCATTATTAACAAAACCCGTCAAAACATAACCCGTCAACCGAGCTACTCGATCGAGTAACTAACGTACTCGATCGAGTGTCAAGGCTACTCGATCGAGTACCCTACAGACATAATACTATTTCGTAAATCAAAACATCCTTACTCGACAGAGTAAGGCCCACTCGATAGAGTACCCAGAGACTCATAAAACCGTAGTATTACACTAGGTCTATCCCATGTGTTTTCCTTGGATTTCCGGATCACCACTATGGAAATAAATGATACGACATCAAACAAAATAAACTCATTATAAGTCGTCATGTCATTTATGATGAGAATCAATTCCCTTTCCTTGATCTCCATCGCTATGACTCACCCGCCTATCAGTTTCTTGATGATTTCGTGTCTCCGTATATCATTCACCAATTAACACAAACATACCCAGCCACCTGATGATCCATCATCTGCCTCTGCATCACCACAATTATAATACTACGGTTTTATGTACTATTGGGTACTCTATCGAGTGGGGCTTACTCTGTTGAGTAAGTGTGTTATGATTTCGAAACAGTGTTCTGCTGACGGGTACTCGATCGAGTAAGTGGGTTACTCGATCGAGTAAGGGGCACTTGATCGAGTATGTGACGTACTCGATCGAGTAAGTTGGTTTTTATGAGTATTTGGTCGGGTTTTGATAGCAACGCGAGATTGGTATATAAAGGATTTCTACCAGTTTCTTTTTACTTTTACATCATTCTAAGTTTCACAAAAGAGAAAACAAGGTTACGTAGCTCTCCTCTCTCACATTGCTATCAAATCCCAAGGCTTGTGTCGTCGGAATCCTGAGTTCTTTATACCGTTGAGACCATCGTATTGTGGGTAAGATCCTAGTATAGTTTTTATGTTGTTTCATTGATTTTGGTTAAAACCCTAATTGGGTAAATTGGGGGTTTTGGGAGTATTGTGTTTATTAGATGGTGATTGTATGATTGTATGTTTTATAGGAGGTGATTTCATAGAGGAACTTTGCTGATTCGATATTGTGACGATCTTGGTGATTGCTTTTCCACGTAGAGTTTCCCTACTCGGTTATTGGTTACATAATTGTTGGTGGTGGTTGTGTTTATTGTTGGTGGTGATTTCATAGAGGAACATGTTGGTTTGTGTTGGAGTTGTTGTTGTATAATTGATTGTGTAATTGTCTGTGGTTCTTGAGGTGCGCCCTCGGCTGAGTGGAGTCACTTGTGAGGGTGGCTTCACGCCCTTGATTCGCCCTCTGTGGAACCCGCCACAGGGGATGTTCACATTAAGGAACATGGGTTATCGCTCGGATGAGATTAGCGGGGCTTAGGTGGGTACGGCTGCGGTCCCCCACTGGCGGCGAGGAATATCTGTTGCGATGGGTATTCTGGCAGGACTACACACTTTAGTGTGTAGTCAGGTGTATGGAGTTGTGACGGAGTTTGGGTAATGTGTGTATTGCATCATATATATTGTGTTTTGTGTAATCAGTAACTGACCCCGTTTAAATGTTTTGAAAACTGTGGTGATCCATTCGGGGATGGTGAACAGTTATTGAGCAGGTATGAGATGGCTTGTGCGAGGGATAGCTGGGATGGAGTCATCACATGTCTTTAGAGTCTTCCGCTGTGTCATAAACCTTAGTTTGCTTTTCAGTTGCTTGGTTTTGGAACATTTGTATTTCGTTTTACAGTTGGGATTTTGATATTGTAATCACTTAAACTATTTTACCTATTAAAGTACGTTCTTTTATGGTCTATTTGATATTCATTGCCTCGGGTAACCGAGATGGTAGCACTTTCATGCATTGGGTGGTCTTGGTAAGGCACCTTGGTGTATGAGGGTGTTACAAAGTGGTATCAGAGTTACGATTTTGGAACCTGTAACTAATGAGCCCAATGAATATAGAGAGTCAAATTAAAAGGAACGTGGGGAGGAGTTGTTAGGAGCTAATGCAAAGACTTGGGAGACGTCCTAAAGTCGTGAACTCGCTCTACAACTTTAAACCGGTCATTATGGGGTGTCATGAGATCCCTATGTGTTTACTTATATTTATATGGATGTGTTGGATGGATGTTATGTGGTTGAATGGAGGTGTGTTGGAAAAGATAAAGTTAATTGTTTATGATAACATGAATTGTGGTTGGGAATGCTACTAGTTTACTATTGTTTATTTGTATATGATTGGATGAATATGGTGGATATATGTTGGATGAATAAATTGTATGAATACGTTGTATGAATATGATCTATGAATTGGTCTGAAAAGATGAAATAAGGAATTGCACGAGAAAATGAAATTCATGTGGAGAACATGTTTATGTGATGGAAGTGGATTTTCTACTTTTGTTATGTTAGAAACATGTGAATAGGGGATTTTATGTCGTATATTATGTTATTGTTTACGTAAAGTTGTAGAATAAAAGCATGTGGGTAATACATGATTGACAAGTTAAATAATATATGTGCATGATGGATGTTCTTGCTTGGCTTTTGAAGATAGTAACATATGATTAGGAATACTGGTTTTATGAGTATTGAGTTGTTTTTGTCTACTTTGTGTTGTTTAAGTTGTTTGGAAGAAAGAATTTAGTAGTCATGTTGTCCGATTATAGAGAGGTTGCCTTTAAACTATTATAACTTGAGATGTATATATGATTTTGATGTGATTCCAATTGGAGGTGATAGCTTGTTCTTTTACGATTCTAACGATATGTCACACTCCCAAAATAACCCAGAAACGAGTGAGATATGACCGTTTCACGAAAATTGGGCAGTGTTGAGAACTGCGGAGGGTACTCGATCGAGTAGCCCTTACTCGATCGAGTGCACCTGTTACTCGATCGAGTAGCCCTGGTAATTTCTTATACGTGCTTTTGACCTTCACCTACTTGATCGAGTAGGCTCCACTCAATCTAGTGACCCCTGTTTTGGGTCATATGCTTATCTTTTTACCTTGTCGCATATCATGTTTAATTCAAAGGTATTCTTTTGCTTCTTTATGCATTGTTTTACATATGTGTTGGTTCTGATGCGTAAGTTGTTGGAATATGTGTCCTCAACAATAGTGCGATCACATGTTTAAATCTCATATTAAGAATACGAAAGGGATGATTCATTTTATAGTCAACTGATCAACATTAACCGGTAATGATTGGCTAACTAGAGTTTGACATTACTGTCGTATGACGGTGGTGATCAGTTGATCCCTTTAGGTCACACCTATAGGATGAGGCCCAAATAGATATTTAATTAATTGTATACGATACAGATTGATTAATTCCTTAATTACGTGAGTTGGATTTTACGTCTTATTGTAATATGATTAAATAAGATTTAATTTAGTAATTAAATGTTAAGTTACTAAATTAGTCGAGGTTTTATATAAGTTTTGAGGTAGAGGTAATTGGTTATTTAAAGTTACAAAGAGTTGTAATTTTAACTAACTAGTAATTGTGGGACCCATAATATATAGATATAATGGTAGTATACTACTTAAAGGTTGAGTGTATATTATTTTATTAATTGTAATATTTAATTATTAAATAATTACATTAATAATTCATTATGTAAGATAATTGATCACATGACTTATAAGCATTTGTGGGATAAATGACAAAAGACAAAAATGGACCAAAAGACCATCACATGGCCGGCCATATGGAATGTTTTATACTCCATTGTTTTGTCCAACTTTTTATGTAAAATCATGTGATTTTTGTCATGAAAATGACATCTCACTTACACCATAATCATTATATTTCACCTTACACTCAAACACTTTTGTATGAAAATAAAATAAGAGGAAAATGCTCCATTGTGGAGTATGTGTGCCGTGAGATGCTCTTATAAGAGCATCCATGTGCTTGTCATTTGATGATTATTCATTCCACTTATTCTATGCTTATTTTCTTTACATGCAAAATCCTCTCTAAACTCTCATATGCATACTAATATACTTCATCTATTACTAAGGTAGTAATAATAACAATATTAGTATTATTAAGGAATAATTACTACTAATATCTAGTTAGTATTTGTAGTAATTTTTGGGTTAAATCTTGGGTGCAATCGGAAGGAGGTCTTCTAATTTGGAGGCTAAGATTTGGAGAATCATCCTAAGTATATTTTCAGCTCAAGAACAACACAAGGAAGGAGTCTTTGTGTTGTGCCCATTTCGTTCCTCATACGATGTAAGAAAAATCGTTTTCTCCTTCTATTAGCTTATTTATTCATGCATGCAACTAGATCCACTAGTATATAAATTATGAGTAATTTATAAAATGATTAGAAGAGTCTAATAAGAGGTAAATGAACCTAACAATTTGTATCAGAGCATAGGATGTTGCATGCAAATCGTTTATTGTTTTTACGATGTTATAAGATGGCTAAAATAAAACCGAAAATTTGAGTTTTATGAAGATAAAGCCACGAAAATTTTTGCATGTTATATATTCTGGTCCTAAAATGTTTTTAGGTCATTTTTATGATTTATGGTAATTTATTGCTCATTTTTATGATTTTTAGTGAAATAATTACATTTTTATGAGTAAAATGAACTTTTATTCAATAAAATAAGTTATCCTTCACTACTGGCCGTGATTTTTTAGTATGACCTCACATGAATATTTTACGTATTGTATGTAAAATTTTATATTAATGTGATTAATATTTCATGATTTATGATTTTTATGTGATAAAAATGGCATAAATGGAGGTTAAATGACTAAAATTGGTTAAACTTACTCTCTGACCTTGAACATTTTATATGACCTCACATGCATATTTTACAAGTTTTGTGTAAAATCTTGTATTAATTTCATTAATATTGCATGATTTATGATTTTTATGAGATAAAAATGGATTAAAAGAGGTAAAATGGTTAAAAATAGTTAAACTTCGAACCAAGCCATGAAACTTTAATATGTTGTCATATGCATGATTTAAACAGTGTATTTAAATTTTGAGATGAAATGATCTCATTTAGCATGATTTATGAATTTTTAGTGTAAAAATGGCATAAATAGTGACTATTTTAGCATAAATAGCTAAAACAAATTTCATGGCATGAGAAAATTATTTTAGGTTGCATAAATATCCCACTTATCAGAACTAAAGTTGTAAAACTGATTGGATTAATTTTTGGATACTTTAGATATTTTATGAGATAAAACCAATAAATTACAACTATATTTTATCAAAATTAATTCGAAAATTTTAACCATGATTTTTGACATTATGAGTGTCATGGAATTATTCCAGAATGTTCAAAAATTTAAAATTCTAATTTTGAAATTATTGTAATTTAATTTGGATTTATTTCATAAATGTTATGATTTTAAGGTAAAAAATGAGCATAAAATTAAATCAAGTTGAATTATTGTCAAAAATTGAGTGATGACTAATTTTTGAGTCCTAAGAGTGTTAGGATAATTAACTTGAGCTTAGATATGATTTAAGTGTTAATTTGTGATTTTAAGAAGTTATGATCACGCATTTTCATAAAACCGGGTTATATATACGATACAAGTTAAATAGGGCGATTTGGCACATAATTTGCCATGATAGACACATATTATAATGCTGCATATTTCAATTGTTGAATGTTTTTATTTATATAATTTTGAATTATGTAATTTTATCTTAGTATGGCCTTAGTTTTAATCGATATTACCCGTAATGAAAGGGAATATTGATTCTGTTGTAATTTAATGTGATCTCGTATCACTTTTATTTTTACTAGTTTTCCATTTTACAAATGTATAATAGGAATAGCTTTGTATTTTTATTATTATTTGTAATTATGGAGCTTCTTCAAGACGGTGCCATTCGGAAAGGCGTTCCAATGAAGACGGTGTTCTTGGAAGGCGTGCCACTTGAAGATTCAAGGGACCAAAGGAGTTGGTTTCCGAATATGTAATAGATTATTTGATTTTCTATTTTTAGGTAGGCCATACTAGGAATTTTTATTATTGCTTTGCATTTCTTTTAATATGTTACATGCATTGCCAAATCGCCATAACAACACATGCATATCATATCGAGTCATCGACCGTGTCAATTATAATTATCGTAGTTCACCGCTTTAGTTCACTTAAAACGTGATAGATAATAAATTGACAAGACCTCTCACTAATAATAATTGAGAATTAGCCTTACCAAATAGTAGAAACCCTGAGTCCCAATTTCATGAGGAAGTAGGCTCGGCTCACCGGGGTACTAAACTTGTTACGTTGGGTAAGTGGGTAATAAAATGTTCTTACATCGAAATTTAGATTGAGCTCAACAGAAGTATTCGTGACCGTAGTCGCATGTGTTCCGGGCTAAAGATAATTATTAAAGTAATTTTTATCGACCGAGAGTTCTAGAAGTAGAATCGATTAAGAGTTAATCCACCGAGTTATATTGATAAGGGATGAACCGGCTCACCGTGCCCGAGTTAATATGAATTTGGATCTCGGAATCATTTATAATAGTTGGGTAGAGGTCACTATATAAATGTTTAAAACTTGTTTAAAATGTTTACAAGTATTGTCAAAACGATAGATGTTCATTAAATCCTTCACTTCCTATTTTATAGTCAAAATCGTTTTCTCAATTGCAATGGCAACTCCAATCAGATCTGCAACCACTAGCTCCAATACGCTCAGCAATGTGTCATGGCTCCGATCCATCATGGATCGTTGTAAGTTAGAAAAGAATGGGTCCAATTTCGCCGATTGAGACGCGCAACTTCGCTTGGCCGCGGAGGGTGACGACAAGCTTCGTTACCTTACCGAGGCCTGTCCCGCCGAACCTAATGCTAGGTCCACCGCCGCCGCTAGGCAAGCCTATGAGGTTTACCAAAAGGAGTCGGCCGCGATCAAAAATGTGTTGATCTTTGCAATGGAGGCCGAACTCCAAAGAAGTGCTATAAAGATTAGCACCGCTCATGAGATCTACATGAAACTTGTGAACATGTTTTCACGAGCTCCTAGGATCATACAATATGAAGCGGCATCTGTATTTTTTGATCTCAACATAAAGGAGGGCCAAAACGTTAGCCCTCATGTGCCTAAGTTGATGGAGCATGTTGAGACCTGGAAAATGCACAAGGTGGAGATTCCCGAGGAACTCGTCATTGATCGGATTCTTCATTCCCTTAACAAAGTCAAGGCATATGTTCAATTCCGGGTGAATTTTAATATGCAAGACAAGAAAGTCTCCCTTGATGAGTTGCACAAAATGCTTGTGCAAGCTGAAAGGGACATGGGGCTAAGTGTTAGCACCACCAAAGATGTGCTCAATGTCAATCATAAGAGCAAGGGAACTTTCAAGAAAAGTGGGAACAAGGGAAAGAAGCGAACTCCCAACAGGAACAAAGCAAAGACTTATGAAGCTAGCTCCTCCAAGTCCAAGTACAATGCCTCATCCGGGGACAAATGCCACTATTGTAGTGGTGTTGGACATTGGAAGAGGAATTGTTCAAAATATCTTGGCGATATTAAAGCTAGAAAGGTTATTCCAGTAGGTATATAACTATCCCTATCTTTTATGTTTCAATCTCAACTTTGGTATGTTGATACAAGTTGTGATGATTACCCTTTTTATTGTAATTAGGGCATCCTAGCAAGGATAAGGGCAAAGAAAAGCAAGCCTAGAAGATCTTGAGGGAAGCTAGATATAGCCGACCATGGTGCTAGATCTATGGAAGCTTGGCTTTATGTTGCTTTGTCTTTATTTTCATGGTGTATTTTGAGACTTTTTAGAACTATTTTGATTTCCTTGTGTGACTTGGAAATTTGTTTGTATCCTTTAAACAATTGTTGTGCTTTGGATATTTGTGACTGGGTTTGCAACCCAAGTCACTTATTTTTATCATATCATTTGTTCTAAAATTATCATCATACACTACTTGCATAGTGAAACATTAGATTATCAACATAAATTGATCAAGTTGACAATTATGATGATTAGATCAGTATATGTCCATAAGCTATGAATTTGATTCTCCTTATGCCATTGTTACTTAAAGTAACAACTTACTTATGTAAGATCAATTATAAAGTTTGTTGAGCTATGAACTCATACATTAGGGAATTTATAAACCAAAACGGACACATTATTCTAAACGGATTGTCACCCAGGAGATACCTAAAATAGAGAGTCTATTTAACAGATGACATGGATAAGACTCGTATATAAAGTCTGCCGTAAAAGAGCTGGTCTTTTATGAGCTAATGCGTCAGTTTAGAAAAACTCCTAATACTCCACCATATATATGTTTTTAACTCACAAAGCTATCTCTCAAGAAGATAGATGTATTTCTGAGAGATAGAGTGGGAGTAGATTGGATCGTCACAACCATGCCTTATAGTTGAAGTGTTACTTTGTGAAAGTAATAGAACTATAAAGTGGGAGTATAGTTGAACTATAATCTATAAAGATAGAGTGGGAGCATAGTTCAGTGGGAGTTTATCGCACATGTCTTATTGGTTAAAATATTGCTTTGTGAAAGTGATAGTATTATGACCTCTGATACGTGCATTTTATACAGTCCTTTTTGGCCTTTTTATGCACGTATTTCTATGCTATTATCGTAGTTTTATGCTACGAAGTGCCCCGAATATGCTACTTTGGTTTGTTTTGTTCTATTTGCAGGAATGGATCAGGAAGTAGTGAAATCAAGCCTTTTACCGTCCGTTTTGCATGCATTTGAAGGAAGAGTGAATTTGGAGCGGAAATGTAGCTGTCTTGGGAAGCGTGAAGCCATTTCGGGAGCTAAAAAGACAAGTCAAAGCTGAACTAACGGAATTGTGAGCTGCTGAAGTCAAATATCACTCGATCGAGTGATTTATAGGTCGATCGAGTAGTTTTGGATGGTAGAATACCTCGATCGAGTACTTTCTTTACTCGATCGAAAGGATGCATTTAGGGGTTGCTCGATCGAGTGGTTATTCAGCTCGATTGAGTGGTTTGAGCTCAGTTTTGCTCGATCGAGTGGTTTTAAATCACTCGATCGAGTGATTTTCTGTGGGCTCTGGCTTTTCTTAATCTTATTTCGTATTAGGTCAAATAAAAATCCTATTTCTTATAAATAGGAATGAGGAACGTCATTTGTAACTCTCCTCTCTCTGATCATCTATCACACTACTCTTTACGTTACTTTTCTACTGTTCTCTGTTCTACTCTATTTTTCGTATTTACTATAATTTTCTCTTCTTCTTTATTTAATGTTTATTTCTCTTTCCTTTATTTCTGTTCTTTCCTTTATTATGTCTAGCTAATTCTCTTTGCTAGGATTAGGGGAATCAATGAATGAATGTTAATTGCTAATTAGTTCATAGATTGTCGTTGTTGTTTTAGTCTATGTTGTTAATCGCTGCTTTAATTGTACCTAGCTGATTGAATCGATGCAATTAGCCTTTTTAACCTTGACAAGCCTTGACCTAGACCGGAAGGTTGGAAGGGGTGAGACCCGCAATGAACAATAGAATGCTTTAGTGAGGGCGGAAGCTAAGCTAATAGTATTTTAGGGCGAATTGAGACCGGAAGGAGATATTCATTGCTCCTTAGACCGACACATCGACTAATCTGTGACCTTAACTGCAAATAATTGACATTCATTGATGAACCGACATCCTAGTTTCCTTTCCCTCTACGTAATTTCTCTTATCTCTATTTCTCTTGCCTTAATCTCGTTAATTTAGTCAAAACAATCAAAACCCCCACTGTGACCTTAGACAGACCGAGTAGACAAGTGGATAGTGACCGCCTCCCTGTGGAGATCGACCCTACTTACTGCTAGCTTCTGTTAGTGTAACTAGGTATTTTATTTTTGGTACCTGACAACGGTATCAAATTTTGGAGCCGTTGCCGGAAAGGCAACAACTTTATCTGTTTGTTTTTTTTTTCCGTCTGTTTTTAGCCTCAAGGGATTTATCCCTTGAGGCCGTTCTAATATTTTTCTTTAGTGCTGTTTTGATAGACCCCACAGGTCCTACCTAGACAGTTCTAGGTAAAAGATTGTCAAAGGGAAGGCTTGAGTACCTTTGACCCGTCACCTATGTTCCATTATATGGCGCAGCAGGTGATTTACTGTGGGAAATGTGGTGCCGCTGGGCACAATGCAGCCAATTACATGGCAGAGAACGACGAGGTCTACGCGTTCAAGCACCGTAGACGAGCTAGCCATTCCTCTGTAGTTGTGCCGTCACATCTACCTTATCAACGAGGCTATCACAAGTCTCCATTTGTCTGGCCACCGCAGCAACAAGCTCCTCCTCCTGATAAACAGACAGAAGAGATTGCTGAGCTGAAATCTTTGTTGAGGGCACTTGCACTCCGAGTGCAAGAAGATGATAGACACACTTGTGCGCGAATTGATGAGCTCGAGTCTCAAATAGCTCAGTTAGCTATTTCTAATGACTGGGATGACTCAGATTACGAAGTTCTATCAGATAATGATGCCTCACGCGAAGAATTCTGCACTGATCAGCAAGAATCACTCGATCGAGTGGATTATATTAGTCGATCGAGTGAAATACCTGAAGAATCGTTCGATCGAACACTTTATTCCACTCGACCGAACTGCTGCTTAGAGGAACTACTCGATCGAGCTGTTTCATGCACTCGATCGAGTGAAAATCAAGAGAAGAGTCTTCGATCGAGTAACATTTCTACTCGATCGGCTGAATTGGCCAGTGTGAGCAATAAAACGTTATGTGGGTTTGTTCTAGATGACGATTTTGCTGAAGATAATGGTTACGGTGAATCTCCTCTTTTCAAGGCCGAGCTGGATGCGGTTGAGGCTGCGATTTACGAGACGGTTTCCACAGAGGAGGATGACGAGGCAGCTGAGTCGGTAATTGCTCCTAGAACGGAAGAGGTAATATCTTCCTTTGTCAATAATTCCATCACTAAGAGCGACCAAACCGAGGTAGTTAACGATAATTATATTATTGTTTTTTTAAATAGTACATTGCTTCATTTGACTCATGCTTCATATTTTAATGCCATACCCCCTCCTAGCTGGACAAGTAATTTAATAGTTTTTCACCGTACTTATCGTCACAAACTTGTTAATCTGAAACGGAGCCTTGAATTATTGTTAATTGCTCCTGAGCTCCTTTATTTTGTGGACAAATTTAGGAGTTGTCATAGGAAATTTGTTAGGCTTAAACAGTTGTACATTTTTATTTCCTATATCTTTATTCCACTGTGGTGCTACTAACATTTTTGTGTAGCAGATGCGCAGCTGTTTGATCGGTTGCTGCGCGCTTTGAGCTGTTTTGACCGGGCTAATTATAGAGGCTCGAAGAAAAGAAGGTCGAGCTGGGACCTGACTGAAACTAGCGCTACCCGGGAGGCAAACCGGAGATTTTTATTTTCAGTTGTTTTTCGAACCTTAAATTTCTTTTTAGTTGTAATAATTGGTCTTCTCGATCGAGTGCTCTACTTCCTTCGATCGAACACTTTGGCAGCTGATTGTACTCGATCGAGTATTCTATCTTCTCGATCGAAGTACCACGAGTAGATTCGTTTTGTTTTACTTCCTGTGACGCTGTTCTGGAGCTATTAGTGACCTCCCACGTTGCTGGCTGGTTTGGGGAGGTCCCTTATTCGCGTAATCTTGTAAGCTATCCGCATCTACACTCTTTCTCTTTTAGCTTGCATTTCCTTTCCATGTTTAGGTACAATGAGGGCATTGTACGGTTTGGTTTGGGGAGGTTATGCATCCATATCTGTGTCTGCATTTATGTTGTTATTGCATTTCTGTTATCACGTTTAATTTCTGTATGCACTGTTGTTTATTTTTATAAAATTCAAAAATCTCAAAAAAATAGAAAAAATTCAAAAATTTCAAAAATTTCACGTCTACTTTTGCATATAGGTTGAGTCGGAACGGTTGATTTCAATGATGAAATTGCACTATAATTGTCCTTTTTACTTAAGCCTTGCATAAAACTTAATATCTTTAGCCTTGTCTTATTGCATATCTACGAGTTAATGTTAAAATTTAGCTGAACGAATAGACTTGACCTGAAAATTTTGGCAAACTACTTATATATTCTAAGATATTAGAGCCTTATAACTGGTGTCATTTATGACCAGTTCATGTAGTAATTGAGAGTAGTATACTCCTTGCATATCATGTAACATTAATTTGCACGTATATGAAATTCAATTGCTTTTTGCCTGCATACATTCGGGTTAGTGGTTGGTGTCACATGCAGGGAGGTGCTTACAATTTCCCTTTCTTTCATTTTTACCCATTTAACTCCACATTAGCCAAATTTGCCTGTTGACCCTTAGCTACATTCCAAATTTAGCCTGCCTTGTCAAGCTAGTTTAGTCTATGTTTTTGCGGTATATATTTTATTGTGCCGAGTTTGGCTTGTATCCACTGATTTGGAGTTGGTAATTTATGAAGAAAAAAAAAGAAAGAAAAAAACGTGAAAAAAAAAGAAAAAAAAGGAAAAAAAATCAGAAAAAAGAACAAGAAACCGTGAAAAAGGAAAGAAGAAAAAAAAATGGTTGGTTGTTGACGGTTTCGCTCCTATGCTTTATTTACATTTATTGAGGAGTATTTTCAGTTCGGTTTGGTGAGTTTTGTGCCAAATGAAGGGCATATGTGCTTAATTCATAATTGAGTTGGAAATGGATGTTGTTATATGGTTTTGTTTAGGTACTAGCTTGGCCGCCTATACCTCCACATTCCCATAAATGTTTTGCCTTTTCTTACCCATTGCCTCACTTTACCATATTTTTGTAAGCCCTCGGCTGTGACATGACCTTGTTTGGTTGGAATGTATGTACGGTAGCTAGAATTGTCTATCATATTAGTTGCATGCATGTTTATGTGGGTCGTAGTCTAGGTGAGCGGCTATATTTCTTTCTCACTTACATATATATGTTCACCCTTTGCTTCATGAGAGAAGAGTGACCCGTGAGAGTCCATTATTAAAGGTCTCGCAAGGTCGACGGTTCAGCTATTTTATAAACATCCTATAACTCGTTTGCATTTGACTGCTTGCTATAAGTATTAGTTTGCTTGCATTAAATCGGTTTAAGTGGGCATTTGTAGCTAGCTCTGAGTTATCTTTTCTGTTCCATTAGTTGCATTTAGTTTACTCGAGGACGAGTAAAGGTTTGGTTTGGGGAGATTTGATACGTGCATTTTATATAGTCCTTTTTTGCCTTTTTATGCACGTATTTCTATGTTATTATCGTAGTTTTATGCTACGAAGTGCCCCGAATATGCTACTTTGGTTTGTTTTGTTCTATTTGCAGGAATGGACCAGGAAGTAGTGAAATCAAGCCTTTTATTGTCCGTTTTGCATGCATTTGAAGGAAGAGTGAATTTGGAGCGGAAATGTAGCTGTCTTGGGATGCGTGAAGCCATTTCGGGAGCTAAAAAGACAAGTCAAAGCTGAACTAACGGAATTGTGAGCTGCTGAAGTCAAATATCACTCGATCGAGTGATTTATAGGTCGATCGAGTGGTTTTGGATGGTAGAATACCTCGATCGAGTACTTTCTTTACTCGATCGAAAGGATGCATTTTAAGGGTTGCTCGATCGAGTGGTTATTCTGCTTGATCGAGTGGTTTGAGCTCAGTTTTTCTCGATCGAGTGGTTTTAAATCACTCGATTGAGTGATTTTCTGTGGGCTCGGGCTTTTCTTAATCTGATTTCGTATTAGGTCAAATAAAAATCCTATTTCTTATAAATCGGAATGAGGAACGTTATTTGTAACTCTCCTCTCTCTGATCATCTATCACACTACTCTTTATGTTACTTTTCTACTCTTCTCTGTTCTACTCTATTTT
Source organism: Silene latifolia (assembly GCF_048544455.1). NCBI lineage: Eukaryota > Viridiplantae > Streptophyta > Magnoliopsida > Caryophyllales > Caryophyllaceae > Silene > Silene latifolia. Next base: position 71,510,509 of record NC_133526.1, on the reverse strand, counting down.
CCGGATCTACTGTAATTCTCTCTTCTTCTTTATTTAATGTTTATTTCTCTTTCCTTTATTTCTGTTCTTTCCTTTATTATGTCTAGCTAATTCTCTTTGCTAGGATTAGGGGAATCAATGAATGAATGTTAATTGCTAATTAGTTCATAGATTGTCGTTGTTGTTTTAGTCTATGTTGTTAATCGCTGCTTTAATTGTATCTAGCTGATTGAATCGATGCAATTAGCCTTTTTAACCTTGGCAAGCCTTGACCTAGACCGGAAGGTTGGAAGGGGTGAGACCCGCAGTGAACAATAGAATGCTTTAGTGAGGGCGGAAGCTAAGCTAATAGTATTTTAGGGCGAATTGAGACCGGAAGGAGATATTCATTGCCCCTTAGATCGACACATCGACTAATCTGTGACCTTAACTACAAATAATTGACATTCATTGATGAACCGACATCCTAGTTTCCTTTCCCTCTACTTAATTTCTCTTATCTCTATTTCTCTTACCTTAATCTCGTTAGTTTAGTCAAAACAATCAAAACCCCCACTGTGACCTTAGACAGACCGAGTAGACAAGTGGATAGTGACCGCCTCCCTGTGGAGATCGACCCTACTTACGGCTAGCTTCTGTTAGTGTAACTAGGTATTTTATTTTTGGTACCTGACGACGGTATCAACCTCGTTACATACGAGCCGTAGCATTACAATCCGAAAATTGTTACTCAAGAGTAGATTTACTTTAAAGCGAGGGTCTCTTTAAAGGTAAATAGAGCTTTAGAGTACTCAAATGCATAAGATTGACATAAAGATGTTGATCAAGATAAATTATGTTAGGAATCACCACATTTCATTTTGATGAAGAATGGCAAATGATATTAAAAAAAATATACTTTTCTAAAATGGGAATTTAGAGAAGAATGTGTTTGGAACACAAAACCTTAGATAAAGATCTAAGAATCCTAACATCTTATGCGTAACTTTCTTAAGTGATCCTAGAATGGTCTTAAGCAAGCATTAAAGGATTATACTTTTCGTTCATGTGATAACAATGAATGGTTTCATTCACATGATTGAAGAATCATGATTATACATGAAGTTAAGTGGGAGCTAGAATTGTTTCTCCATGTCTTATATGTTGATCACATATTACTTATTGAGAATAATGTATTAATGCTCTCTTCTGTCAAGAGTGATTGGGAGACTTGGAAAGGGATGCAAAGTATTCTAGATTTTGAATCTATGTGAGAGAATATTGGCATAGAGTTCAGAGTCTTATGAGGATAAGATCTTTCGTATCTGTTTAACATCAACAAGATTGAATGGGTTATTCATGATGATGGAAGTAGAATTACTATGATGGAGTCATAGTCGTTCACTGAACCTATTAGGTTGTTGATTACATGAAATTAACTTCTAGTGTTTCCGCCATTAGAATGATCATGTATGCCAACAGACACACATGCCATGATGTGACATATGCCTAGAGCATGATAAGTCAATAACAAGATAATTCCCATGATATGGCTTGTGAAAGCCTTAAAGAACATCCTTGAGATTCTTGAGAAGAATTAAGGATTCGTTCATATGTTTGGATGATAAACTAAGTTATGTGTTGAGGGGTTACACAAACTTTAGTTTCCAAACCAAAAGGGATTTGTTGCAATCCTAGGATGTCATATTGACTTAGAAGTAAAAGACTAGAAAAGTGTTTTAGTTTCACGCATTGTAAATTCTACAAAAGGAATCTAAGTTAATTGTGATAAAATGGTCAACGTAGGGATTAAGGGTGAATCCCTCTACAAATGACTTTATCACAAGTTATGTGATAACAGTGGGAGCATCTTTCAAGTTAAAGAGCCCAAGTCTAGTAAGAAGACTAGACAAATACTTAGATAAATTCATGTTATTAGATATAACATTGAAAAGAAGGAAATAACAATTGACAAAGTTGGAATATATGGATATAGGGTATATCCACTTGCCAAGCTTTTATTGCATTTCGACTAGTGTAAAAGGTACACTAATGATTATAAGATATGAAGTAGTAATAGTGTATTGGCTATTCATATGTGATAATCTCATTTATCGTTTAAGTTTTATTAAACTCACCCATTACTTTGTTAAATCCAAATGGGTTGTAGAGACAAATTTAACCTATTAAAGTGAACTGGATTGACATGGTATTCGCCCCTAGTTACTTATATGAGGTGATGTCTCGAAGTGACTAGAGTGTGATGCGATTGATGGCAAGTTCAAGTGCCATAGAGTCATACGGGATGACTAGTCGATCACATAGGCAGACTGTATGGGACACTCTGTCGGGCAGTGACCGCTTATAGAGTTCTTGTAATTCGTAAAGCCTAGTCGTGGCAAGAGTTGTTATAGTATTCTTTTGAGTCAATTCTTTTGACTAGAGACTATTCGCCCAAGTTGGCACAATTTCTGATTGGCTTTGATTTATGCTCTATGACTGTCGTAACTGAGGTCAAATGAGTATATTTTGGGTTATGATGAACTATGTGTTGGAATTCATTAATCTCGGTTACCCGAGGCAATGATAATCAAAAGACAATGATAATCAAAAGACAATAAAGAAACGTACTTTAAAAGTAAATATAGTTTAAGTGATTACATGTTCAAAACCAAAACTGATAAATCCAATACATCCAAAACCAAAAGTGTCTACTATCAAAACTGAATAACTAAGACACCGTCTGACACAGCGGAAGACTCTTCTAATGCCAAGTGATGACTCATCCCACCTAGCCCATATGCATCATATCAAACCTGCTCAACAACTGCTCACCATCCCCGAATGGATCACCCCAGTTTTACAAAACAAACAACGGGGTCAGTACTAATTACACAATACAAATCACAATAAAACAAATGCCAAACAACTCGATCGTCACATCAAACCCCAGTCTCCATAATCAATCTCCACACAACTCACTACACACTAAAGTGTGTAGTCCTGCCAGAGTACCCATCGCAACAGATAATCCACACCGCCAGTGCGGGACCGCAGCCGTACCCACCTAAGCCCCTCTCATCTCCATCGAGCGATAAACCCATGTTCATTAATGTGCACATCCCTTCTGTTGCGGGTTCCACAGAAGGCGAATCAAGGGCGTGAAGCCACTCCCGCAAGTGACTCCGCTCAGCCAGGGACGCACCCCGAAGACCACAGACAGATACAACAACAATTAACGATATTAATCAACAATACAACCAACAATATAACCAACAACCATCACAACCACCAACAACATACTTTAACAATAATCACAATGAAACCACCAAACACATCATGTAATTAATACTGAGTAGGGAAACCCTACCTGGAATGCAATCACAGAATCAGACGATCTAGGAGATGTCTCAAAACCTCTCTTCTACGAACCCTCCTCCTATACATACATTCATACAATTACTACCTTAACCATACAATCATAAAAACCCCCAAAACCCCAAATTAGGGTTTAACCAACATTGACCAAACACTATAAAAATGATATATAGAACTTACCCTTGACGCAAGGATCACAACGGTATAAAGAACAAAGGAAACCGACACCTCTAGCTCCGGGATTTGCCAATAATGCGAATGAAACGAACAACGTAACTTGCAATCTCTCCTTTTTGTGTTTTTAGGTTTGTAAAAGTGTTTAGGAAAAAGATGACGGAGTATTATATATTAATCCGCATTATTAACAAACCCGTCGCAAATCACCCGATAACCGACTTACTCGATCGAGTAAGTCTCGTACTCGATCGAGTGCCACATACTCGATCGAGTGCCAAGGCTACTCGATCGAGTACTAAGGCTACTCGATCGAGTGCCCCTACAGGCAGACTACTGTTTTGTATATCAAACATACTTACTCGACAGGGTAAGCCCCACTCGATAGAGTACCCAAAGACTCATAAAACCGTAGTATTACAGTCTTCCCTCCATAAAAAGAACTTCGTCCCCGAAGTTCAAACCACAACAAAACAAAAACACACTAACACTCTCCCGACACAACAACAAAAACAAAACTCAACATAAAACTCCAAAACATACTTACCAAACCAAACTCAACCAGACTCAAACAACTACTAACTATATCAAAATCAACATAAAAACATGTAAAAACTCTTCACGACCATCTCCTACCTCCCTAAAAGAAACAAGGTTACGTCCCCGTAACCATACATACCTGATAAAAAAGGAACGGATAGCGCCTGTCATAGCCTCTTCCGCCTCCCATGTAGCCTCCTCAACCTCATGATTAGACCAAAGAACCTTAAGTAACACTGTCTCACCATGTCTAGTTTTCCTAACCTTGCGATCAAGAATCTGTTTAGGCACCTCAAGATAAGACAAGGACTCATCCAGCTCTATGTTCTCTACCTCTAACACATGTGACGGATCACTAATATACTTCCGCAGATGAGACACATGAAACACATTATGTACCCTATCCAAAGCAGACGGTAAAGCCAACCGATAAGAAACCTCTCCAACACGGTCTAAGATCTCATACGGTCCTTTGAACTTCTGACTCAACTTCCCAATCTTACCAAATAACATGACTCCACGCATAGGAGACACTTTCAAAAGAACCTTGTCCCCAATCTGAAACTCTATATCCCGTCGATGTAGATCAGCATAACTCTTTTGTCGATCCTGGGCCGCTCTCATCCTCTGTCTGATCAGCTTAATCTGCTCCATCATCTCATGTACCATCTCTGGTCCTAAAACCACTACCTCAGCACTATCGTCCCAACAAATCGGACTCCTACATCACCTCCCATATAAAGCCTCAAATGGCGCCATGCCAATACTGGTGTGATAGCTATTGTTGTAAGAAAACACAATCAAATCTAACCTCTGTTCCCAGCTACCACCAAAATCCATAACACAAGCTCGCAACATATCCTCTAGAGTCTTGATGGTCCTCTCAGTCTGGCCATCTGTCGCAGGATGAAATGCTGTACTCATCTTTAAGGTAGTTCCCAAAGACTCCTACAACTCTTTCCAAAACCGTGAGATAAATCTCGAATCTCTGTCAGACACTATATCTTTAGGCACCCCATGTAATCTAACCACATTCTTCCGATAAGCCATAGCTAACTGTGCCTTAGTCCATGTATGTTTCATTGGCACAAAATGAGCTGACTTGGTCAGTCGATCCACTATAACCCATATCATGTTGTTACCCTGTTGACTCTTCAGTAAACCCACAATGAAATCCATAGAAATGGACTCCCACTTCCACTCAGGTCCCTCAAGAGATTGAATCTTACCTTGTGGTCGTCGCTGCTCCCCTTTCACTCTCTGACATGTCAAACAACGAGCCACGAACTCAGCTGTCTCTTTCTTCATCCCAGGCCACCAGAAAGTCTTCTTCAAATCTTTGTATAGCATGTCACCGCCTGGATGTACCAGTAAGGTGTGCAATGAGCCTCTGTCAAGATCATCTTTTTCAGCTCCTCATCATTAGGAACACACCACCTCCCATCGAACCTCAGACTATCATCTGTATGAATAGAGAATCTAGACACTGTCCCTTTCTCTACTCCAGCTCTCCACTCCACTATCTTGGGATCTAACTCTTGTTTACTGCGAATATCATCATAAAGATCAGGTTGCACTGTCAAATGTCCCATAGCATGCCCTTTCTGGATCATATGTATCCCGAACTTCCCCACCTCATCTCTCAATCTCATCAAAGATATAGTTGTGCATAAGGAATGCACACTCTTCCTTCTCAAAGCATCTGCAACCACATTGGCTTTCCCTTCATGGTAGATGATGTCCATATCATAATCGCCAATTAACTCCATCCACCTCCTCTGTCTCATGTTCAACTCCTATTGAGTGAAGATGTACTTGAGACTCTTGTGATCTGAAAATACCTTAAAGGTCGCCCCATATAGGTAATGTCTCCAAATCTTAAGAGCAAACACAACTGCACCCAACCCTAGATCATGAGTAGGGTAGTTCTCTTCATAAGGCTTCAATTGCCTAGAAGCATAGGCAATCACTTTCCCATTCTGCATCAATAAACAACCCAACCCATTCTTTGAAGCATCCGTATACACCTCAAAGTTCTCACTCCCTTCAGGCAATGCTAAGATTGGAGCTGTGGTCAAACGCTCCTTTAATGTTTGGAACGCCGTCTCACAACTTTTATCCCAACGAAACCTGTTCTCTTTCCTCATCAAAGCTGTCATAGGTCTAGCAATCTTGGAGAAATCTTTCACGAACCGTCGATAATACCCTACCAAACCCAAGATACTCCTGATCTCAGCCACATTCTTTGGTGCTTCCCACTTGGTAACTGCTTCAATCTTTGCAGGATCCACAGCTACCCCTTTCTTTAAAATCACATGCCCCAGAAAAGTAACTTCCTCCAACCAGAACTCACACTTGGAAAACTTTGCATACAACTCATGTTCCCTCAAGGTCTGCGACATAATCCTCAGATGTTCCTCATGCTCCTCCTTAGTATTAGAAAAGACTAAGATGTCATCTATGAAAACCACCACAAACTTGTCCAAGAACTGACTGAAGACCCGGTTCATCAAATCCATAAACACAGCTGGTGCGTTAGATAACCCAAACGACATCACCACATACTCATAATGACCATACCTTGACGTTAAAGCTGTCTTTGGTATATCCTCTTCCCTAATCTTCACCTGATGGTATCCCGACCTCAAATCAATCTTAGAAAAGACTGCTGCACCACTCAACTGATCAAAAAAAATCATCAATCCTTGGCAAAGGATACTTGTTCTTCACTGTCACTCTGTTCAGCTCCCTGTAATCGATACACAACCTCAAGCTCCCATCTTTCTTCTTCACAAACAGAACTGGTGCTCCCCACGGTGACACACTAGGTCTAATGTATCCCCTCTCAATCAGATCATCCAAATGCTTCCTTAGCTCCTCCAACTCCTTAGGACCCATCCGGTACGGTACCTTAGAGATTGGCCCCATCCCCGGTTTCAGCTCAACACTGAAATCTATCTCCCTCTTCGATGGCAACCCCGGAATGTACTCCGGAAAGACATCTGGAAACTCTTCCACAATTGGTATCTGCTTAACTATCGGACTCTCCACTCTGTGATCCCTCACATGGCACAAGATCAACGGGCACCCTTTTCTCAGATAGGACTTCAAGGTCACTGCTGCAATCAACTTAACTTTGGGTTTGACAATAAACCCACGACAAGACACATTAATCTCCTTAGGACCTCTCAAAGAAACTTTCTTTTGATGACAATCTATCTTAGCTTTGTACTTTACCAACCAATATATCTCGACTATCATCTCAAAACCGTCTAAAGGAAACTCTAGTAAGTCTACAGGTAGATCAACTTGCCCAACTATCATGGATACACCTCTATACAACCTCCCACAAGATACAGACTCACCCGAAGGTATAAAAACTTCCTCTCTTACAGACTCATACTGACTCAAACCCAACTGTTTAACACGACTCGAAGATACAAACAACTGTGACGCTCCCGAATCAAACAAAACAAAGGTATAAACACCATTAACAAGAAATGTACCAGTGATAACATGAGCATCGTCCTCAGCTGCTTTCTTCTCCATCATAAACAACTTACCACTGGTCTTCTGCCCGCCTCCCTGGACAGTACTAGCTGAGGTAGTCGGTTTAGCACCCGACCCCTGGTTGTTGTTGGTGTTCATAGCTGGTTTCTGATAAGAATTACCGCCATTGCGGTTGCCCCCACCGTTGTTGTTCTGACCTCCCCTGTTGTTCCATGACCCAGCCGGCCTGTTACTAGCATAACTCTGTGCAGGACCCTGTGAAAAGGTCCCCTGTGATGGTCTCTGGAAACCCCCACTCATCGCACTGGTGCACTCATGTCTCTTGTGGCCCACACCGCCACAGTTAAAACAGGTCATTCCCCAGCTACTGCTACCACTCCCACGGCCACGCCCATATGAAGCCCCAACACTGAACCCTGAGCCCGAAGAATATGCCCTCACCCGACTATGATTACTCTTCTTATAGCTGGACTGACCACCCCCTTCACTCTCAGCTTTCCTCTTCTCAGCACCTCTCTCTTTGGTCATTTCAACCAACCTCTCAACCCTCCCAGCTCGCTCATAGACTTCCTTAACATCTGTAAGGACTCCCACCGGTAGCTTCTCCATAATCTTGGGGGTCAACCCCTTCTCAAACCTCAAAGCTAGATTCTCCTCACTCAGCCCCATATCCTCAGCGTATCTGGACTTCTCATTAAACTTACGGTAGTACTCAGCCACCGTCATATCAGATGTCATCTTAAGAACTCCTCCCTCAGCTTACTCATCACATGTTCCGGCACAAACTCACGTCTCATGGCTCTTCTGAACTCATCCCAAGGTATTGCATGTAGTCTCTGCTTCATATACATCTCCCTAGCACTCACCTTGACCTTATCCCACCACTCACCTGCCGCTTCCCTCAAGTAGAACGCAGCTTGTTCTACTTTCAACTCATCCGGGCAGTGAACTAACTCCAGGATATTCTCCATCTCCCTGTGCCAATTATCCAGTAGAATTGGCGCCCCAGTTCCCTTATACTCTTTCGGATTGAACCTAGCTATATGGATACTGATCTTGGAGTGATCAACCTCCTTATCCTTCCCCACTCTCTTCAAAGCTTCCGTAAGAGCATCTGGTGCTCAAACATCTTTACTATGTTTGGGTCATACTCTCAGCTCTAGCATACAAGGCAGTTTTCTTTGGCGGCATCTTGTAACTATATAAGAGAAAGGTAGACATAAACACTCATACTATAACCCAAAACATGCATACGACCTGTATAAAATCCACTTGATCGAGTTCCAAAACCCACTCGATCGAGTTGAGGCCACTCGATCGAGTGCCCCACCTACTCGATCGAGTGCCTCGACTCCAGAACCTGATCAGAACACTGCTCAAAAACACACTCGATCGAGCTGACCCCACTCGATCGAAGGCCCCTACGTACTCGATCGAGTGCCCTAAAACACGCTTCTGCCCAGAAAACACAAAACTACCTACTCGATCGAGTCAGACCCACTCGATCGAGCCTCTCACCTACTCGATCGAGTGCCCCCCACTCGATCGAGTCATGCAGACTCGTATAACTACCCGCATGTTTATCCTTCTTTCCCAACTATACAATACAAGCTTTATATATACCAACATAAATCAATGACCATTATATATATATATATATATATATATATATATATATATATATATATATATATATATATATATATATATATATATATATATATATAGAGAGAGAGAGAGAGAGAATTAGGATCACATGAGTCCGCCTATCTTTTTGAGTCCGTGAGTCCATGATATAATATCACACGTTATATTAAATAATATCACGAGTTTACGATATCATACGTTATACTAAACAATATCACAAATTTGGAAAAAAAAACTTTTTGAAAAAAAAAAAATTGAAAAAAAAAAAATCGTGATATTGTTTTGTAATACAATATCACACGTTATGCTAAACAATATCACACGTTATACTAAACAATATCACAGCTTTCACGAAAAAAAAGTGTTAAAAAAAATTTCGAAAAAAAAAAAATTTGAAAAAAAAAATTTTGAAAAAAAAAATTCGTGATATTGTTTTGTAATACAATATCACAAGTTATGCTAAACAATATCACACGTTATACTAAACAATATCACAGCTTACACGAAAAAAAAAATTCGAAAAAAAAAAAATTCGAAAAAAAATTTTTATTTTGAAAAAAAAAATTCGTGATATTGTTTTGTATGGTGCGTGATATTGTTTTATGGACTCATGGACTCAAATATTTAGGTGGACTCACCGGATCCCACCTATATATATATATATATATATATATATATATATATATATATATATATATATATATATATATATATGAGTCCACCCTATCTTTTTGAGTCCGTGAGTCCATGATACAATATCACACTTTATATTAAACAATATCACAACTTATATTCAAAAAAAAAAAAAAAAAAATCGAAAAAAAAAATTTGAAAAAAAAAGTCGTGATATTGTTTTTATAAAATTTGAAAATTCCAAAAAAAAATTTCCAAAAAAAAAATTTGAAAAAAAAGTCGTGATATTGTTTTATAATACAATATCACACGTTACACTAAACAATATGACAGCTTACATAAAAAAAAAAAAAACCTTTTCCAAAAAAAAAAAATTTGAAACAAAAAATCGTGATATTGTTTTGTAATACAATATCACACGTTATACTAAACAATATCACATCTTACATAAAAAAAAAAATCGAAAAAAAAAATCGTGATATTGTTTTGTAATACAATATCACACGTTATACTAAACAATATCACAGTTTAAAAAAAAAAAAAAAAAAAAACAAACTTTTTCGAAAAAAAAAATTTTCCGAAAAAAAAATCGAAAAAAAAAAATTTGAAAAAAAAAAATTCGAAAAAAATTTTAAAAAAAAAATTCGTGATATTGTTTTGTATAGTGCGTGATATTGTTTTATGGACTCATGGACTCAAATATATAGGTGGATTCACCGGATCTTGCCTCTATATATATATATATATATATATATATATATATATATATATATATATATATATATATATATATATATATATATATATATATTTAGGATCCGGTGAGAACGAACACTCGGTGAGAACGACCAATATCCATTGGATTAAAAACAATCTTACGGCAGAGAGTAATACACACAACCCACATATCTTTTGTTGTTTTGCGTATATGACCTTGTTTTAATCAAATCACTTTCTCTCTCCTCTCATTTTTTCAGATTTATTTTATCTATCTGCCTTTTTTTCCTCGATTTCAATTCCCCAAATTATTTTCCCCCAATTTAGTTTTTCGTCAAATCTCCAGTGAATCGAATGACGACGACGACGACAAACAACGATCAATCTAATGCGATTTCATCAGTTTAGCTTCCTTAATCGTTCAATTTCTCTCATTTTTCGTAAGTAATTTCTTTTGTTTGAGCTTCAATTTCAATTGTTTTATCCGGCTTTGTTTAATTTTATGCTTTTGACCTTAAATATCTTCTTTATTTTCTTCTTTATGCATGAAATAACTAATACATGATCAATTTTTTGCTTTCGTTGATGATTTGATATTCAGGTAATATTCTCTTTGTCGCGATTAATTTAATTTTCGATTTCGTTTTGTTTGATTTATACTTTTATTTTATTTGTGTATTCAATGCGTTTTCCTGATTCTATGTCCTTTTTTCGCTCCAGTTAAAGGTACATCGTCGACGTATCTGCTCAATTAGGTATTAGCTTAACCCTATTTTTTAGTACTTCGTCTATTTTTAGCTGTTATTCGTACAATTTATTTTATTTTTCTTCAATTTCTATGTTGTTCTTCTGAAAATTGCATTATTTTGAACCTTAGTTTTATCGATTTCTCAGCACTTCATTTAGACTTTCATTTTTCGTAAATTCCATGCGTTTTACTTGTTATGTATTCGTGTTGCCTCCAACTCCAATTCAATTAAATTTGTTTGAATTGATTAGTTTTATCCGTATATTTCTGAGGTTGCTTTTTGTTTGCCAATTATTGTTGCTCGTAACCCCTGAAAGTATGTTACCCGTCGTTGGTAGTGTCGGCATGTTGCTCAATGAAATAAATCATTTGATACATTTGCTAAGAATAAGATTTCAACACAAAGAAGTGGTACTGGCTATTTTGATGGCATTCTGTGAGATTCACTAATTTATATACTTAAGGACCTTTTTAACTAACAACTACTCGTAAGTTCGCTTAATTTGTTGTAGTTACGTTTAATTACCTCCTAGTTACGTTTTTACAGATTCTAGTTTTGTTATGTGCTACGATGGATATTCTGCAAATATACTAATGGCTAGAAACATGTATTATTTTGTGCCAGCCTACTAAAAGCATGTGTATCCATGGGTGCTGTGTTCGAGTTCAACTCAAGCACAAATTATTGTTTTAAACCGGCGCAATTTCAGCATATATGTCGTTTAATTTAACTCATTACAAATAATTTTGGCCGAATTGTTTAATTTTCCTGAATAATTTTTAAGTTACAGTAGTTGCTTTTATCGTTCTAATTAAATTACATATTTGACGTATCTACTTTTTGAAATATTTTCCGTCGTTACCCATCATTTTTTCTCAGTTTCTTTAGTTTCTATGACATGTTTCTCGAAATTGCATTGGTTGTCACAATAGTTGTATCCATCTATTTTTGTAATTCATTATTAACAGTATGTTTTACATGCATTCCTTGACGTTTAATAAACTATATAGAATCAATGACTGAACATGACGTCACTCCTTCATACGGTTTAGGTCTTGTGGCTTAGGATATATGATCCCCTTTAGCTACTAGGTACGTTTTAATAGGTTCTATGTACGTCTAATTGGCTAGTAGGTACATTTACCCCCAATTGTCACTTTCCGTCCTACCTAAGTTCACATAGGTATTAGGAACATTATATGGGTTCTATAATCAATTAATTGGCTAGCAGGTATATCTCTTCTAGATCCCCTTAATCAATACTCCCAAATGTGCATAGTAGATACAATATTAATTTCATCAGATATGTAGGTACATATATGTGATTGTTGGTTACAATGATAATCTGAGTAGCTACATTTTTGGTTTTCTTGTGTAGAAGAAGACTAGTCCATGAATATTTCTTAGTCTTGGTATTTTTAATTACCGGTGGAAAATTTAATTTTCCATTTCGTTTTGTTATCAATAAGCAGGCTCACTACTAGTAAGACATATTAGTCTTACCAAAGTCATCTCTCATGAGGCGAAGCATCTTCTAACAATAATTTTCGGGGGTCTTCTATTGACTATTCTTTCATTCCTTCTCTTCTTATATTATACGCTTATACACCCCTTTTTGTAAGGTGGACTCATCCGGAACTCTCTTTTTATCTTGAGATCCACTGATTTTATACACTTAGGAGCTCTTTATTCACTAGGTACGTTTAATTAGTTGCTAGGTACGTTTTAGTGGTTCCTAGTTTTGTTATATGCTAGCTAGGATGTGTATTCTGAGCTATAATTGTTGTGTGTCAGCTTACTAAAAGTATGGTCTTCTTTTGGTACTATGTTTGAGGTCAACTCATTAGCTCCCGTAGATTAGGAACAAATGGAGTAATTATGTTGTACTTTCTTCATCCCATTGATTTCGTTCTTTTCTGTAATTTCCTAAATTATATTCTGATGTATTCATTTACATGTCTACTATGTAGATATTTTAAGTTGGTGCGGAAGTGTGTAATGGCGGAAGTGCGGCTGCAAGCAATCAAGCAAGGAGTTTGATCGTCTTTTTCAGAATATGTAATGGTTTCGGTTAGAATTGTCTAGTTAGGGTTGTTGCTTTGTAATGGTTTCAATTAGGTGTTATTGTGTGCACTTGAGATAGTTTTCGTGAATCTTTATTATGAAACATGATATGGGTTTCCATAAATAGAACCACTAATGTTTGTTTAAACTCGTCCACTCTTTTGTGGCAATAAAACTTTGTCCATTTATAATTGGCGTGATGAAAATGTTATCCAAGCCTGTTAACGTCAAGTGCATTTCATACATCTCAATTTATAATGACAGCAAATGTACATGAACGTGTCCAGAGCATCAGAAAATCCAATACGCATCTCAATTCTCACATAATTCTGTTAGATACATGTTTAAACTAATCTAGTTCGTAATAATATGCGTAGATACTCTTTATAATTTCAGGAAAAACAGGTTATACTCTCCCAAATTAAGCAAATTATCGGACATGCGCCAAGCAAAGAAGCTTGATGCCTACTATACTAACCATATTCTAATTTTCATAGCCATCTCAAGTTATATGCTACATATGCGCCAATTTCTCTTTGATCTAGTATAAACTTTAGCATACTCAAGTTATCATGTACAAACAACCCAAACATTGGCAAGTTAAATACGTTTTGGAATTTGAATGCAATATCCAAGTAACACATCGAAACAAGATGATAGGTCAGCTTAGGAACAATCATAACACAACCGAAGCACAGCCTAGACACAATCATCCATGAACCCATCACTTCTACTCAAAAGCGTAAAAATGTTGTCGTAAATAATCCAGGTAGATACACTACTAGACTTATCTAGTTACATTAATAATCTTTGTAGATACTCTTTGAATTTAAAAAATGTATCTGTCAATAATCTTTAAAATCTTCAATCCTTGTGCCAGTAATCAAATCTTCAATCCTTATGCCAAAAATCTTTATCACGTCAATCCTTCAAGCTTTCAACCATCAAGCCTGAAAGAGGTAAATCGTATAATTATAATACTAGATACACTAATCAAATACGAAAAAAGACGGAGCTTATTCATCGTCTAATTTTTTGAAAACGGGTATGCATAAATTATATTACCACATATATTAAAAAACTTATGTGCTTATTCGTCGTTTTAAGTTTTTTTTTTTTTACTGAAAATTGATGCGCATCAATTTTATTACTGGATACACTAATCAAATACGAAAAAAAAGACAGCGCCACCTATTTATCATCTAATATTCGTAACACTGGTACGCAACAATTATATCACTAGATACAATAAGCAAATATGAAAAACGGCCGAACATGATTTTATTGCACTAACAAATTAAAGCCACAACTATTGCACTAACAAAAGCTAAATTGGAAGACGTTAACACAAACAAGAATCTGAAAACAATTGAAATACATACATGATTGATATACATACACGATTGAAATATATGAATCTGGACACAAGTGAAATACGATTAAGACAAATTGAACACATTTGAAAACGATTAAAACATAGATACATATTTAAACTAGTAGACGATTTTTCGATAATATTGCTATCAGTTGGAACAATTGCATCAGTAGGAACAATTAAATTACTAAAACATTCAAAAATGGAACATAATTAATTTATGAGACGAAACAAATATATCAATAGGCACGCCAATCAAATACAAAAAAAAGACTGCGCCTATCCACGGTCAAATTTAAGCTTATAACCAATGATTTTCATTTAGACGACCAGATACGCTGTTCCAAATCAAAAACAACATACATCAATTTTTTGATTTTTTTCGTTTTTACTGAAAAGTATAAGGTAAAAAATTTAATAGTACACGAATGAACTTAACACCCTTTATAATTCTAAATACGCTTCTAAAAAAACAAACGCATAAATTATACTACTGGATACGCTAATCAAATACGCAAAATACTATGTCTATCCATTGGTTAATAATGGGCTGATTCGTTATACTACTAAATACACTACTTAAAAAAACAAACACATAAATTAAAATACTGGGTACGCTAATCAAATACGCAAAATAATATGTCTATTCATTGGTTATTACTGAGCTGATACGTTATACTACTAGATACGCTACTAAAAAAAATGACTGCATCAATTATACTACTAGATACGCTAATCAACTACGCAAAATACTATGTACATTCACTGGTTAAATTAATACTCAACAATGAGACAAACAGATACACTAATCAGATTGCTAAGACAATTGTGCTTATTCATCACCTATTCTACACTTAAAACTGTCATACATCAGCTTAAGTACCAAATAAGCTAATAACATATGAGCAACAAGCGGGATAGTACGTCATCTACGCTTATCTGAGAACGAATACACATCTAATACATTGCTATATACATTAATTACATCCAGCACACAACAACCCTATAATTTAGCGTCCTAATTACCTATCACTGATTCTAAACATCAACAGATTGAAATATATACATACCTAAATCAGAAGATGTTTGCGCGATATCATTGATATCATTACTAACAGCTGGAACAATTGCATCAGTAGGTTCACTAGATCCTTCAACATCCATTAAATCCCTACGATTCAAATAAAAAAACGAAAACAAAAATCAACAATCTTAGATATACTATCCGTATAGAACATATATCAGTTACGCAGAAAAATAGTTGAAAATCTTAGAAACATACATCAATTCGTTAATCAATGGCATCGATTGGGGTCAATTTCGTCGTTTTGGCTACTTGATTTAATGAGATTCACAGTTTTTTGTTGATTTCCATGGATTTGCTAATCAGAATTAGAGAAAAAATAGGAAACGTAGAGAGAGAAGGAAATAATGATGTGTAAATCAGGTTTGTTTTCTTTTCTTTTTTAATTTCACGCGTATGACGTGGACGGATTTATAACACCCTCCGTAATCTTTGTTTTAAATCCCATTGTTATACATCGTTCTCACCGTTCTCACCGAGTGTTCGTTCTCACCGGATCTCACCTATATATAGATATATATATATATATATATATATATATATATATATATATATATATATATATATATATATATATATATATATATATATATATATACATATAGAGAAGAGATCAACTAAGGCCATTTCATCTTATGAGTCCATAAGTCCTTCTAAAGGCCCTTGGATGAAGAGAATGGAAGGCTAGAATTAGATCTCAATGGATGGCTACAAATTAATCCCTCCACCTTTTCTCTAATTAGCTCATCAATCCTATTAACATACCTCACTAATCATTATCATCTCATTATCACAACTTCTTCTCATCTCTCTACATCTCAATTCTCTTTCCTCTCTAAAAAACCCAAAAAAATCAAAAACCTCCAAAAATCAAAAACCCAAAAAAATCATTCATTCATCTCTTCCTCATTCACCACCACCCACCACCACCCTCCCGACACCACCCCACCACCCGCCGCCAACCCCACTGACGCCGCCACCGCCGCCGACTTTTTTTTTTTTTTTTTCGTGTTAGTTTTTATGTTTTGAGTTGTTTTTTCCATTCGTTATTTTTGTTATCTTGTATTTTATTTATTTATTTTTCATTCGTTATTTTTTACTTGTTTTCTCAATTCTCGCTTTTTTATAAAAAAAACTCAGATTTGAAATAACACAAACAACAACACTCTCAAAAAAAAAAAAATATAAAAAGTGTAACCTTAATTGTAAATTGTATAACTTTAATGTTTTACGAGTATAACTTTAGTCGTAAATTGTATAACTTCAATGTTTTAGCGGTACAACTTTTGTATAACTTTTGGTTGGAGTTAAAGTTATTATAATGCATATTTTGACATTTCAAATATCGTCTTATTTTTTTTATTTTTACAAATGTCGTTTCTTTAAAATTCGTCTTGTTTTTTTTATTTTTACAAATGTCGTTTTTTTAAAGTTATTATAAATTTTTCAGTTATGGGCAAAAGTTATACTTTTATGGACTAAAGTTATACAAAAATGGTCTAAAGTTATACAAAAATTGCCTAAAGTTATACTGTTATGGACTAAAGTTATACAAAAATAGACTAAAGTTATACAAAAATTGCCTAAAGTTATACAAATATGGACTGAAGTTATACAAATAAGGACTAAAGTTATAAAAAAACTGACTAAAGTTATACGAATATGGACTAAAGTTATACAAATAAGGACTAAAGTTATACAAAAATTGACTAAAATTATACAAAAAATTGACTAAAGTTATACAAAAATAGACTAAAGTTAAACAAAAATGAAATTTTGAAGTTATACAAAAAGGATTTGAA
The DNA here is from genome assembly GCF_048544455.1 of Silene latifolia. NCBI lineage: Eukaryota > Viridiplantae > Streptophyta > Magnoliopsida > Caryophyllales > Caryophyllaceae > Silene > Silene latifolia. Next base: position 71,492,878 of record NC_133526.1, on the reverse strand, counting down.
GTTATACAAAAATTGACTAAAGTTATACAAATATGGACTAAAGTTATACAAAAATGGACTAAAGTTATACAAAAATGGACTAAAGTTATACAAAAATTGACTAAAGTTATACAAATAAGGACTAAAGTTATACAAAAATTGACTAAAGTTATCAATTTTTGTATAACTTTTGTCCATTTTTGTATAACTTTTGTCCATTTTGGTATAACTTTAGTCCATTTTTGTATAACTTTAGTACTTATTTGTATAACTTTAGTCAATATTTGTATAACTTTAATCCAAATTTGTATAACTTTAAACCAAATTTGTATAACTTTAGTCCAAAATCGTATAACTTTAGTCCAAAATCGTATAACTTTAATCCAACTTTGTATAACTTTAGTCGATTTTTGGTATAACTTTAGTCCATTTTTGTATAACTTTAGTCCTTATTTGAATAACTTTAGTCCATATTTGTCCATATTTGTATAACTTTAGTCCATATTTGTACAACTTCAGTCCATTTTTGTATAACTTTAATCCATTTTTGTATAACTTTAGTCCTTATTTGAATAACTTTAGTCCATATTTGTATAACTTTAGTCCATATTTGTAAAACTTCAGTCCATTTTTGTATAACTTTAATCCATTTTTGTATAACTTTAGTCCTTATTTGAATAACTTTAGTCCATATTTGTATAACTTTAGTCCATATTTGTACAACTTCAGTCCATTTTTGTATAACTTTAATCTATTTTTGTATAACTTTAGTCATTTTCGATAAATTAATTGGAGTTTTATATAACTTTAGTCCAAAATTTGTGTAACTTTAGTCCAAAATTGTGTAACTTTAGTACAAAATCGTATAACTTTAGTCCAAAATCGTATAACTTTAGTCCAACAAACGTATAAATTAATTGGAGTTTTATATAATTTTATCATAGATTAGAAACTAAAAAAACCAACAATTTTATCATAGATTCATCAAAAAAAAATTAACAATGAAATACAATACAAAAATAATAATTGAAATAAAAAACGTCAGATCTAAAAATTTAAATATTTAAATTTGAAAAATTTATATATCGTTTGTATAACTTTAATGCACGCAGTGTATAACTTTAATAGACAATATGTATAACTCCAATTTATACAATTTATAACTTTAGAGGTTAATAGTATGAATGAGCCATGACAATAACAAAAAAAATGAATCTGAAAAAATGACAAAAAAAAGAGAAAAAAGGAATGAGCCATGACACTACCTACGTCCTACACCAATTTAAAATTCACAAAAAGAAAAAAAAAAGAAAAAAAAAATATGAAAATCAATGAATCAGCCCCATAAAACATGACGACCACAAAACAAAAAAAAGGATAAAATATAAACCATATATTTCAAAAACCTCACCCTTACGCCAGCCACCGCCGCTCCTCCAACCACCACCAACCACAATACCATCAGCCGGTTGTGGGCTCGAGGCTTGCAGATCCGAGGAGAGGAGGGAGAGGGAGGCGGCAGAAGGAGGAGGTCGTGGTGGTTTTTGGTGATAATTTTTTTAGGATTTATTATTGTTGGTGTTGACGGAGGTGTGTAGTAACCGCAGAAGGAGGAGGACGGAGTTGGTTCTGGTGGTCGGCAGATCCGGTGTGCGTAGAGGTGGCGGCGGCCTGAGATGCGGTTGTGCGCAGGGGTGGTTGTTGAGGAGATGGCAGATCCGGTGTGCGTAGGGGTGGCGGCGTGTGGTGCTTTTGTGGTTGTGGGGTGCGTTTGTGAGAGGGGTGGAGGCGGCGTTTGTGGTGCTTTTGTGGTTTTGGGTTTTTTTATTTGTTTGGGTTTTTATTTGTTGGGAGAGAATGAATGAGGAGAGGGTGAGTGACTGATTAAAGAGGGTGAGTGAATGAAATGGATGAGAGGAGGTTATGAGAATGAGGAGGATTAAGAAGGGAGATTAATTGAGTTAGGGAGGTAATTAGATGAGATCAAATTGTGGCCCTTCATTGAGATGAAATCTCAATCTTCCATCCCCTCCATCCTATGGTCCTTATAAAGACTTAGGGACTCATAAGGTGTAAGGGCCTTATGAGAACCCTTCTCTCTCTCTCTCTCTCTCTCTCTCTATATATATATATATATATATATATATATATATATATATATATATATATATATATATATATATATATATATATATATATATATATATATATATATATATATATATATATATATATATATGCGACTCTTTATATACTCAAGCAAACTACTTTACTTCCATATCACTAATATGCCACATTATAAAACAAGCAACATACTTCATTCATCCAACATACAAGTCAATACTCATCATCTTTTATTCACACTCCCATCCTCCACATTCATATATCCACTGATTCACACCACATGTTACTACGTAGATACACAAATAATAAGATAACACATACGATCCCGACACGTACCCCATGTGACCGGTTCAAAATCGTAGGGCGAGTTCGGGACTTTAGGACGTCACCCAAGCCTTTGCATTAGCTCCTACAACTTCTACCCTGGGTTCATTTTAATTTGACTCCCTATATTCATTAAGTTCATTGGTTACAGGTTTTAGGATCGTCGCTCTGATACCACTTTGTGACACTCCCATACTCCAAGTGCCTTACCAGGACCACTCAGGTATAGGAACGTCACCATCTCGGTTACCCGAGGCAATGATAATCAAAAGACAATAAAGAAATGTACTTTAAAAGTAAATATAGTTTAAGTGATTACATGTTCAAAACCAAAACTGATAAATCCAATACATCCAAAACCAAAAGTGTCTACTATCAAATCTAAATAACTAAGACACCGTCTGACACAGCGGAAGACTCTTCTAATGCCAAGTGATGACTCATCCCAGCTAGCCCAAATGCATCATATCAAACCTGCTCAACAACTGCTCACCATCCCCGAATGGATCACCACAGTTTTACAAAACAAACGGGGTCAGTACTAATTACACAATACAAATGACAATAAAACAAATGCCAAACAACTCGATCGTCACATCAAACCCCAGTCTCCATAATCAATCTCCACACAACTGACTACACAATAAAGTGTGTAGTCCTGCCAGAGTACCCATCGCAACAGATACTCCACACCGCGAGTAGGGGACCGCAGCCGTACCCACCTAAGCCCCGCTCATCTCCATCGAGCGATAAACCCATGTTCATTAATGTGCACATCCCTTCTGTGGCGGGTTCCACAGAAGGCGAATCAAGGGCTTGAAGCCACTCCCGCAAGTGACTCCACTTAGCCAGGGACACACCCCGAAGACCATAGACAGATACAACAATAATCAACGATATTAATCAACAATACAACCAACAATATAACCAACAACCATCACAACCACCAACAACATACTTTAACAATAATCACAATGAAACCATCAAACACATCATGTAATTAATACTGAGTAGGGAAACCCTACCTGGAATGCAATCACAAAATCAGACGATCTAGCAGCTGTCTCAAAACCTCTCTTCTACGAACCCTCCTCCTATACATACATTCATACAATTACTACCTTAACAGTACAATCATAAAAAACCCCAAAACCCTAAATTAGGGTTTAGCCAACATTAACCAAACGCTATAAAAATGATATGTAGAACTTACCCTTGACGCAAGGATCACAACGGTATAAAGAACAAAGGAAACCGACACCTCTAGCTCTGGGATTTGCCAATAATGAGAATGAAACGAACAACGTAACTTGCAATCTCTCCTTTTTGTGTTTTTAAGTTTGTAAAAGTATTTAGGAAAAATATGACGGAGTATTATATATTAATCCGCATTATTAACAAACCCGTCGCAAATCACCCGATAACCGACTTACTCGATCGAGTAAGTCTCCTACTCGATCAAGTGCCACTTACTCGATCGAGTGCCAAGGCTACTCGATCGAGTACCCTACAGGCAGATTACTATTTCTTTATCAAACATACTTACTCGACAGAGTAAGCCTCACTCGATAGAGTACCCAAAGACTCAGAAAACCGTAGTATTACAAAGAGCTGTGGCTAAACAAAGGGAATAGTGCGATAGGAATTGTCCACCCCCTTGTCTGGGTTGTTTGAAATCTCAAGGCCACTCGAGGAGTAGTGAACTGGAAATGCGTGGCCATGCTCGGAAGGTATCTACGATAGATAATTCCGGTCAGACAGTTACACTCCAGATCGAGGAAACACTCAAGATATGATCAAGTGCAAGTACGACCTGCAAGACACCTTGCATTGAGTGGGAGATTGTAATAGGACAAGAGAATTGGTGACGCACACTTGTCTCGGACAAGTGGGAGATTGTTGGAATATGTGTCCTCAACAATAGTGCGATCACATGTTTAAATCTCATATTAAGAATACGAAAGGGATGATTCATTTTATAGTCAACTGATCAACATTAATCGGTAATGATTGGCTAACTAGAGTTTGACATTACTGTCGTATGACGGTGGTGATCAGTTGATCCCTTTAGGTCACACCTATAGGATGAGGCCCAAATAGATATTTAATTAATTGTATACGATACAGATTGATTAATTCCTTAATTACGTGAGTTGGATTTTACGTCTTATTGTAATATGATTAAATAAGATTTAATTTAGTAATTAAATGTTAAGTTACTAACTTAGTTGAGGTTTTATATAAGTTTTGAGGTAGAGGTAATTGGTTATTTAAAGTTATAAAGAGTTGTAATTTTAACTAACTAGTAATTGTGGGACCCATTATATATAGATATAATGGTAGTATACTACTTAAAGGTTGAGTGTATATTATTTTATTAATTGTAATATTTAATTATTAAATGATTACATTAATAATTCATTATGTAAGATAATTGATCACATGACTTATAAGCATTTTTGAGACAAATGACAAAAGACAAAAATGGACCAAAAGACCATCACATGGCCGGCCATATGGAGTGTTTTATACTCCATTGTTTTGTCCAACTTTTTATGTAAAATCATGTGATTTTTGTCATGAAAATGACATCTCACTTACACCAAAATCATTATATTTCACCTTACACTCAAACACTTTTGTATAAAAATAAAATAAGAGGAAAATGCTCCATTGTGGAGTATGTGTGCCGTGAGATGCTCTTATAAGAGCATCCCTGTGCCTTTCATTTGATGATTATTCATTCCACTTATTCTATGCTTATTTTCTTTACATGCAAAATCCTCTCTAAACTCTCATAAGCATACTAATATACTTCATCTATTACTAAGGTAGTAATAATAATAATATTAGTATTATTAAGGAATAATTACTACTAATATCTAGTTAGTATTTGTAGTAATTTTTGGGTTAAATTTTGGGTGCAATCGGAAGAAGGTCTTCTAATTTGGAGGCTAAGATTTGGAGAATCATCCTAAGTATATTTTTAGCTCAAGAACAACACAAGGAAGGAGTCTTTGTGTTGTGCCCATTTCGTCCCTCATACGATGTAAGAAAAATCGTTTTCTCCTTCTATTAGCTTATTTATTCATGCATGCAACTAGATCCACTAGTATATAAATTATGAATAATTTATAAAATGATTAGAAGAGTCTAATAAGAGGTAAATGAACCTAACATAAGTTACCAGATCTTATGATGTAATGAGTAACACCTTATGATGGGTATCAGTTCGGTGGGGAGGACATGAGTTATATGGTTGTGATTGTGAGTGGTATAGCCGCGTGTTGAGTAATGTAAAAGTAAGTGAATATGGGTAAGGAGGTGATGTAAGTTTATGGAACTTGATAATGAAAAGATTGAAACGAGGGATGCAGATGGAGGAAACTTGAGATGTGTAAGGAATTATGGAGGGAGATGGTTAGGACTGTGTTGGTTAAGAATGTATGTAATGAAAGGTTGTTGTAAAGGGATGGAGAAGACTGGTATATAATGAACTTAGATGGAGATATGTCGCGACGTGGATTTGTAGATAGTAAGTGAGTTTGGGGAATTTGGTTTATTAAGAGGTGAAACTAGTGTGTGATTTCCTTGGGCAGTTAACGGTATGAAATGAGTTTTGGGTAATGTGTATGTTGTATCTTATATATTGTGTTTTGTGTAATCAGTAACTGACCCCGTTTAAATGTTTTGAAAACTGTGGTGATCCATTCGGGGATGGTGAGCAGTTATTGAGCAGGTATGAGATGGCTTGCGCGAGGGATATCTGGGATGGAGTCATCACATGTCTTTAGAGTCTTCCGCTGTGTCATAAACCTTAGTTTGCTTTTCAGTTGCTTGGTTTTGGAACATTTTTATTTCCTTTTACAGTTGGGATTTTGATATTATAATCACTTAAACTATTTTACGTATTAAAGTACGTTCTTTTATGGTCTATATGATATTCATTGCCTTGGGTAACCGAGATGGTAGCACTTTCATGCATTGGGTGGTCTTGGTAAGGCACCTTTGTGTATGGGGGTGTTACAACAATCCCCTACACACCCGAGTTATTCCCTTACCCACACCGAAAAAGAGCCCAACCTGACCTCTACTAACCACCTATGACGCCCCTGGCCTTCTTGAATAACCAGCCTGATTCATCTTCTACGCCATCTCATCCACCCATCTCTAAAGCCGTAACTCGAGGTGACCACGGTATAAGGAAACCCAAGCTTATATTTGATTTAAATACCTCAGTTTTTATCTTACCTTTACCGCGCAACCCTGTATCCGCCCTTCGACATGTTAATTGTAAATTGGCCATAGATGAAGAATACAATGCTCTTATTAGCAATGGGACGTGGGACTTAGCCCCGCGACCGCCAGATGTGATTGTTATTTGGTCTATATGGATTTTTCGTCATAAGTTTAATGATAATGTTTCTTTTGAACGTCATAAGGCTCGTCTTGTAGGTGACGGGAAAACCCAACAAGTTGGAACTAATTATGGTGAAATATCTAGTCAAGTGGCCAAACCGGAATCTATTTCGTGTTGTGTTAAGTCTTGCCCTGACCAACAAATGGTCCATTATTCAGTTAGATGTGAAGTATGCATTCTTACACGAAACTTTAAATGAGACCATATATATGCATTAACCCCTCGACTACAAAGATCCTAGGTATCCGTCTCATGTCTGCTTATTACGTAAATATTTATACGGCCTCAAACAGGCACCTCGAGCGTGGATCACCTGTTTCGCTGATTTTGTAAAACCCATAGGTTTTTTTCATAGCAAGTGCCATCATTCTTTATTCATCTACAAAGACGGTAAAAACCTTGCTTATTTACTTATTTACGTTGATGATATGATACTCACTGCTTCGTCGTTCGCCTTGTGTCGCCATATTATGGCTCGTCTGTTCGCTATGAAATATCGTGGATCAATTAGTTATTTCCTAGGGATAGCCGTTCAACGTCATGCTGGTGGTCTTTTCTTGTCTCAATCCAAATACGCCTTGGAAGTTTTCGACCATGCTGGCATGTCCACTTGCAAGCCTTGCTCTACTTCTGTCGACACACATATAAAGCTTAGCTAAAAAACCAGTACTAATTGTAGCGACCCGTCTCTCTACCGTAGTCCGACTGGTGCTCTTCATTATCTCACGCTCACTCGGCCAGATCTTTCCTATGTTTTCCAGCGGGTGACGTGAGCGTGTCGTTGTACACCCAATCAAAACACATTTATATTCTCAACAAAACAACTAGTTAGTGGTTAAGTCGAGGTCGATCCATGGGACGGTGTGCTTTGGGTTCTAAGTCTATCTATCTCAATTTATGCTAGTGTCACAATTTATTTGGGTTTGTAGTTGGTGAGTCTAAACTAATGCAAGCAATAAAGTAAAACAAGCGATAAAAGGAAGGATGTAAACAAATGATTAAAAGTGCTAGGATATCATGGGTTCATAGAGGCTTCATGGGAGTTAACCATACAAACGTGTTCACAAAGTTGCAAACAATTAATGTTGTAAAGGAACCGAGTTGGTGTATGTCTTACGGTTCTTAGGAAGAGTTGGGTCCCGGAGCCGAATCGATTAGATTGTACAACACCTACAAGTCGACTTACTTTCCCCCTAATCACTTCTATGCATGGTCTAACTAGACTCGAGTTGGTTTATATCTTACAAGTCAAGTTGAATAGATAAGAGATGGTTGTAAATGCAATGATTCATAGGCTTAGCATTTCATCAAACATAACATGTGCATAGGTTGACATCACAACAAGCAAGCAAAATAATTATGGGAACATATTAGATTAAGCATGATTATTCCCCATGTTTACTTCCCTTAATTACCCACTAATCCTAGTTAAGGGAACTACTCACCCATTATCATGGAAGACATGTCATTAATGGTGTCAATCATCAAAACAAGTGTAAACATGATAAGAGCTTTACGGAAATAAACAATAAAGTGTAAAGAGTAAAGGAATTATACCAAACTTGAGATGATCCAAATAATGAAGCAAGAATAAAAGAAGAGAACTTGATTGATTGATGAAAGGTTGTCAATCCTCCAATAATAACCCAATAATCTTCAATTACCCAAAAGTAATAAACTTGAACAATAATTAAGGAAAGATTAATGTGTAATTTTGTGGAAAGATTAAAGGCTAATCTATTATAATCTACTCCTAATCTAATCTAAGGAAAGTTGATTTAATCTAAGGAAACTTGCCTCCATAAGAGAGCTTGATAATCTAAATGTTACAATGGAGTATTTATACTAAAGATTTGGTACAAGAATTCGGGTTACTTAGGGCTTAAATGACGATTAAGACCCTTAAGAAAAGTTGAGGAAGTGCTCCTCTCCAAGGAAGATGCTAGTCTCCTTTTTGCTAGTCTTTCAGAAATATGCGCATCTCGAGTGGAACAAGGAAGAGACGTGCTGTACTGGAGAAGAATCCGAGCGGATTGGTCTCGGGACGCTCAGATCACAACGCCTCAAGACAAGCGTCGTGAGCACGGGACGCTCAGATCACAAGGCTTCAAGTCGAGCGTCCTGGAGGGGGGGACGAGCGTCTTGTCTCAGGGGACGAGCATCTTGAGTCTCGGGACGAGCGGATTGGCGGACAGCTTCTCTGTTTGAGCTCGGATTGTAAAACGGACGTCATTTTCTCATCCGGACTCCTATTGGAGTGATTCAAAAGGCTATACCACTTGATTTTTCGAAGCCGTTTCATCTAACATACTTTCAGAGCCAAAGGATAAACTCTTGGTTTGGGTTCCGAGCAATTTCTTCATGTAATGGCTTCCTTCTCGTCATCCTTACTTTTAACCCTATGATCCTTCTATATATTCTTTATTCCTACATCATTGGTTATAATTCTTGCCTCCTCTTCATAGTAGTCCATCCAAGATCGTAAAAAAGCTTCCAAATATGCACGGGAGACGGGAATTTCCGCCTAATTATCTTCCTTTCTACAAAACATACGAAACGCACTAGGAAAGCAAAATAGAAAACATTTGACGGATAAAATGGCTATGGAATGTTATAATAGTATGCAAAATAGGTTCAATTAGGGGAATAAATGTGCCCAATTATGAGTCACATCAAATATCCCCAAACCGAACCTTTACTCGTCCCGAGTAAAGAGGTGACTAAAACTAGACCTTTATTTAAACTATCCTAATAATATAACCGATGTGAGACAATTAGCGGGTCTCACTCCGCCCCTTCAACTCACAACAAGACATCCATGAGGTAGGGTGCCTTCTTGCAAGACAAGGTGGGGCTTGCCAAAATGGCGATACATCCAAGCATTAAGCACACAAAACAAGTAATGGATGCATCTACAAAAGAATAGTCACTTTCCTCATCTAAGTGGCGGAAATTATCTACAAGGGAAGCAATCTAAGGGTACACATTCCATCATAGATACGGTTTCTTCAAACTACTAAGCCTAGAAGGATACCAATAAATCACCTCCAAGTTGTGTCAAGCTAGGGTACCTTTGTCCTAAATTGTTAAATGCTTTCGTCAAGAGTAGACTCCCTATGGTGTTTGAAAGACTGGAGGATCGCGGAATTCCCCTTCTTGCCTAGACAATAAGAAGGGCCGTCCCCTCTCTACCATGCACAAAAGTGGATACGATGGAAAAGGGATCAATAGTATTTGAGTTTCATATGGCAGTTTGCTTTGTTGTTGTTTTTCCCCCCCAATTTCTTGTGGCATATAACATTTGGGAACACTTTCTTTTTGCCATTTCTTTTGATTTTTGGCATTTCAACACTTGATAATTTCAACTTTTTCTTGCATTTCTTTTGAACATTTTCAAAGTCACCCCAATTAGTAACGAGGGTGCTTATATTTGAAGCATAGGAGTTTTCATTTTTGTTACTCCTCTTTTCTTTTTGATGCGATTGCAAACTTTTTGACTTTTCATTTCATTTCTTGAACTCAAATTTGAACAATTTTTGTGCCCATTCCCTTTTTGATGACAAAATGTGGTAGAATATGGATGATGGTTGCATGGCTTTAAGGGTCACCTTGGAATAAACGGTAGCCAAGGAGTTATCACACCACAAGGTACTCTTGACTAGGCCTTAATCCATGGGTCAAAGGATACTAGCATGACACATCCTAGGGTGTTTTACAAGTATTCTAACAAGCAAAGTCTTAAGAAGAAAAAGTATCTACAAGAGCCTTATATACACTTGTCAAGTTTCCCAAATAGATGATTTCACAAAGTTTTTCTAACATGCAACTACATGCCATGATGCAACTAACATATATACATCCTAATGCATATGCTTCTACCAACTAGCATGCCAAATAAACTAAATGCAATCCTAATTTTACATTTTTTATAACGCATCAATCAAAATAAAGCCACATAGTCATTAACATAAAGTGGAAAAAGGAGATTGGAAAGATCATACTATGCGGTCTTCAATATCCTCATGTCTCGGATGTGGCGTAGTCGATCATTGTGAAAAAGGATAAACAAACACAATATATACTCAAGACTGCACTACAAAGGAAATGAACATATTTTTGGGTTTTTGAATTTTTCAAACTTTTATGGTTTTTGTTTTTATGAAATTAAAGAACATATTTTTGGGATTTTTCGAAATTTTTTCAATTTTTATGCATTTTTGGAATATAAATTTCCATCCCCCACTTTATTTTGGACATTGTCCTCATTGTACATGTAGGAGTAGGAATAAAAAGGAAATACATTTTTATGGATTTTTGATTTTTTTTTGAAATAAAGTACAAATGCAATGATATGATATGAATGAATGCATGCTCTAACTAAATGCAATTCTAAATGACATATATAACAAATGAATGCAATCTAAACTATACTATATGATGCATGATTTCTATTAAGCTATGGTCACCTATGATCAAACCTCCCCAAACCGATTTAAACACTATTTCTAGTGTAGAAATGAATAGGTTTGGCCATTAGTGATTATGCATGAATTCTAGTCTATATGCAACTAACTACATAAATCATGTTAGATATATTACAATACAAACTATACTATATGAACTAACTAATGTAAATGCAATATGAAATATAATACAAATGCAAGCTAAATATTAATGTATATGTATGCAAGTCTAAATGTAAAGTCAAAGGTTAGGATATCTTACAAATGGTGGTTTGAGGGAGGACTCCACCAAACTCATTCCTTGTTGCCATGGTTATTGATGTTGTCCATGTTGCTCAATGCTCTCAAGAATCGGTCAAAGGCTTGAGCACAATCTTCAAACAAGCATGAATACAGTTTGTTCTAATTCAATATGAAGCTTGGCCAAGGTAGCTTGCCACTTACTCTCTCATTGACCTTGCCCTTACCACTTGAGCCTTTGAAATGCTTCAAACCGACAAGCCCATGATTCTTGTCAACATAAGGTATGAAGTATGGCTCATATTCGTCCGGAGACTTCCAATCACCACCTTCTCCTTCAATTTTTGTGATGATGATAGCATTTGGATTTATCAATCCTTTGAGAGTAGAAGGAGAATTCTCATAACATTGATGACCGGATACCTTAGGAATTGATGTTGTGGGTGCCAAATTTCCACAAGCAAGTTCATTTGCAAGTTTGTTCTTGAGCTTCTCCACCAAGTACCCTTTATATGATGTTTTGACCTTTTGGAGAAGGTCCACCATATCATCTCCAACAATCATAGGTTCCATGGTGGGTGCGAAAAGGTCTTCATGGTCAATAGGAAAGAGACATTCATCTTCCTCATGGAAGCATACCTCAAACTTCTCAAGGATGGGGTCCTCAAGTGAGGCAATATCACAACTCCATTCCTCTTCTTCATTCCATAAGTCCTTGCAAGACACATATTCCACATAAGCTTCTTCCATAGGCTTGTCATTATCACTATCTCCATAAGAATCATAAATGGGGGCTTCACTCCTCCACATTAACTCTTTCTCCAACACCTCAATGTTCACATCAAAAGATACACCCTCATACTCACAAAGGCTAAGAGTATTTGGCTTACTCAACCTCATATCTTCTTCATCAAATACCACACTTTCATAATCACAAGAGCTCAAAGAGATTGGCTCTTCCCACTTCTCATCTTCTTCATCAAAGGTCATTACTTCAAATTCACATTCAGGATCAATGTTTAAGGATCTGTGGGGAGTGGTTTCTTGGGTTGCCTTTATTTGGGCAATTTGAATCTCCAAGTCCTCTCCTTGGGTAACAATGCCTTGAAGAACATTGTCCCTCTTTTGGCTTTCCTCTAGCATTTGTTTGAAGAAGTTTTGTTTATCTCCCATCATTTGGAGAATCATATCTTGAATGTCAAAGTTGGGCTCATCTTTTTGTTGTGGGTGGGTGTGAAAGTGCTCATATTGCGGCATTTGGATTTGGTTGTAAAGTGAGTTTTGGGTGGGTGGTTGTTGTGGATAATGGATGTGGTGATTTTGGTGGGAAAAGTTGGGGTAGTAGTTAGGATTTTCATTGTATGAATTGTAAGGTAGGTTTGTGTTGACTTGCTCCTCAAACTCCCCATACCCATAGTCATACTCAAACGATCCACCACATACTCCATATGTCAAGTCTTGGGTCATCATTATAGCCAAGATAAAGATACAACTACAAACAAGGAAACTACAAGAAAACGGTAAAAACGAACCTTGAGGAACAAGTTCCTCAAAGTTAAAGCACAATTAAAATAGGCAAACAAGTAAGAACTTAATCACATAACACCGTCCCCGGCAACGGCGCCATTTTTGACGTGAGCGTGTCGTTGTACACCCAATCAAAACACATTTATATTCTCAACAAAACAACTAGTTAGTGGTTAAGTCGAGGTCGATCCATGGGACGGTGTTCTTTGGGTTCTAAGTCTATCTATCTCAATTTATGCTAGTATCACAATTTGTTTGGGTTTGTAGTTGGTGAGTCTAAACTAATGCAAGCAATAAAGTAAAACAAGCAATAAATAAAAGGAAGGATGTAAAGAAATGATTAAAAGTGCTAGGATATCATGGGTTCATAGGGGATTCATGGGAGTTAACCATACAAACATGTTCACAAAGTTGCAAGCAATTAATGTTGTAAAGGAACCGAGTTGGTGTATGTCTTACGGTTCTTAGGAAGAGTTTGGTCCCAGAGCCGAATCGATTAGATTGTACAACAACTACAAGTCGACTTACTTTCTCCCTAATCACTTCTATGCATGGTCTAACTAGACTCGAGTTGGTTTATATCTTACAAGTCAAGTTGAATAGATAAGAGATGGTTGTAAATGCAAGGATTCATAGGCTTAAGATTTCATCAAACATAACATGTGCATAGGTTGACATCACAACAAGTAAGCAAATTAATTATGTGAACATATTAAATTAAGCATGATTATTCCCCATGTTTACTTCCCTTAATTACCCACTAATCCTAGTTAAGGGAACTACTCACCCATTATCATGAAAGACATGTCATTAATGGTGTCAATCATCACAACAAGTGTAAACATGATAAGAGCTTTAAGGAAATAAACAATAAAGAGTAAAGAGTAAAGGAATTATACCAAACTTAAGATGATCCAAATAATGAATCAAGAATAAAAGAAGAGAACATGATTGATTGATGAAAGGTTGTCAATCCTCCAATAATAACCCAATAATCTTCAATTACCCAAAAGTAATAAACTTGAACAATAATTAAGGAAAGATTAATGTGTAATTTTGTGGAAAGATTAAAGGATAATCAATTCTAATCTACTCCTAATCTAATCTAAGGAAAGTTGATTTAATCTAAGGAAACTTGCCTCTATAAGGGAGCTTGATAATCTAAGTAGTACAATGGGGTATTTATACTAAAGATTTGGTACAAGAATTAGGGTTACTTAGGGCTTAAATGACGATTAAGACCCTTAAGAAAATTTGAGGAAGTGCTCCTCTCCAAGGAAGATGCTAGTCTCCTTTTTGCTAGTCTTTCAGAAATATGCGCATCTTGAGTGGAACAAGGAAGAGACGTGCTGTACTGGAGAAGAATCCGAGCGGATTGGTTTCGGGACGCTCGGATCACAAGGCCTCAAGACGAGCGTCGTGAGCACGGGACGCTCGGATCACAAGGCTTCAAGTCGAGCGTCCTGGAGGGGGGGACGAGAGTCTTGTCTCAGGGGACGAGCGTCTTGAGTCTCGGGATGAGCGGATTGGCGGACAGCTTCTCTGTTTGAGCTCGGATTGTAAAACGGACGTCATTTTCTCATCCGGACTCCTATTCGAGTGATTCAAAAGCCTAGACCACTTGATTTTTCGACGCCGTTTCATCTAGTATACTTTCAGAGCCAAAGGAGCAAATCTTGGTTTGGGTTCCGAGCAATTTATTCATGTAATGGCTTCCTTCTCGTCATCCTTACTTTTAACCCTATGATCCTTCTATATACTCTTTATTTCTACATCATTGGTCATCATTCTTGCCTCCTCTTCATACTAGTCCATCCAAGATCGTCAAAAAGCTTCCAAATATGCACGGGAGATGGGAATTTCCGCCTAATTATCTTCCTTTCTACAAAACATACGAAATGCACTAGGAAAGCAAAATAGAAAGCATTTGACGGATAAAATGGCTATGGAATGTTATAATAGTATGCAAAATAGGTTCAATTAGGGGACTAAATGTGCGCAATTATGAGTCACATCAGTGGGTATGTCTGTTTATGCATAACGCCATGGAAATTCATATTCCTGCTCTTAAGCGCGTGCTCTGCTATGTTAAAGGCAGTGATCACTTTGGTTTATGGCGTTCTACATCGCCAGCTTCTTCTCTTACGTCATACCTTGACGCTGACTGGCCGATGTCCGGATACTCGCCGTTATACCAGTGGCTATTGTGTATTTCTAAAAGATCATCTTGTGTCATTGGGCCTCGAATCGCCAGCCTACCTTGTCTCGCTCAAGCGCCGAGGCTGAATATCGAGGTGTCGCCAATGTGATCTCCGAGTCTACATATCTTATTATTTTTTATATGATTTTCTTCCTATTTTATAGGTTGTATTGCTATCCAATATCCCATGTAATTAGGGAGTCAATATTGCATATTAAGTGTATAAATACCTTTGTTCATATCAATTATAATTCACCGATTAACTTTCCTACAATCTATACTTTTTATACCCTAATAACTCGCCCATAAGTGAACACCCCACATCAGCGGTTGGGGCGAATATATGCATGTCTGGGCCAAAACATTTGATCATGAAAATCTAACCCTTGAAGACATGAAGTAAACAAAAAATTCTCAAATAAAGCTGTTGTAAAATACCAAATAGCAACATACATCATACAATCATATATACCGACTAACAACCCGAAGCAATTAAATCAAGCTCGTAATTTCTAGATCAGTCTTATTAGGGGTGGGAATCTTAGCCATTAATCCCGGCCCAAATCATCATCGTTTATATATTTTCATATTTTAACTCTGATAAAGGTTGTGCTCGTCAATAAGAAATTTTGCCCTCATTGAAAATAACAAGGATTTGTATGGCATTTTGTGGACATGGCCCACCTACACACCGAGTCGATCCGTCGGCGCATAGCGGTGTTTTGAAAGCCACGCTCGCCGGCGTAAAGATGCTTTCGACCGGATCATTTTAGATCGGTTGGTTTCGTCTCGGCAAGGGTCTCGAAACGATGCAAGAGATGTTCGGAGTCGCCACCAAGCATTTGTGGGATACTTGAAACCCGTTCGAATCAACTTTATACCTAGATCAACCAAGGCAAAAAGCGGTGTTTGACATAGGTATTAAAGATAAGGAATCGTCCCTCTTTAGTATCATATCTCTAGAATGACTCTCGTACGCCCTGGAAAAGGTCGTCCACTATCCAAAGTTTCTGAGTAAGAGGTGAAGGTACGTATTGGGAAGCCTTTTAATCGGACACCCAATCCCGCCCGCAGTAGAGGCCTATACTGATCGATCTTGGTTGGTGTTTTGGCAGGGTTTTTACTGATCTAGATTGTCCTAAGAGGGATTTATATGTAGGGTGATCTAACTCAAACAACTCGCCTGATTGGTATAGTTAAGTGCAAAATGAACTAATAAATAATGCCACAAAGATTTTTATACGTGGAAAAACCCTGGGAATAAGGGAAAAAACCACGGGCACCAAGCCAGGAGTGATTGTTACTATGGTTTTAGATAGCCTGACAGAGTATTATTATATCAGGCGGGACAGGCGAATAGATTGCTTAAGAATATAAAGATATAAGTAAAAGTAAGTGTATCTCTGATGATCCTTCTGATCTTCTCTTCTTTTCTATTTATAGCTGATCTCTCCTTCCTTCTTATGCCGTTTAGGGTTTCCTGGTAAATAGGGAATGTGCCCTATTTACCCGGAGGTGGTTGCCTCTTTATTAGCCGTTGCTTTGACTGCTTCCTATATCATAGCTTTCTGGAATTGTTCTTCCTTTTTTGTAGGGAACATATATCAGTTGCCTGTTTGTCGCCTGCAGTGGCCTGGTGCTTTTCCTTTTCAGGTTCTTTGGTTATCTTTCTTTGTCTTTCATCAACTCCTGCTTGGTGCTTATCCGTGTTTGAATAAATGCCTGGTTTCATATGTCTTTTGCTTGGAACTTGTCTTTGGATGTCGCCTGGCCTTCGTCAGGTCAGGCAGAATAATTTTGGGCCCAACAATTGCCCTTTATCTGCTTATTCCATTATTGGGTCTGGCCAGGAATAAGGAGATAAAAATTTGGGCCAGGCGAGTGATTTGTGTAGGGACTTCTTATCGGATTACAATTAGTGTTTGATTTGGGTTCTAGTAATGGCTATTTGCCATTAATAGGGTAGGTTCACAAAACCCTAGGAGAGTCATGATTAGTCTCTACCACTTGCTTTTCTAACCGTTTAGGATTTGCGGTTATAAATATCCTTCTTTTGCCGTGATTGCTTCCACATTCCAATCCCCAAATTTTTTCTTTCCCTTTCTAAAAAATTCTCTCTTTGAAAAATTCATCTTCCAGAAAAAATAAGATATGGCTGGTGGCAGGAGAAGGACAGCAGCTTCAAAAGCTCCTGCTGAGGCTGAAGAAGTTCCTGTTGAAGTTGAAATGGTTTCTGCTGAGGTTGAGAGGGTTCCTGATATCATCCCTGAGGATGATGTGATGGAGATTGTTGCTCCTCCAGAGGTTCTGTCCATGTCTTATAAGGGGGTTGAATATTCTCCTAATAAGGCTTTGGCGGCTTCTTTTCAAGAAGCCAATCAACTGAAACCTGCTTTTGAGCATTATATAAAGGGCAGGGGCCTTATTCCTCATATGGCTGAGGTTTGAATTCTTGAGAACGGTCCTGTCAGGGCTAATTGGAGTAGCCCAGGTTGGTTCTGTATTTTTGAGTGGGCGTTCAGGGATGGCGGTCAGCTTCCCCTTTCTCCTTTCATGACTGAGGTGATTAGGGCTATCAGGGTTCCTCCGTTTCAACTCATGCCAATGGTTTGGAAAATTGTCCATTCTGTTGAGCATTTATGTTCTAAGCATAAATTGGTTATTACCCTGGATGATTTCAAGAATGTCTATCACCTGAAGAGTCATTCTACTGGGAGGTTCAATTTTCGAGTCAGGTCAAAGATGGCTCACTTGATTACCAACTTTGATTCAGGGGATGATAAAGGATGGGCTCAAACCTATATGTTTATCAAGGCTGATTCAATTGCCCCTGACCTGGACTATCTCAATTACCCAGCTGTTGAAGGAGGTAACTTTCTTTCCTGCATTATTTTTGGTTTGGTAATAATATGTTTTGGAGAGTTTACTTACTTTGCCCGTGCTTTCTTTTAGTAAATGATTGGGTGAATAATCCCGATCTTTGAGGGGGGGTGACCGGATAGCGGCGTTTATGGCGTTACTGAAGAGGAGAGGGCTTGGCTCGCCTGTCTCTGGGAAGGCTTCTATGCCTCGTTTTAAGAAGGCTAAGTTGAGTACGTATAAGCCTGTGAAGAGCACTAAGGTTCCAGGGGCATCTTCGTCAGGGAGTAAGTTCTTTTGCTTATTTTTGTCATTTTGTTTCCTGTATTGGGTTCATGCTTATATTGCTGATTTAGAAACTTGTCGTGCAGCTACCGGGGCTTCTGCCGGAATTGCTAGTTTTGGTCTGTCTTTGGTGAAGGCAAGGGTCTCTCGGTTACGGGGAGAAGTCAAAAGAGCGGTGAGGCAACGGGAAGTGACAGTCTTTGTTCAAGTTCGGGAACTTTGTGCGGGAGGTTCGGATTGGCGTCGCTGAAAAGATTGTGGATGATAGTGACCGTCCGAGAAGAGGAAGAGAATGGATGAGTCGGAGGAGTTCATGAGGTCGGGGGTCGGGGCTCGTATGGATGAGGTCCGGTTTGCCAAGGATCAAATTCGGGCTCGAGGCTTTTGTGGTTGATGATCCCTATTTCAAGTACCGGCGCAGGAAGCTTCGCCGTGCTTTGGTTTGCTATGTATCGTTCCGGGGACTATGCGCCAACCTTTGATTATCATGCTTCAGGAGGTATATATTCTCTGTCTTTGTTTATTGTGGGTTTTTGTGTGTGTTTTCTTTTTTGTGGCTTAGATAGGCTTTTTTCTTTTGTTTAGAATGTTAATGATGTGCTGAGGAGCGCCTGTCAACTGGAATCAGTCCATGGTCTAAAAAATACCTTGGATTGGGAGGTACAAATCTTGAAAAAAGATGCTGACAAGTTTAAAGCTGAGTTGGAGGTGTCCAAGGCTGAGAATCATTCTTTGAAGGAGGATAATGAGGCAGGGAAGGCTCGGTTGCTGGTGGAGTCTTCTAAGCTGAAATCTGCTTAGGATGCTCTGAAAGCTCTTCAGGCTATGTTTGATATTGCTCAGGAAGAGTTGAAGGCCGAAAAGCAGGCTATGCAGGAGCAATTAAAGGTAAATGAAGAATTGGCTGTAGAGAGGGATGAGGTCCAGGCTAGGTACAAAGATGCTGCACTGTATTTCTTTGGCAAGGGCCGTGTGGATGCTATGAAGGAGCCTGCTGAAGTCAGGCCTTTTTGGAATCCTGATCAGGAGTTGGCTGATCTCAATACCACTTATCCCGAGCTTTGTAAGTTGCATCTTTGACGAGGAAGTGGACTCTCCTCCATCCAAAGGGAAAAATAGTGATCTTTGAAGGGGAGGGAGATGAAGAGGAGGAGGAGCTGGCTTGATGAAGGGATTGGCTCGCTCTCGTGTCCAAGGCGGGCTAGTTTGGTTTTTTCTGTTGTGGAATTTTGTGTTGTTTTGGCCTATTCAGGGGGGGATGTTCCCTGAACAAACAATTTAGAACTTGTTTTGGTTTTTGTTGGCTTTTCCTGGATAAACGGTTTGTTCTTTCTGCCTGGGAAGGGTATATTCCTGGGTAGGTTTTGATATATATATCCTTTCTTCTCTTGATTTTCTTGTTGTGTTTGATTGGAATTTGTACCTGTACATTCATGTGATATTTTTCTGTTAGAGTGATGCCTGTCAGGAGGGCTTATGGCCTTCGTTCCTGTGTTTATGGGGAATGGTGGCTCTATTTGCCTGTCAGGAGGGCTTTTAAGAATGAGGGTGGTTGTCGGTCAGGAGGGCTTATGGCCCTCAGCCTGTCAGGAGGGCTTCTTTGACAAGTACTCTAGTCTATTCCACCTTTGTACTTGTCTTTTTATGTACTGAGCTCAGTTTTAATTTTCAGGTCAGGCAGGTAGGTGCCAAATTAGAGCATTTTTAGAAATGCTTTTCAGGTTGGGTGGAGTGGCCCTCAATCCTGAACATTTGTTTAAGCCTAAAGTGTAACATATAATAAGTGGAAAGAAGGCGTAAAACAAGTTTTCAGGATTTGAAATAAAGTTTTAGATGAAGCTAAGAATAACAGGTAAGCAATTTAGCACATAGCAGGAAGTTCTATTGACATGTATATAGGGTGGGTAGTTTTACCTGCTTCTCAGATATGAAATAGTTTTAAGTGGGAAATGTTCCAAGATCTGGGGATCATTTCTCCTTCTAAAGTTTGTAGCCTGTAAGCTCCTTGTCCCACTATTGAATCAATTAAGTACGAGCCTTCCCATGTAGGGGCTAGTTTGCCTGCGTTCTTTTCTCTGGTGTTGGGGAAAACTTTCCTTAGGACTAGGTCTCCTTCTTTGAATACTCTGATGTTGACATTTTTGTTGTAACTTCTGGCTACTGCCTGTTGGTAGGCGACTATCCTGACTTTGGCTGCATCCCTCAGTTCTTCTGTTAAGAGTAGGTTATCCTGCAATAGGGGCATGTTCTCTTCTATTGTGTTCAGCCGCTATCGGTAGTTGGCACATGAATTTCTGCTGGTATTATCGCTTGTGACCATAGACCAGGGAATATGGTGTCCGGCTTTGTGGTTGTTTTGGGTGTGGTCTGTCGGCCCATAGGACTAGGGGGAGCTCTTCGCCCATCTTCCTTTTCTTCTTTTCGACTTTTTCTTCAGCGGTGATTACTACTTTGTTACTTGATTCTGCGCTTGGCCGTTGGCTTTAGGGTAGCCTGGTGTAGATGTGACTAGGTTGATATTCCATTGTGCACAGAAGTTTCTTTGTTCTTTTTCCCACAAATTGTGTACCATTGTCACTGGACTTTTTACGAAGGTATTCCATATCTGCATATGATATTCCTTTTGATAAATGATATGACATCCTTTTCTTTGACTTGATTTGTAAGAGTCGCCTCTATCCATTTGGAAAAGTAGTCAGTCATTGCTACCATGAAGACTTTTTGTCCAGGCGCCTGAGGTAGCTTGCCTACTATGTTCATGCCCCATTTCATGAATGGCCGAATGAGATGGAATGTAGTAGCTCGATGGTTGATGGATATAAGGGAAGTGGATTTGGCGGGCTTCACATTTTGAGCTATATGCTATGTAGTCGGCTCTCGGGGTTGGCGGTAGTAGCTGTCTGAGAATTTTGCTTGCCAGGCTTCTTCCACCTTTATGATTTCCGCAGTATCCATCATGTATGTCTTCTATGACCTGGCTGGCTTCATTTGGTTCCAGGCAACGTAAGTAAGGTCCAGCCTGAGACTTTTTAAACAGGGTGTTATTTATAATGGTATAAGTGGATGCTTTGATTTTCAGGGCCCTTGCTTCGTTTTTATTTGTAGGGAGTATCCCCTGTAAGAACCAATCATAGTAGGGGTTAGTCCAGGAGGTTGTATCTTCCTGGATAGGGCAAATTTGTTCAGGCCTTTCTATGGTTGGTTCCAACAGGTGGACGATGGGTATTTTGTCAAACACAGCAGGGCTGAAGTTTGATCCCAGGCTGGCTAGGGCATCTGCCTGGGTATTTAAGTCCCTTGGTATTTGGTCAATGTCAAAGGTTTTGAATTTTTTGCAAAGGTTTTTGACATATTCCAAATAGAGTATCATTTTTGAATCTTTTGCAGCATATATTCCTTTGATTTGATTGGAAATTAAGAGAGAGTCAGTTTTTACCTTGAGGTTTGATACACCGAGTTCTATACATACCTTTAGTCCAGCAATCAGGGCCTCATATTCAGCCTCATTATTCGTGGCTTTGAATTCACAATTAATAGCCTGTGCAATTAGGTCTCCCTGTGGTGATCTTAGGACTAGTCCTAGGCCAGTGCCTTTCATATTTGTTGCCCCATCTACATGGAGAGTCCATTCCCGGTCTGTCTTTTGGGTGTCAAGAAGATTGACCTCTTTTATGAGGTCTGGTTCTAGGGTAGGACTGAATTCAGCCACGAAGTCTGCTAGTGCCTGAGATTTAATTGCCGTCCTGGGTTCAAAGGTTATATCATAGGTGCTAATTTGTACTGACCATTTTGCCATTCTGCCTGATAACTCAGGCTTTCTCAGGACAGATTTGATAGGCAGGTTGGTTTTTACAATAATTGGGTGACTCTCAAAATAGGGTCGAAGTTTAGTACAGGACATTACTAAAGCAAGTATATATTTTTCAAGTAAGCCATACCTGGTTTCTGCGTCTAGGAGACTTTTACTTACATAGTAAACTGGATGTTGTTGGCCATCAATTTCTTTAGTGAGGACTCCACTTACTGCTGTTTCTGTGACAGATAGGTAGACCGTCAGGGGTTCTCCTTTGACTGGTTTGGCAAGTAGTGGAGGTGTAGTCAGGTACGTTTTGAGCTCCTGGAAGGCTGTCTCGTGTTCAGGCAACCATTTGAATGCCATGTTCTTCCTGAGTAGGTCATAGAATGCCTTGCACCTTACTGATGATCTGGAAATGAATCTATCCAGGGCTGCAACTCGTCCTGTCGGTTTTTGAATATCTTTGGTGACTTGGGGATTCCGGTTCTAGTATGGCTCTTATTTGTTCTGGGCTGGCTTCTATTCCTCTTTTGGTCACCATGTAACCTAGGAATTTGCCTGAAGATACTCCAAAATGGCATTTGGATGGGTTAAGTTTCATATTGAATTCTTCTAGGATCTTAAAGGCTGTCTCCAAGTCCCTGACATGATCTTCAGCTTTCTTTGATTTAACTACCATGTCATCAATATAGACTTCCATGGTGTCTCCTATTTGGTCTTTAAACATTGTATTGACCAGGCGTTGGTATGTTGCCCCTGCATTTTTCAGGCCAAAGGGCATTGCTGTGTAGCAGTATATGCCTCTTTCCGTGATAAATGCAGTATGTTCCTGATTAGATGGGTGCATCTTGATTTGATTGAATCCACTTGAGGCATCCATGAATGTCAGGAGTTCATGCCCTGCTGTAGCATCCACCATTGCGTCTATGTGTGGGAGCGGAAATGGGTCTTTTGGGCAGGCTTTATTGAGGTCTGTGTAATCTACACAAACTCTCCACTTGCCATTCTTCTTTTGTACCACCACTACGTTGGCTAGCCAGTTAGGGTACATGACTTCTCTTATCATCCCCATGTCCAATAATTTGTCCACTTCTTCATTAATGATAGCATGTCTTTGTAATGCTAACTTTCTTCTTTTTCTCATTTGGACAGGCTTATAAGACTCATCTATATTTAGTTTATGTGTAATAATATTGGCATCTATACCGGTCATATCAAAATGTGACCAGGCAAAACATGAAGATTTACCTTTAAGAAAATTTACTAATTACGCCTGATGTTATCGGGGACATCGATCCTACCGAGACGTGCCTGTCGGGGTACCCGGGGTCTAAAATTACTTGATCGGTTTCCATTTTGGTTTTACGCCACATGAGTTGTCTGACAGGGAAGTCTTTGTAATTGCTAGGCGAGAGACTTACCTGCCTTGGAAGGCTTCGGTGACTCAAGTATAGCATTCTGGGCGATTTATGTTCACCTTTTATGGTTGCTACACCCCATTCTGTTGGTATTTTGATGCATTGGTGATAGGTGGAGGGTATGGCCCTTACGTTGTGGATCCATGGTCTTCCCAATATGGCATTGTAGGATGATGACGATCCAGGACTCGAATCTTTCGTATGAAGATACTCCTTCCACGTATGTGGGCAGGTGAATTTCTCCCGGTGTGTTCCTTGTTTCTCCCTTTGAATCCTACTAGAACATTAGACTTCTTTATGATTTGGCTTTCATCAATCTTCATTGCTTTAAGGACGCGTCAAGCATGATCGGGTTTTCGAATCGCCTCCATCTACCAGGATTCTCATGACACGTGCGGTCCTATTTGCATGGTGATGACCAGGCTATCATGGTGGAGGTCTGGAATGCCCTGCATATCAGTGTCGTCAAAAGTAATTTGAGGTAAATTGATAGGTTTAAAAGGAGATTTCATTTTTGACTCCCTGGCAATTTTCTTTGCATTTGAGTGGTCGGGCCACAAATTTACGATCCTCCATTGATGAATTTGACTTCATAGATGGGTGGTGCGGGGGTAAGTCACTTTGTTGCCTTTCTATGTTTTTTCTTGTTCCATCATCTTCCCTGTTCTTTGTTGGCATCAAGTCTTTCAGGTATCCTTTCTTTAGCGAGGTAAGCGAGTTGTCTCCGTAATCCCAGGCATTCTTCATTTGTGTGCCCTATGTCCATGTGAAATTCGCACCACCTGGTGGTGTCCTTCCTTGAGTTGGGGTTGTCTGACTTCTTTGGCCACTTGACAATGTCTCCCATATGGTCAAGTCTCTTGATTAGTCTTGCAATGTCAACAGAGAAGTTATATTCTGGACAGGAGGATAAGTATAAGAGTTACCTCATTGTTCATGTGTATAGTTGACTTCGATCGTCGGGTCTCGTGTAGGGAGATGGCCTAGAAGCGCTTCCTCGTGGTTAGAGCTTTTTCGTTGGTTTTGTCATATCTGAGTTGTTGTCGGCATTATACGCCTTGTAGCCTTTGTCTTCTTCAGCCTGATATAGCCTATGGCTAATGCTTGGACATCTTCAAAGGTATGACAGGGCTTCATGGTCATTGCATCGTAGAAATCCTTTGTCCGGGGGTAGGCCTTGCTGAAAGCTTCAATTTGTTCCAACATCACATCTGGGGATTGAAACCTTTTCTTTGTTGAATCTTGTCATGTAAGATCTGATGGATTCTCCAGGCTTTTGTTTAACCCTGTATAGGTCACTGGATCTCTTTTCTAGTTCATTGCTGCTGGCAAACTGATGATTAAAAGAGTTGACCAGGTCAGCAAAGGACTTGATGCTTCCATTTGGCAGGTTTATGTACCATTGCAGGGCAGGTCCGTTCAGAGTTGTTCCAAATCCCTTACACATGCAGACTTGACGTAGTTCACTAGGAATTGATGCTGCCAGCATCCTTTGCTTGTAATAGGCAACATGGTTCTGTGGATCTGTGGTTCCATCATAGATTCTCATTGAGGGAAACACAAATTTCTTTGGCAGGTCTATTTTTGCTATTTCATCCACAAAGGGTGAATTAGCATAGCTCTCTGGATTTGCTTCTTCAATTGGGGTAGGAACTCCTGGAATTTTTTCAAATTTCTCATGAAGTTTTTGGATTTCTTGGAGCATAGCCATCATAATGGCCGTGTTAGTCTGATCTGATGAGGTCTCTTTATTTTGGAGTTCTCATGAGTCTGTCTCTTCTCCTGCTTTGGACTTTGATGGAGTAGGAGTACCCATATTGGAGAAATCAATGTTTCTTATGATTGAGGAGAATGGTGTGCCAGGCTGGACTTTCAACTTTGGTCCTGAAGCTTTTTCTCCCAGCTGTATTTTTAGGCTGGATTCTGATTCTTTCAATTTTGCCACTTCTGCTTCAGCCTGGACCATTTTTTGTTTCAGTTGTTCCATCTCCAACACCTGTTGTTTGGCAGCAGCTAATTATTGCTCAACGCTATCACCTGCCATCTTTTCTTAGTTTTCTTGTGGTGTTTAGTTGTGGTTTTTGATTATTTTTGAGCTAGATGCCCCACGATGGGCGCCAATTGTTTTGGCAGGGTTTTTACTGATCTAAATTGTCCTACCAGGGATTTATATGTAGGGTGATCTAACTCAAACAACTCGCCTGATTGGTATAGTTAAGTGGAAAATGAACTAATAAATAATGACACAAAGATTTTTATACGTGGAAAAACCCTGGGAATAAGGGAAAAAACCACGGGCACCAAGCCAGGAGTGATTGTTACTATGGTTTTAGATAGCCTGACAGAGTATTATTATATCAGGCGGGACAGGCGAATAGATTGCTTAAGAATATAAAGATATAAGTAAAAGTAAGTGTATCTCTGATGATCCTTCTGATCTTCTCTTCTTTTCTATTTATAGCTGATCTCTCCTTCCTTCTTATGCCGTTTAGGGTTTCCTGGTAAATAGGGAATGTGCCCTATTTACCCGGAGGTGGTTGCCTCTTTATTAGCCGCTTTGACTTTGCTTCCTATATCATAGCTTTCGGAATTGGTCTTCCTTTTTTGTAGGGAACATATGTCGGTTACTGTTTGTCGCTGCGGTGGCCTGGTGCTTTTCCTTTTCAGTGCTTTGGTTATCTTTCTTTGTCTTTCATCAACTCTGCTTGGTGCCTATCCGTGTTTGAATAAATGCCTGGTTTCATATGTCTTTTGCTTGGAACTTGTCTTTGGATGTCGCCTGGCCTTCGTCAGGTCAGGCAGAATAATTTTGGGCCCAACAGTTGGTTAAATGCAAAAGTTGATAAAACGGGTAAATGCATGAATGCGCATCCACGAGTTTGAACCTAACATGTGAGCTTTCTACGTCGGTTGTTTTAATCTAAGTATCAAGTATTTGATGTCGAGTTGGATTTAATGTTGATTTGCATGCAAGGCGGAAATTAAGCATCCATTTACCGAGTTAGGTTTATGGTGCATAACGTGATCCATTTGTCGTAGTAAGACGTTTTGCAAATATGATGTAAAATGGGCAGATTTGTCATCTGATCCGTCCTGTATTTGGGTTAACCGAAGTCGGGATCGTCCTAGACAAGTGCTGAAAAGAAACAGACCCTGCATCAGGTAGCCAGTATAGGCGCGAGCCAGTAGGCGATGCAAGTGGGTCTGCCCTGGTTTGAAAATGGAAAAATGAATGGCCTGTTTAGGCGCGGGTCAACAGACGATGGAAGAGCATCTTCTGACCATTGAAAAAGTTAGTAAAATATATTGAAAAGAGGGTGTTTAAACCCATCTTGATTTGATAAGGCCGTTTAGGCCGCTTTTGTATTGATTTGAAGAACGAGACTTGAATAATCGTCATTGTTTTGACAATATTCGATGTCGGGTTCAGTTTTGCAAGCTTGACATGAATAGTTTTGAAAATGATTATGAACTAATTGTTTTAGGTTCATTTGTTTGTAATTAGTCAATGTTCATCATCGTACTCGGGTTAAAATCCGATATGGTATGTAGAACCAAGGATGATTTTGTGTTGGTGACTAACACATTTGTTTTGAAAATGTAAAGAAATGAAAAAGGTTTTAAAATACCTTTCAAAATGTAAAGAAATGAAATAAAAGGTTTTAAAATACCTTTTATAATGTAATTAACCAAATATTATCACTGAAACACGGATTAAACCGTCATGGTATTAAGAACCAAGTGTGAAAAATGTTTCATGGTTAAAAATTTGTAATAAAAATGATTTAAAATATTTGAAATGGTAAAAACCGATTACAAATATGAAATGAAAACAAAGGGAAGAAGAGACCAAACACGGCTGGATTAAGGCCTGAGAGGGGCTTTAGGCGCGAGCCCTGCTGCTATACAAGCAGCTCCTGTCTCGGCCAAAAATCCGGTTTTGGCTCATTTATCCCATATTTGGACCATGTTATGCATGTTTTAGCATGTTATAGTCATGAAACAAATGAAAAACATGATAGAAGAAGATTTTTACACCCTCATACTTACATGCTAGGCTTGAGACGAGAAATCGACGAAAGTGTATCAACTTGTTTGGTCGGAAAACTCGGTTTGAAAACCGTTTTAGCAATGTAAAAGAGTGTTTTAAGTTTAGTGATAGTGTAGTGGTCGAGATGGTCGGTCAAGTGGTTTAATGCACGATGACGGTACCAAACAATGTGTAAGGCTTGTGTTTTCGATCGGTAGGTCGGAAACACGTATCGGTTTGTGACTTAAGAATTCGAGTCTAGAATTTTAAGAGAGAGGTGAGGGGGCGGACACTCGCGTAACTCTCAAATGGTAACATTTGAGGGGTATTTATAGGAAAATGGGTGGTTGTGTGTGTTTTGAGCGACGTGGCCGCATGGGCTGCTCGAAGAGGCGCGAGCCATTTCGTGCGTCTTCGAGGTGTCTTGTCACTATCACGCAAGTGTAATCATGATTTGTTCTATCCTATGTTTTGGATGAACTTGATTTGTACTTGACCATTAAGGATTCCGGGAAACATTAACATGGAAGTCTTTGAAAAGTTTGTTTTTTGTGTTTGACGCGATTTGACTCGTTTTTGTAGTCGGGATTTGAATTTTCGAGTCGGTTTTTGGTTCGGTGTCGGTTTTGACTCTAATTAGTGTCATTGTGACCCCGTCATCATGCATTAAACACTCCAGGTACTTTTGAAGAGTTTTGAAATGATTTATTTTCGAAATCGTTTTAAGTTTTCCGACGTATAGTTGTACAAAACTGTCGATCAAACGCTGCGATTCCTAAGCACGTTGTAGTCCGATAATCATTGGGTGTTTGTTGGAGACTCAACAGATACTAGGTATCTATAGAGCCCCCACTTTGACTGAGGCTTGGACAGGGCGAAAGTCAAAGTATAGCCCCCAAGTCAATCGAAGATTACAACATGGAGACCGAGGCGACGTCGAGGCAACTCGAAAGGATTCGGGCCAAGGACCTGCCGTCGGGAAGGGCGACGCCAAGGCGACTCGAGGGTACGAGTCGATGACCTGTCATCGGGAACAGTTTAGAGTCTGTCGACTGTCCGTGCGGGTCGTTTAAAGTCCGTTAGAATACGTATAAAGGCTCGCCAGCCATAAGAAGGAGTTATACCTGAGGCATCTTCAGGATATGTCCTTGAGTCGTTTCTTGTTTACGGACAAAGGCTCGCCAGCCGTTTTGCGGATATAAAAGGGCTCGCTAGCCGCGAGTCGTATATGAAAGGGGTTCGCCAGCCGCGGTGCGTATATGAAAGGGGCTCGCCAGCCACAGTGCGTATATGCAAGGGGCTCGCCAGTCGCGGTGCGTATATGAAAGGGGATCGCCAGCCGTGGTGCGTACATTAAAGAGGCTCGCCAGCCGCGGTGCGTACATAAAAGGGGCTCCCCAGCCGCGGTGCGTACATAAAAGGGGCTCGCCAGCCGTGGTGCTTATTTGAAAGGGGCTCGCCAGCCGCGGTGCGTACATGAAAGGGGCTCGCCAGCCGCGGTGCGTACATGAAAGGGGCTCGCCAGCCGCGGTGCGTGTACGTTGTGAGGCTCGCCAGCCGCGGTGTATACATGAAAGGGGGTCGCCAGCCGCGGTGCGTGTGCGTTGTGAGGCTCGCCAGCCATATTGAGTGTGCGTTGTGAGGCTCGCCAGCCATGTCGAATGTTGATTGATCGACCGTGGGAAATAGCCGCGTTAGATGGGTCTATTTCGAGAAGTTGTTCGAATTAGCGGGCTCCGTGACGAAGCCTCCGATATCCTGTTGGGGAATATCGGCGTTTATATTGAATATTTGCGGCGCCGGAAAGGGATAGGTTTATGAACCTGGCCTCCATGGTCGGCGGTGATTTTGAGTTTTGAAGAGAGATAGCGGTTTTTATTGCCGCTTGTTTTGTAGAAAAAGGGCAGATGCGTATTCTGTCGTTTGATGTGTGTTTAGGGAGGATGATTTTAATTTCGCCTTCCCATGATTTGAGATTGGTGAAGGGTAGTAAATTTCACTATCCCCCTTTTATAAGGTTCGACGGTTTTTAATGTTGTTCGTTTGAGATTTGTGAATGTTGTTGAAAAGAATTTGTGAGAATAACGGATTTGAATTCCGCTATTGATTTTGTTTTTGACAGATGGGGGTTTTTAATGCCGTCGTCGAAATTTATGAAAATAGTGAATCTGAATTTCACTATTTTGCGTTTGTGAAAATGACGGTTTTTATTACCGTCGTTGACATTTTGAGAAAAATAGCGAATTTGGACTTCACTATTTTGCGTTTTGTTTTTGAGAAATGACGGTTTTTAATTCCGTCGTTTTTTGTGAAAATAGTGAATTTGAATTACATTACTATTGATTTTTTTGAAATGACGGTTTTTATTTCCGTCGTTGAAATTTTGGGAAAATAGTGAATTTTGAATTTCACTACTATTGTGTTTTTGTATTTGAAATGACGGTTTTTATTGCCGTCGTTGAAATTTTGAGAAAACAGTGAATTTTGAAGTTCACTATTATTGAAAAAGTGACGGTTTTTATTGCTGTCGTTGAAAATTTGAGAAAATAGTGAATTTTGAAGTTCACTATTATTATTTGTATTTGGAAAATGACGGTTTTTATTACCGTCGTTTTAAAATTTGAGGAAACACTGAATTTGAATTTCACTATTATTGAAAAAGTGACGGTTTTTATTGCCGTCGTTGAAAATTTGAGAAAATAGTGAATTTTGAAATTCACTATTATTGTTGTTTTTTTGCAAAATGACGGTTTTTATTACCGTCGTTGGAATTTCGAAATTTGTGTGAGATACTGGGTCAAAGCCCAAAATTTCGCTGAATAAAACAGGGAATGCCTCATTGAGGCGCGAGCATACTTACGAAGGTAGGGAGGTCCCCAATTTTTGTAGAAAAGATGGGAGAATCAGGACAATCCCATTTCACTTCGTCTTCCTCGACAAAACTCTCAAAAACCTGACAAATCGCTATTTTTGATCCCGTCTTTTGCTTGTCTTTGTGCTCTTATCATCATGTCATCTCAAGGTATGTAAATCCTCTTGAATCCATTTGAATTTATTTGTCTTTTTGTTAAATGAATTCGGGCGAAACCCTAGACCTTCAAAAACGAATTGGGCGTTTTTGATTAGGCCATTTTCGAGTGAAATTGATGATTGAATTAAGTTAGAAACCTGTTTAGGAGTATAGGGGTGCTTTTAGTTTGCATTTTGGTCCCCGTTCCCGCTCCCTATTCTCGAAAAAACGTGAATGAGACGGTAAAATCCCCTTATTTCACAATGCCAAGTTTGTTTGCTTGGGTTGTGTGCCCCACTAGGTTGTATTGTAGTCGGGGAAGACCGTGTTTGCCATATTGAACCTTCGTTGGGGTATTGTGGGCAAAATTGGAATTTTTGCCTTTTGCAGCGGTCTTATGTCTGTCGAAATGAGCGCCTGTTTGAGCTCAAATTGAGTCAGTTTGCTTTGAAATCGACCTTATTGGTAGTTTTAGGTCGCTTTGAGATGTGATTAAATCACGTTGCTTTGTCGTGGTTGTATTTTGAAATTTTGACTTGTTTGTGATCGAATTGGTTAAAACTGCCTTTTCGAGTTGTGGAAAATACACCATTGTGTCGAGAATATTTTTTTGGTTGTTGGTGGACCTTGTGTGGGTCTTGAGGTGTTGGGTTTTTTTTTTTGAAAATTTTCTGTTGTCGTTTTGACTTGTCTTTTGCTTGAAAAGAAGGGCAAGTCGTTTTTGTGCTTTTGTGAAGCGTTTTGTTTTTTCTTTTTTTTGGTTGGGTTTGGGCGGGATTGCCCTTGTCTTGTTTTGCAGGTTTTTTTTTTTGGATTTGTCCATTTTGTGCCGTCGTAATGCCGAAATTTCGGTTGACCTATTTGTTTTGTCCTTGATTGCACAGGAGTGTTCGGGGCCTACCGGGTCCGTTGCCGAGGCTTTGGAGGATGAGGTTGACCCTGGAGGAAGAGAGACGGCTGTTTTTTGTTACAGGCTTGGTTGTGTTTCTCCCTGGCGGCCTTTGCCCATCTTTTGATCGCGTATCGATCATTGGCTGTTGTCTGCAGAGGTCGGATTTCTGATGAGTGGGGGTCAAGACGGGTGCATTAATCTACGATGCCGTCTTCGATCGTTGTTGAGTTTTGATGATTGGGGTTCAACGTCGGGGTAGCGCCCGGTGTCATGGCTCCTTTTTGTCGCCGAATTCTGACGATTGGAGGTTAACATCGGGATGATGCACTAAGTCACAATCCCTGATTGTCATGTCGTCCGAAATCTGCCAGGCACCGTTTTCCTTTTTGTCACGAAGCAGGAATGTGGTATTACCGTCATGGTAACCATCTCTGCTTCTGCTGTTACTCCTTTGTTTTCTGTGTTGCTCTTTTTCTTTTCCGATCGAAAGGATAGGGAATGCTTAGTTCGGTAGGTGGCAGATAGCCCCCAGGTCGTTTTAGGCCAGTGTCTGTATGATAAATACTTGTGCCGGATCCTGTTTGTGTGGTCAGTCGTTTGTATCAAATGTGTCTCGATGTATTTTTGCGTGAGGCGTTTGTATATATTTGTTTTTGGATTGTAGCTTATTTGTGTTTTTTGGCTTTTTTGTGTTGTGTTTCGGAGAAGCGCTGTCGGCTGCTAGTTCCCCTTTGCTTCGCACTAGTTCCTGCATCGTTAGTGTAGAAAATAGGCAACAGGTAGGAAATACACATAAATGTAAACATGTAAAAGCATTTGATGGAAACAAAATAACTACGATGACTCAAAGTTAAAATTGACATTTAAATGATATTTTGAAAATTCTGCGACAGGTGTGACGTTTGGATTTCTCAAAAAGAAGAAGATTTGAAATTTTGCGCAATTAACTCGTGTTTTATATTAAATTGCATCGAATTTTGCTGGAATTGATTTGTAACTTGAAAAATTAAAACTCAAACCATCACGGGTGAATTTTAAAATAAATTTTTGCGAGCGTATTTGATTTGATTTTTGTGAGATCAGGATTCGGATTTGCAAGGGCTTGAAAAATTGACATTTGTGTTATCAATTTTGAATTTTGTGGAGAAAAATCAAAAAAATTTCGGACTTTTCGACTGGCATGGAAACGATCCGTCGCGAATCGGGGCGACTAGCCCTTCCCTTTAAAAAAAGGAAAAAATAATCCGTATGTTTAAAGCTGCGTCATAGAAACCGTGTCGGATTTCGTAAGACGCGAAAACAAGGAAATGTGAGTGTGAGAAAACACAAAACATCCTGGATAGGCCTGAAGAGGCGCGAGTCCTGTGGCGGGAGGTTTGAGGTGTCAGGAAGAAACACAACTTGAAATGGACAATTCAGGGTGTGGATCCTGAGGAGCAGCCCAAAGAGGCGCGAAGCCACGGGTGATAGAAGTCAGCTTCCCCTTTTTTCGGAAAAAAGCGCTGATTGTTTTGTATAAATAGGGACGTTTGTGCTTCATTGTTTTATCATCCGAAACACAAAAAACATCTCTACAAAAACCTTTCTTCTTCTTCCACAAAATCATTCATGGATGCTTTCGAAAATAGGTTGCGGCATTGGTGTCGGGATTTGTCGCCTCCCGAAAAGTAGCAAGTCGTTGTTATGTGAGTTGGTCAATTGTTGGTGCTTCGTCAAGTCAAGGTGCAATCCTCGTTTCTTGAAGCATGCTCTCGGTTTTGGGATTCGAAACATCATGTTTTCGTTTTCCCGAAAGGTGAAATTTGTCCTCTTGCCGAACAAGTAGGTGCCATTGGTGGGTGGCCGGGTTGTGTTCCGGTGCTTCCCCCGACTCGGTTGTGTTATAAGTAGAAGTTCCGTTCAATGTTAGGCTTGTCAACAAGTCAAGTCAACTTTCTCCTTGCTCCTCATGGTGTGGATATGTTGGATCTTATCAACATCTTCTCAAACTGGTTTGATGTCAATGTCTCGGAGGTGGCTAGGAGAAAGGCTCTTGCCTTTTGCCTAGTGTATGCATACCTCTTTGTTGATGCCTTGAAGAAGGAGGGGCCAAAATGCTAAGGTAGCATGACCCTTGTGCATGTGATTGAGCAAATGGAGCATGGTAGGGATCCATCATGGTTGGTGCTTGGCGAGATCATCCAAGCTTTGGACAAGAAGGGCTCTTATGGAGAAGCTCCCTCGTTTGGATCCCCAAGGATCCTCCAAGTGTGGCTATTGGAGAGGCTAAGGTATGTAGAGTCTGAAAGATCATAGATCCATATTAGACTCTCTAATAAAATTGATTTATCTCATAAATTATCATTTAGGTGATCTATGTAATATGCATGCTAATATGAAAACATAAAAATGAAAGTATAAGGAAAAACAATTTCCTTACATTGATTTAGTGGTAAAAGGGGCACAAACTAGTTCACCTTACTAGTTTGTTCTTGAGCTATATGAATATGGAAGATCCTCAAAAAACCAACCTCCAAAGTAGAAGGTCTCCTTACTTAATCCACCCAAGAACTTACCCAACAACCTTACTAATATTAACTAGATATAAGTAAGACTACCCTTGATAATATGTAGATATTACTAACATCTTAGTAATTATTATTTTGTGTTTACTAACAAGCTTAGTAAAGATGAGTAATATTTTAGAGAGATGATGAATAATTGTTCACATGCAAAGTTGTTAAGTGAAGAAGTAAGGTAGAGTAAAAATGTGAACAATAAATGGAGTATATGGAAGGGAAGTGGCGGGTGGAATTTGGTGGAGTGAGGAAGTGTACAAACTTTGTCTTATATTTTTCATCTTACATCACATGCAAAATCTTATATAAGATAACTTATGGTAGTATACAAAATAAGGTGAAATGATTATGTGAGTAATCATCCACTACACTTATTTTACACGGTCCACTTGCCCATTAACGGGTCCATGTTTTTTTTTGGCATAAAGGTGCGAAAAATAAAAAAAGTCACCAGTTACAATAGTACATCAAGGAGGCGGGTTAGGGGATAATGTTACAATAGTAGAGTCAATTTTACAAAATGAATCAACAAAGCTTGGTGCAGTAGTCCATCGGAAGTTTCCATTGTTTGATGATTGATCATGAAGCGAGAAGCGGGCGAGTGAATCAGCAACTAAGTTGGTTAATCTTCCTCCGAATTGGATCTTCAAAAATGGGGAGGCTCTTAATTGTTCCCTGCACTCCATGATAATGTTAGCAAGAGGGCACAATGGGATGGTAGTGGAACAAATAAGATTAACGGCAACTTGACAATCAGAGCTGATAACAAAGGTACTCTTGGACTTAACCGCATACTCAATTCCATCTCTAATAGCGTAAATTTCGCCAGACAACGGGTTTAAAGCATGGCAACGACGCGTCCATCCTATAACCCACCTACCATTCCAATCCCTAACAACACACCCAATCCCACAAGAAAAGAAGGTAGGGCTGAAAGAAGCATCAACATTAATCTTGTGACCAGGAAAGGGGGGAGGGAGCCAGGGGCCTAAAGTGAGGCTATAGTTGGGGTCAGGGGAAAGCAAACCAGGAGGGGCAGATTTGGGTTGGGCAGCAGCCCAGACATGGGCTTGGTACAACACACGGTCAAGCCACAGATTATGGGGTAAGGGGGGACAGTCACCAAAGAGGCGCTCATTGCGCCTGGTCCAAAGGTTCCACAAAATGAAGGAGAAAAGGGTGGGCCAAAAGACGCAAGGGGATTTAAGGTTGGTGCTAAGCCAATCACGGAGGTTGGAAACGAAGAAGTCAGGGGGAGTTGGCAAAGAGTTCCAGATAACACGCGAAAAAGAGCAATCGCGAAGAATGTGAAGAGAACTTTCAATCTCAAGGGGGCAAGAATCACACAAAGGAGAATGAATAATCGATCGACAAAAGAGAGTATATCGGTGGGGGAGCTTATCCCACCAGGCCAGCCACAGAAAAACTCTAATCTTAGGTTGAGAGGAGATCTTCCAAATCCAACTCAAGTCGAAAGAAGGGGAAGAGGGATGAATGTCAGGGGGATTGTCACTAAGAATGGTGTTATAAGCAAGATGGAGGGAAAATGAGTTATTGTTGGTGAAGGTAGAGATTGCAAGATCAGGTCTAGGTAAGGAGGGGAGAGGGGTAGAGAGGATAGCTGTAACTATTTCAGGGGGGAGGGGGTAGTCAACCCGGCTTATGTCCCAACACCCACCAGAAATTAAGTTGCTTAGAGAGGCCAAAGAGGCGGACTCAGAGAGAGGACCTTGGACCAGAGATCTTAGAGAGCCAAGCGGGCACCAAGAATCAAACCATAGGTTGATGTTGGAACCATTACCAACTGCCCAAGTTAAGGATTTGGCAAAAAGAGGCCATCCTTTCCCAATATTCTTCCAAATGTGAGAGCCTCTAGTAAAAGGAGAGGGATTAGGTCTCCTAGAAACATATTTGCTATGGAGAGCACGGCTTGCAAGGTTAGATTGGAGAAGGCAAGTTCTCCAACATAAACGAGCAGCATAGGCAAGGTTAAGGCTAGAAGAGCAACGGATACCTAGACCCCCAGCAGCTTTTGGTTGGATAACACACTTCCAGTTGACAAGGTGAAGTTTTTTAACAGACGCATCCCCCGACCAAAGGAAACCTCTAACAATTTTATCAATACTCCGAAGAGAGTGGGAAGGGAGAGCAATGCATTGCATAAGATGGGCAGGGATTGCATTGAGAGTAGACTGAATGAGGCAAATCCTACCTGCTCGAGAGAGGAACTTGCTTTTCCAACTAGCAAGTTTGGCTTGGATTTTATCAAGGGTAGGTTGAACGTCGGCTCTAGAGGGTTTCCTAGTAGTAAGGGGGAAACCAAGATAAGTACCAAGAGAAGCAGAATGTTTTATGTCCAGGGTGGTTTCAAACAGGAGACGGGAATCATCAGGGGTAGAAGGAGAAAAGTGAAGCTTGCTTTTGTTGAAATTGATCTTCTGCCCAGATGATAAGCAAAAGTCAAAGAGAGTATTTTGGAGTGCACACAGATTCCTTTCAGTAGCACTACCGAAAAGCAAGATGTCGTCAGCAAAAAGGAGGTGCGAGAAAGTAGCACCACCTCTCCCCAAAGGAAAGGGGGTCCAGTCAAGATCAAGGCAGGATTGGTGGATAAGAGATGAAAGGGCATCCATGCAGATTATGAACAGGTAAGGGGAGAGGGGATCACCTTGGCGAATGCCTCTTGAGGGTGAGAAAGAATGAGAAAGGGAGCCGTTGATGAGAACTTGGGCAGATGTGGAAGTGACACAGTTCATGATGAGATCAATAGTGTCATGATCAATACGGCTCTTAATGAGGCACTTATGGATAAAGCTCCACTCAATCCTGTCGAAAGCCTTTTCCAGGTCCAACTTTATAGCAAACCATCCGGACTGAGATTTTGACAGTTTCATGGAGTGGAGGATCTCGGAGGCAATGATAAAATTAGTGTCGGTGCCTCTTCCAGGGATGGAGCTACCTTGATAGGGTGAGATGATGGAATGCATAAAAGGTTTGAGTCTATTCACAATGATCTTAGTAATAACCTTGTACGAGGTGTTGCACAAGCTTATTGGTCTAAATTGGCGGATGCTTTGTGGATGAGGAATTTTTGGAATGAGGGATATGGAGGTTCTGTTGGTAGCCACTGTAATTTTTTTGTTGGCAAATATGTCTCTAATGAAGTGGATCAAGTCATCCTTAATGATATCCCAACACCTCTTAAAGAATCCGGCATGAAAACCATCAGGCCCCGGGGCTTTACGAGAGCCAAGGGAAAAAAGGGCTTCTTTGATCTCCTCATGAGTGGGCAAGGAAAAGGAGAAAAGAGAGCTATCAATTCTAGGGGTATAAAAAGGGGCGAGGGGAAGATCGGAGGTGAAAAGGTTAGTGAAGTAGGTGACAATGTGATTATGAAGATCGGAAATGGATGATAAGGTGACACCTACATCAGTCTGAAGGGAGACGATCCTGTTTTGACTCCGACGATGGATGACAGATTTATGAAAGAAAGTAGTATTCATGTCACCATTAGCCAGCCAATCACAACGGGATCTATCTTTCCAAAACATTTGTTCTTGCTCAAGAATGCGATCAAGGTCGAAAGTAAGGACTTTGTTAAGATCAAGGAGGAAAGAGGAGGTCGGATAAAGACAAAGGTTCTTTTGGACTCCATTAAGACGAGCAAGAAGCCTATTCTTGTTACTATGCAGGTTTCCAAGGGTGTGGTTTGCCCAGCCAGATAATTCATTTCTAAGTAAGTCAAGTTTGCTATTAAAACTACCACACGACTCGGTCCACACATGGGTTGTAAGAGGCATGAAGGTGGGTTCATGTTGGTTCTTATATTTGTCGCACAAATCCGTATAATTTTTATTTTAAACATCGTATCATGTTTAAATACTTCCATAATTAATTCGTCCAATTCACTCCGTAAATATACGTGTACCACTACACATATTATTTACGTACTAATATTAATCACATTAATCAATTAGTACAATTTTAGTAAATTAACAGTTAATTAACTAAAACCCGTCTCCCAAAACTTATTATTCAATTATCGCATAATTAAATAATAACTGTCGCTCCTCGAGTTCGCAACTCAAAATCTCTCTAAAAATAATCGACTAACTTTTTAGTGTATAAATCAAGGGACTAAACAAATTGTATCTCATACAATTAATTAGTTATCAATTGGGGTTCGTTCCTTTAGGTGTGACCGAAAGGGGTCAGTTGATGACCGCCGTCTCACGACAATAACGTCAAACTCTAGTCAGCCAACCGTTGTCGATTTACGTTAATCAACTGACGAGGATCAAATAATTAAATATCTGATGATATTCCATTAATGAGATTTATTATGTTAACGCACTATTGTGGAGGACACTAACTCCAACAATCTCCCACTTGTCCGACACAAGGTGTGCGTTACCAATTCTCTTGTCCGTTTTAATCTCCCACTCAATGCAAGGTGTCTTTCAGGTCGCACTTGCACATGAACACATCGCGAGTGGTTTTCTCGATCGGGAGTGTGACTACCTGACCGGAAAAATCTCTCACAGATTACTTCCGAGCGTGGCCACGCATTTATAGTCATTAACTCCTCGAGTGGCCTTGAGATATAGTTACCCAACGTGGGTGGACAATTCCCTGTATGCCCTATCTATCCTATTGCACAATACAGCTCACCATGACCTAGTAAATGCCCTTTTGGCCTCCTTTCACGGCACGACCTAGAACAAAAACCAAAGTCACTTGGAAACTGCACTTGCTCAGATAATAGTTTCCAGTCAAAAGAATCGACTCATTAGAACATCTTAGAGATCCCCGCCACGACCAGGCGTCTATAATAGAACTTAGGGACTCTCTAAATGGTCATTGTCCGACAAAGTGTCACACATTCTGCCTATGTAATCGACCAGTCATCACATATGACCTTATGGTGTTGAACAACCATCAATCGACTTACAATCTAGTCACTCCGAGACGTCATCTCATTAAGTGACTAGGGACAAAATACAATGTTGATCTTATTCACTTGAATATTGTTCAACATTGTCTCCACAACTTATTCAGATAAACAAGTGATCGGAGCCATTTGGTGTTCACAATTAAACATATGTGGTCGTTGGTCAATGGTCGATACAAAACACAATTTATACTTCACAAACAACTCTACAATTAGTAAAGAGGCAAGTAAAGGTCGGATCCCAAGGGACGGGTATTGAAATGAGAATTCTATTGTAACTAGTAGTGTCTAGGGGTGTCACAAATTGGGTTGATGTAGAAGGTTACTAAACTAGAATAACAATGAAAATAAACAAGCAAGATGAATAAAAAGGGGTGTAAACAATTGATTAAAAGCACTAGGGTGTCATGGGGTCATAGGGGAATCATGGGATATGATCATACAAACATGTTCTCAAATTATAAGCAAGCAATTATTGTTGTGATGGATTGAGTTGGGTTATGTCTTACAATCCTAGGAAAGTTTGGGTCCCGGAGCCGAATCGATTAGATTGTACAACACCTACAAGTCGACTTAGTCTTTCCTACTCAACACATGCATGGTCTAACAAGACTCGAGTTGGGTTATGTCTTACAAGTCTCATTGAAAAGATAGGAGATGATAGTAAATGCAAGGATTCATAGGCTTAGCATTTCATCAAATATAACATGTGCATGTATTAAGATCAAAACAAGCAAGCAAATAAGATTATGAAAGCATATTAATTTAAGCATGAATCATTCCCCATGTTGGTTTCCCCTAATCACCCATTAAACCCTAGCTAAGAGACTACTCACTCATTATCATATTGATCATGCTAGAAAGGTTGTCAATCATACTAACATAATGAAACATAATGAATAAATGAAAGTAATTAGCAATAATTAAAAAGGGATTAAGAGATTATACCTACTAATGATTCCAATAATAAAGCAAAGAATAATAGAAGAACTTGATGATTGATGGAAGGTTGTCAATCTCCCAATAAACCCAATAATCTTCTAATTACCCAAAATAAATGAAGAACAAGAGAGAGATTAAGAAACTAAAACTTGGATTAAAACTTGATTAATACTTGATTACAATATTGAAGAGAGTTTTGATTGATATTAACTACACTAATTATTGATAAGAAGAACATTCTCCTCTAATTAGACTAATGGGGTATTTATAGTGAAAATTAGGGAGGATGCATTAGGGTTAACTAAGGGCTAAACTAGTAATTACACTTTTTAAGTTGAGCAAGGAGACTCCGGTATTCTCCGAGAGAAGGGCTTCTCTTATCGTGGCTTGAAGAATGAAAACGTGCTGTGCTGCAATCCGTGCGGATGGGAGTCGGGACGTGTGGATCTGGGCTGAGGAATCCGAGCGGATCCTTGGGCAAGACACTCGGATTGGCGAGGGGGAATCCGAGCGGATTCCTTTGAGGGACGCTCGGACTGGGCTTAGGCGGACGGACGGATTGTATACAATCCGTTCGGATTGTCTGGCAGCATCTTTTCTTCTTCTTTTCTTCCCTTTTCTTCATGAATTCCTTGGGGATTTCCTTGGGGACTCAAGGATCCTTTCTCAACAATGCTCTTCTACTATGCTATGTACAAAGGCCTTCTAGTCTTGTCTCTCCTTGATGCTTGGTCATTGAATACGATCAATTTAGCCTCGTTTTGCCATGAAAGTGCAAGATTCTTACTCCTTTCCTACCAAGGGATCAAAATCTCAAAGAATATGCAAAACAAAGAACTAAAGATAAGAAATGACCCAAATAGGCACTAAAAAGCATGGAAACAATGGTAATTCGGGGGCTAAATATGCGCCAATTATGGTCACATCAAATATCCCCAAACCGAACCTTTGCTCGTCCCGAGTAAAGAGGTGACAAAGACTAGGACCAATACTAATCCTAACCTAATAATAATAGCCGATATGAGACAATTAGCGGGTCTCACTCCGCCCCTTCAACTCACAACAAGACAACCATGAGGTAGGATGCCTTCTTGCAAGGCAAGGTGGGTCTTGCCAAAATGGCGACACATCCAAACATTAAGCACACAAAAATCACATAATGGATGCATCTACAAAAAGAATAGCCACTTTCCTCATCTAAGTGGCGGAAATTATCTACAAGGGAAGCAATTCAAGGGTACACAATCCTTCATAGATGCAATTTGTTCAAACTACTAAGCCTAGAAGGATACCAATAAATCACCTCCAAAAGGTGTCAAGCTAGGGTACCTTTGTCCTCAATCGTTAAATGCTTTTGTCAAGAGTAGACTCCCTATGGTGTTAGAAACACTGGAGGATCGCGGAATTCCCCCTCTTGCCTAGACAAGAAGAAGGGTCGTCCCCTCTCTACCATGCACAAAAATGGATACGATGGATAAAGGGATCGATAGATATTTGAGTTTCACTTTGGGAGTTTGCTTTCATTTTTGTTTTTCCCCCCAATTTCATTGGCATTTGACATTTGAGAACACTTTCTTGCATTTCTTTTGATTTTTGGCATTTCAATACTTGACAACTTTTTGCATTTCTTTTTGAACATTTTCAAAGTCACCCCAATTAGTAACGAGGGTGCCTTGTATTTGAAGCTTTAGGAGTCTATTTTTGCTCCTCTTTTCATTTGATGCATTTTTGCAAACTTTCTTTCACTTTTCATTTCATTGAACTCAAATTGATTTCTTTTTGTGCCCATTCCCTTTGATGACAAAAATGTATGGTAGAACATGGATGAATGATAGAAGTATGCATGGTTTCAAGGGTCACCTTGGAATAAACGGTAGCCAAGGAGTTATCACACCACAAGGTACTCTTGACTCGGCCTTAAACCATGGGTCAAAGGATACTAGCATGACACATCCTAGGGTGTTTTACAAGTATTCTAACAAGCAAAGTCTTAAGAATAAAAAGCATCTACTAGGGCCTATATACACTTGTCAAGCTTCCCAAATAGACGGTTTCACAAAATTTTCTCTAACATGCAAACTACATGCCATGATGCAACTAACATATAAACATCCTAATGCATATGCTTCTACCAACTAATATGACATATAAACTAAATGCAAGTCCTAAGTTCACATTGTTTTTACCGCATCAATCAAAATAAAGCCACATAGTCATTAACATAAAGAGGAAAAAGGAGATTGGAAAGATCATACCATGCGGTCTTCAATATCCTCATGTCTCGGATGTGGCGTAGTCAATCAAAGTGAACAAGGATAAACAAACACAATATATACAAGACAATATATACAAAGGAAATGAACTTGTTTTTGGTTTTTCAAATTTTTCAATTTTTATGATTTTTGAAATTTTTCAATTTTTATGGGTTTTTTGAATAAAAGTTAAGTGTTAGAATTCCCATCCCCACACTAACATGGGCATTGTCCTCAATGGCCAAAATGATGGAAATTATGCAAAAATGATGCATGATTTTTATACTAAA
Organism: Silene latifolia; assembly: GCF_048544455.1. Lineage (NCBI taxonomy): Eukaryota > Viridiplantae > Streptophyta > Magnoliopsida > Caryophyllales > Caryophyllaceae > Silene > Silene latifolia. Next base: position 71,450,318 of record NC_133526.1, on the reverse strand, counting down.
TGCAATTCTACACTAAGCTATACTACATGATGCATGGTTTTTGTTATGACGGAGAGGATAATTTAGATTACCTCCCGTTGTGTATGGATTAACTTCCCCAAACCAAATAAGACACTATTGCTAATGTCAAAGCATGGGTATAGTTCAAGCACACACTATGCTATGCATGAAACTAGATTGTCATTTTGGATTTTCAAAAATGGGAACAATAAAGAACACCTCAATGGTACCGAGGTGTGAGTCCTTTGATGTTGCTAGGACTAAACCAACAATGATCAAAATGAAATAAAATACAAAGAGATATAGACAAACCATGGGAGAGTAGGAGTCTCCAAGGCTAGTCTTCCATCATGCTATCATCATCACCACTTCCCTCATGAGAAGTGGTCACATTGCCACTTTCCTTGGCACTTTCTTCATCATCATCTTCACCATCTCTTTCTTCATCATCACTTGCTTCTTCCTCAATATTATCATCAAATTCTTCACCATTTCCAACAACCTCATTGTCTTCCACCACATCCCTTGATGCACCCGGAAATAAGGCTTCTCTATCCGCCCAACTAGGCAAAGGACAAGATGGATCAAGGAGTCCTTGCCTAGCTAGATGTAAGAGGGGAGGATATTGAGCCAAATATGCATTCTTCCGATCTTCATAAGCTTGCTTGTGCATGGCTTGCATAAGAAGAGTGACATAGTCTTTTCCAATTTCAACTCCTTGCGGTTTGAACTCTTCATACGCAAAGGGGTAAGGTGGTATAACAATGGAAGAGGAGGGAGTTTCATGATCACCCTTTTGTTGTTGAATGATGTACTCGGCTTCTTCGGATAGGGGAAGTAAATAGTTGGTCCGGTGGACACTAAGACGGCAAATCTTTGCGGGTAAAGTGAATGATCGAGCCTCACTAGTAAGCCACCCAAATTTGGTGTCAAGGGGATTGTGAGCAACCCACTTAAACTTGTTAATCATGATGGACATATCAATAAGATGGCCACCTTCCTTTGCCTTGTACTTGTTATCCTTATTGAAATTAGGATCAAAGTGCTTGGCTAGGACCGTGACTAGGCCGCCATTAACAATAACGGTTGTACCCTTCTTCCCACTATCAACATGAAGCCATCTATCAACCAATAGCCTCAAAGAATTGTAAGGCTTGGTGTGAATTCTTCCAATATCCAAAGTTGATTCAAGGAGAATAAAATCGAGTCCCGTGAAATGATTGGTGTCTTTCCTAGCAATTATGGTATTTCCCACAACTTTGTGCCATACTCTTATGCCCGGATAATGGACCAAAAGAGAACGACAAGCATGAAAATCTTCAAATTTCTTCCCGGAGATTGCCTCCCAAAGAGGCTCGGGGTCATACTTCCCATATTGCTTATAATATTTATGTTCATCGCTAAGACCCAAAATTTTACCCAATTCCGGAAAGGTAATGCGTCTACTAGTGTTAGCTAGACGAAACTCAATATTTTTCCTATTCTCAACTTTTGTCACTTTTAAAGAACTTAAGAATTCCAAGACAAGGGAGGGGTATGTTACTTCCTTCATTTCAAACAATTTCTTCAAACCCATGGCATTGAAAAAGGCTTTTGTTTGTTCAAGAATACCTAATTTCTCTAAAGCATCTTGACATATGAATTTGGTGGATTGAATTGATTTCATAGCAAACTTGGCAAATGTATTTCTATGGGTATCGGAAATGAATGTTACCTCCGGAAAATGCAAGAGTTGATCGACACGGAGTAGAAGGTGATGCTTCCATAGGAATTTGTTGTTGTTGTGGTTGCACTTCCAAGCTTGGTGTTGATACCACCATTGCCAAGGCTTTCTTTGCTTGTAGAGCTTTTTGCCTTTGAGAGAGAGCCTTTGCTTTTGGTGCCTTTGTTGCTCCCTTTGTTCTTGCCATTTGATGAGCTAACCAAGTAAAGAGTCAAAAATCTTCAATTTGTAAAATGCCCAAATCGATTTTGAAGGTGAAAGGCTTTGCCTTTATGAGAACAAAAATTGACTCAAAGTTTGAAGAATTTGTGCTTGGTTTTGATTGTTGATGAAGATGGAGTGATTGATTTGTTGTTTGAAAGATGGTTTGATTTGATTTTGGTGGATTTTGTTGAGGGTTTTTGTTTTTGAGATGGAGAGGATGAGGGTTTTGATGTTATGGGTAGTGTTTATGAATGAATGAATGAATGAATGAAGGTGGGGTGAGTATTTAAAGAACTCGACAATTTTAGGACGCAGGGACAATCCGTGCGGATTAGGCGCAATCCGTGCGGATTCTGACTTCAAAAATTTCAAAATCCCGCCTAGAGACGGGCGGATTCAGGTAATCCGCTCGGATTCTTCTGTGATGAGACGGGCGGATTTTGTGCAGGACGGACGGATTCTCGTCCAGAGATTTTTCTTTGTTTTTCTTCAGCTTCAAGACGGGCGTCTTTTTCAAAAGACGGACGGATTCTGTGAGACGGGCGTCTTTCCAGAAATCCGCTCGGATTCTTTGACAGTCAAGAATTTTGCAATTTCAGCTCAGCCCAGGACGGGCGTCTTCTCAGCAGGACGCTCGGATCTTCTTCAGACGGGCGGATTCTCAGGAATCCGCTCGGATTGGTCCTTGTGTACACGGATTCAGTTCCATCCGTGCATAAATGCATTCCCTTATCATTCTTTCTTTCTTTCTTTCAAAACTTGTGTTCTTCATTGTGGGGGCACTACTAAGGCATGAATAGCCTAGGCAATTGCCATCCCCACACTAAGGTAAAGCACTACACATCAATTAAAATTGTTAATCCCTCCCTCACTTCTCTCTTTTCATGACAATTATTTTGATCAAAGTAAATAAAATCCAAAAATGACAAATAATGCAATACAAAAATTTAAAAGTAAGTTAGGGAGTTAGAAATATTTACAAGTGGTGGTTTAGGGAGGACTCCACCAAACTCTCATTCTTGATGAGATGTCAAGGGGGCATGTTCAAGGTGTTGTTGATGTTGCTCAACACCTCGAAGAAGTAGTTAAAAGCTTGTTCATTGTTGTGGTAGAGGTCCTCAATAGACCGTGGTCCTTGTTGTTGATCATGATCGATGGCATGCCCAATGTAGGGATTAAAGATCCCTTCAAATTCGTCGTCCCAAAGACCACAAACTTCATTGAGTTGATCATTGAAAATCTCTTGCCTAGATGGAGACAACTCTCCCAATTTCTTCTCTTGGCCAATGAGGCCATCATCTTCTTCCTTGGTTGATTTTGATGAGCTTTGCAAGCTCTCCTTGTCACAATTCGCTTGCTCTTTGAATGGAGCATCTTCAACTTTCTTCCTCCATTGGAGTTCCGATTTCTTTCTTTCATCTTTTTCGGCTATAATGGTCAATCATGAAACATGGCTCATGCAAACGAGGAGCTCTCATGGTCTTATCAAGATTAAAAGTTATGCTTTCATCTCCCACTTCTAGAGTGAGCTCTCCATGTTTCACATCAATCACCGCACCCGCGGTGTGTAGGAAAGGTCTTCCTAAGATGATTGGAATGTTGGAATCTTCCTCCATATCAGCAATGACAAAGTCCACCGGGATGAAAAACTTCCCAATTCGCACGGGGACATCTTCCCATATCCCTAATGGTGTCTTCGTCGATCTATCGGCCATTTGAAGAGTGATATTGGTGCATTTAAGCTCTCCCATTCCCAACCTTTTACTTACCGAGTACGGCATGACACTCACACTAGCCCCTAGATCACATAAGGCTTTGTTGATCGTTGTGTCGCCAATGGTACACGGTATTGAGAAGCTTCCCGGATCCTTTAACTTTGGAGGTGAACTCCCTTGAAGTATTGCACTACTCACCTTAGTGAAGGCGATAGTCTCAAGTTTCCGGATCGACTTCTTCTTTGTGAGGATATCATTCATGTACTTTGCATAGGCCGGAACGTGATTGATTAATTCCGTGAAAGGAATTGAGACTTCTAAGTTCTTCACAATTTCCATGAACTTTCCAAGTTGATCATCAAATTTGGGCTTGGCTTGACGACTTGGAAAAGGAAGTCTAATCACAATGGGCTCCTTTTCTTTGGCTTTGTCTTCATTTTTCTTTGAACTTTCTTCTTTTGATGATTCCCCTTCTTTGGGACTTTGCACCACAACTTCATTCTCACTAGCTCTCACAACTTCATTCTCAACTTGCTTCTTCGGTGCTTCATATCTTGTACCACTTCTCAAGTGAATGGCACTAACCGTTTCATGTCTAGGGGGATTACCTTGAGGTGGTAATTGCCCCTTTTGTCTTGGTGAGCTTGAAGATGCTAGTTGGGTCAATTGTGTTTCCAACATCTTGGTGTGAGCTAGAATGTTGTTGATGGTGGTATCCTTTGCTTGGCTATCTTTTTGCATTTGAGTGAAGAATTCTTGTTGATTCTTTTGCATTTGTAGGACCGCTTTTTGGACATCAAAACTTTGGTCATTTTGGTGATTGTATGGATTTTGATTTTGGTAGCCTTGGTTTTGATTGAAAAAGGGTCTTTGATTTTGATTTCTCATGGGTGGTGGAGTGTATGTTGTTTGAGGGTTTTGAACATTTTGGCTTTTGTATGAGAGATTTGGATGGAACTTGGTGTTTTCATTGTAAAAATTTGAATAAGGGGTACCACTTTTGTAAGCTTGGAAAGCATTAACTTGTTCGGTTGTTCCCCTACATTCATTTGAGTCATGACCCAAGGTTCCACAATTCTCACATATCCCGCTTGGGATTGATGAGGATGCCGTCATGGCATTGACATGATGCTTCGATGATTTTGAGTTTTCCTCAAGTCTAGCCATAGCTTGTTCAAACTTCAAGTTGATTGTGTCAATGTGAGCACTAAGTTGAGCACCCAATTGAGTAACGGAATCCACTTCATACTTTCCTCCTCTAGTAGCCTTGCGAGGTCTACTATATTGTGAATTATGGACCGCCATTTTCTCAATCTTGTTCCATGTTTGATTGTCATCAACTTCGGTGAACATTCCATTTGATCCCATATTGAGAATGTTCCTTGAATCTTCATATAAACCATTCCAAAATTGTTGCACTAAAAACCATTCGCTAAGTCCATGGTGAGGACATGAGCGACAAATACCTTTGAACCGCTCCCAAGCTTCATACAAAGATTCTTCATCCCTTTGCTTAAAACCCGTAATTTGAGCTCTTAGCATGTTAGTCTTCTCCGGTGGGTAGAATTTTTTGTAGAAAGCTAGAGCTAGCTTCTTCCAAGAATCTATTCCAAGGGTGGCCTTATCAAGGCCCTTCAACCATTGCTTTGCGGTGCCGATTAACGAAAAAGGAAATAAGACCCATCTTATTTGGTCTTGAGTCACGCCCGTTTGAGAGATAGCTTCACAATAATCGCAAAAGGTTTCCATATGAGAGTGAGGGTCCTCACTAGGCATTCCCCCGAATTGGCTCCTCTCAACTAGTTGGATGAAGGCGGACTTGGCAATAAAGTTTCCGGTGAGATGTTGTGGGGTAGGAGTACCATTTGGTAGATCCTCCTCGGTGGGTATAGAGTGTGACGAGAATTTAGGCATTGTAGGTGGATTTTGTGTGGTATTGTTTAATGGGTTTTCTTCTCCTTCTATTGCGAAAGGATTGACAAACTCACTAGTGGGTTGAACAACTTCACCAACACCTCCCAAATTCCTCCTAACAAGTCTCCTATTATTCGTCAAGGTTCTTTCGATTTCACGGTCAAAAGGTAACAAATCTCTTTGTAACCTTCTAGACATGCAAAATATCAAACAACTAGAAAACAATTAGAACAAACCTTGAGGAGTTTTACTTCCCAAGGTGAAAAAGACACAACTAAAAACAATAAAAGAAATCTTAAATCAATTAAACACAATCCCAAAAGCAACGGCGCCATTTTTGATCGGAGCCATTTGGTGTTCACAATTAAACATATGTGGTCGTTGGTCAATGGTCGATACAAAACACAATTTATACTTCACAAACAACTCTACAATTAGTAAAGAGGCAAGTAAAGGTCGGATCCCAAGGGACGGGTATTGAAATGAGAATTCTATTGTAACTAGTAGTGTCTAGGGGTGTCACAAATTGGGTTGATGTAGAAGGTTACTAAACTAAAATAACAATGAAAGTAAACTAGCAAGATGAATAAAATAAGGGGTGTAAACAATTGATTAAAAGCACTAGGGTGTCATGGGTTCATAGGGGAATCATGGGATATGATCATACAAACATGTTCTCAAATTATAAGCAAGCAATTATTGTTGTGATGGATTGAGTTGGGTTATGTCTTACAATCCTAGGAAAGTTTGGGTCCCGGAGCCGAATCGATTAGATTGTACAACACCTACAAGTCGACTTAGTCTTTCCTACTCAACACATGCATGGTCTAACAAGACTCGAGTTGGGTTATGTCTTACAAGTCTCATTGAAAAGATAGGAGATGATAGTAAATGCAAGGATTCATAGGCTTAGCATTTCATCAAATATAACATGTGCATGTATTAAGATCAAAACAAGCAAGCAAATAAGATTATGAAAGCATATTAATTTAAGCATGAATCATTCCCCATGTTGGTTTCCCTAATCACCCATTAAACCCTAGCTAAGAGACTACTCACTCATTATCATATTGATCATGCTAGAAAGGTTGTCAATCATACTAACATAATGAAACATAATGAATAAATGAAAGTAATTAGCAATAATTAAAAAGGGATTAAGAGATTATACCTACTAATGATTCCAATAATAAAGCAAAGAATAATAGAAGAACTTGATGATTGATGGAAGGTTGTCAATCTCCCAATAAACCCAATAATCTTCTAATTACCCAAAATAAATGAAGAACAAGAGAGAGATTAAGAAACTAAAACTTGGATTAAAACTTGATTAATACTTGATTACAATATTGAAGAGAGTTTTGATTGATATTAACTACACTAATTATTGATAAGAAGAACATTCTCCTCTAATTAGACTAATGGGGTATTTATAGTGAAAATTAGGGAGGATGCATTAGGGTTAACTAAGGGCTAAACTAGTAATTACACTTTTTAAGTTGAGCAAGGAGACTCGGTATTCTCCGAGAGAAGGGCTTCTCTTATCGTGGCTTGAAGAATGAAAACGTCTTTGTGGCCGCAATCCGTGCGGATGGGAGTCGGGACGTGCGGATCTGGGCTGAGGAATCCGAGCGGATCCTTGGGCAAGACGCTCGGATTGGCGAGGGGGAATCCGAGCGGATTCCTCTGAGGGACGCTCGGACTGGGCTTAGGCGGACGGACGGATTGTATACAATCCGTTCGGATTGTCTGGCAGCATCTTTTCTTCTTCTTTTCTTCCCTTTTCTTCATGAATTCCTTGGGGATTTCCTTGGGGACTCAAGGATCCTTTCTCAACAATGCTCTTCTACTATGCTATGTACAAAGGCCTTCTAGTCTTGTCTCTCCTTGATGCTTGGTCATTGAATACGATCAATTTAGCCTCGTTTTGCCATGAAAATGCAAGATTCTTACTCCTTTCCTACCAAAGGATCAAAATCTCAAAGAATATGCAAAACAAAGAACTAAAGATAAGAAATGACCCAAATAGGCACTAAAAAGCATGGAAACAATGGTAATTCGGGGGCTAAATATGCGCCAATTATGGTCACATCAACAAGGTATTCTGGTTTTCAGTCAAACTGAATAATTGAGTTCTTAAAGAAACTCTAACAATGAATGCGATCATCACTTATGTAAATATCAATACTCTATCAAATATTTACATAACGATCTTTAACAATTAAGGTATACTCTTCAATCACATTGAAATGACATAACCATCATGTCTACCTTATGCCAACGGCTTTGGTTAGAGGATTAGCAACAGTTGCATCACTCTAATTTCGATTGCAATTTTCCTTTGTTCTATGCAATCTTTTCATCACATATAACCTAAGTACATGTCTAAACAAGTTTTTAGACTCTGGTTCTAAAGCCAGTCAAACACTCCCACTGTTTTCACAGTCTCTTGGGATACGATATTCGGCTAACAGAACTACTCTAGTCCCATTAAATTCCGGTTATCAACTATCTCTCTTACAACATCGGATGTTGTAATGTACTTAGCTTTCGTTCATGATTTGTACGTATAACACTTATACATACACATCCTTCATATGACATCTTTTATGTATGACTCCTCATACATGTTTGCTTTATACATGTATAACTTCTTATACACATATGTATAACTTCTTATACATATTATTCTTTACGCACATAGCACTCTTACATGCTAATCATTCCTTAATGAGGCCCATAACATCTTATAAGCATAGGAATGTTTCCGTGTAATCCTTTTACACAAAATTCATAAATTCCTCCAAACTACAAGAGTAAATCCTCAGTGCTTCTCAAGTACTCAAGGATGCTCTTGAAAATCATCTAGTGACACTCACTAGAAAATGATTGGTAAAGACTTCTCATATTCTCAACATGATAAGTCCCGACGAGAGAAGCTTTTAGCATATTAAATAGATCCTGCAGCGGAAGCACAAGAGATCATATTAATTGTTCAACAACTTGAACGAGTCAAGAATCTTATCACATAAGTCTCTTGACTATAATGCTAATATCCATAGAGATCTATCTCATTAGATCCGGATATTTAATATGCGCCATGCTACTCTCAAGTATTCACCCGAGAATATTTCTAGTCACTAATATGTCAAACACATATTTAGACTAAGAAAAATCACCTTAGCTACATTTCTAGTCACTAATATGTCAAGCACACATATTTTAGACTAAGAAACTCACTATTAGCTCCCACTAAACTCCATGTATCATAATGGTATCTCGACACTCGAGTAATACCGTTTTGATAGACTACATGATTGAACCCAAAGTTCCAACTCTTTGATGTATATAGATCACAAAAGGGATCTTTCAAGCATGCTAGGCTTCTTAGCATTGACAACATTAACAAAACTTCTCCCAAGGATAAAGTTTCATTATCCATTTGCCGAATCTCATCCTCATGAGAAGCTATATTGCTAAGAACATACGAATTGATAAAGGCATTTGGGTTATCACAAACTCTCTATAACAAACCCAAATTTTAAACATCTTATGTAACCTCTACGACAAGATCAAGGTAACCAACCAAAGTATTCACCTTAAATCAAGTCTCGAAAACATCTCGTGTTTCCTTCCCTATCGCATCGTGTGCAAGGAGATCAATTCGGATTGCATGGTGACACGCCATCACATAGAGTTCATACTATAGAAAAGCCTTTGATGAGGGTTTAAGATTCGTCACTTTTGAAAAGTAACGCAATATTATCGCAAAATTATCTCCTTATAATCACTGAGCCACAATAAAGAACGTCTTGTTGCATTATACTCACCACTGAGCCTTAATAAAGAACGTCTTCTTGCATTGTACTCAGTTTGTGGGTCTTGGACTTCCGCAAGTTCAAAATTTCTCCCACTCTGTCTTCCAGAAAATGAAAATCTTTCTAGAAAGACAGCATTACGAGCCACAAACTCTTTGTTCTCGTTTTGGAGGAGTAAAAACCAAGTGGTTCAATTTTGGATAACCCTCACAAATACATAAATTGGTTCTGAACATAAACATTTATGGTCCCAAATGTATAATAATGACAAGTTAGGGACCCTCCCTACCTATATCTCATATGGAGTCATTAAGGCTATTATAGTCGGGTTTTAAACTTTTAGTGAGAAAATAGCTTACAAAATTGCGAAAAACCTCAAACTATATCTCATAAAGTTCGGTTTATATACTTGACTACACCATACTCTATGGTGTCCCAAAGAGAAGGTATTATGTGAACTGGTTCACAATCTTCTTAGTGATTATCAAGGTCATTACTTGATATTACCCATTTGATCTTCAAAGTCAATACTTTGAAACTTCCGATCAACATATTGATCTTGAAGTGCTATTGGTTTACTACTTCATTTTGAAAAAGTTCCACGTTTCAAAAATTACTTTTATGTCTTATTAAATAGATATGAGGTTTTCATATCTACTTAACATTACGGTAAAAGTAACCAAGTATGTATATTACCAACTATCGGCCTTACACATCCGTATGTATATGGTCGATCACCTCACTATTGTGTTTCTTTACTGCAAAAGAAAAACATAATACATGCACACATACCATAAGACTCACAATCAAATGGTTGTTCAAATGTGCTTTTCGTTTACTCGTTTGAAACGAATTTACTTGAGGTTTGATCAATAGGGTTCACTAGATTAGAGACTTTAAAATCTACTAGATAGTAAAAAGTTTTCATGAAGAATGTAAAATTACTCTAACTTAAGTGGTCTAAACCAACCACCAAGTTATCATAGGAGTAGGTACAACATTTTGCTTTAAATCACATAAGTGATGCCTTCTATGTATAAACATAGATGATTACATTCTTTTAAAACCAAATTTAGGTACATTTGTCTCCATAGAAATCATTGCTAATCTAGCACCATTTCGATACAAAAATGTCTTATGCTAGACGTCTTACGTTTTATCAATTCATGTAAACTTCTTTACAAAGAAATGACCCATACTTAGTATGTCATACCAAGATAGTGGAACTAGCCTATCCATTGAGTAGATGTCTCTTTCAACTTTGTTCTATCGCATACATCTAGGGTTGATTCTTCTTAACTCCCACTCACTTTCACATTCCTCTTTGCTTCAATCAAGCAAAAATGAATCTCATGAAGACCTCTCTTCATGTTATTCGTGATATTTTATACACTTAGTAAGAGTGAATTACTATAAAGTGAGTGTAACATGTGGCAAAATCTCAACTTCTTGCGAAATTGGACTACCTAACCGTTCAATTGTTATCATATGCCTAAACTCTTTAGCGCATAAACAATCTATTTGGCCTTTCTCGAAGTGAGCCATTTGACGGTATCATATTGGAGTATTATTTGTGTTTTTGAAAACTCTTTTCGCAAACTTTTGAATTACACTTGAGTAATTAAAACTAATACGTCATCTTCATGACGGGGTTGTCACTTCCGAAATCAAGACTCTCTTGATAAAATGTGACTTCTTTTTAAACTCGTAATATGAGTTTGCAACATGAAAACCCCTTTTAAATATGTATGGATGTTAAGTTGTATAATTATCGCAAAAATCGTTGTAAGCTCATGTAGGTGAATTTGTAAATCATGTTACGAATCATTAATTTCTTCAAGGAAACCGCTTCCTATGAAAGAACGAAACGAGTATAATAATAAATAGAGGATGAAAGGAGGAAGAAGTGCGCGATGTCATAGTAAATTCATTAAAGAACAAAAATAGGAAAAATAACATTCAATGTTTTAAAAATACTTGTGAAAAACATGTTCAACAAGTTTTAACATTTATATAATGATCTCCCACTAAATTATATAAATGATTCCAAGACCCAAATATTAAACAAAAATGAGCATCGCTTGGGCGAAACATCCCATAATTGTGTAAATTCGGTAAGTCACGTTGACTAATTCTACCTCTAGAACTCTTGGTCGACGAATTTCCTTAAATCCATCTACTAGCCCTGGAACACAAGACCGTCTTATATCCCGTTGAGTCCAACCAATTTTGGCGTGTGATAACCGCTTACCACCCTACTTACTCAAGGTAAAAAGAGAACACCCCGCTTGGGCGAGCGTGGCTCTAATGAACAAGAGATTCATAGGTGTTACTAATTGGTAAGGCTAATCTCAATTTTAGTTACGTGAGAGATCTTGTCAATTTAGTCATAAATTCCCTATAAGTGAACTAAGTCGGTGAATGTCAATGACGTGAATTGACAATCGCGAAGATAAAATGCATGTGAATGGCGATTTTGGCATGCGCGAAAATAAAACAAGCAAACATGTAAGCATATGAATAATTCCTAGTATGGCCACCTAGTTAATAAAAACTAGTCTATTACATTTCGGAAACCAACTCCTTGGTCCCTTGCCTCTTCATTCCATAAGTGTCTCTTCCTTGTGGGATTTGGAACACCTTCCAAAAATAGACTCCGTCTCGTTGTAATCCGTCTTTTGGAAAACGCCGGTAAAAATAACTATTACAAATTAATTACATAGCTATTCCTATTATACATTAATTAATAAAATAAATAAAACTATTAATTAATTACAAAACGACGATACGAGATCGTATTTAATTACAAACAAATCGATATTCCCATTCATTTCGGGTAATAACGATTAAAATTAACTAGGCCATACTAGGTACAACAAGATAAATACTTTAAATAAATAACAATTATTCATTCAACTTAAATAAATATGCTTAAAATGCTGTAAAATGATGCCAAAATCGCCCTATCTATCAATCGTTGGTATCCATCTTGGTTTTTGTGGATTTAATCGATTTTTAACATGTAAAAATCAATAATTAACTCTTAAATCTCATTTAAGTCCAAACTAATTGTCCAAACTGTTTTGAACCTCAAAATTAGTCCTCACTAATTTTATGATAAATTATTAGTTTGATTTGGTGATAATTTGCTAATTTAATCGATCAAATCATAATATTTAAGTAAAAATCCAAAATAATTGAAACATTACCCAAAAAATTGAAACAAAAATTTTTAGTATTCTGGAACACTCCCAAGAACACCAAAATGTCATAAAAATTGCCCAAAAAATCCGGATAAATTTTATGAAGAAAAAGATCGATATTTATCGGTTTTTAACCACTAAAACCAATAAACATCAAAACAAAGTGAAAACACACATGCAAAATCACTTTTGACATTTAAATAATATTCTTAAATGTACATAAATTTATCATGGGCAGAATCAAAAGTTTCGAAATTATGATTAATTAATTTGACTTTTATCAACTTTTATCTCATAAAATCAATAAACATGCAAAAATTTCGAACCAACCTTCAATATTTTGCATGCAATCAGTACAAAACATGCATGAACTATCATAAAAAATCCATGCACCGAATCAACTTTTAACTATTTTTAGCCAATTTTTTAACTAAAATACGGCATTTTGACTCGGTTTTCTACCAAAAATCATTAAAAATAGCAAAATAACTTCAAAAATCACCAAAAATTCCACAAACCTTTTGAGATCAGTGGGTATGCATGGCCCAAAAATTTCTTGCTAAAACCTCTTCTAACACAATTTTTGAGTTTTTATAAATTATCACATAATTCATTAAAATGCTTAAAATCAACATGAAAATTACAAGCCTAAGCTCTGATACCACTTGAAAGATCATAGATCCATATTAGACTCTCTAATAAAATTAATTTATCTCATAAATTATCATTTAGGTGATCTATGTAATATACATGCTAATATGAAAGCATAAAAATGAAAGTATAAGGAAAAACAATTTCCTTACATTGATTTAGTGGTAAAAGGGGCACAAACTAGTTCACCTTACTAGTTTGTTCTTGAGCTATATGAATATGGAAGATCCTCAAAAAACCAACCTCCAAAGTAGAAGGTCTCCTTACTTAATCCACCCAAGAACTTACCCAACAACCTTACTAATATTAACTAGATATAAGTAAGACTACCCTTGATAATATGTAGATATTACTAACATCTTAGTAATTATTATTTTGTGTTTACTAACAAGCTTAGTAAAGATGAGTAATATTTTAGAGAGATGATGAATAATTGTTCACATGCAAAGTTGTTAAGTGAAGAAGTAAGGTGGAGTAAAAATGTGAACAATAAATGGAGTATATGGAAGGGAAGTGGCGGGTGGAATTTGGTGGAGTGAGGAAGTGTACAAACTTTGTCTTATATTTTTCATCTTACATCACATGCAAAATCTTATATAAGATAACTTATGGTAGTATACAAAATAAGGTGAAATGATCCACTACACTTATTTTACACGGTCCACTTGCCCATTAACGGGTCCATGTTGGTTCTTATATTTGTCGCACAAATCTGTGTAATTTTTATTTTAAACATCGTATCATGTTTAAATACTTCCATAATTAATTCGTCTAATTCACTCCGTAAATATACGTGTACCACTACACATATTATTTACGTACTAATATTAATCACATTAATCAATTAGTACAATTTTAGTAAATTAACAGTTAATTAACTAAAACCCGTCTCCCAAAACTTATTATTCAATTATCGCATAATTAAATAATAACTGCCGCTCCTCGAGTTCGCAACTCCAAATCTCTCTAAAAATAATCGACTAACTTCTTAGTCTATAAATCAAGGGACTAAACAAATTGTATCTCATACAATTAATTAGTTATCAATTGGGGTTCGTTCCTTTAGGTGTGACCGAAAGGGGTCAGTTGATCACCGCCGTCTCACGACAATAACGTCAAACTCTAGTCAGCCAACCGTTATCGATTTACGTTAATCAACTGACGAGGATCAAATAATTAAATATCTGATGATATTCCATTAATGAGATTTATTATGTTAACGCACTATTGTGGAGGACACTAACTCCAACAGAGCCTCCGGCCGATTCCTCTTCTTATTCCTTCCGTCATCTTACTATGAGGAAGAAATTATACTCGGATAGCTTTGCATCCATCGAGCCCTATTGGACCTCGAGATTAGTGGAGGAGGGTGGTCCTCATATCTGTAACATCCCGCACTTTCCTAATATTTTTAAATAAACTTTTAAGTAATTTTTTATTAAATAATTATTATTTAAAGCTTATTTTCATAAAATATCATCCTAATCGTATAACGGTAATAATGGTGTAGATTTTAATAATATTATTCTCCGTCTCGAGTTATAATAGACTTGGGACGAAAATTCTAGTGAATACCGACTCATTTTGAGTTATTGGGCTTAACTTGACTCATGGGTCTTTTCTCTCCTCTTTCCTCTACACTAACCCCCAACTAAACCCCCACAACTTCATCTCCCTCATTCTAATTTCTGAAATTCCCCAACAACCACTCCACCATTGTTAAACCCTTTGCTCTCAACCCTAAAATCACCATAATTCACTCAATTCTTCACCAATCTCGTTCCTTTTCGCGCCATTCTTTTCCTTTTCTCATTTCCCTTGTTTCTAAGTAAGAAAGTTGCCATCTTTTCCACTTTTTCGAAATTCTCATCTTTCAAGGATGTGGATTCTTGACTTAATATCTTTATTTTTGTGTTTAGGGGAGAACTTGGACAACCCGGAGGAGGATAGCTACATCATTGACGAGTCTTCAGAAGATTGAAGTGCAAAAAGGTAACGGTGATGGGTTACTCGACTTTTATGTTAAAATTGTGTGGTTTTATATAGTTATAATCTCATATGAATGTTAAAAGTTGTATTTTTCATGATTAGTGCTAATTTGGATGTTGAATATCATGCTTGTTTGAAACTCTCACATGTTTGGTGGAAAATCTCATGCTACATCTCTTGAATCCGAAATTACCCATTCACATGCTCAAATATGTTGTCTTTCCGAGTTAGAATCATGCTAGGATACGTAAACAATGGATGGGAAACGATTTGTGTTGGTTTCAAATGGTTTGGAAGTCGATTTGCATTGAACCCGTGTGTAAGTACTCCCGCCGGTCGGCCGTGCGTGGTGGTGGTCTGTGTACCTGGGAGATTCTGTAAGTTTTGGACATAATTTCGTAAGCCTTGTAGTCCCAGCCGGGTGATCGGCAGCCGGTCTCTTGACCGGCTGGGAGTGCATGAAGGTTTTAGGTGATTTTGAGTTTTGGGCGTATTCCCAGTAGGGTGGCCGGCCTGGTCTCCCCACGACCTTACTGGGAGTGCATGAAGGTTTTAGGTGATTTTGAGTTTTGGGCGTATTCCCAGTAGGGTCGGCAGCTGGTCTCTTGCCACCGACCTACTGGGAGTGCATCAAGGTTTTATGAAATAGGGATTTGGCTTGTACTCCCGGTAGGTGGGCGGCAAATGGTCCACCAACCGGGTGGGAGAGCACTTGTAAGTTTTATTTAAATTTTGACTTTGGCATGTTGTCCCAGCCGGTGGCCCGGCGGCCGGTACACCTCCCCGGCTGGGAGTCCCCTATTTGCTTCTTTTTACTTAAGACTTCCAATAATGATTGAGTCATGCATGTATCTTCTTCCCTACCGATAATTGGTTACTTTAAGACTTATTCATGTTATGATCATGCAAATTATTGTGGTTCTCTTTTGGACCTATGTGTGACGATTTACATTGTCTGATGACTTGATACTCCTTGTTACCCCTTTCAGACCATTGGTTACGGTTTGGTGCCATGTTTCCGGATTGGGTTAATTATCCTTCCGCCTCTTCGGTTCGTGGGTCACGGTTAGGTGACGAAGTTCCGATTTGGGGTTACTCGATTTTCCGGTCACGGTTAGGTGTACCATGTTTCGAGTCTTCGATGGGGATGGGTCACCGCATGTCGAATCGGGTGTCTTCCATCCCGAGAGTCTGGCCAGGTTTAGACTAGGACCGTATTATGATCGTCGTCCTACCAGGAGGTTGGAGTCTGTGTTGGGAGTCTTGTTTGTCCATACTTTGTAATTGTCTTACATTTGAGTCGAGTTGATATGTGGCAGTTTGACCTAATAATTCTCCTCTCTTTTGTGCTTTACCATTCCTATTTTCTTATGCCCACAAATCATGATTTTCTTAATACCGTAAGTATTTACTCTTATGCTTGTTTGCTTAATTAAATTCTTAATTACTTGCATTTTGACATATTGTGGTGAGAAGAACCCGAGTTACTCCCTACCGACCGTGGCTTTCATATCTATTATGAATGACAGGTTGGTGATGAAGCTAAGTGGGGAAGACCGTGTGAGCTAGCGAGTTCTTACCTCGGACCTTATTAGTTATTACATAATAGACTCACCTACTTTTCGAATTTATGTTAATTCGTGGGATATCTTTTCCCCAATAAATAGACTTGCATTGTAAACTTAATTTAACTAAACCCTAAATTATTTATCGTGTTGGTGATACCCCGCGTTGGACTTCAATAGAAGCCCCAAAAAGTTTTAAAAACCTCGTGTTTTCCGCTGCATTTTTACCTTATTGCCTTTACCTTATCAAGGGGTGTCACAATATCCGTTGGGTGGTGCCATGGTGGCACTTGAGGTCCTTAACGGGGTTGTCCGCTTCGATTGCTAGTTCTTGCTCTTTGATGGTAGTGGGTTTGAAGGTTGCTTCCTTCATTTATCCCGAAAGGCTCATGAGGCAAATGGGGCATCAACAAAAGGTGCCCGCTCGAGATATTCTCGTCCAAGAGAGTGTTTTCCGGAATTCCAAGATTGTGGAGGTCTTCGCAAGATGGTGGGCCACTCGGCCGCTTTGGGAGGTACCAAACCCCATTGCCACGACATGGGTGACTTCCGTTTATGTCAATTAGTCAAGAGCTCAAACCTTGGAGGAAAGGTCCAATTCTCGTAAGGACGAGGTTGTTGATTTTAAGTGTAGAAAGGTTGGCAAGGCCAACCGTGCCTTCTTTGACGACTTTGTTGATGGGGCTAGCCCGGATGTGATGAGGCCACCAAAGAGGAGAAGCTGGGGTCCCAAAGGGGTAGTGGGCCGCGTATGGGCTCGTCTTGGACCGAGTATGGGGTCATGCAAGAGACCGGAGGCCGTCGCCGTTGTGGACCCGTTGAGGATCCGTTCCGAAGAGGAATTTCATGCTAGGCGGGCCAACAAGAAGAACAAGGGAAAGATGTACCCCGAGGAAAAAGGCAAATGTAGAATGGAAGAATGAAGATCTCCATTACCTATTTTATTATTATGTTGCTGATGTGACCATAATTAGCGCATATTTAGCTCCCGAATTAGCCTTGTTCCCATGCTTTTTAGTGCATATTTGGGTCATTTATTGTCTTTAGTTCTTTGTTTTGCATATTCTTTGAGATTTTGATCCCTTGGTAGGAAAGGAGTGCAAATCTTGCATTTTCATGGCAAAACGAGACTAAATTGATCGAATTCAATGACCAAGCATCAAGGAGAGACAAGATTAGAAGGCCTTTGTACATATAATAGTAGATGAGCAATGTTGAAGAAAGGATCCTTGCATCCCCAAGGAAATCCCCAAGGATTTTATGAAGAAAAGGGAAGAAAAGAAGAAGAAATGTTTCTGAGGTACAATCCGTGCGGTTTCTCCACAATCCGCCCGTCCTCCACAAGCACAATCCGTGCGTTTTCCTCCAAAGACGCCCGGGTTAGCAGCCACCAGAATCCGACCGGATTCCCTTGAAGACGCCCGTTTTCCCCCGCCAGAATCCGCCCGTCCCGACTCCAAAACGCACGGATTCCAGTACAGCGCAATTTCGTCTTCTCCAAGCTACAAAGAAAGAAGCCCTTCCTTCGAAAAATACCGGCTCCTCCTTGCTCAATCTAAAAAGTGTAATTACTAGTTTAGCCTTTAGTTAACCCTAATGCATCCACCTAATTTCCACTATAAATACCCCATTAGTCTAATTAGAAGAGGATGTTCTTCTTATCAATTATTAGAGTAGTTAATATCAATCAAATCTCTCTTTAGTATTGTAATCAACAATTAATCAAGTTCTAATACAAGTTTTATTTCCTTAATCTCTCTTTTGTTCATCCTTTATTTTGGGTAATTGAAGATTATTTGGGTTATTATTAGGAGATTGACAACCTCTCAATCAAGCATCAAGTACTTATTTTATTCTTTGCTTTATTATTGGAATTATTAGTAGGTATAATTCTCTTAATCCCTCTTTAATTATTGTTAATTACTTTCATTTATTCATCATGTTTCCTTTTGTTGGTATGATTGACAACCTTGCTAGCATGATCAACATGATAATGAGTGAGTAGTGACCTAGCTAGGGTTAATGGGTAATTAGGGGAAACCAACATGGGGAATGATTCATGCTTAAATTAATATGCTTTCATGGTTTATTTGCTTGCTTGTTTTGATCTCAACTCATGCACATGTTATGTATGATGAAATGTAAGCCTATGAATCCTTGCATTTTTTACCCATCACCTATCTTTTCAATGAGACTTGTAAGACATAAACCAACTCGAGTCTCATTAGACCATGCATGTTGTTGAGTAGGGAAGACTAAGTCGACTTGTAGGTGTTGTACAATCTAATCGATTCGGCTCCGGGACCCAAACTTTCCTAGGATTGTAAGATATAACCCAACTCAATCCATCACAACAATAATTGCTTGCTTATAATTTGAGAACATGTTTGTATGATCAATTCCCATGATTCCCCTATGACCCCATGACACCCTAGTGCTTTTTATCAATTGTTTACAACCCTTTTAATTCATCTTGCTTATTTACTTTTATTGCTACTTAGTTTAGTGACTTTCTATATCAACCCAAATTGTGACACCCCTAAGACACCACTAGTTTCAATAGAAATCTCATCTCAATTCCCGTCCCTTGGGATCCGACCTTTACTTGCCTCTTTACCGATCAGTTGTATTAGTGTTGTGATTTTTATTATGTTGTACTAGCTATGTGTTGTGTGTTTTGTGCTAGTTTTACTATGTGAGGTGTCTTAGTCGACACCCTAACTTTGACAAGTTGTAGACTTGCCGAGCTTTATTTGTTGTCGAATTTGTAATCCTTCTCATTATTAATTAAATAAGAGGATTGCTTGTGTTAAAAGAGTTGTGAACGCTTGTTTCTTCCATCTATTTTGTAAAGGTAATTCGGCTTGAATTATCCTAAACATTGCATTTGGAAAGTGGGATTTTTGTGGGAAGGGAGAAAGGCTTCTTTTTTTTGCATTTTTTGTGGAAAAGGAAATGTTTTTCCGTTTTTTTCTTTTTTTGGAGTTGATATGGGTGATTTTTTTTTTTTTATGTGGGGATGTGTTTTTTTTATTATGGGGATGGTTGTGTCCTTGTTGTGTAAGAAAGGGCTGCCTACATATCCCCCTGAAAAGGTGAAATCAAACCGTAACCGTAGTTCGAAAAGTTTTGTTAATTCGTTTGGGTTTTGTGGTTGTATCCCTCTTGTGTAAGAAAGGACTACCTACGTATCCACGTGAAAAGATGAAATCAAACCATGATCGTAGTTCAAAATATTTCGTGAATTTATTTGGGTTTTGTGGTTGTATCCCTCTTGTGTAAGAAAGGACTGCCTATGTATCCACCTGAAAAGGCGAAATCAAACCATGCTCGTAGTTCTGGTGTTTATGTTTGAGTGCAAATGGATGTTGCCTTTGACAAATCAAAGGGCATTTGAAACGGGCAAGGTGCCGCAACTTAGACTCGATAAAACATGCAATTTCAAATCAGGACGCGTTGAGGAACTTGACTTGAAAGGGACAAGGTGGTCGCTAGGGTTCAAGGGTAGTATTTCTTGAGTTGGTCTAGGTTTATCGGGTTTGTAAAATCCTCCCCGTTTAGGTCACTCAGTCACTGCGCCCCCCGAAAGTATTTTCTTGACCAGATATGGCCTGGCCCAATTGGGTTTGAATTTCCCCCTCGGATCGACGGGTAATGGGGCTCAAACCGACTTAAGGACCAAGTCGCCTTCTTTGATGTTCATGGGTTGAACCTTTTTGTTGAACGCCCGTTGTATACGTCATTGGTATAGCTGGACGTTGTGCAAGGCGTTGAGTCGCCGTTCGTCTAGAAGCGTGAGTTGTTCGAACCTTTGACGGGTCCATTCCGCCTCAGGAACTTGACTCTCCAATAAGATGCGTAGAGATGGGACTTCCAACTCTACTGGTTGAACCGCCTCCATGCCGTATGCTAGGTAGAAGGCTTTGGCTCCCGTTGGTGTTCGAATGGAGGTTCGGTATCCCAGAGCGCGAATGGGAATTTGCTCGGCCAATCGCGGTAATTATCTTGCATCTTTTTTATAATGACACTACACCAAATAAGACCTTCAATAACGGTCAAATAATGCAATTACCGTTATTAAATAGACACACAGAACCGTTATTGCAACGACTGTTGTTAAATATATACCATGGTTCGCGACCGTTATATTACATCAATAACGGATCTATAACACCGTTATCACAACTCAAGAACCATTATAAAACTGTTGTTAAATATGTTTATGGCAACGGGTATACTTTTAAGACACCGCTATTAAATATTAATAACGGTTTCAAACCCATTGTCATAGTTTACTCTTGACAACGGTTTAGTGGTTCCAAAACCGTTGTTAAATATTATATATGATAACGGTTCATTTCGTTAACTTATTTAATTAATTGTCAAAATTTAACAACGGTTTTATAGCGTGCTAAACCGTTGTTATATTTATCAGTTGATCAAACTTTGACAACAGTTCTTCTTAGATAAACCGTTTTTAACATTTTGAACTCGACAACGGTTATCGTTCGTTATCTTATATTTTTGGCGTTTTGAATTGGAGGGAAAAGATGTCAACGGTTATTTATCTAAATAAAACTGTTGTCAAATAATTGTTTGCAACGGGTTGTTTTTAACCGTTATCGTTTTTAATTTTTTTTTTTTTTAAAAAAATGATTTTAGCTTGTTCTAGCAGCTGCTGAAATGCTATTTTTTCAGCAGCGTTTGTAGCAGCTGCTGGAATGCTATTTTCAGCTGCAGCTGAAAATAGCATTCCAGCAGCTGCTGAAAATAGCATTCCAGCAGCTGTGCACTGCAAAAATTCAATCCCGCATCAAAATATTACACCTCGTGATCAATTAAACCTAGTTTCAAAACAGTACAAACAGGATGATCAAAAGCCATAAAACACAACTTCCTCAAAAAAAACAAAAGAAGCCAATACACAATGGCTATATATGTAAAGCATAACTGGCCCACATATTTCTCATCTGATTGATGTCCTCTGGCGAATATTCTGAGCCATTGTTGAGTATTAGTGGAAACTACAATTCAAAATATATATAATCAAAATAGATATAATACATGGAAGTATACAGAATTGAACTCAATTTACGTCTGAAATAGTTTTTAAATCACACTAACCCGTATCGGAATGGTTGAAAGTTTTCCATCGATAACCTTCCACATGGACTGACAAACGTAAAAGGCGCATTGTTTGTCGTCTGGTGCTTTAGGAGACTATTATATAAATCACACACAAATCAGCTGAATTAGATAATCAACCGCTCGCATAAACATTAATTAAATTATACGAGTAATTATTAAGAATACACTTACTATTGGCGTGATAAAATTGGGATCAATGTTGCTTTCATATTTCCCAAGTGGACATAATCTAGTTTTTGCTTCAAAAACACTAATTCATAAATATACACACATGCCATTGTTATTTGCATATATATAGCTCATGTCATACAATAACAAATGACATTATTGAAGGTTGTAAACTTACTCAGTCATCATCCTTACACAACTGTCAGAGGGTTTGCCTTCGCGAGAGTCAATCCAGTACAATGTTTTTTTTTTCTACTTGGATTGCCAGTAGCACCCAATGCTTTCTATTCATTTTGAGACATAGAACTGTTAGTTCATTTACACGCATTTAAGCATGTTAATAATAAATTTATAGAACCGTGATTCATTACAATAATCACGTACTATACATCCATATTCTCATTATATGGGGCAAGCCATAGTTTTTTGGATGACATCAACCGACGAGCGATACTATTGATTTGTTCTTCGTATGAAATTCTGTGCACAGAGAACGCCTTAGGACTCAAGAATCCGTAAGCGTGAATTGGGACCTTCCACTCAGCAAACTGATTATTGAGGGAACTATTACACCACATGGAACGAAGATTGTTATTGTAATTGATAATTTAAACAAACATCATTATTCGTAAATGGAAATGACTAAATAGTTTTATTAATAAAACTTACTGCATCCAAATCAAAATGTGAACATCATCTAAATTGTCAAGGTCGACAAATTCCATCAGTTGCTTCGGGTCCAGTATAGCTATATCAGCTGCGCCCATAACTTCCTTTTCAATGTTAATCATGACTACATCCCCTGTAGGTGCCCTCTTTACAGCCAGGTTGTGCAAAGCCTTCAGCGAAGAAGTTTTAATCTTTTTCTTATATTCACACGATTCATAATAAGAATCATAAGTAGGCTTGACTGCAACAACTTTCGTTAACGTAGTAGTAATTGCTTTAGCTGCCATCATGGCTTTGCTTAAGTTTTGCAAATGTAAAGATTAAAGTACTTACGATATGTTAATATTCGTGCCCTAATCTATTTAAAGAACAAGTAATAATTAACGTCTGCATATAGGTACCTCAGGGATGACAACATTGATGAGGTTGGCAGGCCATTGCACATAAGGGCTTAGGGCTCCTTTCAAATAAGTGACCTCCTCATTAGGAAATGGTAATTTTACTTCCCCATACTCGTCTTTATATAATTGGGACACTTCCACTTTCCTGCATTTGTCACGAAGGGGTATACCATGAACCTTAACTTGCTGAAGCCGGTCGTAATTGAACACGTATTGTAACACCCCCATACTCCAAGTGCCTTACCAGGACCACTCAGGTATAAGGATGCTACCATCTCGGTTACCCGAGGCATGATATTCATAAGACAATAACGAAACAACTTAAATGATATAACTTTAGTGAAAAGTACAAATGAAACCAAATCCCAAAATACGGGTACAAGTTCTTAAAACCAACCAATCTTTTGAAATACTTTGAAATGTCATAAAACTAAAAGACTACAAAGCGGAAGACTTCTATCGTCGACGTGGCACATCCCGGCCTATCCCAAGACTCAACTCAAACCGCTCAATTATCGCTCACCATCCCCGAATGGATCACCGCAGGTTTTACAAAACAACAACCGGGGTCAGTACTAATCACACAACTCAATATATCAACAATAAGATAAACAGACAGCTTAACCGTCACACACACACACACACAATCACACCAATCCCAACAATCTCAATAACCGACTGTCCACTGGACCAGCCCTGCCAGTGGGGGACCGCACCCGTTCCCACCTAAGCCCCGTTCATCATACCGAGCGATAACCCTGCTCATTAATGTGCACATCCCCTTCCGTGGCGGGTTCCACGAAGGGCGAACTAGGGCATGAAGCCACTCCCGCAAGTGACTCCACTAAGCCGAGAACGCATCTCGAGAACCAGAGACAAACAATCATAATCACAATCACAGCCGTCACAACACAATTACTATATCAAACAATCAATCTCAACACATCAACAATCATCACATTATGGGACTAATACTGAGTAGGAAATCCTACCTGGAAAGCACAACTATCAGACGGTCTCTACAGCTGTATCAAAAAGCTTCTTCAACAAAACCTCCTCCTATCATACAACATACAAACGCTACCAAATCACAAACTACTCAAAAACACCCAAATCCCTAGATTAGGGTTTAACCAACTTAAAGGAAAGACAATAAAAAGGGTACATAGAACTTACCCTCGACGCAAGGATCTCAACGGTATAACAAACGATGAAAACCGACCTTCCAAACTCCGGGATTTGCTAAAAATGCGATTAAGATGATGAACGTACTTGCTTTCTCTCTTTGACAGTAAATTAGGTTTTGAAAAAGTGTTTAGAATGATGACGGAAAAGGTTATATATCTTAATCGCATAATTAACAAAACCCGAGAAAAACTCCCCGTAAACCGGCTACTCGATCGAGTATCTAAGGTACTCGATCGAGTACCCCCTTACTCGATCGAGTATCCTAGTTACTCGATCGAGTACCCAACAGGTCAGAAAATATTTTAAAACGCAACTTACCCTTACTCGATAGAGTAAGGCTTACTCGATAGAGTACCCGAAGACTCATAAATACGGAGTATTACAGTCTTCCCTCCTTAAAAAGAACTTCGTCCCCGAAGTTCAAACTACAACTAAACAAAGGTACACCCACAACACTTCCGACTCAACAATCAAAACAAAAGTCAACATAAAACATGTTACTTATCCAACTCATCCCGACAAACATACCGACACAACATAAAAACAGGGTATAAAACTCTTAAAAACTATTCGCGATCATCTCCTACCTCCCTAATAGAAACAAGGTTACGTCCCCGTAACCATACATACCTGATCAAAAAGAAAAGGGTAACGCTCTTTCATAGCTTCCTCTGGCTCCCATGTAGCTTCCTCAGTCTCGTGGTTAGACCAAAGGATCTTAAGCAAAACTGTCTCACCACTCCTAGTCTTCCTAACCTTTCGGTCAAGAATCTGCTTAGGCACTTCAAGATATGATAAGGACTCATCTAGCTCTAAGTTCTCTGCCTCTAACACATGTGACGGGTCACTCACGTACTTCCGCAGCTGCGATACATGAAACACATTATGCACTCTCTCTAGCGCAGCTGGTAAAGCCAGACGATATGCAACTTCCCCAACTCGCTCTAAGATCTCATAAGGTCCGATAAACTTTTGACTTAGCTTGCCTTTCTTCCCAAATCTCATAACCCCACGCATAGGAGACACTTTCAAAAGAACGTTGTCCCCAACCTGAAACTCTATATCCCGGCGATGTAGATCTGCATAACTCTTTTGCTTGTCTTGAGCTGCTCTCATCCGTTCCCTGATCATCTTAATCTGTTCCACCATCTCATGAACCATCTCTGGTCCTAAAACCACTGCCTCAGCACTATCGTCCCAACAAATCGGACTCCAACATCTCTTCCCATACAAAGCCTCAAACGGTGCCATACCAATACTAGTGTGATAGCTGTTATTGTAAGAAAATTCTATCAAGTCCAACCTCTGTTCCCAGCTACCACCAAAGTCCATCACACAAGCTCGCAACATATCCTCAAGTGTTTTGATTGTTCTCTCAGTCTGTCCGTCTGTCGCAGGATGAAATGCTGTACTCATCTTCAAAGTTGTTCCCAACGATTCCTACAACTCTTTCCAAAACCTTGATATAAATCTCGCATCTCTGTCAGACACTATGTCCTTAGGGACTCCATGTAACTTAAGCACGTTCCTTCGATAGGCCATAGCCAATTAGGCTTTAGTCCATGTATCTTTCATTGGAACAAAGTGAGCTGACTTGGTCAGTCGATCCACTATTACCCAAATCATGTTGTTACCTTGTTGACTCTTTGGCAAACCCACGCTAAAATCCATGGAAATGGATTCCCACTTCCACTCAGGTACCGTTAAAGACTGAATCTTACCTTGTGGTCGTCGCTGTTCCCCTTTAACTCTCTGGCATGTAAAACAACGGGCCACAAACTCAGCTGTCTCTTTCTTTATCCCAGGCCACCAAAACGTATTCTTTAAATCCTTATACAACTTATCTCCACCTGGATGAACTGAATATGGTGTGCAATGTGCCTCTGTCATGATAGTCTTTTTCAACTCGTCGTCATTAGGAACACACCACCTACCATCAAACCTCAAACTACCATCTGTATGAATAGAGAATCGAGACATTGTCCCTTTCTCTACTCCAGCTCTCCACTCAAGTATCTTAGGATCCAACGCCTGCTTACCTCGAATGTCATCATAAAACTCAAGCTGCACTGTCAGATCACCCATGGCATCTCCTTTATGCATCATATGTATCCCAAACCTCGCTACCTCATCTCTCAGCCTCATCAAAGATAGAGCTGTACACAAAGAATGTACACTCTTCCTACTCAAAGCATTAGCAACTACATTGGCCTTCCCTTCATGGTAGATAATCTCCATGTCATAATCGCCAATCAGCTCCATCCACCTCCTCTGTCTCATGTTCAACTCCTTTTGAGTGAAGATGTACTTGAGACTCTTGTGATCAGAAAATACCTTAAAGATTGCTCCATAAAGGTAATGTCTCCAAATCTTGAGAGCAAACACCACTGCACCCAACTCCAGATCATGAGTAGGGTAGTTCTCCTCATAAGGCTTCAATTGCCTAGAAGCATAGGCAATCACCTTACCGTTTTGCATCAATACACACCCCAACCCATTCTTTGAGGCATCCGTATAAACCTCAAAGTTCTCAATCCCCTCAGGTAATGCTAAGATAGGAGCTGTGGTCAAACGCTCCTTTAATGTTTGGAACGCCGTCTCACAACTCTCATCCCAACGAAACCTGTTCTCTTTCCTCATCAACGCTGTCATAGGTCTAGCTATCTTGGAGAAATCTTTCACGAACCGTCTGTAGTATCCAGCTAAACCCAAGAAACTTCTGATCTCAGCAACATTATTTGGTGCTTCCCACTTTGTCACTGCTTCTCTCTTTGCCGGATCCACAGCTACTCCATCTTTAGAGATCACATGCCCCAGAAAAGCAACTTTCTCTAACCAGAACTCACACTTAGATAGCTTAGCATATAGCTCATGCTCCCTCAAAGTCTGCAACACAACCCTCAGATGCTCCTCATGCTCCTCCTTAGTCTTGGAGTAGACTAAGATATCATCGATAAACACCACTACAAACTTATCCAAAAACTGTCTAAAGATCCTATTCATCAAATCCATAAACACTGCCGGTGCATTAGACAACCCAAACGGCATCACCACGTACTCATAATGGCCATACCTCGACGTGAAAGCTGTCTTTGGTATGTCCACCTCTCTAATCTTCACTTGATGGTACCCCGATCTCAAATCAATCTTAGAAAAGACTGATGCACCACTCAACTGATCAAACAAGTCATCTATCCTTGGCAAAGGATACTTGTTCTTCACTGTCACTCGGTTCAGCTCTCTATAGTCTATACACAACCTCAAACTCCCATCCTTCTTCTTCATAAAAAGAACTGGTGCTCCCCACGGCGATACACTAGGTCTAATGTATCCCTTCTCTATCAGATCATCCAACTGTTTCCTAAGCTCCTCCATCTCCTTAGGACCCATACGGTACGGTGCCTTAGAGATTGGTCCCGTCCCTGGTTTCCACTCTACTGTGAAATCTATCTCTCTTCTCGGCGGCAACCCCGGAATCTCCTCTAGAAACACATCCTCAAACTCTCCCACCACTGGTATCTGATCAACTGTCGGACCCTCGATCCGGTCATCTCTCACATGGCACAATATCAAAGGGCATCCCTTCCTCAGATATGACTTTAAGGTAACAGCTGCAATCAACTTAACTTTGGGTTTGACTAGAAACCCACGATAAGACACACTAACGCCCTTAGGACCTCTTAAAGACACTTTCTTTTGATGACAGTCTTTCTTAGCTTTATACTTTCCCAGCCAATCCATCCCAACTATCATCTCAAAACCGTCAAAAGGAAACTCTAGCAAGTCTACAGGGAAATCAACTTGCCCAACTATCATAGGTACATCCCTATATAACCTCCCACATGATACAGACTCACCCGAAGGTATAAAAACTTTCTCACTAACAGACTCATACACCCTCAAACCCAACCGTTTAACATGACTCGAAGATACAAACGACTGAGAAGCCCCCGAATCAAACAAAACAAAGGTATGAATACCATTAACAAGAAAAGTACCAGTGATAACGTGTGCATCCTCCTCAGCTGCTTTCTTCTCCATCATGAACAACTTTCCATCGGTCTCCCGTCCACCTCCTGGACAAGATCTTGGCCGACGTGGTCGGCTTAGCACCCGACCCTTGATTGTTGTTGTTGTTCGTTGGTGGTTCCTGATAAGAATTACCGCCGTTGCGGTTGCCTCCACTGGTCGCTCGACTTCCCGGTTTGACCATGACCCAGCCCGGTCTATTGCTCGCGTAGCTGCGCGCAGTCTCCGGAAAGTTCCGGTGCACTTGTGCACTCATGTCTCTTGTGGCCTATGCCACCACAATCAAGCGGTCGTTCCCCAACTACTACTACCACCTCCACGGCCACGCCCAAAGGAAGCCCCAAAGATCAACCCCGACCCGGAAGAAAACCCTCTGGGATCGATTGTGGTTGCCTTTCTTGTGACTAGATTGGCCACCACCCTCGCTTTCAGACTTCCTTTTCTCACCACCTAACCTCTCCTGAGCCATCTCCACCAACCTCTCAGCTCTCCCAGCCCTCTCATAAGCTTCCTTAACATCAGTAAGGACTCCCACGGGTAACTTATCCATGATCTTAGGGGTCAACCCCCTCTCAAACCTCGGCCGCGATTCTCCTCACTCAAACCCATATCCTCAGCATACCTAGACTTGTCATTGAACTGCCTGTAGTACTTGGCCACAGACATATCAGCGGTCATCTTAAACCCATCAAACTCCTCTCTCAACTTACTCCTCACATGCTCCGGTACAAACTCTTTCCTCATAGCCTTACAAAACTCTTCCCAAGGTATAGCAGGTAAACCTTGGTTCGCATACAACTCCTTAGCACTCACTTTCACCGTATCCCACCACTTGCCAGCTGCCTCCCTCAGATAGAACGCCGCCTGTTCCACTCTCATCTCATCAGGACAGTGAACCAAATCTAATATGTTCTCCATCTCTCTAAGCCATCTATCAAGAAGGTTAGGCTCCCCAACCCCATTGTACTCTTTCGGGTTAAACCTCGCTATATAGAGGCTGATTTTAGAGTGATCAACCTCTTTCTTCTTATCCTTATCCTTATCTTTCCCCACAGTCTTTAAAGCCTTAGTAAGAGCATCCTGATGCTCCAACATCTTAACGATGTCATCTATGTTCATAAGCTCAGCTCTCGCATACACCGCATTCTTCTTGGGCGGCATCTTGAAACTATATCAGAAAAAGGGGTGGATATAAAAATACGCGCCAAAACCTCAAACCACGAAAACAAGCTGCCCAGACCCTACTCGATCGAGTTCCCAAACATACTCGATCGAGTAACAGGCTACTCGATCGAGTGCCCAACATACTCGATGGAGTGCCCCGACATCAGACCCCAAACATACCTTCTGATCTCTAACATACTCGATCGAGTAGCTAGGCTACTCGATCGAGTGACCCCCTACTCGATCGAGTGCCCGAGGTACTCGATCGAGTGCCCAAAAACACGATTCTGGACTCAAAATCATAAAAAACCCACCCGATCAAGTCAGTCCCACTCGATCGAGTCATGCTAACTCAAAAACGCTACCCGCATGCTATATCATATTCTAACATGCTCAAAACTTTATAAAACCAACGTTATATCATAACTAAGCATATAATGCTACGCATATTTTCATACGATCTACGAAATCATTATATCATGTTATTAAACACCACATTGTAAACATTCATCATGTTTCTCATTCCAACAACAGTTCTACATATATCATCAACCTTTCTTTCACATTCTCAACTTTCGACTTTAAACATCCAACAGTTACACACACTTCATCACATTCACACACAAGCTAACCAAACAACGCATACGACCTTGACATACACCCCCCCCCCATGTGACCGGTTCAAAATTGTAGGGCGAGTTCGCGACTTCTGGACGTCTCCCAAGCCTTTGCATTAGCTCCTACAACCTTTACCCCGAGTTCATTTTAATTGACTCCCTATGTTCATTAGGTTCATTGGTTACAGGTTTCGGGATCGTCTCTCTGATACCATTTGTAACACCCCCATACTCCAAGTGCCTTACCAGGACCACTCAGTTATAAGGATGCTACCATCTCGGTTACCCGAGGCATGATATTCATAAGACAATAACGAAACAACTTAAATGATATAACTTTAGTGAAAAGTACAAATGAAACCAAATCCCAAAATACGGGTACAAGTTCTTAAAACCAAATCATCTCTTGAAATACTGAAATGTCATAAAACTAAAAGACTACGGCGGAAGACTTCTATCGTCGACGTGGCACATCCCGGCCTATCCCAAAGACTCAACTCAAACTCGCTCATTATCGCTCACCATCCCCGAATGGATCACCGCAGGTTTTACAAAACAACAACCGGGGTCAGTACTAATCACACAACTCAATATATCAACAATAAGATAAACAGACAGCTTAACCGTCACACACACACACAATCACACCTATCCCAACAATCTCAATCACCGACTGACCACTGGACCAGCCCTGCACGTGGGGGACTGCAGCCGTTCCCACCTAAGCCCCGCTCATCATACCGAGCGATAACCCTGCTCATTAATGTGCACATCCCCTTCCGTGGCGGGTTCCACGAAGGGCGAAACTAGGGCGTGAAGCCACTCCTGCAAGTCACTCCACTCAGCCGAGAACGCATCTCGAGAACCAGAGACAAACAATCATAATCACAATCACAGCCGTCAGAACACAATTACTATATCAAACAATCAATCTCAACACATCAACAATCATCCCATTATGGGACTAATACTGAGTAGGAAATCCTACCTGGAAAGCACAACTATCAGACGGTCTCTACAGCTGTATCAAAAAGCTTCTTCTACAAAACCTCCTCCTATCATACAACATACAAACGCTACCAAATCACAAACTACTCAAAAACCCCCAAATCCCTAGATTAGGGTTTAACCAACTTAAAGGAAAGACAATAAAAAGGGTACATAGATCTTACCCTCGACGCAAGGATCTCAACGGTATAACAAACGATGAAAACCGACCTTCCAAACTCCGGGATTTGCTAACAATGCGATTAAGATGATGAACGTACTTGCTTTCTCTCGTTGACAGTAAATTAGGTTTTGCAAAAGTGTTTAGAATGATGACGGAAAAGGTTATATATCTTAATCGCATAATTAACAAAACCCGAGAAAAACTCCCCGTAAACCGGCTACTCGATCGAGTATCTAAGGTACTCGATCGAGTACCCCTTTACTCGATCGAGTATCCTAGTTACTCGATCGAGTACCCAACAGGTCAGAAACTATTTTAAAA
Source organism: Silene latifolia (assembly GCF_048544455.1). Classification (NCBI taxonomy): domain Eukaryota; kingdom Viridiplantae; phylum Streptophyta; class Magnoliopsida; order Caryophyllales; family Caryophyllaceae; genus Silene; species Silene latifolia. The sequence continues at coordinate 71,418,660 of NC_133526.1, read as the reverse complement.
CGCAACTTACCCTTACTCGACAGAGTAAGGCCTACTCGATAGAGTACCCGAAGACTCAGAAATACGGAGTATTACACGTATCCCCTGGCAACAAAAACTTTCTGTTTCCCACAGACGACAAGCCACCTTGCAATCGCCCTTCACGTAAGCTTTAATCAATTAGTACACATACATTCACTACCTTTAATAAATTTCATAAGTAAAAACGTGTATGATATGAATAATTATAAAATAGCAGCTATTACCTTTTTTGGTGTTGAGAAGAACATCTGATCATCAACTACCTCCACTTCATCATGTGTCACGGCCTTCTTGGCATCTTCTTCCTCTTCAACTGCCTGATATCGATCCTCAGCTCCCACTTCAGTCTCCTTTCCCATTTCCTTCTCCCTTGTCATGTCATCCTCGGCTTCCTTCTGTACATTAACATTTTTCCACATAACACGTACTGATTTTCTAAATCATATAACACATTGTATATATATATAAGACATAAATATTATTACCTCTTTTTCCTCCTCCTCCTCCTCCTTCTCCTGCTGCTCCTTCTCCTCCTCCTGCTCCTCCTCCTCCTCCTCCTCCTCCTCCTCTGCTTCCTTTATGACTTGTTAAACCATATCCAACTCCTTTTCTGATGGCTTTTCCCCAGTTTCCAACATTCTCACCATCAACCTGGCTATTTTCTGTAGCTGTGTAGTAGAAATTAATGTCAGCATATATAGTTGTAAATTAATTACGTTGGTTCAAATACAGTATTTATAGATTACCTTCTTGGAATCATCACCACGTCGAGTAGTTTTTCCAAAATACTTAGTGATACCAACATGCGTTCCTACCCATCTCACACGACCTAGATGCTCTGCTTTGACGATTGCCCTAGCAAGAATGTCATCACGTCCTTCAGGCTTCCATTTTCCTTCATGTACTTCCTTCTCACAGATCCTCTACATACACATAAAACCATTAAGCAACTCACAATTATATAACTCCGACTACCAGTGGTAGGAGTGACATATTTATTCAAACTTACAATTTTCTCTTTGATTTCCTTTTCATATTCAGTTTTCGTCTTTCCATTCTTAGGAGTGTGACCTTCCACCCAAGCGTCGTGATGACTGAATTTTCCAAGCTTTGCCTACAATTCATTCATCACATTGATATCCTCTCAAAATATGTATGATTACTATGAACATATTTAACATTGATCACCTAATAGTCTAATACTATAAGAATTATGTACTTACAAGTTTCTTCTTAATCAATCTATTACCACCTCGGGAGCCGTAAAAGACGGTCTTTTTCTTTGAAATGTTCGCCTTGTTCCTCTCACTCATAGCCTTCATCAAATAAATTGTATCAAGAAACGTAAGCCTGACCAAACACTAAACTAAGTATACTTCTTTAGTTATTATTATTATTATTATTATTATTATTATTATTATTATTATTATTAAGTTACCTTGTCAGACTGCCTATAAGCGATATAGCTATCCCAATGGTCCTGACTGACATACGGATACTTCTTTTTTGGTGGGTTCTTGTTCATCTCCCCGGTTTCCTTGTTGAACAAGTGGTTCTCAGCAATCTTTAACTTCCAAGATCTGAGGGCTTCCCCTGTCTTTTTTTAGGTACTTATCATATATTTCGGGGACAACGTAAGCTAACTACATATATGATGAACGTAGTTGGTACAAGTGTTTCGGCTAATACACATAGCAAGTAGTAACTTCATTTCAGCAAAAAACATTTATTATTGTATATACATACGTTTATTCTGTTTATTAGCATGGTGTTCCTTATTTTATTCAGTTTGTTTATACGCGGCGTACCGAGAGGCACATATTGTCTTACACAACAACCAATCCAACTCGCAAAATACCCGGCATACTCACCATATGGCAGCCCCGTATCTTTATCCCATTGTAAAGGATTAGGTATCTTTGAATTTATTGCTTCTAGGGAAACCCTGTGGCGCATTCGACCTACAGTGTGTTGCAAATTATTCTTATCACTTGAGTCGTCGCCTGACGCATTTCCATCGTTTCTTTTCCGCTTTTGGACCATATCTAAAGCAGAAATTAATAAACAAATAATAACAATGCATACTTATAATAACAAACAAATCTCTAGAGATGGGGGTTTATTACTTCTTTAAAGAGGAGAATCGAGATTGATCTGGCGGCGGCAATGGCGACGATGACGATGACTGCAATGACGATGGGGTAGTCTGTTGGTTGAGGGGAAGCTCATTGTTTAAGAATATTATGTGGGGGAGGGGAAGCTCAGAGTATATATGTGTCATACAACACTTACAAGACCTTGTTTATTGGAAAGTAATAAACACGGTAGAAGAAAAACCGTTGTATTTTGTTCCCAAACAGACAACGGTTATGTTTGAAACCGTAATTGATTAGTACTATCTACAACGGGTTTGAAATAACCGTTGTCTGTAATATTTTCATGTTGTTTGATTTTCCCGCCAAAAAATAAAGCATCATTTTTATATACATAACAACGGCCTGAACCATTATAACTGTACATGTCCTGAACAACGGTTTTGGTATAACCGTTTTACTTTATATTTCATTGTGTTTGATTTCACCGCTAAGAAATAAAGCATCAGTTTCATATAGATAACAACGGCTTGAACCGTTATAACTGTACACGTCCTGAACAACGGTTTAGGTATAACCGTTTTATTTAATAATTCATTTTCTTTGATACGATTTTTCCATAACCCTCCCGCTGCAACAACAGAAAAAGTTTACAACAGCAGTTTGATATATTACAGCAAGACAATAATTACACATGACATAAGATATCTTGATTGGATTGCTGATATTTTCACGGCTGCCGGGAACGTTTTTTAGATTTGTTAGTCTCTTCATTAACCCAAATACCTTCATCATGATCATCCCATGTATATATGTTTGGAATGTTAACATTTTCAACATCATTACCAAATTGCGATATAGCACTGTGATCAAGTCCTTCAAATTCGACGTCTTCATCATCTGGAATTCGGCGATGGCAAGATAGAACAACTGACCACTTCTTATCCATATGATCGGTAACATAAAACACTTGTTTTGTTTGTGACGCTAATATAAAAGGATCGTCCTTGTTTCCAACCTTGTCAAAATTTACTAATTTGAATCCTAAATCATCCTTTCTAACACCATTGTTGTTGTCAACCCACTTGCACCGAAATAGACGTATCTCAAAATCCATGTAGTCTAAAACCAATATCTCTTCAATAACTCCATAATATATCATTGTACCCAAAATAGGATTTTTATCCTTTGAACTAGCAAAGTATATTCCCTCAGAATCTACGCAAACTCCCCTGTTTTGCATTGTGCTTACCTCATCTTGAATGCGGGTGTAGAAAGTGTACCCATTGATCGCATACCCGCTATAAAAACTTGCACGAGCATCAGGACCGAAAGCGAGATGTCGTAGGCTGGTTGAGCAATCATCAATTGGGTTGTCATCATCGTAAATAGTATCCTTAAACCAGTCACTAAATTGCCTGTAATGCTCATTTGCATACCACCTTTCGTTCCTGTGAGGGTGGTTTCCCTTAAGGTAACTCTGGTTTTCCATAGTGTAAGGCTGGACATGATTATCGTTAAATAGAACGTATGTATGTGCTCTATGTCGCATGTCAGATGACATATCCTTGGAAACACGACCCCTTACACCTTTTCCATTCATCCAGTCACTATGACGATTTGTAGGAGCTCCAATTAACTCATCCAAGGAGAGGTACGCGTAACAATACGAAAGAGCTTCATCGATAATTGCTCGCTCAGCAATACACCCCTCTGGACGATACCTATTAGATGTGTAATCCTTGTAAACTTTCATCAATCGTTCGAATGGGTACTGATATCTCAAATACAGTGGCCTGAGATACAAAACCTCCCCGGACTAGGTGGACAGACAAATGAACCATGATAGGGAAAAATGAGGGAGAAAAATACATTTCAAACTGACAAAGACTGGTGACGAGGATGTCCTGCAAAGTTTCTACTTCATCGGGATCAATGACTTTACTGTTGATTGATTTGAAGAAATAGCAAAATCTAATTATAGCACGTCGAACCTTTGGAGGTAGAATGAAACGAACGGCCACAGCTAGTAGTTGTTGCATCAATGTATGACAGTCATGTGACTTTAAACCAGTAAGTTTTAGGTCCTGCAACGAAACAAGGCTTCTAATATTAGATGAATAGCTCTCTGGCACCTTAATACCATGCAAGCATTCGCAAAACTCTTTTTTCTCCTTTTTTGAAAGAGTATGAGCTGCAGGTGGCAAAAAAGTCCGATTTCCTTTTGTTTTAGCTGCCAGCTCGGGCCTAATACCCATCTCAACCATATCATCCCTAGCTGCCTTGTTGTCTTTTGTCCTACCTGGAACATTCAGCAGAGTATTGATTATATTATCACAAATGTTCTTTTTAATGTGCATAAAATCTAGGCAATGTCTAACCAGAAGGTCACACCAGTACGGAAGTTTGGTAAAAAATATGATTTTTTTTGTAACCACGAGTAGACAACTTAGGTCCCTTCTTCCCATACGTTATCTCAATATCTTTCACTTTCTCATACACTTCACGACAATTCAAAATCTGAGGACTCCCACATTGCTCAGGACACTCATTAAACGCCTTGTGAAGCTTACGATAATGATGATCAGGGCATACCCATCGACGATTTCCCCTGTACACATGCTTGCGAGAATGCTTCAAATATTCTGATTCAACATCCCCACTACACAATGGGCAAGCCTCTTTCCCATGTACAGTATGTCCAGAAAGATCACCGTACGCCGGAAAGTCAGTTATTGTACACAATAACATAGATCTCAGATTGAAACTTTCCTTGATATAACCATCAGACACTGGTATCCCTCTTTCCCACTGATGAGTGAGATTGTCATCGGGTCTCCCAATCAAACAAATTTATAATTCTCAACAAACAACTAGTTAGTGGTTAAGTCGAGGTCGATCCATGGGACGGGGGGTACTCAAATTGTTCAATTTAATTATGGTTGTGCTTGGGGTTGTCACAATTGTAATGGGTTGTTGATTCTAATCTAATAAAAGCAATAAACAAGCAACAAAAGGAAAGATGTAAACAAATGACTAAACGTGCTAGGATATCATGGGTTCATAGGGGATTCATGGGAGTTGATCATACAAACATGTTCTCAATTATATGCAAGCACTTATTGTTATGATGGGATCGAGTTAGTGTATATCTTACAAACCCTAAGAAGGTTTGGGTCCTGGAGCCGAATCGATTAGATTGTACAACACCTACAATCCGACTTAATCCTTCCTATTCAACATTATGCATGGTCTAATGAGGCTCGAGTTGGTTTATGTCTTACAAGTCTCATTGAAAAGATAAGTGATGGGTAAAAAATACAAGGATTCATAGGCTCGCATTTCATCAAACATAACATGTGCATAAGTTGAAATCACAACAAGCAAGCAAATTAATAATGCAAAGAATAATATGCTAACAAGGTTGTCAATCATATTAACAAGGCAAAACATGATGAACAAGTAAGAAAGATTAACAATAATTAAAACAAGGATTAAGAGAATTATACCTATGGAGATTCCAAAATAATAATTCAAAGAATAATAGAAGTACTTGATGATTGGTGGAAGGTTGTCAATCTCCCAATAAACCCAAATGATCTTCTAATTACCCTATAATAAACTTGAATTACTCGATAATAAACTTGAACAATAATTAAGGAAAGATTAATGTGTAATTTTGTGGAAAGATTAAAGGATAATCTATTCTAATCTACTCCTAATCTAATCTAAGGAAAGTTGATTTAATCTAAGAAAACTTGATTTAATCTAAGGAAACTCCGTCCTTTTGATTATTACAATTGGAGTATATATAGTAGTACATCATTAGGTTAAGCAAGGGTAGATTAGTAAATAGCATTGCTAAGTGTTGAGTAGGGAAATGCTCCTCTCGAAGGAGATGCGCATATCACATTGCTAGTCCCGCCACATTATGCTCGTCCCGAGCGTCTGGAGAATAGGCACGGACTCCCTTGACTGTGATCCGAGCGGATCGTGGAGGAGACGCTCGGATAACAGGAAAGGAAGACAAGCGTCTTGAAGCGGAGACGCTCGGATAATAGGAAAGGAAGACGAGCGTCTTGAAGGGTAGATGCTCGTCTTGGGTCTGGGGACGAGCGTCTTGAGTCTCGGGACGCGCGGATTGGCGGACAGCTTGTCTATTTGAGCTCGGATCGTAAAACGGACGTCATTTCCTCATCCGGACTCCTATTGGAGTGATTCAAAAGCCTAGACCACTTGATTTTTCGACGCCGTTTCATCTAGCATACTTTCAGAGCCAAAAAATGAACTCTTGGTTTGGATTCCGAGCAATTTCTTCTTGCAATGGCTTCCTTCTCGTCATCCTTGCTTTTAAGCCTATGACCCTTCTATATACTCTTTATTCCTACATCATTGGTCATCATTTTCGCCTCCTCTTCATACTAGTCCATCCAATATCATCAAAAAGCTTCCAAATATGCACAGGAGAGGGGGAATTCCGCCTCATTATCTTCTTTCCTACAAAACATATACAATGTAATAGGAAAACCAAATAGGAAGGATTTGACGGATAAAATGGCCATGAAATGTTATATTAGTATGCAAAATAGGTTCAATTAGGGGATTAAATGTGCGCAATTATGAGTCACATCACCCACAAAATCTTCAGATCATCTAGAAGTTGTTCCAAATACACATCTATGTTATTTCCAGGTTGTCGAGGGCCAGATATCAACAAAGACAACATCAGATACTTCCGTTTCATACAAACCCATGGGGGCAAATTATAGATGGCCAACACAACTGGCCAAGTACTGTGTTGGGTACTCATGTTTCCATGAGGGTTCATTCCATCTGTGGAGAGCGCTAAACGCAAGTTCCTTGCTTCTTTGGCGAAGTCAGGATATTTAGCGTCAAACTCTTTCCACTGTTGACCATCCGTTGGGTGTCTTAACTTTCCATCTTCAATCCTTCCACTATTTGTGGGTTAATATCCGTATACTACCCTTTAAATTTAGGACTATAACGTAAATTTAATCATGTGATTATTGTCATAAAACATAAATACAATAGAAACGATAAGGAACAAGAAATAACCTCGGGTCCTTTTATGCACGGCGAAAGAAAGTAAATCAAACGAGATTCCCTCCTAATTGTTGCACCCAAGACTTGTCCGAGATATGCCCTTGTGCTAGAACGTGTTCTCCGATTGCCTTGCAATATTGGGAGAACTTGTTGTGAGTTTTTCACTGGATGAGAGATCCGAATTTCGAGAGGCACTGTTCTCGAAACCCTAATTTGTTTTGGCAAATGATAATTAGGTTACAAAGAGGAGAGACCTCCTCTTTGTATGGTTCGGCCGTGAGCTATGAATGGGGAGAGTGGGCTTTCCACTTTCTCTAATTTTTAACTCATGGTACGACCCGAAATCCTAAATGTATATGACACGGTCTGATCATAAACTGTTATCGGTTATCGGAATTTAAGGCATCAGCTAATAATACGGGTTAGCTGAATTATTAATACGTGTCCGACAAAACAGTATTGTATAATTATATTCAATATACATTTAATTAAATATAAAACGCTTATATTTAATTTTACGAATTAACTGGTTAATTCGCCTTAGCCCATGATATTTAATCCGTATTAAATATAATATCTCAACATCACATATTCGACTAATTACTAGTCAAATAACTTGGACTAACTGGTTAGTCAATCTTGGCATCTACATGACAGTATTTTCATACTGTCACGTCTCTCGAACGTATCCTATAGGTGTGACTTTTAGGGATCAGTTGATCACCGCCATCTGTATGACAATAACGTCAAACTTATCTAGCAAGCCAACCGTTATTGATAAACGTGGATCAACCGATAATAATACCAAAGTATGCCCTTTGATCCTTTTAGAGGTTTATAAGTCCTTGCACTAACTGTTAAGGACACCAACCCCAACAAGCTCCCACTTGTCCGTACAAGTGCATGTGCAATGACGTTATCCGCACTAACTGGAGGACACAAGCTCCAACAAACTCCCACTTGTCCGTACAAGTGTATGTGCGATAACCGATTCTCATATTCATTTAAAAATTTCTCCCACTCAATGTAAAACAATTTGCAGATCTGGATCCACAAAGGTCGTATTTTACAATCGATCCGTATCAAGAGTGGTTTCCCCGACTAGAGAGTAACTTAACCGATAAAACGAATCCGTATCCGAGCATGGCCATGCATTTCGATTCTGACTCCTCGAGTGGCCCTGAGAAATATCAAGTACCTGATAAAGGCTGAATATTTCCTTCAACTCGACTCCTTCCGATCTAAGCATAGCATGAAATGACCCAGAAAAAATCTACTTGGCCCCCTGTTACGGATGACCGTGAGAAAGAAACCAAAGTCACCCAAAATCTGCCGTAGTCTCAAGAGACAGTCGATAGTCAAAAGAATCGACTCTTAGGATCACCATGGAAGTCCTATCCACGACCGGGCAACGAATGTTATAAAACATTTAGGACTCCACGTCGATGTCACAATGGTGTCCTACGAGATATCTGTATAACTCGCCTCTGTGATTGGTCAGTCAACCGGTTGACTTATGGCTCGTTGAACCCACCATCAACCAACGTCACAAAATAATTGCCAGAGTTATCAGCTCATGTGGGCAATTAAGGACTGGAAAATATAATGTTTGTTCAGTTCACTTTGTGGTGTTCAAAATTTGTCGTACAAATCCACATGAAACACAAAATATATATAAAATATCAAAACGATGATGTTGTATAGAGTACAAAAGCGAATGAATCTGATCCATAAAAGAGTACTACAACTTAGGAACACGTTTAATTCCCATGGAATTAACATGCCCTTCATGCTTATCTTGTCGTAATGCTTTAGTGAGAGGATCTGCTATGTTATTATCCGTAGCAATCTTTTCTATCACTACTTCCTTTTGCTCCACGTAATCTCGGATTAGATGAGCTTTCCGTTGTACATGTCTAGACTTGTTGCTAGACTTTGGCTCCTTAGCTTGGAAGATGGCACCACTATTGTCGCAATAGATGGTGATCGGGTCATTCGAACTAGGCACTACAGATAGTCCATGTAAGAATTGACGCATCCATATCGCTTCCTTTGTAGCTTCAGACGCGGCATAGTACTCGATTGATCGTAGAATCTGTAACAGAATTTGTTTCGAACTCTTCCACTGATCTGCAGCGCCATTAAGAGTAAAAACGAATCCAGACCGAGATTTCGAGTCATCTCGATCCGTTTGGAAGCTAGCATCTCACAGAATCGGTTGCGCATAGCTTTTGAGAGCCTCCATAAGTCAATGCCCAATCTTTAGTCCTCCGTAGGTACTTAAGAATGTTCTTGACACCAACCAATGTGGTTCACCTGGATCTTTGTTGGAATCGACTTGTCATACTCAATGCATATGCCACGTCCGGACGTGTGCATATCATGGCATACATGATTGATCCTATAGCCGAAGCATAAGGAATCCGTGTCATGCGCTCTTTCTCTTCCGGTGTCTCGGTGCCCGAGATCGGCTCAAATGCACCCCGGAGCCATAGGAAGGAACCCCTTCTTGGAGTTAGTCATACTGAATCTCTCTAGGACTTTGTCTATGTAAGACTCTGATCGAGAGATAACATCCGTCGTGATCTATCTCGATAGATACGGATGCCTAGAATTCTTTGTGCCTCCCGGATCTTTCATCCGGAAATGGTTTTTCAACCATACTTTCACCGAAGTTAAGAGAGGTATGTCATTCCCAATCAGGAGTATGTCGTCAACATACAATATTAGGAAGACAATCTTGCTCCCACTCGACTTGATATATAAACATGGTTCCTCGACCGATCGAGTAAATCCATTTTCTTTTATCACTTGGTCGAAGCGATGATTCCAACTCCTTGATGCTTGCTTAAGTTCATAAATGGAACGCTTAAGTTTGCACACTTTCTTAGGATGTACTGGATCAATGAAACCTTCGGGTTGTACCATGTACAACTCTTCCTCCAAAAAACCGTTTAAGAAGGCGGTTTTCACGTCCATTTGCCAAATTTCATAGTCATGAAAAGCGGCGATCGCTAAGATAATCCGAATGGAACGCAGCATGACTACGGGTGCAAAAATCTCATCGTAGTGCAAACCTGGCACTTGGGTGAAACCTTTAGCAACTAGTCGTGCTTTGTAGATATCTTTGTGACCTTCCACAGAATGCTTTATCTTGTAAAGCCATTTGCATTGAAGGGGACGAACCTTAGCAGGTAAGTCAACAAGATCCCACACGTTGTTCTCATACATGGAGTCCATCTCGGATTGCATGGCCTCAAGCCATAGCTTTGAGTCAGAACTGGTCATGGCACCTTTATAGGTTGCGGGTTCACTACTCGTTAAGAGTAGAACGTCATCTATGTCATGTTCCTCGACCATACCAATGTATCTGTCTGGAGGAATAGAGACTCTTCCCGACCTCCTAGGTTCCTCAGGAATATTCACCGCAGCCGGGATTGAAGGAATAGGTTCCTCCAATGATTGCTCGGTGTTTGGTTCTGGAATCTCCGACAGGTCGAAGGTCCTATCACTCTTTGCATTCTCGAGAAATTCCTTCTCTAAGAATGTCGCACTAGCCGCAACAAAAACGCGTTGTTCGGTTGGCGAATAGAAGTAATGACCACGTGTTCCTTTAGGATAACCTATAAAGTATGTCTTGACCGATCGCGGGCCGAGCTTATCCTCGTGTCTCCACTTGACATAAGCCTCGCAGCCCCAAACCCGTATAAAGGACAAGTTAGGGACCGTTCCTTTCCATAGTTCATATGGAGTCTTGTCAATGACTTTAGACGGACTTCGGTTAAGTATTAGAGCGGGTGACATAAGAGCATAACCCCATAATGAATCAGGTAAAACCGTGTGACTCATCATGGATCGAACCATATCAAGTAGTGTTCGATTTCTCCGTTCGGACACACCATTCAATTGAGGTGTTCCAGGTGGAGTTAACTGTAAGGCAATCCCACAGTCTTTGAGGTGTTGATCAAACTCGTGAGAAAGATACTCGCCACCACGATCCGAACGCAGTGTTTTTATCTTTCTACCCAATAGGTTATGTACCCTATTTTGGTATTCCTTGAATTTCTCAAAGGATTCACTTTTGTGCTTCATTAAGTAGACATAGCCATATCTACTCAAATCGTCCGTGAAAGTGATGAAATACCTATAGCCTTCTCGTGCGGTGATTGACATAGGGCCACATACATCCGTGTGTATGAGTCCTAATAGGTCGCAGCCGCGCATTCCAACACCTTTGAAGGAAATACGAGTCATCTTACCGATGAGACATGATTCACACGTGCCAAATGATTGAAAATCAAAGGCCGAGATAGCTCCATGTTTGATGAGTGTTTTACGCGTTTCTCATTAATGTGTCCCATACGGCGGTGCCATAGATACGTTTGATCTTTGTCACCAACCTTTAACTTTTTATTCATTACGTGTAATATTTCCGTGGTCGGATCTAAAACATAAATTCCGTTCATGGAGACGCTTTCAGTAAATCATATCGTGTAATGAGAAAATGCAAGTATTATTTTCTATTACAAATGAAAAACCAAGTTTATCAAGTGCAGAAACTGAAATAATGTTTTTTGAAAGACTAGGAACATAATAGCAGTCATATAAAGACAACTCAAATCCGCTAGGAAGCTGGATCACATATGTCCCCTTGGAGATGGCAGCTACTCTTGCTCCATTCCCAACACGCAAGTCCACCTCACCCTTTACGAGGGGTTCGATGTTTCGGAGCCCCTGCACATGATTACACAGATGAGAACCACAACCAGTGTCAAGTACCCAAGTTCCGTAACTTGCGTGGTTAATCTCAATCATATGAATAAAAGTAGAAGAAGAAGATACCAACGGGTTTAACACGACCGCTTTTAAGTCCTCATGATAAACAGGACATGTGCGTCTCCAATGCCCGGATCATGTGGCAGTGATGGCATTCCATGTTATCTTTCTTGCTCTTTGTCGCGCCTGATGAGTTACTCGACTCACCAGGACCACTCTTACCTGAGCCCGACTTCTTGAACTTCGCCTTACCTACTCGCTAGGTTTGCTCGAGCTTTGCCCTTACCCTTTCCTTTATTTGACACAACGAGAACATCCTGTTTCATGCTCCCACTGACTTTCATGTCCTTCTCGGTCTGTACGAGGAGGGAGTGCAGTTCATGGGGAGTCTTCTTCAAATCATTCATATAGTAATTCGCTCTAAATTGCGAATAACCATCGTGGAGTGAGTGAAGTATGCGGTCGATAACAATGTTCTCGCTGATGTTACAGTTAAAGGTCTCAGTTTCTCGACATTCTCAATCATGCCGAGAATGTGTGGGCTAACCGGTTGGCCCTTCTGGAGTCTCGCATCAAAGAAGCGAGTGGTATGCTCATAGGTCACGATTCTCGGTGCTTTCGAGAATTCCTTAGTGAGCGTGGTGAAAATCTTGTTTGCACCATGGGCTATGAAGCGTTTCTGCAAGTTGGGTTCCATTGCAAAAATGAGTACGTTTTTAATCGCACCCGCTTCCATACAGAAATCATTGAACTTGGTGATTTCAGACTCTAGCCGTGGGACCTGGGTTTTGCCGGGATGGGCTCTAATAGATATTTGAGCTTCCCGTCAGCAGCAGCAGCATTCCGTAATGCCGCCTCCCGGTCCGCGAAGTTGGATCCATCATTCTTGATCGAGTAGACCGATTCATCTGATTCATGAAGATCCGAAGCCAGGACTCACGGTCCAATGTGGCACTTGGCATTGGGTTATCAGGAGAACCAGCCATTTGTTGTTTAGCAGTTTAAAATACGTGATCTACACTGAAAAAGAAAGAAAAACAAAAACGAAATAAGCAACTCATCGAGGTGATTTAAGTCTATTTTAAAATTCATTTTAAACATGTAGACTCTCGCACTTGCATAATTGATCTCCCTCAAGAATGATACAAGTGATCCCAAGACTCAATTTCTGTAAATTGATAAGCCAACTGTTTAGCTAATTCTTCCGGAAGAACTCTTGGTCGATAGATTTCCGTAAATCCTATCTATAGTCCACCATGATCACAGGATCGTACGAGTGACCATAGTGTTGAGATAAAATAGGTCAATCGGTTCCAACTTACCCGACGTAGAAGGGGTCATATTATGCCTACCGACGAAGAAGGGATTCATTGGAGTTTGACCTATAAAGACCGTTCTCAATTTTTGTTTATACGAGGAAGATCCCATCAACTTAATTATAATTCATTTTAAGTGAACGAATAACTAGCGTCTGCGTGAATGAATCAATTTAGATGATGGCTTAGCATGATCGTGTGACATACGAATGTCAATGAAAACTAACTCGTGACCTCTATATGTGTCAGTTTTCATGCAATAATTAGGTGGTTTGGTTTTTAGGCGGAAAATGATGCATATTATCGTTACGAAAAATAAATAAAGGAATGCAATACGTAAATAAAAAGGTCCTAGTGTGGCCTATCCTAGTAAAAGAACATAATACAACTTTGGAATCCATCGTTGGACCCGAAAAGCTTGTCTTGATGTTCCATCTTGATCCAAGTAGCGGGAGTGAGCATCCGGTCTCCATCTTTGGTCTTCTCAAAAATTACAATTAAAATTACAAAATATAAACCTATTTACATTCTAATTAAAAACTGTAATTACAAGTGAAAAAAACAAAACGGAGATACGAGATCTCAAAATACAACCAAGACCGTGTTCCATCATTACGGTAACACGTTCTACTAAGGCCACACTAAGTTACAACTGATTGTAAAAATTAAATACGTAATAAAAGGCATTCACAAGCATTCAAAAATAACGATAAATAAAAATGCATCAACTAAAAACAAATTCATTCGTGACATAATTCCGTAATTATGTTAAATTTATCCAAACCACCTTTTAATGATTAAAATTCATGTGATAAAACCGCTTCTATCATTTAATTTTAATCCATTACAATCCGTTACTTTAAAAACGCTTTAAAATAACTTAATGGTGCGTGTGTGAACCGTTTCACAATCATAGCGAGTGTACTATATCCGTATAAAGTACATATTGGAGCCAAAAGAAAATTTAAATCAAAAGAAAAAAAATTTCAAAGTCATCAAAGATTTAAATCCCTCGATCCAGGGACATAAGTGCTCGATCGAGGGACAAAAGGGCTCGATCGACTGAATTGCAAGTCGATCGAGGGGAGTGCTAATCAGGAGGTGCTCGATCGACAACACTGGTGGTCGATCGAGGACAAATATCAGCAATACTGCTCGATCGAGTACGAGGACTTCTCGATCGAGCAGTGGGGTTTTAAAGGTGTCGATCGAGTACAACAAGGACTCGATCGAGCAAAAACTTGTCAGAAAAGCCACTCGATCGATTAAAAACTTGGTCGATCGAGTGCAAAAACCTCTGAAAACTTCAAACCCTCGTGAAACAGTTTTGGCGAGACAAAACAAACGCTATTTTGATCAAAACTGATTGAAAACAAAACTACAAAATGCTAGACATTAACATATTGTTATAATGATCGTGTAAAATAACAATATGCATAATATCAAAACGAAAAAACCCGTGTAAAACATGTCACGGTACGGTTTTCGAGACAAAACAACAACAAGATCAACCGTGCAAACAGGACACGGTTCCCAAAGCAACCAAAAAAAACGCAGCAATAACAGGAAAAAAATTTTCTGCCGTGAGAAAATTTGGCTCGATGCCGCACGGTTTTTAAGACAAAAACAATCGTTTCAAAATCGTTTTATGAAAAACACATAGAAAATTTACGTGGCCTCGCTCTGATACCACTTGTGGGTTAATATCCGTATACTACCCTTTAAATTTAGGACTATAACGTAAATTTAATCATGTGATTATTGTCATAAAACATAAATACAATAGAAACGATAAGGAACAAGAAATAACCTCGGGTCCTTTTATGCACGGCGTAAAAAAGTAAATCAAACCAGATTCCCTCCTAATTGTTGCACCCAAGACTTGTCCGAGATATGCCCTTGTGCTAGAACGTGTTCTCCGATTGCCTTGCAATATTGGGAGAACTTGTTGTGAGTTTTTCACTGGATGAGAGATCCGAATTTCGAGAGGCACTGTTCTCGAAACCCTAATTTGTTTTGGCAAATGATAATTAGGTTACAAAGAGGAGAGACCTCCTCTTTGTATGGTTCGGCCGTGAGCTATGAATGGGGAGAGTGGGCTTTCCACTTTCTCTAATTTTTAACTCATGGTACGACCCGAAATCCTAAATGTATATGACACGGTCTCGATCATAAATCGTTATCGGTTATCGGAATTTAAGGCATCGCTAATAATACGGGTTAGTGAATTATTAATACGTGTCCGCAAAACAAAATATTGTATAATTATATTCAATATACATTTAATTAAATATAAAACGCTTATATTTAATTTTACGAATTAACTGGTTAATTCGCCTTAGCCCATGATATTTAATCCGTATTAAATATAATATCTCAACATCACATATTCGACTAATTACTAGTCAAATAACTTGGACTAACTGGTTAGTCAATCTTGGCATCTACATGACAGTATTTTCATACTGTCACGTCTCTCGAACGTATCCTATAGGTGTGACTTTTAGGGATCAGTTGATCACCGCCATCTGTATGACAATAACGTCAAACTTATCTAGCAAGCCAACCGTTATTGATAAACGTGGATCAACTGATAATAATACCAAAGTATGCCCTTTGATCCTTTTAGAGGTTTATAAGTCCTTGCACTAACTGTTAAGGACACCAACCCCAACACTATTATGCCAAGTCAATATTCTTGCATCTTCTTCATTTAAATAAATCCTTATGAATCTTGGTATTATTGGAAAATACCACAACACCTTAGCTGGGATCCCTTCCTTATTCTTATAACGCCATACAGAGCAGCGCGGACAATATGATAATTTCTCATAATATTTACGGTACAATATGCAGTCATTGGGACAAGCTTGTATTTTCTCATATTCCATGCCCAATTCTCTTAGCCTCATATGTCCGACTCGGAAGAACATTACCGTCAGGAAGCATGTCACATAGCAAAGCTAGAAGATCCGTAAAACTCTTATCACTCCACCCATTTGCCCCCTTCAAGTTATATAACTTTACCACTGCGGATAACTTGGTATACTTCTTACAATCAGTAAATAAAGGCATTTCAGATTGACTCAATTTCTCAATTAAATCATCAACATTTATTTCCCCATCTCCGACAGCTTCAAAATCATCGAATCCATCATCTTCAGCAAACTTCTCACCTAAAACAACTTCAGGTGTTGGTGAACGATTATTTACACACACATCATATGCCCCATCCCCTATATCTAAACCAGTAGCTTCAGGTGTATGATTATTTACCTCTACATCAGATTCCCCATCCTCATCCTCTAATTCTCCGTGAAAAATCCAACGCCTATAATCTCTACTGAAACTATTACCACATCTGGGATAGGCAAAACCCTAATATTATCACATCTATTACAAGAGCAGGGGATTGATGAGTAAGGATGAAAATTTTCACTAATGAAATTGTAAAATTCAGCAATTCCATCATTATAAATGGGATCACCAATTTCACCATCAATCATCCAAGTACGACCCATATATAAGCCAGTAGCTATGAAAATGAGATTACTTTTTTTAAGCTATAAAGATTTATGACGGCGACGACGGCAAAGATGACTTGTTCACCATCAGTAATTCTATTATTACTACCTTTGAAATTTCATTTATTTTTAGAGTTGCATAATCTAAGACGGTTCTTATAAGTACCGTTGTAATTGTGCAAGCATGCATGAGGTGAATAATGGTCAAACAACCAATAATAATAGGGCATGCCATTGGTAAACTAAAATCACAAACTTTTCAGTTTTCACAGTGGATCTGTTTTTACAATGGTTTTAAGAAACACCGTTGTTAATTGTTGTAATATGACAACGGCTTTAAAATAACCGTTGTTGATATATGTAATATGATAACGGCTTAACAAAGAACCGTTATCATTTTGTCTTATTATTATTATTATAACGGTTCCAATTCTTATTATCTTATTATGTCGTTTCTATTCTTTTTTATTATTATAAGTAGAAAGTTAATCATTATAATATTTTATTTGGTGGATTGCATTTGAGTGTAAGGACTTAATTAAAACGTAGTAACAAATAACATAAATAATTAAACTTTAATTCAAATAACCACCATAATCAAAATACAACTCATAATGTCACATAATAATTAAAGACTTAATTAGAATCTGATGAAGAATTAGGATAGTCTTCATGCCCAATTTCGGCATAGATCAAGTCGTAGATCGACTCCTCATCATCAGCGGGCAGCGCAGCTGGTGGAAAGGCCTCTTTCTCCCATGGCAGAGGCACGTTGACAGCAATGTGATGCCTCCTGTAATGTGTCAGCAGACGATGATCAACATGGGTCGCAACCCATAGATAAGGGCCCTTTTGTTTAGCATCCGAATAAAAGTCCTCTTTCCCCGCATCTTTCTCCGCAAATCTAGCCCCTAATGTTTTTGCCTAACGAAAACTATCATGGTAGTTGGCTTCGTCAAACTCGATAAAAGCGAAGCCTACAAAACCTTGCTTGTTTGTAGACACAGGATACACTTTTTTAACCGCAGTGAAACTGGAGTCATGAAGCATTTGCCTCAACCACAAAAAATTAGGGTTTATACCCTTTCCATTCCTATCATAACGAACCGGGAGATTATGGAGAATGCAATTAAAAGGCTGTGCGTAACGATTACGTGATTGTAGCTCCGATACACCTGCCATATTTTTTTTAGAGAGGAATTTAGAGAGAAATTAAAGAGTAAATGTTTGATAATTTAGATTTTGACCTAAAAGACATATTTATAGAATTATTTTAGTCAAATTGAATATTATTGGTCAAACTGAATATTTATTAAAGTTCTGATAAAGTTTTGCATGCAGTGGTCAAACTGAGAAATCTAATCAAATAGTGACAACGCTTGAATTGAAAAACCGTACTTTCATAATTAAAAATGATAACGGTTAGAAGAAACCCGTATCTATAACATAACAATGGGTACCACAAACCGTTGCTGGTGCTAATTTAGTAACGGTTTTCGAAATGTCGTTTTCTTAAACTGGTAACGGTTGTCTAACAACCGTTGATAAGAGCGATTTTATAACGAGCTTTTGGAAAGCGTAAAACGTTTTTGATAACGGTTTGTTAAGTAGCCGTTGTCACATTATAATAACAACGATTTTCGTGGAAAACCGTTATTCTCATTATCGCGGTCTAGGTTTCCGCTAAAATTTGGAAAACGGTAATCTAAGTGTCGTTATTAAATTCATTAAACCGTTGTCATACGCTCCTTATTGATTGTCAGTTTTGGCGTAGTGTGGTGACAAGAGTTTTCTCCGCTGCCTCCACCGCTCCGTTGGTTTGGGGACGGTAGGGGGATGATCGATGTCGTTTGATATTGTATTTGTCCTGCAAGGCCTGTGTTTCCGCCTGGAAGTGAGAGCCTTGCTCGCTGATGATTTCATGGGGTACCCCATATCTACAGATGATGTTGTCCTGAATGAACTTGGCCACTTGCTTGGCGGTCAAGACTGCATAGGACTGTGCTTCCACCCATTTGGTGAAGTAGTCGATGACGACGAGGACGAAGCAATGCCCTTTAGTGCCTATCGGGTTGACTTTCCCGATGATGTCGATGCCCCAGGTCGAGAAAGGCCAGGGTGATGTCATGGTGTATAAAAGGGATGGTGGTATGTGTTTTATGTTGGCGAATATTTTGCAATTGTGGAAATGTTTGACGTAGTTGTGGCAATCAGCTTCCATGGTGGTCCAGTAAAAGCCTAACCGCATCATTTTTCGGGCCAGCATCATTGCGCTCATGTGAGGGCCACATTTTCCATTGTGGACCTCTCCCATGACCTTTTTTGCTTTGTGATGGTCAATGCAAAGGAGAAGGATCCCTTGGGGTTTTCTTTTGTATAGTTGTTCTTGGTTTATCACGAATTGTGATGCAAGTAAACGGATGGCTCTTTGTCCTCTTGTATCAGAGTTAGGAGGGAATTCGTTTTTGGTTTTGTAGTTGAGGATGGCTTGGTACCAAGGTTCGTCATGGTTTTCCTCGTCATTGTTGATGGCACAGATGTGAGCTGGCTCGCTCCTTCTCTCGATAAATAGGGGCATCGATGTCATGTCGTCAGGTATGTTGACGAGCGCGGCAAGTTTTGCCAGGGCATCGGCAAATTGATTTTCCTCTCGTGGCAAGTGGAAGTAGTCTACTTAGTCGAAGAACTCGGCCTTGTAGATACCTCATTTCTGCACCTCTCGCAAACCACCCGGTGATGATTGGGCCGCATGTTCGCTACGCGGAACGATTTGTGACAGTTCGTATGATTATCGTCAAGTGATTGCTCAAACATTAATATCTACCTCTTAGTTGTCATCTACGTGCCGATACGGTCGTTTTGACAGTAATTAGAGTACATTTGGAGTCCGGGCCTAAAACCGTCTCCATTTTCTGATAACCGTTAAATCCCGAGTCAGAATGTTCTGGAATGTTCCGGATATTTCTATTCCATATTTCATAATTTTCATCCTTTGGTAAACAATTTCCCGAAATATTCACATAAGATATTAAGGAAAACCAAATTATTTCCGTCCTACCATAACTTAAACACGGAAATCTTTCTTCCGCAGGAGGAAACCACTTGGGAACAGACGCAGCAGGTGCTGCGCCTCTTCCAAGAGACGCAGTGGCTGCTGCGCCTCTTCCCAGGTCCTTTTCTGCGTAACTTTCGTATATTTTTCATATCTTTCCGAGATTCACATCCAAAGAGTCTCTGAAACCCTAATCCCTTCACGTGATTAGTATAAATAGGAGCCTTCGCTCCTCATATTTCTCACGCGAGTGTCCGCCCTTCTCTTCTCCCTTTGCATTCTAGACCTTTGTTCTTACTTTTTGGCGTCTACGTGCTTGAACTTTCGACGACGTAAGCTCGGATCCTTCTGAGTACCAGCCTCGTTTGCATGACCGACCAATTTGACCAACTCCACATCAATCAACTTAATTAATCTAATCGTTTTCCTCTTACGAGGGCACTTTCTTTGCATTCGCGTCGAGCATCACTAATCGATATCTTAGTCCTTCTCGTTTTGTCAACATGTAAGTCTGAGGGTGTAAATCTCTCTTTTATTTATTGTATTTTATTGTATTGTAATCACCTATGTAAGGTTTATGTCGAAAATACCTCATTAAAACCGATTTCTAAAACCGTGCTTTAAAACCTCTTTTTACGGATTTTAAGATCGACTGTCGAGAAAGGACGCGCAGATCGCCGCGCCTCTTAGAAGGAGCGCAGTTCCTGCTGCGCCTCTTCGTAAGGCTGCCGCAGTTCCTGCTTCCTTTCTTCTTCGTTCATCCTCTGTAATTCGTTCAATTGTTATTTGTTTTCGTTTGCTTGTTAGCTATTCGACTCAATAGTATAATTTCACATGTATATCATTAATCATCATCATTAGATCGTATAATTCATTGTTAAATCCGACTTAAATCCTTTATAATCAATATTTGCGGGTTTTCGTCATTAAATTCAATCCGGGTTGTAGAAATTCAATTCATCAATATTGAGTCTCTGGAATTCATCTTTGACATATTTGCATCTGTTTATTATTGTCATCATCGTATATTTGTCATTAATTCGTTATAATCAATCTATTTCATTCACTCATGTCACTAATCAATCATTCTTTCGTGTAAATTAATTAGTAATATTCCGTCTCATCCCTGTTTTATCGCTTTTATGACCCTTAATCACATGTAAATAACATATTAATCACTTTCACCCGAGTAAATAATTTGATCAATCGTTAAATTTACCAATTGATATTAACAATTTGCAATTCCGGCTTCACAGCCAGAATTCAGGTCAGGAACAGATGCAGCGTCTGCTGCGCCTATTCCAAAGGACGCAGCTCTGCTGCGCCTGTTCCGGGTTGAATTCTGTCCCTGAACTCCGTTTTTGCCTTGACCTAGTTTAATTAGTTTACGTATAATTGACTATTAATCGTATTATCGCCTTCTGTTTTGTTCGTTAATTCTTTCTTCTTTTCTTTTTCTCAAATTTTCCGTTTTAAAGGTATTTTCGACATAAATCGCCTAACCCAATGTAATTATTGTAATTTTCATTATTGTAATTTATAATTATTGTATTTCTTTTATTGCTTGAATGTTTTCATATGTAATTGAGCATTAAATTCCAACTTCGACCTAATTGTTTGCTAAATTAATTGTTCACCGACTTAGTATTAATTTTCACATGTTAAGATTAAAACATGGATGTTGCATTGCATGCATATAACCGACGATATATCAAGTACGAATAACTTCCCTAATCATTAGTAGAGGCCGCTATCGAGGCGGGCGGGATTAGGTGTTCGATCAAAAAAGCTTCCTAATACGTACCCTCACCCCTTACTCCTGATATCTGTGAACACCCGTGTTCATTGGCATCCACGAGAGTCATTCTAGACATAGAATGCTAAGGGTAACGATTGCTTAGTGTTCATGTCACTACTTTGTGTCTTGACATGACACGAGGTATTCGAACGGTTCCAATTTCACATAAAATAGGTGGCGACTCCATACAAAAATGCAAATGCTTGTTTCTCTTCTCTCCCAAGCGCCCCCGTGGGCCCCGCTGTCCACAGTTTGGCGACTCCGCTGGGGATAATACACTTACGTGTAGCAAGGGTGAAACTTGAACAAGGTTAGGGAATAATTTGTACAAGACAATTGTTGGTTTTCATAACTCGGTCTTCCTAGACCGTTTTATTCGGCCTTCCTAGGCCCAACCCAACCCATTCGACCAATCGTCCCGTCTATTTGGTCCTAATTCTTATTTGGGCCTAAGGATGGATAGCGATTGACGTCATCCATACCATGATGCTTACTCTTGTTTGTATCAAGGGCCTTCACTACTTGAGGAAATGAACTAGGAATCGGCCTTACTCTTGTTTGGTACGAGCCTCTCCACAGACTTCGGGTTTGATGGTTCGGTTTGGCAACCCACCCTTTAAACCAAAACCCTTTTAAATGAACTCAGCATCCCGTTATAATGCTTGTATAAATGTTTGTACCTTACGTGATCACCATTTCTAAACAAAACCATGACGATTTTTCAAAAAAAAAAATCAAAACCCTTTCTTAATCAAAATTTCGAAATAGGCCTTCAATTAGCGCAAAATCCGGTCAAAACTCTGTCCGTTTGTCGTGTCAAAATTCGGGCCACAAGCCCATTTCAAAACCTCACTTTGAGTCCACTCCTACAACTACACTATAGTTGACTAGGACACACATTTTCAAAAACCTTTTCTTTCTTCAAAACTCACTCAACACAAGTGGCACACACCCACTTCACGAGTCAAAACTTTTCTTCTTTTAGCTCGTGTGGTAGAATGGTCGATCGTGTTTTGATTCGTCGTCGATCTCTTATCCAGTTTTCAAGATGCCTGGATCCAGCGAAACAAATATCCACCAACTTCAAGATGGTAATGATCGAATCCTAGCCGCGCTAGCCCAAATGCAAGTTACCCAAGACTAAGTCTATGACCGCCTTGAGCTCATTGACGGTCGTATCTATGCCGTAGAGGGAAGGTTGCCTCCTCATGAAAGTGAAGTACTAGGTGACTCCGATAACGAATCCAAGGATGAAAATCCTCTCATAGGGATGATTGTAGCCGAGAAAAGACTCCAATACCTAGAGGAGCAATTGATGTACCTTAAGGGGGATGACATTTATAGGGAGAACAATCGCAAGTATGAGGCCGTCAATTCCAAATTGCCAACCAACTTCAATATGACGGATATCCCTAAATTCAAGGGGCATGAGAACCCTTTGAACCACATCCGTGCCTTCAAGGATTACATGTCTATCAAAGGCATCAAACCCGAGATGTTCTTAAGGATCTTTCCTTCATCTCTTGACACTATCCCAAAGCAATGGTTCTACTCCTTAGATCACAAGAAGGTCGCTACTTGGGAGGATGCCGCAATCGAGTTTTCTAAACAATATGCGGATAATGCCGAGATCCAAGTTAACATGCGCACTCTAGAGGTTCTTACCCAAAATGACAAAGAAGGATTCACCGACTTCCTAAGTAGGTGGAGGAAGACTAGTACCCAACTAGTTGAATGCCCGGATGAAGCTACCCTTGTGGAGAAGTTTGTGGATAATCTCAAACCCATCTATGCCAATCATTTGAGATACCAAAATATCAAAACTTTTAAGGACTTGACCGTGCTAGGGACAAGGATTGAAGATGACATCCCTAAAGGACTCTTGTCAAAAACGGTAGGTCGAGGATATCAAGGTTCAACAAGTCGTTCATACGGCTCTACTAGCAAGACCGATGAAGTTAACCTTCTCGAGCCATCCAAGAAAAGTACCCCACCAAGGAAATTCACAAATCTTGGGGACACTTACTCCAACGCTCTAAAAAGGTTAATGAAGCAAGGTAAACTCCAACCCATTGGACCTACTCCCGAACTCGAAAGGAAATCCAAGTTTTGGGACGAGAATTCGTACAGTGAATACCATAGGGGCAAGGGGCACGACACAGAAAAATGCTACAAGTTGAAAAACGTGCTTCAAGACATGATTGAAGATGGTCGATTACCAATACCACCAGGAGGTAAACCCAACAACACTCAGAATCCTCTTGGAGTTCTAGTGATCACAAGTGATGAATCTACCTTAGACTGCTCACACCTCATTTCTCCAGCCGAAAATGAAATCTATGCAATCGAGAATGAAGGGCTCTACTCTACTATCTCCTCTACCATTTCCGACTTCATCACATGGGCAAGAAGTGTGGATAGACAAGTTTGGGAATTAGAGAATGTGGTGACAACTTTACGCAATCCCAACGCAACGACCAAAGAACATGTGCCACTAATCTTCTCTAGAAATGCCACTATGCAAGAAATAGTCACCGTAGTTGATAAACTAGTTGACCAAATCATACAACTGGAAGATGAAATCATGAGAATGAGAGAGCTAACTGCAATCAATGGAGTTTGGGTCGACGATGATGAGGACGAGTATCTCATTGAAAACTCCCTAGTCAAAGAAATAGTCCAAGATGTGGACCACCTAACTCGTTCGGGTCGTCCATATCAAAGCACTACTCAAAATGGTCCAACCAACGTCATCACACCAAGTGACAACGAAGATGACTCCACTGATCATTTGCTCAAGCAATTACTGAATCACGAAGGTGATCTTTCACCGGCAATTAGTAGCAAGCTCATTCCCACATCGCCAAGCTTTACTGCAAGCTTTGGCCAAACTAAATGTAGCACATAACTCCACTCCTGAAGATGTAGTCAACTTGGTCTTCCAAGAATCACCGAAGCTAAGTAATCCTATTACTTTCTCGGACGAAGATTTGCCACCTTTTGGCGCTAGTCACAACCTTGCTCTATACATCACTGTCATTTGTCTAAAGAAGAATGTGCCAATGACCTTGGTAGATGATGGCTCTGTAGTCAACGTCATACCCCTCAAAACGGCATACAAGCTAGGCATGAAAGAGTCAGATTGGACCCCTACCAATCAAGGTGTGCATGCATATGATGGAACACGACGAAAGGTGGTAGGACTTGTTAACCTAACCATAGCCACGGGGCCAATTGAACGAAAGGTTAACTTCCAAATAGTGGACATCGAAGCTTCCTTCAACATACTTCTGGGAAGGCCGTGGATTCACGCTTTCAAAGCGGTAACATCCACTCTTCATCAAAAGATCAAGATCCCACTAAATGGCAAAGTAGTGACGATCACTTCGTCACCCATCATAGCAATAATCGAAAAACAGTCGAACAATCAAGTCCTTGTGGATCCCGTATATGAACTTGGGGGCTTCCAAAGCGTGAGCGTCATAGAAAGTGAGTTGGAACCCTTATACTATGATCCCTACTCCAACTTGGTGGTCAACCACATACTCAAAACCCAGGGATACTTCCCTGGAATGCCTTTGAACCCCATTCGGAAAAATACCTTCGCACCATACAAGGAAGGCAACTCAAAGAGGATACCACTTGGACTAGGGTACAAACCCACAAAAGATGAGGTTCTCAAAATGCTTGCCCAAGTCCAAAACCGTAAGTACGTAGGAGTCCAAATGCGACCCTATCTCCCTACTTTAAATGGGTACTTTGTTCAAGAAGGAAGTCTAGAACTCTTTCACGGATTTCCCGAGCCTTGGCATTATCTCGAGAGGAAGCTAGCCGGAATCGAGATCTTTCACGATTGCTACTTTATCCCTCCAGAAACGGTTCCTACCGTCAAAACCCGTCAAGCACCTTGCTTAGACGAACAAGATGTTAGCCTACTGTTTGGAGAAGATCGATTTGTTAGGGCCGCGCAGGATGAGATCATTACCATGATACTTCAAGACGATCGCTTCAACCCCACCGCGTTAATCACAGAAACCAATGCAAGACAGCAGAAAGGATGGTGAAAATCAATCAAGTGGACCAACAATCAAGGAAGACTCTTCAAGCTCACCACTGGAGAAGGAGAGATGTTCAAAGGAGAACCAGAAGACGACGAGTTCGAGTCGGAGTCGGAGTCAGAGTCGGAGTCTAGAGAAGTCATTAGAGAGTCTACTCCTGTCGTCATCCCTACTCCCTTTGTTTCTCCTAGCTTAGCCTCGAGTAGTCAGAGTAGTTCGGGAAATGCCCCAACCACTGTCCCTTTTCCGCCACTGACCATGGATCAGTTGGCTTCTTTGTTTCAACTTTACTCAAATCTTAATATGAATAAATCAGGTTCTGCTTACTCTTTGTGTTATCTTGAGTGCAATTCGGTTTACGATGATACTGAGGATGACCAAGACCCAGACTCGATCGAAATACCTCCCTACGTAGCCAAAGAAATACTGCAGGAAGGGGAAGGGGGACCAGTAATAGAGGACACCGAACTCATCAATGTAGGAACCGAACTAGAACCCCAAGAACTTAGGATAGGGACTACCTTGAGCTCTACCGAAAGGGCCGATTTCATAGACCTCCTAAATGAATTCAAAGACGTTTTCGCTTGGTCCTACAAAGATATGCCAGGGATCGACAGGGATATCGCTGAACATAGGATTCCGATTAAACCAGGTTTCAAACCTGTAAAACAGAAGCTTCGACGAATGAGGACAGAATGGGCTCTAAAGATTAAGGAAGAAGTTGACAAGCAATTCAAAGCCGGGTTCATCAAAGTTTCCGAGTATTCTGACTGGGTAGCTAACATAGTACCTGTACCCAAAAAGGATGGGAGAATCCGTGTTTGTGTTGACTTTAGGGACTTGAACAAATCAAGTCCAAAAGATGACTTCCCTCTACCTCACATCGGCATATTGGTGGACAATACTGCTGACCACACGTGACTATCCTTCATGGATGGGTATGCGGGTTATAATCAAATCAAAATGGCCATGGAAGATATGCATAAGACCGCATTCGTCACTCAATGGGGAACCTATTGCTATACGGTCATGCCGTTTGGATTGATCAACGCCGGAGCTACATATCAACGCACTGCAACTACACTCTTACATGATATGATGCACAAAGAGGTTGAGGTATACGTAGATGACATGATTGTCAAATCCGAGGAAAGAGAAGGGCATATTGCGAACCTTTGCAAGTTCTTCGCAAGGCTACGAAAGTACAACATTAGGCTCAATCCTCAAAAATGCACATTCGGGGTAACATCTGGCAAACTCCTGGGATACGTCGTTAGTCAAAGAGGTATAGAAATAGATCCTTCCAAAATCAAAGCTCTGATCGAAATGCCACAACCTCAAACGAAAAAAGAAGTCGAGGATTCCGGGAAAAGTGCAAAGATATAAGTCGATTCATATCGAAACTCACAATGATTTGTGAGCCTATCTTCAAGAAGCTCAAGAAAACAGACCACACCATGTGGGATGATGAT
The DNA here is from genome assembly GCF_048544455.1 of Silene latifolia. NCBI lineage: Eukaryota > Viridiplantae > Streptophyta > Magnoliopsida > Caryophyllales > Caryophyllaceae > Silene > Silene latifolia. The sequence continues at coordinate 71,391,486 of NC_133526.1, read as the reverse complement.
TGTCAGAAAGCGTTCGAACGAATCAAAGAGATATTGGCTAAGCCGCCAGTGCTCATGCCACCACAACGAGATCAACCTCTTGGTTTATATCTCACAAGAATCAAAAAATGACCATGGGTGCCATGTTGGCTCAAACTGTAGAAAGTGAAGAAAGAGCTATCTACTACCTTAGTAAGAAGTTCTTGGAGTACGAGTGCAAATACTCACAACTCGAAAAGACATGCCTCGCTCTTGTGTGGGCAACGAAGAAGCTACGCCATTACATGCTTAGCTACTCCGTCAAGATATACTCTAAAATGGATCAAGTCAAATATCTCTTCGAGAAACCCGTCCTCAACGGACGCCTAGCAAGATGGACCCTGATGCTCTCATAATTCGACCTCAAATATGTTCCACTGAAAGTTATTAAAGGGCACGCCGTCGCTGAGTTCTTCGCAGAAAATCCCATCAATGACGCACAAACGATAGACACTTGGTCATTTCAAGACGAGGATATACTCCAAACTGATGTAGATTCCTGGGACCTTTACTTTGATGGAGCATCAAACTTGAGAGGATTTGGAATAGGAGTTTTGCTCATTTCTGCTGAAGGCGAGCATACACCAATTGCTGTCAAACTCGACTTCAAGGTGACAAACAACGTTGCAGAATACGAAGCTTGTCTCATTGGACTACAAGCGGCAGTGAGCTTAGGCATCAAAAATCTCCGAGTACATGGGGATTCATCACTGATCATCAACCAAGTTACAGGATCTTGGAAAATTCGAAGCGAAAGCCTCGCACCTTATCAGGCCAGAATAGACCAAGTTGCCCAATTCTTTCATCACGTAACCTACCTACACCTACCTCGGGAAGAAAATCAATTTGCAGACGCTCTTGCGAAACTTGCATCTTTGATTAATATGCCAGATCACATGGTGGAAATGCCTTTGTGCATCGAACGACGGTCGGAGCTAGCTTATGTCCACCAAATCACCGATGAAGAAGAGATCGCGCAGGAACCCTGGTTCCAAGCAATCCTGAATTTTAAGCTTAATGGTACCTATCCACCGGATATGGACAAGAGGGGACAACGTGCTATACGCCTACTCGCTTCCCAATACGTTCTCATGCAAGGGGAATTATACAAAAGAACACCTCTTGGTGTATTCTTACGTTGCCTTGATCATTCACAGGCGCGAAAGGTGATGGAAGAAGTCCACGATGGAGAATGTGGTCCTCACATGAGTGGGCCCATGATGGCGAAGAAAATCACACGTTTGGGGTATTATTGGACCACAATGGAATCTGATTGCATCAAATACGTAAAACATTGCCATAATTGCCAAATCTTCGGGAATGTACAACATCTCCTGTTGGGGAATTGACATAATCGGGAAGATAACCCCGGCCGGAACAGGAGGTCACTGTTTCATCCTAGTAGCAATTGACTATTTCACCAAATGGGTAGAAGCGGCTTCCTACACTAGTCTTACAGCTAAAAACGTGGCAAAGTTCATACAAAACAACATCATCTGTCGATACGGTTGCCCACATGAGATCATTAGTGATAATGGATCACATTTCCAAGCTGAGACCGAGCAATTGTTAGCCAAGTACAAGATTAGGCATCACCACTCTTCGCCATATAGACCACAGACTAACGACGCGGTAGAAGCGGCAAACAAGAATGTTGTCACGATTCTCAAGAAAATGATTGACAACTATAGAGATTGGCCAAGCAAGATACCCTTTGCTTTGTGGGGATATCGTACATCTGTTAGGACGCCCACTGGGGCTACTCCTTTCTATTTGACCTACGGCATGGAAGCTGTACAACCAGTCGAGCTAGAAATACCATCCTTGCGTATTTTACTCGAAAGTCAAATCCCGGAAGCCGATTGGAAGAGGGATAGATATGAAGAACTCATCCTCCTGGATGAACGTAGGCTACGCGCCTTGCATAATGTCCAAACATATCAAGCACGTATCAAACGAGCTTTCAACAAAAGGGTTAGGCCAAGAAACATCAAAGAAGGATACTTAGTACTTAAATCGGTTAGAGCTCTTTTACCTGTTGACCCACGGGAAAAATTCAAACCTAATTGGGCCGGACCATTTCTAGTCAAATCCATACTTCCAGGGGGTGCGGTTAGAATAACAGACCTAGACGGGAATGAGTTTTCCAACCCAACAAACCTTGACCAACTAAAACGGTACTATGCCTAGAATAGGAACAAAAACGCGCCTCGCGTAACCCCACGTGTCGCTCTTATGGCACTAAATAAACGGCCCCTGGCCAAGCTGAAATAAGCTAATGTCACTATGCTCTTGCATTTTGACAAATTTATCATCCTCGTATCATCAAATAAACTAAATTTGCACCTTCAGAGTAAGCAACAAAGCTCATGCTTCTTTTCTAAGTTCATTACAAGCTCTTGCTTAGAACAATTATTCTTTTATATTTACTCGAACTACGCGCAAGGGTTTGATTTCATTTTTTTAAGTGAATACGTAGGCAATCCTTCACAGGATTCAACCAGTTATATCTAAAATGTAAATAGAAGGACATTTGCGTTGCATGTGGAATTCGACAAGAATAATAAATAGAAAATCACAACGGTTTCATAACCATTTAACCTTTTTATTTCATTTGTTCTAATAATAATAGTAGGCTACATAATAAAAATAAAATAGGCTAGGATTCTAAAAACCCCACCTTTTTATTACAATAAATAATAATAATAATAATAACAAATAATAGATAAAGACTCGGGCTATTCCTCCATCATCCCCTTGCCCTTGTCATTCTTGTCATATTTCTTGTCACGACCTCGAGCCGGACGCTCTTGCGCCACTTCAGACCTAATCACCAATGGTCTTTCTCGAGGCCTAGACTTTCCATTCTTGCCAATCACCATTTCCACGACAGGAGTAGTCTTTGGTTTCTTCGAAGGACGAACAACTTGAAACCCGGCTTCTTCTTCTCCCTCTGTCAGATGCTTCTCCTTCTCTTTCTCTACCTCGCGCACCTTGTATTTAACGGGGTCGCGCTTCCTCAATCTCTCGCGCTCTTCCGGAGTAGCAGTCTTTCTCCATCGCAGATAAGAATCCGACACCCACAAGGCATTAGCGGAGAAATTCAAGAACCACATGTTTCTTTGGGCCCATTTAATGGCCCACTCCCTTCGGCTCTCTGTAGTAAGCGCCACAGCAGTCTGCGAGACGGTATCAAGCTTCGGGATTGTCTGTTTTAGCCCAACTTGTCTCATCGGCCTTTCCGGGAAGATGCACACCATAAACTCCAATCCAGGAATGCGCACGGACCTAGTGGGATCCAAAGAAGACACTCCAGTGACGTATTTGAGGTGCCACCATGGTACGACCCACCTAATCAAGGGACCATCGTCGCTCTTCAGTTTGTTCTTCCAGTAATCACAGACCCGAGTGAAGTCCACCATATACAACCTCGTCCTCATCGCAATCGAGCGGGCATGATAGGAAAGAACATGAACTGGGTCTCGATCAATCGGAGCCGTTCCATAAGCCAAACCTACCAAAAGCGGGTATTAGACATTAAAAAAAAAAAAAAAAAAAAAAAAAAACGAAAACGAAAAGAAAAATGTCTTTTACCTGCAGAATGACGGGACTTCCCAAATACGGCAGATCACGGTTGGATTTCCTATTATCCAAGCCCAAAAGAATCTCTCCTAAGCATAAGCAAGCTGGGCTCCTGCGCAGCTCCATTTGCTCAACAAGGCCCAGAAGACGGGGGTCACCTCTCAAGTCTTCATCAACATGCCCTTGGAAGACATACACATGTAACAAGCAAAAGCCAAATGCCCTCCGCCTAGCAACATGAGAAACGGTGGGGTCGGCCCTGTTGATGAATCGATCTATGAAGTCCAACATTCTCACGCCTTTCGAGGTAACTAGACAGTCCACCTCAAGTCTAGTCAACCCAAGCAAGTCTCTAAATTTGCTCTTGTACCCTTGCGAAGTAGAAGGAATGGCAGGCAAGTGTTCAGGATCCCACCCACCAATAGTGGCAATTTCTTCAGGAAATGGGCAAATATCACCTCCAGGGAACGCAAAAACATGGTAATTCGGGTCCCAATAGTCAAGGCAAGCATCCAAGAATGGTTTAACAACCTTGATGAGTTTTAAACTCAACAATGACCCAAAATTATAAGAGCCCATATCATGTTTCTCCATGTTCGAAAATTCGTTGGTCCATTCCTTCAAACGAATCTCCAAAGTATTCATGATGAAAAAATTTATTTTGAGAATTTTATTAGACGAAGAAGAGACGGAAGATTTGTGTGAATAAAAGCTCCATCGACGTTTCTATTTATACTAATTTCTGTTTCCAAAAATCCGTCAGAGCAGAACACCTTGGGAACAGCGCAGACTGGGCCGCGCCTCTTCAAAGGGACGCAGCTCATGCTGCGCCTCTTCCTCAGCCTCACTTCTGTGATTTTCCGCGTTGGATCTTTCCTAATTCCATGACGAATAATTTCCTATTCCTACGGGTTATTATTTTGGTAAATACGTGAAGATTACCATGTTTCAGGTTTCCTAATTTCGCGGGCACGCACTTCGAGGCGACATCGACATTTTTGTCTTTTTATCACACTTGTACATTTTCATTTTCAGGAAATAATTTTCACTCTCAGTTTAGGGAATATTTTTCGTTTTAATTCATTTTAATTTTACATTTCTCATTAAATTCATTTATTTTAGAAAATAATTCGCAATTCACCGAATTTCAACATGTATATATTAATTTTAATTTCTTAATTTCATTTCTGCATTTCTAACTTATAGATTTCTGTTTTTTTCTTTTTTTTAGGGGGTAACCCTCCCTACCGTCCGGTCATTTCCGGCAAAATTTTTGCATTTTTTGCATTCTTTTGAGTCACTCGTTTTGTGCTAATTAAGGTCATATGTATATACAAATGTATGCTTTGCGTGTTTTCTATGTAAAGTTCGGCAACATGACGGCGTAAACCGTCATCTACCAAACCTGTTCAAAACTAACCTGCAGATACAAGCAACACAACCCAGCAGCAAAGACACTCAGGCCGTCGTATATACACCAAACAAAGGAAATGTACAACAAACTGGGGGCTCGAGCCCCAAACAAAGTCCAAAAATGTTCAAAATGATGGTCAAAATGTACAACTGTGCAAAATACAGCCAACAAACAAAAAAAAGCTACACAAAACTACTGCTGGTCGCCCTCCAACTCTGCAACCCTTGCCGCAAGAACGGCAATCTCGGCGTTCCGAGCCTCGAGCTCCCTCAGCAAGCGAGCTGTCTCCTCCCGAGACCGGGTCAACTCTCGCTCCAGCTCGCGGTCACCCTGTGAACAACAATAAATTGGCTCGTGTCAATCAATTACAAGAAAAGTTGGAAAATCAAAAATTCAAAAATGAAATAGGCACAAGGTTCATACCTGACGGCCTCGACCGCCGACTAGTGCCTCGACGGCAGTAGCTCGCAGCCGGTTGGCCACCCTCCACAACGCCACAAACCGAGACGGCGCAACCTGCATTTTCAAAAAGAAATTCTCAACAATCGAACAAACTCCATCAAATGTGTTCTTACACAGAAGTTATACAAGTTAGAGGCTCACCCTCCGAATCAGATGCTGCCAGTTGTCCAGGCCAGCATCCGTCACAGCTACGTCAAAGTCACGCAGGTCGGAGATCGTCGTCCTCCCGGTCGCGTCAGTGTACTCGAGGGTCTCGGGGTACTCTGGGGGCTCGATGCCCGCCGCCTCGACCTCCTGCAAAGTCAAATATTTCTCATTAACTGATGATCTTTCGTCGTAGTTTTGAAAATCAAGAGGAAGAATAAAAGATGCTCACCACTACCGGCCAGTACGCCAACCTCCCGTAGAGGAACGCCGAGTAGTCCTCGCCAGGAAGAAGGAGGGCGTCACCACTGGCACCAGACAAGTCTGCCTCCCTCTCAGCCTCAGAAGGCTCCCTAAACATCGTCCTGGGAGGATCGACGGGAACCGTCAACACGTCCCGAGAGCACTGACAAGCCAAGCGCTCGCCCAAGTACCACACAGGACCCATCGACGTCCTCAACAGCAGTCGGCTCGAGCTCCTAGGTCGAAGGACCTCAGCCACGAAAGGAGGCGCTCCAGCGTACTCCGCCCAAGGTCTAGGCACCCACTGTGACAAGATAAACAAGGATCATTCCTATGATCAATTAAAAGACAATATAAGAAGCAAGTGAATATAAGTAGGATACTTACGCTGTCCAGCTGAAGAGCGTTCACGTCCCGCCGGTAGACACCGTGAGAAAAACACTTGCTCTTCGTCCTGCACATCACCCAATCCCTCACCACGGGATAGGCCTTCTCCAGCGGCTCCGTCCTCTTGGGCGCGAGGCCTGGGAAGTAGGAGTACACCCACGCCTGTAAAGCAAGATAATCTATAATGATCTTTCAGGATTTGATAAAGAAAGGAATTAACTTTGGTCTAAAGGAAGGTTCATACCTCCAGCAGTAGTCCAGGTCCGACATCGCCAGGAGAAGTCCCCTTCTCTATCAACTCCGGACGAACCATGGCCCTCATGAAGCGGATGAGGACCGCAAAACCAGCAGTGACCCAGTCCCAACGCCCTAGGGAACTCAGGTCAGAGAGGAAGGGAAGAAGCTTCGTCGACAGCCTCTCGCCCTTGTCTCCGAGCTAAATCGAAGACAGAAACAACCAGAGCCACAAACGAGCCCTCTCGCTCAATTTGACAGGAGGAGGAGCCGTCTCCCTCCCGTCAATCGTCACGGCACGGATATTTCCCGCAAAGTAGTCTCGAACATAGGAACCGGGTACCAAACCCAAGATCGTGACAGCCTTCGGCGATAAGTTCCACCGATCAATCTCCTCGCCTCGGCCGAGTCCACCCTCATGGCAGTCTCCGGCCACTCCACCTCCTCGGTCCCACACGGCAGACCAGAAATCATGCCGTAGTCTTCCAGAGTGACTCCCACCTCACCGAAAGGCATGTGAAACTTGGAAGTCGTATCCCAGAATCGGTCCAAGAAAGCGCGGACCAGGCTAAGGTTAGCCCGCAGCTTCCTCTTCGCGATGTCCCTCCAGACCTGCACCAAAGGACCGAACGCTCCACGCTCGATCATGGCCCGCTCCTCGACCGACAGCCGCTCGTAGTGCTCCATCGCTGTCCTGTAGCCCGAGAACGACCTGATGTTCCCGGCCTCCTATTGTGATTTGAAACAAGAGCTATCTTTAGTTTTGAATGAAATTTGAAAGAGATGTGAACAAATGAATAAAAGAAGAGGGGTGATGAGTAGTGAATTCCTATTTACCAAGCTCTTCACCGTCCTGTAGGACAGGTGACCCTCTGCAGCCCAAAACAGGTGCCTACTCTCCCAAGTCTCAGCCCACGCAGGAGCTTCTCTCAGCTGACGACCTCCTCGCCCAACGTTGGCCCGTCTCGGGGCCTCTTCCTTCTCGACAGCCTCCTCCTCATGGACCTCGTCCCCAGCAGCCATCACCGCAGCGGTGAAGGCCTGCTCCAAAGCCTCCTCGACAGTAGCAACGTCTATCTCCATGGGAGTCCTCCCAGAAGTAGAAGCCTCATCACCTGCAATATTAAAGCAAATTTAGGCCGCGTCACGTGACGACAAGCCTTGGTTAAGGGATTTTCGAGCCTTCAAAGCCCTGAAATCGCTCTTTTCTCGCCATCTTTGGCCCTATTCTCACCAACCCGATCACTCATGTGGTAATTTGGGTCAAGTCAAGCCTAATTTGAAGCCTAGTTTCGGGTCCGAGTCGAAATTTCGGCAGCATTTCATTATAACAACAATTATGCCCTAGAAAAGTGTCCTAAAAAAGTTGTCACAAACCAAAATTCCGAGATGGTATAAAGTTTACCTATCATTCAAGGATCCCAAATATCAAGTTTGATCGCAAATGGGCAATCCTAAGGCTATTTTCGAAGCGATTTACGGTCTAGATGTGAAACCGTCTCAAAATTCACTCAAAGGCTCAAAACGCAACGAAAATTCGAGACAAATACATGGTTATGTTTCTAATATTACCAATTATCCATTTCTAATGTCAATTTCACAAGGCAAATGCATTTGGGGGGAAAAGCCCCAAATTTTCGATCAATTGGGTCATAAACCCTAGTTTTTTCGACTCAAAATTTGACAAATAAAGAAGATTAATGCAAGAATGAGATACATACCTCGATTAGTCATAATTAATGCAAGCTTTTGGATCAAACCTTGGCGGAAATGATTGATTTTTGAGAGAGAAATACGTAAATTGTGTTTCGAAATAATGAACATAAGCCTCTGATTATCGCGTTTTTACGCAGAAATAACACTTTGGGGAACAGACGCAGCAGGCGCTGTGCCTCTTCCAATAGACGCAACTCTTGCTGCGCCTCTTCCTTGTGTTCCCTCCATACGAATTTTCAAAAATTCGTTATGAGTTCGTTATTTGTGGGCCCATCTTTGGTGCACGTCTTCCCCGATGCTATTTTATTCTTTTGGTCCGTTTGGCGATTTTGTTTCATTCTGGCCCGCATTTTCTCAGCCAACAACAGACTGTTGCATATTATTTATTCCTTCCAAGACACTTTGCTTGTCGCAACGAGCATTTATTCCTTCACAGAATTCGACATGCCTTCATTATGTCTCCAGAGAGAGTAAGCGGACGTACTGTCCCTCTCAAGACATGATGATTAACATCTACCCAAGCAGTTTTCTTTCAGCAGTTCCCGCCTGTGTCCTGCTACTCGTAATTACTTCTCGAAGACTACCCAAGCCAGTCTTCTTTCAGCAGTTCCCGCCTGTGTCCTGCTACTCGTAATTATTTCTCGAAGACTACCCAAGCAGCCTTCTTTTAGCGGTTCCCGCCTGTGTCCTGCGGCTCACCTTATTTAGCCCTTACGCCTGATCTTCGCTCAATAGCTCCCATGTACCTCCGGAAGCATTTCGAGAAAGAGGTCTCAGGTATGGTCTCTTCTTATGGCTGGCGATCCTCCTTACGTAGTCTAATGGACTTTAAACGACCCTCCTCGATAGTCGACAGACTCTAAAATGTTCCCGACGACAGGTCCTTGGTTCAGACCCCTTGAACCGCCTCGCGTCGCCATAGTCGTCGGGTTGTAATCTTCGATTGACCTGATGGCTATACTTTGACTTTCGCCTTGTCCAAGCCTCAGTCAAAGTGGGGGCTTTGTAGATACCTCATTTCTGCACCTCTCGCAAACCACCCGGTGATGATTGGGCCGCATGTTCGCTACGCGGAATGATTTGTGACAGTTCATAAGATTATCGTCAAGTGATTGCTCAAACATTAATATCTACCTCTTAGTTGTCATCTACGTGCCGATACGGTCGTTTTGACAGTAATTAGAGTACATTTGGAGTCCGGGCCTAAAACCGTCTCCATTTTCTGATAACCGTTAAATCCCGAGTCAGAATGTTCTGGAATGTTCCGGATATTTCTATTCCATATTTCATAATTTTCATCCTTTGGTAAACAATTTCCCGAAATATTCACATAAGATATTAAGGAAAACCAAATTATTTCCGTCCTACCATAACTTAAACACGGAAATCTTTCTTCCGCAGGAGGAAACCACTTGGGAACAGACGCAACAGGTGATGCGCCTCTTCCAAGAGACGGAGTGGCTGCTGCGCCTCTTCCCAGGTCCTTTTCTGCGTAACTTTCGTATCTTTTTCATATCTTTCGGAGATTCACTTCCAAAGAGTCTCCGAAACCCTAATCCCTTCACGTGATTAGTATAAATAGGAGCCTTCGCTCCTCATATTTCTCACGCGAGTGTCCGCCCTTCTCTTCTCCCTTTGTATTCTAGACCTTTGTTCTTACTTTTTGGCGTCTACGTGCTTGAACTTTCGACCACGTAAGCTCGGATCTTTCTGAGTACCAGCCTCGTTTGCATGACCGACCAATTTGACCAACTCTACATCAATCAACTTAATTAATCTAATCGTTTTCCTCTTACGAGGGCACTTTCTTTGCATTCGCGTCGAGCATCACTAATCGATATCTTAGTCCTTCCCGTTTCGTCAACATGTAAGTCTGAGGGTGTAAATCTCTCTTTTATTTATTGTATTTTATTGTATTGTAATCACCTATGTAAGGTTTATGTCGAAAATACCTCATTAAAACCGATTTCTAAAACCGTGCTTTAAAACCTCTTTTTACGGATTTCCAGAAGACTGACCGTCGAGAAAGGACGCAGCAACTGCTGCGCCTCTTAGAAGGAGCGCAGTTCCTGCTGCGCCCCTTCGTAAGGCTGCCGCAGTTCCTGCTTCCTTTCTTCTTCGTTCATCCTCTGTAATTCGTTAAATTGTTATTTTTTTTCGTTTGCTTGTTAGCTATTCGATTCAATAGTATAATTTCGTATGTATATCATTAATCATCATCATTAGTTCGTATAATTCATTGTTAAATCCGACTTAAATCCCTTATAATCAATATTTGCGGGTTTTCGTCATTAAATTCAATCCGGGTTGTAAAAATTCAATTCATCAATATTGAGTCTCTGGAATTCATCTTTGACATATTTGCATCTGTTTATTATTGTCATCATCGTATATTTGTCATTAATTCGTTATAATCAATCTATTTCATTCACTCATGTCACTAATCAATCATTCTTTCGTGTAAATTAATTAGTAATATTCCGTCTCATCCCTGTTTTATCGCTTTCATGACCCTTAATCACATGTAAATAACATATTAATCACTTTCATCCGAGTAAATAATTTGATCAATCGTTAAATTTACCAATTGATATTAACAATTTGCAATTCCGGCTTCACAGCCAGAATTCAGGTCAGGAACAGACGCAGCGTCTGCTGCGCCTATTCCAAAGGACGCAGCTCTGCTGCGCCTGTTCCGGGTTGAATTATGTCCCTGAACTCCGTTTTTGCCTTGACCTAGTTTAATTAGTTTACGTATAATTGACTATTAATCGTATTATCGCCTTCTGTTTTGTTCGTTAATTCTTTCTTCTTTTCTTTTTCTCAAATTTTCCGTTTTAAAGGTATTTTCGACATAAATCGCCTAACCCAATGTAATTATTGTAATTTATAATTATTGTATTTCTTTTATTGCTTGAATGTTTTCATATGTAATTGAGCATTAAATTCCAACTTCGACCTAATTGTTTGCTAAATTAATTGTTCACCGACTTAGTATTAACTTTCACATGTTAAGATTAAAACTTGGATGTTGCATTGCATGCATATAACCGACGATATATCAAGTACGAATAACTTCCCTAATCATTAGTAGAGGCCGCTATCGAGGCGGGCGGGATTAGGTGTTCGATCAAAAGAGCTTCCTAATACGTACCCTCACCCCTTACTCCATATATCTGTGAACACCCGTGTTCATTGGCATCCACGAGAGTCATTCTAGACATAGAATGCTAAGGGTAACGATTGCTTAGTGTTCATGTTAATACTTTGTGTCTTGACATGACACGAGGTATTCGAACGGTTCCAATTTCCTATAAAATTGGTGGCGACTCCATACAAAAATGCAAACGCTTGTTTCTCTTCTCTCCCAAGCGCCCCCGTGGGCCCCGCTGTCCACAGGCCTCTTGATTGATCTTTGCTTGGTTGGGTGCTAAGCTGTTGCTTCAGATTTTCCATGATCCGGACACCTGATTGATGATGAGTGAGGAATCGCCGTGGACCCTCAGTCTCTTGATGCCAAGTGTTATGGCGGCTTGTAGGCCGATGAGGCATGCTTCATATTCGGTGGCATTGTTAGTGACGACGAAGTCTAGTTTGACCGAGATCGGAACATGTTCTCCCTCTGGTGATATTAGAAGGATTCCTACCCCGAAGGATCTTAGATTTGATGCACCATCGAAGTATAGGTCCCATGCGTTGGAGTCGGCACAAAGGATGTCTTCGTCAGGAAGTGACCATGTGTCGGTCGTTGGATCCTTGTTGACGGGATTTTCTGCTAGGAAATCGGCGACTGCCTTCCATTCAGTACGGGTTTTTCGAAGATGTATTTGACTAGGTCCATCTTGGAGTAGATGTGAACCGTGTAGGTGAGCATGTAGTGTCGCAGCTTCTTTGTTGACCACACTAGGGCAAGACATATCTTTTCCAGTTGGGTGTACTTTGCCTCATACTCTATGAACTTTTTGCTGATGTAGTAGATGGCTCGTTCTTCGCCGTCGACTGTTTATGCTAGCATTGCTCCAATGGCTAGGTCGGTGACAGTCAGGTATAGGGATAAGGGGATTCCTTGCTTAGGTGGCATGAGGACAGGAGGTTTGGATAGGATTTCATTTATCCTGTCGAAGGCCTTGTGACAGTCGTCGTCCCAATCGGTGTGATCGGAGGCGCGAAACTTCTTGAATATTGGTTCACAAATCATGGTGAGCTTGGCTATGAAGCGGCTCATGTATTGGACTTAACCAAGGAATCTCCGAATCTCCTTCTCGTTCTTAGGTCGAGGCATTTGTTTTAGGGCTTTGATTTTGGTTGGATCAATCTCAATGCCTCCGTTGTTGACGACGTGTCCCAGGAGTTTTCCGGAGGTGACCCCGAATGCACACTTCTGAGGATTCAGCCTCATATTGTATTTCCGCAGACGAGCAAAGAATTTTCGAAGGGCGCTGATGTCGCCGTCCCGTTCTTTTGATTTGACGATCATGTCATCGACATATACTTTACCTCCTTGTGCATCATATCATGTAGGAGAGTGGTAGCGGTTCTTTGATAAGTTGCTCCGGCGTTGATTAGGCCAAAGGCATGACCGTGTAGCATTATGTACCCCACTGTGTAGTGAATGCAGTTTTGTGCATGTCTTCCTCTGCCATTTTGATCTGGTTGTACCCAGCATACCCATCCATGAATGATAGTAGGGCGTGCTCGGCGGTATTGTCCACCAGGATGTCAACATGTGGCAGAGGGAAGTCGTCTTTCGGACTTGCTTTTTTCAGATCCCTGAAGTCGACGCAAACCCGAATACTTCCGTCTTTCTTGGGTATGGGAACAATGTTGGCCACCCAGTCAGAGTATTCAGACACTTTGATGAACCCGACCTTGAACTGTTTGTCTAACTCTTCTTTGATTTTCAAGGCGCATTCGGCGCAACTTTTGCTTTACGGGTTTAGCTTTGGGTTTAATGGGTATCATGTGCTCTGCAATCTCCCTGTCGATCCCAGGCATGTCTCTGTAGGACCAGGCGAATACGTCCTTGTATTCGTGTAGGAGGTCAAAGAACTATTGTCTTTCCGAGGGGTCAAGGGTTGTCCCTATCCTAAGTTCTTGAGGTGTGTCGTCGGTTCCTACGTTAATAGGTTCGGTCTCCTCAATGATGGGGGTCCTAGTTTCTTGTTTGTCAAGTTCTTTGGCTAGGTGAGGTGGGTAGTCACCCAAGTCAAATTCCTCATAGTCGTTCAGAATTGCATTGCAGTTAAATTGAGACGAGTCATAAGCAAACTTAACGTTCATTAAGTCGACTTGAGCGAAAAGCTTGGATAGGACAGACATCTCATGGGCAGCGAGAGGCGACACAGTGGAGGAGGTGGCCCCTGGAACAAGCTCCAGGTTACTACTTTCCATGGGAGTGGGGATGACCTTAGTTGATTCAGCCTCCGAAGCAGCCACAAGTTTGTGATAAAAGAGTGGGAAGGGGACTCGGATTGGGACATAAGGAGTGCCAGGAGCTAGGATAGACTCTGACTCTGACTCAGACTCAGACTCTTCTCCACTTTCATATTTGAACATAGGGCCTTCTCCAGTTGTAATCTTGAGAATGCGGCCTTGACGATCGGTCCATTTGACTGTTTTCCTCCAGCCTTGTGTGGCTTTCTCTGGGTCAGTATCAGATATTAAGGCGGTAGGGTCAAACTTGTTGTCCTTTAGAGCAATGTTGATGATGTTCTCATAGCCGAGGTGTTTGATATTATCTTCTCCGAAGAGGAGAGTGACAACTTGTCCGTCGAGGCATGGGGTCGACTCAGATTTGGTTGATGTAGCTTTGGTGTTGTTGGGGAAGAAGTAGTAGCCTTGAAAGACTTCTACACCCGGGTGTCTGACCTTGGCTATGGAATCATAGATCGGCTCATGAAAGCCGTGGCAGAGCTCAGACTCTCCCTCGGGGACGAAGTATCCATTGAGAGTCAAATGATAGGGACGGAGAATAACTCCGTGCTTCTTGTGCTTCCGTATTAGGAGCTTCATTTCTTGGATGTCTTCGTCGGTAGGTTCATAGCCTAGCCCGAAGGGAATATTAGGGACCTTAGCCAGTTTCAAGGGAGGCAAGATGCTCTTCGGTGGATTGAGGGGTAGACCTGGGAAATAACCCTGGCGCATCAGGATGTGGTTGACTGTGAGGTTGGAGAACGGGTCACAATCGAAAGGCGTTGATTCATTGGTTAGAGCATTCACAGCCCGGAATCCCCACATTTCGCTGTCGTCCTCCTCAATGGCTTGGGAGGCCATTTCCTTTTTCAAGACAGCCTTGATCGGGGAAGCGGGAATTGTGATTGTCTTCCCGTCGAAAGGGACCCTGATTTTCTGATAAAGGGTTGAGGTAACGGCCTTGATGACGTGGATCAAGGGGCATCCCAGAAGCATGTTGAAGGAGGCGTCAATGTCGACTACCTAGAAACTGGTTTGTCTTTCCAAGGGTCCAGTTGTAATGGTTAGGGTGATAAGCCCCGCAACCTTACAACGAGTGCCGTCATAGGCGCGTACCCCCTTGATTGGTTGGGACCAAATAAGTTTCTTTGATACCTAGTTTATGAGCCGTCTTAAGGGGGAGGACATTAACCGCAGATCCGTCATCCACTAGAACCATAGGCACATTCATTTTGAGGCATTGTACGGTGATGTATAGGGCTAGGTTATGGTTGGCTCCGAATGGAGGGATATCTTCATCAGAGAAGATGATCAGGTTGTTTAGGTCGGGGACATCCCTTGTCATGTGTGCTACCACTTCTTCAGGAGAGGAGGTAGAGGGAACTGTCAACTTTCCCAAGGCTTGCATTAGAGCTTGCCGATGTTCGAAGGATGTAGCAATCAGTTGCCAAATTGAAGTTTCGGGTTTCGCTTTTTGCAGCTGTTTGAGGATCGAATTTTCGGGAACCCTAGATTGAGTGTCCGCGTCCGGGACAACCTGGTCATTCGTTGTTGGAACGACCGTTGAATTGTTTCGGTTTTGATAGGGACGTCCGGACCGGGTAAGATGACCGATCTCTTTTCCCTGTTTCCCCTTTCCTGGAACCATATAGACATCCTCCGCATTGTCTCTCTAGATACCATTGATTTCGGGATCTCGAGGTTACCTTGGAGGGATATTCCTTGGTGGGTAGTTTTTGTGGGGGTAATTTTTGTGTGTTTGATTATTGTGGGGGTAATTTTTGTGAGGTTGATTATTGTGGGGGTAATTTTGGTGGGGTGCGTGCCAGAATGGCCGCGGGAGCAATCCTTCCTGGTGAGGGTAGTTTCGGGGTCTTGGAGGACCCTGCCTCGGGCATGGTCTTGGAGGATTGAAAATTAAACAGTGGTGAGCGTCGTGAAGCCGAGTAATCCTTTCTGAGAGACTGGCTATAGCCTCTTCGACTTGCTGGAACATGGTAAGCATGGTCGCGGCGCTGAATACGAATACCCCGTCCGAGGCATCCTTCTCCAAGGCATTCACCTCATCATCAATTGGTAATATGAGGTGTGAGCAATCTAAGGTTGGCTCGTTATCGGAGATAGCATGGATTCCCAAAGGGTTTGTCTTGTTGTTTGGTTTTGTTGGTGGAGGAAAAGGTAATTCCCCTTTCTCGATCATGTCTTGAATGATGTGTTTGAGCTTAAAGCAGGCTTCTGTGTCACAACCCTTCCCTTGGTAGTATTGGCAGTAGGCATTGGGATTCCAAAAACGGATTTTCTTAGCCTCAGATGGATCCGAAGTGGGTCCAATCGGTTTTAGTTTCCCTTGGTGCATAAGCCTTTTTAGGGGGCTTGTATAAGTTGACCCTAAGTTGGTGAATACTCTTTGAGGGCGTTCAGCTCTTTTCGCGGTTGGCTCGAGGAGGTTGACCTCATCAATTTTGTTTGTTTGACCATAGAGGCGAGACCCGGTTGATGTAGATCCCTGATAGCCTCTACCAGTGGTTTTGGTTAGGACACCCTTTCGGAGGTCGTCTTCGATGCGGGTTCCAAGGATTTGTAGATTCTGGAATGTCTTGATGTTTTGGTATCTCAGTAAGTTGGCATACACCGGGCGGAGATTGTTGACAAATTTCTCTACCAAAGTTGATTCACTCAGCTTACTGACCAATTGGGTGCTTACCCTCCTCCAACGGATTAGGAATTCCGTGAATCCTTCCTTATCATTTTGAGTCAGGACCTCAAGGGTACGGGTGTTGGCCTGCATTTCGACATTCTCGGCATACTACTTATCAAACTCAACTGCGACCTCGTCCCAGGTAGTAAGGTTCTTTGGGTCGAGGGAGTAGTACCAACTGCGACCTCGTCCCAGGTAGTAAGGTTCTTTGAGTCAGGACCCCTTTATGGCCATGTAGTCTTTAAAGACTCGAATGTGATTGAGTGGGTCCTCCACTCCTTTGAATTTGGGTACATCAATCAAGGTAAAGTTGTTGGGTAGTTGATCCCCGGGTTCGAATCTTCGATTGTTTTCGAGGTGGATGTTGTTACTCCGGGCTAGGAGTTGTTCTTCCAAGAGTTTGAGCCTTTTCTCAGTTTCAGTCAAAGGTAGAGTGTTGTGTTCTCCAATTTCCTTGTTTTCCAGGGTGTCGATATGGATCTCGACACGGTCCAGGGTGACCTTGAGAGCAGTGAGGAGGCTAGCTAGGTGAGCAGTTGTAATATCTCTGTTGTCATTTTTGTTGATGGACGAAGTTGAAGATGGGGCCATGGTTCTGAGGCAGAAAAACGACTCACATTACATATCAATCCGACACGGTTCAGGACTAAACATAGACAACGCAAAGGACGGAACAAATATCGGACTCAACAAGATGAGGACGACCGTGTGGTACCTCGGTGCTGACTCGATTTATAATGTGACGGTGTCGACCGGACTTTAACTCGTGTCCAACGCAGTGGCGCGACACCGTTGGACGATTCTCGTGGTGAGACGACTAATAAGTAAAGACCTATAAGTACGTTTGCTTCGACTCGATAGACACGAGGTGGAATTGGAATGGTGGACTGATGTTTTCGAAAATAGAGATTTTCAAAAAGATTCGTTTGTCGCTTTATGGAAGGCTTCCGAAAAATAGGGATCCCCAAAACTCGGTCAGTTGAAGAGTTGTCTTAAGTTTGTTTTCAAAAGACGGTTTGAGTTTGAGTCGGCTCAGAAAACAATGTACTGTTTCCAGAGACGGTTTTTGAAATTCAAAATTGTATGTTTTGAAAATCGAGTTTTGAAATGTTTGACAAGGTCTCGGGGACGGTGTATGGTCCTCGGGTTTTTGAAATTGTCTCGAAAAGGGGTGTGTGCCTTTCTCAGGTTTTAAAAGAGCCATTGTCGGCACGAGACGGGCTAAAATCCGTGTCTTGACGCGGCGATTATAACGGCATAAAAAGATGTTTTGAAACGGTTGTAACAAATCGGGTTTTGAAAATCGTCATTGCGACGACCTAGAAAGGCGTGTTAAAATGGTTTGTAGAAACCGGGTTTGAAAATCGTCATTAAGACGGTCTATAAAGGCGTGTTGAAATGGTTGTAGAGAATCGGGTTTGAAAATCGCCATTACGACGGCCTAGAAAGGCTGTATGAAATGGTTGTAGAAAACCGGGTTTGGAAATCGTCGTACGACGGCCTAGAAAGGCGTGTTGTTTGAAATGCAACGGTCAGCGAAAGACCGAGGTTTGAAATGGCTATTATAACTGTGCAAAAGGGTATTTTTGAAATGACACGAAAGGACTTATGATCACATAACACATAAGCACTCGCAGTTTCATTATATTATGCATAATGCTGACAGGGGTTTTGGCTTAAAGGGTGGATTACACACCAAGTAATCAAACCCCGATTTTCGAGAGGGATACCAATCCAAAAAAAATGTGTAAGGAGGGTGCCCTAGCCTCGTGCTCGAATGTGATGAATGCTCTTCGACGAAATAGAAATGTGTAACGTCAATGGTATGCTTGACTCAATCGGGATTCGAGACGCGGGGATGAGAAAACTCACGCCGACGAGACGAGCCAATTGGCCGAAAAGGGTTAGGTTGTGGGCCCGGACAAGAAACCCGACTATGATCGTAATATCAATTAATGCATTTCGACCAAGACCTCGTTCAAGTCTCACCATCTAGGGATCACAAAGACACAAGTGTCCTAGCTATCCCCCAGCGGAGTCGCCAATTTGTGGACATAGCCCACCTACGCGCCGAGCAGATCCGTCGACGCATAGCGGTCTTTTGAAAGCCACGCTCGGCGGCGTAAATATGTTTTTGACCGGATCGTTTTAGATCGGTCGGTTTCATCTCGGTAAGGGTCTCAAAACAATGCAAGAGATGTTCGGAGTCGCCACTAAGCATTTGTGGGAAGCTTGGAACCCGTTCGAATCCACTTTATACCTAGATCAACCAAGGCAAAAAGCGGTGTTTGACATAGGTACTAAAGACAAGGAATCATCCCTCTTTAGCATCCTATCTCTAGAATGACTATCGTAGGCCCTGGATAAGGTCGTCCACTATCCAAAGTTTCTGAGTAAGAGGTAAAGGTACATATTGGGAAGCCCTTTAATCGGACACCCAATCCCGCCCGCGGTAGCGGCCTCTACTGATCGATCTTGGTTGGTTAAATGCAAAAGTTGATAAAACGGGTAAATGCATGAATGCGCATCCACGAGTTTGAACCTAACATGTAAGCTTTCTATGTCGGTTGTTTTAATCCAAGTATCAAGTATTTGATGTCGAGTTGGATTTAATGTTGATTTGCATGCAAGGCGGAAATTAAGCATCCATTTACCGAGTTAGGTTTATGGTGCATAACGTGATCCATTTGTCGTAGTAAAACGTTTTGAAAATATGATGTAAAATGGGCAAATTTGTCATCTGATCCGTCCTGTATTCAGGTTAAGCGAAGTCTGGATCGTCCTAGACAAGTGATGGAAGGAAACAGACCCTGCATCAGGCAGCCAGTATAAGCGCGAGCCAGTAGGCGATGCAAGCGGGTGGAAAAACGAATGGTCTGTTTAGGCGTGGGTCAACAGACGATGGAAGAGCGTCTTCTGACCATTGAAAAAGTTCGTAAAATATATTGAAAAGAGGGTGTTTAAACCTGTCTTGATTTGAAAAGGTCGTTTAGGCCGCTTTTGTGTTGACGTGAAGAACGAGACTTGAATAATCGTCATTGTTTTGACAATATTCGATGACGGGTTTCGGTTTTGCAAGCTTGACATGAATAGTTTTGAAAATGATTATGAACTAATTGTTTTAAGTTCATTTGTTTGTAATTACTCAATGTTCATCATCGTACTCGGGTTAAAATCCGACATGGTATGTAGAACCAAGGATGATTTTGTGTTGGTGACTAATACATTTGTTTTGAAAATATAAAGAAATGAAAAAGGTTTTAAAATACCTTTCAAAATGTAAAGAAATGAAATAAAAGGTTTTAAAATACCTTTTATAATGTAATTAACCAAATATTATCACTGAAACACGGATTAAACCGTCATGGTATTAGGAACCAAGAGTGAAAAATGTTTCATGGTTAAAAATTTGTCATAAAAATGATTTGAAATATTTGAAATGGTAAAAACCGATTACAAATATGAAATAAAAACAAAGGGAAGAAGAGACCAAACACGGCTGGATTAAGGCCTGAGAGGGGCTTTAGGCGCGAGCCCTGCTGCTATACAAGCAGCCCCTGTCTCGGCAAAAAATCCGGTTTTGGCTCATTTATCCCATATTTGGACCATGTTATGCATGTTTTAGCATGTTATAGTCATGAAACAATTGAAAAACATGATAGACGAAGATTTTTACATCCTCATCAACTTGTTTGGTCGGAAAACTCGGTTTGAAAACCGTTTTAGCAATGTAAAATAGTGTTTTAAGTTTAGTGATGGTGTAGTGGTCGAGATGGTCGGTCAAGTGGTTTAATGCACGATGACGGTACCAAACAATGTGTAAGGCTTGTGTTTTCAATCGGTAGGTCGGAAACACGTGTCGGTTTGTGACTTGAGAAGTCGAGTCTATAATTTTAAGAGAGAGGTGAGGGGGCGGACAATCGCGTAACTCTCAAATGGTGGCATTTGAGGGGTATTTATAGGAAAATGGGTGGTTGTGTGCGTTTTGAGCGACGTGACCGCATGGGCTACTCGAAGAGGCGCGAGCCATTTTGCGCGTCTTCGAGGTGTCTTCACGCAAGTGTAATCATGATTTATTCTATCCTATGTTTTGGATGAACTTGATTTGTACTTGACCATTAAGGATTCCGGGAAACCTTAACATGGAAGTCTTTGAAAAGTTTGTTTTTTGTGTTTGACTCGATTTGACTCGTTGTTGGAGTCGGGATTTGAATTTTCGAGTCGGTTTTGGTCCGGTGTCATTTTGACTTTAATTAGCGTCATTGTGACCCTGTCGTCATGCATTAAACACTCCAAGTACTTTTGAAGAGTTTTGAAATGTTTTATTTTCAAAATCGTTTTAAGTTTTCCGACGTATAGTTGTACAAAACTGTCGATCAAACGCTGCGATTCCTAAGCACGTTGTAGTCCGATAATCATCGGGTGTTTGTTGGAGACTCAACAGATACTGGGTATCTACACATTATTTTTTTTTGTTTTTTTTTTTAGAAAAATAGGGCTTAAAAGCAAAGAAACAAATAAAACACGAATACGGAATTTTTTGAAATTTATTATCTAAAATGGGTCCACATCATATCCGAAACTAAACTCCTAGTCAAATCGCTTTTCCACTAGCCAATTTTTCTTAGGTGACATAAAAATACAGTTGCTTTTAAGAGCCAGCGACTTCAGGCCCAAGTCGCTTAAGGGCCCATCAACTTTAGGCCAATTATAGTATTTTTATAAAAAAAAAATAAAAGAAAATTGAACTTATGGAGAATCGAACATGAGCACAGCAATATCTAATATCTAATATAATATATATAATCCGAAAATCAAGGGAATTTATTGAAATGACATAAATTTATTTAAATTCATTATACTATATAGTTTAGATGTAAAAAGAAGTCAATTGTCTAACATACAAATATAATAAAATGGGTTTTGTAAACCGGTCAAGATGCTCTATAAAATGGGAGTCGTGCGACGTCTATTGGTCCATGTGAATTTCGGTCCGGAGAAATCATTGTCAATTAAGTTACAAGAATCCAAGATTGATTTGAGCAGATCAACTCTGTTAAGTCTAATACCACGGCCCCCACAATTTTCAGAAGCACACGTGACTTCGTTGTTGTCATCATTACACACCCAAAGTGAGTAATAAGATATGGAAAGATTAACAAGATTAGTCCAAAGGTTACAACGAAGTCTAAACTTAGGATTCGTATAACTTGCGGAAAGCAAAAAAATTGAAGTTAGAAGAAGGTACCTAAACCACCACATTGATAAGTTGATCGCCTTTAGTGGAAAGTGTAACCGCAACATTATTTCTCGCGTACCAAAGGATGAAAATGCCACCCGTGAAACCAACTGGGTCCAAGACTTCGAAGGAGTCAAACGGGAGCGCGGGCACGATGGTAAGGGAATTAAGGGACGTAGCTCTGGTTTTAGAAAGTATCACAATGGTGGGTTTATGAGCATTGACTACGTAGGACGAGGTGGTAGCAAACGAAGGCCGAACGATTCCACGACAATTTCAATAGAGGATATTCATGCCAGCGGGGAGGAAGAAAGAATTAATTAGTTCGGCTTGAGTTGTTGGACTGCCCTCGCCAATTACCACGTCTAGTTCGCGTCCTAGACATGCGCTGTAGAACTTGCGGTTGGACCCGTACAATGTGATAAGCATCTTCCTGTGACTTAGGTCTAGCATTTGATCCCAGCTTATATATCAACACATTTATCTCCCTAATATGTAGTTCAGTTCTGAAAATCACTACGGAAATCTGACTTTTTTAACCGACAATTAGCATTTGGTACCTGTCGACAAGTCAATATAAAATTTTAAGCACCTCTGGACCGAAGAAAAAAAGTTAGGTACCTTGGTGCCAGCGAGGCTAACTGTTTGGTATTCCCTGACAAATAATCCAAAGAAAAATAAAGATTTGGAAATTAACCCAAACCCGCATAATATTGATTACTAAGGATCCAGGATATGATTGAAAGAAATTAAATAAGATGAATTGAAGTTGAACTAAACGATAAAAACTTTGTCAATTTATATCCTTACATTAAAACTTCTAATCTTAATTATTAGAGATCTAAAATAAGAAAAATTAATTAATACAAACACAAACCTTCTAGTATTGGATTATTAGAGATCCAAATCAATTTAAGTCAAATAAAAGTTGAAACTTTATAAAAGGTTTAACTAAAACAAAATTAAACTTCGTAAAAGAGATAAGAAAAGCATTTGAAAACAAAGTCTTCGAATTTCTGACACTCGTCGGGTAAACGATAATTAATCACACAAACCAACGTGAAAAACTAAGGAGGAAACAAAAACGATTTGGCAAACCCTTCTAAGAGGCGCAACAAGTGGTATGTTTCTTCTAAGGGGCGCTGCAGTTTATGCGCTCCTTCAAAGTGTCTGCTAAAGTTATATGGCTAATTAAGGTTTTGACCTACTAGATCAAGCCTATGTAATGCATGAAAATATGACAAAAAAAAGAGTAAAAAAAACAATAAAACAATATTAAGCCGGGTTGATAACACCCACAAACTTACACGTTAGCGTTGCGAAATTAAACTAAAGTCGATATTAGTCGGTTACTCAAAACTAATGCATTAATAGTGTCCTTGGTAAAACAAGGATTGATTTAGATTAATTAGATTGATTAAATTGATGTTGAGTTGGTCCAATCGGTCGAACTTTAAATGTAAGATGATGGAATCACAATATAAATCGAGCTTACGTGGTTGATTGAGAAAACAAGTAGTGCCGGCTCAGTAAAAACAGGACAAGGTCTAGAAGAGAGAGAGAGAGAGAGAGAAATTATCTCCTCATGCATCGAATGAGGAGAGCGGAGATATGTATCAACAACAAAAGATTCAAAGAAAGAGAGGGAAACATGTAACTTCTTATCCGCGCTTCATCAAAGAGGTGAGCAGTAAGTGCGTCGCTTCAAAGAGGCACAACTCTAGCTGCGTTTCTTCTTTTGAAGTGTCGTCTTACAATTAGAAAGCGCGTAATTGCGTTTTCAAGGAGTTACAGATTAAATTTTATCTTTTCTGATACAATAATAGAAGTATACATCTCAAACTCTAAAACTAAAATAATATCCTAATCGTTTCCAGAATATTCCGACTTGGAACGAGACGGGGTCTGAAAATGAAGACGGTTTTTCAATTCGAACTTGGAATTGACTGTAATTAATGTCAAAACGACCGTATCGCCACGTAGCTACCGACTTAGAGGTTGACCAGAATGTTCGAGTACCATTTTATTAACCGACTTAAAAAATGTTATCAAAACGCGACATATGCTGACTTCCGGGAGGTATTGTCTTAGATGTCTACAAGCCCAATTTCAAAACATCCTTAGCATCACGTATAACTCCTCTACCTCCAATATACCCTAAATTGAATCTATATTCATTGCCTCAGCGTGACACATCAGATCTCTTTTAAATTTATATCCTTGACCAATTTTTGTTGCCTATATATGTTAAGCCATAGCCCAGGCCACCTCGTTTGGTCGCTGACGGCTATCTCTCATGTCGCCTTAAACTCCCTCTATTATTTTATATATGACATTTTCGTTTTACGAGGTAAGCTTTTGACTTTGATTTTTATGAAAAAATACTCTAGAAAAAATTATAAAAATCATATCATTAGATTCGTCATGAAAATTTCTTTCATAAGAGTATACATTTCATATTATTAGCTCATATATTTTGAGAGATATTGAAGAGAGAAGTGACTGTCTCGAAATGTGAGAATGACATATATAAAATAATGGAAGGAGTATATAGTTTATGGCTACACACACACTACGCCAAATAAGATCTTCAATAATGGTCAGATAATGCAATTACCGTTATTAAATAGAACACGGAACCGTTATTGCAAGAACTGTTGTTAAATTTATGGCATGGTTGTATACAAACAAGCGACCGTTATATAACATCAATAACGGATCTATAATACCGTTATCACAACTCAAGAACCTGTATAAAACTGTTATTGAATATGTTTATGGCAACGAGTATACGTTTAAGAAACCGTTGTTAAATATTAATAACGGTTTCAAACCCGTTGTCCTAGTTTACTATTGACAACGGTTTAGTGGTTCCAAAACCGTTGTTAAATATTATATATGATAACGGTTCATTTCGTTATCTTATTTAATTAAATGTCAAAATTTAACAACGGATTTATTGCGTGCTAAACCGTTGTTATATTTATCAATTGACAACAGTATTTAACCGCTATTTCTTTTTATTGATAAAACTTTGACAACGGTTCTTTTTAAATAAACCGTTATAAAAGTTTTTAACTCGACAACGGTTATCGTTCGTTATCTTATATTTTTGGCGGTTTGAATAGCAGGGAAAATATGTCAACGATTATTTATCTAAATAAAACCGTTGTCAAATAATTGTTTGCAACGGGTTGTTTTTAACCGTTATCGTTTTTCACTAATTTTTTTTTTTTAAATTTGACTTTAGCTTGTTCTAGCAGCCACTGAAATGCTATTTTTTTAGCAACGTTTTTGCTGGAATGCTATTTT
The DNA here is from genome assembly GCF_048544455.1 of Silene latifolia. Classification (NCBI taxonomy): domain Eukaryota; kingdom Viridiplantae; phylum Streptophyta; class Magnoliopsida; order Caryophyllales; family Caryophyllaceae; genus Silene; species Silene latifolia. The sequence goes on along the minus strand of NC_133526.1, from coordinate 71,366,625 downwards.
TCAGCTGCTGAAAATATAGTACTCTAGCAGATGTGCATTGCAAAAATTCAATCATGCATCAAAATATTACACCCCGTGATCAATTAAACCCAGATTCAAAACAGTACAAACAGCTTGATCAAAAGCCAAAACACAACTTCCACAAAAAAATAAAAGAAGCCAATACACAATGGCTCTATATATATATACACACACACACACACACCCACACACACACACACACACGTACATAAAGCATGAGCAAACTATTCAGACTCCACTAATGAAACAACATAACTGGCCCACATATTTCTCATTTGATTGATGTCCTCTGGCGAATATTTTGGGGCTTTGTTGAGTATTAGTGGAAACTACAATTCAAAATATACATAATCAAAATAGATATAATACATGGAAGTACAAAGAATTGAACTAAATTTACGTCTGTAATAGGTTTTAAATCACACTAACCCGCATCGGAATGGTAGAAAGCTTTCCGTTGATAGCCTTCCACGTGGACTGACAAACGTAAAAGGCACATTGTTTGTCGTCTGGTGCTTTATGATACTATTATATAAATCAAACACAAATCAGCTGAATTAGATAATCAACCTCTCGCATAAACACTAATTAAATTATACGAGTAATTATTAAGAATACACTTACTAATGGCGTGATAAAATTGGGAACAGCGTTGCTTTCATATTTCCCAAGTGGACATAATCTTTTTTTTGCTTCAAAAACACTAATTCATAAATATACACACATGCCATTATTATTTGCATATATATGGCTCAAGTCATACAATAACAAATGTCATTATTGAAGGTTGTAAACTAACTCAGTTATCATCCTACACAACTGTCAGAGGGTTTGTCTTCGCGAGAGTCAATCCAGTACACTGTTTTTGTTTCCACTTGGATTGCCAGTAGCACCCAATGCTTCCTATTCAATTTGGGACATTGAATTGTTAGTTCATTTACACGCATTTAAGCATGTTAATAATAAATGTATAGAACCATGATTTATTATAATAATCACGTATTATACATACATATTCTCATTGTAGGGGGCAAGCCATAGTTTTTTGGACGACATCAACGGACGAGCGATACTATTGATTTGTTCTTTGCATGAAATTTTGTGCACAGAGAACACCTTAGGACTCAAGATTCCGTAGGCGTGAATTGCGAACTTCCACTTAGCGATCTGATTATTCAGGTACCTATTACGCCACATGGAACGAAAAATGTTATTGTAATTGATAATTTAAACAAACATCATTATTCATAAATGGAAATGACTAAATAGTTTTATTAATAAAACATACTTCATCCAAATCAAAATGTGAACAGCATCTAAATTGTCAAGGTCGACAACTTCCATCAGTTGCTTCGGGTCCAGTACGGCTATATCAGTTGCGCCCATAATTTCCTCTTCAATGTTAATCATGACTACATCCCCTCTAGGTGACTTCCTTACAACCAAATTGTGCAAAGCCATCAACGAAGCAGTTTTCATTTTTTTCTTATATTCAGACGATTCATAATAAGAATCATAAGCAGGCTTGACTGCAACAACTTTCGTTGACGAAGTAGTAATTGCTTTTGTTGCCATCATGGCTTTGCTTAACTTCTGCAAATGTAAAGATGAAAGTACTTACGATATGTTAATATTCGTACCCTAATATATTTAAAGAACAATTAATAATTAACGTTTGCATATAGGTACCTTGGGGATGACAACATTGATGAGGTTGTCAGGCCATTGCACATAAGAGCTTAGGGCTTCTTTCAAATACGTGATCTCCTCATTAGGAAATGGTACTTTTACTTCCTCATACTCGTCTTTATATAATTGGGACACTTCCACTTTTCTGCATTTGTCACGAAGGGGTATACCATGAACCTTAACTTGCTGAAGCCGGTCATAATTGAACACGTATCCATTGGCAACAACAACTTTCTGTTTCCCCTGTAAAAAGAACAGACGAGAAGACACCTTGCAATCGCCCTTCACGACAGGTTTAATCAATTAGTACACATACATTCACTACCTTAAATAAATTTCATAAGTACAAAACGTGTACTGAGATGAATAATTATAAACTAGCAGCTATTACCTTTTTCGGTGTAGAGAAGAACGTCTGATCATCAACTACCTCAATCTCATCCTGTGTCACGGCCTTCTTGGCTTCCTTTTCCTCTTCAACTGCCTAATATCAATCCTCGGCTCCCACCTCAGTCTCGGTTGCCATTTCCTTCTCCCTTGCCATGTCCTCCTCGGCTTTCTTCTGTACATTAACACTTGTCCATATAATACGTACTGATTTTCCAAATCATATAACACATTGTATATATATAAGTCATAAATATTATCACCTCTTTTTCCTCCTCCTCTTCCTCCTCCTCCTCCTCCTCCTCTGCTTCCTTTATGACTTCATGAACCATATCCAACTCTTTTTCTGATGGCTTTTCCCCAGTTTCCAACATTCTCACCATCAACCTGGCTATTTTAGGTAGCTGTGTAGTACAAATTAATGTCAACATATATAGTTATAAATTACGTTGTTTCAAATACAGTATTTATAGATTACCTTCTTAGAATCATGACCACTTCGAGTAGTTTTCCCAAAATACTTAGTGATACCAACATGCGTCGATACCCCTCTCACACGACCTAGATGCTCCGCTTTGCCGATTGCCCTAGCAAGAATGTCATCACGTCCTTTAGGCTTCCATTTTCCTTCCTGTACCTCTTTCCCACAGATCCTCTACATACACATAAAACCAATAAGCAACTCACAATTATATAACTCCGACCACGAGCGGTAGGGTGACATATTTATTCAAACTTACAATTTTCTCTTTGTTGTCCTTATCATATTCAGTTTCCGTCTTCCCATTCTTAGGAGTGTGACCTTCCACCCAAGCGTCGTGACGACTGAATTTTCCAAGCTTTGCCTACAATTCATTCATCACATTGATATCCTCTCAAAATATGTATGATTACTATGAACATATATAACATCCGACTAAAACACCTAATAGTCTAATACTATAAGAATTATGTAGTTACAAGTTTCTTCTTAATCAATCTATAACCACCTCGGGAGCCGTAAAATATGGTCTTTTTCTTTGAAATGTTCGCCTTGTTTCTCTAACTCATAGCCTTCATTAAATAAATTGTATCAAGAAACGTAAGCATGACCAAACACTAAACTAAGTATACTTCTTTACTTATTATTATTAAGTTACCTTAAACTTGTCAGACTGCCTATAAGAGATATAGCAATCCCAATGGTCCTTACTGACATACGGATACTTCTTTTTTGGTGGGTTCTTGTTCATCTCCCTAGTTTCCTTGTTGAACTAGTGGTTCTCAGCAATCTTTAACTTCCAAGATCTGAGGGCTTCCCCTATCTTTTTTTTAGGTACTTATCATACTTTTCGGGGACAACGTAAGCTAACTGCATATATGATGAGCATAGTTGGTACAAGTGTTTCGGCTAAAACACATATCAAGTAGTAACTTAATTTCAGCTAAAACATTTATTATTGTATATACATACCTTTATTCTGTTTATTAGCATGGTGTTCCGTATTTTACTCAGTTCACTGATACGCGGCGTACCGAGAGGCACATACTGTCTTACACAACAACCAATCCAACTTACAAAATACCCGACATTCTCACCATATGGCAGTCCCGTATCTTTATCCCACTGTAAAGGATTAGGTATCTGTTAATTTATTGCTTCTAGGGAAACCCCGTGGCGCATTCGACCCGCAGTGTGTTGCAAATTATTCTCATCACCTGAGTCGTCGCGTGACGCATTTCCATCGTTTCTTTTCCGCTTTTGGACCATATCTAAAGCAGAAATTAATAAACAAATAATAACAATGCATACTTATAATAACAAACAAATCTCTAGAGAGGAGGGTTTATTACTTCTTTAAAGAGGATAATCCGGATTGATCTGGCGGCGACAATGGCGATGATGACGATGACTGCGACGGCGATGGGGTAGGCTGGTGGTTGAGGGGAAGCTCAATGTTTGAGGATATTATGTGGGGGAGGGGAAGCTCAGAGTATATATGTGTGAATAATACAATCCTTGCAAGACCTTTTTTATTGGAATGTAATAAACACGGTATAAGAAAAATCGTTGTATTTTGTTTCCAAACAGACTATGGTTTTGTTTGAAACCGTAATTGATTCGTACTATCTACAACGGGTTAGAAATAACCGTTGTCTGTAATATTTTCATGTTGTTTGATTATCCCGCCAAGAAATAAAGCATCATTTTTATATACATAACAACGGCTCGAACGTTATAATCAGACACGCCCGAACAACGGTTTAGGTATAACCGTTTTATTTTATATTTCATTTTGTTTGATTTTCCTGCCAAGAAATAAAGCATCATTTTTATGTATATAACAACGATGTGAACCGTTATAACTGTACACGTCCTGAACAACGATTTAGGTATAACCGTTGTATTTAATAATTAAATCATCAGCATTTATTTCCCCATTACGGTAGCTTCAAAATCATCGAATCCATCATCTTCAGCAAATTTCTCACCTAAAACAACTTCAGGTGTAGGTGAACGATTGTTTCAACAGACATCATATCCCTCATCCCCTATATCTAAACCAGCAACTTCAGGTGTATGATTATTTACCTCTACATCAGATTCCCATCCTCATCCTCTAATTCTCCATGAAAACTCCAACGCCTATAATCTCTACTGAAAATATTCTTTTCTAAGTGTATTTTGACATCTGGGATAGACAAAACCCTAATATTACCACATCTATTACAAGGGCAGGGGATTGATGAGTCGAGATGAAAATTTTCACTAACGAAATTGTAAAATTCAGCAATTCCATCATTATAAATGGGATCACCAATTTCACCATCAATCATCTAAGTACGGCCCATGTATAAGCCAGTAGTTATGAAAATGAAATTACCTTTTCTAAGCTATAAAGATTAATGACGGCGACGACGGCAAATATGACTTGTTCACCATCAGTCATTCTATTATTAATACCTTTAAAATTTCATTTATTTTTAGAGTTGCATAATCTAAGACGGTTCTTATAAGAACTGTTGTAATAGTGCATGCATGCATGAGGTGAATAATGGCGAAACTAAAATCACAATCTTTTAAATTTTCACAGTGGATCTGTTTTTACAATGGTTTTAAGAAACACCATTGTTAATTGGTGTAATATGACAACGGCTTTAAAATAACCGTTGTTGATCTTATTATGACAACGGTTTTAAAATATGACAATGGCTTTAAAATAACTTATCAGTTTTCACAATGGATTTTATTATGCCGTTTCCATTCTTTTTTATTATTATAAGTAGAAAGTTGGTCATTATAATATTTTATTTGGTAGATTGCATTTGAGTGTAAGGACTTAATTAAAACGTAACAAATTACATAAATTATTAAACTTTAATTCAAATACCCACCATAATCAAAATACAACTCATAAAGTCAGATAATAATTAAAGACTTAGTTAGAATCTGATGAAGTATTAGGATAGTCTTCATTCCCAATTTCTGCATAGATCAAGTTGTAGATCGACTCTTCATCATCAGCGGGCAATGCAGGTGGAATGGCCTTTTTCTCCCATGACATAGGCACGGTGGCAGGAATGTGATGCCTCCTGTAATGTGTCAGCAAATGATGATCAACATGGGTCGCAACCCATAGATAACCGCATCTTTCCCCGTAAATCTAGCCCCTAATTTTCTTACCTGACGAAAACTATCATAGCAGTTGGCTTCGTCAAACTCGATAAAAGCGAAGCCTACAAAACCTTGCTTGTTTGTAGACACAGGGTACACTTTTTTAACCACAGTGAAACCGGAGTCATGAAGCATTTGCGTCAACCACCCAAAATTAGGTTTTAAACCCTTTCCATTCACATCATAACGAACCGGGAGATTATGGAGAATGTAAGTAAAAGGTTGTGCGTAACGAGAACGTGATTGTAGCTCCGATACACCAACCATATTTTTTTTTATAGAGGAATTTAGAGAGAAATTAAAGAGTAAAAGTTTGATAATTTAGATTTTGACCTAAAATATTATGAAGACATATTTATAGAATTATTTTGGTCAAATTGAATATTATTGGTCAAATTGAATATTTATTAAAGTTCTGATAAAGTTTTGCATGCAGTGGTCAAACTGAGAAATCTAATCAAATCGTGACAATGGTTGAATTCAAAAACCGTTCTTTCATAATTGAAAATGATAACGGTTACAAGAAACTCGTATCTATAACATAACAACGGGTACCAAAACCCGTTGATGGTGTTAATTTAGTAACTGTTTTCAAAACGCCGTTTTCTTAAACTGGTAATGCTTGTCTAACAACCGTTGATAAGAGAGATTTTATAACGAGCTTTTGGAAACCGTTAAACCTTTTTTATAACGGTTTGTTAAGTAGCCGTTTGCACATTATAATAACATAGGTTTTTGTGGGAAACCGTTATTCGCATTATCGCGGTCTAAGTTTTTGCCAATATTTGGGAAACGGTAATCTAAGTGTCGTTATTAAATCCGTTACACCATTGTGATACGCTCCTTATTGATTGACAGGTTTACCGTAGTGACACATTTAAGTCTTAAGGACTAGTATGAAATATGGATTCGTACCCTCACATAGTCGAACTTCAACTACACTTACTAGATACAGTCATAGCCATCATTGTAAAATGTACTCCACAGCAAAAGAATCATTAGTTGTAGACTGTAGGAATCAATATAAATATATATATTTGAGGCTTTTTTCGAGCGACGTGGTAGTCTCCAACTTTTTTAAAATACTTAATTAAATTTTAAAATTAATTAGTTACAATATTTTAATATTTGTGCACTTATTATTTTAAAATTACTTTTTTCAACTATTCTATTAGAATTAGAAGATTATTTCTTAATATTCGTGTTTATTTATATATATATGAAAAATTCGATATACAATAGAAAAAAAAACTTAGATATATTCATAATCTCCAATTTTATACGCATTATTCAATATGATAATTCACAACATAAAACGTTTGTAAGCTTATTTTTTTTTAAACACTTAAAATAAAATTAAAATTTAACATAAAGAATAATATAGAAATAATGTTTAATAAAAATTAACATATATATATATATATATAATATATATATATATATATATATATATATATATATATATATATATATATATATATATATATATATATATATATATATATATATATATATATATATATATATATATATAATATTGAGAGAGAGAGAGAGATAGAGTTTAATACTGTACTTATCTAAACATCATATTTTAAATAATATATCAATAACTTAATAATAGTTTTAAGTCTTTGTAATTAATCCAAGTGACTTAATTTTGTTTAATTTATTACTAACTACTCTCGAGAATACAAATAAATTCCATAGAAATTCTATCATTCTAAAAAATTTGTTAAATGACCTGATTGCTTCCAATGACAAGCTAAAATTTATCATTATACGATCCATTCATTGTGTATTTTATGATTATGAGAGCAAGCATGCCCATTTTATTTCATCATAATAATTTCTCGACCCTCGCTGAAATTTTGCTATAATTGCGTATTTGCCTATATCATTCTAACATCTAAATTTGCCCAAATTTTCTGGGATGTCCAACCTCTACTACACACGTAGTAATATACTCTGTATTAAACAACAATTTTTCTAAGGAAGTTTGCTTCAAAGATACACGATAAGGTAGCTTAGAAAAAAAAAGTTTTATATTCCTCACATCCCATCATTTATTTATCCTTTTAATTTCTATGAGGAATATATTAATCAAATGTTAAAAAAATGATTGGGACGGAGATAAACCTCGCAAACGAGCCAATCGGTTTAGGTTCGGGTCGAGACAATTCAGGTTTTCAAGAATTTGGTTCGAAATGGGTCGGGTTGGGTAAGTGGTGGATTTACGGAGCTAGCAGGGGCGAGGGTGGTCGGAAGTTTCATTGTTTTAGTTAAAATTTTCCAACTTTTTTCGAGTTTACCTTGAACCATTACATGTTCGCCTCCTACTGAGATTTTAAGCCCCCGCTGGGGTTAATATCTGCCTCCGCCACTGGGTCGGGTTGTTTCAGGTTCAAGTCATTTTCGGATAGGTTATTATCACACTATTTAGGGATAGCAGTCAGTTCCAATAATAAACATTATAACCCCTTTTTTTTCCTCATATTCATTAGTCACCATGCTTATGTTGACGTAATAATAAAAATTAAGTTATTTTACTAAATATTTTATTACTAAATGATTAATATGTAGATAAAAAAACACTTGAATGAAGGAGTGCACCCACAATAAAAAAATATTTGGCGAAAGATCGGTGTCGCTAATGGAAATAGAATGATTTTCAATTCTAAAATCAAATTCACACAAAGATAACATAGTGATACGTAATATATACAAAAAGAAAACATAACCAATCAAAAAAATTCAGTTAAACCAAATATTATTTATTAGTAAGTTTTGCACAAATAGTTACAAAACACATGTGAACCCCCGCAATAACGGTAAGAGAAATACAATAACAAAATGCGGAATTTTAGGAAATTTTTGAAACTTAAGTTTAAAGCGCGGGTTCATTAAAATCTAAAACATAAATAAAGAATGCGGAAATAGAGTTAAGTTTATACAAACGTGATAGTCAAAGGTGAGGGAAAATATATCCCTTGAATGACAAAATGATAAATGGTGAGTCTAAGCAATCCTAATAAACCGACTACTAGTCCAAGGTTTAGTTCTCGTTAGCCCACACGTCTTCACCATGTAAGCATCTTCACAACCTGTCATTCATGTAAATATGAACGCCACAGTCAGTGGAGAGTAACTCAACGTTCTCCCAGCCATAAAATGTCGAAACACAGATAAACAGGAACATATTAGAACATCGTAAATATAACCATTTGATGCAAGCATTGAGACATGAGACTAACATTCAAAACGTGCGTAGTCAATCATAGATAAGGCATATGATATATACATATGAGACAATCCAACCAAAATGTCGTAAATGATAATACAACTATAAACACGATAGAATATCATATGTCACGGAAAACAAGATTAACATCATAATATATGTGAATGGAAACCTTAGCCATGAACTTTGAAAGCCAAATAACATACCATACACGAAAAGGGACTACTAACATCACACATAAAGCAAAGCATCCGGCTCAGAGGCTACCTTTAAAGCATGTCCGAGATACAAATCTTTAAGTACCTTGGCTTAGCGGTTATCTTTAAAACATGTCCAAGGCACGACCTCTAAAGTATATGGCTCAGCGGTTACCTTTAAAACATGTCCAAATACTACAAACAAGTGCCCAAATCAGAGGTTACCTTTAAAACATGTCCGAGGCACAACACATAAAGTATCTGGCTCAGCGGTTACCTTTAAAACATGTCAAAATACTACAAACAAGTGTCCGACTCAGAGGTTACCTTTAAAACATGTCCGAGACACAATATATAAAGTATATGGCTCAACGGTTACCTTTAAGACATGTCCAAATACTACAAACAAGTGCCCGACTCACAGGTTACCTTTAAAACATGTCTGAGGCATAACACACAAGTATCTGGCTAAGTGGTTACCTTTTAAACATGTCCAAATACTACAAACAAGTGCCCGACTCATAGGTTACCATTAAAACATGTCTGAGACGCAACATATAAAGTATCTGGGATGGGATTACTAATGTCACATTCATAGTTATGGCTTGTATCTCACCATAAGTACGGATGGGAACATCAATCTTGACGATCATATCGCAGCTAGAGGGCTTATAGCTCACCTCTAGTATCCGATAGGACCAAGACTCCCACAACCGAATAATACAAGACATTATCAGAAAATGACCCTTCACAAGTAACTATTTATAATAAATATTTCATACATGAATTATATTAATAAATATTTCACTTCATAATTTAACATGTCGGTTAAATAAAATATAACAAGCGATAATGAATAATGTACGTTATGTGAAATTTACGGGATAAAAATATGACCAAGTCAAGTAACTCATTTAAGAGCCCAACAAGCAACCTCTGTATGTGAGGCCCAAAGAATTGGTCATCTGAAGACCAACAATTTACTCATGTCAAATCCAACAAATTCAACACAACAAGCCCAACCATTAAAATATAATGAGTCCATCATACAACTTATATTAAGTCCAACAACTAAGTATTAAAGAGCCCCACAAATATAATTTATAAAAATTTCTAAGACAATCAAACAAGAAAAGCAAGGGGCGTGGAATTGAGCATTCAAAATGCAACATAGCAACCCAAGTGAGACCGTCTTAAGACGGATTTTTAAGCATGAAACAAGACGGAAATTTATCCTACAAATGACCCATATCATCCTTGCATACACACTTGAGACGGACGAAACAAATTGGCTCAAACCCAAGTTAGAAACCCGTCTAAAAATAGCCCCAAACGTGACTCGAAGCAACCCCTTATTCGACCAAAACCACAGTTTGAACCCATCTTAAGACGAGTTTTTAAGCATACAAAAGATGAAATCTTTCCCTTACAAATGACCCAATTCAAACATTGACATGCCCTTGAGACGGAAATATGAAAGTTGGCTCGAACCACCAACCAAACATTGACCAAAAACCGTGTATAAGACCGTCTCACAACTCCATTTTAGCAATATTTCGACCCCCGTTTGTGAGTAGTGAAGAATTATGAGACATGTATGTGCTTATAAGAAATCTTCTCATGAGAACATTAAAATAAGATAAGAATATCACGAAAGAGCCCGACTTCAACTCGTTTCTTTGGTTAATCATTGATGCTCCATAAACAAGTAAAGCAAGTGCAAAAAGGAATTGAGCGCCACAAACTCCATTTCCTCACAAAGCTACAAAACCAAGAAGAGGTTAATTCTTTTTATTCCTACTCGACATGTAACAGCAGACCACCCATCTCCCACAAATCCAAAAATTGGCACTGACTATTTGAGAGTTATGTGAACATTTCTAAACAGCTGTAGCTCCTGGCAAGGATATAGGAACCTCAACCCATACGAATACTAGAGTCATCCTACAATGGTTATTCGTGACTTTTTCAAATACAGACAAGGTTTAAGACGGAACTTAACACGATAAATTCGAGCATACAAGTGAGAAAAGTATAAAGAACCAAACTTTATCACACAAGTGCATGTAAAACGACACATAAGATGGAATTTCGATATTTTATCGAGTAACCTATCACCGTTACCTTAAACGCTCCTTATTCTTCGAATAAATGGTCAACAAAGCTTGAGTCTTCCTCCGGGTCTTCGAAACCTTCATCAAGGAGTAAGGAAATGAAAAGATTGAGGCAAAAACCGAAACTTTTATAAGACGGCGAAAAACGAAACCATCACAAAAAAGAGACTTTCTTACCTTGAAAGATGAAGGAGGAAGTAAGGAGGAAAATGGTACAAAAATTAAGAGGAATGGTGAAGAAATGAAGATGAAATCTTGGTTTATAAGTAGACGAAAATGGTGTTTTTATGAGCTCTGCTTGGTTTACTTGGTGCTGCAGGGTTGTGTGGATATGGGCCACGTGTTATGTGTACATGGGCCATCGCCAATCCATAGACGTAGGCCACCTAAACGCCCAGCAAATCTGTGGACGCATAGCGATCAGAAAGCCACGTTTGGAGGCGTAGAAATGCTTTCGACCGGATCGTTTTAGATCGGTCGGTTTCATCTAGGCAAAGGTCTCGAAACGATGTTTGAGATGTTCGGAGTCGCCACCAAGCATTTGTGGGATGCTTGGAACCCGTTCGAATCCACTTCATACCTAGGTCAATCAAGGCAAAAAAGCGGTGCTGGACATAGGTTCTAAAGGTAAGGAATTGTCCCCCTTTTAGCATTCTATGCCTAAGAGACTCTCGTGTGCCCTGGATAAGGCCATCTGATACATGCAATTTATATAGACTTTTTAGCCTCTTATTGCACGCATTTCTATGCTATTTGTATCGCTTTGTATTGCATAATGCCCCGAATTGGCTACTTTGGTTTGTTTTGTCTTAATTGCAGAAATGGACCCGAAAGTAGTGGAATCGTCCCTTATTCGTCCCATTTAGCATGCATTGTAAGGAGACGGAGACTTAGAGCGGAAGTCGTACCTCGGGATGCGTGAAGGGAGGTCATATGAAGCTGACATGACGAGTTTGGTGCTGATATCAGTAGGAAGTACTCGATCGAGAGGTTCTGGAAGTCGAACGAGTACTTTGGCAGATGTTAGAGGTCGATCGAGTAGTTCTTTATACTCGATCGAAATGAGCTTTATTGGAAGAGTTCGATCGAGAGGACATTCTGTTCGATCGAACAGTTTGGCTGAAGATATCCTCGATCGAGTGGTCTGAAAGCACTCGATCGAGTGACTAGCTAGTTTACATGGGTTTTAGTAATCCGTGGTAGGTTTACTTATGTTAATATTTACTCCCCTATACAAGGGAGTCGTAATTAGGTCATAAAATATCCTTCATACTCTTAATCACTGCTAAACTTTTCTTAATCACTGCTTAACCTCTTAGCTTTTCTTTTAACTACTGTGGATTGTTCTTTACGCCGGATTCTTTGAATTGCAATCTTTCTTCTCTTTTAATCTTAATCTTAATACTTTGCTTGCTCTTACTTCTAGTTCTCTTGTTTTTATCCTTGCCTTTGTTTCGTTTATGCTTGATCTCAATTTATTTACTATGTCTTCTATTAGCATCGTCATGATTATTGTTATTATCGTTAATCTCAAGAACATGAGTAGCTAATCTCTCTATGTTAGGATTAGGGGATCCATGGTAGCGATGAGACGATGTAGTAAATAGACTAGATAATTTACATGTGAGAATCTGTCACCATAGAAATATAACTGTAACATATTTACTTGAGTGCACGCTTCTAAATAACATTAATTTGGTTAACTTTGTTCCTGGTTCGGAAGATTGGAATAAACAGACCTACTATGAATAGTAGGCTACCCTAATGAGGACGGAAGTTAAGTTAGTGTAATTCTAGGGTGGATAGCGGACCGGAAGGACCTTTCCCTTGCCCTTCTCACAGTAGATTGTCTAGGCTATTTGCATTGAGTAGATAAACTGCCATGGTGAACCGAAATCCTGACATACCTATTTTATCTGATCACTTATATCTCATTTTCTCACTTTATTGCTCTTGCTTTATTTCTCTTGACCTTTGATCCTTAGTAGTTTAGAAAACCAATTTAAAACCCCCCGTTTGTGACTTAGATAGACGGACTTTCAGATAGATACCTTGCCTCCCTGTGGAGATCGACCCTACTTATCACTAGCTTCTGTTAGTTATATTTAGTTATTTATTTTTGGTACATAACGACCGTATCAAATTTTGGCGCCGTTGTCGGGGAGGCAATAGCCCTGTCTGTCTGTGTTGTTTTGTTTGTCTCTTTTCGTCTCAGGGAATTTTTATTCCTTGAGACAGTTCTCACTTATTTCCTTCAGTGTTGTGTATGCCTAGGTCTAATAGGTCAGAATTAGTTCCTGCTGATCCTGAGCCTAAAAGATCTTTTCGGCATAGAATAAGACTGCAGAGGAAGATTCAAAAGGAAGTCCTGAGTACTTTTGAACCTGAGCTACAATATTTTCTTTTTGCAGAAGACTCGTCTTGTGAAGAAGACAATTCTATTTCTGTTATAAAGCCAGTGAAGATGCCGAATATTGCGAGTCACTCAGAGCCCACAGTTGCCTCGATCCCTAAAGGTTTCAAACTTGCGACCGAGGATGGTAATACTTTCGACATTCGGCCGTCGTATATTAATCTGGTCGAACGAAATCTGTACCGAGGCGTGGCGGGTGAAGATCCGCGTAAACATATGGAGGTCTTTACTGACTATTACTCTACCATTCCCGCCACTAAGGGAGTGACCCAGGATAAGATTAAGGAAGTCCTGTTTCCTTTTTCTCTGACCGACGGAGCCCGTGAATGGCTCACTGATCTTGATTGTACTGCAGCTGGTATCACAAACTGGGAGACTCTTGCCCTTGCCTTTTATAAAAGGTACTTTCCTCTACAACGTACCAATCAGCTGATAGGAAAATTACAAGTTTCAAGCAGGCACCTGATGAGAATTTTTATGAAGCTTGGTGTCGTTTCAAGAAGTTGGCGAGGTCTCTTCCTCATCATGGTTTTGATCAGTGGTTTTTATGCAACAAGTTCTATAATGGGTTGTATGACGACCACCGTGCTATATTGGATGCCTCATCTAATGGGCGATTTCAGAAGAACAATGATGATGACAAAGGATGGGGAATTATTGAGGAGATGGCTACCCATTGTGCTGAGTATGGGAACCCGAGAGATGGTATACGCACATTTCATTCAGTTGATAATGCTGTAGTGGCTCAGCTGGAAGCCATGAATGCCCGTTTTGATAAATTAGAGTGGCAACATGATGGTGATCAACAAACGGTTCACTTGTTAACCAGACAGGAAGCCGTTACTTGTGAGAGATGTGGGAGTAATGACGGTCACACTGCTGTTGATTGTCTAACAGAGAAGGAGCAAGTCCTTGCCTTTCAGTAATATAGGCAAGGAGGAGGTTCCTATTATAATAATCAGAGTGGAGTCCATCCTAACTTGAGATGGACTAGTCAAAATGTGCTCAATCCTACCCCTCCTCCGTAGCAGCAACAAGCTTATGTTCCTCCTCACAAAGCTCAACAAGGCTTTCAAAAGCCTCCATCCTTTCCACCACCGCATCAAGAAGCTTCCTCTAGTGGAGTTAGTGAGTTAGCTGAGTTGAAGTCGATGATCCAATCATTGACTAAGCAGCTGCAGATGAGTGACCAACAAAAAAAGCATCAATAAAGTCACTCGAGACCCAAGTAGCTCAACTTGCCGCTAGCCAATCTACAAGGAAACCGGGTCATTTACCGTCTCAATCTGAGAAGAATCCGCACGAGACGATAAATCTGATTAATTTGCGCACTGGTCTTTCTTATGAAGGGCCCAAAATGTCAACTGTTGAGGACATATCAGACCCGAAAAGCGGTGTTGCAGGCAGTGAACAGTCGTCCATTGACGAAACTATGCTTAATCCGAAAAAAATACTCGATCGACTCATTTCTGGAGGTCGATCGAGTAGAATTGTTGAAGATAGTACTCGATCGAGTGATATATTGGGTCGATCGAGTAAAGCTGCAAATCAAGGATTCGATCGAGAGGGTGGAATTCCTCGATCGAGTGAAGATTCTGGGAAAAATGTTCGATCGAGTGAAATTCCACCTCGATCGAGCAATACTGATAAAGATGGTTTAGATCGAGTAGCTGAAAATGCTCGATCGAGTGAAAAAGCTGCTGAAAGACCTCGATCGAGAGGTAAAAGAGATCGATCGAACAAAAATGAGTTTGAAACCGTCGAGACATTGGAAGAAAGGAATAAAGGGCTCGAAATTCCTATTACAGTTCGGAAAATTTCCTGAGATCCTGAAGAGCCTTCACGTCAACGTTCCTTTCGCCGAATTGCTTACCCAGGTACCCTCTTACATGAAATTCATGAAAGAAATTTTATTGCGTAAGAGACATATAAATGACCACGAAACGGTGGCTTTGAATTAAGTAGAGACCGCCTTAGTTCAGAATAAGACACCACCCAAACAATCAGACCCGGGTAGCTTTTCAATTCCTTATCATATAGGGACCCATTTGATTGATAACGCGCTATGCGACTTAGGAGCTAGCGTGAGTGTCTTGCCTTTGTCTCTCGCTAGGAGACTTGGTTTGACCAATTTAATTGCACCAATATGACCGTTCAGATGGCCGACCGTAGTATATCACGGCCACTACGAGTAATAGAGGACATACCTGTGAAAATCGGGAGGTTCTTTATTCTCGTAGTTTTTGTGGTCTTAGACATACCCGAAGACACTCATACCCCTATTATCTTAGGGCGACAATTTTTGTTTACTGCACGCGTAGTAATTGACGTTGGGGGAAAGACCCTTACATTTCAGGTAGGAGACGAGGAGCTGATATTTCATCAGTCTAAATCTCGTAGGGCACCCATGCAAGTTCAACCTTGCCATGCCTTACCCTCTATTGACCCAGCTTTAGACACTCCAGCTGAGAATATTGAATATTGCGCTGCTATTGTAACACCTCCGCCTCAGACTGAGAGTGAAAAGGAGGACCATTCTACTGTTTTCCTTGATGCAGGTACAGATAGAGTGAGTACTAGAGATGCTATCGGTCATGGTACAATTGAGGTCAATTCAAGTGATGGGAATTCCACCAATGCATATGGGAATGTCAAGAAGAAAAAGAAAGTTAGAGCGTACGTGGATGCCAACTATTCTCCTTCCATCAGTTCGATTTCAACCTCGTGGCGATCGAAGAGGACGGTCCGAGATGCTGAAGGGACCTCCTCCAGTCAGAAGCCCTCTTGTGGGCTACTACAGTGATTTGGACGATGAGCGGGGAATGCCCCGTTGTATTAATTTGTAATTTTGAATTTCCGTTAAGACATTTTAATTGCGTTTTTAGACTATTAGACAGTAGCTTAGTTAGTTTTAGTAAAAACCGAATATAGACTGCCTATTTTTATGATTTGGTATTTGCGGGAAGTGTTTTTGCGTATTCCTATGTAGGTTTGGGGAAGATATGTCGCATTGGGAAGTGTGCAATAGGGAAACACCTCGATCGAGTACTTTTTGTACTCGATCGATAGGATTTCCCGGAAAAAGAGGTTGATCGAGTGGTTTAAGTCACTCGATCGAATTGCTGAAATAAGGGAGTTCTCGATCGAGGGGATTCTTGTTCGATCGAGCAGAGTGGATGTTAAAGTCTTCGATTGAGTGGTTTCAAATCACTCGATCGAGTGACTATGCCTATTATACGCAGGGAGCTATTCTTTTTAACTTCTATTTTCATTCTTATTATTGCCTTCCTCTTTTGCGCGATTTTTCTCTATACAAATCCCCAATATCTCCATTAATCTTCCCCTTTACCACAATCAATCACCCACATTGTATTTTTCGTGCTTATATCGACATTTCCCCTATATTTTCCCTTTCAATCTTGTTTTTGTTGCTTTTAATTTGGGATATTAGGGTTTGTTCGGGTTTTAGTCGAAATCCGCCAATTTCTTGCGATTTTTGTTGATTTCTTGCTTATTCTTGTGGGTTATTAATCAAGTAAGTGATTCCCTTTACTCTTTTGTTGATTACCTATTGTTTTCGACTTTTTATTGAGTGATTAGGGTTTGATTTTTTCGAATTTTTTCGAAATAATTAGGGGAATTCGTGTTTTAATGATTAATTGATTAGTTTTTACCCTTACTTGATTGATTAGGATGGATAGTAACACAATGTCGTCGTCTAGTTCGACTGTTGCACCATCCCTGACTAAGACGGTGGTCCCTGTTGCTGCCACCGTCACTCCTACTGTTTCTACTGCTACTGCCACTACTGTTACTGCTGGTACCATTTATTCTACGGTGACGACCCCTGCTGCGTCGTCACCAGGTGTCACAGCTGCTTACCGGGCTGCCCTGGTACCCAGCTCAGTCTCCGGACGAGCTTCTTCTTCGGGTACTGGAGGGCGTGAACGGGGTCGAGGGAGAGGCACTCCTGCTGCTGGACATGCTACGTTCCGTGCCAATGAGTCTCTTGACCCGCATCCTAACTACCCAGATGTACGTTTCGTTAATGCATTTCATCGTACCCGTTTCTTTGACTTAGAGAGCTGTGACTTTGCTTCGACTAAATTTTTGTGTCGGAAATCACTTGAGAAGTTAGGAATTTACGAGCCCGTTGTTGAGCTGTTAAACGGGGCGGGGATGACTGGACTGACTACTATGAGTGCTTTGACCTATAAGGAGCTGACCCTTGAGTTTTTCAGCTCCTTCACTTTTTCTGCTGCTGCCTACACCACTGACCCAGACTGCTCGTGTGTCTCCTTCCGGTTGTTTAACCGGACTACGACCTGGACCTTAGCTGAGTTTGCTAGTAGGTTAGGTCTGTCTTCCCACGGTGAGTCGGACCCTCCTAGGAAGGTCCTACGTATACTTTGGAGGACTTTGGCACAAATACCCTTTGAGGAGCGCAGACTCGCTCACGTCCACCTCCCTCCGGCCCGTTACTTTCTGCGTCTCATTGGTGGGATGATTTTCGGCCGTAAAGAGCCCAACAACATTAATAATGTTGAGTTGTCGATTCTCGGGGGCTATCTGAACTTTGATAGCGAGGGCCCCTTTGTTCTTAACATCGCCTATTTGATTGCTTAGTATTTTAACACTGTTGAGAAGAAGAAGTCGGGCATCATTGTCTGTGGTGGCATAGCCACTTTTCTTGCCCGTTCTATCTTCCTTGTCTTCCCTCGTGACCTGGCACATGTAGATACTGATAGGTACCTAGATCTATCTGCCATGTTGGCAATGTTTTGCCTAGCTTCTGACCAGCGGACTTTGAAGATTTGTGGTTCCTTGTCCGTGGTCCTACCTTCCACCGACCTGCCCCGTCTTGTCCCTTTGACCACTATTGGGGGTAGGTTGCCTCCACCTTTGACATTCTACCACCTTCCACTCGCTCCACCTACCACTACTTCCGCTGCTAAGAAGCGGAAGAGACCTGAGACAGGACAGGGATCCACACAGACCGAGGCTGGGCAGTCTTCCACGCCCACGCCTACACCGATCCCTATTCCTACTCCTTCTGTTACACAGCCGGTCTACCCGGCTAATTTTATTCCTCCTCCACCTTTTGAGGCGTCCGAGGTCCTTGACCAAGGGCGTCGTGACAATTTGCTTCTCGAGTTGCTTACCAGGCAGGCTCTTATGGAGCGTGACATTGCACTTACCTTGTTCCCTCTATACGAGTATCACATGAGACGAGGACGCCCCGTTCCTGAGGGCTGGCCACACCCTTCTTTCTACCGGTACCCGGCGGAGGGGTACCCACAGCCAGCTAGCGAGGCGGACACAGCTGAGGAGGAGGAGAGAGCCCGAGCTGAGGAGGGGAGGAAGAGGGAGCAGGAGCAAGACCCTGACTTTGTGGTGGGAGAGGAGGAGGAGGAGACTACTGACGAGTAGCTACTGGTCTACTCACTTCCCTAGTTTTCTGGTTGGTTTGGGGAAGTTCGTCATTTTGTATGTATTTCTTGCTCTTTTCTTTATTTTCGTCTCCTTTTTATTTATTGTTTTTCATTCATTTATCGGTTGTATATATCCCTTTCCCATTATATATCTGCTGGTGTATGCTGGAGGGTATTGCATCCTTTGAGTCTGCATTTGGCATTTGTTTTTGCATTCACGTTTACTTTTCTGCTTACATTTGTATTTATTTCACAAAAAATTCATCAAAAATACAAAAAAAAAAATTAGAAAATTTCAAAAATTCAAAAAATATTCACGTTTCATTTTCCATATAGGTTGAGTCGGAACGGTAGATTTTCATGATGAAATTGCACTTTAACTTGTTATATCACTTAAGCCTTGCATCTAATTGGTAGTTATCAGTTTAGTTATGCGCATATCTACGAGTTAATGTCGAAAATATAGCTGACTGTGTAGACTTGACCTGATAAATTGGCAACCTACTTTACAATTTCTGAGTTATTAGAGCCTTATAACTGGTGTCATTCATGACAAGTTCATGTAGGAATTGAGAGTAGTACTCCTTGCATAACATGTTCATCACTTTTGCACTTTTATGAAATTCGATTGCTTGTCACTTGCATACATTCGGGTTTGTGGTCGGTGTCATATGCAAGGAGGTGCTTACAATTTCCCCCTTTCTTTCATTTTCACCCATTTAGCTCCACATTAGCAAAAAATAGCCTTTTGACCCATTAGCTACACCCAAATTAAGCCTGCCTGTCAAGCTAGTTTAGTGTAATTTTTGTGGTATATTTTTATTGCTGCTAGTAGGTTTGTTCTCATTTATATGGAGTTGGTAGAAAAGAAAGAAACGTGGGCAGGAAAATGAGAAAAGCATGGAAAAGGATGAAAAATACAAAAAAAATTGAAAAATTGAAAAAAAATGAAAAAAAACATGAACAGGAAAAAAAAAGAAGAAAGAAAGGAAAAAAAAAGAGAATTTGAAATAGAAAAGAGACCGTATTAAAAAAGGGAAGTTTGTGACGGTCTACTCCTCCATTCTTATTTGTATATTTTTGAGGAGATTGTGCATTGGGTAGTGAGTTTTGTGCCAAAGAAGGGCACTTGTGTTTGATTTCTAGTCAGCTGAGAATTGGATAGTCGTAAATGGTCCTGTTTAGGTGCTAGCTTGACGCTTTACCTCCACATTTCCATAATTTGTTTTTCCCTTTCTAACCCGTAACCTCACTCTCCCATATCTTTTGTAAGCCCTCGACTGTGACGGACATTGTTGGTTGAAATGTATGTATGGTACTTGAATCGTCTGTCATTTTTGTTGCATGCATGTTATGTAGGTCGCAGTTTAGGTGTGTGACTGTCTTCTTCTTCTCTCTTACACATATACCTTCACCCTTTGCTTCATGAGAGAAGAGTGACCCGTGAGAGTCCGATTTTAATGGTCTTGTAAGGTCGACAGGTCAGCTTATTTATTGACATCATAAAACTCGTTTGCGTATTGACTGTTGTAGCTGTAGCTGTTAATTTTTGATTGCATTAAATGGTTTAAGTGGACAAGTTATAGCTAGCTCTAAATTTTCATATACGTTCCATTAGTTTGCATTTAGTTTACTCGAGGAGGAGTAAAGGTTCGTTTGGGGAGATTTGATACGTGCAATTTATATAGACTTTTTAGCCTCTTATTGCACGCATTTCTATACCATTTGTATCGTTTTGTATTGCAAAATGCCCCGAATTAGCTACTTTGGTTTGTTTTGTCTTAAATGCATAAATGGACCCGAAAGTAGTGGAATCGTCCCTTATTCGTCCCATTTAGCATGCATTGTAAGGAGACGGAGACTTAGAGCGGAAGTCGTACCTCGGGATGCGTGAAGGGAAGTCATATGAAGCTGACATGACGAGTTTGGTGCTGATATCAGTAGTAAGTACTCGATCGAGAGGTTCTGGAAGTCGATCGAGTACTTTGGCAGATGTTAGAGGTCGATCGAGTAGTTCTTTATACTCGATCGAAATGAGCTTTATTGGAAGAGTTCGATCGAGAGGACTTTCTGTTCGGTCGAATAGTTTGGCTGAAGATATCCTCGATCGAGTGGTCTGAAAGCACTCGATCGAGTGACTAGCTAGTTTACACGGGTTTTAGTAATCCGTGGTAGGTTTACTTATGTTTATTTTTACTCCCCTATATAAGGGAGTCGTAATTAGGTCATAAAATATCCTTCATACTCTTAATCACTGCTAAAATTTTCTTAATCACTGCTTAATCTCTTAGCTTTTCTCTTAACTATTGTGGATTGTTCTTTATGCCAGATTCTTTGAATTGTAATCTTTCTTCCCTTTTAATCTTAATCTTAATACTTTGCTTGCTCTTACTTCTTGTTCTCTTGTTTTTATCCTTGCCTTTGTTTCGTTTATGCTTGATCTCAATTTATTTACTATGTCTTCTATTAGCATCGTCATGATTATTGTTATTATCGTTAATCTCAAGAACATGAGTAGCTAATCTCTCTATGTTAGGATTAGGGGATCCATGGTAGCGATGAGACGATGTAGTAAATAGACTAGATAATTTACATGTGAGAATCTGTCACCATACAAATATAACTGTAACATATTTAGTTGAGTGCACGCTTCTAAATAACATTAATTTGGTTAACTTTGTTCTTGGATCGGAAGATTGGAATAAACAGACCTGCTATGAACAGTAGATTACCCTAATGAGGACGGAAGTTAAGTTAGTGGAATTCTAGGGTGAATAGCGGACCGGAAGGACCTTTCCCTTGCCCTTCTCACAGTAGATTGTCTAGGCTATTTGCATTGAGTCGATAAACTGCCACGGTGAACCGAAATCCGGACATACCTCTTTTATTTGATCACTTATATCTCATTTTCTCACTTTATTGCTCTTGCTTTATTTATCTTGACCGTTGATCCTAAGTAGTTTAGAAAACCAATTTAAAACCCCCCATTTGTGACTTAGATAGACGTACTTTTAGATAGATACCTTGCCTCCCTATGGAGATCGACACTACTTATCACTAGCTTCTGTTAGTTATATTTAGGTATTTATTTTTGGTACATAACGACCGTATCACCATCCACTATCCAATGATTCTGAGTACGGGGTGAGGGTACGTATTGGGAAGCCCTTTAATCGGACACCTAATCCCGCCCGCATTAGCGGCCTTTACTGATCGATCGTGGTTGTTTAAGTGCAAGAGTTGATATAACGGTTTAAATGCATGAATGTGCATCCAAAAGTCTTAACCTAACATGTGAATATTTCCTAAGTCGGTTGTTCATGCATGTACCAAGAAATCTGTGTCAAAGTTGAATTTAGATTGATTTGCATGTGAAACGGAAATTAAACATCCATTTACCAAATTTGAATTATGGTGCTTAACACGATCCATTATTTTGAAAAGGGTGTCAAATGACAAAGTGTAAAAACGTAAACTTGTCAATATGATCCGTCATGTATTCGGGTTAAACGAAGTCAGGATCGTCCTGAACAAGTGCTAAAACGAGGCAGAACAGTGTCAGGCTACCTCTTTGGGGCGCGAGCCACACGGCGAGGCAATAAGGTCTGTCCAGGTTTATAAAGGATGAAAACAGGAGGCCTTGGGGCGCGAGTCATGAGCCGAACCAAGAGGCGTCTCCTAGTTGCAAAAGGGTTGTTTAAAACCATTATAAAAGGTTGTTAAAAAGGTTATTTAAAACCGTATTTGTGATGAATGATTGCAAATGTTGTTTGTATGACTCGGAATAATTACTATTGTGTTAGTAATATTCGTTGTCGGATTTGCAAGTTTGAAAAGTATAGTTTATAAACAAGAATGTAAAATGTTTGTGCTTAACCGCTTTATCACCGTACTCGAATTAAATCGACAAGGTATTTATTTTAACCAAGGGTGACATATGATATGGTCAAGGCAAAGATGAAAATGAAATGAAATAAAAGTGAAAAGAAAATGTTTGATTTGAACTAATTATGTTAAGTTCATTTATTTTGTAATTAGTCAAGTTTGTCATCGTACTCGGATTAAACCGACATGGTATAAGGAACCAAGATGATTTTGAATTATGACTAATATGTTTGCAAGTGTAAATAAATGAGAAAAATGGTAAATAAAAGAAAAGGGTGTTAAAATACCCATTAAAATGTAATTAACCAATAATATCATCGAGTCACGGAATAAACCGTCATGGTATAAGGAACCAAGGATGATTTTTGTAATGGTCAAAATATTTGTCATAAAAATGAATTAAAATGGTAAAAACCGTAAAAGGATAGAAGTAAAAATA
This sequence comes from Silene latifolia, assembly GCF_048544455.1. Taxonomy (NCBI): domain Eukaryota; kingdom Viridiplantae; phylum Streptophyta; class Magnoliopsida; order Caryophyllales; family Caryophyllaceae; genus Silene; species Silene latifolia. The sequence goes on along the minus strand of NC_133526.1, from coordinate 71,343,155 downwards.
AAAGAAAGTGTTGAAGGAAAGACGAACTCAAACACGTTTGAGTCTGACTTGGACACCCCATTGAGGCGCGAGCCTCTTTGCATAGCAAGGGGCTTCTGTCTCAGGCCAAAACTCGGTTTTGGCTCGTCTAACCTATATTTGAATTGTGTTATGCATTATTCATGCTTATAAAGTTATGAAAACAGTAAAGACATGAAATAAATGAGTTGTTGACACCCTCAAACTTACGTGTATTGATGTTTGCGACGTAGACGACTTTAGAGACGGTTTTCTCATAGCGACTACTCACGATCAAAGAAGTTTAAAAGAGTGCCTTAAAAAAGGAATTTGTTTTGAAAATGAGTTGGAAATATGTTGTTTAAAAACATGTTGATTAATGTTGAGTTGGTCAAATGGGTCGGTCGAATGCACGGCGACGGTACCAAACAAAATGTGTAAGGCTTGTGTTTTCGATCGGTAGGTCGAAAACACGTGTCTATTTTGTGACTTAGGAAGTCGAGTCTAGAAGTTTAAGAGAGAGGTGAAGGGGCGGACGTGTTGGAAATCTATATCTCATTACTTAACATATTCATATATGTTACATTTAATTTAGTAATAAAATTAAATACAAATCTTATGCATGCAAACAATATAAAGAATAAGGAAGAAATATATGTCTTACATTGAAGATTTCTGATTATTTGGGCACAAGTGAGTTCTCCTACACACTTATTCTTGAGCTTTCCTTATGTGGATGAAATAAGATTCAAGTATAGAATCTCTCCCAAAAATGAATACCCAAGGAAACCTCTCAATAACAAATATTATTATGATCTAGTAATAATATAAGTTTTACTATAAAATTGACACAAAATAAATTGTATTTTTCTCTTGAATATTTTGGTCAAGAGGGAGTATTTTGTGAGGTTTATTTCTCTAGAAATATCATAAGATGTAGAGTGAAAGCAATTTCCTTACACTAGAAAAATTAAAAGATGTGAATGAATAATTGTAGAGGAAACATCTCTATTACCATAGTGAAAACCGGTTGGAGGGAGAATGATGTCCAATGCATGGGCTAGTTTTTCTACCCAAGAAAAATAGGCATGCAATGCTACAAGTTAGGTTTTCATCATTGTGTATTCCACTTAAATAAAAAACACAATATTATCCTAAACATCCTCCATTATTTCGGCACATATAGATAAAATGGGAGGTCCATTTTATTTTGTCATTTGTCAATTGTGACATATGTGACATGTTACTTGACATGTGAATTTGTAATGTATTTTTATCATATTAAAAATCAACATACTCATAAAATATGTCATTTAGCAAATCGACTAGTAATTCGTAATTACTTGTACCAAAACGGTTTATCAAATTATAAATTACAACGTCTTGTATTTATAATAAATTATTCATTCAATTTCAATTTCAATTGTTTCGTAAACAATAATTTAATCCAAGCAATAAAACAATTCAATTACTTAGACCGTATCTATTATAATCGAATTATAATAAGACACGTTAATTTTACTCACAAAATCATCCGTCAATTTTTAAGCAATTTAATTAATCCGTATCGGCATACGATTAATTAAATAATCAATTAAGAGTATTTCCCTATAGGTATGACCTAAGGGGATCAACTGATCACCACCGTCGCACGACAGTAATGTCAAACTCTAGTCAGCCAATCATTACCGATATGTGTGGACCAGTTGACTGTAAAATATTACATCCCACATGTATTCTTAAAATGAGATTTAAACATGTGATCAATATGATCGACAATTGTGATCGCATTATTGTCGGGGACACTTACTCCAACAATCTTCCACTTGTCCTCGACAAGTGTGCGTCACCAATTCTCTTATCCTATTACTATCTACCACTCAATGCAAGGTGTCTTTCCGGTCGTACTTGCAAGTGATCATATCGAGAGTGGTTTCCTCGATCTGGAGAATAACTGATTGACCGGAATTATCTACCATAGATACCTTCCGAGCGTGGCCACGCATTTCCAGTTCATTACTCCTCGAGTGGCCCTGAGATATTGTTTTAACCCTGACAAGGGGGTGGACAATTCCTATTGCACTTATTCCCTTCGACTAGCCACAGCCATCATAACCCAAAATATGCCCATTTGACCCCATTTACGAAGGTCGTAGTAACACAAATCAAAGTTAATCTGAATCTGTGCCACCTTAGGCGAACAGTCTTTAGTCAGAAGAATCGACTCATTAGAATACTATAGTAGCTCTCGCCACGACCAGGCTATATAAATTTGCCAGAACTCTATAAGCGGTTACTGCCCGGCAAAGTGTTCCTAACAGTCTGCCTATGTGATCGACTAGTCATCTCACATGACTCTATGGCACTTGAACTTGCCATCAATCGCATCACACTCTAGTCACTTCGAGACGTCACCTCATACAAGTGACTATGGGCGAATACCATGTTTATCCATGTTCACTTTAACGGGGTTCAATATTGTCTCTACAACCCGTTTGGATGTAACAAAGTATAAAAGGAGTTTTAGATTTAAAAACTCGAACGACAAATGTGATTATCATATGAATAGTCAATACTTGATTACTACTTCATAATTTTATAATCCATTTTGATCTTAAATGTAGTTGTTCATCTCAATTTAATTGAAATGACATGACTCGTCATGTTAAGCCTATGAGAAGGCTTTGGTTAGTAGGTTTTATCAACTTGTTGTACCTTACTCAACCTTACTACATACTCGTTTTCCTTTGTAATGTATACACTTGCATTACAAAACTTTCTGAGTACGTGTCGAGATCCAATCAAGACATAGGCCTTCTAGCCTAAGAATAGCTCCCACTGTTTTCACAGTGTGCGGGACTCATCCTCTTGCACATCTCATGATTGCAAGTGTACTCAATTTCCGTTATAAATATCTCTCATTGTTCTTTATTGCCTAGAACGATTCTAGAAAATCTATTTCTTAAATAACATAGCCATAATGGTATCTTAACCATCCTAATGTGTTTTGATTATGGTTTTGTTGGAAACCATGCGCAATCTCAATTGTCAATTGTCACTTGTGTAACACCCTTACACAAAATTGCATCAAAAACATTTTGTTTTACATCCTTAATGCTTCTGCAAGCACTTAAGGGTAATCAATATGGCTACTTAAATTTCGATTTTGAAACAATTCATCATACTTAAAGTATATGAAGTGTTATACATCATTTCCTATTTAATTGATTCGGCAGCGGAAGCGAATGGAATCAATCAAATATGTTCAACTTGATTGAACTAGTCATGAATCTTATAAACATAAGACTTCTTATTTGACGTTAATATCATGTAGATTTATCTCCATAAATCCGGATATTAAAGATGTACTATATTTCTCCAAAGTCTTAAATCATTCGTAATTATCAATATGTCATCTACATATAAGACTAATTAAAATTACCGTAACTCCCACTAAACTTCATGTATAAAAACAACTTCTCGTCTTATCGAGAAAAGTTTTATAACATGATCAAAACATTGATTCTAACTCATTGATGTCCTACTTAAGACCATCTCTTAAGTTGCACATTATCTTAGGATTGCAAGAATCTACAAAACTCAAGACATGTATTGAATACATTCCTTCTAATTGAAGAAGTGGGTTTTAGATTCACTCGCTATATATCTCATAATGAAATATAATCCCTAAGAAGATCCAAATAGACTTAAGCATTTCAACTAGTGCAAAACTCTTTGCCACCAATCTTGCTTTGAAATCTCTCTTTATTAGTGCAAAACCCTTTGTCACTAATCAAGCCTTTTTATTTCGGATTTTCATGGCTCTAAGCCTTGTATTGAGTTGTGACTTTAAACACTCTCATGTAAGTCATATGTTCATTACTTTCTAGAAGTAATCAACTTGAATCAAACGATTTCTTTTGTAAGTTATGAGCTCTTTACTTTCTTAAAAGTAGCATGAATTCATCATCTCCAACAAGTGACGAATTTAACCTCCTAGGTTTTAAAGAAACAACATCTTACACAAAACGTCTCATGTAGTCAAGAAAGACCAGTTTCTTGCGACATAACATTCTCTGTGGCATTCTTTGTGGCTCTTGAATAATTTCTCCCACTATGTCTTCTAGAAATAAACTTGTATTTTAGAAAGACAGCTTCACGAGCCGAAAACCCGTCGTACTCGTGACAATTGAAAGGGAAAAATGAGCATTTGTTTCTTGTGAAAACTTACAAATATGGTACTCTACCATTTCATATCTCATATGATTCGTTTTAGATTTAGTGGAAAAATAATTTAGACAAAATGATAAAATCCCCATAAGGATCAAGTAACTCAAAGTAACTTGATCGAAGTCCAAACCATATCGAATAGCGTTTGATTTCTTATCCAACCACACATTATTCCATAATGCGTGCTAAGAGAGATTAACTTGTGATTCTAAATCACATTTCCTTTGGCTTATATCAAAGTCTTCACTTTGATAACCCCATCACGACTAAATCGTGATTCCTTGAACTCTTTGAACTTCTTCAAAGATTTCTCTATTTACCTTATTAAGTGAACACATTAGCGTCAACTTAAAACGTTGGTAAAAGAAAATGATCAACCTATTTTGGATGAATGATTCACAGCCTCGATCTCCTTTTCAACCAAAAGGCACGAGACATCTTGCTTTGAATACAAGATACGCATATACCATAAGATCTAATGGTTTCAAGAGTACTCGATAACTCTTTGCGTACATTATTTGAGAATTTAAGGTTCATACTTGGGTTACCAATTTGAGTCTTGCATCTTCTACATGATATGTCATCCTAGTTTGGTTTTAGAATATAATCACCTTGATAATGGGCTAGCCATACATCAAATCGTGGTGTATAGGGCCACAAAAGTGAAACCTCTTTTGTATCTTAACAAATTTATATTCTTATTTAGAGTTTATGCACTTAATAGTCATAATTAAGTACAATTTTAAACTCAAAAACTAGATTAAATACACAATGACTCTATCTCTCAACATCATAGTTGCTAGTCGTCATATTCTAATCATCCTATGTATCAAACATAATGATGAAAACCACCACCGGTTTCTAATATTGACGAAGTAGTACTAGCAAAAATTATGTCAATCAAATAAACATTTAAAGAAGAAGATCCCATTAGATGTCCCACAAATAACTTGTTGATTGTTCAATAATTTGTGGTAGTTTCCTTTCTTGTGTCTAACATTTAAGACAATGGAAACTTTATTGGTCGGGATTGATAGGTTTAGTATCGCTATTCTCAACAACTTTACTTTTAACATTACCTTGTATCAATTCCATTATAATCTTTACTTCTTGAACCTCGTCTTTTTCTTAACGGTTTAAGAGAATGCTCCCACTCATTTCAAAGAGTCTTTACTTAGAGAAGCAAAGTTGAATCTTATGAAGATTACTCTTCAATTCAATCGTTTTAACCTTAAAACTTTCATTTAAGTGGGTGCGTTATTTTGGTCAATTACGAATTCTGACAAATCTAATTACCAAAATAATTTATCGCTTCAAGGTACTTAATTCAATTAAGTATATAAAAAACAATCCATTGTAAGTAGATGTGTTAGTCAAGAATCAAAAACCTGTTTGATAATGAATAACTTTAATCTATACTCTTTACAAGAGATCCTTAGCAATGGTTCATTTGAGGTTTTAGAAGCAAATTCATATTTGTCTTTAGTTACGATGTTTTAATGGAGATTTGAATCAAAAATCGAAATGATATCGTATATGAATGGTAAAGAAATAGAACAATATGATAACGAAATAATGAAAACAAAAACATTTGTCGTTATAATAATACTTGTAAATAACAAGTAAAGCATTTACATAGTGACCTCTACCCATCTATGATAAATGATTCCGAGATCCAAATTCATATTAACTTGGGCACGGGGTAGCCGATGAAACCCTTATCAATATAACTCGGTGGATTAACTCTTTAATCGATTCTACTTTTAGAACTCTCGGTCGATAAAATTACATTAACATTTATCTTTAGCCCAAAACACATCCGACAAGGGCACGGGGTAGCCGATGAAACCCTTATCAATTACTTTTGTTGAGTTCAAACCAAATTTCGAATAAATTTGTCCATGATCCAAATTCACATTAACTTGGGCACGGGGTAGCCGATGAAACCCTCATCAACATGAATTCGGTGGATAGACATTTATCACCCACTTCCCCTACGTAACAAGGTTTGTACCCCGGGGTGGCCGAATGCACTCCCTCGCGAAATAGGTTTTCATGGTTTCTACTTTTTGGTAAGGCTAAGTCTCAATTGTTTATTTTAGCGAGAGGTCATGTCGATTTATTATCTATCACGGTTTAAGTGAACTAAAGCGGTTAACTAAGATAATTGTAATTGACACGGTCGATAAACTCGATAAAATGATAATGCATGTTTTAGTTATGGCGATTTAGCGATGCATGCAACATATAAATAAAATGCAAAGCATAATAAAATCCTAGTATGGCCTTCCTAAAATAGAAAATCTAATTAACTATTACATATTCGGAAACCAACTCCATTGGTCCCTTGAACTTCGGTTGAGGCACGCATCTCGAGGTAACACCGTCTTTAATGGATTTCCTTTTCGAGTGACACCGTCTTCAAGGATCTCCGGAATAATTAAATTACATAACAAATTACATAATTTCCTATTATACATTTGTAATTAAAATAAATTAAATCTATTAAATTACAAAATGGTGATACGAGATCACAATAAATTACAACCGAATCGATATTCCCATACATTTCGGGTAATATCAATTAAAAAACTAAGGCCATACTAAGTAAAAATTACATAATTCAAAAATTACATAAAATAAAATTATGACAATCATAATAAAATACAGCATTATAATATGTATGAACATGCCCAATTTTATGCTAAATCGCCTTTAAGGAGCCAATATCGTATATTAATCGGTTTTTACGGATTTGCGTGATTCAACCTTTTAAAATCACAATAATTACATAAAATCATATTTATGCACAAGTTAATTACCCTAACCATCTTAGGACTCAAAATTAGTCTCCACTAACAATTTGACTATAATTAACTTATATTTCTTAAAATTGTTCATTAGAGGACTCAAAATTACAATAAAAATGCTATAAACTTCAAATAAATCACAAAAATTTCAAATAAATTCAAATTTTGAAATTTAAACTCATGAACATTCTGGAAAAATACCATGACACTCATAATGTTCAAAAACGTAGGTTAAAATTTCGAAAAATGTATCGGGAAAAACAATGTTGCGGTTTATCGAATTTATCAATTATAATCATAAAAACATGAGAAAAATTATATTCATCAACTTTTCAATTTTAGATCTGAAAAAGATAATAAAATATAACATGTGACGTTTTTCCTTAGTCATGAAGTATGTTTTAGCAATTTTTCACTAATTAAGTCACTATTTATACTATTTTTCATCAAAAATCCATAAATCATGCATGAAGACTTCATTATATCCTATTATTTTACACACATCTTGTAAAATTACATGTGACAACATAATAAATTTCTATGACCAGATTCGAAATATTTCTCATATTAACCTATTTTTCATTTAAATTCGATTTTTATCATGAAAAATCAATATTTCTAGCATAATAACTCCAAAAATTTTGAAAATTTCCAGATCATCTAAAAATAATATATATGAAAACATATCCAAAAACCACTTGAAAATTCGAAGTTTAGATAATTTTCGTCCAAAAATGACATTTTTATCATAAAAATCACATTTTAATGCCAATATTATATAAAATGAACAATAAAATCCATAAATTAAACCAAAATATCCTAAAACATTTTAGGACCAGAAACTTTAACATGCATAATAAATTTCGTGATATATCATAATAAACACAAATTTATGAGTTTTATATGTTAATCGTATAACTCGGAAAAACTATAACCGATTTGCATGCAAACAACCTTGTGCTCATGATACCGCTTGTTGAAAATCTATATCTCATTACATAACATATTCATATATGTTACATTTAATTTAGTCATAAAATTAAATACAAATCTTATGCATGCAAACAATATAAAGAATAAGGAAGAAATCTATGTCTTACATTGAAGATTTCGGATTATTTGGGCACAAGTGAGTTCTCCTACTCACTTGTTCTTGAGCTTTGCTTATGTGGATGAACTAAGATTCAAGTATAGAATCTCTCCCAAAAATGAATACCCAAGGAAACCTCTCAATAACAAATATTATTATGATCTAGTAATAATATAAGTTTTACTATAAAATTGACACAAAATAAATTGTATTTTTTTCTTGAATATTTCGGTCAAGAGGGAGTATTTTGTGAGGTTTATTTCCCTAGAAATATCATAAGATGTAGAGTGAAAGCATTTTTCTTACACTAGAAAAATTAAAAGATGTGAATGAATAATTGTAGAGGAAACATCCTCTATTACCATAGTGAAAACCGGTTGGAGGGAGAATGATGTCCAATGCATGGGTGTAACACCCCCATACTCCAAGTGCCTTACCAGGACCACTTAAGGCATGGAAATGCTACCATCTCGGTTACCCGAGGCAATGATTATCATAAGACAATAAAGAAACATATTTAAATAATAATTAACGTTTAAAGTGATTACATGCCAAAAACCAAAACTGATAAAAGGAAATACAAGTTCTCAAAACTATCTGCTATCGAAATACTATCAAGCGTCAGACACAGCGGAAGACTTCTAAACTGCAACGTGGTGACTCATCCCAGCTATCCCATACGCATCGTCTCATACCGCTCAATAATCGCTCACCACCCCGAATGGATCACCACGTTTTTAAAACATTTAACGGGGTCGATACTAATCACACAATTCAATATATCAACAATAAGATAAACAGACACCGAATGTGAACACACACACACACACACACACACACCACCAACTCCCATCATCTCAATATCGACCGTCCCCTTTGGACACCCGCCGATGGGGGACCGCAGCCTGTTCCCACCTAAGCCCCGCTCATCGTACGAGCGATAACCCTGTCCCATTAATGTGCACATCCCCTTCCGTGGCGGGTTCCACGAAGGGCGAAACTAGGGCGTGAAGCCACTCCCGCAAGTGACTCCACTCAGCCGAGAACGCATCTCGAGAACCAGAGACAACAATCACAATCACAACCGTCACAACACAATTACGATATTAATCAATAATCACAATCAACCACCGTCACAACACAATTACGATATTAAACAATCAATCTCAACACATCAACAATCATCCCATTATGGGACTAATGCTGAGTAGGAAATCCTACCTGGAAAGCACAACAAGCAGACGGTATCTACAACTGTCTCAAAACGCCTCTTCTATGAACTCTCCTCCTACCATACAACACATAGATACTACTATTCAATTACTATTCATAAAAACCCCAACTCCTAAATTAGGGTTTCACTATTCTTAACAAAACAAAGATATAAATTATATTAGAAGCTTACCCTCGACGCAAGGAATCCAACGACACGAATTACGATACGATCCGACCGTCCGAACTCCGGAATTGTCAAGAACGCGATTAGGAAGAAGACAAGTTGCTTTCTCTCTTAAACAGGTTTTAGGTTTTGTAAAAAGTGATTTAGAACAAAGACGAATTGGTTTAAATACCTTAATCGCGTAATTAACAAAACCCGAGAAAACTCCCCCCGTAAAACCGGACACTCGATCGAGTACCCAAGGTACTCGATCGAGTTTCCCTACTCGATCGAGTGCCCCACTACTCGATCGAGTGCCCAACAGTCAGAAACTATTTATCTTCGCAACTTGCCCTTACTCGACAGAGTAAGGGCTACTCGATAGAGTACCCCCAAGACATATAAATACGGAGTATTACAGTCTTCCCTCCTTAAAAAGAACTTCGTCCCCGAAGTTCAACCCATACATAAAAACAAACATGCTAACTCGATCAAGACACAACAACGTAACTAAGAACTCGAAACAAAACTCCAACCCAAACATGAACTCGTAACACCAACTCCACTAACTATTCCTACCTCCACAAAATGGCTCACGATATCGTATCAACTCCATTATATCTCTCTCAACACTAACTCCATACACTACCAACTACCATCCTTTAACGCTGCTAGCTCCGTAATATATCATCCCCTACCAAATCCCATATCAAGACACTCATAGACATCAAACGGAATGTTACATTCTACCACCCTTAAAAGAAACTTCGTCCTCGAAGTTTACTCGAAGCTCATAACATCATCCTCCAACCGTCAACACTATATAAAATATCCTCACACTCAAGCATCACACTTACTACAAGCACGGCCATGGCCTTTTATCACTATCAACCACAACATATACAAATCCATATCTTATGCTACACCAACACTCTACTTTCAAATATACTACCATATGCACACCCATCAAAATCTCTTTTATCACATCCTACTTCTCTTAAGATAAATGTTACGTCCTCGTAACTCACTAATACTAAATACTAAATACATCTCATTACTCTCTTTACCACCACATGTGTAAGATAACCGCTTATAATCTAAACACTCGCCATGCATATATCCAAGGCTCTCTTACTTAAACATTCCTCATACCTCAACTCATTCGTCACACCATCTAACCTATACCTCAAAACTCGTAGTAAAATCACCATACTAACTCTCCATTATTTCTGCAAAACAACATACCTCTCTATGTAAGGCACTTATCTCCCAGAAGCATAACTCACGATCCACACTCGTTATGTACACGCACACTAGATCATCAAGTTCTTTCTTCCATTACCGCAAAACTCATACACAACTTAACATGACACTAATTCCCAATACCCTACACTCACTGTCTCAACAAAAGATTATGAACCACCTGCATCTTTCGGGTCATTACCACACATGTTCTACGACTCACTTGCCATTACCATGTCTACTGAAACCTTAACTAGAACAAGATCATAATTATTGTAACGACCCCTCCCCACCGTATCCCATCAATAGAACATCACTATACCATGACAACAACGAAAACATATTCAACTCTATTTCCTATCATACTCTACCTCATTCTTAACTTAACCTGGTAAAGAGAACATCAATAAGCAAGACAACTGTCTACATGCAGAAACTGAAACTCGCAGGAACAATATCAACCAAAACAACAATCTATGTATAATGGTATGTACTTTCGAAACTCGAATCATAATCATCCCGCCTAATCCACCACAACCGGTGACGGCATCACAACACCGCCACCAACAACCACACCGTAGTGCGAAAATACCCGCATCACAACACTAAATATCGTGCCCGGATCACCACCCGAGGCACCACACCCACATCGATAGACATCACAACCGCATACAACTCCCATAAACACCGACTCGGGATAACTTTTTAGTCAAGAAAAACTTACTCAAATCCACTTTACTAAATCATAGCACAACATATTTTATGAATTAAACAGATACTAACCTCGTGAATATCATCCCCTTACCATATCACATATTGACATGTATCATGAATACAGACAAGCATAACTAGTCATGCCAAATCAGTCAAATTATTACCTTTTTGGATATCATTCCAACGTTCTCGTATCCAACATGTATTACAAAAAATTCAGATAACAACTTATAATTATCACACCATACCATTTCTTGTGAGGTCACAACCTCACATGAACATTTATATATATGACATAGACCCATAATCACATCCAACCAATCAATCCCGATCACGTAAGTTACCCCTCGATAAAGGTTACCTGTCGCCCGAGTTTAACTCATATGCCCCTCATAACATATTCCCCATTCGCACAACCATCACTTCCTGCCAAATATAACCATACCTTTACTATTCAACTATTAGCATCCACCTCATCTAACCACATCTTATACCCTCTTACAATCATACACAACAATCAGGTCCCTACCAAATCAACCTTTTTAGAATTGCTACCTTTCTAATATACCATCACTCTTAACCACTAGTGACAACACCACAAACGATAACACTACCACTGTCCGAACATCAAACCTCTTACACTTATCTCTAAACATCACGATTTCTTTCCTATCTTTGGTTGACATCCCAAATAATGACATCGAATCCATCAACAAAATTACCTCAATATTCTTCCCAATACTATCCTTAATTGTATCATCATCTAACTCTCCGCCAAGAATCTCGTATCGTGCAAATATTCTACCAACTTCTTACTTTCCTTAATTCCTCGAAACTCATTACTAATCATGTTGTCCCAAAACTCCTCTATAACCATTAACTAACATCCTCGTGACATTATCACACATTTCAATGATTCCTTACCTTTTTATCACATGACTCCGGTGAATGTTTTCCTCAGCTTACTTTTATCCTTCTTTTCTCTTTACACTCAATAATACCAATTAATAGTTCAACTCCTTATTCCTTCTAGCTAACGCTTTTGAAATCCAGTTACGTTCTCACTGCTCCAAAACTCACATCTAATTATTTCATATCGATATCATCTCACTCTTTCTTACCACAAATATTCTCTTATTATGTCATCAATCACCCTTGCCACTAATCCATCCATAAAATCAACGTTCTTGTTCAACAATTGCATCTCCTTCTTACATCTCTAGAAATCAAAATTCCTTTCATACCGCTAATTGCCCAAGGAGAACCCACAATAGTTTCATCTCTTAAAAAGCCAAATCTCCACCCCGTGACATGTCTCCACAAAGTTCACTATATACCACTCTTCTCAACCCCTTTAAAACGAACTTTCTTTATGTATATTCTTAACCCACACGGCTCTTAACGACCTCCTTCCATAATTCTTTACACATCTCAGGTTGTCACTATCCATATCCTTACTCCCAATCCTTTCATTCTCACGTTCCTTAGACTCACCTCATCCTTTGCCCACATTCACCTACTTTTACGTTACTCAACATACAAACATATCACTCATCTCATCTCACAAAACATGCTCTATGTCTCTATACACCATACCAATCTTCCTTTTCTTTTTCCACTATCTATCACAACACATATAACTCATGTCCTCCCACCGAACTCATACTCACCACAGGTGCCACTCACTACACCACAAGATTGGGTAACTTACGCGTCAAGACCAATATACATGTAAAACAATGCATAAAAGAGCCAAATAATAACTTTGAATTAAACATAATATGCAACGAATTCAAAAGATAAGCATATGACCCAAAACAGGGTCACTAGATCGAGTACATGCCACTCGATCGAGTAAGTGACTTACTCGATCGAGTAGGTCAAGATAAGAAGCACGTAAAACAAATCACCAGGGCTACTCGATCGAGTAATCGAGGTACTCGATCGAGTGCCCCTTACTCGATCGAGTACCAAGGATACTCGATCGAGTACCCTAATTCTCAAGACTTTGTCCAGTTTTCAGTAAAACAGTCATAACTCACTCATTACTTGGTCAATTTGGGCGTGTGACCTATCGTTAGAATCGTAAAAGGACAAGCTATCATCTCCAATTGGAATCACATCAAAATCATTTATGCATCTCAAGTTATAACAGTTTAAAGACAACCTCTTTATAAACGAAAAACACAACTATTGATTTTTACTTCCCAAACGACTTAAACAACAACCAAGCAAACAAAACCAGTCCAAAGCTCATAAAACCAGTATTCGTAATCATACGTTACTATTTTCAAAAATCAAGCAACAACATTCATCATGCACATAGGTTATTTAACTTGTCAATCACGATTTACCCACATAAACATGCTCCACCCATGAATTTCATATTCTTATGCAATTACTTACTTAATCTCTTCCAACTAATCCATCAATTACAGCTACACACTTCTTACAACATATACCCATGAACAATCGTGGACAAGTACATAAACTTATCATACAACTCTATGCAGACAAAATATACGTATACAACACAACATTTCTATTCGCATGTTATTATTATGTCACATCATGAATCATCCATCATGTTTCTCATTCCAACCACAGTTCTATATATCTCATCAACAAGTTTCCTCATATCACCATTTTCTTTCACATGCTCAACTTTCTACTTCAACATCCAACAATTAACACATTCCATCACATTCATAAACCAGTTAACCAAACACATATACGACTCGACAAACACTTTCCCACGTGACCGGTTCAAAGTTGTAGGGCGACCCCTTGCGGCTTTAGGACGTCTCCCAAGCCTTTGCAATAGCTCCTACAACTTTTACCCCGGGTTCATTTTAATTGACTCCCTATGTTCATTAAGTTCATTGGTTACAGGTTTCAGGATCGTCGCTCTGATACCATTTGTAACACCCCCATACTCCAAGTGCCTTACCAGGACCACTTAAGGCATGGAAATGCTACCATCTCGGTTACCCGAGGCAATGATTATCATAAGACAATAAAGAAACATATTTAAATAATAATTAACGTTTAAAGTGATTACATGCCAAAAACCAAAAAGCGATAAAAGGAAATACAAGTTCTCAAAACTATCTCGCTATCGAAATACTATCAAGCGTCGACACGGCGGAAGACTTCTAAACCGCAACGTGGTGACTCATCCCGCCTATCCCATACGCATCGTCTCATACCGCTCAATAATCGCTCACCACCCCGAATGGATCACCACGTTTTTAAAACATTTAACGGGTCGATACTAATCACACAATTCAATATATCAACAATAAGATAAACAGACAATTTGAACTGTCACACACACACACACACACACACACCACCAACTCCCATCATCTCAATACCGACCGTCCACTTTGGACCCCGCCCGATGGGGGACGCAGCCTGTTCCCACCTAATCCCCGCTCATCGTACGAGCGATAACCCTGTCCCATTAATGTGCACATCCCCTTCCGTGGCGGGTTCCACGAAGGGCGAAACTAGGGCGTGAAGCCACTCCCGCAAGTGACTCCACTCAGCCGAGAACGCATCTCGAGAACCAGAGACAACAATCACAATCACAACCGTCACAACACAATTACGATATTAATCAATAATCACAATCAACCACCGTCACAACACAATTACGATATTAAACAATCAATCTCAACACATCAACAATCATCCCATTATGGGACTAATACTGAGTAGGAAATCCTACCTGGAAAGCACAACACGCAGACGGTATCTACGGTTTGTCTCAAAACGCCTCTTCTATGAACTCTCCTCCTACCATACAACACATAGATACTACTATTCAATTACTATTCATAAAAACCCCCAACTCCTAAATTAGGGTTTCACTATTCTTAACAAAACAGTATATAAATTATATTAGAAGCTTACCCTCGACGCAAGGAATCCAACGACACGAATTACGATACGATCCGACCGTCTGAACTCCGGGAATTGTCAAGAACGCGATTAGGAAGAAGACAAGTTGCTTTCTCTCTTAAACAGGTTTTAGGTTTTGTAAAAAGTGATTTAGAACAAAGACGAATTGGTTTAAATACCTTAATCGCGTAATTAACAAAACCCGAGAAAACTCCCCCGTAAAACCGGACACTCGATCGAGTACCCAAGGTACTCGATCGAGTACCCCCCTACTCGATCGAGTGCCCCAGCTACTCGATCGAGTGCCCAACAGGTCAGAAACTATTTATCTTCGCAACTTGCCCTTACTCGACAGAGTAAGGGCTACTCGATAGAGTACCCCCCAAGACATATAAATACGGAGTATTACAATGGGCTAGTTTTTCTACCTAAGAAAAATAGGCATGCAATGCTACAAGTTAGGTTTTCATCATTGTGTTTTCCACCTAAATAAAAAACACAATATTATCCTAAACATCCTCCATTATTTCGGCACATATAGATAAAATGGGAGTTCATTTTATTTTGTCATTTGTCAGTTGTGACATATGTGACATGTTACTTGACATGTGAATTTGTAATGTATTTTTATCATATTAAAAATCAACATACTCATAAAATATGTCATTTACAAAATCGACTAGTAATTCGTAATTACTTGTACCAAAACGGTTTATCAAATTATAAATTACAACGTCTTGTATTTATAATAAATTATTCATTCAATTTCAATTTCAATTGTTTCGTAAACAATAATTTAATCCAAGCAATAAAACAATTCAATTACTTAGACTGTATCTATTATAATCGAATTACAATAAGACACGTTAATTTTACTCACAAAATCATCCGTCAATTTTTAAGCAATTTAATTAATCCGTATCGGCATACGATTAATTAAATAATCAATTAAGAGTATTTCCCTATAGGTATGACCTAAGGGGATCAACTGATCACCACCGTCGCACGACAATAATGTCAATCTCTAGTCATCCAATCATTACCGATATGTGTGGACCAGTTGACTGTAAAATATTACATCCCACATGTATTCTTAAAATGAGATTTAAACATGTGATCAATATGATCGACAATTGTGATCGCATTATTGTCGGGGACACTTACTCCAACAGGACGCTCGCGTGAGGATTATGGTGTGTGATGGTGGGTATTTATAGAGAAATGTGGGGTGGTAGGTCGGTTGAGTTTGCTTAGAGGCTAAGCAGGATAGCCCATTGAGGCGCGAGGCACCTAGTGATCCAAATGGGTGTACTGTCCTTTTCGCAAATTTGGATTTTCCATTTGTTCTAACCAATGATTTTTTGGTTGTGATTTTGGTCTTAAGTGATTGCTTAGTCGTGTAAGCTTGATCTTGGGTGTTATTTGGGGTAGGTATTTTGTGTTCTTGACTCGGGTTTGACCCGTCTGAGTCGGGATTTGAATTTCGAGTCGGTTTTTGGCCCGGTGTCGGTTTAGACTCTAATTAGTGTCATTTTAATGCAAATGGCAAGATAAAACCATTCATGGAATTATTTTCGACATTTGAGATTTTGGTTGACTCGGGTTGACTCAGGTTGACTCGAGTTGCGGGTTTCTGAGTCGGTTTTGGGTGTGATGACGGTTCTAACTCTAAATAGTGTTATTTTAATGCAAATGAAGTTTGTAAACCATGAAATCATTTTTCATATCCGAGTAGTGCATCAAACCGTCTCGTATATAGCCAATCCACGCACGCATATCAAAAACACGTTATAGTCCGATCATCATCGGGTGGTTTTTTTGAAGGTGCAGATATTGGGTATCTACAAAGCCCCCACTTTGACTGAGGCTTGGACGTGGCGAAAATCAAAGAATAGCCTCCAGGTCAATCAAAGATTACAACCTGAAGACCATTGCGACGTCGAGGCGACTCAAAAGGTTTTAAGCCAAGGACCTGCCGTCGGGAAGGGCGACGTCGAGGCGACTTGGGAATTCGAGTCAAGGACCCGCCGTTAGGAACATTTTAGAGTCTGTCGACTTCTGATTCGGGTCGTTTAAAGTCCACTAGAGTACGTATAAAGGCTCGCCAGCCATAAGAATGAGTCATACCTGAGGCATCTTCGGGATATGTCCTTGAATTGTTTGCATGCAAAGGCTCGCCAGCCGTGTTGAAGGTGCGTTTTGAGGCTCGCCAGCCATAGGAAGGAGTCATACCTGAGGCATCTTCGGGATATGTCCTTTAATTGCTTCTTGTGTGCGTGCAACGGCTCGCTAGCTATATTGAAGGTACGTTTTGAGCCTCGCCAGCCATGTTGAGGGTGGTGCGTTGTGAGGCTCGCCAGCCATGTTGAAGGTGCGTTTTGAGGCTCGCCGGCCATATTTAATGTGATGCGTTTTGAGGCTCGCCAGCCATCGATGGTCGAATGATCGACTGTGGGAAATAGCCTGAAACATCGGGCTTATTTCAAGATATTGTTTGGTAATGACTTCCAACCAGGTTGACGTTGATAGGTTTGGGTAGGGAGCAATGAACTCCAACTTGCTGTGGTCCTAAATGAACTCCGTAGGGATAAATCATCTAAGCAAGGCTCTCTGGAAAACCATTTAGGGAGAGCGCTGCGTCGGGATCATGAACGATGTTGCAAGGATCTTTGAAAGACCTGTGTGACTTCCATTTAAAAATCGGCACTCGCTGAGGAGTTAGAAACTTCTCAGGACTCGCCGGGGATATGAGTTGCCGCTCATTGGGAGTTTAGCGTATGCAATGTGACGCGGTTAAAGTCCTTGGACTGGACGGGTCGGCGTTTGTTGGGAAGAACCCAGTACTCAGTTAGAGTGCATTTTTCTTCTCAAGATTACCTGCATGGTTAGTGACCACACAAATACATAGACAAGCACGTAATATGCAAGCATATAAGCCCGTAAGCAAATAAGCATGTGATCAATTAGCATATAAGCAACTAGCATGTAATATCTCTCGTGAGGGGAGATAGAAGTTTCGAAAGTTGTGAAGCTTAAAATTGAGTCTTCTTGCTAGTGGATCCGTGATTTAATAGATAGGAGACACGTGACCGTTGGGATACTGACCCACGCAGACGCACACTGATAGACTGACAAATGGGAAGTCGTGAACGTGACACAAAGTCAGTGTCGACACAACACGGGGGTGACTCTGACAAACTTTGCTTATGTGTGTGCAACTCCTTAGCCAAGAAAAGGGTGACAACGCGCATCAAATCCCTGAGGTAGAAGGTCCGCTCGGCTGGGGAACACGAATTAATTATCTTCTCTAGACATCTTTGCCTCCGTTTGCTTGTTTGAGATCCCTTCTCGAGTTTTGATGATTCGGAGAGCGGAACTAAGACCTTGTCATCGTCCGAACCGAGCACTAGGCTATGGGCGGTTTTAATTTGGATTGTAGTTGGTATTCAAATGATGTTTGAGGATAAAGGACGGGTGGCGTCTTGAAAGAGAAACCTCCGGAATGAGGACGTGGGAATTTGACAAAACAAGGAACGGGCGACGTCTTAAGAAAGAAGCTCCCAGTAAAGAGGTATAAGATTAATTTTTTTGCAGTTGGGTGGGCTGCTTTTGAGGACTGATCTTGATGGTTGAGATTGAAATGGGTGTGCGGTTGTGTCCTTGTTCGGGGATTGCCTACGTATTCGCGTGTTTGCGAAATCAAACCAGATCGTAGTTCTGTTGGGTGTGAAATGAGTAAAAAATTGAAGATGTGAAAATTAAATGTGTGTGGGGGTGTGGTTGTGTCCTCGTAATAGGACTGCCTACGTATTCGCGTGTGTGCGAAATCAAATCAGATCGTAGTTCTGCGTGTGTGTTGATAATTGAATTTGAGATGTATGGTTGTGTCCTTGAAGGACTTCCTACGTATTCACGTGAAGTGAAATCAAACCAGATCGTAGTTCTGAATGTGTTTTGATAATTGATTTTGAGGTGTATGGTTGGGTCCTTGAAGGACTGCCTACGTATTCACGTGAAGTTAAATCAAACCAAATCGTAGTTCTGAATATGTGTGTGTGCCTAAGCTAACTGTTAGGACCTTAAAGTGTGTGGGTCACGACGGTGATGTGACTCTTAATAGCGCACATTTAGTCCCCTAATTGAACCTATTTTGCATACTAATATAGCATTTCTTGGCCATTTTATCCGTCAATTCCTTCCTATTTTGCTTTCCTATTGCATTTTATATGTCTCGTAGGAAAGAAGAAAATGAGGTGGAATTCCCATCTCCCGTGCATATTTGGAAGCTTTTTTGACGATCTTAGATGGACTAGTATGAAGAGGAGGCAAGAACGATGACCAAAGAAGTAAGATCATAGGCCTTTAAGCAAGAGGATGAAATCCTGTGCCAGGATCCATGCGTCCTTGGCACGGGACGGGCGGATTGCAGTGCCCTGATCCGAGCGGCTTTTTACTTGGGACGAGCGGATATCCAGAAAGACTGGCCATGCTTCAAGCCGATCCGAGCGGATCGTGGTGGGAGTTGCAGCCTAATCTGCGCATTTCCCTCGGGACTTACAATTCTCTATCCAACACTTAGCATTGTTATTTACTAACCCACCCTTTCTTAACCTAATGATGTACTACTATATATACTCCATTTGTAATAATCAAGAAATTAAGTTCCCTTAGGAGAAAAAGCCCTCTTAGAGGAGGCAAACCTTCCTTAGATTAGATTAGAAGTAGATTAATCAAAATCATTCCACAAAATTACACATTAATCTTTCCTTAATCATTGTTCAAGTTTATTATTATTGGGTAATTGAAGATTATTGGGTTATTATTGGAGAATTGACAACTCTTCATCAATCAATCAAGTTTTTTTCTATTATTCTTTCCTTTCCAATTGTTCATCTTAAGTTTGGTATAATTCCTTTACTCTTTATTGTTTATTTCCTCACTCTTTTATCATGTTTATACTTGTTGTGATGATTGACATCATTGATGACATGTTTTCCATGATAATGAGTGAGTAGTTACTTAACTAGGATTAGTGGGGGATTAGGGGAGTTAATCATGGGATAGGTTTATGCTTGATGAGGTCATATGAATGCTTGCTTATTGTTCTTCAACTTATGCACATCTCATGTTTGATGAAATGCATGATTGACAACCTAGCATGTTTCTCTTATCTTTTCAATAAGGCTTGTAAGATATAAACCAACTCAAGTCTTATTAGACCTTGCATATTATTGAGTAGGGAAAACCCAAATCGCTTTGTAGGTGTTGTACAGTCACAAATGACTCGGCTCCGGGATGTAAGTTTCCCTAGGATTTGGTTTATCATGCATGTGGTTTAATAGGAAGAATTAAGTCGACTTGTAGGTGTTGTACAGTCACAATTGACTTGGCTCCGGGACCCAAATCTTCTTATGAACTATTTGACACGAATTAACTTAATTCCGACAATAATAAATTGCTTGCTTCTATTTAACTCATCTATGCTATCTTACCAGGATTTCCCTATGATCCCATGACATCCTAGTATCCTTTATTGCTTATTTACATCTCTTAATTTATTGTTTGTTTTACTTTATTGCTTCTATTAGTCTAGACACACCAACTCCAACCCAAATCAATTGTGACACTAGCATAAATTGATATAGATAGGCTTAGCACCCATAGCACACCGTCCCGTGGATCGACCTCGACTTAACCACTAACTAGTTGTTTGTTGAGAAATATAAATGTGTTTGATGGAGTGAACAACGACTCGCTAAACATCAAAATGGCGCCGTTCCCGGGGACGGTGTTATGTGATTAAGTTCTTGTTTGATCGTCTATTTTAATTTTGCTCTAACCTTGAGGAACTTGTTCCTCAAGGTCTTTCTTACCATTTTATTGTAGTTTCCTTGCTTGTAGTTGTATCTTTGTCTTAGCTATGATGATGGCCCAAGGCTTGTTACTGTTGGAAAATGTGTCCTCAACAATAGTGCGTTCATATGATTTAATATCATAATTAAATCTCATATTAAGAATACATAAGGGATGATTCATTATATAGTCAACTGATCAACATTAATCGGTAACGATTGGCTTGCTAGAGTTTGACGTTACTGTCGTGGGACGGTGGTGGTCAGTTGATCCCTTAAGGTCACACCTAAAGGATGATGCCCTAATCAGTAAAGTTGATTAATTGTATGACGATACAAGTTGATCAATTCCTTAAAATTGAACAATTCATTTGTGAGAGAGAAAATTGATATCTTATTGTAATGGGATTAAATAAGATTTATTTTAGTAATAAAAATACTTTATTTCTAAAATTGCTTATTGTTTGAGAAACGATAGAGATAAGAATGAATGGTAAATTATAATTACAAGATGTTGTGAATTATAATTATATGACCCATTTTATTTATGTGATCAAGTATCACTAGTCAATTTGTTATATGTAATTTAATTAATTTATAAAATGATATTTATGCGATAAACATGCATTAAATTAACTAATAACATGTAACATAATACATGTGACATATTGTGCGACAAATGACAAATTGACAAAATAAAATGGTAGTCCATTTTATGGTACATGAACCGAAATGGAGGGAGACATGGTGGTGTGTGTGGCTAATTATTTTATGTGATAAAATAGTATGTAATCATACCCTACATACTAGCCTTCTTACCTATTGCATTGTGAAGACAAAAAGCAAAAGAAAAAGATGCCATTTTGGCCTCTTCCCACCGGTTGCATGCTCTCCATAAGAGAACATTTTGTTCTCATCTTTACTTGTTCATTCATTCATACATCTCATGCATGCAAAATCTCTACAACTCTCACAACTCTCTAAAATGTCTTAGAATCTTCATAAATTGTTTATTTTTAGATTACTAATATTATTAGTGTAATATATGAGTATTAGTAATCAATTTTAAGATATACTACTAAACAAATATCTAGCACATATTATTTAGTAGTGATAAGGGCAAGTCTTGGGTGAAATCAAAAGGAGTGACTTCTATACTTGGAGTCTTTGTAGGATCATCCTTATTTTCATAATAGCTCAAGAACAAGTGAAGGTAGGAGACCTTACTTGTGCCCACAAAAACCGAAATTAACAATGTAAAGGACATTGTTTTCTTATAAATCTCTTATTTTGTTATGCATGCACTAGATCTAAAGAACTAAAAATTAAAATGTTAATTTGTTCACTATTAGAAGAGTCTAATAATAGGTATATGAACCTAACAAGTGGTATCAGAGCATAGGATGTTGCATACATAATCGGTTATTGTTTTTCCGAGTTAAAATGTTAACATATAAAACTAAAAATTTGAGTTTTATGAAGATAAAGCCACGAAAATTTTTGCATGCTATATATTATGGTCCTAAAATATTTTTAGGTCATTTTTATGATTTATGGAAACTTATAGCTCATTATAATGATTTTTAGTGATTTTATTACATTTTTTTGATTAAAATGAACTTTTATTCACTAAAATAAGTTACCCTTCGCTAATGACCATGGTATTTTAGTATGACCTCACATGAATTTTTTATGTATTGCATGTAAAATATCATATTAATGTGATTAATATTTCATGATTTATGAATTTTTAGTGTAAAAATGGCATAAATGGAGGTTAAAATGACTAAAAATGGTTAATCTTACTCTCCGACCTTGAAAATTTTATATGATCTCACATGCATATTTTTCAAGTTGTGTGTAAAATCTCATATTAATTAGATTAATATTTCATGATTTATGATTTTTATGAGATAAAAATGGATTAAAGGAGGTAAAATGGTTAAAAATAGTTAAATTTCGAATTGGGTCATGAAACTTTAATATGTGGTCACATGCATAATTTAAAGAGTGTATGTAAATTTCGAGATAGAATGATCTCATTTTGCATGATTTATGAATTTTTAGTGTAAAAATGGCATAAATAGTGACTATTTTAGCATAAATAGATAAAACGAATTGCATGGCATGAGAAAATTATTTTATGTTGCATAAATATCCCACTTATCATATCTAAAGTTGTAAAATTAATGGGAGTAATTTTTGGATATTTTAGATGTTTTATGAGATAAAACCGATAAATTGCAACTATATGTTCTCAAAATTAATTCGAAAATTTTAACCATGATTTTTGACATTATGAGTGTCATGGAAATATTCCAGAATATTCAAAAATTTAAAATTCAAATTTTGAAATTGTTGTAATTTTATTTGGATTTATTTCATAAATGTTATGATTTTAAGGTAAAAAATGAGAATAAAACTTAAATCAAGTTGAATTATTGTCAAACATTGAGTGATAACTAATTTTTTAGTCCTAATAGTGTTAGGATAATTAACATGAGCTTAGATGTGATTTAAGTGTTAATTTGTGATTTTAAGAGGTTATTATCACGCATTTCCATAAAACCGGGTTATATATATACGATATAAGTTAAATAGGGTGATTTGGCACATAATTTGGCATGATAGGTACATATTATAATGCTGCATATTTCAATTGTTGAATGTCTTTTATTTATATAATTTTGAATTATGTAATTTTATCTTAGTATGGCCTTAGTTTTAATCGATATTACCCGTAATGAAAGGGAATTTTGATTCCGTTGTAATTTAATGTGATCTCGTATCACTTTTATTTCATTAGTTTTTCCATTTTACAAATGTATAATAGGAATAGCTTTGTATTTTTATTATTATTTGTAATTATGGAGTATCTTCACAGACGGTGGCATTCGGAAAGGTGATCCGACGAAGACGGTGTTCTTGAGAGGCGTGCCAATTGAAGATTCAAGGGACCAATAGAGTTGGTTTCCGAATATGTAATAGATTATTAGATTTTCTATTTTAGCAAGGCCATACTAGGAATTTACTTTATTTATTGCTTTGCATTTCTTTTAATATGTTACATGCATTGCCAAATCGCCATAATATCACATGCATATCATATCGAGTCATCGACCGTGTCAATTATAATTATCATAGTTCACCGCTTTAGTTCACTTAAAACATGATAGATAATAAATTGACAAGACCCCTCACATATAATAATTGAGAAATAGCCTTACCAAATAGTAGAAACCATGAATCCCAATTTCATAAGGGAGTTAAGCCGCCTTCACCGTAATACAAACCATGTTACGTTGGGTAAGTGGGTAATAAAATGTTATTACATCGAAATTTAGATTGAGCTCAACGGAAGTATTCGTGACCGTAGTCGCATGTGTTCCGGGCTAAAGATGAAAATTAGAGTAATTTTTATCGACCGAGAGTTCTAAAAGTAGAATCGATTAAGAGGTTAATCCACCGAGTTGTATTAATAAGGGATGACTCGGCTCACCGTACCCGTATTAATATGAATTTGGATCTCGGGATCATTTATAATAGTTGGGTAGAGGTCACTATATAAATGAAATACTTGTTTACAAGTATTATTAAAACGATAGATGTTAATTATTTCCTTCATTTCCGTTTTTGTAGTTATTTATTTGCAATCGATTCATCTAATAAATCCTACACCGATCACCATTAATTCATGGCTCCAATCATTCAATGATAAATGCTTCTCGTATATCGACGACCCGATTAGAGCATTACTCTTTAGCATTAGTGAAGATGGGAATCTTTGTCTTTTTACTACTTCTACACCTCCCACTCCCATACTCATGCCCACCTCTTAGGTAAGAGGATCATATGAGGGGAATCTCACAAATTCCAAGATATCCTTATTTGATGAAACAAGGAGAAATATCAAATTAAGTGGGAGTTCTAGAAAGAGTGTCCTTGCAACTGAAAGGAGTATTGGTATTAATAAAGGAAAGGCAAAGATGGGTGAGAAACCCAAATCCGATTGTGAATTGGAAGTTGATAGTGAGACTACCACAAAACCAAGAAGGGTGCCCAATCCTACGATGAATGTCATTATTTTAATGTGATGGGCCATTGGAAGTGTAATTGCCCCAAGTATTTGGAAGATATCAAAGTTGGACTTAACACTCCAAGTGGGACTTGGAAAAGTGGAAAAGCTAAGCAAGGGTGATGTGGATCGCCGACAAGGAAATGGAGCTCGGGTAGCCGCCACTTCAACAGATATTTATGTAATTGTTTTAGCAAACAACTTCGAGTTGTAATCTACATAATTGTTATTATGTACCCACCTTGTCTAAAACATTATTTCCATTTCTATGTTAGACATGAAAGGATTTATTTTGTTGAAAATAGACATGGCTGTGAGCCATGTCACTTATCTTAAGATATACTTGTTTTAGACACTTCCAACTCATGCAAAGATATCTTCATCCAAAAGACTCAAACAAAGTAATTCAAATGATTTATGCATTTGGCCTTTTTCGATTAGGTTACATAAATGAGAAACGCATTAAAAGGCTAGTGATGACTAGATTTTGAACCATTTGATTTATCAATCATATGGAATATGCGAATCTTGTCTCCTTTGCAAAATGATTCGTACTCCCTTTAGGGTCTGTTTGGATTGAAGGAATTGGAGAGAAGGGGAGGGGAGGGAAAGGGAGGGATTTAATTTCCTTTGTTTGGATAAAAAATATGGGAGAAAGGAAATGGAAGGGGAGAGAAATGAGAGGACTTATTTTCCCTCCTATAGAACAAACTATAATCTTTCCAAAGGTGGCAAGATTTGGAAAGAAAATATTATTTGGACTCTAATTATACCACCAACATCCTTCAATCCTCCATCCATTCTTCATCTCCCTCCTTCCTCCCTTTCCATTTTCCCTCATAATTTTTGTTATCCAAACACCCACATCCCATTTGCCCTCCCCTTCTCTCCCCTCCCTTCACCTCCCCTCACTCCCCCTCCCCTCCCCTTCCCTCCTAAAATTGTATCCAAACGGACCCTTAGTGGTAAAGGAACACGAGCAAGTGATTTGTTAGGACTAATACATGCCGATGTATGTGGTCAAATGAGCATCGCCGCAAGGAGAGGTTATGACTACTTCGTCACTTTTACCGATAATTTAAGTAGATATGGGTATATTTACTTGATCAAATATTAAGTGAAGCTTTTGATAAATTTAAAGAATTTCTGAAATGAAGTAGAGAACCAATTGCACAAAAGGAGTTAAACCATTACGATCCGATCGTGGTGGCAAAGATCCAAGTAATGAATTTGATTTATTATATATGGTTTATGACCTTGTGTCACTACCGATAAGATTAAACTAACATGAGTCAAGTTGAGTTGTTGAACTCACTTTTGGGGATTTTTATTTTAATCTGGAGGGTCAACCTGGAGATACCTAGAATAGAGAGTCTATTTAACAGTTGACATGGATAAGACTCATATATAATATCTGCCGTAAAAGAGCTGGTCTTTTTGAGCTAAAGCGTCAGTCTAGAGGAACTCCTAGTACTCCACTATATATAAGTTTGTGTCTCACAAAGCTATCTCTTTAGAAGATAGAAGTATTTCTAAGAGATAGAGTGGGAGTAGATGAGATCGTCACAAACATGTCTTATAGTTAATGTGTTACTTTGTGAAAGTAATGAAACTATAATCTATAAAGATAGAGTGGGAGTATAGTTCAGTGGGAGTTTTGCGCACATGTCTTGTTGTTAAAATATTGCTTTGCGAAAGTAATGGTATTGTCCTAAGTCGACTTTGTTACATACGAGCCATAGCATTACAATCCAAAGATTGTTACTCAAGAATAGATTCACTTAAAGGCAAGGGTCTCCTTAAAGTGAATAGAGCTTTAGAGTACTTAAATGCATAGATTGACAAAAAGATGTTAATCAAGATAAATAATGTTAGGAATTGCCGCATTTCATTTTAATGAAGAATGGTAAATGAGATTAAAATTCGCTTTTCTAAAATGGGAATTTAGAGAAGGAAGTGTTTGAAACACAAAACCTTAGATGAGATCTAAGAATCCTAACATATTATGCGTAGCTATCTTAAGTGATCACAAGATGGTCTTAAGCTAGCATTAAAGGATTATTTTCATTCATGTGATAATAGTGTTGGAGCTTGTGTCCTCCACAAATTAGTGTGATAACATTTGTAAATCTCTTACAGGTTCACAAGGGTATACTTCGTATATTTAATCAGTTGATTAACGTTTACCTAATAACGGTTGGCTTGCTAGAAAGTTTGACGTTATTATCATGCAGATGGCGGTGATCAACTGGTCCCTAAAGGTCACACCTATAGGATGTGTTTGAGAAATGTGGTTATAGAAATATAAACACATTGATGCCTAATATGACTAAAAAGTTAGTCAATGTGTTGATGAGATAATTATTTAATGAAAATTAAATAATATTAGTTGAGACGAATTAACTGTCAATTCGTAAATTAAATATAATAAGTTATATTTAATTAAATGTATGTAATGTTAGCTTGGACGAATTAATCTGTTAATTCGTAATTAAATATAATCAGTTATATTTAATATCAACAAGATGAATGTGTCATAGTGGTAATAGTGAGGGTACACAAACCAAGAGGTCATGGGTTCGATCCTCACTAGATGACAATTCAACACATTTTATATATTTTTGGAAAGACCAAAAATAAGGAGATTATACTCCTTATTCGGTCAGATGGGCCGAAATTAGGTGAGCTTTATTCTTCCTAATTTTCGGTCAGTATAAGAAAGAAAGGGAGAAAATTATTCTACCTAATTCTTTTTCTTGACCTAGCCTCTCTCTCTCATCAGAAAAACACAAAAACAACTAAATTTTACCGAAAAGTTTAGATCGATTTCTAGCATAATCAAGGGGCATATCTCATATCGTCTTGGGTGCAACTAATAGGCGAATATCAATTTTGATATTGTTCTTAGGCCAATTTTGCTAGGACCGAAGGTTAATTCTGAATCCTTTATACTTTGATTATGTATTTTGTTTATGACTATTGATCATCATTGTTAAATTCGTTATAATCCTTCTATATTAAGGGAAGTATACAGATTATTTCACACAAGTGGTATCAGAGCACTAGGCCACGGTTTTTAATCTTGATGATTTTCATAAATTTGTATGTGAACAATGAGGATTTTCGGAAAAATTTTAGGGTTTCGAAATTTTTTTGGTTCGGCAAATTTTTTTTTGTGCCGAATTTTTTTTTTTTTTCTGCCGTTTTTTTCTTTTAGTTTGATGATATTTTTCCATTTTATTTTTCATATTATAGTTTATAATCAGTTAAAATTATCATATGAAGAATTGATAGTTTTTGATTTAATGCAGATTAAGTTAAAATTAAATGGAATCGTCATGTTTATGATAAAAATAATGTTTTTTCTATATAGTTTTTGGCATATAAATTAATCATGTTTATTATTTCATATGCTAATCATGTTCTAATAGCAAATGTAAACAATTTTGTCATCAAATCTTGTTTAGGGCATATTGCCGTAAAAGAAAGAAAAAAAAGGAGGGAGGACGTTTTTTTTAGGGTTTGCCATAAAAAAAAAAAAAAAAAAATTTGTTTTTGTTTTTTTTGGTAAGCCGAGAAGAAAAAAAAAAGGGAAAGTTTTTTTCTTGTTTTTTTTTGCCTTATTGCCGAAAGAAAAAATATGGAAAGTTTTTTTTTTGTTTTTCCTAATTGCCGAATAAAAAAAAAGGGGGGCTGTTTTTTTTCAGCCGTGTGGAGCTGAAATTTTTTTTAAAAAAAAATAAAATTTTTGTTTATTTTTCAGCCGAGACCAAATTATAATTGGTTTTTGTTTTTGTTTTTTTATTTTGGCCAATTAGTTATTGTGAATCGGTTCACAATTTAAAGATACCGAGTTATTTTAAAGCAGTTTAAAATTTTGACGGATAGAATTTATATTACAAGTTTAATATGGATTAAGAATGAAATTAATGTGATTAATTGCGGAATTGTCACTTAATTTAATTTAAATAGGTGGTTTGGATAAATTAATCAACATAATTAAGGAATTGTGTTATGTATGTTTAATTTATTTTAGTTGATGCTTTTAAATTTTGTTGAATGAATCGAATGAATGAATTTTATTTACTTATTTATTTTTGCAATCGGTTGTAATTTGTAATACTTAGTGTGGCCTTAGTCAAATTATGTTTTCGTAATGAAGGAAACATGATTTTTATGTAATTATGAGATCTGGAATCTCCTTTATTTTAGTTTTGGGTTTTGAAATTAGAATGTAATAAATAGGTCAATTATGTAATTTTATTTATTGTAATTTCAAAGAAGACTAAAGATGAAGATTGGAGCTCACTCCCACTACATGGATCAAGATGGAACATCAAGACAAGCTTCTCGGGTCCAAGGATGGATTCCAAACTTGTATTTATTGTTCATTTTGATAGGATAGGCCACACTAGGACTTTTACTGTTTGTTTTTACGTTTTCATTCTTATTGCTTTTCATTCACATGTTAGTTTATGCATCATTTTCCGCCTAAAACTAAACCACCTACTACTAAAATGCATGAAAATTGACTCATATAGGTTGTATGTTAGTTTTCATGGACATGCAGATGTCACAGTCTTTAAGTCATCACCTTAGTTTAATCATTCTCGCATGCTAGATTTTAGTTCACTTAAAATGAATTAAAATAAAGTTGATGGGATCTTCCTCTAAAACGGAAATTGAGATTAGTCTTTATAAGGGCAAACATCTATGAATCCCTTCTTCGTCAGTAGGCCTAATATGACCCCTTCTACGTTGGGTAAGTAGTTGTGTTGACTTAGTTTACCTCAACATCATAGTCCGAAGAGTTTCTCGTGATTATGATGGACTAAAGATAGAATTTACAGAAATTTATCGACCAAGAATTCTAACGGTAGAATTAGCTAAAAAGTTAGCTTTTCAATTTACAGAGAATTGAGTCTTGGGATCAATTATATAATTCTTGAGGGAGGTCAATTGTATAAATGTTTTGAGTCTTCGCGTTATGACATTAGTTCATTAGACTTAAAATCAAAACGATGCACATGCTTATTATTTTTATTCTTCTTTTGCAGTGTAGAACACGATTATTTTCGATAATACTATTACAACAAATGGCTGGAAATAACGAAATCCCAATGTCGAGTGTCACACTTGCACGCGAATCCTGGCTGAAAATATTCATGGACCAAATGAATCAGTTCACACGTCT
The DNA here is from genome assembly GCF_048544455.1 of Silene latifolia. Classification (NCBI taxonomy): domain Eukaryota; kingdom Viridiplantae; phylum Streptophyta; class Magnoliopsida; order Caryophyllales; family Caryophyllaceae; genus Silene; species Silene latifolia. Next base: position 71,312,667 of record NC_133526.1, on the reverse strand, counting down.
GAAAAACGACGGGTCCAACTTTGCGGACTGGGAGGCAGCACTACGGAATGCTGCCATTGCTGACGGTAAGCTCAAGTACTTAACTGAGACAATACCGCCAAACCCAGGCCCAAATGCAGGAATCAATGATATTGATTCTTATAATGACTTCGCTATGGAAGCGGGTGCGATAAAGAACGTACTCATCTTTGCAATGGAAACCAATTTGCAGAGACGCTTCATTGCCCAAAGTGCAAACAAGATTTTCACTACGCTCACTAACGAGCTCTCAAAAGCACCGAGAATCGTTACATATGAGCATACCTGTCGCTTCTTTGATGCGAAACTCTAGAAGGGCCAACCAGTTAGCCCACACATTCTTCACATGATTGAGAATGTCGAGAAGCTGGAGGCACTGAATTGTAAAATCAGTGAGAGAATTGTCATTGACCGAATGCTTCATTCTCTTCGCGATGGTTTTGCCATTTTCAGGGCGAACTACTACATGAATGACTTGAAAAAGAGTCCTCATGAGCTACACTCCCTTCTCGTACAGACCGAGAAGGATATGAAATTGAGTGGGAGCGTGAAGCAGGATGTTCTCACGATTTCCAATAAAAGTAAGGGTAAGGGCAAGGCGAAAGGCGACCTAGCTGTAGGTAAGCCAAAGTTTAAAAAGCCAGGAAACGGTAAGAGTGGGCCTGGTGAGACTAGTGGCTCACAGGGCAAGGCAAAGAGCAAGGGCGGTGACATAGAGTGCCACCATTGTCACAAGACTGGACATTGGAGGAGGAACTGTCCCGTCTACCGTGAGGACATCAAGGCAGGCCGCGTCGTTCCTGTTGGTATGTCATCTTATATTCATATGATTGAGATTAACCATGCAAGTTTCGGAACTTGGGTACTTGATACTGGTTGTGGTTCTCATCTGTGTAATCATTTGCAGGGCCTAAAGAACATCATACCTCTCGAAAAAGGTGATGTGGACCTGCGAGTCGGGAATGGAGCACGAGTTGTTGCTGTCTCGAAGGGAACATATGTAATCCAACTCCATAGTGGTTTTGAGTTATTTTTAAATAACTGTTACTATGTACCCAGTTTATCTAAGAACATTATTTCTATTTCCGTACTCGATGTAGACGGTTTTACATTTTCAATAAAGGATAATACCTGTATTTTCTTTTTAATGAAATGATTTATGGCAAAGAAGTTTCCATGAATGGAATTCACATCTTAGATCAACCCACGGAAGTATTACACATGAATAATAAGAAATTAAAGGTTGGTGACAAAGATCAAATCTATCTATGGCATTGTCGAATGGGACACATAAATGAGAAACGCGTAGAGAAACTCGTCGATAATGGGACTATTCCCGCATTCGAATTTTCTACATATGACACGTGTGAATCATGTCTCATTGGCAAAATGACTCGAATTTCCTTCAAAGGTGTTGGAATGCGCGCTAGTGACCTATTAGGACTCATACATACGGACGTATGTGGACCTATGTCAATTACCACTAGAGATGGCTATAGATATTTTATCACTTTCACGGACGATTTATGTAGACACGGATATGTCTACTTAATGAAGCATAAAAGTGAGTCCTTTGAGAAATTCAAGGAATACCAGAACATGGTACAGAACCAACTGGGTAGAAAGGTTAAAGCACTCCGTTCAGATCGGGGTGGCGAATATCTTTCAAATGAGTTTGATCAACACCTTAAAGACTGTGGAATCGTTCTACAGTTAACTCCACCTGGAACACCTCAATTGAATGGTGTGTACGAACGGAGAAATCGAACCTTACTCGATATGGTTCGATCCATGATGAGTCACACAGTAGTGCCTGATTCATTATGGGGTTATGCTCTTTTGTCAGCCGCTCTTATACTTAACCGAAATCCGTCTAAAGCTGTCGACAAGACTCCATATTAAATGTGGAAGGGAACGGACCCTAACTTGTCCTTTATTCGGGTTTGGGGCTGTGAGGCTTATGTCAAGTGGAGACACGAGGATAAGCGCGGCCCGCGATCGGTCAAGACATACTTTATAGGTTATCCAAAAGGAACATTTGGTCATTACTTCTACTCGCCTACCGAACATCGAGTTTTTGTTGCGGCTAGTGCGACGTTCTTAGAGAAAGAATTTCTCGAGAACAAGATGAGTAATAGAACCTTCGAGTTCGGAGATTCAGAACCAACTCATCGAGGAACGGATGGAGGAAGTTGTTCCTCCAACTGATGATACGGTTAATATTCCTGAGGAACTTAGGAGGTCGGGTAGAGTCTCTCATCCTCCGGACAGATACATTGGTATGGTCGAGGAGAATGACGTTTTTCTCCTAGAGAGTAATGAACCCGCTACCTATAAAGGTGCTATGACCTGTTCCGACTCAAAGCTATGGCTCGAAGCCATGCAATCCGAGATGGACTCCATGTATGAGAATGACGTATGGGATCTAGTTGATTTACCTAATAAGGTAAAACCTCTACAGTGCAAATGGCTTTAGAAGATAAAGCATTTTGTAGACGCGCAACCAGATACCTATAAGGCACGACTTGTGGCAAAAGGTTTCACTCAAGTGCAAGGATTGCATTATGATGAGATTTTTGCACCTGTAGTCATGCTACGTTCCATTCAGATAATCTTAGCGATTGCCGCATTTCATGATTATGAAATTTGGCAAATGGATGTGGTAACCGCCTTCTTAAACGGTTATTTGGAGGAAGAGTTGTACATGGTGCAACCCGAAGGTTTCATAGATCCTGAGCATCCTAAGAAAGTATGCAAGCTTAAGCGTTCCATTTATGGACTTAAGCAAGCTTCTCGGAGTTAGAATCATCGTTTCGACCAAGTGATAAAAGAGTATGGTTTCACTCGATCGGTCGAAGAACCATGCTTATATATCAAGTCGAGTGGGAGCAAGATTGTATTCTTGATATTGTATGTCGATGACATACTCTTGATTGGGAATGACATTCCTCTCCTATCTTCGGTTAAAGAATGGTTGAAGAACCATTTCCAGATGAAAGATCTGGGTGAGGCACAGCGCATTTTGGGAATCCGTATCTACCGAGATAGATCACGACGGACGTTATCACCTAGTCAGGAGTCTTATTTGGATAAGATTATTGATAAGTTCAGTATGACCAACTCCAAGATGGGGAACCTTCCAATGACGTGTGGGATGCAGTTGAGCAAGTCTCAAGTCACCCACGACGCCTGAAGGGGTTGAACGCATGAATCGTGTTCCTTATGCATCAGCTATAGGATCAATCATGTATGCCATGATATGCACACGTCCAGACGTGGCACATGCATTGAGTATGACGAGTCGGTACCAAAAGAATCCAGGTACCTACAGAGGACTAAGGATTGGGTATTGACTTATGGAGGAGATACTAAGCTATGCGCAACCGGTTACGCAGATGCTAGCTTCCAAACGGATCTCAGTCCGGTTCGTCTTCACTCTTAGTGTGTTGTAGCAGAATCCACTACTGAATTGTTGAATTATGATAAGCATGTAGGGCACGTCATTTCCATGGGAATTAAACGTGTTCCTGAGTTGTAGTACTTGATTATGGATTTGATACATTATCTTTTTCATACACTATTTATAACTGCATCGTTTTATTATAATATTTTGTTTTTCATGTGGATTGTACTGACAACATTGAACGCCACAAAGTGAACTGAATTACATTATATTTGTTTTGGTCCGTAATCGCCAATGTGAGCTGATAACTCCGGCTATTATATTGTGCAGTCGGTTGATGGTGGGTTCAACGAGCCATAAGTCAAACGGTTGACTGATCGATCACAGATGCGAGATTATAACGATAACTCGTAGGACAACTTTTTGTGACAACGTAATGGAGTCCTAAATGTTTAAAAACATTCGGTGCCAGGTCGTGGATAGGACATCCATTGTGTTCCTAGAGTCTATTCTTTTGACTATCGACTGTCTCTTGAGATTAAGGCAGTTTTTGGGTGACTTTAGTTTCTTTCTCACGGTCTGCCGTAACTGGAGGCTAAGTAGATTTTTTCTGGGTCATTTCATACTGTGCTTACATCTGCAGGATTCGATTTGAGGAAAATATCCAACCCTTATCAGGTATAGTTATTTCTCAGGGCCACTCGAGGAGTTGTAACTGAAATGCATGGCCATGCTCGAATGTTGATTCGTTTATCAGTTAAGTTACTCTCTAGTCGGGGAAACTACTCTTGATAATGATCACTTGTAAAATACGACATTTGTGAATGTGGATTTGCAAATTGTTTTACATTGAGTGGGAGAAATTTTAGGATATGAGAATCGGTTATCGCACATACACTTGTGAGGACAAGTGGGAGTTTGTTGGAGCTTGTGTCCTCAACAAATTAGTGTGATAACATTTGTAAATCTCTTACAGGTTCACAAGGGTATACTTCGTATATTTAATCAGTTGATTAACGTTTACCTAATAACGGTTGGCTTGCTAGAAAGTTTGACGTTATTATCATACAGATGGCGGTGATCAACTGGTCCCTAAAGGTAACACCTATAGGATGTGTTTGAGAAATGTGGTTATAGAAATATAATCACATTGATGCATAATATGACTAAAAAGTTAGTCAATGTGTTGATGAGATAATTATTTAATGAAAATTAAATAATATTAGTTGAGACGAATTAACTGTCAATTCGTAAATTAAATATAATAAGTTATATTTAATTAAATGTATGTAATGTTAGCTTGGACGAATTAATCTGTTAATTCGTAATTAAATATAATCAGTTATATTTAATATCAACAAGATGAATGTGTTATGGTGGTAATAGTGAGGGTACACAAACCAAGAGGTCATGGGTTCGATCCTCACTAGATGACAATTCAACACATTTTATATATTTTTGGAAAGACCAAAAATAAGGAGATTATACTCCTTATTCGGTCAGATGGGCCGAAATTAGGTGAGCTTTATTCTTCCTAATTTTCGGTCAGTATAAGAAAGAAAGGGAGAGAATTATTCTACCCTAATTCTTTTTCTTGACCTAGCCTCTCTCTCTCATCATAAAAACACAAAAACAACTAAATTTTACATAAAATTTTAGATCGATTTCTCGCATAATCAAGGGGCATATCTCATATCGTCTTGGGTGCAACTAATAGGCGAATATCATCTTTGATATTGTTCTTAGGCCAATTTTGCTAGGACCGAAGGTTAATTCTGAATCCTTTATACTTTGTTTATGTATTTTGTTTATGACTATTGATCATCATTGTTAAATTCGTTATAATCCTTCTATATTAAGGGAAGTATACAGATTATTTCCCACAAATAGTGGATGGTTTCATTCACATGATTAAAGAATCATGATTATACATGAAGTTAAGTGGGAGCTAGAATTATTTTTCCATGTCTTATATGTTGATAACATATTAATTATTGAGAATAATGTATCAATGCTCTCTTCTGTCAAGAGTGATTGGGAGACTAGGAAAGGGTGCGATATATTCTAAGATTTGTGAATATATGTGAGAGAATATTGGCATGCGGTTAAGAGTCTTATGATGATAAGATCTTTCGTATCCGTTGTACATCAACAAGGTTGAATGGGTTATTCATGATGATGAAAGTGGAATTACTATGATGGAGTCATAGTCGTTCACTGAACCTATTAAGTTGTTGATCACATGAAATCGATTACTAATGTTTCCGCCATTAGAACGATCATGTATGCCAACAGACGCACGTGTTGTGATGAACCATATGCTAGGAGCATAATAAGTCAATATCAAGTTAATTCATAAGATGGTCTTGTGAATGCCTTAAAGAACAATTGAAAACTTGTTCATATGTTTGGATGATAAACTAAGTTAGGTGTTAAGGGTTGCACAAACTTTAGTTTCAAAACTAAAAAGGATTTGTCGAAATCCTAGGTTGATTTTATTGACGAAGGAGTAAGAAACTAGAAAAGTGTTTTAGTTTCGTGCATTGCAAATTCTACAAAAGGAATCAAAGTAAATTGTGATAAGTTGGTCAAGATAGGGATTAAGAGTGAATCCATCTACAAATGACTTTATCACACGTTATGCGATAACAGTGGGAGCATCTTTCAAGTTAAGGAGCCCAAGTCTAGTAAGAAGACTAGACAAATACTTAGAGATAAATTCAAGTTATTAGAAATAACATTGAATAGAAGGAAATAGCAATTGACAAAGTTGGAATATCTGGATATAAGGTATACCTGTTTGCCAAGCTTTCATTGTATTTTTACTAGTGTTAATAATGCACTAAAGATTATAAGATATGAAGTAGTAATAGTGTATTGACTATTCATATGTGATAATCGCATTTATCGTTTGAGTTTCATTAAACTCACCTGTTACCTTGTCGTATCCGAATGGGTTGTAGAGACAAATTGAACCCCATTAAAGTGAACTAGATTGACATGGTATTCGCCCCTACTTACTTATATGAGGTGACGTCTCGAAGTGACTAGAGTGTGATGTGATTGATGGCAAGTTCAAATGCCATAGAGTCATATGGGATGACTAGTCGATCACATAGGCAGACTGTATGGGACACTCTGTCAGGCAGTGACCGCTTATAGAGTTCTGGTAATTCATAAAGCCAGGTCGTGGCAAGAGCTACTATAGTATTCTTATGAGTCATTTCTTTTGACTAGAGACTATTTGCCCAAGTTGGCACAAATTTCTGATTAGCTTTGATTTATACTCTACGACTTCATAAATGAGGTCAAACTGGGTATATTTTGGGTTATGATGAACTGTGGCTGAACAAAAGGAATAGTGCAATAGGAATTGTCCACCCCTTGTCAGGGTTGTTTGAAATCTCAAGGCCACTCGAGGAGTAGTTAACTGGAAATGCGTGGCCACGCTCGGAAGGTATCTATGGTAGATAATTCCGGTCAGACAGTTACTCTCCATATCGAGGAAACCACTCAAGATATGATCAAGTGTAAGTACGACCTGCAAGACACCTTGCATTGAGTGGGAGATTGTAATAGGACAAGAGAATTGGTGACGCACACTTGTCTCGGACAAGTGGGAGATTGTTGGCAAAAGTGTCCTCAACAATAGTGCGTTCACATGATTTAATATCATAATTAAATTTCATATTAAGAATACATAAGGGATGACTCATTATATAGTCAACTGATCAACATTAATCGGTAACGATTGGCTTGCTAGAGTTTGACGTTACTGTCGTGGGACGGTGGTGGTCAGTTGATCCCTTAAGGTCACACCTAAAGGATGATGCCCTAATTAGTAAAGTTCATTAATTGTATGACGATACAAGTTGATCAATTCCTTAAAATTGAACAATTTATTTGTGAGAGAGAAAATTGATATCTTATTGTAATGGGATTAAATAAGATTTATTTTAGTAATAAAAATACTTTATTACTAAAATTGCTTATTGTTTGAGAAACGATAGAGATAAGAATGAATGGTTAATTATAATTACAAGATGTTGTGAATTATAATTATATGACCCATTTTATTTATGTGATCAAGTATAACTAGTCAATTTGTTATATGTAATTTAATTAATTTGTAAAATGATATTTATGCGATAAATATGCATTAAATTAACTAATAACATGTAACATAATACATGTGACATATTGTGCGACAAATGACAAATTGACAAAATAAAATGGTAGTCCATTTTATGGTACATGAACCGAAATGGAGGGAGACATGGTGGTGTGTGTGGCTAATTATTTTATGTGATAAAATAGTATGTAATCATACCCTACATACTAGCCTTCTTACCTATTGCATTGTGAAGACAAAAAGCAAAAGAAAACATGCCATTTTGGCCTCTTCCCACCGGTTGCATGCTCTTCATAAGAGAACATTTTGTTCTCATCTTTACTTGTTCATTCATTCATACATCTCATGCATGCAAAATCTCTAAAACTCTCACAACTCTCTAAAATGTCTTAGAATCTTCATAAATTGTTCATTTTTAGATTACTAATATTATTAGTGTAATATATGTATATTAGTAATCAATTTTAAGGTATACTACTAAACAAATATCTAGCACATATTATTTAGTAGTGATAAGGCCTAGTCTTGGGTGAAATCAAAAGGAGTGGCTTCTATACTTGGAGGATCATCCTTATTTTCATAATAGCTCAAGAACAAGTGAAGGTAGGAGACCTTACTTATGTCCACAAAACCGAAATTAACAATGTAAGGGACATTGTTTTCTTATAAATCTCTTATTTTGTTATGCATGCACTAGATCTAAAGAACTAGAAATTAAAATGTTAATTTGTTCACTATTAGAAGAGTCTAATAATAGGTATATGAACCTAACAGGTACATGGAGTATGCGGTGGATCTTTTGAGTATGAATACAATGGGTATGGGGAGTTTGAGGAGCAAGTCAACACAAACCTGCCTTACTACTCATACAATGAAAGTTCTAACTACTACCCCAACTTTTCCTACCAAAACTCCCACACCCATTATCTACAACAACCACCCACCCAAGACCCACTTTACAATGAATTCCAAATGCAACAATACAACCACTCTCACACCCACCCACAACAAGAAGATGAGCATGAATTTGACATTCAAAGAATGGTTCTCTAAATGATGGGAGATCAACAAAATTTCTTCAAACAAGTGCTAGAGGAGAGCCAAAATAGGGACAATGTTCTTCAAAGCATTGTTACCCATGGTGAGGAGTTGGCAATATAAATTGCCCAAATGAAGGAAGCCCAAGTAACTACTCCTCACCATTCCGTAGACATTGATCATGAATGCGAGTTTGAAGGAGTTACCTTCGATGAGAAGTGGGAAGAGCCAATCTCCTTGAGCTCTTATGAGTTTGAAAGTGTGGTGTTTGATGAAGAAGATATGAGGTTGAGTACGCCAAATACTCTTAGACTTTGTGAGTATGAGGGTGTGTCCTTTGATGTGAATATCGAGATGGTGGAGGAAGAATTATTGAAGAAGAGTGAAGTCCCCATTTATGATTCTTATGAGGATAGCCATGATGATGAGATCGTGAAAGAAGCTTATGAAGAATATGTGTCTTGCAAGGACCTTTGGAATAGGGGAGAAGAATAGACTTATGAGATCACCTTACTTGAGGAGCCCATATGTGGACATGGGCCACAAGCCGGTCTGCGGGCACGATGCCGCCTACCGGTCCGTAGTCACGGGCCACCTGCACGCCAAGCGAAACTGTGGACATGCAGCGGTCATTTTAAAGCCACGCTCGGCGGCGTAAAAATGCTTTCGACCGGATCGCTTTATATCGGTCGGTTTCGTCTCGGCAAAGGTCTCGAAACGATTAGAGATGTTCGGAGTCGCCACCAAGCATTTATGGGATGCTTGGAACCCATTCGAATCCACTTTATACCTAGGTCAACCAAGGCAAAAAAGAGGTGTTTGACATAGGTACTAAAGATAAGGACTCGTCCCCCTTTTAGCATTCGATGCCTAAAATGACTCTCGTACGCCCTGGATAAGGCCATCTACTATCCAAAGGTTCTGAGTAAGGGGTGAGGGTATGTATTGGGAAGCCCTTTAATTGTTCACCCAATCCCGCCCGCGTTAGCGGCCTCTACTGATCGATCGTGGTTGTTTAAGTGCAAAAGTTGATAAAACAGTTTAAATGCATGAATGCGCATCCAAAAGTCTTAACCTAATAGGTGAATATTTCCTAAGTCGGTTTGTTTATCCAAATATCAAGAAAATAATGTCGAGTTGGATTTAGATTGATTTGCATGTGAAAACGGAAACTAAACATCCATTTACCAAATTCGGATTATGATGCTTAACACGGTCCATTTATTTGAAAAAGGGTGTCAAATAACAAAGTGTAAAAACATAAGCTTGTCAATCTGATCCGTCTTGTATTTGGATTAACCGTAATCGGGATCCTCCTAGACAAATGCTAAAATGAAACAGAACAGTGCCAGGCAGCCCCGTTAAGGAGCGAGCCTATTGGCGAGGGAAGGGGCTCTGCCCAGGTTTTAAAATATGAAAACAGACGGCCTCTTGGGGCGCGAGTCAGACGACGACCCAAGGGACGTCTCCTGGTTGTTAAAAAGGTTGTTTAAAACCGTTTTTTGTGTTTTCGTGATTAAATAATTTGCATGACTCGGAATAATTACTATTATCTTAGTAATATTCGTTATTGGATTTGCAAGCTTCAAAAGCATAGTTTACAAATAAAAATGTAAAATATGTGTGCTTAACCGTTTTGTCACCGTACTCGAATTAAATCGACATGGTATTTGTTTTAACCAAGGATGACATATGATATGGTTAAGGCAAAGATGAAAATAAAATGAAAGGAAAGTGAAAGGAAAATGTTTGATTTGAACTAATTATGTTAAGTTCATTTCCTTGTAATTAGTCAAGTTTATCATCGTACTCGGATTAAACCGACATGGTATAAGGAACCAAGGATGATTGTGAATTATGACTAATATGTTTTAAAGTGTAAATGAATGAGAAAAATGGTAAATAAAAGAAAAGGGTGTTAAAATACCCATTAATTTGTAACTAAACAATAATATCATCGAGTCACGAATTAAACCGCCATGGTATATGGACCCAAGGATGATTATGATTTATGGTTAAAAAGTTTGTCATAAAAATGATTTAAAACATTTGAAATGGTAAAAAACTATTGCAAATAAGAAATGAAATAAAGAGGAAAGACGAGAACAAACACGGCTGGATTAAGGCCTGAGAGGGCATTGAGGCGCGAGCCTTCCTGCTACGTAAGTAGCCCCTGTCTCAGGCCAAAATCCAGTTTTGGCTCGTCTAACCTATGCTTGAATCGTGTTATGCATTATTCATGCATATAAACTCATAAAAAACAGTAAAGACATGAAATAAATGAGTTGTTTATGTTGGAGTAAGTGTCCCCGACAATAATGCGATCACAATTGTCGATCATATTGATCACATATTTAAATCTCATATCAAGAATGCGAAAGGGATGATACATTACATATATAGTCAACTGGTCCACACATATCGGTAATGATTGGCTGGCTAGAGTTTGACATTACTGTCGTGCGACGGTGGTGATCAGTTGATCCCTTGAGATCACACCTAAAGGACGATTCCCTTAATTAAAAAGGTTAATTAATTGTATGTCGATACAGATTAATTAATTTTTTAAAATCGAACAAATTATTAGCATAAGAGAGAAAATGACATCTTATTATAACGTGATTAAATAAGATTTTATTTAGTAATTTAAGAAGTTATATTACTAAAATTAATCGGTGTTTGCGAAACACGCGAGATAAGAATGATAAGTTAGTTATAATTACAAGATGTTGTGAATTATACTAACTAGTGTTTAAATGACCATTTTATGTGAATGTAATTTTGAATTCCTAGTCAATTTGTTAAATGTGATTTATTTAATTTGTAAATGATATTTAATTTGTTAAATATGCATTTTAAATTAAAACATGACATAAGACATGTCACATGTCACATGACATACAATTGTACAATTGACAAAAATAAAATGGACTCCATATTACACTTAATAACCGAAATTATTGGTGGGCATTTTTAGTTGTTTTGTCTTATTCATTTGTCTTATTCATTTGTCTATGACACTTGATAGTGACATGACTATGGACAAAGGCTTACACAATTTGTCTTGTGAAGACAAAAAGGAAAAAGCAAAAGGGTCCTAATACTCCCCTCACCACCGGTTTTTGTGAGATACAATTGAGAGTTTTCTTCTCTCAATTTTTCATTCTTCTTATGTTTTATGATAAACAATACACTCTCTCTCTTGTTCTTCATAAAAATCATTTTATGAATCTAATTTGTAAAAATCATCACTAATAATACTAGTAGTAGTATATGAGTATTAGTAATCGATTTTAAGGTAAACCACATTACAAATATCTAGTACATGTTAGTTTGTGGGATTTTGGGATAGTCTTGGGTGCAATCAAGAGGAGAATCTCTACTTTGGGATTTTTGGAGGATCATCCTAATATTCATTATAGCTCAAGAACCAACAAGTAGGAGATCTTGTTGGTGCCCAAAATGGCCGAAAATTTGTTGGTGAGAAAACAATTTTCTCATCTTTTGTTATTTAGTTTGCATGCATAAGATTTGCAATTTATTTTATGACTAAATAGATTATCACATATATGAATATGTAAAGTAATGAGATATAGATTTTTAACAAGCGGTATCATGAGCCTTTGGTTGTTTGCATGCAAATCGGTTATTGTTTTTCCGAGTTATACGATTAACAAACAAAACTTATAAATTTGTGTTTATTATGATATATCACGAAATTTATTATGCATGTTAAAGTTTCTGGTCCTAAAATGTTTTAGGATATTTTGGTTTAATTTATGGATTTTATTGTTCATTTTATACAATAATGGCATTAAAATATGATTTTTATGATAAAAATGTCATTTTTGGACGAAAAATAGCTAAACTTCGTTTTTTCCAGTGGGTTTTAGATATGTTTTCACATATATTATATACTGATAGCCTGTAAATTTTCATAATTTTATGAGTTGTTATGCTCGAAATATGGATTTTTCATGTTATATTCGAATTTAAATGAGAAAATAGGTTAATATAAGTTATATTTCGAATCTGGTCATAGAAATTTAGTATGTTGTCACATTCAATTTTACAATATGTGTGTAAAATATGTGGCTATAATGAAGTCTTTATGCATGATTTATGAATTTTTGATGAAAAATCACATAAATAGTGACTTTAATTAGTAAAATGCTAAAACATACTTCATGACTAAGAAAAAACGTCACATGTTGCATTTTATAATATATTTCAGATCTAAAAGTGAAAAGTTAAGAAAAATATTTTTTCTCATATTTTTATGATTATAATTGATAAATCCGATAAACCGCAACATTGTTTTTCTCGATAAATTTCGAAATTTTTAACCTAAGTTTTTGAACATTATGAGTGTCATGGTATTTTTCCAGAATGTTCATGAGTTTAAAATTTTGAATTTTGAATTTATTTGAAATTTTTATGATTTAATTTGAAGTTTATGACATAATATTGTATTTTTGAGTCCATTTATGAACAATATTAAGAAATATAAGTTAATTATTGTCAATATGTTAGTGGAGACTAATTTTGAGTCCTAAGTTGGTTAGGGTAATTAACTTGTACATAAATATGAATTTATGTAATTATTGTGATTTTAAAAGGTTAAATCACGCAAATCCGTAAAAATCGATTAATATACGATATTGGCTCTTTAAAGGCGATTTAGCATAAAATTGGGCATGTTTATACATATTATAATGCTGCATTTTATTTATGATTGTCATATTTTAATTTTATGTAATTTTTGAATTATGTAATTTTACTTAGTATGGCCTTAGTTTTAATTGATATTACCCGAAATATATGGGAATATCGATTCGGTTGTAATTTATTGTGATCTCGTATCACCGTTTTGTAATTTAATAGATTTATTTTATTTTAATTACAAATGTATAATAGGAAATTATGTAATTTGTTATGTAATTTATTTATTCCGGAGTTCCTTGAAGACGGTGCCACTCGAGAAGGCGATCCATTAAAGAAAGTATTGCCTTGAAATGCGTGCCAAGACCGAAGTCCAAAGGACCAAAGGAGTTGGTTTCCGAATTTGTAATAGTTTATTAGATTTACTATTTTAGGAAGGCCATACTAGGATTTTATTTATGCTTTGCATTTTATTTATATGTTGCATGCATCGCTAAATCGCCATAACTAAACATGCATTTTTAATCGAGTTAATCGACCGTGTCAATAACAATTATCGTAGTTCACCGCTTTAGTTCACTTAAAACGTGATAGATAATAAATTGACATGACCTCTCGCTAAAATAAACAATTGAGACTTAGCCTTACCAAAAATTAGAAACCATGAAAACCTATTTCATGAGGGAGTGCGCTCGGCCCTACCGGGGTACAATTCTTGTTACGTAGGGGAAGTGGGTGATAAATGTATATCCACCGAATTCATGTTGATAAGGGATGAATCGGCCCTACCATGCCCAAGTTGATATGGATTTGGATCATGGACACATTTATTCGAAATTTGGATTGAGCTCAACAGAAGTATTCGTGACCGTAGTCGCATGTGTTCCGGGCTAAAGATAAATATTAATGTAATTTTATCGACCAAGAGTTCTTAAAGTAGAATCGATTAAAGAGTTAATCCACCGAGTTATATTGATAAGGGATGAATCGGCCCTACCGTGCCCAAGTTAATATGAATTTGGATCTTGGAATCATTTATAATAGTTGGGTAGAGGTCACTATATAAATGTTCATATCTTGTTAAATTTAATTATAAGTATTATTATAACGATGAATGTGTTGTTTTCATTATTCCGTTATCGTATTGTTCTATTTCTTTACCTCAAATTATACGATATCATTTCGATTTTTAGTTCAAATCTCCATTAAAACATCGTAACTAAAGACAAAATTTGAATTTTTCTTCTAAAAACCTCGTATTATCCATTGTAAAGATCTCTTGTGAAGAGTATAGATGAAAGTTATTCGTGATCAAAAGGGTTTTTTATTTTCGACTAACATATCTACTTACAATGAATGGTTTCTCATGTGCTTAATTGAGTTAAGTATTTTGAAACGTTAAATCATTTTGGTGACTAGATTTGTTGGAAATCGTAATAGACCAAAATACCGCAACCACTTCAATGAAAGTTTTAAGACTAAACAAACGAATGAAGAGTAGTCTTCATGAATATAATTTTGCTTCTCAAAGCAAAGACTCATTGAAATGAGTGGGAGCATTCTCTTAAACCGTTAAGAAAAGGATAAGGTTTTAAAGAAGTAAAATTAGAATGGAATTGATACAAGGTAATGTTAAAAGAACGTTATTGAGAATAACAATACTAAACCTATCAATCCCGACCGATAAAGTTTCCATTGTCTAAATTGTTGGACGCTAGAAAGGAAACTACCCCAAATTATTGAAGAATCAACAAGTTAGTTGTGGGACATCTAATGGGACCTTCTTCTTTAAATGTTTATTTGATTGACATAAATTTTGCTAGTACTACTTCGTCAATATTAGAAACCAGTGGTGGTTTTCATCATTGTATTCGATACATAAGATGATTAGAATATGACGACTAGCAACAATGATGTTGAGAGATAGAGTCATTGTGTACTCAATCTAGTTTTGGGTTTATAGTTGTACTTAATTATGACTATTAAGTGCATAAAGTCTAAATAAGAATATAAACTTGTTAAGATACAAAGAGGTTTCACTTTTGTGACCCTATACACCACGATTTGATGTATGGCTAGCCCATTATCAAGGTGATTATATTCTAAACCAAACTAGAATAATATATCATGAAGATGATGCAAGACTCAAATTGGTAACCCAAGATTAAACCTTAATTCTGGAATGATGAACGCAAAGAGTTATCGAGTACTCTTGGAACCATTAGATTGTTAATCTTATGGTATATGCGTGTCTTGTATTCAAAGTAAGATGTCTCGTGCCTTTTGGTTGAAAAGGAGATCGAGGTTGTAAATCATTGATCCAAAATAGGTTGATCATTTTCTTTTACCAACGATTTAAGTTGACGCTAATGTGTTCACTTAATAAGGTAAATAGAGAAATCGTTGAAGAAGTTCAAAGAGTTCAAGGAGTCACGATTTAGTCGTGATGGGATTATTAAAGTGAAGACTTTGATATAAGCCAAATGAAATGTGATATAGTATCACAAGTTAATCTCTCTTAGCACGCATTATGGGATAATGTGTGGTTGGATAAGAAATCAAACGCTATTCGATATGGTTTGGACTTCAATCAAGTTACCTTGAGTTACTTGAACCTTTTGGGGAATTTTATCATTTTGTCTAAATTATTTTTCCACTAAATCAAAAACGATTCATATGAGATATGAAATGGTAGGGTACCATGTTTGTAAGTTTTCAAAAGAAACAAGTGCTCATTTTTCCTTACTATAATCACGAGTACAACAGGTTTGTGGCTCGTGAAGCTGTGTTTCTAAAATACAAGTTTATTTCTAGAAGACAGAGTGGGAGAAATTATTCAAGAGCCACAAAGAATGTTATGATTCAAGAACCACAAAGAATGTTATGTCGCAAGAAACTGGTCTTTCTTGGCGACATGAGACGTTTTGTGTAAAACGTTGTTTCTTCAAAACCTAGGAGGTTAAATTCATCACTTGTTGAAGATGATGAATCCATGTTACTTTTAAGAAAGTAAAGAGCTTATAACTTACAAAGAAATTGTTTGATTCAAGTTACTTCTGGAAAGTAATGAACATATGACTTACATGAGAGTGTTTAAGTCAAAACTCAATACAAGGCTTAGAGCCATGAAAATCCAAAATTAATTCCAAGTGAATTGTTAGATATCAAAGCTTGATTGGTGGCAAAGGGTTTTGCACTAGTTGAAATGCTTAAGTCTATTTGGATCTTTTAGGGATTGTGTTTCATTATGATGATATACATATAGCGAGTGAATCAAAAACCCACTTCTTCAATTATAAGGAGTGTATTCAATACATGTCTTGAGTTTTGTAGATTCTTGCCATCCTAAGTTAATGTGAAACTTAAGAGAGGGTCTTGAGTAGGACATCAATGAGTTGGAATCAATGATTTGATCATGGTATGAAAATTTTCCCGATAAGTCGAGAAGTTGTGTTTATACATGAAGTTTAGTGGGAGTTACGGAAATTTTAGTAGTCTTATATGTGGATGACATATTGATCATTGCAAATGATTTAAGACTATGGAGAAATATAGTACATCTTTAACATCCGGATTTATGGAGATAAATCCACATGATATTAGCTTCAAATGAGGAGTCTTATGTTGATAAGATTCATGACTAGTTCAATCGAATTGAACATATTTGATTGATTCCATTTGCTTCCGCTGCCGAATCAATTAAATAGGAAATGATGTATAACACTTCATATACTTTGAGTATGATGAATTGTTTCAAATCGAATTTAAGTAATAGTTACCAAGTAAGCCATAAAGATTACCCTTAAGTGCTTGCAGAAGCATTAAGGATGTAATGCAAAGTGTTTTTGAAGCAATTTTGTGTAAGGGTGTTACACAAATGACAATTGACAATTGAGATTATGCATGGTTTCTGACAAAACCATAATCAAAACACATTAGGATGGTTAAGATACCATTGTGGCTATGTTATCTAAGAAATATATTTTCTAGAATCGTTCTAGGCAATAAAGAACAATGAGAAATATTTACAACGGAAATTAACTACACTTGCAATCATGAGATGTGCAAGAAGGATGAGTCCCGCACACTGTGAAAACAGTAGGAGCTATTCTAAGGCTAGAGGGCCTATGTCTTGATTGGATCTCGACACGTACTCAAAAAGTTTTGTAATGCAAATGTATACATTACAAAGGAAAACGAGTATGTAGTAAGGTTGAGTAAGGTACAAGAAGTTGATAAAACCTACTAACCAAAGCCTTCTCATAGGCTTAACATGATGAGTCATGACATTTCAATTGAATTGAGATGAACAACTACATACAAGATCAAATTAGATTATAGAATATGGAATAATAATCAGGCATTGACTATTCATATGTGATAATCGTATTTGTCGTTCGAGTTTTATTTTAAAACTCTTTTATTATACTTTGTTACACCCAAACGGGTTGTATGACGATATTGAACCCCGTTAAAGTGAACCCAGATTAACATAGTATTCGCCCATAGTCACTTGTATGAGGTGACGTATCGAAGTGACTAGAGTGTGATGCGATTGATGGCAAGTTCAGTGCCATACAGTCATGTGAGATGACTAGTCGATCACATAGGCAGACTGTTAGGAACACTTTGTCGGGCAAGTGACCGTTTATGAGTTCTGGCAAATTTATATAGCCTGGTCGTGGCGAGAGCTACTATAGTATTCTAATGAGTCGATTCTTTTGACTAAAGACTGTTTGCCTAAGGTGGCACGATTTGGATTAACTTTGATTTGTGTTACTACGACCTTCGTAAATGGGGTCAAATGGGCATATTTTGGGTTATGATGCTGTGGCTAGTCGAAGGGAATAAGTGCGATAGGAATTGTCCACCCCTTGTCGGGGTTAAAACAATATCTCAGGGCCACTCGAGGAGTAATGAACTGGAAATGCGTGGCCACGCTCGGATGGTATCTATGGTAGATAACTCCGGTCAATCAGTTATTCTCCAGATCGAGGAAACCACTCTCGATATGATCACTTGCAAGTACGACCCGAAAGACACCTTGCATTGAGTGGGCGATAGTAATAGGACAAGAGAATTGGTGACGCACACTTGTCGAGGACAAGTGGGAGATTGTTGGAGTAAGTGTCCCCGACAATAATGCGATCACAATTGTCGATCATATTGATCACATATTTAAATCTCATATCAAGAATGCGAAAGGGATGATACATTACATATATAGTCAACTGGTCCACACATATCGGTAATGATTGGTTGGCTAGAGTTTGACATTACGTCGTCTTGACGGTGGTGATCAGTTGATCCCTTGAGGTCACACCTAAAGGACGATTCCCTTAATTGAAAAGGTTAATTAATTGTATGTCGATAAAGATTAATTAATTCCTTAAAATCGAACAAATTATTAGTATAAGAGAGAAAATGACATCTTATTATAATGTGATTAAATAAGATTTTATTTAGTAATTTAAGAAGTTATATTACTAAAATTAATCGGTGTTTGCGAAACACGCGAGATAAGAATGATAAGTTAGTTACAATTACAAGATGTTGTGAATTATACTAACTAGTGTTTAAATGACCATTTTATGTGAAAGTAATTTTGAATTCCTAGTCAATTTGTTAAATGTGATTTATTTAATTTGTAAATGATATTTAATTTGTTAAATATGCATTTTAAATTAAAACATGACATAAGACATGTCACATGTCACATGACATACAATTGTACAATTGACAAAAATAAAATGGACTCCATATTACACTTAATAACCGAAATTATTGGTGGGCATTTTTAGTTGTTTTGTCTTATTCATTTGTCTTATTCATTTGTCTATGACACTTGATAGTGACATGACTATGGACAAAGGCTTACACAATTTGTCTTGTGAAGACAAAAAGGAAAAAGCAAATGGGTTCTAATACTCCCCTCACCACCGGTTTTTGTGAGATACAATTGAGAGTTTTCTTTTCTCAATTTTTCATTCTTCTTATGTTTTATAATAAACAATACACTCTCTCTCTCTTGTTCTTCATAGAAATCATTTTATGAATCTAATTTGTAAAAATCATCACTAATAATACTTGTAGTAGTATATGAGTATTAGTAATCGATTTTAAGGTAAACCACATTACAAATATCTAGTACATGTTAGTTTGTGGGATTTTGGGATAGTCTTGGGTGCAATCAAGAGGAGAATCTCTACTTTGGGATTTTTGGAGGATCATCCTAATATTCATTATAGCTCAAGAACCAACAAGTAGGAGATCTTTTTGGTGCCCAAAATGGCCGAAAATTTGATGGTGAGAAAACGATTTTCTCATCTTTTGTTATTTAGTTTGCATGCATAAGATTTGCAATTTATTTTATGACTAAATAGATTATCACATATATGAATATGTAAAGTAATGAGATATAGATTTCGAACAGTTTACACCCTCAAACTTACATGTATTAATGTTTGTGAGGTCGACGACTATAGAGACGATTTTCTCATTGTGACTACTCGCGATCAAAGAAGTTTAAAAGAGTACCTTAAAAAAGGATTTTGTTTTGAAAATATGTTGAAAATATGTTAATTAAAACTTGTTGATTGATGAATTGAGCTGGTCAAATGGGTCGGTCGAATGCACGGCGACGGTACCAAATAAAATGTGTAAGGCTTGTGTTTACGATCGGTAGGTCGTAAACACGTGTCGATTTTGTGACTTAGGAAGTCGAGTCTAGAAGTTTAAGGGAGATGTGAGGGGGCGAACGCTCGCGTAAGGATTATGGTGTGTGAAGGTTGGTATTTATAGAGAAATGTAGGATGGTAGGTCGGTTGAGTTTGATTAGAGGCTAAGCAGACACCCCAAAGAGGCGTGAGCCACCTAGTGACTGAAAGGGGTGTACTATCCCTTTCAATTTGGACGTGGCCACTTCTCCATCCATTGTTTGGTTGGTTTGAAGTGTGGTATCCAAATAGGATGTCGTGTAACAATATGGACATCTAATAAGATGTATTTGGATGTTATTTAAGGTAGGTATTTTGTGTTTGACTCGGGTTTGACCCGTGTGAGTCGGGATTTGAATTTCGAGTCGGTTTTTGGCCCGGTGTCGGTTTTGACTCTAATTAGTGTCATTTTAATGCAAATGGCAAGATAAAACCATTCATGGCATTATTTTTCACATTCGAGATTTGGGTTGTCTCGGGAAGACTCAGATTGACTCGAGTTGCGAGTTTCTGAGTCAGTTTTGGGTCCGAAGACGGTTTTAACTCTAAATAGTGTTGTTTTAATGCAAATGAAGTTAGAAAACTATTTTTGAAATCATTTTTCATATCCGAGTAATGCATTAAACCGTCTCATGTATAGCCAATCCACGCACGCATATCAAAAACACGTTATAGTCCGATCATCATCGGGTGGTTTTTGGAAGGTGCAGATACTGGGTATCTACAGAGCCCCCACTTTGACTGAGGCTTGGTGGGGGCGAAATTCAAAGTATAGCCTCCAGGTCAATCGAAGATTACAGCCTGAAGAACATTGCGACGTCGAGGCGACTCAAAAGGGTTTGAGCCAAGGACCTGCCGTCGGGAACGGCGACGTCGAGGCGACTCGAGGATTCGAGTCAAGGACCTGCCGTCGGGAACATTTTAGAGTCTGTCGACTTCCGATTCGGGTCGTTTAAAGTCCATTAGACTACATATAAAGGCTCGCCAGCCATAAGAAAGAGTCATACCTGAGGCATCTTCGGGATATGTCCTTGAATTGTTTGCGCGCAAAGGCTCGCCAGCCATGTTGAAGGCGTGTTTTGAGGTTCTCCAACCATATCAAGGAGTCATACCTGAGGCATATTCGGGATATGTCCTTGAATTTCTTATTGTGTGCGTGCAAATGCTCGCCAACTTTGTTGAAGGTGCGTTTTGAGGTTCGCCAGCCATAGCAAGGAGTCATACCTGAGGCATCTTCGGGATATGTCCTTGAATTGCTTCTTGTGTGCATGCATAGGCTCGCCAGCTATGTTGAAGGTGCGTTGTAAGGCTTGCCAGCCATATCAAATGTGCGTTGTAAGACTCGCCAGCCATATCAAATGTCGATTGATCGACTGTGTGAAATAGCCGGAAACATCGGGCTTATTTCAAGATATTGTCTGGTAATGACTTCCAACCAGGTTGACGTTGATAGGTTCGGCTAGGAAGCAACAAACTCCAATTTGCTGGGGTCCTAAATGAACTCCATGGGGATAAATCATCTAAGCAAGGCTCTCTGGAAAACCATTTAGGGAGAGCGCTGCGTCGGGATCATGAACGATGTTGTAAGGATCTTTGAAAGACCTGCGGGACTCTTATTTGAAAATCGGCACTCGTTGGGGAGTTAGAAACTTCTCAGGACTTGCCGGGGATATGAGTTGTTGCTCATTGGGAGGCAGCGTATGCCATGTAATCGACGCGGTTAAAGCCCTCAGACTTGATGGGTCGATGTTTATTTGGAAGAACCCAATACTTAGCTGGAGTGCGTCTGTCTTCTCAAGATTACCCGCATGGTTAGTGACCATAAATCTACAGTCGTATAGACAAGCACGTAGGTATGCAAGCATATAAGCACATAAACATGTGAGCAATTAGCATATAAACAACTAGCATGTATTACCTCACGTGAGGGGAGATAGAAGTTTTAAAAGTTGTGAAGCTTAAAATCGAGTCTTGTTGCTTGTAGATCCGTGATTTGATAGATTGGAGACACGTGACCGTTGTAACACAGACGCATACTGACAGACTGACAAACAGGCGGTCGTGAACGTGATGTAGACTTAGTGTTAACACGATACAGGGGTGACACTGACAGACTTTGCGCATGTAAGTGAAACTCCTTAGCCATGAAAACGGTGACAACCTGCATCAGATCCTTGGAGTTGAAGGTTCGCTCAACTGGGGAACACGAATTGATTATCTTCTTCAGACATCCTCGCCTCTGTTTGCTCATTTCAGATCCCTTCTCGAGTTTTGATGATTCGGAGAGCAGAACCAAGACCTTGTCATCGTCCGAACCGAGCACCAGACTATGGGCAGTTTTATTTTGGACTGTGGTTGAGACTCAAGAGATGTTTGAGGATAAAGGACGGGTGGCGTCTTGAAAGAGAAGCCCCCAGAGTGAGAAGATGGGAATTTGACAAAATAAGGAATGAGTGACGTCTTAAGGAAGAAGCCCCTAGTAAAGAGGTTTAATTTTTGCAGCTGGGTGGGCGGCTTTTGAGGATTGATGTTGATGGTTGAGATTGAAATGGGTGTGCGGTTGTGTCCTTGTTGGGGGACTGTCTACGTATTCGCGTGTTTGCGAAATTAAACCAGATCGTAGTTCTGAGCTGGTTATTGAGGATTGAAAATTGGAAATGTTGTGAAAGGAGTATGCGGTTGTGCCTTTGTAATAGGACTGCCTACGTATTCGAGTGTTTGCGAAATCACACCAGATCGTAGTTCTGCGTGTGTGTGCAATGGGTTGCAAATTGAAGGTGTGAAAATTGAATGTGTGTGAGGGTGTGGTTGTGCCTCTGTAATAGGACTGCCTACGTATTCGCGTGTGTGCGAAATCAAACCAGATCGTAGTTCTGCGTGTGTTTTGATAATAGATTTGGAGGCGTATGGTTGTGTCCTTGAAGGACTGCCTACGTATTCACGTGATGTGAAATCAAACCAGATCATAGTTTAAGGTGTGTGTGCCTAAGTGAGTTGTTAGGGCCTTAAAGTGTGAGGGTCACGACGGTAAATTCCGTTTCGTGACTTGAAAAATTGATTTGAGAGAATTCCTCCTTGATCGTGAATCGAAGAGGTGTAATTTGTGAAAATGTTCCTTATCATGTGAGCACACTAAAAAGCGGACCCTAAGGGTAGATTGGGTATGTCCCGTTCTCGGTAGCAAAGCACTTGAGGACTTCGTATCTGGGTCAGGGTGAAAATGGCTTCAACATTAGGGAATGTGGAGCTTGGTAATAATAGGTTTGTTTGACAGATAAAAATCTGGAGTTGAGAGTCACGACGGTGAATTCCGTTTGGTGACTCGAAATTTGATTGGAGAGAAATCCCTCTTGATCATGGATCGAAAAGGCATAGTTTGTGAAAATGTTTCTTGTTAAGTGAGCACACTAAAAAGTGGACTCTAAGAAAGCAATGTTTTCGAAGACTCCGTATCGGGGTCAGGGTAGAAATGACTTCGGCATTTTGGAATGTGAAGCTTGGTAATAAGAGTTTTGTTTGACAGATAAAAATCTGGAGCTTGTATTTGTGGTGTTTAGGCCGATGGATTACGGTTTGTAATGTGGTGTGGAATGGGGTCTCAGGCTTGATGTGGCATGAGCGCGCAATGGTTGGTTGGTAAACAATGTGGGATCAGAATCCCATGTCTAGACCTTAAAGATTAAGGTGTGATATTTTGAGTTTGAGGGGTCCTCAGAAGCCTATATAGTTCTTCCTATAACAGTCCCTAGAAGGACTTAGGGCTGAAGCAGTTTTGGATATGATCTTGAGGGGAATCCCCAGGATCCTAGATTGGTCTCCCTGTAGCAGTCTCTGGAAGGACTTTGGGGTGAAGCTTTGTTGAGTTTGTTGTTAGTTGACGAGTCTTGAGCTCTTATTTTAGCTCTTTGACATTAGGTTTTGGTGTTTTTGTGTTTTGTACTTGTTGGTCTTGAGCTCTTATTTTAGCTATTTGTCATCAAGCTTTGGTGTTTTTCTGTTTTGTACTTGTTGGTCCCGGAGTTTGGAGGGAAGAAAAGGTGGTTATGTTCTAGTCAGCCAGTCACGAACTCTTATTTCAATTCTTTGATGTCAGGCTTTGGTGTTTTCCTGTTTTGGTGTTTTGGGCTTATAGGTCTTGGGCTTTGGACATTGGTCCTAGACTTGGTGATTAGGATTCACTTGTCCAAGATTTTGTGTGTTGGATGCTTTCTTTGGATTTTGGCCTTTTTGAGAAAAGGAATTCAATCTTGTTTTGTTTTGATTTTGGCTCGGGTCTTGGCCTTTGCCTGATAGCTTCTGGCTATGGGTTTTGCTTTGGTTTTGCTTTGGCTTTGGGTGATTGAATTTTGGTTTGGGCCTTTTGTTTTGGCCTTTTGCCTTGGCTCTGGGTGAATGGCTTTTGGTTTGGGCCTTTTGTTTTGGCCTTTTGCCTTGGCTCTGGGTGAATGGCTTTTGGTTTGGGCCTTTTGTTTTGGCCTTTTGCTTTGGCTCTGTGTTTGGAGATTGGCCGAATGGCTTTTGGCCTTTTAGTTTTAGTTTTTGATTTATTGGTTCTTTGCCGCCCTTCATTCGACGAAGGTAAAGGTGCAGACGGGGATGTACCCGTTGGTGAGAAGTTGATACTTGGTGATGAGATGTTTTTCTGGGGAATGGGCTTGCCTTCCGTCATTGATCATGAACAAGGAGATGTTCTGGTTTGTTATATGGGTTCGTTGTAGAATCCCTCTGATAAGAGTGATGTGACCATAATTAGAGCACTTTTAGTCCCCGAATTAGCCTTGTTCCCATGCTTTTTAGTGCATATTTGGGTCATTTATTGTCTTTAGTTCTTTGTTTTGCATATTCTTTGAGGTTTTGTGTCCTTGGTAGGAAAGGAGTGCAAACCTTGCATTTTCATGGCAAAACGAGACTAAATTGATTGAATTCAATGACCAAGCATCAAGGAGAGACAAGATTAGAAGGCCTTTGTACATACTATAGTAAATGGGCAATGATGAGAAAAGATCTTTCCATCCCCGAGGAAATCCCCAAGGATTTTATAAAGAAAAGGGAAGAAAAGAAGAAGAAATGAAACTGAACAGCAATCCGTGCGGATTGTCCTGAAGACGCCCGTCCTCCACCTTCACAATCCGTGCGTCTTCACTCCAAGACGCCCGGGCAGCAACACCAGAAGACGCCCGTCTTCTCCCCAAGACGCCCGGGCAGAGACCCACGAATCCGGCCGTCCCGTGCCTAAGACGCACGGATTCCCAGGCAGTCAATTTCGTTTCTTCAAGCTTCAAGAAAGATGCCCATCCTTCCAAAAATACCGGCGTTTCCTTAAGTAGGAACTTAATCGTCATTTAAGCCCTTAGTTAACCCTAATTCCTACACCTAATCCCCACTATAAATACCCCATTAGTGTAATTAGAAGAGGATGTTCTTCTTAGCAATCTTTAGAGTAGTTAATATCAATCAAATCTCTCTTTAATTTTGTAATCAAAAATTAATCAAGTTTTAATACAAGTTTTATTTCCTTAATCTCTCTTTTGTTCATCCTTTATTTTGGGTAATTGAAGATTATTTGGGTTATTATTGGGAGATTGACATCCTCTTAATCAAGCATCAAGTACTTCTTTTATTCTTTGCTTTATTATTGGAATCATTAGTAGGTATAATTCTCTTAATCCCTTTTTAATTATTGCTAATTACTTTCATTTATTCATCATGTTTCACTTTGTTGGTATGATTGACAACCTTGCTAGCATGTTCAACATGATAATGAGTGAGTAGTTCCTTAGCTAGGGTTAATGGGTAATTAGGGGAAACCAACATGGGGAATGATTCATGCTTAAATTAATATGCTTTCATGGTTTATTTGCTTGCTTGTTTTGATCTCAACTCATGCACATGTTATGTTTGATGAAATGCGAGCCTATGAATCCTTGCATTTTTTACCCATCACCTATCTTTTCAATGAGACTTGTAAGACATAAACCAACTCGAGTCTCATTAGACCATGCATGTTGTTGAGTAGGGAAGACTAAGTCGACTTGTAGGTGTTGTACAATCTAATCGATTCGGCTCCGGGACCCAAACTTTCCTAGGATTGTAAGATATAAACCAACTCAATCCATCACAACAATAATTGCTTGCTTATAATTTGAGAACATGTTTGTATGATCAATTCCCATGAATCCCCTATGACCCCATGACACCCTAGTGCTTTTTATCAATTGTTTACAACCCTTTTAATTTATCTTGCTTGTTTACTTTTATTGCTATTTAGTTTAGTGATCTTCTACATCAAACCCCAATTGTGACACCCCTAAGACACCGCTAGTTGCAATAGAAATCTCATCTCAATTCCCGTCCCTTGGGATCCGACCTTTACTTGCCTCTTTACTAATTGTAGAGTTGTTTGTGCAGTTATAAATTGTGTTTTGGTCTAGGATCTCCTAACGACAAGTAACCGAAAAGTCTAGCCACCGACCAAAAATGGCGCCGTTGCCGGGGACGGTGTTAACTTGATTTAGATTTTCTTATATTGTTATTAGTTGTGTCTTTCTTTGCCTTGGGGAAGTAAAACTCCTCAAGGTTTGTTCTAATTGTTTTCGAGTTCTTTGATATTTTGCATGTCTAGAAGGTCACAAGGTGATTTGTTACCTTTTGATCGTGAAATTGAAAGAACTTTGACAACCAATAGAAGACTCTCTAGGAGAACTTTGAGAGGTGTTAGTGAGGTTATTCAACCAACTATTGAGTTAATCAACCCTTTTGCAAGAGAAGGTGAACCGAACCCAACACAAAATCCAACACAAAATCAACCCACAATGCCTAAGTTTTCATCACATTCCGTACCCACCGAGGAGAACCTATCCAATGGTACTCCCACACCACAACATCTAACCGGAAATTTCATTGCCAAATCCGCATTTATCCAATTAGTCGAAAGAAGTCAATTTGGGGGGATGCCTAGTGAAGACCCTCACTCTCATATGGAGACCTTTTGCGATTATTGTGATGCGATTTCTCAAACCGGTGTAACTCAAGACCAAATTCGATGGGTCTTATTTCCTTTTTCTCTAATTGGCACCGCGAAACAATGGTTGAAGGGCCTTGATAAGGCCACTCTCGGAATTAATTCTTGGAAAAAGTTGGCTCTAGCTTTCTGCAAAAAGTTCTATCCACCGGAAAAGACTAACATGCTAAAAGCTCAAATTACGGGTTTTAAGCAAAGGGATGAAGAATCTTTGTATGAAGCTTGGGAGCGATTTAAAGGAATTTGTCGCTCATGTCCTCACCATGGACTTAGCGAGTGGTTCTTGGTACAACAATTTTGGAATGGTCTATATGAAGATTCATGGAACATTCTCAACATGGGATCAAATGGAATGTTCACTGAAGTTGATGACAATTAAACTTGGAACAAAATTGAGGAAATGGCGGTCCATAACTCACAATATAGTAGACCTCGCAAGGCTACTAGAGGAGGAAAGCATGAAGTGGACTCCGTTACTCAATTGGGTGCTCAACTTAGTGCTCACATTGATACCATCAATTTAATGTTTGAAAAAGATATGGCTAGACTTGAAAAAGCCTCAAAATCACCAAAGCATCATGTTAATGCCATGACGGCATCTTCATCAACCCAAGTGGGATATGTGAGAATTGTGGAACTTTGGGACATGACCAAAGTGAATGTAGGGGAACAAATGAACAAGTGAATGCTTTCCAAGCATACAAGAGTGGTACCCCTTATTCAAATTATTACAATGAAAACACCAAATTCCACCCAAATCTCTCATAAAAAAGCCAAAATGTTCAAAACCCTCAAACAACATACACCCCACCTCCCATGAGAAACCAAAATCAAAGACCCTTTTACAACCAAAACCAAGGTTACCAAAATCAATCTCCTTACAATCAACAAAATGACCAAGGTTTTGATGTTCAAAAAGCGGTCCTTCAAATGCAAAAGAATCAACAAGAGTTTTTCACTCAAAAGCAAAAGGATATTCAAGCAAAGGAAACCACCATCAACAACATCCTAGCTCACACCAAAATGTTGGAAACCCAATTGACTCAACTAGAATCTTCAAGCTAACAAATACAAAAGGGGCAATTACCACCTCAAAGTAATCCCCCAAGACATGAAACGGTTAGTGCCATTCACTTGAGAAGTGGTACAAGGTATGAAGCACCGAAGAAGCAAGTTGAGGATGAAGTTGTGGAAGCTAGTGACAAAGAAGAAATTGTGCAAAACTCCAAGGATATAGAACCATCAAAACAAGAAATTTCAAAGAAAAATGAAGACAAGGTCAAGGAGAAGGAGCCCGTTGTGATTAGACTTCCTTTTCCAAGTCGTCAAGCCAAGCCCAAATTTGATGACCAACTTGGAAAATTTATGGAAATTGTGAAGAATTTGGAAGTCTCAATTCCTTTCACGGAATTAATCAATCACGTGCCGGCCTATGCAAAATACATGAAAGACATCCTCACAAAGAAGAAGTTGATCCGGAAGCTTGAGACTATCGCCTTCACTAAGGTGAGTAGTGCAATACGTCAAGGAAGTTCACCTCCAAAACTCAAGGATCCGGGAAGCTTCTCAATACCGTGTACCATTGACGACACCACGATCAACAAAGCCTTATGTGATCTAGGGGCTAGTGTGAGTGTTATGCCGTACTCGGTGAGTAAAAGGTTGGGAATGGGAGAGCTTAAATGCACCAATATCACACTCCAAATGGCCGATAGATCGACGAAGACACCATTAGGGATATGGGAAGATGTTCCGCATTTAATTGGGAAATTTTTCATCCCGGTGGACTTTGTCATTGTTGACATGGAAGAAGACTCCAACATTCCAATCATTCTAGGAAGACCTTTCTTACACACCGCGGGTGCGGTGATTGATGTAAAACATGGAGAGCGCACTATAGATGTGGGAGATGAGAGTATAACTTTCAATCTTAACAAGACCGTGAGAGCTCCCCGTTTGCATGAACCATGTTTTATGATTGATCATTATAGCCGGAAGGATGATAGGAAGAAGTCGGAATTCCAATGGAAAAAGAAAATTGAAGATGCTCCATTCAAAGAGCAAGTGAATTGTAACAAAGAGAACTTGAAAAGCTCACCAAAGTCAAGCAATGAAGAGGATGGCCTCATTGGCCAAGACAAGAAATTGGGAGAATTGTCTCTATCAACTCAAGAGATCTTTAGTGATCAAGTAGATGAAGTTTGTGGTCTTTGGGACGATGAGTTTGAAGGGATTTTCAATCACTATATTGGTAATGCTATCGATCAAGACCGACAACAAGGGCAAAGGTCTATTGAAGATCTTTATCATGATAATGAACAAGCTTTTGATTACTTCTTCAAGGTGTTGAGCAACATCAACAACACCTTGGACATGCCCCCATGACATCTCACTAAAGATGAGAGTTTGGTGGAGTCCTCCCTAAACCACCATTTGTAAATATTTCTAACTCCCTAACTCGCATTTTAATTCTCATATTGCATTTTTGTCATTTTTGGATTTTTATGCCTTAATCAAGATAATTATCATTTTTGAGAGAAGTGAGGGAGGGACTAATGATTTCAATTGATGTGTAGTGCTTTTGATTAGTGTGGGGATAGCAATTGCCTAGGCTATTCATGCCTTAGTAGTGCCCCCACAATGAAGAACACGAGGTTTTGAAGAATGAAAAATGACAAGGGATATGCAAGTACACGGATGGAATTGAATCCGGGTAGAAGGGGCAGAATCCGAGCGTTTTCAAGAGAATCCGCCCGTCTTCAGGAAACACGGGCGTATTTGTCACAAGACGCCCGTCCCTCTGAGCTGAATTTTTGAAATTTTGGGACTGTTAGCAAATCCGGGCATCCTGCAAAAGAATCCGCCCGTCCTCAAAAAGACGCCCGTCCTGCAAGAGAAGACGCCCGTCTTTTTGGTTGGGAAAAAACAAGAAAATTCCCTGGAAAGGAATCCGCCCGTCTTCAAGGAAAGACGCCCGTCTCGCAGCTGAACAATCCGAGCGTCTTTGCTCAAAAATGCTCGTCTTTAGGTGAGCATTCTGAAGCCCAGAACAGGCAGAATCCGGGCGTCCCGAAGGAAATCCGCCCGTCTTCCCCCTGCATTTCAAATTTTTCCGGTCTTTTATAAACCCCCTCCCACATTCATTTCTTCATTTCTTCATTCAAAACACTACCCATAAACTCCAAAACTCAAAAACCCTCATCCTCTCCATCACCAAAACAAGATTTCCTCAACCACATTCATCAAAATCAAATCAAAACATCCTTTTAACAACAATTAATCACTCCTCTTTCAACAAAAATCAAACGAAGCACCAAAATCTTCAACCATTGAGTCGATTTTTGAATTTATAAAGGCAAAGCCTTTCATCTTGAAATCGATTTGGGTACACTTGGAAATTGAAGATTTTCACTCCTTTCTTGGTTCAAACATCAATGGCAAGGACTAAAGGAGCAACAAAGGCACCAAAGGCAAATGAATTCTCAACAAGACAAAAGAGTCTTCAAGCAAAGAAAGCCTCATTGGCTATGGTGGTAGCTAGCTCAAACTTGGAAGTGCAACAACAACAACCTCCCTTGGAAGCAACAACCTCTACTACTCCAGAAATTTCTCAACTTTCGAACTATCCGGAGGTAATTTTCATCTCTAACTCCCATAGGGAAACTTTTGCCAAGTATGCTAGAAAATCTTTTCTATCCACCAAGTTTATTTGTGAAGATGCCTTAGATAAGTTGGGTGTCCTTGAGCAAACTAGAGCCTTCTTTAGAGCTGTGGGGTTGGAAACATTGTTTGCAACAAAAGAATTGACATACCCCTCCCTTACCTTAGAATTTTTGAGTTCTTTGAAAGTCAATAAGGTAGAGACTATGGAAAACATCGAGTTCCGCCTTGCTAATGTTAGTAGGTGCATCTCCTTTGAGGAAATGAGTAAAGCTTTGGGTCTTAGTGATTCACCTAGTTATTTCAAGAATGTTGGCAAGTATGACCCCGCTCCTCTTTGGGAGGCGATTTCCGGAAGGAAATTTGAGAACTATCATGCTAGTCGCGCTCTATTAGTCCACCATCCGGGCATTAGAGTGTGGCACAAGGTCATAGGAAACACCATCATTGCAAGAAAATACACCAACCACTTTACCAAGCTCGATTTTGTTCTTCTTGAGTCGGCCTTAAACATTGGAAGGGAATTCACCAAGCCTTTCAACTCTCTAAGGCTTTTGGTGGATAGATGGCTAAATATTGATTGTGGGAAGCAAGGCACTACGGTTATTGTGAATGGAGGTCTAGTCACTCTTTTGGCTAAGTACTTTGATCCGAACTTCAACAAGGATAGCAAGTATGTGGCGAAAAAGGGTGGTCATCTCATTGATATTGATGCTATGATAAACAAATACAAGTGGGTCTCTCATAACCCTCTTGACATCAAGTATGGATGGCTCACTAGTGAGGCTAGATCTTTTACTTTGCCTTCAAAGATTTGTCGTTTAAGTGTCCATCGGACCAACTATCTCCTTCCCCTCTCAAAAGAGGCCGAATACATTATCCGACTACAAAAGGGTGAAATTGAAATACCCTCTTCTTCCATTGTCACACCACCCTATCCTTTCAAGTACCAAGAGTTCAAACCCGAAGGTGTTGAAGCAAGCAAATATTATATGACTCTTCTTATGCAAGAGATGCACAAGCAAGCTTTCAAGGATCGGGAAGATGCTTACTTAGCCCAATATCCACTCCTCCTTCATTTAGCTAGGCAAGGACTACTTGATCCCTCATGTGCTTTGCCTAGTTGGGCGGATAGGGAGGTCTTCTTTCCGAGTGCATCTAGGGGTATTCCGGGTGATGATGAGGTTTTCGGTGATGAGGTTGTTGATGATAACATTGATGAAGAGGCTAGTGATGAAGAAGAAGAGGATGATGAAGAAATCAAGCAAGGAAGTGAAGAGGGAAGTGGTGATGATTCCACTTCTAGTGAGGAAGATGATGATAATGATAATATGGTGGAAGATTAGCAAGCTCTGGAGGCTCCTACCCTCTTGAGGTTTGCTTACTTCTTTCTTTGTTTTATTTATTTAATCTTGATCATGGTTGGTTGAGTCCTAGCAACATAGAGGACTAACACCTCGGCCCCATTGAGGTGTTCTTATTTTATTGTTCCCACTTTTTAAAATCCAAAATGACAAATTTAGTTTCATGCATTGCATTTGTGTGCATGAACTACACCCAACCTTAGGACATTAGAAATAATGTCTAACTCGGTTTGGGGAACTACATGCATACACAACGGGAGGTAATCTAAATTATCCTCTCCGTCATAAACAAAAACCATGCATCATGTAGTGTAGATTAGTGTAGCTTGCATTTAGTGTAGAATTCATGCATCATGCTTGCATGATTTCCCATCATTTTGGCCATTGAGAACAATGCCCATATTAGTGTGGGGATGGGGAATTCTAACTTAACTTTTATCCAAAAATCCAAAAAAATTGAAAATTTCAAAAAACCATAAAAATTTGAAAAATTGAAAAACCAAAAACAAGTTCATTTCCTTTGTAGTGTAGTCATGTATATATTGTGTTTGTTTTACCCTTGTTCACATTGATCGACTACGCCACATCCGAGACATGAGGATAATGAATACCGCATGGTATGATCTTTCCAATATCCTTTTTCCTCTTTATGTTAATGACTATGTGGCTTTATTTTGATTGATGCGGTAAACAATGTGAACTTAGGACTTGAATTTAGTTTATATGTCATATTAGTTGGTAGAATCATTTGCATTAGGATGTTTATATGTTAGTTGCATCATGGCATGTAGTTGCATGTTAGAAAAATTTTGCGAAACCGTCTACTTGGGAAGTTTGATAAGTGTATATAGGCCCTAGTAGATGCTTTTTCTTCTTAAGACTTTGCTTGTTAGAATATTTGTAAAACACCCTAGGATGTGTCATGCTAGTATCCTTTGACCCATGGATTAAGGCCTAGTCAAGAGTACCTTGTGGTGTGATAACTCCTTGGCTACCGTTTATTCCAAGGTGACCCTTGAAACCATGCATCCATTCATCCATCATCCATGTTCTACCATATTTTTGTCATCAAAGGGAATGGGCACAAAAAGAAATCAATTTGAGTTCAATGAAATGAAAAGTGAAAGAAAGTTTGCAAAAATGCATCAAATGAAAAGAGGAGCAAAAATAGAACTCCTAAAAGCTTCAAATATAAGCCACCCTCACTACATATGGGGTGACTTTGAAAATGTTCAAAAGAAATGCAAAGAAAAGTTGAAAGTTGTCAAGTGTTGAAATGCCAAAAATCAAAAGAAATGGCAAGAAAGTGTTCTCAAATGTTATATGCCACAAGAAATTGGGGGGAAAAACAAAAATGAAAGCAAACTCCCAAAAAGAAACTCAAATACTATCGATCCCTTTATCCTTCGTATCCATTTTTGTGCATGGTAGAGAGGGGACGACCTTCTTCTTGTCTAGGCAAGAGGGGGAATTCCGCGATCCTCCAGTGTTTCTAACACCATAGGGAGTCTATTCTTGACAAAAGCATTTAACGATTGAGGACAAAAGTACCCTAGCTTGACACAACATGAAGGTGATTTATTGGTATCCTTCTAGGCTTAGTAGTTTGAACAAATTGCATCTATGAAGGAGTGTGTACCCTTGAATTGCTTCCCTTGTAGATAATTTCCGCCACTTAGATGAGGAAAGTGGCTATTCCTTTTGTAGATGCATCCATTAATTGATTTTGTGTGCTTAATGTTTGGATGTGTCGCCATTTTGGCAAGACCCGCCTTGCCTTGCAAGAAGGCATCCTACCTCATGGTTGTCTTGTTGTGAGTTGAAGGGGCGGAGTGAGACCCGCTAATTGTCTCATATCGGCTATGTTATTAGGTTAGTTTAAATAATGGTCCTAGTCTTTGTCACCTCTTTACTCGGGATGAGCAAAGGTTCGGTTTGGGGATATTTGATGTGACCATAATTAGAGCACATTTAGTCCTCGAATTAGCCTTGTTCCCATGCTTTTTAGTGCATATTTGGGTCATTTATTGTCTTTAGTTCTTTGTTTTGCATATTCTTTGAGGTTTTGTGTCCTTGGTAGGAAAGGAGTGCAAACCTTACATTTTCATGGCAAAACGAGACTAAATTGATTGAATTCAATGACCAAGCATCAAGGAGAGACAAGATTAGAAGGCCTTTGTACATACTATAGTAAATAGGCAATGATGAGAAAAGATCTTTGCATCCCCGAGGAAATCCCCAAGGATTTTATGAAGAAAAGGGAAGAAAAGAAGAAGAAATGAAACTGAACAGCAATATGTGCGGATTGTCCTGAAGACGCCCGTCCTCCACCTTCACAATCCGTGCGTCTTCACTCCAAGACGCCCGGGCAGCAACACCAGAAGACGCCCGTCTTCTCCCCAAGACGCCCGGGCAGAGACCCACGAATCCGGCCGTCCCGTGCCTAAGCCGCACGGATTCCCAGGCAGACAATTTCGTTTTTTCAAGCTTCAAGAAAGATGTCCATCCTTCCAAAAATACCGGCGTTTCCTTAAGTAGGGACTTAATCGTCATTTAAGCCCTTAGTTAACCCTAATTCCTACACCTAATCCCCACTATAAATACCCCATTAGTCTAATTAGAAGAGGATGTTCTTCTTAGCAATCTTTACAGTAGTTAATATCAATCAAATCTCTCTCTAATTTTGTAATCAACAATTAATCAAGTTTTAATACAAGTTTTATTTCCTTAATTTCTCTTTTGTTCATCCTTTATTTTGGGTAATTGAAGATTATTTGGGTTATTATTGGGAGATTGACAACCTCTTAATCAAGCATCAAGTACTTCTTTTATTCTTTGCTTTATTATTGGAATCATTAGTAGGTATAATTCTTGACACGTCTGTCGCGTACCTGTCAAAAATAACCAACTGGCTCTAACTAAAATAGCTAGGGAAGTCGGGTCGAATCCACAGAGAGGTAGGAATTTTTCGGCTAAATCTAAGTTCATCAAGGTAACCAAATTGGGGGTTTACAAATGTGATTTTCTAAACTAAAGAGAATAAGGAGAAGAGAATAACAGGGAGGAAATAAACAGATAGAGAAGAAACAGCTAAGACAAACGGTTCACCATAATCATCCGGTCAAGTAATCTAGGTCTCAGGTCTATGCAAATACGGTCTAAGGGGTAGCGAACGTCACCTTTCGGTCCTTAATTCACCCTAAAGTGTAAACAGCTTAACTTTCGCCCTCACTGCAATATCCTATTGTTCGCTACTAGTCTCGCCTTTTCCAACCTTTCGGTCCAGGTCAAGGATCACTAGGAATTAAAGGTCTAATTGCGTCGACTCAATTAGAAAGATACATTTAAATGTAGCATTTAACCAACAAAGACTATACTAGCATTAACCAAATAAATCGATTACTATTCCCTCATGATTATGGATCCCCTATAGTCTTAGCATAAGAAAATTAGCTACTCATAACCATCGAATTAACAATAGTAATAATTAGATAATTTAAACTAGACATAATGATGAAACTAGTACGGATTCAATTAATGCAATTATAATAATAACTGGAAGAGGGGAAGAATTAAAACAATAAATAAGATTAAGAATAAGAGTAGAATAATAATACCAATCGCAAAATCAAAATCCGAGTAGTAAAGTGTAAAGGAAGAGTAAATCCAAAGAACAGTCACAAGAGCTAGAGTAAAACGAACGTGAGGGAAGAAGAGAGGAGTAACGTAGTTCACTCCCTCAGTCTTATACTAAAAATCCATCCTAAAACCTAATCTATGGACTAATTACAAAAGCCCATAATATGATTAGGCGGAAAAAGGCTGTAGAAGGGTAAACCACTCGATCGAGTGGAAATATACCACTCAATCGAGTAACTATGCGTCCACCCAGTCGATCGAGTAGAATTAAACTACTCGATCGAGCTCTTCTTGCTAAAGCTCCTCGATTGACTCCTTAAACTGGTCGATCGACCAGTCTTGAGTATATAAAGCATTCGATCAAGTAGTAAACTACTCGATCGAGCTATATAGGCATGCTAGGCTTTGAAACGCCTTCCGAAACCAGCTCACGCGTCTTCCAAGTGTTAGATTTCCAAGCTCCAGCTCCTCATTCTCCATAAACGCATGCAAATGGGACGGATTAGGTTCGATTTAGCTCCTCTTCGGTCAATTCCTTCAAATTACAATAAACGGACCAAAGTAGAATATTCGGGGGTATTTGTAGCCATATGCTACATAAAAAGTACAGAAATGCGTGTAAAAATGAGGTGAAAACCTTATATAAAAGACACGCATCAAATCTCCCCAAACCAAACCTTTTCTTGTCCCCAAGCAAATATGAATGCAACTAAGGGTGAACAATGGAACGGGACCAACGCATCAGCTACAAATCATCCACTAGAACCAATTTAATGCAATAACATGACAAAGTGGCAGTGAGAAGTACAAACGAGTTAAATTAATGTTTCAAACTTACTGAACCGTCGACCTTGCAAGACTCAAAAGATATCGGACTCTCACGGGTCGCTCGTCACTCAAAATCAGGCACAAGGTGAGTATATATGTGAAAGATAGGAAGAAGTAATACACTCACCTAACTCGACCTATAAGAACATGCATGCAGTTAACATGAATAAGGTCTCTACAACCGTACATATGCATTCCAACCATACTAATGACCAAGACACATGCCGAGGACTTACATTTGGGTGAGTGAGGTAATGGGTAAGAAGGGGCTAAAATGAATTTGGATATGTGGGGTTAATAGCCAGGCTAGCAACAACGGATCCAAATATAAACTGCATCCCAACTTCGTACTAAAAACAGTAAGATGAAACGGTGCAAAAATTTATGCACTAACTCACAAAACACCAAAAAAATCGTCAACTCCCCATAAAATATAGATAAGACATGGGAGTGTGAATCATTATACAATTCTCATTTTTTTTTCTCATATATGATTTTTCTTTCTTTTCTTTTTCTTTTCGCTTTCCCTTCTCTTTTTTTTTTCTTTTTTTTTTCGTTTCATTTTTTTTCAACAATTCAACATTTTTTTTTCTTCTTTCTTTCCCTTCAATTCTTCCCCCATCTTCTGAAATCAGATGAAATAACCATATTGCAATAAAACATTACAAGAACTACTCGTTACTAGCTCAGCTAGGGTAGGAAGTATTATAGAAAGTAGTTGATAGGACAAGAAGGCAATTTGGCTATGTGAGGCTCATGGGTAGAATGAAATAAAGGGGACTGCCTCTCCTAACATGTGTCACCATCCACAGACCGAATGCATACAGGTATTAAGAAGACTAGACTCATGCTTATGCAATTTGATGTTACATGTCTTAAAGAGAGTACTACTCACATCCTAAATGAAACCGGTCATGAATGTCACCAGTTTAAAAAGCTCTAACCTCAGAATGTAATGTAGCTTGCCGACATAATGAATCAAGTCTATTCGTTCAGATAAGAAAGAAACAAAAACTCGTAGATTATGCACATAATCATGCCAACTAAATGTCAAGAATATGCCAGGCTCAAGTAAGGATTCAAATTAGCGTCAATGTTCAAACGTTCCGACTCAATGAAAATTTTTTTTGATTTATTGGAATTTTTCGAATTTTTTTTGAATTTTTATGATTTTTGAATTAACTAAAACAACAATGCATGCAAAACTAATTAAACGTGCAATCGAAAATGCAGGAAAACATGCAGACAGACATAGATATGGATGCATACCTCCCCAAACCAAACCGTACAATGCCCTCATTGTACCAAAAATAGGGAAAGAAATGCAAACTGAAAGGAAAAGGAGAAGTGGAGTCGGAAAACTTATAAAACGTCATAAAGAGGGACCTCCCCAATGTTGGGGCTGGTGTCCTCTACAGTTAGTGCAATGACATATAAATCTCTAAAAGGATTAAAGGGTATACTTTTGTATTATTATCAGTTGGTCCACGTTTATCAATAACGGTTGGCTTGCTAGATAAGTTTGACGTTATTGTCATACTGATGGCGGTGATCAACTGGTCCCTAAAAGTCACACCTATAGGATACGTTTGAGAGATGTGACAGTATGAAAATACAGTCATGTTGATGCCTAATATGACTAAGCAGTTAGTCGGAGTTATTGACTAATAATTAGTCAAACGCGATGTTGAGATATTTATTTAATACGGATTAAATAATAATGGCTAAGGTGAATTAAGCAGTTAATTCGTAAATTAAATATAAACGATTATATTTAATTAATGTATATTGAACTTAATTAATTATACAATATTGTCATTATCGGACATGTATTAATATATCGACTAATTCATGTTACTAGTCGATGTTTTAATATCCGATGACGGATGACGATTTATAATTAAAAACCCGTCATATACATTTTAGCATTTTGAGTCGGACCACGAGTTAAAATAAGGAGAAAGTGGAAAGCCCACTCCCTCCTTAATGAACCTCACGGCCGAACCAAAGAGGAACAAAAAGGTGAACTTCTCTTCTTTTTGACCTAATTCATTCATTTTGCACAAAAAAAATTAGGTTTTTGGAGGCATTCTCTCTGAAACCTAGATCTCACATCGAAAACCTCACAAAAACTCTCTCAATATTGCAAGGCAATTAGAGAGTACTTTCTAGCACAAGGGGCAGAGTCTCAGACGGTCTTGGGTGCGACGATTAGGAGGAAATCTATATTGATTTCTGTTCTTAGGCCGTATTCACAAAGGACCCAAGGTTGATTCTTGTTCTTTATCGTTTTTCTCTTGTTTTTCGTTTATGACAATAATCACATGTTAATTTTGCGTTATAATCCTTAATTATAAGGGAATTTTACGGATATTTCCCTACAAGTGGTATCAGAGCGAGGCCACGTAAATTTTTCATTGTGATTTTCATTAAACGATTTGAATCGATAATTTTTTTTTTCATAAAAACCGTGCGGCCGAATTGTATTTTTTTTCGGCTGTTTTCTGTTTTTTCTTGAAAACCGTGACAAGCTAGTACACGGCTGATCTGTTTTGTTTTTCGATTTGTTTGTTGCATATTGTTATTTTAAACGATAATCATAGCAATATGTTAAAGTTTTTTTAATTGTAAATTTAATTCTATACGGATTAGGTTTAAATTGCAATTGGTTTTTTTGTCAAATCGATTTTGTTTGGTTTTGGCGAGCTAAAAAAATATTGAGCCGCTGAAATTTCTTTTTTCTTGCTCTCTTTTGCTCTCGGCAATTAGCTGCTAAAAAAAAAAAAAAAATTTTTTTGATGTTTATGTCACGGTCCAGCCGTGAAAAAGAAAAAAAAAATATTTTGTGTTTTTTTTTCCGGCCATAACATGTGCATAATACGAATTTTATGCACTCGCTTGATAGTGAAACGGTTCACTCACGTACCATTTAGTTATTTTAAAGCAATTTAAAGTAACGGATTATCATGAATTAAAATTAAGTTGATAGAAGCGGTTTTGTCACATAATTTTAATCGTTAAAAGGTGGTTTGGATAAATTTAACATAATTACGGAATTATGTCACGAATAAATTTTTTTAGATGATGCATTTTTATTTATTTATCGTTACTTTTGAATGCCATGAATGTTTTTTTTACGTATTTAATTTTACAAACGGTTGTAACTTAGTGTGGCCTTAGTAGAATGTGTTACCGTAATGATGGAACACGGTCTTGGTTGTATTTTGAGATCTCGCATCTCCGTTTTGATTTTTCCTTGTAATTACAGCTTTTAATTTAGAATGTAAATAGGTTTATATTTTGTAATTTTTAAATTGTAATTTTGAGAAGACCAAAGATGGAGATCGGATGCTCACTCCCGCTGCATGGACAAAGATGGAACATCAAGACAAGCTTCTCGGGTCCAACGGTGGATTCCAAAGTTGTATTATGTTCTTTTTACTAGGATAGGCCACACTAGGACTTTTATTTACGTTTTGCATTCTTTTATATTTTTTTGTAACGATAATTTGCATCATATTCCGCCTAAAACCAAACCACCTAATATTTGCATGAAAACTGACTCATATAGAGGTTACGCGTTAGTTTTTTTTGATATACAGTTATCACATGTTTTAAATAAGCCATCACCTAAATTAATTCATTCACGCAATGCTAGTTTTTCGTTCACTTAAAATGAATTAAAACTAAGTTGATGGGATCTTCCTCGTATAAACAAAAATTGAGAATAGTCTTTATAGATCAAACTCCAATGAATCCCTTCTTCGTCGGTAGGCATAATATGACCCCTTCTACGTCGGGTAAGTTGGAACTGATTGACCTATTTTATCTCAACACTGTGGTCACTCGTACGATCCTGTGATTATGGTGGACTATAGATAGGATGTACGGAAATCTATCGACCAAGAGTTCTAACGGTAGAAATAGCCAAACAGTTGGCTTATCAATTTACAGAAATTGAGTCTTGGGATCATTTGTATAATTCTTGAGGTAGATCGATTATACAAGTGCAATGAGTCTACACGTTAAAATGAATTTTAAATAGACTTAAATCACCACGATGAGTTGCTTATTTCGTTTTGTTTTTCCTTTCTTTTTCAGTGTAGATCACGATCAATTAAAATGCTAATAACAAAATGGCTGGCCGTATGAACGACCCAATGCCAAGTGCCACATTGGACCGTGAGTCCTGGCTTCGGATCTTCATGAATCAGATGAATCAGTCCACTAGACTGAAGAATGATGGATCAAACTTCGCGGACTGGGAGGCGGCATTACGGAATGCTGCCATTGCTGACGGGAAGCTCAGATATCTGACTGAGCCCATCCCGCCAAACCCAGGCCCCACGGCTGGAGCTAACGAGATCGCCACGTATAACGATTTCGTCATGGAAGCGGGTGCGATTAAAAACGTACTCATTTTTGCAATGGAATCCAATTTGCAGAAACGCTTCATAGCCCAAAGTGCGAACAAGATTTTCACCACGCTCACTAAGGAATTCTCGAAAGCACCGAGAATCGTGACCTATGAGCATACCTGTCGCTTCGTTGAGGCGAAACTCCAGAAGGGCCAACCGGTTAGCCCACACATTCTCAGCATGATTGAGAATGTCGAGAAACTGGAGGCACTTGATTGTAAGATCAGTGAGAACATCGTGATTGACCGCATGCTTCATTCACTCCACGATGGTTTTGCGCTCTTTAGAGCCAATTACTATATGAATGATTTGAAGAAAAGTCCTCATGCACTACACTCCCTTCTCGTACAGACCGAGAAGGACATGAAGTTTAGTGGGAGCCTGAAACAGGATGTTCTCGTTGTGTCAAACAAGGGCAAGGGTAAGGGCAAAGCACAAAGTGCAGACCTAGCAGAGGTAAACCGAAGTTTAAGAAGTCGGGATCAGGTAAGAGTGGGCCTGGTGAGTCGAGCACCTCATCAGGCGCGACAAAGAGCAAGACCGGTAACATGGAATGCCATCATTGCCACAAGACTGGGCATTG
Organism: Silene latifolia; assembly: GCF_048544455.1. Lineage (NCBI taxonomy): Eukaryota > Viridiplantae > Streptophyta > Magnoliopsida > Caryophyllales > Caryophyllaceae > Silene > Silene latifolia. Next base: position 71,271,185 of record NC_133526.1, on the reverse strand, counting down.
GAGGCGTACATGTCCTGTATACCATGAGGACATAAAAGCAGGTCGCGTTAATCCTGTTGGTATGTCTTCTTCTTCTTCTTCTTTTATTCATATGATTGAGATTAACCACGCAAGTTACGGAACTTGGGTACTAGATACTGGTTGTGGTTCTCATTTGTGCCATCATGTGCAGGGCCTCCGAAACATCGAACCCCTCGTAAAAGGTGAGGTGGACCTGCGTGTCGGGAATGGAGCACGAGTGGCTGCCGTCTCGAGGGGAACATATGTGATCCAGCTTCCTAGCGGATTTGAGTTATTTTTATATAACTGCTATTATGTAACCAGTCTATCCAAAAATATTATTTCAGTTTCTGCACTTGACAAACTTGGTTTTTCATTTGTAATAGAGAATATGTTGGGAAATGTGTCCTCAACAATAGTGCGATCACATGATTTAAATATCATTATTAAATCTCATTTTAAAGAATACAATTGGGAAGTATTTATACTGTCAACTGGTCAACATATATCGGTAATGATTGGCTGACTAGAGTTTGACATTACTGTCGTGCGACGGTGGTGATCGATTGACCCCTAGGTCATACCTATAGGGCAAAGACACTCTTAATTGATTATTTAATTAATCGTATAACGTTACGAGTTAATTAAATTACTTGAAAATTGACGGACGATTTTGGAAGTAAAATTTACGTATCATATTGAAATGTGATTAAATGAGATACGGTCTGAGTAATCGAATTGTTTCATTACTCGGATGAAATTATTGTTTAAGGAAACAATCGGAATTGAATGAATTTTTGTAAATACGATTTATAAAGTGGTAAAATATTTTGGCACAAGTAATTATGAAATTACTAAATCAATTTTTGTATGTGACTTATTTTTATTAATACGTTGATTTTTAATATGTTGAAAATACATAACAAATATATGTGACATATGACATGTAACATATAGACAATTGACAAAAATAATATGGAATCCATATTATGTAAAGTCTTAGAAAAATTGGAGGAGAATTAGGCTAAAATTGTGTTTACATTTTTAGTGGTGAACATAATGATTAAAGGCAAGTGTAGCCATGCAACCCTATAATACATTGTGAAGACAAATGAGGGCATGCATTGGCTCTCCTCCCTCTCTCCTTGGGCCGGTTTTTGAGAGTGAAAAAACTAATTGTTTTTCCTCTTAATTTACCTACTATACAATAATTAAATGTCATTATTCATTCATTCTATTCACAATCTAAAATAAGAATTTTAGAGAGATAAAAACTCCCATCTTCTTCCTCCACAAAACCGAAAATAATCAAGTGTTTACATTATTTTGGGTCAATTTTCTACTTGATTAATATTATACTAGTATTTGTAATATTAATTAAAATTAAGAGGAGCCTTGGGTATAAAGCTTAGGGAGAGATCTTATACTTAGATCTTGTTCATCCATAAGGAAAAGCTCAAGATCAAAAGAGAAAGGTGATCTCTTTTCTGCCCTTAAATCCGAAATCAACAATGTAAGGACATGTTTTCTCTTCTATTATATTATTTGTTTGCATGCATAAAATCCGTTTTAATTTTATGACAAATTAATTTAGACATATATGAGTATGTTAGTATGTATATGAATCTACATTTCCTTCAATCGGTATCAAGAGCCACGGTTGTTTGCATGCAAATTGGTTAAAAGTTTTTCCGAGTTATAAGAATAACAAATAAAACTTGTAAAATTTGTGTTATTATGATATATCACGAAATTATTACATGCATGTTAATATTTCTGGTCCTAAAATGTTTTAGGATATTTTGGTTAATTTTTCGGATTTTTATTGTTCATAATTTACAATAATGGCATTTAAATGTGATTTTATGAGTAAAAATGTCATTTTTGGTCTAAAAATAGCTATACTTCGAATTTTAAGTTGATTTTTGGATATGTTGTCACATATATTATTTTGCGATAACCTGTAAATTGTCATAATTTTTGGACTTGTTATGCTCGAAAAATGAAATTTTCATTGTTAAATTCGGATTTAAGTGAAAAATAGGTTAATATGAGTTAAATTTCGAATCTGGTCATAGAAAATTAATATGTTGTCACATGCAATGTTACAAGATGTGTGTAAAATAATTGGCTATAAAGAAGTCTTTTTGCATGATTTATGAATTTTTGAAGAAAAATAGCATAAATAGTGACATTATTAGTGGAAAATTAATAAAACATAATCTATGACTTAGAAAAAACGTCTAATGTTGCATTTTATTATATTTTTTCAGATCTAAAATTGAAAAGTTAATGAAAATAATTTTTCCATGTTTTTATGATTATTTTATTATAAATCGATAAACCGCAACATTGTTTTTCCGGTAAATTTTCGAAATTTTTAACCTAAGATTTTGAACATTATGAGTGTCATGGAATTTTTCCAGAATGTTCATGAGTTTAAATTTCAAATTTCAAATTTATTTGAAATTTTGTGATTTATTTGAAGTTTAATAGCTTATTTTTGTAATTTTTGGTCCATTTATGAACAATTTTATAAAATATGGGTTAATTATGGTCAAATTATTAGTGAAGACTAAATTTTGAGTCCTAAGAGGTTAGGGTAATTAACTTATGCATAAATATGAGTTTATGTATTTTTGTGATTATAAAATGTTGAAATCACGCAAATCCGTAAAAACCGAGTAATATACGATATTGGCTAATTAAAGGCGATTTAGCATAAAATTGTGCATGTTCATACATATTATAATGCTGCATTTTCTTTATGATTGTCATAATTTTAATTTATGTAATTTTTGAATTATGTAATTTTACTTAGTATGGCCTTAGATTTTAATTGGTATTTCCCGAAATGTATGGGAATATCGATTCGGTTGTAATTTTTATTGTGATCTCGTATCACCGTTTTGTAATTTAATAGATTTATTTTATTTTAGTTACAAATGTATAATAAGAAATTATGTAATTTATTATGTAATTTTATTCATTCCGGAGTTCCCAAAGACGGATTTCTTCAAGAATGGCGATACATAAAGACGGTGTTACCTCAAGATGCGTGCCACAACCGAAGTTCAAGGGACCAATGGAGTTGGTTTCCGAATATGTAATAGTTAAAGAGTTTTTCTATTTTAGGAAAGGCCATACTAGGATTTTTATCTTTATGCTTGCATTTTATTTTATGTCACATGCATCGCTAAATCGCCATAACTAAAACATGCATCTTTATTTTATCGAGTTTATCGACCGTGTCAATTAGAATTATCGTAGTTCACCGCTTTAGTTCACTTAAAACGTGATAGATAATAAATTGACATGACCTCTCGCTAAAACAAACAATTGAGACATAGCCTTACCAAATAGTAAAAACCATGAAAACCTATTTCGCGAGGGAGTGCACTCGGCTACCCCGGGGTACAAACCTTGTTACGTAGGGGAAGTGGGTGATGAATGTTAATCCACCGAATTCATGTTAATAAGGGGTATTTCGGCACACCGTGCCCTAAATTGATATGAGTTTGGATTATGGACACATTTATTCGAAATTTGGGTTGTACTCAACGAAAGTATTCACGACGATTTCCGGATGTGTTTCGGGCTAGAGATGAATATTAATGTAAACATCATCGACCAAGAGTTCTAAAAGTAGAATCGATTAAAAGGTTAATCCACCGAGTTATGTTAATAAAGGGTAATTCGGCACACCGTGCCCTAAGTTGATATGAATTTGGGTCTTGGAATCATTTATTATAGTTGGGTAGAGGTCACTATATAAATGTTCATATCTTTTTAATTTGCAAGTATGATTTTAAAAGACAAATGTTAATATTTCCTTTTCCTCCATATTTGTAGTTCTTTACAATGAATCCATCAAATGCTACGGCACCAATAACTATTGAGTCATATCACAATGTTCTTGACGACGTATGCTCCAACAATGATTTCGATACAACTAGAGAACTTCATTTTGGGATAGGTTCGGATGGAAACCTTAACTTCATCACTTCTTCTAAACCACCCACTACTACTAGACCTCGTGTGAGTCCGTCTCAGGAAGACTACCTCATACGATCTATAGGGTCTTTGTCTCTGGAAGATAAAGATGCCAAAGCTAGTGGGAGCTCTAGCAATCAAGTTCTTGCGTCAAAGGGAAAGAGGTTCAAGAAGAAAGGAAAGAAAGTCAAAAACTTCAAGCAAGTTAATGATGAGTGCCATTATTGCTATGGCATGGGACATTGGCTTAGGAATTGCCCTATGTATTTGCGAAATATAAGGGAAGGACTCATTACTCCAAAAGGTACAATTCCTAAAGAAATTTATGTTATTGATATAAATTATACTTCCACTACGACATGGGTACTAGATACCGGTTGTGGTTCTCACCTTTGTAATCATTTACAGGGTTTAAGAAATGTGGAGAGGCTTAGCAAGGGAGATGTGGATCTACGCCTTGGAAATGGAGCTCGGGTAGCGGCCGAATCCAAAGGAACTTATGTTCTAGCTTTGCCAAATGGATTTGAGTTGTATTTGCATAATTGTTTTTATGTACCTACACTCTCTAAAAACATTATTTCAATCGCCATGCTAGACGTGGACGGTTTTTGTTTTGTCATTAAGAACAACCGTTGTACTATTTCTAGGAACGACTTGGTTATAGGCCAAGCTTCCTCTATCAATGGCATTTACATTTTAGAGACCTCAAATCCGACTAATGATATTTATAACATTCAATCAAAGAAACTCAAAACAAGTGACCCAAGTGAAGCGTTCATTTGGCATTGTCGATTAGGTCACATAAACGAGAATCGCATCAAAAGATTAATTTCTACTAATGTGATTACACCATTTGATTATCAATCATTTGGTACATGCGAATATTGCCTACTTGGCAAAATGACTCGTAATCCTTTTAGTGGTAAAGGGACACGAGCTAGTGAGCTATTGGGACTCATACACACCGATGTATGTGGACCAATGACTATCACCGCTCGTGGTAATTATGACTACTTTATAACCTTCACCGATGACTTGAGTAGATATGGGTATATCTATTTAATGAAACACAAAAGTGAAGCGTTTGAGAAATTCAAGGAATTTCAAAACGAAGTAGAGAACCAATTGAACAAAAGGATTAAGGCACTACGATCCGATCGTGGTGGAGAATACCTTAGTCTTGAATTTGATTCACACTTGAAAGGTTGTGGTATTATATCACAACTTACTCCACCCGGAACACCACAACTCAATGGTGTTGCCGAAAGGAGGAATCGAACCTTACTTGATATGGTTCGATCCATGATGAGTCAAACCGAGTTACCGAACTCGTTTTGGGGATTTGCAATTCAAACCGCAATAAAATATTTGAACGTAAGTCCAACAAAAGCAACTGAAAAGACTCCATATGAGATATGGAGAGAAAAGGTTCCAAATCTATCACATCTGAAAATTTGGGGTTGTGATGCTTATGTCAAAATTGGAAATGATAACAAGTTGGCACCACGATCCGCAAAATGCATTTTTGTAGGTTATCCCATGGCCTCACGAGGCTATTACTTCTATAAGCCTCAAGAGAACAAAGTATTTGTGTCTCGCGATGCTGTCTTCCTAGAAAGTGATTTTATTTCTAGGAGACAGAGTGGGAGAAATTTTGAACTTGATGAAGTTCAAGAGCCACAAACCGATATAGAGGCGCAAGAAGAAGTTCCTTCGTCATCTAACGCGGTTGTTCCTCCTCCTCTTAGAAGAACGGGCCGAGTTATTCGCCATCCCGATCGATATGTGGGACTTATCGAGGAAGATGGAACACTCGATGTATTACTTATGGAAAGTGACGAGCCCGCCACCTACAAGGCCGCAATCTCTAGTCCAAATACCTCCTTATGGCTTGAAGCCATGAAGTCCGAAATGGATTCTATGCATGAAAACCAAGTTTGGGACTTGGTAGATTTGCCTAAAGGGGCAAGACCCCTTCAATGCAAATGGATATTCAAAGTCAAGAATGGCATAGAAGGACATGATGATGTCTACAAAGCTAGGCTAGTGGCAAAGGGATTTACCCAAGTCCAAGGTCTACAATATGATGAGACCTTCGCCCCCGTAGCCATGCTAAGATCCATACGGATTTTGTTAGCGATCGCCGCATTTCATGATTATGAAATATGGCAAATGGATGTCAAAACCGCTTTTCTAAATGGGCATTTAGAAGAGGAGGTGTACATGATACAACCCGAAGGTTTTGTTGATTCTAAAAATCCTAACAAAGTGTGCAAGCTTAAGAGATCCATATATGGTCTTAAGCAAGCATCTAGAAGTTGGAATCATCGATTCAATCATGTTATAAAGGAAAATGGTTTCACTCGAAATATTGAGGAACCATGTTTATACATGAAATTCAGTGGGAGCAATGTTGTGTTCCTAATCTTGTATGTCGATGACATACTACTCATTGGAAATGATATTCCAATGTTGTCTTTGGTTAAGAAGTGGTTAGGTAACCACTTCCAAATGAAGGATTTAGGAGAGGCACAACGCATATTAGGTATCCGGATCTATAGAGATAGATCCAAGAGGATATTGGCACTAAGTCAAGAGTCTTATGTTGATAAGATTCTTCGACGATTCAACATGGACAAATCCAAAAGGGGTTTGGTACCTATGGTAACTGGAACGATATTGAGCAAGACTCAATGTCCCTCCGAACCCCATGATGTTGAACGCATGAAGTTGATCCCTTACGCTTCCATTGTTGGATCAATCATGTATGCCATGATATGCACACGTCTCGATGTCTCGTATGCCTTGAGCATGACGAGTAGATATCAAGGAAATCCAGGTGAGAGTCACTGGATTCTTTGTCAAAAACATCCTTAATTACTTGAGAAGAACTAAGGACTCTATCCTTGTGTTTGGAGGAGACACTGAGTTGCGTGTTAATGGATACACGGACTCAAGTTTTCAAACAGATAGAGATGACATGAAATCACAAGTTGGTTTTGTTTTCATGCTCAATGGTGGTGCCGTAAGCTGGAGAAGCTTCAAGGAAGTCAGAATCGCGGATTCGACAACGGAGGTGAGTACATAGCAGCATCAGAAGCTGCCAAGGAAGCTATGTGGATCACGCAATTCACGGAAAGACTAAAAGTAGTGCCTACCGCCAATGATCCCATCACTCTCTATTGTGATAATAGTGGGACGATCTTCCAAGCTAAGGAGCCGAAGTCTAGTAATAGATCTAGACATGTACTTAGAAAATATCATGTAATAAGAGATTTCATTGAAAGAAAGGAAATTGCGATTTGTAAGGTTGGGACGGATGACAACATAGCCGATCCGCTCACCAAGCCTTTATCGCAGGCTAAGCATGATGGACATGTTACGTCCATGGGACTTAAACGTGTATCAAGTTTTTGTTAGATTTTGAAATGAAATAAAAGTGTTGTTTTTGTTCATGTTCATAATCACATTTGTCTTTTATCTTTAATTTATACTTTGTTACATCCAAACGGGTTGTAGAGACAATTGAACCCCGTTAAAGTGAACACGGATTAACATAGTATTTGCCCATAGTCACTTGTATGAGGTGACGTCTCGAAGTGACTAGAGTGTGAGGCGATTGATGGCAAGTTCAAGTGCCATAGAGTCATATGAGATGACTAGTCGATCACATAGGCAGACTGTTAGGAACATTTTGTCGGGCCTTATGACCGCTTATAGAGTTCTGGCAAATTTATATAGCCTGGTCGTGGCGAGAGCTACTATAGTATTCTAATGAGTCGATTCTTTTGACTAAAGACTATTCGCCTAAGATGGCACAGTTTCAGATTAACTTTGATTTGTGTTACTACGACCTTCGTAAATGGGGTCAAATGGGAATATTTTGGGTTATGATGGCTGTGGCTAGTTGAAGGGAATGAGTGCGATAGGAATTGTCCACCCCTTGTCAGGGTTATAACAATATCTCAGGGCCACTCGAGGAGTAAAGAACTGGAAATGCGTGGCCACGCTCGGAAAGTATCTATGATAGATAAGTCCGGTCAATCAGTTATTCTCCAGATCGAGGAAACCACAATCGATATGATCACTTGCAAGTACGACCTGAAAGACACCTTGCATTGAGTGGGAGATAGTAATAGGACAAGAGAATTGGTGACGCACACTTGTCGAGGACAAGTGGGAGATTGTTGGGAAATGTGTCCTCAACAATAGTGCGATCACATGATTTAAATATCATTATTAAATCTCATTTTAAAAAATACAATTGGGAAGTATTTATACTGTCACTTGGTCAACATATATCGGTAATGATTGGCTGACTAGAGTTTGACATTACTGTCGTGCGACGGTGGTGATCAGTTGACCCCCTAGGTCATACCTATAGGGCAACACTCTTAATTGATTATTTAATTAATCGTATAACGTTACGAGTTAATTAAATTACTTGAAAATTGACGGACGATTTTGGAAGTAAAATTTACGTATCATATTGAAATGTGATTAAATGAGATACGGTCTGAGTAATCGAATTGTTTCATTACTCGGATGAAATTATTGTTTAAGGAAACAATCGGAATTGAATGAATTTTTGTAAATACGATTTATAAAGTGGTAAAATATTTTGGCACAAGTAATTATGAAATTACTAAATCAATTTTTGTATGTGACGTATTTTTATTAATACGTTGATTTTTAATATGTTGAAAATACATAACAAATATATGTGACATATGACATGTAACATATAGACAATTGACAAAAATAATATGGAATCCATATTATGTAAAGTGCCGAAAAATTGGAGGAGAATTAGGCTAAAATTGTGTTTACATTTTTAGTGGTGAACATAATGATTAAAGGCAAGTGTAGCCATGCAACCCTATAATACATTGTGAAGACAAATGAGGGCATGCATTGGCTCTCCTTCCTCTCTCCTTGGGCCGGTTTTTGAGAGTGAAAAAACTAATTGTTTTTCCTCTTAATTTACCTACTATACAATAATTAAATGTCATTATTCATTCATTCTATTCACAATCTAAAATAAGAATTTTAGAGAGATAAAAACTCCCATCTTCTTCCTCCACAAAACCGAAAATAATCAAGTGTTTACATTTTTTTGGGTCAATTTTCTACTTGATTAATATTATACTAGTATTTGTAATATTAATTAAAATTAAGAGGAGCCTTGGGTATAAAGCTTAGGGAGAGATCTTATACTTAGATCTTGTTCATCCATAAGGAAAAGCTCAAGATCAAAAGAGAAAGGTGATCTCTTTTGTGCCCTTAAATCCGAAATCAACAATGTAAGGACATGTTTTCTCTTCTATTATATTATTTGTTTGCATGCATAAAATCCGTTTTAATTTTATGACAAATTAATTTAGACATATATGAGTATGTTAGTATGTATATGAATCTACATTTCCTTCAGAATAATACATGCATTTTCTCATTACACGATATGATTTATGGCAAGGCAGTCTCCATGAATGGAATTTATGTTTTAGATCAGACCACCGAAATATTGCACGTAATGAATAAGAAGTTAAAGGTTGGTGGCAAAGATCAAACGTATCTATGGCACTGCCGTATGGGACACATTAATTATTTTACATTGAGTGGGAGAAATTTTAAATGGATATGAGAATCGGTTATCGCACATACACTTGTACGGACAAGTGGGAGTTTGTTGGAGCCGGTGTCCTCCAGTTAGTGCGGATAACGTTATTGCACGTAAACTTGTACGGACAAGTGGGAGCTTGTTGGGGCTGGTGTCCTCTACAGTTAGTGCAATGACATATAAATCTCTAAAAGGATTAAAGGATATACTTTTGTATTATTATCAGTTGGTCCACGTTTATCAATAACGGTTGGCTTGCTAGATAAGTTTGACGTTATTGTCATACTGATGGCGGTGATCAACTGGTCCCTAAAAGTCACACTTATAGGATACGTTTGAGAGATGTGACAGTATGAAAATACAGTCATGTTGATGCCTAATATGACTAAGCAGTTAGTCGGAGTTATTGACTAATAATTAGTCAAACGCGATGTTGAGATATTTATTTAATACGGATTAAATAATAATGGCTAAGGTGAATTAAGCAGTTAATTCGTAAATTAAATATAAACGATTATATTTAATTAATGTATATTGAACTTAATTAATTATACAATATTGTCATTATCGGACATGTATTAATATATCGACTAATTCATGTTACTAGTCGATGTTTTAATATCCGATGACGGATGACGATTTATAATTAAAAACCCGTCATATACATTTTAGCATTTTGAGTCGGACCACGAGTTAAAATAAGGAGAAAGTGGAAAGCCCACTCCCTCCTTAATGAACCTCACGGCCGAACCAAAGAGGAACAAAAAGGTGAGCTTCTCTCCTTTTTGACCTAATTCATTCATTAGGCACAAAAAAAATTAGGTTTTTGGAGGCATTCTCTCTGAAACCTAGATCTCACATCGAAAACCTCACAAAAACTCTCTCAATATTGCAAGCCAATTAGTGAGTACTTTCTAGCACAAGGGGCATAGTCTCAGACGATCTTGGGTGCAACGATTAGGAGGAAATCTATATTGATTTCTGTTCTTAGGCCGTATTCACAAAGGACCCGAGGTTGATTCTTGTTCTTTATCGTTTTTCTCTTGTTTTTCGTTTATGACAATAATCACATGTTAATTTTGCGTTATAATCCTTAATTATAAGGGAATTTTACGGATATTTCCCTACACCCAAACCGACCATGAACATGGGAGGTCAAAGAAAGTCAAGCGGTAGCTCCATAGACGTAAAAACAGCAGCTGGGAGTCAAAACTACTCGATCGAGCAGTTGGAACAGCTCGATCGAGTGATTTGGCGCATGGAAGGACTCGATCGAGTAGAAAACCACTCGATCGAGTAGGCATGATTTTGGTTCTGGTCGATCGAGGACAATTTCACTCGATCGAGTGATTACTCCCTCAAAAAGTGCTCGGTCGAGCACAAAATCAGTCGACCGAGTACTTTGACCTGCAAAACACGCATTAGAAGCAAGGAAATACATGGGAAGTTCATAAAACAGCGTCTAAGGTTCAACGTAAGGCTAAAGAAAAATAAATAGTTCAACAAAAGTACAATAAAACAGTCCGGGCTGCCTCCCGGAGAGCGCTGGTTTAAGAGGTCCCGCACGACCTTTCTGGCATCAATTAACTGGTGCGTCAAGCTCGTCGAAGCGCAAGACTTCAACACGATTGTCTGTTTCATTCGCCTCGTGGTAGTGCTTCACATATTGGCCATTCACCTTGAATCTATGACCTTCGGAATCTTCAAGCTCCACGGATCCAAATTTAGTAACAGCTGTCACCGTATAAGGACCACTCCATCTGGACGTCAGCTTGCCAGGAAATAATCGCAACCGGGCATTAAACAGCAGCATCTTTTGCCCAACATGAAACTCCCGAGGTAGGATTCTCTTGTCATGCCATCTCTTCGTCTTTTCCTTGTAAATGCGCGAACTGTCATAGGCATTAAGCCTAAACTCTTCCAATTCATCTAGCTGCAAAAGACGATTCTGACCACACAACATAGGATCATAATTAAGCTCACGAATTGCCCACCAGGCCTTACATTCCAATTCAACAGGTAAGTGACACGATTTCCCATAAACTAGCCTATAAGGTGATGCACCAATTGGTGTCTTAAAGGCAGTTCTATAAGCCCATAATGTGTCATCTAGCTTAAGACTCCAGTCTTTCCGTGATTTAGAAACTACCTTAGACAAGATCTCGTTTAACCCGCGATTAGAGACCTCAACCTGACCACTAGTTTGGGGATGATACCCCAAACCACGCCGGTGTTGGACACCGACTTTAGAAAGTATGGAGGTTAGTTTCTTTTCTTTAAAATGCATTCCCCCATCACTAATGACGACCCTAGGGACACCAAAGCGGGGAAATATGATCTTTTTAAACATTTTTATCACGGTCTTAGCATCACAATGAGGTGAGGCATTTGCCTCAACCGATTTCGACACATAGTCTACAGCCACTAAGATATACCTGTTACCTTTACTGGATGGGAACGGTCCATGGAAATCAATGCCCCAGACATCGAAAACCTCAACCTCTAGGATGCTGTTTTATGGCATCTCATGTCTCTTTGAAATGTTCCCTGATCGTTGGCAAGCATCACAAGCTGAAACAAAAGACTTAGCGTCAGCAAACAAAGAAGGCCAGTAAAAACCAGACTGGAGTACCTTAGCCACGGTGCGCGATGGACCGTGGTGACCACCATATGAAGAGGAGTGACAGCCTTCCAGGACTATTTTGGTCTCCCACTGCGGAATACACCGTCTGTAGAGACCGTCTTCACATTCCTTAAACATGTAAGGATCATCCTGTATATCGCTTAGCGTTACGTAAAACGCTTCTTTTTTGCGATGAGAAAGGTCGGGCGGCACTTGCCACCGACAACGAAGTTAGCTATATCTTCATACCAAGGTTCTTGGTTAACAATAGACGATATAACGGCAATTAAAGTATCGTCAGGAAAAGAATCATCAATGGGTAGAGAATCTTCCCCTTCTTGTCGCATCAGTCGCGATAAGTGATCAGCTACAACGTTCTCAGCTCCTTTCTTATCCTTAATCTGCAAATCAAACTCCTGAAGAAGGAGTATCCATCTCAGTAGTCGTGGTTTAGCCTCCTTCTTAGCAAGGAGGTGCCTCAAAGCTGCATGGTCGTAAAAACAGAACTTCGACCCAACTAAATAAGTACGAAACTTCTCTAAGGCATAAACTACAGCTAGCGGCTCTTTCTCGTGGTAGTGTACTTCACTTGAGCCTCATCCGAGTTCGGCTCGCATAGTAGATAGCATTCAAAGCTTTGTCTTTCCTTTGGCCTAGCACCGCTCCTAGTGCATAGTCACTCGCGTCACACATAATCTCAAACGGCAAGTCCCGGTTGGGAGGTCCGTATGATCGGCGCAGAGACTAAAGCCCGCTTTAACCTCGTTAAAAGGTAAAGACAATCATCGATAAACACAAAAGGGGCATCCTTAAGCAAAGAATCGTGTAAGTGGTTTAGCAATCTTTGAGAAGTCCTTGATGAACCGGCGATAGAAGCCGGCGTGACCAAGGAAACTCCTCACCCCCTTAACGTTAACAGGAGGTGGTAATTCTTTGAATCACTTCCACCTTTGCTTTATCAACCTCTATTCCCCTATCGGAAACTAAGTGCCCTAAGACAACTCCCTCGTTGACCATAAAGTAGCACTTCTCCCGATTCAAAGACAAGGTTAACCTCAATACAAATACTGCAACACTTTCTCAAGGTTAGACAGACAGTTAGAAAAATCACTTCCATATACACTGAAATCGCCCATAAAAACTTCCATGATAGACTCAATATACTCTGAAAATATCCCTATCATACACCTTTGAAAGGTGGTGGGGGGCATTGCACAAACCAAAAGGCATTTCGTCGCGATACGCAAAAACGCCCTTAGGACAAGTAAATGTAGTCTTAGCTAGCCGATAAATGCGGGTGAATAGGGATCCGAAAGAACCCCGAATACCCGTCTAAATAGCGAGAAAAATTTATGAGAAGCTAACCTTTCTACCATTTGATCAATAAAAGGAAGGGGAAAGTGATCTTTCTTGGTGGCGGCGTTCACTGTCTGTAATCTATGCACATCCGCCAACCAGTCACTACTCGAGTAGGTATTAATTCATTCTTCTCATTCTTAACTACGGTTGTCCCTCCTTTCTTCGGGACTACCCGTATTGGACTCACCCATTTAGAATTACCGACATAGAATAAATAATACCGCATCCAAAGAACTTCATTACCTCAGCCATCACAACATCCTGCATCTTCTGGGTCAGCCGGCGCTGACCCTGTCTGCAAGGTTTGTGATCCTCCTCCAGCTCTATCTTGTGCATACAAATATCGGGACTAATACCCGTGATATCGTCCAGTGAATAACCCATTGCTTTCCTGTTTTTCTTAAGTACAACTAACAAAGAAGTCAGCTGATCATCATTAAGCTTGGTGCTAACAATGACTGGATATTGCTCTGTATCGTCTAAGAAAACATATTTAAGATGAGAAGGGAGAGGCTTACGTTCCGGTCCCTTTACCTCAATGGAGCAAAGAGTGCTAATCATTTGTTCCACCTGCTCTCCCTCATACTCATCTAAATCATCAACAAGCAAATCCAACGCAGCGTCATCGTCGTCTGGGCTATCTGCACACTCATCAAAAAGCATAAGAGCTTCTAGTGGGTCCTTCATAAAAGAACTCGACCAGAAGTCATAAATAGACTCGTCAATGATATCGACTGAATAGCAAGTGTCCTCTATCATTGGGCGAGCTAAAGTCTTGGGCGATCGAATGTGATAGCGTCATCCCCATCGCAAGAGTCGACGCTCTTGTCGACATCAATAAACCCAACTGTACGGAGGAATGGTCTTCCTAAGATAATTTGGGTCCTGGGGTGTCCTCGGCTATATATCTAAAACGATGAAATCTACTGGAATAAAGAGCTTGCCTATTTTCACAGGCACGTCCTCCAAGACACCTAAGGGCCTCCTAACAGATCTATCAGCCATCTGTAGGGTAATGTTAGTCACTTTAAAATGACTTACCTTCAGTTTCTTGCAGACAGGAAGGGGCATGACACTGACACTGGCACCTAAATCGCAAAGGGCCTTATCAATAACCATGTTGCCTATAACACAAGTAATAGAAAAGCTGCCCGGGTCTTTCATTTTAGGCGGACTTTTATTCAAAAGTAAATTACTAGACTCTTCCATGAGTGAAATCGTCTCAAATTCACTCAAATTTCTCTTACGCGTCAAAATGTCTTTCATAAACTTGGCGTAAGTGGGTACCTGAGTAACAAGTTCGAAAAAGGGACAAGATTACGGAGGTTCTTCACAACGTCCACAAACTTATTGATCTTGTCGCTCGATCTTTGCGTCCTTCGACGGCCTGGAAAGGGTACCCTGGTAGCAACGAGCGGACCCACAACTTTTCCTTTACCTTTATCAATGCGTGACGTCTCCACAGCAGGGGAAGATGACACGGTGGCGGTATTAGATAGTAAATTAGGATCCCCGCCACTCAAAGTACTCGATCGAGTACTTTCATCGATCGATCGACCATTTTCTTCTTCTGTTTCACTCGATCGACCATTTTTATCACTCGATCGAGTGATTTCCTCAGCAAAGTTACTCGACCGAGTAAGAAAGTCACTCGATCTACCAACATCAACTTGTGCACCACTCGATCGACCTGTAATTTCACTCGATCGAGTGGTAGGATGAATTAAATTGCTCGATCGAGTGGAAAAATCACTCGATCGAGTGTTTACAGCACACGCAGCAAGTATTTCTTCCAAAAACTCGTCTAAATCATCCTCCGGGGTATCGTCAGCTATTAAAACCCTGTCTTCTGGTACTTTTGGATTTTCATAAGTAAAGCCAACTTGGAAATTCGTTGCACTAACTGAATTGCAAGTTGGTAGAGGCTCGACCTGTTCTTTCGCGAGTTTTAACTGCGCGACTTGTTCCCTCAACTTCGCTATGTCCGCGTCCTTACTATCGCGCATGCTCATCACAAGGGACTTTAATTCAGCAACTTCTTCATTTGCGAAGGAGAGGTTTACTGCGGCATTGGCGTAGAAGGGATAGAGATATTCTTTATTTCCTCATACAGCTGAGAAAAAGGGACTCCTTGCTTGAATTTCTTATAAGCAAGGGCAAGCTCTACACTTGCCATACATTCAATAGGATCATGCCCTTCCTCGCCACATCTACCACATGGCTCTATATGCTCAGTGATCGAACAACCTCGTAATTTAGACATTCTGGCAAAAAGACTTACAAAGCAATGATCAACCTGCAAAATTAATCAGAACCTTGCAAAAGAAATGAGATCAGCCTCAAGGAATAAATTCCTTGAGACGAGAGACAAACTTAATTAAAGCACAAAATTGCGCCACCTCCCCGGCAACGGCGCCAAAATTTGACACGTCTGTCGCGTACCTGTCAAAAATAACCAACTGGCTCTAACTAAAATAGCTAGGGAAGTCGGGTCGAATCCACAGAGAGGTAGGAATTTGTCAGCTAAATCTAAGTTCGTGAAGGTAACCAAATTGGGGGTTTATAAATGTGATTTTCTAAACTAAAGAGAATAAGGAGAAGAGAATAACAGGGAGGAAATAAACAGATAGAGAAGAAACAGCTAAGACAAACGGTTCACCATAATCATCCGGTCAAGTAATCTAGGTCTCAGGTCAATGCAAATACGGTCTAAGGGGTAGCGAACGTCACCTTTCAGTCCTTAATTCACCCTAAAGTGTAAACAGCTTAACTTTCGCCCTCACTGCAATACCCTATTGTTCGCTACTAGTCCCGCCTTTTCCAACCTTTCGGTCCAGGTCAAGGATCACTAGGAATTAAAGGTCTAATTGCGTCGACTCAATTAGAAAGATACATTTAAATGTAGCATTTAACCAACAAAGACTATACTAGCATTAACCAAATAAATCGATTACTATTCCCTCATGATTATGGATCCCCTATAGTCTTAGCATAAGAAAATTAGCTACTCATAACCATCGAATTAACAATAGTAATAATTAGATAATTTAAACTAGACATAATGATGAAACTAGTACGGATTCAATTAAAGCAATTATAATAATAACTGGAAGAGGGGAAGAATAAAAACAATAAATAAGATTAAGAATAAGAGTAGAATGATAATACCAATCGCAAAATCCAAATCCGAGTAGTAAAGTGTAAAGGAAGAGTAAATCCAAAGAACAGTCACAAGAGCTAGAGTAAAACGAACGTGAGTGAAGAAGAGAGGAGTAACGTAGTTCACTCCCTCAGTCTTATACTAAAAATCCATCCTAAAACCTAATCTATGGACTAATTACAAAAGCCCATAATATGATTAGGCGGAAAAAGGCTGTAGAAGGGTAAACCACTAGATCGAGTGGAAATATACCACTCGATCGAGTAACTATGCGTCCACCCAGTCGATCGAGTAGAATTAAACTACTCGATCGAGCTCTTCTTGCTAAAGCTCCTCGATTGACTCCTTAAACTGGTCGATCGACCAGTCTTGAGTATATAAAGCATTCGATCAAGTAGTAAACTACTCGATCGAGCTATATAGGCATGCTAGGCTTTGAAACTCCTTCCGAAACCAACTCACGCGTCTTCCAAGTGTTAGATTTCCAAGCTCCAGCTCCTCATTCTCCATAAACGCATGCAAATGGGACGGATTAGGTTCGATTTAGCTCCTCTTCGGTCAATTCCTGCAAATTACAATAAACGGACCAAAGTAGAATATTCGGGGGTATTTGTAGCCAGATGCTACATAAAAAGTACAGAAATGCGTGTAAAAATGAGGTGAAAACCTTATATAAAAGACACGCATCAATTCTCTTAATCCCTTTTTAATTATTGCTAATTACTTTCATTTATTCATCATGTTTCACTTTGTTGGTATGATTGACAACCTTGCTAGCATGTTCAACATGATAATGAGTGAGTAGTTCCTTAGGTAAGGTTAATGGGTAATTAGGGGAAACCAACATGGGGAATGATTCATGCTTAAATTAATATGCTTTCATGGTTTATTTGCTTGCTTGTTTTGATCTCAACTCATGCACATGTTATGTTTGATGAAATGCGAGCCTATGAATCCTTGCATTTTTTACCCATCACCTATCTTTCCAATGAGACTTGTAAGACATAAACCAACTCGAGTCTCATTAGACCATGCATGTGTTGAGTAGGGAAGACTAAGTCGACTTGTAGGTGTTGTACAATTTAATCGATTCGGCTCCGGGACCCAAACTTTCCTAGGATTGTAAGATATAAACCAACTCAATCCATCACAACAATAATTGCTTGCTTATAATTTGAGAACATGTTTGTATGATCAATTCCCATGAATCCCCTATGACCCCATGATACCCTAGTGCTTTTTATCAATTGTTTACAACCCTTTTAATTCATCTTGTTTGTTTACTTTCATTAATATTTAGTTTACTGACCTTCTACATCAAACCCCAATTGTGACACCCCTAAGACACTACTAGTTTCAATAGAATTCTCATCTCAATTCCCGTCCCTTGGGATCCGACCATTATTTGCCTCTTTACTAATTGTAGAGTTGTTTGTGAAGTTATAAATTGTGTTTTAGTCTAGGTTCTCCTAACGACAAGTAACCGAAAAGTCTAGCCACCGACCAAAGAGCTCGTTCTAGATTAGGTGCTAATGAAAGGTTTCTATTGCCAGACATGGAATAGGTAAAGAGAATGGACACGGAGATTCGAGTCCTCTGCTTACTCGGTACCGAATGTCCTTGAGTGTACTCACATTGAATTGGAACATATTGTTTGTTTTAAATCAATTCTCAAATAAATCTCTTTGTCAACGGGAAATGGTAAAGGGGAGAATATATGATCGATGGAAATCGTGCTTTTATTTAGATAAATAAGATGTTAGCACAGACTCGATGAATATGTGTGACTCATGGGGAAAGCCCCCAGTTTGTCACTTAGGAATAAAAGGACAGACACTGGGATAGATTTGAGAAAGCCTAAGACTCGGACTCGGACTCAGACTCAATCGTAGATACGGACTCCTAATCATCACTTTCCTCCTCGAAAGTCTCCTTCGCAACATCCAGCGGCTTGAATGTCTGGTCTTGAGCATTGACCCACTTGAGCACTTCACTCTCGTTGTTTGGGACGATATGAGGACAATAGTCCATGAGGCTTTCATCTCCTTGCAGAAAGAGATGTTAATTAGGGTTGTTTCATCAATTGGTCAGCCTACGGATGAAGCTACCAATTTATGGTTGTCGATCATATTTTGAATAACGTTTCAAGTTGAAGAATGTTTCAGTGTCATGACCTTTTCCTTGATGATACTGGCAATTGGCACTGTCGTCCCAGAAACGGGTTTTCCTCTGTTCAGACGGGTCGGCAGTGGGCCCGATTAGTTGTAGCTTCCCTTCAGTCACAAGCTCTTGAAGAGCTGCGGCATAGGTTGTATTGAGTCTAGTGAATGTCCTTTGAGAACGTTCAACCTTGTTGTTTGACTTGAGACATCCGAGACGATTGTCTTGACTCAGAGGTGCAATAATGATTTTGCCAGCCTCGATCATATCTTTAATGGCATGTTTGAGTTTAAAGCAGGCTTCGGTGTCATGGCCCTTGCCTTGATGATATTGGCAATAGGCGTTTTCGTTCCATAAACGGGTTCTTTTGTGTTCAGGTTTGTCCGAAGTCGGACCAATGGGTTGCAGCATTCCTTCTGAAGCAAGTATCCCCAGAGCGGTGCCGTATGTTATTCCCAGATCTGTGAATTCCCTTTGATGTTTTCCCATGGTTCCAACATTGGTGTTTTTTGGGATGTTTTTGTGAGTTTTGTTTTTTTCAATCCTGGGTGGAAAAAGGATTTGGTTGTTATCAATGGGAAGTTTTTGGGATGTTGCTTGACATTTTGAAAGGGTATTTGGCGAGGCAATTTCATGTTCTTTTTGGTGGGTTCATGGGTGTCCGAACCATTAGATGATTCCTCATTTTCAATAGCTGATGGTTGGTGAACCAAGGGTTGGTTTCCTTAATGGTCAGGTTCATTTTCGGTACTACCAAACCTCTTCTCCAAATTAGCCATCCGGATGTTCAAGTCATCGACAACAACTTGCAACTTTGAGGATATGTTGTTGATGGAGACGGAGAGCATCATTATGGCGCTTTGTATGCCATCCTCGTCAATTTCATGAATTTTCTCATCATCAGGAGAGATGAGATAAGAGCAGTTTAGGGAAGATTCCTGAATGTGTCCAATAGTGTTTTCTGGAGGGTTGTTCTTGTTGTTTGTTGAGGGAGGTTGTGGTAATTCACCCTTTTCAATCATATCATTGATGGCGCCTTTTAAGGGGAGACACATTTAAGTGTCATGTCCGCGACCTTGGTGATATTGACAAAACAGTTTTCCGTCCCATCTACGTCCTCGCTTGTTTGGTAGGGGTTCTGGAGTTGGACCAATTGGTTTGAGCTTTCCTTTGGAGATTAGCCTTTCCAAGGCTGTGGCATAAGGCATACCTAAATCAGGGAAGGACCTATGAGGTCGTCTGGTTTTGTTTGGTTGAGTTCCCAGGGGATTTGCTTCAGTGGTTTTGGTAGCCTCCCAAGTAGGGTTGGTTTTGTCGTTGCCAAGCAATCGGCTTTCAAGGAACTTAACCCTTTGCTCAATATCAGAAGTGGGAAATTTCCCGGCTATCATTTTGTCCTCAACTTGGGAGAGACGAGTGCTCAATTTTTCCACAGTAGCTAGGAGTCGAAGGGCCATGTTGTTGGTTTCGGCAGAAGTCATGGTAGATGAAGGTTGATCGGCTTCTTAAGTTTCTTGTAGACGATCGATGGCACCCAAGGGATTCCTATTTGACATAACGATAGGCGTTTTAACTTGTCTTGGCAAGGGATTGCACAAACAAAGGCAAGTACGACACATATGTACAAAAGGTAGTTTTGTCATGGAGACGCGACGGTGTGACTAGGTTATGAGTTCATTAAAGATCATAAATGACCTCTTGTGTCTGAACTCTTGGTGCATGACATCGAACTTAGACTCAAGTGTCGACTTTGGCATAGTGATGCCTAGACAGACGACTTCTGACGAGATTTGGAGGTTTTTTGATGGCGTGACGCCATTGGACGAGACATGTACACCAACTTGACCTTTGACCCGTAATGTAGGGGAAATGTGGGATTAAAACCCGTCAGGTTTTGACTCTGCTAACGCCATTGGAGATGTCTCGACAATTAGGCAACACGACCTAGACCAGAAGGTAGGTACTAACTTTGGCAGAGATTCGACGTTACCTATAATGACTGGACTTAAAATCGACTGGACTCCGATCGACTCGAGGCTGAATCAGAAAGGTGGACTGAAATTTTCGAAAATAGAAATTTTCAAAAAGATTCATTTGTCTTTTTATGGACGGCTTCCGAAGAGTAGGGATCTTTAGAAGGTCGACCAGTTGAAAGGGTTTTCTTAGGTTTGTTTTCAAAAGACGATTTGAGTTGAAATTGCGGCGGCTCTGAAAACAATGTGTTGTTTCCGAAGACGGTTTTTGAAATTCCGAATCACGGATTTGAAAATCGTATTTGGAATCGTCATCACAATGGCCATGAAAACAGTTAAATTTGTTTTCAAATGATTTAAAAATGGGTTGAAACTTTGAAAACGGTTAAATTTGTTTTCAAAGATTGAGTTTTGATTTGAAATCTGAAAACGGTTAAATTTGTTTTCAAAGACTTGATTTTGAATTGAAATTTGAAAACGGTTAAATTTGTTTTCAAATTATTTGAAGTTGGATTGAAATTTGAAAATGGTTAAATTTGTTTTCAAAGATTTGATTTTGAATTGAAATCTGAAAACGGTTAAATTTGTTTTCAAATGGTTTGATTTGGAATCGAAATTTGAAAACGGTTAATTTTTTTCCAAATGATTTGAAATTGGATTTGAAATCTGAAAACGGTTAAATTTGTTTTCAAAGATTTGATTTTGAATTGAAATTTTTAAAACGGTTTAATTTGTTTTCAAATGATTTGAAATTTGATTTGAAATCTGAAAACGGTTAAATTTATTTTCAAAGATTTGATTTTGAATTGAAATTTTGAAAACGGTTAAATTTGTTTTCAAAGACTGGATCTTAGAAATTATGTGGATTGAATTCGTCATTACGACGGGTTAGAAAACCGTTTTAACCTTTGAAAGACGGTACGCAAATCTAAAATTGTGAGAATTAAGATCGTCATTACGACGTAGAAAAGCCAAATTTGATTTCGAAACCGAGATTCGAATTTTGGAAAGTTGCACTGGTTGAAATCGTCATTACGACGGTTTTAAAAAAAAAACGTTTTTGTTTGAAAATTGATTTCGAATTTTGAAAATTCGAGGATCGAATTCGTCAATATGACGGCGTAAAAACGCGCTTTGAGAATGCAACGGCCGGCAAGGGACCAAGGTTTGAAGTGGCCATTATGACGACGTAAAAGGGTGTTTTGAAATGGTTTGTGAAAACCATGGTTTGAAATCGTCATTACGACGGCATAAAAAGGTGCATTTGAAATGGTTATAAAGACCGGATTTTGAAATGGCCATTATAACGGCATAAAAAGGTGTGCAACGGTCGGCGAAAGATCGAGGTTTGAAACGGTTGTGAAAAAACGGTTTTGAAAATCGTCATTACGACGGCATAAAAAGGTTATGCAATGGTCGGCAAAAGACCGAGGTTTGAAACGGTTGTGAAAAACAGGGTTTGAAAATCATCATTACGACGGCATAAAAAGGTGTGCAACGGTCGGCGAAAGACCAAGGTTTGAAACGGTTGTGAAAAACCGGGTTTGAAAATCGTCATTACGACGGCCTAAAAAGGTGCTTTTGAAATGGTTGTGAAAACCGGGTATGAAAATCGCCATTACAACGGCCTAGAAAGGCGTGTTATTTGAAATGCAACGGTCGACGAAAGACCGAGGTTTGAAATGGCTATTATAACGGCGCAAAAAGGTGTTTTTGAAAGTTTGAAAATGACACGGAAGGACTTATGATCACATAACATATAAGCACTCGCAGTTTCATTATATTATGCATAATGCTGACACGGGTTTCGGCTTAAAGGGTGGGTTACACACCAAGCAATCAAACCCCGATTTTCGAGAGGGATACCAATCCAAACAAAATGTTTAAGGAGGGTGCCCTGGCCTCGTGCTCGAAGGAAGGGAAAGCTCTTTGACGAAACAGAAATGTGTAACGTCAATGGTATGCTTGGCTCAATCGGGATTCGAAACGAGGGGATGAGAAAACTGTTGGAATATGTGTCCTCCGACAATAATGCGATCACAACTGTTGATCATGATGATCACATGTTTAAATCTCATTATAAAGAATACAATTGGGAAGTAATATTTTACTGTCAACTGGTCCACACATATCGGTAATGATTGGCTGACTAGAGTTTGACATTACTGTCGTGCGACGGTGGTGATCAGTTGATCCCCTAGGTCATACCTATAGGGCAACACTCTTAATTGATCATATAATTGATCGTATGAAGATACGGGTCAATTAAAATATTTAAAATTGACGGACGATTTTGGAAGTAAAATTTACGTATTTCGTTATAATATGATTAAATGAGATACGGTCTGAGTAATCGAATTGTTTCATTATTCAGATGAAATTATTGTTTAAGGAAACAATTGAAATTGAATGAATTATTATAAATACAATTTATTGTGATTTATAATTGGTAAAATATTTTGGTACGAGTAATTGCGAATTACTAAAGTCGATTTTTGTGTATGACGTATTTTTATTAATACGTTGATTTTTAATATGTTAAAAATACATGACAATTTTATGTGACATGTGACATATTGACAAATTGACAAAAATAAAATGGATTCCATGTTATCCATATGTGCCGAAAATAAAGAGGAGTATTAGGCTAATGTTGTGATTAATTATGCTAATGGAAAACACAATCACTTCCCTAATAGACTATCCATGCAACCTAGTTTACATTGTGAAGACAAACAAAGGCATGCATTGGCTCCCCTCCCTTCCTCTTGCCCGGTTTTTCACAAGGAAAAACAAAGGGGTTTTTGCCTTATATTTTGATAAACAATACATAACATATTGTTCTAGTATTCATTTATTATTCATTCACCAAAAATATTTTAGAGAGATAAAAATATTTCACCATCCTTTCTCCTCTCTTAAACCGGTTTTTAGGAGATCAAACCAAATTATTTTGGGTCAATTTTTCTTACAAAATTAATATTGTCTAGTATTCATAATATTAATTTTATTAAGAGTGTGTTTTGGGTATTAAGCTTTGGGAGAGATCCTACACTTGGGTCTTTGTTCATCCATAAAGGAAAGCACAAGAACAAGAGAGAAGGAGATCTCTCGTGTGCCCTAATAAACCGAAAAATGCAATGTAAGATGAAGATTCTTCTTTTAAATTGTTTAATGTTTGCATGCATAAGATCACCAATTAACTTTATGACAAATTAACCTAAAACATATATGAGTATGTTGAGTATATAGATATACTTTTCTTTCAATCGGTATCAAGAGCCTTGGTTGTTTGCATGCAAATCGGTTAAAAGTTTTTCCGAGTTATACGATTAACATATAAAACTTGTTTAATTTGTGTTATAATGATATATCACGAAAATCATTATGCATGTTAAAGTTTATGGTCCTAAAATGTGATTAGGATATTTTGGTTAATTTATGGATTTTTATTGTTCATATTATACAATAATGGCATTAAAAATATGATTTTATGAATAAAATGTCATTTTCGGACTAAAATTAGCTAAACTTCGAATATTTCAGTGATTTTTGGATATGTTGTCACATATATTATTTTGAGATGACCTGTACATTTTCATAATTTTTGGACTTCTTATGCTCGAAAAATGGATTTTTCATTATTAAAATCGGATTTAGATGAAAAATAGGTTAATATGAGATAAATTTCGAATCTGGTCATAGAAATTTAGTATGTTGTCACATGCAATTTTACAAGATGTGTATAAAATAATAGGCTATATTGAAGTCTTTATGCATGATTTATGTTTTTTTTAAAGAAAAATAGCATAAATAGTGACTTAATAAGTGAAATATTAATAAAACATACTCCATGACTAAGGAAAAACGTCACATGTTGCATTTTATTATCTTTTTCAGATCTAAAATTGAAAAGTTGATAAATATAATTTTTCTCATGTTTTTATGATTATTTTGTTAAAAACCAATAAACCGCAACATTGGTTTTCCGGATAAAATTCGAAATTTTTAACCTAAGTTTTTGAACATTATGAGTGTCATGATATTTTTCCAGAATGTTCATTAGTTTAAATTTCAAATTTTGAATTTATTTGAAATTTTGTGATTTATTTGAAGTTTATAACTTTTTATTATAATTTTAAGTCCATTAATGAACAAATTTTAGTAATATGAGGTAATTATGGTCAAATTATTAGTGAAGACTAAATTTTGAGTCCTAAGAGGTTAGGGTAATTAACTTATGCATAAATATGAATTTATGTAATTTTGGTGATTATAAAATGTTGAAATCACGCAAATCCGTAAAAACCGAGTAATATACGATATTGGCTACTTAAAGGCGATTTAGCATAAAATTGGGCATGTTCATACATATTATAATGCTGCATTTTCTTTATGATTGTCATAATTTTATTTTATGTAATTTTTGAATTATGTAATTTTTACTTAGTATGGCCTTAGTTTTTAATTGGTATTACCCGAAATGTATGGGAATATCGATTCGGTTGTAATTTTATTGTGATCTCGTATCACCGTCTTGTAATTCAATAGATTTATTTTATTTTTGTTACAAATGTATAATAGGAAATTATGTAATTTGTTATGTAATTTTATTTATTTCGGAGTTCCCAAAGACGGACTTCTTCAAGATGGCGATACATAAAGACGGTGTTACCTCGAGATGTGTGCCACAACCGAAGTTCAAGGGACCAATGGAGTTGGTTTCCGAATATGTAATAGTCAATTAGATTTTCTATTTTAGGAAGGCCATACTAGGATTTATTTTTATGCTTTGCATTTTATTTATATGTCGCATGCATCGCTAAATCACCATAACTAAAACATGCATCATCATCTAATCGAGTTCATCGACCGTGTCAATTAAAATTATCATAGTTCACCGCTTTAGTTCACTTAAAACGTGATAGATAATAAATTGACATGACCTATCGCTAAAACAAATCAATTGAGACATAGCCTTACCAAATAGTAGAAACCATGAAAACCTATTTCGCGAGGGAGTGCACTCGGCCACACCGGGGTACAAACCTTGTTACGTAGGGGAAGTGGGTGATAAATGTCTATCTACCGAATTTATATTAATAATGGGTATTTCGGCACACCGTGCCCTAAGTTGATATGAGTTTGGATTATGGACACATTTATTCGAAATTCTGGTTGTACTCAACGAAAGTATTCACGACGATTTCCGGATGTGTTTTGGGCTAAAGATAAATATTAATGTAAATTTTATCAACCAAGTGTTCTAAAAGTAGAATCGATTAAAAGGTTAATCCACCGAGTTATATTAACAAAGGGTATTTCGGCACACCGTGCCCTAAGTTAGTATGAACTTGGGTCTAGGAATCATTTATCTAAGTTGGGTAGAGGTCACTAGATAAATGAAATAAAACTTGTTTAAATTAGTTTTCACGAGTATTATTATTTAAACGACATTTGTTTTAATCCTTCTATTTTGTTTTGTATACCACTTCTTTTCTCATAACAAATGGCAACACCAACCCCTAACGCCACGCCTCTCGCTAATTCATCATGGCTCCGATCCTTCATGGATCGATGTAAACTTGAAAAGAATGGGTCAAATTTCTCCGATTGGGATGCCCAACACAAACTAGCCGCCCAAGGTGACGACAAGCTTCGTTACCTTACTGAGGCCTCTCCTCCCGAACCTACTACTAGGTCGACTGCCGCCACTAGGGAAGCATATGAGGCTTACCATAAGGAGTCCGCCGCAATGAAAAATATCTTGATATTTGCGATGGAGGCGGATCTCCAAAGGAGAGCCTTTAAAATGGGCACCGCTAATGAGATTTACTCCAAGCTTGTGATAATGTTTTCACAAACTCCGTGGATCGTCCAATATGAGGCGGCCCGCGGCATTCTTTGATCTCGACTTCAAAGAGGGCCAAAAGGTTAGCCCTCATGTGCTCAAACTTATGGAGCTTGTCGAGACCTTGAAAATTCAAAAGGTTGAAATCCCCAAAGAACTCATTGTAGATAGGATTCTACACTCCTTGTCCAAAGTCAAAGCATATGTTCAATCTCGGGTGAATTTTAACATGCAAGACAAGGATGTGTCTCTTAAAGAATTGCACAAGTTACTTGTGCAAGCCGAAAGGGACATGGGGTTAAATGTGAACCCACCCAAGGATGTGCTTAACATAAGCACTAAGAGCAAGGGGAAGTTCAAGAAGAATGGGAGGAAGGGTAAGAAGCAAACTCCCACTTTCACCAAAGCTAAGGCTAATGATGCTAGCACTTCAAAAATCAAGAAGGGTCCTCTTGATAAATGCCATTATTGTAATGGTATGGGACATTGGAAAAGAAATTGTTCCAAATACCTTGGTGATATTAAGGCTGGAAAGATCACTCCAGTAGGTAAATGACTATCCCTTCTTTTATGTTTCAAATTCAACTATAGTATTATGTTACAAAGTTGTGATAATGTATCTCCCTTTTTATTGTAAATAGGGCCTCCACCAAGCAAAGACAAGGGAAAAGAAAAGCAAGCATGAGAAACCATCAAGAAGCTAGGAATAGCTTTCATGGAGCTTTGCTTTTTATTGTCTTATTTTATTCATGTTTTGGATTTTAGAACCTTTAAGTTTCCGTGTTCGACATGGAAAGGTATTTTGGATAATTGGTTGTATTTTGGATAATGGTGGCTTGGTTTGCAACCCAAGTCACCCGTTTTATCATTTTATCCTTTGTTCTAAAATCCGTATTTAAATGCATGCTCTTAGAAACATATGATTATTCACTTAAAGTGATCTAATAGACAAATATAATGACGGGATTCATTATATGTCCACATGCTTAAGGCTTGTGTATGATCATTTACAAAGTGATTTTGAGTCTATGAACTCTTTTTAAAGGAATGTCAATCACCAAGTACATTTACGAAATCTAAAACTATTAGTCAACCTATGAGATATTTCTCCTTATACTTCAAATTCATTATTTGTGTCTCATATGCTATCTTTGAATCTATAGTGTATTTATTCTAAAGATAGAATGGGAGAAAAATGAGATCACAACACACGAGGCAAGATAAAATTGTGTACTTGTGTAAATGAGATCTATGCAAGAGAGAATGATTTGAATAAAGGTATATCTATTTATATAGTATACCCAATAGATGAGATCTATGGTCTCAAGTAAAGTTCTATATGACTAAAGAGACCAAGTGAAGTAATCATAAGTGTATGTTCTCAAGATAACTACACGAGGAATGCTAGGATCTTTCAAGGAGTGGAGCATAATGTGGATGGTATTATTAAGAGAGTTCAATTCCTTGTAATTATTAGATTATTGTATGCCTCTAAATTGCATAAGGAGGATGAAATAGTAGAGTACTTAGCTAGTTGAAAAACTTATATTGGTTATGCTTTTGTAAGATTGCCGTTTTGTTCCCTATATGGATGAATATATGGCTTGCTTTTCTTGCAAAAAAAGATAACTACACGAGGAGACCAAAAGAAAGTTTTGGAACAAAATGACTAATATAAAGTCTTAACAAGAGTTTTGACTAGTTCATGAAAATTTTGACCAATAGTTTCAACCTTGAGATTTACTTAAGAGCCTAAATGAATCAAAGTAACATACTAGTTATAAACGAGTTGCAAGGATTGATATACCGATATCTTCTATAGCTAAGTTTTTTAACCTCACAAATGTCATGACTTAACCACATTGTGAAAATGAATTGGTTAAACCTCCTTCTGAAAGGGATATTTTTGAAGGACGTGTTCTAGATATTTTTTATATTTGATAAATGACATTGCCACACATCATTATGACATAAATGTGTTAGAAATTTAAAATCTCTTTCCATAAGGTTAAGATGAGACCTCGTCGAAATAGGAATTTTGAAAGGATATGATGGGAACATATATGGCTTCATCTTAATAACTTTGCAAAGCAACATACATTCCAATTTTGAAATTTTTCGATTGAGTAATCAATTTCGAAACATGTGGAATTAAGTGGGAGTTTAGAAATTATCATGTGAAGACATGGAATTTAGTGGGAGCTATCATCCTTTGAATGTTTACAACTCATTACTCATTAGGAATGACGAGCTAATATCTTCTTTCACAAAGAAATATTTGAGTTTTCAATTCTGGATGAATATGGACTATGATGAATCCAATTACATCAAGAGATATTGGATTAGTATTAAGAAATATACATCGTATCAACATACACATAGGTTATTCATGTAAATGAAAATGGAATTGCCATTAGCAGTCATGGTCGTTCATTGAACCTAAGAACGGTTGATCTCATGATTATTAATAACTAATGTTTCCGCCATTAGAATAATCATGCACATGTCCAATAGTGAATCATATGCATGACAGCATGATGATTCATTGGCAAGCCATACAAGACGAGCGATTTCAGTGTTTGACAGAATACTCTGTTATGTGTCAAGAGGTTGCACATATTATAGAAAATACGAACACACGTAAAGATTTATGAAAATCCTAAACTTTTCAAGCCAAAAGGAGAAATAGGAAGTTTGGAAAGATATTTAGTTGAATAAGAAGTTACTCAAAACTAATCTTTCCTAATATGCTAGGACTTGTGAGAAGTGCTAGGCTAATCATCTTGACAAATTATTGCAAGACTCTACAAAACATATACCTAGTACATTGTGTGTGGATGGAGTACTTGATCAGTACAAGTTATATCATTCATCACAAATTTGTTCGTTATGTGATAATCGATAAGGAAGTTCTTTCAAGATAAAGAACCAAAACCAAGGTCGGGAACCTTGATGTGTACTTGGTAAGGTTCATGCTATGAGTGATAACATGAATATAAAGGATAATACGATTAAGAAGTTTGAACACATGGACACGTAACATGTTAAACTTCTATTGAAATCAACAAGTATTTACACACTTACGATATGCATCACAAGGTTGTAATATGGTATTGACTACCCGAGTGTGATGTCGACATTTGTCGTTAGAGTTATTATTAACTCACCTTATACTTTGTTATATCCAACGGGTTTTAGAGACAATTGAACCCCGTTTAAGTGAACACGGCTTACCATTGTACTTGCCCATAGTTACTTACATGAGGTGACGTCTCGAAGTGAAGACACATGAGTGTGATGCGATTGATGGCAAGTTCAAGTGTCATAGAGTCATATGAGAATGACTAGTCGATCACATAGGCAGACTGTTAGGAACATTTTGTCGGGCCTTATGACCGCTTATAGAGTTCTGGCAAATTTATATAGCCTGGTCGTGGCGAGAGCTACTATAGTATTCAAATGAGTCGATTCTTTCGACTAAAGACTATTCGCCTAAGATGGCACAGTTTCAGATTAACGTTGATTTATGTTACTACGACCTTCGTAAATGGGATCAAATGGGCATATTTTGGTGTTATGATGGCTGTGGCTAGTTGAAGGCAATGAGTGCGATAGGAATTGTCCACCCCTAGTCAGGGTTATAACAATATCTCAGGGCCACTCGAGGAGTAATGAACTGGAAATGCGTGGCCACGCTCAGAATATATCCATGGTGGATAAATCCGGTCAATCAGTTATTCTCCAGATCGAGGAAACCACTCTCGATATGATCACTTGCAAGTACAACCTGAAAGACACCTTGCATTGAGTGGGATATAGTAATAGGACAAGAGAATTGGTGACGCACACTTGTCGAGGACAAGTGGGAGATTGTTGGAATATGTGTCCTCCGACAATAATGCGATCACAACTGTTGATCATGATGATCACATGTTTAAATCTCATTATAAAGAATACAATTGGGAAGTAATATTTTACTTTTAACTGGTCCACACATATCGGTAATGATTGGTTGACTAGAATTTGACATTACTGTCGTGCGACGGTGGTGTGATCAGTTGATCCCCTATGTCATACCTATAGGGCAACACTCTTAATTGATCATTTAATTGATCGTATGAAGATACGGGTCAATTAAAATATTTAAAATTGACGGACGATTTTGGAAGTAAAATTTACGTATTTCATTATAATATATGATTAAATGAGATACGGTCTGAGTAATTGAATTGTTTCATTATTCAGATGAAATTATTGTTTAAGGAAACAATTGAAATTGAATGAATTATTATAAATACAATTTATTGTGATTTATAATTGGTAAAATATTTTGGTACGAGTAATTGCGAATTACTAAAGTCGATTTTTGTGTATGACGTATTTTT
Organism: Silene latifolia; assembly: GCF_048544455.1. Taxonomy (NCBI): domain Eukaryota; kingdom Viridiplantae; phylum Streptophyta; class Magnoliopsida; order Caryophyllales; family Caryophyllaceae; genus Silene; species Silene latifolia. Next base: position 71,240,061 of record NC_133526.1, on the reverse strand, counting down.
ATTAATACGTTGATTTTTAATATATTAAAAATACATGACAATTTTATGTGACATGTGACATGTGACATATTGACAAATTGACAAAAATAAAATGGATTCCATGTTATCCATATGTGCCGAAAATAAAGAGGAGGATTAGGCTAATGTTGTGATTAATTATGCTAATGGAAAACACAATCATTTCCCTAATAGACTAGCCATGCAACCTAGTTTACATTGTGAAGACAAACAAAGGCATGCATTGGCTCCCCTCCCTTCCTCTTGCCCGGTTTTTCACAAGGAAAAACAAAGGGGTTTTTGCCTTATATTTTGATAAACAATACATAACATATTGTTCTAGTATTCATTTATTATTCATTCACCAAAAATATTTTAGAGAGATAAAAATATTTCACCTTCCTTTCTCCTCTCTTAAACCGGTTTTTAGGAGATCAAACCAAATTATTTTGGGTCAATTTTTCTTACAAAATTAATATTGTCTAGTATTCATAATATTAATTTTATTAAGAGTGTGCTTTGGGTATTAAGCTTTGGGAGAGATCCTACACTTGGGTCTTTGTTCATCCATAAAGGAAAGCACAAGAACAAGAGAGAAGGAGATCTCTCTTGTGCCCTAATAAACCGAAAAATCCAATGTAAGATGAAGATTTTTCTTTTAAATTGTTTAATGTTTGCATGCATAAGATCACCAATTAATTTTATGACAAATTAACCTAAAACATATATGAGTATGTTGAGTATATAGATCTACTTTTCTTTCAAAAACTCACGCCGACGGGACGAGCCAATTGGTCGATAAAGGTTAGGTTGTGGGCCCGGACAAGGAACTCGACTTATGAACGTAATATCAATTAATGCACTTTAACCACGACCTCGTTCGCGTTTCACCTCTAATGATCACAAAGACAAAAGTGTCCAAGTATTCCCCTGCGGAGTCGCCAAACTGTAGACATGGGCCACAAGCCGGTCTGCGGGCACGATGCCGCCTACCGGTCCGTAGTCACGGGCCACCTGCCCTCCAAGCCAAACTGTGGACATACAGTGGTCTTTTGAAAGCCACGCTCGGCGGCGTAAAAATGCTTTCGACCGGATCGCTTTATATCGGTCGGTTTCGTCTCGGCAAAGGTCTCGAAACGATTAGAGATGTTCGGAGTCGCCACCAAACATTTATGGGATGCTTGGAACCCGTTCGAATCCACTTTATACCTAGGTCAACCAAGGCAAAAAAGCGGTGTTTGACATGGGTACTAAAGATAAGGACTCGTCCCCCTTTTAGCATTTTATGCCTAAAATGACTCTCGTACGCCCTGGATAAGGCCATCCATTATCCAAAGATTTTGAGTAAGGGATGAGAGTACGTATTGGGTAGCCCTTTAATCGGACACCCAATCCCGCCCGCGTTAGCGGCCTCTACTGATCGATCGTGGTTGTTTAAATGCAAAAGTTGATAAAACGGTTTAAATGCATGAATGCGCATCCAAAAGCCTTAACCTAACATGTGAATATTTTCTAAGTCGGTTTGTTTATCCAAATATCAAGAAAATGATGTCGAGTTAGATTTAGATTGATTTGCATGTGAAAACGGAAACTAAACATCCATTTACCAAATTCAGATTATGATGCTTAACACGATCCATTTATTTGAAAAAGGGTGTCAAATGACAAAGTGTAAAAACATAAGCTTGTCAATCTGATCCGTCATGTGTTTGGATTAATTGTAATCGGGATCGTCCTAGACAAATGCTAAAACGAAACAGAACAGTGCCAGGCAGCCCTATTGGGGCGCGAGCCTATTGGCGAGTGAAGGGTCTCTGCCCAGGTTTTAAAATATGAAAACAGACGGCCTCTTGGGGCGCGAGTCAGACGACGACCCAAGGGGCGTCTCCTGGTTGTTAAAAAGGTTGTTTAAAACCGTTTTTTGTGTTTTCGTGATTAAATAATTCGCATGACTCGGAATAATGACTATTATCTTAGTAATATTCGTTATCGGATTTGCAAGCTTCAAAAGCATAGTTTACAAATAAAAATGCAAAATATGTGTGCTTAACCGTTTTGTCACCGTACTCGAATTAAATCGACATGGTATTTGTTTTAACCAAGGATGACATATGATATGGTTAAGGCAAAGATGAAAATAAAATGAAAGGAAAGTGAAAGGAAAATGTTTGATTTGAACTAATTATATTAAGTTCATTTCCTTGTAATTAGTCAAGTTTATCATCGTACCCGGATTAAACCGACTTGGTTTAAGGAACCAAGGATGATTGTGAATTATGACCAATATATTTTCAAGTGTAAATGAATGAGAAAAATGGTAAATAAAATAAAAGGGTGTTAAAATACGCATTAATTATAACTAACCAATAATATCACCGAGTCACGGATTAAACCGCCATGGTATATGGAACCATGGATGATTATGATTTATGGTTAAAAAGTTTGTCATAAAAATGATTTAAAACATTTGAAATGGTAAAAACCGATTGCAAATAAGAAATGAAATAAAGAGGAAAGACGAGAACAAACACGGCTGGATTAAGGCCTGAGAGGGCATTGAGGCGCGAGCCTCCCTGCTACGTAAGTAGTCCCTGTCTCAGGCCAAAATCCAGTTTTGGCTCGTCTAACCTATGCTTGAATCGTGTTATGCATTGTTCATACATATAAACTCATAAAAACAGTAAAGACATGAAATAAATGAGTTGTTTACACCCTCAAACTTACGTGTATTGATGTTTGCGAGGTAGACGACTTTAGAGACGGTTTTCTCGTTGTGACTACTCGCGATCAAAGAAGTTTAAAAGAGTGCCTTAAAAAAGGATTTTGTTTTGAAAATATGTTGAAAATATGTCAATTAAAACATGTTGATTGATGAATTGAGTTGGTGAAATTGGTCGGTCGAATGCACGGCGATGGTACCAAACAAAATGTGTAAGGCTTGTATTTACGATCGGTAGGTCGTAAACACGTGTCGATTTTGTGACTTAGGAAGTCGACTCTAGAAGTTTAAGGGAGATGTGAGGGGGCAGACGCTCGCGTAAGGATTTTGTTGTGGGAAGGTTGGTATTTATAGAGAAATGTGGGATGGTAGGTCGGTTAAGTTTGCTTAGAGGCTAAGCAGACACCCCAAAGAGGCGCGAGCCACCTAGTGACTGAAAGAGGTGTACTGTCCCTTTCAATTTGGACGTGGCTAATTCTCCATCCATTGTTTAGTTGGTTTGATGTGTGGTATCCAAATAGGATGTCGTGTAATAATATGGACATCTAATAAGATGTATTTGGGTGTTATTTGATGTAGGTATTTTGTGTTTGACTCTGGTTTGACCCGTGTGAGTCGGGATTTGAATTTCGAGTCGGGTTTTGGCCCGGTGTCGGTTTTGACTCTAATTAGTGTCATTTCAGTGCAAATGGCAAGATAAAACCATTCATGGTATTATTTTTGACATTCGAGATTTGGGTTGACTCGGGTTGACTCAGATTGACTCGAGTTGCGGGTTTCTGAGTCGGTTTTGGGTACGAAGACGGTTTTAACTCTAAATAGTGTTGTTTTAATGCAAATGAAGTTAGAAAACCATTTTTGAAATTATTTTTCATATCCGAGTAATGCATTAAACCGTCTCATGTATAGCCAATCCACGCACGCATATCAAAAACACGTTATAGTCCGATCATCATCGGGTGGTTTTTGGAAGGTGCAGATACTGGGTATCTACAGAGCCCCCACTTTGACTGAGGCATCGATCGGGCGAAAGTCAAAGTATCACCTCCAGGTCAATCGATGTAGCATGAGCACGCAATGGTTGGTTGGTAAACAATGTGGGATCAGAATCCCATGTATGGACCTTAAAGGTTAAGGTGTGATATTTTGAGTTTGAGGGGTCCTCAGAAGCCTATATAGTTCTTCCTATAACAGTCCCTATAAGGACTTAGGGCTGAAGCAGTTTTGGTTATGATCTTGAGGGGAATCCCCAGGATCCTAGATAGGTGTCCCTGTTGCAGTCTCTGGAAAGACTTAGGGGTGAAGCTTTGTTGGGTTTGTTGTTAGTTGACGAGTCTTGAGCTCTTATTTTAGCTCTTTGACATCAGGTTTTGGTGTTTTGTGTTTTGTACTTGTTGGTCTTGAGCTCTTATTTTAGCTCTTTGTCATCAAGCTTTGGTGTTTTTCTGTTTTGTACTTGTTGGTCCCAGAGTTTGGAGGAAAGAAAAGTTGGTTGTGTTTGTAGTTAGCCAGTCACGAACTCTTATTTCAATTATTTGATGTCAGGCTTTTTTGTTTTTCCGTTTTGGTGTTTAGGGCTTATTGGTCTTGGGCTTTGGACATTGGTCCTGGACTTGGTGTTTTGGATTCACTTGTCCAGGATTTTGTGTGTTGGATGCTTTTTTTGGATTTTTGCCTTTTTGAGAAAAGGGTTTCAATCTTGTTTTGTTTTGATTTTGGCTCGGGTCTTGGCCTTTGCCTGATAGCTTCTGGCTATGGGTTTTGCTTTGGTTTTGCTTTGGCTTTGGGTGAATGACTTTTGGTTTAGGCTTTTTGTTTTGGCCTTATGATTTGGCTCTGGGTGAATGGCTTTTGGTTTGGGCCTTTTGTTTTGGCCTTTTGCCTTGGCTCTGGGTGAATGGCTTTTGGTTTGGGCCTTTTGTTTTTGCCTTTTGCCTTGGCTCTGGGTGAATGGCTTTTTGTTTGAGCCTTTTGTTTTAGCCTTTTGCTTTGGCTCTGTGTTTGGAGATTGGCCTAATGGCTTTTGGCCTTTTAGTTTTGGTTTTTGATTTATTGGTTCTTTGCCGCCCTTCGTTCGAGGAAGGTAAAGGTGCAGACGGGGATGTACCCGTTGGTGAGAAGTTGATACTTGGTGATGAGATGTTTTTGTGAGGAATGGGCTTGCATTCCGTCATTGATCATGAACAAGAAGATGTTCTGGTTTGTTATATGGGTTCGTTGTAGAATCCCTCTGATAAGAGCTCGTTCTAGATTGGGTGCTAATGAAAGGTTTATATTGCCAGACATGGAATAGGTAAAGAGAACGGACACGGAGTTTTGAGTCCTCTGCTTACTCGGTACGGAACGTCCTTGAGTGTACTCACATTGAATTGGAGCAATTGTTTGTTTTAAATCAATTCTCAAATCAATTCTCGTTGTCAACGGGAAATGGTAAAGGGGATATTATATGATAGATGGAAATCGTGCCTTTATTTAGATAAATAAGATGTTAGAACAGACTCGATGAATATGTGTGACTCATGGGGAAAGCCCCAGGTTTGTCACTTAGGAATAAAAGGACAGACACTAGAATAGATATGAAAAAGCCTAAGACTCGGACTCGGACTCAGACTCAATCGTAGATACGGACTCCTAATCATCACTTTCCTCCTCGAAGGTCTCCTTCGCAGCATCCAGCGGCTTGAATGTCTGGTCTTGAGCATTGACCCACTTGAGCACTTCACTCTCGCTGTTTGGGACGATATGAGGACAATAGTCCATGAGGCTTTCATCTCCTTGCATAAAGAGATGTTCATTAGTGTTGTTTTCATCAATTAGTTAGCCTACGGATGAAGCTACCAATTTATGGTTGTCGATCATATTTTGAATAACATGTTTCAATTTGAAGTATGTTTCAGTGTCATGACCTTTTCCTTGATAATATTGGCAATAGGCACTGCCGTCCCAGAAACGGGTTTTCCTCTGTTCAGGCGGGTCCGGAGTGGGCCTGATTAGTTGTTGCTTCCCTTCAGTACAACCTCTTGAAGAGCTGCGGCATAGGTTGTGTTGAGTCTAGTGAATGTCCTTTGAGAACGTTCAACCTTGTTGTTTGACTTGAGATATCCGAGAGGATTGCCTTGACTCAGAGGTGCAATTATGATTTTGCCAGCCTCGATCATATCTTTAATGGCATGCTTGATTTTGAAGCAGGCTTCGGTGTGATGGCCCTTGCCTTGATGATATTGGCAATAGGCGTTTTCGTTCCAGAAACAGGTTCTTTTGTGTTCACGTTTGTCCGAAGTCGGACCAATTGGTTGCAGCATTCCTTCTGGAGCAAGTATCCCTAGAGCCGTGCCGTATGTTATTTCCAGATCTGTGAATTCCCTTTGATGTTTTCCCATGGTTCCAACATTGGTGTTTTTTGGGATGTTTTTGTGAGTTTTGTTTTTGTCAATCCTGGGCGGAAAAAGGATTTAGTTGTTGTCAATGGGAAGTGTTTGGGATGTTGCTTGGCATTTTGAAAGGGTATTTGGCGAGGCAATTACATGTTCTTTGTTGGTGGGTTCATGGGTGTCCGAACCATTAGATGATTCCTCATTTTCAACAGTTGTTGGTTGGTGAAACAAGGGTTGGTGTCCTTGATGGTCAGGTTCATTTTCGGTACTACAAAACCTCTTCTCCAAATTAGCCATCCGGATGTTCAAGTCATCGACAACAACTTGCAACTTTGAGAATATGTTGTTGATGGAGACGGAGAGCATCATTATGGCGCTTTGTATTCCATCCTCGTCAATTGCATTAATTTTCTAATCATCAGGAGAGATGAGATGAGGGCAGTTTAGGGAAGATTCCTGACTGTGTCCAATAGTGTTTTCTGGAGGGTTGTTCTTGTTGTTTGTTGAGGGAGGTTGTAGTAATTCGCCCTTTTCAATCATATCATTGATGGCGCCTTTTAGGGGGAGACACATTTCAGTGTCATGTTCGCGACCTTGGTGATATTGACAAAACAGTTTTCCGTCCCATCTACGTCCCCGCTTGTTTGGTAGGGGGTCTGGAGTTGGACCAATTGGTTTGAGCTTTCCTTTGGAGACTAGCCTTTCCAAGGCTGTGGCATAAGGCATACCCAAATCAGGGAAGGACCTATAAGGTCGTCTGGTTTTGTTTGGTTGAGTTCCCAGGGGATTTGCTTCAGTGGTTTTGGTAGCCTTCCAAGTAGGGTTGGTTTTGTCGTTGCCAAGCAATTGGCTTTCAAGGAGCTTAACTCTTTACTCAATATCAGAAGAGGGAAATTTCCCGGCTATCATTTTGTCCTCAACTTGGGAGAGACGAGTGCTCAAGTTTTCCACGGTAGCGAGGAGTCGAAGGACCATGTTGTTGGTTTCGGCAGAAGTCATGGCGGATGAAGGTTGATCGGCTTCTTAAGTTTCTTGTTGACGATCGATGGCACCCAAGGGATTCCTATTTGACATAACGATAGGCGTTATAACTTGTCTTGGCAAGGGATTGCACAAACAAAGGCAAGTACGACACATATGTACAAAAGGCAGTTTTGTCATGGAGGTGCACTGGTGTGACTAGGTTATGAGTTCATTAAAGATCGTGAATGACCTCTTGTGTCTAAACTCCTGGTGCATGACATTGAACTTAGACTCAAGTGTCGACTAGGTTTGTTGATGACGTGACGCTATTGGACGAGACATGTACACCAACTTGACCTTTGACCCGTAATGTAAGGGAAATGTGGGTTTAAAACCCGATAGGTTTTGACTCTGCTAATGCCATTGGAGATGTCTCGATAATTAGGCGACACGACCTAGACCAGAAGGTAGGTACTAACTTTGGCAGAGAATCGACGTTACTTATAATGACTAAACTTAAAATCGACTGGACTCCAATCGACTCGAGGCTGAATCGGAAAGGTGGACTTAAATTTTCGAAAAAAGAAATTTTCAAAAAGATTCATTTGTCGTTTTTTGGACGGCTTCCGAAGAGTAGGAATCTTTAGAAGGTTGACCAGTTGAAAGGGTTTTCTTAGGTTTGTTTTCAAAAGACGATTTGAGTTGAAATTGCGGCGGCTCTGAAAACAATGTGTTGTTTCCGAAGACGGTTTTTGAAATTCTGAATCACGGATTTGAAAATCGTATTTGGAATCGTTATCACAATGGCCATGAAAACGGTTAAATTTATTTTCAAAGGATATAAATTGGGTTGAAATTTTGAAAACGGTTAAATTTGTTTTCAAAAATTGAGTTTTGATTTGAAATTTGAAAACGGTTAAATTTGTTTTCAATGACTTGATTTTGAATTGAAATTTAAAAACGGTTAAATTTGTTTTCAAATTATTTGAAGTTGGATTGAAATTTGAAAATGGTGAAATTTGTTTTCAAAGATTTGATTTTGAAATAAAATCTGAAAACGGTTAAATTTGTTTTCAAATGGTTTGATTTGGAATTGAAATTTGCAAACGGTTAAATTTTTTTCAAATGATTTGAAATTGGATTTGAAATCTGAAAACGGTTAAATTTGTTTTCAAAGATTTGATTTTGAATTGAAATTTTGAAAATGGTTAAATTTGTTTTCAAATGATTTAAAATTGGATTTGAAATCTGAAAACGGTTAAATTTATTTTCAAAGATTTGATTTTGAATTGAAAGTTTGAAAACGGTTAAATTTGTTTTCAAAGACTGGATCTTAGAAATTATGAGGATTGAATTCGTCATTACGACGGGTTAGAAAACCGTTTTAAACTTTGAAAGACGGTATGCAAATAAAAAATTGTGAGAATTGAAATCGTCATTACGACGGCTTAGAAAAGCCAAATTTGATTTCGAAAACGAGATTCGAAATTTGGAAAGTTGCACGGGTTGAAATCGTCATTACGACGGTTTTAAAAAAAATTGTTTTTGTTTGAAAATTGATTTCGAATTTTGAAAATTCGAGGATCGAATTCGTCATTATGACGGCGTAAAAAGGCGCTTTGAGAATGCAACGGTCGCCAAGGGACCGAGGTTTGAAGCGGCCATTATGACGACGTAAAAGGGTATTTTGAAATGGTTTGTGAAAACCAAGGTTTGAAATCGTCATTACGACGGCATAAAAAGGTGCATTTGAAATGGTTATAAAAACCGGGTTTTGAAATGGCCATTATAACGGCATGAAAAGGTGTGCAACGGTCGGCGAAAGACCGAGGTTTGAAGCGGTTGTGAAAAAACGGTTTTGAAAATCGTTTTTACGACGACATAAAAAGGTTATGCAACGGTCGGCAAAAGACCGAGGTTTGAAACGGTTGTGAAAAACCGGGGTTGAAAATCGTCATTACGACGGCATAAAAAGATGTACAACGGTCGGCGAAAGACCGAGGTTTGAAACGGTTGTGAAAAACGGGGTTTGAAAATCGTCATTACGACGGCCAAAAAAGGTGCTTTTGAAATGGTTGTGAAAACTGGGTATGAAAATCGCCATTACAACGGCCTAGAAAGGCGTGTTGCTTGAAATGCAAGGGTCGGCGAAAGACCGAGGTTTGAATTGGCCATTATAACGGCACAAAAAGGTGTTTTTGAAAGTTTGAAAATGACACGGAAGGACTTATGATCACATAACACATAAGCACTCGCAGTTTCATTATATTATGCATAATGCTGACACGGGTTTTGGGTTAAAGGGTGGGTTACACACCAAGCAATCAAACCCCAATTTTTGAGAGGGATACCAATCCAAACAAAATGTGTAAGGAGGCGGCCCTAGCCTCGTGCTCGAAGAAAGTGAAAGCTCTTTGACGAAATAGAAATGTGTAACGTCAATGGTATGCTTGACTCAATCGGAATTCGAAACGCGGGGATGAGAAAACTCACGCCGACGAGACGAGCCAATTAGTCGATAAAGTTGATGTGACCATTATTTGCGCACATTTAGTCCCCTAATTGAGCCTATTTTGCATACTATTATAGCATTTCATGGCCATTTTATCCGTCAAAACCTTCCTATTTGCTTTTCTATCGCATTTCATGTGTTTTGTAGAAAAGGAGATGATAAGGCGGAAATTCCCGTCTTTCGTGCACATTTGGAAGCTTATTGATGATATTAGATGGACTAGTATGAAGAGGAGGCAAGAATGATGACCAAAGATGTAAGAATAAAGTGTATGTAGAAGGATCAAAGGGTTAAAAGTAAGAATGACGAGAGGGAAGGCATTACAAGAAGAAATCGCTCGAAAACCGAACCAAGGGTTGCTCCTTTGGCTCTGAAAGTATGTTAGATGGAACGGCGTCGAAAAAACAAGCGATCTAGGCTTTTGAATCACTCCAATAGGAGTCCGGATGAGAAAATGACGTCCGTTTTACAATCCGAGGTCAAACAAAGAAGCTGTTCAGGAATCCGCCTGTCTTCGCAGGAATCCGCCCGTCTTCCCCAAGACGCCCGTCTTCTCTACAATCCGCCCGTCTTCTGGCTGGGAAAAACAAGAAATTTCGCTGGAAGAGAATCCGCCCGGATTCCCTACAATCCGCTCGGATTCCCATACCTAAATCCGCCCGGATTCACCTTAATCCGCTCGGATTCCCCCGCCCAAATCCGTCCGTCCCGACCTTATTCCGCCCGGATTTCTTCACAGCACGGATTATCTTCTTCAAGCTACGAAAAGAGAAGCCCTTCTCTCAGAAAATACCGGAGTCTCCTTGCTCAACTTAAAAAGTGTAATTACTAGTTTAGCCCTTAGTTAACCTAATGCATCCCACCTAATTTCCACTATAAATACCCCATCTTTGTAATTAATCAAATATGTTGTTTTTAGAGTAGAAAATCCTTCTTTAGATTAGATTAGGAGTAGATTAGAATAGATTACTCTTTAATCTTTCCACAAATTACACATTAATCTCTCCTTAATTATTGTTCAAGTTTATTATTCAAGTTTATTATTGGGTAATTGAAGATTATTGGGTTATTATTGGGAGATTGACAACCTTCCATCAATCATCAAGTTTCTTCTTTTATTCTTGCTTTATTATTTGGAATCATCTCAAGTTTGGTATAATCCCTTTACTCTTTAATCTTTATTGTTCATTTCTTCATTCTATTATCATGTTTATACTTGTTGTGATGATTGACACCATTAATGACATGTTTCCCATGATAATGAGTGAGTAGTTTCTTTAGCTAGGATTAATGGGTAATTAGGGGAAACCAACATGGGATTGATTCATGCTTAATCTAATATGTTCACATGATTAAATTGCTTGCTTGTTGTGATGTCAACTTTATGCACATGTTATGTTTGATGAAATGCCAAGCCTATGAATCCTTGCATTTTTACCATCTCTTATCTACTCAACTTGACTTGTAAGATATAAACCAACTCGAGTCTTGTTAGATCATGCATAGAAGTTGAATAGGAGGAAAGTAAGTCGACTTGTAGGTGTTGTACAATCTAATCGATTCGGCTCCGGGACCCAACCCGTCCTATGAACCGTAAGATATAACCCAACTCGGTTCCTCCACAACATTAATTGCTTGCAACCTTGTAAACATGTTTGTATGTTCAACACTATGAATTCCCCATGACCCCATGATATCCTAGCACTTTTAATCAATTGTTTACATCTTTTCTTTTATTGCTTGTTTTACTATATTGCTTGCACTAGTCTAGACACAACTACAAACCCAACCAAATTGTGACACTAGCATAAATTGAGATAGATAGACTTAGAACCCAAAGCACACCGTCCCATGGATCGACCTCGACTTACCGCTAGCTAGTTGTATGTTGAGTATTATAAATGTGTTTGATTGGTTGAGTGACGACATCGACCGGATCAAAATGGCGCCGTTGCCGGGGATGGTGCTATGTGATTAAGTTCTTACTTGTTTGTCTATTTTAATTGTGCTTTCACCTTGAGGAACTTGTTCCTCAAGGATTGTTCTTACCGTTTTTGTGTAGTTTCCATGCTTGTAGTTGTTTCCTTGTCTTAGTGATGATGACTCAAGACTTGACATATGGAGTATGTGGTGGATCTTTTGAGTATGACTATGGGTATGGGGAGTTTGAGGAGCAAGTCAACACAAACCTACCTTATTATTCGTACAATGAAAATCCTAACTACTACCCCAACTTTTCCCACCAAAATCACCACATCCAATACCAACAACAACCATCCACCCAATACCCACTTCACAATGAATTCCAAATGCCACAATACAACCACTTTCACACCTACCCACAACAAGAAGATGAACCCATTGAAAATGTGATTCTCCAAATGATGGGAGATCAACAAAACTTCATAAAACAAATGCTAGAGGAGAGCCAAAAGAGGGACAATGTTTTTCAAGGCATTGTTGCCCAATGTGAGGAGTTGGAGATTCAAATTGCCCAAGTGAAAGAATCCCAAGAAACCACCCTTCACCACTCCTTGGACATTGACCATGAATGTGAGTTTGAAGGAGTTACCTTTGATGAGAAGTGGGAAGAGCCAACCTCTTTGGGCTCTTGTGAGTATGAAAGTGTGGTATTTGATGATGAAGACATGAGGTTGAGTTAGCCAAATACTCTTAGCCTTTGTGAGTATGAGGGTGTGTCATTTGAAGTAGATGTTGAGGTGTTGGAGAATGAGTTGGTAAAGAAGAGTGAAGCCCCTATTTATGATTCATATGGAGAAAGCGATGATGATGCATCTATGGAAGATGATGATGAGGGAAATATGAACTCAAATGATGAAGGGAGTTATGGGATTAGCTTTCTTGAGGAACCCATCCTTGAGAAGTTTGAAGATTGCTTCGATGAAGAGGAGGAATGCCTTCATGAGAACCTTTTTGCACCCACTATGGAGCCCATGATAGTTGGAGATGACATTATGGACCTTCTCACGAAAGTCAAATCGTCATACAAGAATTACATAGTGGCGAAGCTCAAAGAAAAGGTTAATAAGGAGTCTTTATGTGGAAATTTGGCATCCACTATCCCAACTCCTACGACATCCCATCATCAATGCCATGAAAGTTCGCCTTCTATCCTTGGAGAATTGACTAGTCCAAGCATCCGCATCTTCAACTTTGGAAGAAATAGGAGCAACCGGAAAAGCCCCTATGAAAAGAATCTCAAGTTTGCTAGTTTTAAGAGCCGGGAAGGCCATAATCACAAAGCAAAAGAGAAAGGGAAGGAGTTCCAAGGGAGGTCCCTCATGGATTGGCCCTACTCTATTTTGCAATGGTTCAAGACTTATTCATGCTTACTTGAGGACCATTCACAAGCTTTTGACCAACTATTGAGAGCATTGAGCTCTATGGATAATGGAACTTGAATGAGTTTGGTGGAGTCCTATCTCAAACCACCATTTGTAAGATACCCTTTTCTTTCACTTTGCATTACATTTCCACTTGCATTTAGTTATGTACATATACATTTAGCTTGCATTTGTATTATATTTCATATTGCATTTACATTAGTTAGTTCATATAGTATAGTTTGCATTGTATTTATCCCACATGATTCATGTAGATAGTTGCATATAGATTAGAATTCATGCATAGTTACTAATGGCCAAACCTATTCTTTTCTACACTAGAAATGGTGTTTAAATCGGTTTGGGGAGGTTTGATCATAGGTGACCATAGTTTACTAGAAATCATGCATCATATAGTAAAGTTTAGATTGCATTCATTTGTTATATATATGTCATATAGAATTGCATTTAGTTAGAGCATGCATTCATTCATACCATATCATTGCATTTATTCTCAATTTCCAAAAAATCAAAAATCCAAAAACATGTATTTCTTTTTCATTCCTACTCCTACATGTACATTGAGGACAATGTCCAAAATAAAGTGGGGGATGGGAATTTATATTCCAAAAATGCATAAAAATTGAAAAATTTCGAAAAATCACAAAAATATGTTCTTTAATTTCATAAAAACAAAAACCATAAAAATTTGAAAAATTTGAAAAACCAAAAACAAGTTCATTTCCTTTGTATATATTGTCTTGTATATATTGTGTTTGTTTCATCCTTGTTCACATTGATTGACTACGCCACATCCGAGACATGAGGATATTGAAGACCGCATGGTATGATCTTTCCAATCTCCTTTTTTTTTCTCTTTATGTTAATGACTATGTGGCTTTATTTTGATTGATGCGGTAAAAACAATGTGAACTTAGGACTTGCATTTAGTTTATATGGCATATTAGTTGGTAGAATCATATGCATTAGGATGTTTATATTAGTTGCATCATGGCATATAGTTGCATGTTAGAAAAATTTTGCGAAACCGTCTACTTGGAAAACTTGACAAGTGTATATAGGCCCTAGTAGATGCTTTTTCTTCTTAAGACTTTGCTTGTTAGAATACTTGTAAAACACCCTAGGATGTGTCATGCTAGTATCCTTTGACCCATGGATTAAGGCCGAGTCAAGAGTACCTTGTGGTGTGATAACTCCTTGGCTACCGTTTATTCCAAGGTGACCCTTGAAACCATGCATACATCCATCATCCATGTTCTACCATACATTTTGTCAACAAAAGGGAATGGGCACAAAAATAAATCAATTTGAGTTCAATGAAATGAAAAGTGAAAGAAAGTTTGCAAAAATGCATCAAATGAAAAGAGGAGCAAAAATAGAACTCCTAAAGCTTCAAATACAAGGCACCCTCGTTACTAATTGGGGTGACTTTGAAAATGTTCAAAAGAAAATGCAAAAAGTTGTCAAGCATTGAAATTGCCAAAAATCAAAAAGAAATGGCAAAGAAAGTGTTCTCAAATGTTATATGCCACAAGAAATTGGGGGGAAAAAGAACAAAAACAAAAGCAAACTCCCAAAGTGAAACTCAAATACTATCGATCCCTTTTCCATCTTATCCATTTTTGTGCATGGTAGAGAGGGGACGACCCTTCTTCTTGTCTAGGCAAGAGGGGGAATTTCGCGATCCTCCAGTGTTTCTAACACCATAGGGAGTCTACTCTTGACGAAAGCATTTAACGATTGAGGACAAAGGTACCCTAGCTTGACACAATTTGGAGGTGATTTATTGGTATCCTTTTAGGCTTAGTAGTTTGAAGAAATTGCATCTATGAAGGATTGTGTACCCTTGAATTGCTTCCCTTGTAGATAATTTCCGCCACTTAGATGAGGAAAGTGGCTATTCTTTTGTAGATGCATCCATTACTTAATTTTGTGTGCTTAATGCTTGGATGTGTCGCCATTTTGGCAAGACCCACCTTGCCTTACAAGAAGGCATCCTACCTCATGGTTGTCTTGTTGTGAGTTGAAGGGGCGGAGTGAGACCCGCTAATTGTCTCATATCGGCTTTGTTATTAGGTTAGTTTAAATAAAGGTCTAGTTTTTGTCACCTCTTTACTCGGGACGAGTAAAGGTTCGGTTTGGGGATATTTGATGTGACCATTATTTGCGCGCATTTAGTCCCCTAATTGAGCCTATTTTGCATACTATTATAGCATTTCATGGCCATTTTATCCGTCAAAACCTTCCTATTTGCTTTTCTATCGCATTTCATGTGTTTTGTAGAAAAGGAGATGATAAGGCGGAAATTCCCGTCTTTCGTGCACATTTGGAAGCTTATTGATGATATTAGATGGACTAGTATGAAGAGGAGGCAAGAATGATGACCAAAGATGTAAGAATAAAGTGTATGTAGAAGGATCAAAGGGTTAAAAG
This sequence comes from Silene latifolia, assembly GCF_048544455.1. NCBI lineage: Eukaryota > Viridiplantae > Streptophyta > Magnoliopsida > Caryophyllales > Caryophyllaceae > Silene > Silene latifolia. Next base: position 71,224,698 of record NC_133526.1, on the reverse strand, counting down.
TAAGAATGACGAGAGGGAAGGCATTACAAGAAGAAATCGCTCGAAAACCGAACCAAGGGTTGCTCCTTTGGCTCTGAAAGTATGTTAGATGGAACGGCGTTGAAAAAACAAGCGATCTAGGCTTTTGAATCACTCCAATAGGAGTCCGGATGAGAAAATGACGTCCGTTTTACAATCCGAGGTCAAACAAAGAAGCTGTTCAGGAATCCGCCTGTCTTCGCAGGAATCCGCCCGTCTTCCCCAAGACGCCCGTCTTCTCTACAATCCGCCCGTCTTCTGGCTGGGAAAAACAAGAAATTTCGCTGGAAGAGAATCCGCCCGGATTCCCTACAATCCGCTCGGATTCCCCTACCTAAATCCGCCCGGATTCACCTTAATCCGCTCGGATTCCCCCGCCCAAATCCGTCCGTCCCGACCTTATTCCGCCCGGATTTCTTCAAGACGGATTATCTTCTTCAAGCTACGAAAAGAGAAGCCCTTCTCTCAGAAAATACCGGAGTCTCCTTGCTCAACTTAAAAAGTGTAATTACTAGTTTAGCCCTTAGTTAACCTAATGCATCCCACCTAATTTCCACTATAAATACCCCATCTTTGTAATTAATCAAATATGTTGTTTTTAGAGTAGAAAATCCTTCTTTCGATTAGATTAGGAGTAGATTAGAATAGATTACTCTTTAATCTTTCCACAAATTACACATTAATCTCTCCTTAATTATTGTTCAAGTTTATTATTCAAGTTTATTATTGGGTAATTGAAGATTATTGGGTTATTATTGGGAGATTGACAACCTTCCATCAATCATCAAGTTTCTTCTTTTATTCTTGCTTTATTATTTGGAATCATCTCAAGTTTGGTATAATCCCTTTACTCTTTAATCTTTATTGTTCATTTCTTCATTCTATTATCATGTTTATACTTGTTGTGATGATTGACACCATTAATGACATGTTTCCCATGATAATGAGTGAGTAGTTTCTTTAGCTAGGATTAATGGGTAATTAGGGGAAATCAACATGGGATTGATTCATGCTTAATCTAATATGTTCACATGATTAAATTGCTTGCTTGTTGTGATGTCAACTTTATGCACATGTTATGTTTGATGAAATGCCAAGCCTATGAATCCTTGCATTTTTACCATCTCTTATCTACTCAACTTGACTTGTAAGATATAAACCAACTCGAGTCTTGTTAGATCATGCATAGAAGTTGAATAGGAGGAAAGTAAGTCGACTTGTAGGTGTTGTACAATCTAATCGATTCGGCTCCGGGACCCAACCCGTCCTATGAACCGTAAGATATAACCCAACTCGGTTCCTCCACAACATTAATTGCTTGCAACCTTGTAAACATGTTTGTATGTTCAACACTATGAATTCCCCATGACCCCATGATATCCTAGCACTTTTAATCAATTGTTTACATCTTTTCTTTTATTGCTTGTTTTACTATATTGCTTGCACTAGTCTAGACACAACTACAAACCCAACCAAATTGTGACACTAGCATAAATTGAGATAGATAGACTTAGAACCCAAAGCACACCGTCCCATGGATCGACCTCGACTTACCTCTAGCTAGTTGTATGTTGAGTATTATAAATGTGTTTGATTGGTTGAGTGACGACATCGACCGGATCAAAAGTTTAGGTTGTGGGCCCGGACAAGGAACCCGACTTATGACCGTAATATCAATTAATGCACTTTAACCACGACCTGTTCGAGTTTCACCTCTAAGGATCACAAAGACACAAGTGTCCAAGTATTCCCCAGCGGAGTCGCCAAACTGTGGACATTGGCCACAAGCCGGTCTGCGGGCGCGATGCCGCCTACCGGTCCGTAGTCACGGGCCACCTGCACGCCAAGCCAAACTGTGGACATGCAGCGGTCTTTTGAAAGCCACGCTCGGCGGCGTAAAAATGCTTTCGACCGGATCGCTTTTGATCGATCGGTTTTGTCTCGGCAAAGGTCTTGAAATGATTAGAGATGTTCGGAGTCGCCACCAAGCATTTATGGGATGCTTGGAACCCGTTGAATCCACTTTATACCTAGGTCAACCAAGGCAAAAAAGCGGTGTTTGACATTGGTACTAAAGATAAGGACTCGTCCCCCTTTTAGCATTCTATGCCTAAAATGACTCTCGTACGCCCTGGATAAGGCCATCCACTATCCAAAGGTTCTGAGTAAGGGGTGAAGGTACGTATTGGGAAGCCCTTTAACCGGACACCCAATCCCGCCAGCGTTAGCGGCCTCTACTGATCGATCGTGGTTGTTTAAGTGCAAAAGTTGATAAAACGGTTTAAATGCATGAATGCGCATTCAAAAGTCTTAACCTAACATGTGAATATTTCCTAAGTCGGTTTGTTGATCCCAATATCAAGAAAATGATGTAGAGTTGGATTTAGATTGATTTGCATGTGAAAACGGAAACTAAACATCCAATTACCAAATTCGGATTATGATGCTTAACACGAGCCATTTATTTTAAAAAGGGTGTCAAATGTCAAAGTGTAAAAACATAAGCTTCTCAATCTGATCCGTCATGTATTTGGATTAACCGTAATCGGGATCCTCCTAGACAAATGCTAAAACGAAACAGAACAGTGCCAGGCAGCCCCATTGGGGCGCGAGCCTATTGGCGAGGGAAGGGGCTCTGCCCAGGTTTTAAAATATGAAAACAAACGGCCTCTTGGGGCGCGAGTCAGTCGACGACCCAAGGGGCATATCATGGTTGTTAAAAAGGTTGTTTAAACCCTTTTTTTATGTTTTCGTGATTAAATAATTTGCATGACTCGGAATAATTACTATTTTCTTAGTAATATTCGTTATCGGATTTGCAAGCTTCAAAAGCATAGTTTACAAATAAAAATGTAAAATATGTGTGCTTAACCGTTTTGTCACCGTACTCGAATTAAATCGACATGATATTTGTTTTAACCAAGGATGACATATGATATGGTTAAGGCAAAGATGAAAATAAAATGAAAGGAAAGTGAAAGGAAAATGTTTGATTTGAACTAATTATGTTAAGTTCATTTCCTTGTAATTAGTCAAGTTTATCATCGTACTCGGATTAAACCGACATGGTATAAGGAACCAAGGATGATTGTGAATTATGACTAATATGTTTTCAAGTGTAAATGAATGAGAAAAATGGTAAATAAAAGAAAAGGGTGTTAAAATACCCATTAATTTGTAACTAACTAATAATATCATCGAGTCACGGAATAAACCGCCATGGTATATGGAACCAAGGATGATTATGATTTATGGTTAAAAAGTTTGTCATAAAAATGATTTAAAACATTTGAAATGGTAAAAACCGATTGCAAATAAGAAATGAAATAAAGAGGAAAGACGAGAACAAACACGGCTGGATTAAGGCCTAAGAGGGCATTAGGGCGCGAGCCTCCCTGCTACGTAAGTAGCCCCTGTCTGAGGCCAAAATCCAGTTTTAGCTCGTCTAACTGTGGACGCGGGCCCACGGGGGCGAAAAGCGAAGCAAGCTTTTCCTCTTTGTTTGTTTTGCATTTGTGGAGTCGCCATCAATTTATTGTTGAAAATTGGAAACCGTTCGAATACCTCGTGTCATGTCAAGACACAAAGTAATGACATGAACACTAAGCACTCGTCACCCTTAGCATTCTATGTCTAGAATAACTCTCGTGGATGCCAATGAACACGGATGTTCACAGAGATATGGAGTAACGGGTGAGGGTACGTATTAGGAAGCTCTTTTGATCGAACACCTAATCCCGCCCGCCTCGATAGCGGCCTCTACTAATGATTAGGGAAGTTGTCTACACTCGATATGTTGACGGTTTATATGCATGCAATGCAACATCCAATAAATTTATCCTAGCATGTGAGAATTTACTAAGTCGGTAAACATGTAATTTAACATACAATTAATGTCGAAGTAAAAATTTAGGTTAATTGCATGTGAAAGCATAAAAGCAATACAATAAAAGAAATACAATAAAAATACAATAAAGGAAAATTACAATAATTACATCGGATTTATTGATTTATGTCGAAAATACAATTAAAACGGATGGTTTTAGAAAAGAAAGAATAAATGAATAAACGAAAAGATTATAGGTGATAATACGATTAATAGTTAATTAAACACGTAATTAATAAACTAGGTCAAGGCAGAAACCGGAGTTCAGGGACAGAAATAAACCGGGAACAGGCGCAGCAGAGCTGCGTCCCTTGGAAGAGGCGTAGCACTCGCTGCGTCTGTTCCTGGGTTGAGTTCTGGCTGTGAAGCCGGAACCGCATCTCGTTAATGTTCATTGGTGAATTTAATGGTCGATAAATGGTATTTGACTCGGATGAAAGTGATTAACATATTATTTACATGTGAATGAGGTCATAAAAAACGATAAAACATGGATGAAACTAAATAGAACGAATTATTTACAAGATTAATAAGGTTAATTAACGAATTAAACAAACCAAACAAATTAATTAAGTTAAACAAGTTATTAATGATGGTGACGGTAAATAACAGATACAAGTATATCAAAGATGAATTCCAGAGATTCAATATGGGTAAATCGAATCTCTAAAACCCAAATTGAATTAATGACGAAAACCCGCAAATATGGATTATGAGGGATTTAATTCGGGATGTTAAAAGACGAATTAATTAATGATGATTAATGAATTACAGGTCAAAATTATCATATTCAAATTGTTATGTTAATGAAACAATGAACAATTGATAACAAAACGAAAAACAAAAGGACGAACAAAAGACGAAGGAAGAAGAAAGGAAGGAGGAACTGCGGCAGCCTCACGAAGAGGCGCAGCAGTTGTTGCGTCCTTTCTCGACGGTTGTCTTCTCATAATCCGTAAAAAGGGTTTTAAAATAAGGTTTTAGAAATCGGTTTTAAGAATACTTTCGACATAAATCTTACAATATTAATTACGATAATAAAGAAAAATAAACAAAAGAAGGATTTACACCCTCAGACTTACATGTTTGACGAAACGAGATGAACTAAGTTAACGTTTAGTGATGCTCGACTCGAATGTACGACGAAAGTGCCCTCCAGGAAGAAAACGAATAAGATTGATTAATGTTGATTGACGTGGAGTTGGTCAAATTGGTCGGTCATGTAAAAAGAGACTGGTACTCAGAAAGATCCGAGCATACGTGGTCGAAAGTTTAAGCACGTAGACGCCAAAAATAAGAACGTGGTCTAGAATGCAAAGGGAGAAGAGAAGGGCGGACACTCGCGTGAGAAATATGTGAGACCGAAGGTCTCTATTTATACTAATCACACGAAAGAACTAGGGTTTTAGGAGAAACTTTGGAAGTGAATCTCGAAAAGATACGAAAAATACGCAGAAAAGGACTGAGGAAGAGGCGCAGCAGGAACTACGTCCCTTGGAAGAGGCGCAGCACTTTCTGCGTCCTTTCCTCAGTGGTTTCCTCCTGCGGAAGAAAGATTTCCTCGTTTCAATTGTGGAATAGCGGATTAATCTCGTTTCCTTAATATTTTGTGTGAATATTACGGGAGATATGTTACCAAATATCAAAGGATTGGAAAATATGGAATAGAAATATCCGGAACATTCTAGAACATTCTGGCTCGGTTATTAGAAAATGAAGACGGTTTTTTGACCCGGACTCCAAATGTACTCTAATTACTGCCAAAACGACCGTATCGACACGTAGATGACAATTAAAAGGTAGACACAAGTGTTTGAGCGATCACTTGATGATAAACTTACGAACTGTCACAAATCGTTCCGTATACCAAACATGCGGCCCAATCATCACCGGGTGGTTTGCGGGAGGTGCAGAAATGAGGTATCTACACTAACCTATACTTGAATTGTGTTATGCATTGTTCATGCATATAAACTCATAAAAACAGTAAAAACATGAAATAAAGGAGTTGTTTACACCCTCAAACGTACGTGTATTGATGTTTGCGAGGTAGACGACTTTAGAGACGGTTTTCTCGTTGTGACTACTCGCGATCAAAGAAGTTTAAAAGAGTGCCTTAAAAAGGATTTTGTTTTGAAAATATGTTGAAAATATGTTAATTAAAACATGTTGATTGATGAATTGCGTTGGTCAAATGGGTCGGTCGAATGCACGGCGATGGTACCAAACAAAATGTGTAAGGCTTGTGTTTACGATCGGTAGGTCGTAAACACGTGTCGATTTTGTGACTTAGGAAGTCGAGTCTAGAAGTTTAAGGGAGATGTGAGGGGGCGGACGCTCGCGTAAGGATTATGGTGTGTGAAGGTTGGTATTTATAGAGAAATATGGGATGTTAGGTCGGTTGAGTTTCCTTAGAGGCTAAGCAAACACCCCAAAGAGGCGCGAGCCACCTAATGACTGAAAGGGGTGTACTGTCCCTTTCAATTTGGACGTGGCCAATTCTCCTTCCATTGTTTGGTTGGTTTGATGTGTGGTATCCAAATAGGATGTTGTGTAACAATATGGACATGTAATAAGATGTATTTGGATGTTATTTGAGGTAGGTATTTTGTGTTTGACTCGGGTTTGACCCGTGTGAGTCGGGATTTGAATTTCGAGTCGGTTTTTGGCCCGGTGTTGGTTTTGACTCTAATTAGTTTCATTTTAATGCAAATGGCAAGATAAAACCATTAATGGCATTATTTTTGACATTCGAGATTTGTGTTGACTCGGGTTGACTCGGATTGACTCGAGTTGCGGGTTTCTGAGTCGGTTTTGGGTCCGAAGACGGTTTTAACTCTAAATAGTGTTGTTTTAATGCAAATGAAGTTAGAAAACCATTTTTGAAATCATTTTTTATAACCGAGTAATGAATTAAACCGTCTCATGTATAGCCAATCCACGCAGGCATATCAAAAACACGTTATAGTCCGATCATCATCAGGTGGTTTTTGGAAGGTGCAGATACTGGGTATCTACGCCATCCTTGAGAAATTTGAGGTATCCTCTCATGAAGAAGATGAATGTCTCTTTCCTATTACCTATGAAGACCATGTCACACCCACCATGGAACCTATAATTGTTGGAGATGATATGGTGGACCTTCTCCGAAAAGTTAAATCATCATATAAAGGGTACTTGGTGGAAAAGCTCAAGAACAAACATGCAAATGAACTTACTTGTGGAGATTTGGCACCCACAATTTCAAATCCTAAGGTATCCGGTCATCAATGTTATGAGAATTCTCCTTCTACTTTGGAAGGATTGACAAATCCAAGCGCTTTCATCACCACCAAAATTAGAGGAGAAGGTGGTAAGTGGAAGTCTCCGGATGAAAATAAGCCATACTTCATGCCTCGTGTAGACAAGGATCATAGGCCTATTGGTTTGAAGCATTGTATAGACCAAAGTGCCAAGAGAAAGGTGAAAAAGAGAATGAATGACAAGCTTCCTTGGCCAAGCTTTATTTTGAATTGGAGCAAACAATACTTATTCTTATTTGGGGCTTGTTCACAAGCCTTTGACCTTCTTCTAAGAGCCTTGAGCTCTATGGACAAAGAATCTCGACAATTCAAACTAGTTTGGTGGAGTCGTATCTCAAACCACCATTTATAATATATGTCTTCCAATAATTTTAGCATTGTATATACCTTTATATTTCTTGCATTTGCTTAAATGAGAGTAGTGAGAGAGGGTTGCTTACCCATTCATTGAGTATATTTTCAGAAAACGATAAGAAGGAATCACAAAAGGGTGCAAGGAAAATAATTCAAATGAAAGAAATGAGGGATTGACGAAGAGTAGCTCAGGACGCTCGTCCTGAGCCCTGCTGCAGGCAAAAATCAACTATGTCTAAAGATCCGCTCGGATTGCCAGAGGGACGCCCGTCCCAACAAGAATCCGCTTGAGCCGACCCTGGGATGCTCGTCCTGGGCAGTACCTTGTGTAACATTCTGCACTGGATGAAAATCTGCTCGGATCCGCCAAAATCCGCTCGTCCCAGCAGAAGACGCTCGTCTCCTCACCAATCCGCTCGTCCCCGCCTGAATGCAAAACACGAGGACTCAGTGACTGAGAATTCGCGCGGCTCCTGAGCAGGACGCTCGAGCAGCAGCTGCAAGACGCCCAGATCGTCCTCGGGACGCTCGGGTTGGCACGGTATTTGGCTGGGTTTTTAGATTGTCCGCCCGAGCCTAGCCCAGGTCCGCCCGTCTCCCACCATTTCCTTGTTGTAAACACCCCCACTATCCCTCTTTTTCTTTATCTTATCTTCTAAAAATCACATCTCATCACTCAAAAACAATCCCCATCAGAAAAACCAACCAAAACCCTAACATTCCCATCAAGAAAATGATGAACCTAAGAAGCAAGAGCAAGAAATCCGCCAATGCCGCACCTAAACGTCGCAAGGGTGCTACTTCATCCACCCCAAGGGAGGCAAGGGGCCGTCAAAATGTAGAGATACATGGTGTTACACAACTTGAATACTTCCCCGAGGTACTCTTCACTAGCGATGACCACCGCCAAAGATTTGAGCAATTGTTAGGTAAGCATTATGAGCCTACTCAATTTATTGATACCAATGTTTTAGAAGTTCTTGGCATAAGGCATCAAACCGAGATGTTCTTCAATGGTTTGGGGCTTGGGAAGTTATTCTATGCTCATGAGGATACTTACTTAAGTCTTACCCTCGAGTTCTTGTGTAGTCTCCATGTTATCACTAATCAACGGAGAAATGTTGGTTTGGAGTTCCGTCTTTGTAATCGAGACCATAAGTTAACCATAGACCAATTTGCAAGCATTTTTGGTCTTGAAGTGCCGAGGGAAAACACCGATAAGCCCTCCGACTTCACCTTTAACCACATATGGAGAGCCATTTATGGGAGAGAACTCCATTCCTTTAAACAATGCTATACCTTTGCCATCCAACATCCGGTGATTCGGATCACCGAGCGCTTTATAGCCGGAACCGTCAATGGGAGGCTAGAACAAGATAGGTGCACCCTTCTTGACTTGACTTCTTAGAGTCCTACTTGAATGTACAAGGGACAAGGGCTTACAATTTCAACACGCCCCTTGAGATGCTTACAAGGCTCAATGACTATGCTCAAGGGAATTCTAATATCAAGACCTTTGTGATAGGAGGCCTAATCACAATTTTGGTCAATGAACTTTGTCCCGGGTTTAACCTTCATGGGAGCTATGAAAAGCTCAAAGGGGGCACTTTGATATATGAGGTTGCTATCTTAAACCACCACCGGTGGTGCACTTACAATCAAGCCGGAAGTGTAGAGTGGTTCACAAAGGGATGCTCTTCACTTGTTCTCTTGGGGTGGAACATACCACCTACCGAGCCCCGGTTGAGCCAGTATTCGCCTAGGCCGAACTACCTCCTCCCCATTGATATTTATAACAACCCACCACAAAGAGAAGAAGCACCTCGTTAACCTCGTGAGTTGCCGGAATGGGGAGATGCACCACCATCCTATGTACCCAGTCCACCCTACCCGACACCACATGTACAATTCACTCCCCAATATCCAAGAGCTCCAAACATAAATGATTTAATGCAACTCATGCAAAATGTCGATCTTGGAGTGCACGAAGGGAGGGTCGACAACTACTTGGCCCAATACCCCTCCTACTACAACATGGCTCCACAAGGGTATATCAACCCTAGAGGCCCTCACCCATCTTGGGTTCAACCACACCTTTTGTTCCCTAACTATGGGAACCCAGAAGGGAACTTTGGTTGCCAAAGTGGAGGATTCTTTGGCCAAGGAGGAGGATATGACCAAGGAGGCTCTAGCGGACGTGGGTACCGCAATGATGATGATGATGATGATGATGATGATGATGATGACTAGTGAGATGGCAAGAAGTGTTTGACCACACCACCTCCATTTGTATGATACTCTCTTTTCCTTTCTCTCATGTATAGTTGCATCTCATTTTAAATTATCTTGCATTTAGTTTACACCTCACTTGTATTTGTATTATATTTCATATTGCATTACCAATAACTAGTTCATATAGTATAATTGCATTGTAATATACATCATATATATGATTAGGTTAGTTTGCATTCTAATATATCTCACATCATTCATATAGTTAGTTGTATTGTAATATAACACCTGTCAGAGAATATTCGCTCGTTGTGACAAGCAAGGTCTTGGTAAAAATATGGCGACAGTTTGCAGTTGGCTTGGAAATACGGGTCCGGGCGAAGAATAAATGTCAAACGGACCAAATATGATGTGTGGCATCAAGGAAGAGGTGCACCAAAGATGGGCCCACAAAATAACGAACTTATAACGAATCTTCGAAAATTCATATGGAGGGAAACTGAGGAAGAGGCGCAGAAAGAGCTGCATCCCTTGGAAGAGGCGCAGCACTTGCTGCGTCTTTTCCTGGGCGTGGCATTACTGAGTAAAAACCCGATGAAACAGAGGTTTTGTTTCATTATTTCGAAACACAAAATCCTAATTTCTCTCTCAAATTGCAACCATTGCTCGTCAAAATTTGATCAAAAGCTTGCATTTGCCATGACTAATCGAGGTATGTGTATTATTTTTGCATTAATCTTCTATAATTGATCAAATTGGACCGATAAATTAGGGGTTTTAACCCTAATTATGTCGAAAATTTGGGCCTTTTCCCCCAAATGATTTTGCCTTGCAAAATTGACCATATAAATGGCTAATTGGTAGTATAAGGATCATAACCAGGTATTTGTTTCGAATTTTCGTTGAGTTTTGAGCACTTGGGTGAAATTGAGACGGTCTCACAGCTAAACCGTAAATCGCTTCGAAAATAGCCTTAGGATTACCCATTAGTGACGAAACTTGATATTTGGAATCCTTGTATGATGGGTAAACTTCCCATCATCTTGGAATTTTGATTTGTGACGGCTTTTTCAGGACACTTTCCTAGGGCATAATCGCCGTTATAACGAAATGCTGTCGAAATTACGACTCGAACCCATGACTAGGCTTCAACTTAGGCTTGACTTGACCCAAATTACCACATGAGCGATTGGGTTTGTGGGAAAATGGCCAAATATGGTGAGAAAAGAGCGATTTCGGAGCTCCAAAAACTCAAAAATTCCCTAATTAAGGCTTGTCGTCATTTGACGCGGCCTAAATTCACTTTAATTTTGTAGGTGATGAGGCTTCTACGTCAGGGAGAGCTCCCATGGATGTGGATACTACTATTGACCCTTCTCGTATGCTTGAGGAGGCGTTAGAGCAGGCTTTTACCGCCGCAGTGACGGCTGCTGAGGACGAGGTCCTTGAGGAGGAGGCCCCGATACGGGCCAACGTTGGACGGGGCGGTCGCCAGCTGAGGGGAGCACCTGCGTGGGCTGAGACTTGGGACAGCAGGCACCTACTTTGGGCTGTAGAGGGTCACCTGTCGTACATGACGGTGAAGAGCTTGGTAAATCGAATGCATCACTCTTCACTCATTTTCTTTCATTTCTTTTTGTTATTCCTTTTCTTCTTCATTCAAGCTAAAGATAGCTTTTGTTTCGAATCCAAATAGGAGGCCGGGAACATCAGATCGTTCTCGGGCTACACGACGGCGATGGGGTGCTACGAGAGGCTGTCGGCTGAGGAGCGAGCCATCATCGAGCGGGGAGCGTTTGGTGCTTTGGTGCAGGCTTGGAGGGATATCACGAGGAGGAAGCTTTGGGCTAACCTCAGCCTGGTCCGAGCTTTTTTGGATCGGTTTTGGGAGACGACCTCCACATTTCACATGCCTTTTGGCGAGGTGGGGGTCACGTTGGAGGATTACGACATGAGTTTTGATTTGCCATGTGGGACTGAGGTGGTGGAGTGGCCGGAGACAGCCATGAGGGTAGACTCGGCTGAGGCTAGGAGATTGATCGGCTGGAACTTGATGCCGAAGGCTGCTGCAGTACCCGGGTTGGTGCCTAGTTCTTACGCCCGGGACTATTTTGCGGGGAAGACCCCGACGTCGGTGGTGATCGAAGGGAGGGAGACGGCTCCTCCTCCCTGTACTGCAGAGCAGAGAGTCCGCTTGTGGCTCTGGTGGTTCCTGTGTTCGATCTACCTCGGAGACAAGGGAGAGAGGCTATCTGTAACACCCCGGCCCAAACCGGGTCGGGAGCGGTTACTTATGATAGCTCACCAGGCTGTGTACATGGCCCACAAATCAACACGGGTCCTTTACAGCGCATTTTGTCCTCACTCATGCGCATCCCGGAAACCTTCCCAGGAGGTCACCCATCCTAAGACTACTCCCAGTCAAGCACGCTTAACTTTGGAGTTCTTTCACATGGATGACCATAAAAGAAAGTGCACTTTGTTGATATGAGTAGTACTTTCAATCCCTTTAAGCACTAGTCATTTAAGCCTATCATTGGACCTCTTCAATTACCGTGGGGTGTTACACTATCGACGAAGCTCCTCCCCTTTCTTTCTGACCTGAGCGACCTAGGCCGTTGGGATTGGGTCACTGCTGGTTTTGCGGTCCTCATTCGCTTTATGAGGGCCATGGTTCATCCGGAGTTGATGGAGAAGGGGACTTCTCCTGCCGATGTTGGCTCTGGACTGTTGTTGGAGGTATGAACCTTCATTTCATTTCATGAAAGATCATTTCCTTTTCTTATCGAATCACGAAAGATCGTTGTTGACTATCTTGTTTTACAGGCGTGGGTGTACTCCTACTTTCCGAGCCTCGCGCCCAAGAGGACGGAGCCGGTGGAGAGGGCCTATCCCGTTGTGAGGGATTGGGTGATGTGCCGTACGAGGAGCTGGCGTTCCTTTCACGACGTCTGTCGACGGGAGGTGAACGCTCTTCAGTTGGACGGTGTGAGTATTTCACCTTGCGTTGTTTGTCTTTCTTCATTTTCCTTTTAGAACTGATCATAATAATGACCCTTCGTTTCCTTTTCTTAGTGGGTGCCCAGGCCTTGGGTGGACTACGCTGGCGCTCCTCCCTTTGTGGCTGAGGTCCTTCGACGTAGGAGCTCGAGCCGGTTGCTGCTTAGGACGTCGATGGGTCCTGTGTGGTACTTGGGCGAGCGTTGGACTCGTCAGTGCTCTCGGGATGTCTTGACGGTTCCCATCGATCCTCCTCGGACGATGTTCAGGGAGCCTTCAGAGGCTGAGAGGGAGGCTGACCTGGCAGGCGTTGGTGGTGACGCCCTCCTTCTTCCAGGTGAGGACTACTCGGCGTTCCTCTACGGAAGGTTGGCGTACTGGCCGGTCGTGGTAAGTGTTTTACTCTTACTTTGATCATTTTGAAAACACGATGAATGATCATCGGTTAATGGAAATCATTTGACATTGCAGGAGGTCGAGGCAGCGGGCATCGAGCCCCCAGAGTACCCCGAGACCCTTGAGTACACTGATGCGATGGGGATGACGATGATCTCCGAGCTGCGCGACTTTGATGCGGCGGTGAGAGATGCTGGCTTAGACGAGTGGCAGCATCTGATTCGGAGGATGAGTCTCCTAACTTGTGTAATTTTGTGTAAGAACACATTTGCTTGAGTCTGTCCAATCGTTTAAGAATCTCTTCTTTCGAAATGCAGGTTGCGCCATCCCGGTTCGTGGCTTTGTGGAAGGCAGCCAACCGGCTGGGAGCTACTGCCGTCGAGGCACTCGTTGGCGGCCGGAGACATCAGGTATGAACCTTCCGTTTACTTCATTTTCGAATCTCCTAACTTTCCTTATGTTTGAAATGATTGACATGAGCCAATTCTTATCGTTAGCAGAGGGAGCGCGAGCTGGAGCGAGAGCTAGCCCAGTCTCGGGAGGAGACAGCTCGCCTGCTGAGGGAGCTCGAGGTCCGTGACGCCGAGGTTGCTGCTCTCGAGGCGAGAGTTGCTGAGCTAGGCGGCGACCAGCAGTAGTTTGCTTGTTGTTTTTTTTGTCTTCGGCTGTATTTTGCACATTTTGTACATTTTTAGGACCCACATTTTGGACATTCGGACTTTGTTTTGGGGCTCGAGCCCCCAGTTTGGCGTACATATCCCCTCTTGGTTGTATATATGATGGCTTGAGTGCCTTTGCTGCTGGGTTGCTTTGTTTGTACCTGTAGGTTAGCTTTGAACAGGTTTGGTAGATGACGGTTTATGCCGTCATGCTGCCGAAATTTACACAGAAATCACATAGAACATACATTTGTACACATGGCCTAAATTAGCGCAAAACAAAAAATGCAAAAAATTTGCCGGAAATGACCGGGCGGTATGGAGGGCGACTCCCTAAAAAAAGGAAAAAATAGAAACATATAAGTTTGAAATGTAATGTGGAACGGGAGTGAAATGATTGCCCAAAAAAGAAAATTAAAAAGAAATGTATAAGTTTGAAAATGAATAAATTAAATTGGTGAAATGAGTCCCCAGTAGAAAATTAAAAAAAAGAAACGGATAAGCGTGCTAAGATGACGAAAATGTCGATATCGCCTCGAAATGCGTGCCCGTGGAATTAGGAAACACGAAACATGGCAATTTGACGGATTTACCAAAATAATAACCCGTATGAATAGGAAATTATTAGTTGAGGAATTAGGAAAGATCCAACGCGGAAAAACACAGAAAGAAGGCTGAGGAAGAGGCGCAGCAAGAGCTGCGTCCCTTTGAAGAGGCGCAGCAAGTGCTGCGCCTGTTCCCCAGTGTATCCGTCCTGACGGATTTTAGTAAACAGCTTTTAGTATAAATAGAGACGTCGAGGGAGGTTTTATTCACATAATTCTTCCGTCTTTCCTTCGTCTTATTACATAAAGCTCTCAAAATAAGCATACATCATGAATACTCTCGAAATTCGTCTAAAAGAATGGACAAATGAGTTCTCCAATGTGGAGAAACACGACATGGGAGCCTATAATTTTGGATCACTTTTGAGCTTGAAGTTGATCAAGGTGGTCAAACCGTTCCTAGATGCTTGTCTAGATTTTTGGGACCCGAATTATCACGTATTTGCCCATTTCCCGAAGAAATAGCTGCGATTGGTGGTTGGGACCCGGAACATTTGCCTGCTATTCCCTCTACTTCTCAAGGATATAAGAACAAGTTTAGGGATATGCTTGGGTTGACAAGAGCTAAGGTGGACCGTCTTGTGACCTCAAAGGAAGTGCGAATGTTGGACTTCATTGATCGATTCATCAATAGGGCAGATCCCACTAACTCTTATGTTGCCAGGCGAAGGGCATTCGGGTTTTACCTATTACATGTATATGTCCTTCAGGGGCATGTTGATAAGGATTTGAGAGGTGATGGGTCGGGACTATATCTTTTCGGTTACTTGCCGTTAGGAGAACCTAGACCAAAACACAATTTATAACTTCACCAACAACTCTACAATTAGTAAAGAGGCAGGTAAAGGTCGGATCCCAAGGGACGGGAATTGAGATGAAATTTCTATTGCAACTAGCGGTGTATTAGGGGTGTCACAATTGGGGTTTGATGTAGAAGATCACTAAACTAAATAGCAATAAAAGTAAACAAGCAAGATGAATTAAAAGGGTTGTAAACAATTGATAAAAAGCACTAGGGTGTCATGGGGTCATAGGGGATTCATGGGAATTGATCATACAAACATGTTCTGAAATTATAAGCAAGCAATTATTGTTGTGATGGATTGAGTTGGTTTATATCTTACAATCCTAGGAAAGTTTGGGTCCCGGAGCAAAATCGAATAGATTGTACAACACCTACAAGTCGACTTAGGCTTCCCTACTTAACAACATGCATGGTCTAATGAGACTCGAGTTGGTTTATGTCTTACAAGTTTCATTGAAAAGATAGGTGATGGGTAAAAAATGCAAGGATTCATAGGCTCGCATTTCATCAAACATAACATGTGCATGAGTTGAGATCAAAACAAGCAAGCAAATAAACCATGAAAGCATATTAATTTAAGCATGAATCATTCCCCATGTTGGTTTCCCCTAATTACCCATTAACCCTAGCTAAGGAACTACTCACTCATTATCATGTTGAACATGCTAGCAAGGTTGTCAATCATACCAACAAAGTGAAACATGATGAATAAATGAAAGTAATTAGCAATAATTAAAAAGGGATTAAGAGAATTATACCTACTAATGATTCCAATAATAAAGCAAAGAATAAAAGAAGTACTTGATGCTTGATTGAGAGGCTGTCAATCTCCCAATAATAACCCAAATAATCTTCAATTACCCAAAATAAAGGATGAACAAGAGAGAGATTAAGGAAATAAAACTTGTATTAAAACTTGATTAATTGTTGATTACAATATTAAAGAGAGATTTGATTGATATTAACTACACTAAAGATTGCTAAGAAGAACATACTCTTCTAATTAGACTAATGGGGTATTTATAGTGGGGATTAGGTGTAGGAATTAGGGTTAACTAAGGGCTTAAATGACGATTAAGTCCCTACTTAAGGAAACGCCGGTATTTTTGGAAGGATGGGCATCTTTCTTGAAGCTTGAAGAAACGAAATTTATCACTCGGGAATCCGTGCGTCTTTAGCACGGGACGGCCGGATTCGTGGGTCTCTGCCCGGGCGTCTTGGGGAGAAGACGGGCGTCTTCTGGTGTTGCTGCCCGGGCGTCTTGGAGTGAAGACGCACGGATTGTGAAGGTGGAGGACGGGCGTCTTCAGGACAATCCGCACGGATTGCTGCGCAGTTTCATTTTTCTTCTTTTCTTCCTTTTTCTTCATAAAATCCTTGGGGATTTCCTCGCGGATGCAAGGATCTTTTCTCATCATTGCCCATTTACTATAGTATGTACAAAGGCCTTCTAATATTGTCTCTCCTTGATGCTTGGTCATTGAATTCAATCAATTTAGTCTCGTTTTGCCATGAAAATGCAATGTTTGCACTCCTTTCCTACCAAGGACACAAAACCTCAAAGAATATGCAAAACAAAGAACTAAAGACAATAAATGACCCAAATATGCACTAAAAAGCATGGGAACAAGGCTAATTCGAGGACTAAATGTGCTTTAATTATGGTCACATCAAATATCCCCAAACCGAACCTTTGCTCGTCCCGAGTAAAGAGGTGACAAAGACTAGGACCATTATTTAAACTAACCTAATAAAATAGCCGATATGAGACAATTAGCGGGTCTCACTCCGCCCCTTCAACTCACAACAAGACAACCATGAGGTAGGATGCCTTCTTGCAAGGCAAGGTGGGTCTTGCTAAAATGGCGACACATCCAAACACTAAGCACACAAAATCAAATAATGGATGCATCTACAAAAGGAATAGCCACTTTCCTCATCTAAGTGGCGGAAATTATCTACAAGGGAAGCAATTCAAGGGTACACACTCCTTCATAGATGCAATTTCTTCAAACTACTAAGCCTAGAAGGATATCAATAAATCACTTCCAAGTTGTGTCAAGCTAGGGTACCTTTGTCCTCAATCGTTAAATGCTTTTGTCAATAGTAGACTCCCTATGGTGTTAGAAACACTGGAGGATCGCGGAATTCCCCCTCTTGCCTAGACAAGAAGAAGGGTCGTCCCCTCTCTACCATGCACAAAAATGGATACGGTGGATAAAAGGATCAATAGTCATTTGAGTTTCACTTTTGGAGTTTGCTTTTGTTTTTTGTTTTTCCCTCCAATTTCATGTGGCATATAACATTTGAGAACACTTTCTTGCTATTCTTTTTTATTTTTGGCATTTCAACACTTGACAACTTTCAACTTTTCTTTGCATTTCCTTTTGAACATTTTCAAAGTCACCCCATATGTAGTGAGGGTGGCTTATATTTGAAGCTTTAGGAGTTCTATTTTTGCTCCTCTTTTCATTTGATGCATTTTTTTTTTGCAAACTTTCTTTCACTTTTTATTTCATTGAACTCAAATTGATTTATTTTTGTGCCCATTCCCTTTGATGACAAAAATGTGGTAGAACATGGATGATGGATGGATGGATGCATGGTTTCAAGGGTCACCTTGGAATAAACGGTAGCCAAGGAGTTATCACACCACAAGGTACTCTTGACTAGGCCTTAATCCATGGGTCAAAGGATACTAGCATGACACATCCTAGGGTGTTTTACAAGTATTCTAACAAGCAAAGTCTTAAGAAGAAAAAGCATCTACTAGGGCCTATATACACTCGTCAAACTTCCCAAGTAGACGGTTTCGCAAAATTTTTCTAACATGCAACTACATGCCATGATGCAACTAACATATAAACATCCTAATGCAAATGATTCTACCAACTAATATGACATATACACTAAATGCAAGTCCTAAGTTCACATTGTTTACCGCATCAATCAAAATAAAGCCACATAGTCATTAACATAAAGAGGAAAAAGGAGATTGGAAAGATCATACCATGCGGTCTTCAATATCCTCATGTCTCGGATGTGGCGTAGTCGATCAATGTGAACAAGGATAAAACAAACACAATATATATATACAATATATACATGACTACACTATAAAGGAAATGAACTTGTTTTTGGTTTTTCAATTTTTAAAATTTTTATGGTTTTTTGAATAAAAGTTAACTTAGGATTCCTCATCCCCACACTAATATGGGCATTGTCCTCAATGGCCAAAATGATGGGAAATCATGCAAGCATGATGCATGAATTCTACACTAAATGTAAGCTACACTAATCTACACTACATGATGCATGGGTTTTTGTTTATGACGGAGAGGATAATTTAGATTACCTCTCGTTGTGTATGCATGTACTTCCCCAAACCGAGTTAGACATTATTTCTAATGTCCTAAGATTGGGTGTAGTTCATGCACACACGATGCAATGCATGAAACTAAATTTGTCATTTTGGATTTTCAAAAGGTGGGAACAATAAAATAAGAACACCTCAATGGGGCCGAGGTGTTAGTCCTCTATGTTGCTAGGACTCAACCAACCATGATCAAGATAAAGTAAATAAAACAAAGAAGTAGACAAACCTCAAGAGGGTAGGAGCCTCCAAAGCTTGCTAATCTTCCATCATATCATCATCATCATCTTCCTCAATAGAAGTGGACTAATCACCACTTCCCTCTTCACTTTCTTGTTCACTTTGTTCATCATCCTCTTCTTCTTCTTCACCAGCCTCTTCTTCAATGTTATCATCAACAACCTCATCATCACCCGGAATACCCCTAGATGCACCCGGAAAGAAGACTTCCCTATCCGCCCAACTAGGCAAAGGACCAAATCGATTTTAAGATGAAAGGCTTTGCCTTTATAATTTCAAAAATCGACTCAAAGGTTGAAGATTTGGTGCTTGGTTTGATTTTTATTGAAAGAGGAGTGATTAATTTTTGTTGAAAGGATGTTTTGATTTGATTTTGATGAATGTGGTTGAGGAAATCTTGTTTTGGTGATGGAGAGGATGAGGGTTTTGAGTTTTGGGGTTTATGGGTAGTGTTTTGAATGAAGAAATGAAGAAATGAATGTGGGAGGGGGTTTATAAAAGACCCGAAAAATTTGAATTGCAGGGGGAAGCCGTCGGATTTCCTTCGGGACGCCCGGATTCTGCCAGTTCTGGGCTTCAGGAATCTCGCCTAAAGAAGGGCGTCTTTGAGCAAAGACGCTCGGATTATTCAGCTGTGGGACGGGCGTCTTTCCTTGAAGATGGGCGGATTCCTTTCCAGTGATTTTTCTTGTTTTTCTCAGCCAAAAAGACGGGCGTCTTCTTTTGCAGGACGGGCGTCTTTTTGAGGACGGGCGGATTCTTTTGCAGGACGCCCGGATTTGTCAACAGTCCCAAAATTTCAAAAATTCAGCTCACGAAGACGGGCGTCTTGTGACAAAAATGCTCGGGTTGCCTGAAGACGGGCGGATTCTCTTGAAAACGCTCGGATTCTGCCCCTTTTACCAGGATTCAGTTCCATCCGTGTACTTACATATCCCTTGTCATTTTTCATTCTTCAAAATCCCGTGTTCTTCATTGTGGGGGCACTACTAAGGCATGAATAGCCTAGGCAATTGTTATCCCCACACTAAGCTAAAGCACTACACATCAATTGAAATCATTAGTCCCTCCCTCACTTCTCTAAAAAATGATATTATCTTGATCAAGGTATAAAAATCCAAAAATGACAAAAATGCAATGTAAGAATTAAAATGCGAGTTAGGGAGTTAGAAATATTTACAAATGGTGGTTTAGGGAGGACTCCACCAAACTGTCATCTTTAGTGAGATGTCATGGGGGCATGTCCAAGGTGTTGTTGATCAACACCTTGAAGAAGTAATCAAAAGCTTTTTCATTATCATGATAAAGATCTTCAATAGATCTTTGCCCTTGTTGTCGGTCTTGATCGATAGCATTACCAATATAGGGATTGAAAATCCCTTCAAACTCATCGTCCCAAAGACCACAAACTTCATCTACTTGATCACTAAAGATCTCTTGAGTTGATAGAGACAGCTCTCCCAATTTCTTGTCTTGGCCAATGAGGCCATCCTCTTCATTGCTTGACTTTGGTGAGCTTTGCAAGCTCTCTTTGTTACAATTCACTTGCTCTTTGAATGGAGCATCTTCAATTTTCTTCTTCCATTTGAGTTCCGACTTCTTCCTATCATCCTTCCGGCTATAATGATCAATCATAAAACATGGTTCATGCAAACGGGGAGCTCTCATGGTCTTGTCAATATTGAAAGTTATGCTCTCATCTCCCACTTCTAGAGTGAGCTCTCCATGTTTTACATCAATCACCGCACCCGCGGTGTGTAAGAAAGGTCTTCCTAGAATGATTGGAATGTTGGAGTCTTCTTCCATGTCAACAATGACAAAGTCGGGATGAAAAATTTCCCAATTCGTACGGGAACATCTTCCCATATCCCTAATGGTGTCTTCGTCGATCTATCGGCCATTTGGAGTGTGATATTGGTGCATTTAAGCTCTCCCATCCCCAACCTTGTACTCACCGAGTACGGCATAACACTCACACTAGCCCCTAGATCACATAAGGCTTTGTTGATCGTGGTGTCGCCAATGGTACACGGTATTGAGAAGCTTCCCGGATCCTTGAGTTTTGGAGGTGAACTCCCTTGAAGTATTGCACTACTCACCTTAGTGAAGGCGATAGTCTCAAGCTTCCGGATCGACTTCTTCTTTGTGAGGATGTCTTTCATGTATTTCGCATAGGCCGGCACGTGATTGATTAATTACGTGAAAGGAATTGAGACTTCTAAATTCTTCACAATTTCCATAAAATTTCCAAGTTGGTCATCAAATTTGGGCTTGGCTTGACGACTTGGAAAAGGAAGTCTAATCATAATGGGCTCCTTCTCCTTGACCTTGTCTTCATTTTTCTTTGGAATTTCTTCTTTTAATGGTTCCCCATCCTTGGAGTTTTGCACAATTTCTTCTTTGTCACTAGCTTCCACAACTTCATCCTCAACTTGCTTCTTCGGTGCTTCATACCTTGTACCACTTCTCAAGTGAATGGCACTAACCGTTTCATGTCTTGGGGTATTACTTTGAGGTGGTAATTGCCCCTTTTGTCTTTGTGAGCTTGAAGATGCTAGTTGAGTCAATTGGGTTTCGAACATTTTGGTGTGAGCTAGGATGTTGTTGATGGTGGTTTCCTTTGCTTGACTATCTTTTTGCATTTGAGTGAAAAACTCTTGTTGATTCTTTTGCATTTGAAGGACCATTTTTTTAACATCAAAACCTTTGTCATTTTGTTGATTGTATGGAGATTGATTTTGGTAGCCTTGGTTTTGGTTGTAAAAGGGTCTTTGATTTTGGTTTATCATGGGAGGTGGGGTGTATGTTGTTTGAGGGTTTTGAACATTTTGGCTTTTGTATGAGAGATTTGGATGGAATTTGGTGTTTTCATTGTAATAGTTGGAATAAGGGGTACCACTCTTGTATGCTTGGAAAGCATTCACTTGTTCATTTGTTCCCCTACATTCACTTTGGTCATGTCCCAAAGTTCCACAATTCTCACATATCCCACTTGGGATTGATGAAGATGCCGTCATGGCATTAACATGATGCTTTTGGGATTTTGAGGCTTCTTCAAGTCTAGCCATAGCTTTTTCAATCTTCAAATTGATGGTATCAATGTGAGCACTAAGTTGAGCACCCAATTGAGTAACGGAGTCCACTTCATGCTTTCCTCCTCTAGTAGCCTTACGAGGTCTACT
Source organism: Silene latifolia (assembly GCF_048544455.1). NCBI lineage: Eukaryota > Viridiplantae > Streptophyta > Magnoliopsida > Caryophyllales > Caryophyllaceae > Silene > Silene latifolia. The sequence continues at coordinate 71,202,646 of NC_133526.1, read as the reverse complement.
ATATTGTGAGTTATGGACCGCCATTTCCTCAATTTTGTTCCAAGTTTGATTGTCATCGACTTCAGTGAACATTCCATTTGATCCCATGTTGAGAATGTTCCTTGAATCTTCATATAGACCGTTCCAAAATTGTTGTACCAAGAACCACTCACTAAGTCCATGGTGAGGACATGAGCGACAAATTCCTTTGAATCGCTCCCAAGCTTCATACAAAGATTCTTCATCCCTTTGCTTAAAACCCGTAATTTGAGCTCTTAGCATGTTAGTCTTTTCCGGTGGATAGAACTTTTTGTAGAAAGCTTGAGCCAAATTTTTCCAAGAATCAATTCCGAGAGTAGCCTTATCAAGGCTTTTCAACCATTGTTTCGCGGTGCCAATTAGAGAAAAAGGAAATAAGACCCATCGAATTTGGTCTTGAGTTACACCAGTTTGAGAAATCGCATCACAATAATCGCAAAAAGCCTCCATATAAGAGTGAGGGTCTTCACTAGGCATCCCCCCAAATTGGCTTCTTTCGAATAATTGGATAAATGCGGATTTGGCAATAAAATTTCCAGTTAGATGTTGTGGTGTGGGAGTACCATTGGGTAGGTTCTCCTCGGTGGGTACGGAATGTGATGAAAACTTAGGCATTGTGGGTTGATTTTGTGTTGTATTTTGTGTTGGGTTCTCCTCACCTTCTCTTGCAAAAGGGTTGAAGAACTCAATAGTTGGTTGAATAACCTCACTAACACCTCTCAAAGTTCTCCTAGCAAGTCTTCTATTGGTTGTCAAAGTTCTTTCAATTTCACGATCAAAGGGTAACAAGTCACCTTGTGACCTTCTAGACATGCAAAATATCAAACAACTCGAAAACAATTAGAATAAACCTTGAGGAGTTTTACTTCCCCAAGGCAAAGAAAGACACAACTAATAACAATATAAGAAAATCTAAATCAAGTTAACACCGTCCCCGGCAACGGCGCCATTTTTGCTCGGGACTATATCTTTTCGGTTACTTGTCGTTAGGAGAACCTAGACCAAAACACAATTTATAACTTCACCAACAACTCTACAATTAGTAAAGAGGCAAGTAAAGGTCGGATCCCAAGGGACGGGAATTGAGATGAGATTTCTATTGCAACTAGCGGTGTCTTAGGGGTGTCACAATTGGGGTTTGATGTAGAAGATCACTAAACTAAATAGCAATAAAAGTAAACAAGCAAGATGAATTAAAAGGGTTGTAAACAATTGATAAAAAGCACTAGGGTGTCATGGGGTCATAGGGGATTCATGGGAATTGATCATACAAACATGTTCTCAAATTATAAGCAAACAATTATTGTTGTGATGGATTGAGTTGGTTTATATCTTACAATCCTAGGAAAGTTTGGGTCCCGGAGCCGAATCGATTAGATTGTACAACACCTACAAGTCGACTTAGTCTTCCCTACTCAACAACATGCATGGTCTAATGAGACTCGAGTTGGTTTATGTCTTACAAGTCTCATTGAAAAGATAGGTGATGGGTAAAAAATGCAAGGATTCATAGGCTCGCATTTCATCAAACATAACATGTGCATGAGTTGAGATCAAAACAAGCAAGCAAATAAACCATGAAAGCATATTAATTTAAGCATGAATCATTCCCCATGTTGGTTTCCCCTAATTACCCATTAACCCTAGCTAAGGAACTACTCACTCATTATCATGTTGAACATGCTAGCAAGGTTGTCAATCATACCAACAAAGTGAAACATGATGAATAAATGAAACTAATTAGCAATAATTAAAAAGGGATTAAGAGAATTATACCTACTAATGATTCCAATAATAAAGCAAAGAATAAAAGAAGTACATGATGCTTGATTGAGAGGTTGTCAATCTCCCAATAATAACCCAAATAATCTTCAATTACCCAAAATAAAGCATGAACAAGAGAGAGATTAAGGAAATAAAACTTGTATTAAAACTTGATTAATTGTTGATTACAATATTAAAGAGAGATTTGATTGATATTAACTACACTAAAGATTGCTAAGAAGAACATACTCTTCTAATTAGACTAATGGGGTATTTATAGTGGGGATTAGGTGTAGGAATTAGGGTTAACTAAGGGCTTAAATGACGATTAAGTCCCTACTTAAGGAAACGCCGGTATTTTTGGAAGGATGGGCATCTTTCTTGAAGCTTGAAGAAACGAAATTGTCTGCACTCGGGGAATCCGTGCGTCTTTAGCACGGGACGGCGGATTCGTGGGTCTCTGCCGGGCGTCTTTGGGAGAAGAGGGGCGTCTTCGGGTGTTCTTTGCCGGGCGTCTTGGAGTGAAGACGCACGGATTGTGAAGGTGGAGGACGGGCGTCTTCAGGACAATCCGCACGTATTGCTGTGCAGTTTCATTTCTTCTTCTTTTCTTCCTTTTTCTTCATAAAATCCTTGGGGATTTCCTCGGGGATGCAAGGATCTTTTCTCATCATTGCCCATTTACTATAGTATGTACAAAGGCCTTCTAATCTTGTCTCTCCTTGATGCTTGGTCATTGAATTCAATCAATTTAGTCTCGTTTTGCCATGAAAATGCAAGGTTTGCACTCCTTTCCTACCAAGGACACAAAACCTCAAAGAATATGCAAACAAAGAACTAAAGACAATAAATGACCCAAATATGCACTAAAAAGCATGGGAACAAGGCTAATTCGGGGACTAAATATGCTCTAATTATGGTCACATAAGTGATCCTCGTTATTTGAGCCTGATTGAGCAAATGGAGCTGCGCAGGAGCCCAGCTTGCCTGTGTCTAAGAGAGATCCTGTTGGGGTTAGATAACAGGAAAGCCAACCGTGACCTTCCTTATCTTGGAAGTCCCATTATTTTGCAGGTAAAAGAACTCTTTTTATTTTTTTTTTCTTCCTTTTTTTTTCTTTTTTTTTTTCGTTTTTTTTGTTTTACCTGCTTTTGGTAGGTCTGGCTTATGGAGCGTCTTCGATTGATCGAGCCCCCAATTAATGTTCCTGCTTATTATGCTCGCTCAATCGCGATGAGGACTAGGCTCTACATGGTGGACATCACTCGAGTCTGCAACCATTGGGAAAACAAATTGAAGAGTGGCGATGGCCCCTTGATTAGATGGATCGTACCATGGTGGCATCTTAAATCTGTCACTAGAGTATCACCCTTGGATCCTACCCGGTTTGTGCGCATTCCTGGCTTGGAGTTTATGATATGCATCTTCCCGGAGAGGTTGATGAGGCAGGTTGGATTGAAGCAGATAATTCTGAAGCTTGACACTGTCCTGCAGACTGCCGTGGCGCTTACTACTGAGAGTCAAAGAGAATGGGCCATCAAATGGGCTCAAAGAAATATGTGGTTCTTGAACTCTTCTGTTAGTGCTCTATGGGTGTCGGATTCTTATCTGCGGTGGAGGAAAGCTACTACTCCGGAGGAGCGCGAGAGATTGAGGAAACGCAATCCTGTTGACTACAAGGTTCGTGATGTAGAAAAGGAGAAAGAGAAGCATCTGACTGAGGGAGAGGAAGAAGCCGGGTTTCGAGTTGTTCATCCTTCGAAGAAACCAACGACTTCTCCTGCCGTCGAGGTGGTGGTTGACAAGAATGGCAAGGCTAGACCACGAGAGAGACCGTTGGTGATTAGGTCTGAAGTGGCGCAAGAACGTCCGGCTCGAGGTCGGGACAAGAAATATGATAAAAATGACAAAGGCAAAGGGAAAATGGAAGAATAGCCTAAGTCTTTATTATTTATTATTATTATTATTATTATTATTATTATTATTGTAATAAGAAGGTGGGGTTTTTAGAATCCTAGCCTATTTTTATTTTTTATATTATGTGGCATATTATTATTTAAAAGGCATGGAATAAAAGAGGTTGATTGGTTATGAAACCGTTACGATTTTCTATCATTATTCTTGTCGAATTCCAAAATGCATTTGCAAATGTCCTTCTATTTACATTTAAAATAATTAATGGGTTGTATCCTGTGAAGGATTGCCTACGTGTTCATTAAAAAAATGAAATCAAACCCTTGCGCGTAGTTCAAGTAAATGTAAAAGAATAATTGCTCTAAGCAAGAGCTTGTAATGAACTTAGAAAATAAGCATGAGCTTTCACTTACTCCTAAAATGCATTTCAGTTTATTTGATGATATGAGGATGACAAATTGTCAAAATGCAAGAGCAATATGACATTAGCTTATTTCAGCTTGGCCAGGGGCCGTTTATTTCGTGCCACAAGAGCGACACGTGAGGTTACGCGAGGCGCGTTTTTGCTCCTATTCTAGGCATAGTAACGTTTCAGTTGGTCGAGGTTTGTCGGGTTGGAAAATTCATTCCCATCTAAGTCTGTGATCCTAACCGCACCCCTTGGAAGTATGGACTTGGCTAGAAATGGCCCGGCCCAATTAGGTTTTAATTTTCCTCGTGGATCGACAGGTAAAAGAGCTCTAACTGATTTGAGGACCAAGTCTCCTTCTTTGATGTTCCTTGGCTTAACCCTTTTGTTGAAGGCTAGTTTGATACGTGCCTGATATGTTTGCACATTATGTAATGCGCGCAATCTTCGTTCATCCAGGAGGATGAGTTCTTTGAAGGAAAAGTAGATCTATATACTTACATATTCATATATGTTTTTATTTAATTTGTCATAAAATTAAAGATGGAACTTATGCATGCAAACATTAAAACAAAATAAGAAAGAAACATTGTTCTTACATTGGGATTTTCGGTTAATAGGGCACAAGAGAGATCACCTTTCTCTCTTGTTCTTGTGCTTTCCTTTAATGGAAGAACTAAGATCCAAGTGTAGGATCTCTCCCAAAGCTTTATACCCAAGGCTTACTCTTAATTAAAATTAATATTATATGAACTAGTACAATATTAATCTTGTAGGAAAAATGACCCAAAAATATTATCGACACTTAATATTTTCGGTTTTATGGGAGGAGGAAGAAGGAAGTTTTTATCTCTCTAAAACTCAAAGTTTTATGAATAATGAATGAAATAATACACTAACTACATTTTAGTGTATATTAGGTGAAAATAAGATGAAAAACCAAGGTGGTTTTGTCATCTCAAAAACCGGGTGGAGGGGTGGATAGGAGGGAGCCAATGCATGCAATTATTTGTCTTCACAATGCATAATAGGGTTGCATGGCTACTAAAGTAAACAATCATTATGTTTACCACTAATTTAAACAAACACAATTAGCTTTATCCTCCTCTTTTTTTTTCGGCACACACAATAAAATGGAACCCATTTTATTTTGTCAATTTTGTCTTATGTCACATGTCATATGTCACATAAATTTGTTATGTATTTTTAACATATTAAAAATCAACGTATTATTAAAAATACGTCACATACAAAAATTGACTTAGTAATTTCATAATTACTTGTACCAAAATATTTTACCATTTATAAATCACAACATATTGTATTTATAAAAATTCATTCAATTTCAATTGTTTCTTTAAACAATAATTTCATCCGAGTAATGATACAATTCGATTACTCAGACCGTATCCCATTTAATCACATTTCAATTTGATACGTAAATTTTATTTCCAAAATCGTCCGTCAATTTTCAAGTAATTTAATTAACTCGTAACGTTATACGATTAATTAAATGATCAATTAAGAGTGTTGCCCTATAGGTATGACCTAGGGGGTCAACTGATCACCACCGTCGTACGACAGTAATGTCAAACTCTAGTCAGCCAATCATTACCGATATATGTTGACCAGTTGACAGTAAAAATTACTTCCCAATTGTATTCTTTAAAACGAGACTTAAACATGTGATCATTATGATCAACAGTCGTGATCGCATTATTGTCGGAAGACACATATTCCAACAATCTCCCACTTGTCCTCGACAAGTGTGCGTCACCAATTCTCTTGTCCTATTACTATCTCCCACTTAATGCAAGGTGTCTTTCAGGTCGTACTTGCAAGTGATCATATCGAGAGTGGTTTCCTCGATCTGGAGAATAACTGATTGACCGGATTTATCCACCATGGATACAATCCGAGCGTGGCCACGCATTTCAAGTTCATTACTCCTCGAGTGGCCCTGAGACATTGTTATAACCCTGACTAGGGGTGGACAATTCCAATCGCACTCATTCCCTTCGACTAGCCACAGCCATCATAACCCAAAATATGCCCATTTGACCCCATTTACGAAGGTCGTAGTAACACAAATCAAAGTTAATCTGAAACTGTGCCATCTTAGGTGAACAGTCTTTAGTCAAAAGAATCGACTCATTCGAATAGTATAGTAGCTCTCGCCACGACCAGGCTATATAAATTTGCCAGAACTCTATAAGCGGTCATTAGGCCCGACAAAAAGTTCCTAACATTCTGCCTATGTGATCGACTAGTCATCTCACATGACTCTATGGCACTTGAACTTGCCATCAATCGCATCACACTCTAGTCACTTTGAGACGTCACCTCATACAAGTGACTATGGGCAAATACTATGTTAATCCGTGTTCACTTTAACGGGGTTCAATTGTCTCCACAACTCGTTTGGATGTAACAAAGTATAAGGTGAGTTAATAATAACTCAAACGACAAATGTCGACATCACACTCGGGTAGTCAATATCATATTACAACCTTGTGATGTATATCGTAAGTGTAAACACTTATTGATTGCAATAGAAGTTTAACATGCCATGTGTCCATGTGTTCAAACTTCTTACACTTTCAGTTTCCTTTACATTCATGTTCTCTCTCATAGCATGAACCTTACCAAGTACACATCAAGGTTCCCGACCTCGGTTTTGGTTCTTTATCTAGAAAGAACTTTCTTATCGATTATCACATAACGAACGAATTTGTGGTGAATGATATAACTTGTAGTGATCAAGCACTCCATCCACATACAATGTACTAGGTATACGTTTGGTAGAGTCTTGCAACAATTTGACAAGATGATTAGCCTAGCACTTCTCACAAGTCCTAGCATAGTTAGGAAAGATTAGTTTTGAGCAACTTCTTATTCAACTAAATATCTTTTCAAAACTTCTTATTTCTCTTTCTAGGCTTGAAAGATTTAGGATTCTCATAAATCCTTACATGTGCTCGGAATTTCATTAATATGCGCAACTTCTTGACACATATAAAAGCATTCTGACAAACACCGAAATCGCTCATCGGATTCTACTTGAGAATTCATGACGTTTCTATTGTGGCTTACCAATGAATCATCATGCTCTTATGCATATGATTTATCATTGGACATGTGAATGATTATTCTAATGGCGGAAACATTAGTTACTAATAATCATGAGATCAACCATTCATAGGTTCAATGAACGACCATGACTGCTAATGGCAATTCCATTTTCATCTATATGAATAACCTATGTGTATGTTGATATGATGTGTATTTCTTAATACTAATCCAACATCCCTTGATGTAATTGGATTCATCATAGTCCATTTTCATCCAGAATTGAAAACTCAAAACTTCCTCTAAGAAGGAAGGTGTTCGCTCGTCATTCTTCAATGAGTGATGAGTTGTAAACATTCAAAGGATGATAGCTCCCACTAAATTCCATGTCTTCACATGATAATTTCCTAACTCCCACTCAATTCCACATATTTCGAAATTGACTTCTCAATCGAAACTTTTCAAGAATTGAAATATAAATTGCATTGCCAAGTTATTAAGATAAAACCATATATGTTCCCATCATATCCCTTCAAAATACCTATTTCGAAGAGGTCTCATTTTAACCTTACGAAAAGAGATTTTAATCTCTAACTCTCACATATCATAATGATGTGTAGCGATGTCATTATTTAAATATAAATAATATCTAGAACACGTCCTTCGAAATACCCTTTCCGAAGGAGGTTTAACCATTTCATAATGAGGTTAAGTAATGACATTTGCGTGGTTAAAACTTGGCCATTGAAGATATCGGTATATTAATCTTTGCAACTCGATCATAACTAGTATGTTACTACGATTCATTTAGGCTCTTAAGTAAATCTCAAGGTTGAAACTATTGGTCAAAATTTATCATATAGAACTTAGTCAAAAACTTGTTAAGAACTTAGTCATTTTTCTTCCAAAACTTTCTTTTGGTCTCCTCGTGTAGTTATCATAAGAATATGTTCTTTCGATTACTTCACTTGGTCTCTTTTGTCATATAGAACTTACTTGAGACCATAGATCTCATCTATTCGGTATACTATGTAAATAGATATACCCTCATTCAAATCATTCTCTCTTGCGTAGATCTTCATTTACACAAGTACACAATTTTATCTTGCCTTGTGTGTTGTGTCCTCATTTTTCTCCCACTCTATCTTTAGAATAAATACACTATAGATTCAAAGATAGCATATGAGACACAAATAATGATGTTGAAGTTATAAGGAGAACTATCTCATAGATTTGACTAATAATTATTGATTTCGTATGTGTACTTGGTGATTGACATACCTTTAAGAGAGTTCATAGACTCAAAATTGCTTTATAAATGATCATACACAAGCCTTAAGCATGTGGACATATAATGAAACCCGTCATTATAGTTGTCTATTAGATCACTTTAAGCGAATAATCTTATGTTTCTAAGAGCAAGCATTTAAAGATGAATTTTAGAACAAAAGGATAAAATGATAAAACGGGTGACTTGGGTTGCAAACCAAGTCACCATTATCCAAAATACAACCCATTATCCAAAATACCTTTCCATGTCGAACACGGAAACTTAAGGTTCTAAAATCCAAAACATAATTTAAAATAAGACAATAAAAAGCAAAGCTCCATATAAAAGCTATCCCTAGCTTCTCGATGGTTTCTCATGCTTGCTTTTCCTTTCCCTTGTCTTTGCTTGGTGGAGGCCCTATTTACAATAAAAAAGGGAGATACATTATCACAACTTTGCATCATAATACCATAGTTGAATTAGAAACATAAAAGAAGGATAGTCATTTACCTACTGGAGTAATCTTTCCAGCCTTAATATCACCAAGGTATTTGGAACAATTTCTTTTCCAATGTCCCATACCATTACAATAATGGCATTTATCAAGAGGACCCTTCTTGATCTTTGAAGTGCTAGCTTCACAAGTCTTAGCTTTGGTGAATGTGGGAGCTTGCTTTTTGCCTTTTCTCCCATTCTTCTTGAACTTCCCCTTACTCTTAGTGCTTATGTTAAGCACATCCTTGGGCGGGTTCACATTTAACCCCATGTCCCTTTCGGCTTGCACAAGTAACTTGTGCAACTCTTCAAGAGACACATCCTTGTCTTGCATGTTAAAATTCACCCAGAATTGAACATATGCTTTGACTTTGGACAAGGAGTGTAGAATCCTATCTACAATGAGTTCTTTGGGGATTTCAACCTTTTGAATTTTCAAGGTCTCGACTAGCTCCATTAACTTGAGCACATGAGGACTAACCTTTTGGCCCTCTTTGAAGTCGAGATCAAAGAATGTCGCGGCCGCCTCATATTGGACGATCCGCGGAGTTTGTGAAAACATTGTCACAAGCTTGGAGTAAATCTCATTAGCATTGCCCATTTTAAAGGCTCTCATTTGGAGGTCCGCCTCCATCGCAAATATCAAGACATTTTTCATTGCGGCGGACTCCTTTTGGTAAGCCTCATATGCTTCCCTAGTGGCGGTGGTCGACCTAGTAGTAGGTTCGGGTGGAGAGGCCTCGGTAAGGTAACGAAGCTTGTCGTCACCTTGGGCGGCCAATTTTAGTTGGGCAACCCAATCGGAGAAATTTGACCCATTCTTTTCAAGTTTACATCGATCCATAAAGGATCGGAGCCATGATGAACTAGCGAGAGGTGTGGCGTTTGGAGTTGGTGTTGCCATTTGTTATGAGAAAAAGAAGTGGTCTACAAAACAAAATATAAGGAGTAAAACAAATGTCGTTTTAATAATAATACTCGTAAAAATGTATGATTTAAACAAGTTTTATACATTTTTCTAGTGACCTCTACCCAACTAGATAAATGATTCCAAGACCCAAATTCATATCAACTTAGGGCACGGTGTGCCGAAATACCCCTCATTAACATGAACTCGGTGGATTAACATTCATCACCCACTTCCCCTACGTAACAAGGTTTGTACCCCGGGGTAGCCGAGTGCACTCCCTCGCGAAATAGGTTTTCATGGTTTCTACTATTTGGTAAGGCTATGTCTCAATTGATTGTTTTAGCGAGAGGTCATGTCAATTTATTATCTATCACGTTTTAAGTGAACTAAAGCAGTGAACTACGATAATTTTAATTGACACGGTCGATAAACTCGATGAAAGAAGATGCATGTTTTAGTTATGGCGATTTAGCGATGCATGCGACATAAAATAAAATGCAAGCATAAAATAAATAAATCCTAGTATGGCCTTTTCTAAAATAGAAAAACTATTTAACTATTACATATTCGGAAACCAACTCCATTGGTCCCTTGAACTTCGGTTGTGACACGCATCTCGAGGTAACACCGTCTTTATGTATCGCCATTCTTGAAGAAATCCGTCTTTGGGAACTCCGGAATGAATAAAATTACATAATAAATTACATAATTTCCTATTATACATTTGTAACTAAAATAAAATAAATCTATTTAAATTACAAAACGGTGATACGAGATCACAATAAAATTACAACCGAATCGATATTCCCATACATTTCGGGAAATACCAATAAAAATCTAAGGTCATACTAAGTAAAATTACATAATTCAAAATTACATAAATTAAAATTATGACAATCATAAAGAAAAATGCAGCATTATAATATGTATGAACATGCTCAATTTTATGCTAAATCGCCTTTAATTAGCCAATATCGTATAATACTCGGTTTTTACGGATTTGCGTGATTTCAACATTTTACAATCACAAAAATTACATAAATTCATATTTATGCATAAGTTAATTACCCTAACCTCTTAGGACTCAAAATTTAGTCTTCACTAATTATTTGACCATAATTAACTCATATTTATAAAATTGTTCATTAATGGATTAAAAATTACAAAAATAAGCTATAAACTTCAAATAAATCACAAAATTTCAAATAAATTCAAAATTTGAAATTTAAACTCATGAACATTCTGGAAAAATACCATGACAGTTATAATGTTCAAAACCTTAGGTCAAAAATTTCGAAATTTTTCCGGAAAAACAATGTTGCGGTTTATCGGTTTTTAATAAAATAATCATAAAAACATGGAAAAATTATATTCATTAACTTTTCAAATTTAGATCTGAAAAAGATAATAAAATGCAACATTGAACGTTTTTTCTTAGTCATAGATTATGTTTTATTAATTTTTCACTAATAATGTCACTATTTATGCTATTTTTCTTCAAAAATCCATAAATCATGCAAAAAGACTTCACTATAGCCCATTATTTTACACACATCTTGTAAAATTGCATGTGACAACATATTAAATTTCTATGACCAGAATCGAAATTTAACTCATATTAACCTATTTTTCACCTAAATCCGAATTTAATAATGAAAAATCCATTTTTCGAGCATACAAGTCCAAAAATTATGAAACTTTACAGGTTATCTCAAAATAATATATGTGACAACATATCCAAAAATCACTGGAAAATTAGAAGTATAGCTAATTTTAGACCGAAAATGACATTTTTACTCATAAAATCATATTTAAATGTCATTATTGTATAATATGAAAAATAAAAATCCGTAAATTTAACCAAAATATCCTAAAACATAATAGGACCAGAAATTTTAACATGAATGAATTAATTTCGTGATATATCATAATAACACAAATTTTACAAGTTTTATATGTTAATCTTTATAACTCGGAAAAACTTTTAACCGATTTGCATGCAAACAACCATGGCTCTGATACCAATTGAAGGAAAAGTAGATCTATATACTTACATATTCATATATGTTTTTATTTAATTTGTCATAAAATTAAAGATGGAACTTATGCATGCAAACATTAAAACAAAATAAGAAAGAAACATTGTTCTTACATTGGGATTTTCGGTTAATAGGGCACAAGAGAGATCACCTTTCTCTCTTGTTCTTGTGCTTTCCTTTAATGGAAGAACTAAGATCCAAGTGTAGGATCTCTCCCAAAGCTTTATACCCAAGGCTTACTCTTAATTAAAATTAATATTATATGAATTAGTACAATATTAATCTTGTAGGAAAAATGACCCAAAAATCTTATAGACACTTAATATTTTCGGTTTTATGGGAGGAGGAAGAAGGAAGTTTTTATCTCTCTAAAACTCAAAGTTTTATGGATAATGAATGAAATAATACACTAACTACATTTTAGTGTATATTAGGTGAAAATAAGATGAAAAACCAAGGTGGTTTTGTCATCTCAAAAACCGGGTGGAGGGGTGGATAGGAGGGAGCCAATGCATGCAATTATTTGTCTTCACAATGCATAATAGGGTTGCATGGCTACTAAAGTAAACAATCATTATGTTTACCACTAATTTAAACAAGCACAATTAGCTTAATCCTTCTCTTTTTTTTTCGGCACACACAATAAAATGGAACCCGTTTTATTTTGTCAATTTTGTCTTATGTCACATGTCATATGTCACATAAAGTTGTTATATATTTTTAACATATTAAAAATCAACGTATTATTAAAAATACGTCACATACAAAAATTGACTTAGTAATTTCATAATTACTTGTACCAAAATATTTTACCATTTATAAATCACAACAGATTGTATTTATAAAAATTCATTCAATTTCAATTGTTTCTTTAAACAATAATTTCATCCGAGTAATGATACAATTCGATTACTCAGACCGTATCCCATTTAATCACATTTCAATTTGATACGTAAATTTTACTTCCATAATCGTCCGTCAATTTTCAAGTAATTTAATTAACTCGTAACGTTATACGATTAATTAAATGATCAATTAAGAGTGTTGTCCTATAGGTATGACCTAGGGGGTCAACTGATCACCACCGTCGTACGACAGTAATGTCAAACTCTAGTCAGCCAATCATTACCGATATATGTTGACCAGTTGACAGTAAAAATTACTTCCCAATTGTATTCTTTAAAACGAGACTTAAACATGTGATCATTATGATCAACAGTCGTGATCGCATTATTGTCGGAGGACACATATTCCAACATTCTTCATATCTATCCCTCTTCCAATCGGCTTCTGGGATTTGACTTTCGAGTAAAATACGCAAGGATGGTATTTCTAGCTCGACTGGTTGTACAGTTTCCATGCCGTAGGTTAAATAGAAAGGGGTGGCCCCAGTGGGCGTCCTAAAAGATGTACGGTATCCCCATAAAGCAAAAGGTATCTTGCTTGGCCAATCTCGATAGTTGTCAATCATTTTCTTGAGATTTGTGACAACGTTTTTGTTTGCCGCCTCTACCGCGCCATTAGTTTGTGGTCTATATGGCCAGGAGTGGTGATGCTTGATTTTGTACTTGGCTAGCAAATGCTTCGTCTCAGCTTGGAAATGTGATCCATTGTCACTGATGATCTCATGTGAGCAGCCGTATCGACAGATGATGTTGGTTTATATGAACTTTGCCACGTTCTTGGTTGTAAGACTGGTGTAGGAAGCCGCTTCTACCGACTTGGTGAAATAATCGATTGCTACTAGGATGAAACAATGACATCCTGTTCCGGCTGGAGTGATCTTGCCGATGATTTCAATTCCCCAAGCAGTCGTGGTGTAAAGCACTGAAGGAGGGACATGTTGCACATTCCCGAAGATTTGGCAATTGTGGCAATGTCTTACATATTTGATGCAATCGGATTCCATTGTGGTCCAATAATACCCCAAACGTGTGATTTTATTTGCCATCATGGGTCCACTCATGTGAGGGCCACATTCTCCATCATGGACTTCTTCCATCACTTTCCGTGCCTGTGAATGATCAAGACAACGTAGGATTACACCAAGAGGTGTTCTTTTTTATAACTCTCCTTGCATGAGAACGTATTGGGAAGCTAGTAAGCGTATAGCGCATTGTCCTCTTTTGTCCATATCCGGTGGATAGGTGCCGTTGAGTTTGAAGTTTAGGATCGCTTGGAACCAAGGTTCCTCTGTGATTTCCTGTTCATCGGTGATTTGGTGCACATAAGCTGCATCTGACCGTCGTTCGATGCATAAAGGCATTTCTACCATGCTATCCGGCATATTAATCAAAGATGCAAGTCTTGCAAAAGCATCTGCAAATTGATTCTCCTCTCGAGGTAGGTGTAGGTAGGTTACTTGATCGAAGAATTGGGCATTTTGGTCTATTCTGGCTTAATAAAGTGCTAAGCTTTCACTTCGGATTTTCCAAGATCCCGTAATTTGGTTGATGATCAAAGATGAATCCCCATGCACTCGAAGATTCTTGATACCTAAACCTATTGTTGCTTGTAATCCAATGAGACAAGCCTCGTATTCTGCAGCGTTATTTGTCACCTCGAAGTCGAGTTTGACAGAGATTGTTGTATGCTCGCCTTCAGGAGAAATGAGCAACACTCCTATTCTAAATCCTCTTAAGTTTGATGCTCCATCAAAATAAAGGTCCCAGGAGTCTACATCGGTTTGGAGTATATCCTCATCCGGAAACAACTAGGTGTCTATCGTTTGTGTATCATTAATGGGGTTTTCTGCGAAGAATTCGACAACGGCGCGCCCTTTTATAACTTTCAGAGGTACATACATGAGATCGAACTCTGAGAGCATCAAAGTCCATCTTGCTAAGCGTCCATTGAGAACGGGTTTCTCGAAGAGGTATTTGACAGGATCCATTTTGGAGTATATTTTGACGGAGTAGCTAAGAATGTAATGGCGTAGCTTCTTCGTTGCCCACGCAAGAGCGAGGCATGTCTTCTCGAGTGGTGTGTATTTGCACTCGTACTCCAAGAACGTCTTACTAAGGTAGTAGCTAGCTCTTTCTTCTTTTTCTACGGTTTGAGCTAGCATGGCGCCCATGGCCATTTCAGTTACCGTGAGATATAAACCAAGAGGTTGATCTCGTTGAGGTGGCATGAGCACTCGTGGTTTGGCTAGTATCTCCTTGATTCGGTCGAAAGCCTTCTGACAGTCATCATCCCACATGGTGTGATCTGTTTTCTTTAATTTCTTGAAGATAGGTTCGTAGATCATGGTGAGTTTCGATGTGAATCGACTTGATGCGGTCGTTCTACACCAAAAATAAAATACCTAGATTACTGCTAACAGAAGTCAGCGGCAAGTAGGGTCGATCTCCACAGGGAGGCGGTGTACTATCTATTTGTCCGTTTATCTGTCTAAATGTCACAATGCTGGGGTTTGATTGAATTAACTATACTAATGATTTAGGCAAGGGAAATGAATAAATAGTAAGAGAAAGAAGTATGCTAAGAGTCGGTCCACCGTGGCAGCTATTAGATCTATTATATCAGGAATATTAAGGCGATTAGACTATTGATAGGAAGAGCTATGGTCGTCACCTTTCGGTCCTTAAACCGCCCTAGAGTGTAAACAGCTTAACTTTCGCCCTCACTGCAATACCCTATTGTAATTAAGCAAGCCTTCCCTTCCAATCTTTCGATCCAGGTCGGGGTTAACTAGATTTATGGTCTCCTGCATGCATTCATTCGACCGGATAACAATTAAATTGCCTAATACAATTCCTACCGCAAGGCTAATCTATTTAATACAGTTAAAGCATCGCTACCACGGCTTCCCTAATCCTAACATACTAGGGGATTTAGCTACGCATAATTAAAGGAAGAACAAGAAATAAAGAAGAAACAATAAATAACATTAAGAAATTAAGGAGAAAAAGGGAGAGAAATTACTAAATTAAATAGTCCGGAAATGGAAGAACAAAGTATCAGTGTATAGAGGAAGGGAAAAGGAGTAACGTGATCCTTCCCGGATTGTTGGATGATTACAAATGACAACCCTTACTCCTATTTATAAGAAATTAGGAGTAGGGTTAAACCTAATTAACGAATTAAAGCTTAAAAGCCCAACCCGTCAGCGAAGCCACTCGATCGAGTAAAGAAATCACTCGATCGAGTGAACTTGACTCAAAAACCTGCTCGATCGACTTAGAATGTCCTCGATCGAGTAAATGCATAAAAAGAACTGGTCGATCGAGTAAACTAACCACTCGATCGACTAATTATTGAACCTAAAACCACTCGATCGAGTAATAAATCACTCGATCAAGTGAAACTTGACTTCAGCAGCTTGTATCCACGCTAGTTTGACTTTGACTTGTCCTTTTAGTGCCCGAAACACCTTCACGCATCCCAAGACAGCAATATTTCCCGCTCCAAATCCACTCTTCCTCCAAATGCATGCAAAATGGACGGTAAATGACTTGATTTCGCTACTTTCTGGTTCATTCCTGCAATTAAGACAAAATACACCAAAGTAGCATATTCGGGGCATTTCGTAGCATAAAACCACGATAAAAGCATAGAAATACGTGCATAAAATAGGCTAAAAAGACTATATAAAATGCACGTATCAAATCTCCCCAAACCAAACCTTTACTCGTCCCCGAGTAAACTCAAAACTATACGCTAATGGAACGGAAAAATAACTCAGAGCTAGCTACAAATGCCCGCTTAAGCCAATTTAATGCAAGCAAACTAAAACTTATAGCAAGACAGTCAAATGCAAACGAGTTATAGGATGTTTATAATAAAGCTGAACCGTCGACCTTGCAGACCGTTAATAATGGACTCTCACGGGTCACTCTTTCTCTCATGAAGCAAAGGGCGAACATATATGTATAAGAGAGAAAGAAAAATAGTCGCTCACCTAAACTACGACCCACATAAACATGCATGCAACTAATATGATAGACAATTCTAACTACCGAACACACATTCCAACCAAACAAGGTCCTGTCACAGCCGAGGGCTTACAAAGATATGGTAAAGTGAGGCAATGGGTAAGAAAAGGCAAAACATTTATGGGAATGTGGAGGTATAGGCGGCCAAGCTAGTACCTAAACAAAACCATATGAAACATATCCATTTCCAACTCAATTTTGAAATTAAGCACATGCCCTTCAATTGGCATAAATCTCACCAAACCAAACTGATAACACTCCTCAAAAGATATAAATAAAACATAGGAGCAGAAACCGTCAACCATTTTTAAACATCTTTTTCTTTTCTTTTTCTATTTATTTTTCGGTTTCTTCATTCTTCACATCATTTTTTTCTTCTTTTTTTTCTTTTCATTTCATTTTTTCACTTTCATTCTTTTTCACGTCTTTTTTCCTCATCCTCCCTTTCTTCATAGATACCAACTCCGAATCAACAGAATATGCGCCAACATTTGATGCAATGAAATATATACCGCAAAACAACAATCTAAACTAGCTTGACAAGGCAGGCTAAATTTGGATGTAGCTAAGGGTCAACTGGCAAATTTGGCTAATGTGGAGTTAAATGGGTAAAAATGAAAGAAAGGGAATTTCTAAGCACCTCCCTGCATGTGACACCAACCACTAACCCGAATGTATGACAGCAAAAAGCAATTGAATTTCATATACGTGCAAATTAATGATACATGATATGCAAGGAGTAACTACTCACAATCCTACATGAAACTGGTCACAAATGACACCAGTTTATAAGGCTCTAAATCTTAGAAATTATAAGTAGGTTGCCAAAATTTCAGGTCAAGTCTATTCGTTCAGCTAAATTAAACATTAACTCGTAGACATGCAAAGAGACAAAGCTAAAAGATAACAGTTCAATGCAAGGCTTAAGCAAAAAGACAAACGCAGCGCAATATCATCATGGAAATCTACCGTTCCGACTCAACCTATATGCTAAAATAAACGTGAATTTTTCTGAATTTTAACAATTTTCTGATTTTTATTGAATTTTTGAATTTTTATGAAAATAAACAACAATGCAAGCATAAAATTAAACGTGATTACAGAAATGCAATAAAAACAAAATGCAGACACAGATATGGATGCATAACCTCCCCAAACCAAACCGTACAATGCCCCCATTGTACCAAAACATGGGAAGGAAATGCAAACTAAAGGAGGAAAAGAGTAAAAGCGGAAAAACTCACAAAATGCGCGAATAAAGGGACCTCCCCAAACCGACCATGAAATGGGAGGTTGCTAAGGGCCCGGAAAACCGTCTCAGGAAGCTAATCTAAGTCAAAGGCACTCGATGGCAGTTGAACAGTAGTCGATCGAGTGAAATGGGCATTCAAGCTGCTCGATCGAATGGTTTTGTGGTCGATCGAGTAGTTCCAGTTCTGCAGGGGGTCGATCGAGTGGAATATATGTTCGATCGAGAGGATCTCTCAGCTAAGGTGCTCGATCGAGTAGAATGACTACTCGATCGACTGGTCCTCGATGAATTCCTGCAAAGTGAAATTAAAACAGCCCGCATACTAACAAAAACAAGCTTACTGAGATAGTTTATAGTATAGAAACCATTTATTACAACTGAAATTGAAATAAAAACAAAATAAAATCTCCGGGTTGCCTCCCGGGTAGCGCTAGCTTCAGTCAGGTCCCAGCTCGACCTTCTTTTCTTCGAGCTACTATAATTAGTTACAATCAAAGCAACTCAAAGCGCGTAGCATCAAATCATACATCTGCGCATGTGCTACACAAAAGCATAAGTAGCACAAAAGTGGAATAGCGAAGTAGGAAATAAAGATATGCAGACATTTAAGTCTAACAAATTTCCTATGGGCGCTCCTAAATTTATCCACCAAATAAAGGAGCGCGGGAGCAATTGTCAATAATTTAGGGCTCCAAATTAGATTAACAATTTTAAAATGACAAGGATGGTGAGAAATTGCTAATTTATGCGTCCACATATGAGGGGGTATAGCTTTGAAAAAGGAAGCATGAATAAGACGAGGCAATTTACAAATAATAATAAAATTACCGTTTACTACCTCAGGTGGATCACTCTTAATGACGGAATCATAGATAAAAGAATTCATTACCTCTTCCGTGCTAGGAGTAATTACCGACTCAGCTGTCCTTTTGTCGCCCTCAGTGGAATCCGTCCCGTAAATCTCAGCCTCAAGTGCATCCAGCTCGGCTTTGAATAAGGGAGACTCACTATAAGCGTTGTCATCATCAAAGTCGTCATCTAAATCAAGCCCAAATGACGAATTACAGCTCCCAATGACCAAATCAGTCGATCGAGCAGAATTACTACTCGATCGACCAATCTCTTCCCGCAATTCACTCGATCGAGTGGCAGAATCACTCGATCGAGAACTATCCTCCTGCATTCCACTCGATCGAGCAGGTTCTTCTGAAAAATCACTCGATCGACCAATAATTGTCACTCGATCGAGTGATTCCTCCTGTACAGCGCTGAAATCTTCGCGTGGGTTAGTGAAATATGATAGGAACTCGTCGTCCGAGTCATAGAAGTCATCCTCATCATTGGGCAACACGGTTTCCTTACGAGAAAAACTGCTCTCAGCAAGATAAACTTCTTCTTCTTGCATCTCAGCTGCTAACTGAGCTATTTGTGACTCCAGTTCAGGGATTCGAGCGTCCATATATCTATCACTCTCTTGCAT